>NC_139317.1:22202796-24602796 GCF_056507025.1 Lutjanus erythropterus
TCATGCTGGAAACTACAACTCCCATAGCTGTACCGCTGCCTCCGGATGTTCGTGTTGCACAAATTTGGCGCTGATCTATCCGGGTACTTCATTCACTGCTTCCTTTCGCGCCGGGTAACCGGAGAGCCGTGCGTCCATGTGCGCAGTGACTGGGAATTGATAGACCTCTGAAATATTAAAATCCGAGCCGCAAACAGAGTTTTCGTCATGGATCCCGAGTCTTTGGTCGAGGCCCTTCGGGGGACGATGGACCCCAATCTGCGGGAGGCCGCGGAAAGACAGCTGAACGAGGTAAAAGTTGAGATTAGCCGTTAGTTAATTGTGATGGAGGTTGTGGCGCGGTCTCGGAGCGGGCCTCGGCCGTACACAACATCAAGATGGTGCGATCACGCAGACTGGGCTCTGCTACGGTTACCTTGAAAAAAGAGCTAAAATCCGCTACTCGACAAGTGTAACACTAGTGCTTCTTACATCCCCACTTTGATCACCAGTTTACAGCCATTAGTATGATCTCAATTGTTTTTTTTTTTTATATCGATGACACTCGCGTGCCAGTAACCAGCGTCTACGTTAGCTTCATCTTGAGCCAGCTGTGGCGCTAGTGCTAAACATGCTAACCCCTATAATTGTTAGCTCGTCACACACAGTTTCGGTGTAGTTATGATTGATTTCAGTGCTGACACGAAACAAGAATAATAAAGCTGGTGTGTTCAACAACAAGTAACTCTTAGTCAATGTGGGGTATGGGTTAATTTGCGTATTTAACAACAGGATACTGATATTAGCCGTGTGGCTAATATGAGCTAGCTAACTTGTTGGTTGAGCTGCCGTAGCTCGGCTACATAGCTGCTGTTCACGTGTCACTGTGACAAGCCCTGGAGTGATGACATTATTAAACAACGAAACGAGATTTACAGCCATAACCAACTTTTACATATGTTTACAGTAGCTACACTTAATTTGTGACAAGTGACGTTGTAGCTACTAAGTAAAAAATGTCGCCAAGTTGAGTTTTGCGTTAGTCGAGCTCCATGTGAGCTAGCGTTAACTAAGTTAGCAACCCTGTCGTGGTTGAGGTAGTAGCCGGACCGAGTAGTTTAAAAAGTTGTCTTTTCTTTCCTTATCCACCAGTTATACTTTACTTGTGACTTTTAACAAGCCCCTTGTGGTTTAACTTTAATGGCGTGTATACAACACTATTATTTAGCCAGTAAAATAATACACGCTGTGGAAAGTGCCAGAAAGAAATTTAAAGGCCAGTTTTGAGACTGACCTGGATAGATTGGGACATAGCTTGAGACATTGTAGTGTATGGAGATTCATTCTGTGCTATTCTTTGTCGGTAGAGTTGTAGTAAAGGACAAATAAGTAGTTACTATGGGCAGTGCAGGTCATGAGCCTAAATAACTTGTCACAAAGGATGTTTGGAGCTCACTGGTTCTGGCTTGTTTGTCTGCAGTGGTTATGGAGATTAAATGCATGCATAGCTGAGCCCTTAAATAGTTTTGTAGCCCAGTTTGTCTGTGTGTGAGACAGTTGGCATTGGACAGTCAAATCACAATGCCATGATTGAGCTCCACTATTTTTCTACGCCTGTGCCTCTGTAAGTCACCAACAGTTAAACAGAAATGGATGACAATTACCACAAACTAGATTAAAGTGATGGTAATCCAGTCACAGCGCATGTTTGCAGTATGTTTTGACCCAATCAAGTAAACCTTCCTCCATGTTTATTTTTGCCAGTGCAAGGGGCTTGAATTTTTTCTTTTTCTTAAATTTCACACCCACATATGCATTGATAGTGATGGCTCACTTGAATGGCAGAGCTGGGAGAGTGTTCTTACATAGCTGGCTGGAGTTATTCAAGTTGAGCTTAGAACAAAAAAAAAAAAAAAAATCATGTCTTCTGGAGGAGGATGGAGTAAATCTGTTGGAGTGCATAGTTTCTAAATACAGTGCTTTGCTTAGTCATAACTCTGGCTTTGTTGGTCATGGAAAATAGCCAGATAAAAAAGGACTAAGGTTTTATAAAATGCTTTAATATATTACATGAACTTTTTAAAAATATGTTGACACATTAGAGCTGCACTGTTGTTGAAAGCACAAATTAATTAGATATGTTATCGGAAACACTGTATTGTTGGGTTCTTTGTTCTAGCATGATGCAGCTGTAGTTGTAGATGAGGTAGTAAACCAGAAATATATGGGTTATAAACTTGACCCGAGTCATTTTACCATTTAATCATGTTTAAGATTACAATGTTGACTTAGATTTGTAATGCCATGGTCTTGGCCAAAAAGACATGTACAGTTGTGGATCACAGCTGGTTAATGTGACCATCTGTGTTTATGAGAATAGTTAATATGTGCAACTCACTGGTGTTCCATCCATGTAGAGTCTGTACTTTACTGACAGCTTTAGGAGTTGTTTACAAAACACAGTGCAAAATTATTCATCAGTTATAAAAAGGTAACAAGGCAGGGTCCATTTTTATTGTCAGTCACCTAGCAACTGTGCTGTGTTTGTATGTCTTAAAGCACATGAACGCCAAACATAATGTCTACGCACCTTATCATGTCACAATGCAACCCCCAAGCTCTTTTTGATGACAGTGGGTTTACCATCGCCCTGCAATACGACAACAGCTGTTAAGTGTTGTACTGTAATGTGCTAATAGGTTTCATGCAAAATAGTGTGAAACCTACATCATGCAAAATAGTATGAAAAATCAGTGAATAAAAATGTTTTGGTGTTGATAATTGGTTCACATTCAGATGTTTTCTATTCTTATTTACAGGGTCACACCCAGGTAAACTTTGTGTCCACTCTGCTGCGTGTCACCATGTCTGATCAGCTGGATTTGCCTGTCAGGCAAGCAGGTGAGTCTAAACTTTGACATGTAAAATAGTTCTTCACTTGGCAAAATATGTTTATACAAAGCTAGATGGAACATAAAATCACCTCTGCATTTGTTATTTAAGTTAATTGTTCTCTTTTGAGAGAACTGTTCAAAATTAAGACTCCCTGCTGGTTGCCTAAGGAGTCTAAGCAGCACATCTTTACAGTCAACTGATTTGTGTAATCAGAGTTGGATGAGGGATGAATTTAAAAGCTGAAGTGGAGATTTAACACAAACCGGTTAGGGTGCTAGATGTTCCCTGGTAAACCGTTTGTAGGACAAAATAAACATTGAAAGTAAAAGCTGTATTCCCAAAATGTCCAAAAAGCAAAGATGTTTGCTAACACTAACACATTAATCATTGACTTGAATACTAAGTGGTAAGTAAGTGCATTTTCTTCCTCTTTAAACTATTTTTCATATCCTAGGAGACTTATTCTTTGATTAAGAGTGAGATTAAACCTAAAAATGGGTTTTGACAGAAATCTGTAAGTAAATGCTTGTCAATCTGGATGAATAGGTCACCTACTGAGTTCACAACACATTTTTTACTTGAATACATACAAAATAACACTTAAGAAATTAAATTGTCATTTTCAGTTTTGCTGTTTTGTGTCTTAAGAGTATTATAAAACAATGTTATGACACACAGTCCATGCCCCCCCTTTGTATCAACTGGAGCTACATAAGTTTACTGAAATACTCTTGGAGTATGTGACTTGCCACTTTATCCTGCATCTGACTCCAATTCAGGTTGCATTATATGAGAAATGGACTAGATATTCTACATGACCCCAAGTTTAACAGGTCACTTATATAATAGATTCAGAAAGATAATTTAGCAATGATACATGATTCACACTAGTGTTTTTGTGAGGCTAAAGTGCCACGCTGAAGAGCAGTGGACACGTGGAGTTGGTTAAATATAGCTTGTTTTGCTTTAGTCAAATGCTGCACTGTGAGGAAGGTGTCAGTGGTGGGGAAAAAAATCAGTGTTCAAAGTTAAAATCCTGACCAAAGTTGTTACAAAAAATACACAGATAGTATCTGAGTCATTGTGTGTCCAACTCCCAAGTATTCATAGCCGTACAAGCAAATTGGGCTGTTACAGGGCCATGCTTTAGAGCAATAAATTACTTTTCCAGCTGTAGGAAAAATGTCTGACAGTGTTTAGAGCGGAATTGAGGAGGAGCAGCTCCTCCAGACTGCACAAAAGCTGTTGGAATATTATCACAAGTGAAGCTGATAACAAACGCACATCGTCTTAATTTGTTGTATTGGCACTTAGTCAATCACTTGGACCGGTCGGATTGTTATTCATTAAGCTCCTGTCTGGCTTGATGTTGGTAGACAGCCCGGCATACAAAATGCTGTAGTTTTTTTTTTTTGTTTTTTGTTTTTTTTTGTATACACAGTCTCTTTGCTTCTTTAATGATTTTATTCAGAATTTGTTTGACAGTTATTACATAATTTTCAGTGAATAGATTGATTAAATGCATTAATTTCCATTTTATAACTGTCTCTGGACAGCATGTTGAATGTGGGTTTGAGTTGTATTTGAATCAGTATTGGCAGCATGTTCAGTATGTGGTGAGTTTTTGAGATCTGTGCTTCTTAGATTTCTCCTGCCAATCTACTAAGAAGGTAAATGAAATTTCTGTGTGGTGTTCAAAGCTTTTGAAAATGCCATTGCTGCCAACAATTGTTGATGCATTGCTGTTGCGTTTTTAACTGTCATGTCATTTTCGCATTGAGGATCCCAAATGAAATTCCCTTTACCCCAGTTGTGTTTGTGTGGTAGGAAATTTTACCTTGAAAAATCAGCATAATCGTACCTTCTTGGGGTTGCCACTCTTACTTCAGATTTTAAATATTTTTAAATTTCAGATTATCTCAACTTTGAGTACTGATGCACACACTGAAATTATTTCACCTAAGTTTTCTATTGATATATTGATGGCATCATATCCTTTGCTATGTCAAATGTATTTGCTGAAACCCATGTTGCATGCTGTAACTGCATTTGGGAGACTGAAAAACTAATGGCAAATACTTCTCAGCATCAACCAAAGTTAGCAACAACAAAGTGTGAATCAAATATGGTTTTAATGATGAATAAAATTTGAAATGGTAATGCTAATCATCAGGAATGTTATTGTGGTTTATCATTATACGGTAATCGTTTCATCCTCACAATATTGTGGTTTAAAACCAGCAAGTGATCGCATACTTTGTTAATCAGTTTTGTGATTTGTTGTTCCAACAGAGTATGTGATTTAATAGACATTAAGGTAACTTCAGATGGATAATCCAGCATTGGTTCCAAAAATTTTGTTATGTTTTGAACAGACTGCAGAAAAGAAAAGAAATTGTGAAGCTGTTAGTTTAACAAAGCTTCTGAAGTAGGTACTTTACCATATTTTTTTTGCTCATTTCATGTTTTCTTTTAATTTCCCATTTTCAACTATTTATTGAACTTGCAGCCATTTAATTCAGCTTGACAGTTTCAATAAGTAATTTTCCTCCTGTCCATGAATCTAATTGATAGGACAGCTTCTTAGTGGCTTTGCCATGTTGGGCGATAGTGTAGTTGGGTGGTCATGGGCAGTGGAGGGGAGGGGGTTTATGCTCTGTCAGCATTGATAGGCTGGATTATGATTGCCTCGCCAGCGGTGTAGACATTTGTGTCAGCAGTCTGACGTCCGCCTCGCAGCCCTCACTCCTCCGCGCCCTCAGATGCCTCTCCCCCTGTGAACCACAGAACTCAGAGCAGGGCCCCACATTGTAGATGTGAACCCAGCTGACACCCTTGTGCCACATTCAAAACTACTGAACTGCAGATGGAAGAATTGATTCCTGCAGCTCAGGCTTTAGGTGGTTCTCAATTCGCACTACTGTGTTGTACATAGTCATGACAATGTATATATGGTCAATAGAATGGGTGCACTTTTGGGAGTTGCATGAGGTTGTACACCAACTGATTTTTAAATCCTACATAGTTACCTTGACACTTCTCTGTAAAAAGCTGCGGGGGGTTGGCATTGTCCAACTTCAAATAGATATGGTTTTACACAGAAATAAATGAATAAATGTTATTCACAAATGGATTTATTTTTATTATTATATATTATTTTTGCCAGTTAAACATCAAAGTGAAATTTACAAGTTTTTGTATCTTGCAGACAAATCAGGTAAAATTTGGTTTTACATGAGGTGCACATCACATGGAAGTTCTGGCTGCTTGGTCACGTGACCTGTTCCACCTTGTACTGCTTAACGCTTTCATTAAAAAGCCATTTGAGGAGGACACTTTTGGTTGGTGTTAATGCCAAAAAACCCAGTTAAAGTGGGCTAACCCTTGTGTTTTCTCTCTCCGTCTAGGTGTGATTTACCTTAAGAACATGATAACTCAGCACTGGAGTGATGGAGATGGTTCAGGCACAGAGACGCCTGTCAATAACATCCCTGAGGAGGACAGGCAGTTCATCCGAGACAACATAGTGGAGGCCATCATCCATTCCCCCGAGCGCATCAGGTAACCACACACGCTGCTGCCTTAGTAGAGTGAGATGAGCTGTCAGAATAGCCCTAATCTATAACTACCCTTTTGACATTCCCAGGGTCCAGTTGACAACATGTATCCACCACATGATCAAGCACGACTACCCCGGGAAGTGGACGACCATTGTAGACAAGATCGGCTTCTACCTGCAGTCAGACAACAGCGCAGGATGGCTGGGCATCTTGCTCTGCCTTTATCAGCTTGTCAAAAACTATGAGTAAGTCAGGGTTCTCGATCCTCATTACATATTGTGTTTTGAAACTTGACATGGGTTAACATAGTGCTTGTATGGCTGATGTGTAACCTGTGTGTGTGAAACAGATATAAGAAACCAGAAGAGCGTCAGCCTCTGGTGGCTGCCATGCACATCTTCATGCCCATGTTGAAAGAACGTTTCATCCAGCTGCTCCCTGACCACTCCAGTGACTCTGTCCTCATACAGAAACAGATCTTCAAAATCCTCTATGCCCTCTTCCAGGTAATGTCACTAATGTTAGGATACCATGATTTTGACTTTGGTACCAATAACAAGTATTGCAACACTCAATGCCAAAACTGTATGTGACGGAATCAATACTGGTTTGATACTCAGTGCTTAATAGATCAGAAACAAATGTCCGGGGGGGGTAACCCTGGACATACAGCTTGCTTTTGCAAACCAATAAGACCCACGGAGTGTGCAAAATATAGTTAAAATGAAGTCTGAACTATTCCATTTTAATTTCACACAAATCAGGGGAAATTGCAAATCCATGGTTTTATTTATTAGGTCAAATGTTAATGTAATGTATTCTATAGTGGAGTAAGAGAGACTGGAGGGGAAATGATAAAGCGCTAGAGTCTCTGAACACAAACACCCACCCTCCATGCCTCTGCGAGGCAAAATTTGTTTCATGTTCTGTTTGAACACACTGTATATGATACTAATATTGGCTCACAAAAAGTACCAAATGGTCGAAATTCTTATATTGAACCATTTTTACCGAAAAATGTTAAAAAATTACTTAAGTTTTGATATAACAAGCAAAGCTAAATATTACAGCACCAAACTACTACTTCTCTTTGGCAAGGGTCTACTTTCTGTCTTTGATTACGGTGATTTTCTTTACTTTTATTTTTAAAAAAGACAAACATGATGTGACATGATATTGGGAACCTTAACCATATTTTCAAAACATTCCACTTTTAAAGTTGTGCTCAACTAGTGTTGAAAAAGCCGAACTGGAAATGAGTTTGGTTTGTTCACTTTTCTTGTTTATGTCCCCAGTACAACCTTCCCCTGGAACTTATCAACAGACAGAACCTGACAGAGTGGATGGAGATCCTGAAGACGGTAGTGGACAGAGATGTGCCTCCGGTAAAAAGACAAAATGAATTCTTACTGCATACTCTAATCAACAATCTTTTTTTTTTTTTTTTTTTAAGAAATGTGCACATTAAAGTTATTTACAAGCAGAGTTTGCAAACATTGTCCTTGGTCTGTGCAGGAGACAATGCAGATTGATGAAGATGAGCGGCCTGAGCTGCCATGGTGGAAGTGTAAGAAGTGGGCCCTTCACATCTTGGCTCGGCTGTTTGAGAGGTAAAAATCTGCTTGTTCTTATAAGAAATCGTACAAAGGTGTTGAACCACAACATTCACTGTATTAAACTGTCTTTGAAGGTATGGGAGCCCAGGCAACACAACCAAAGAGTACACAGAGTTTGCTGACCTTTTCCTCAAGGAATATGCAGTTCCTGCTCAGCAGGTAAGAGCTTCAGAAGGTGTAACGTCAGCAGCAGCTCTCCAGTTGGACCAGTTGTCTTTTGGAGTGCAATTCACAAATATAAGGATTTTTCTTGTACTTTTGTCTTGTAGGTACTGCTGAAAGTCTTATACCAGTACAAGGAAAAGCAATATGTGGCTCCCAGAGTACTCCAACAGACACTCAACTACATCAACCAGGGCATAGCACATGCTTTGACGTGGAGAAACCTCAAACCACACATCCAGGTATAAATGCTACATTTCTAAGTTTCCAGTTAACATTTCACAATACTTTATATGGTAAAACTGTAAAAAAAAAAAAAATTGACCGATTGTCACAGGTAGAAGCAATTAAGCTTAATCACTGCTAAAAGAATGGATTCAGTCAATAATACTATATGAAAGTTAATTCCCTCCTCCCTGATTGTGATCTCTCATATTGTTTTTCAGGGGATCATTCAGGATGTGGTTTTCCCCCTCATGTGTTACACAGACAGTGATGAGGAACTGTGGCAGGAGGATCCATATGAGTACATTCGCATGAAGTTTGGTAAGCAGAAAAAGTTTATGCCTGTAATCAAAAAAAAATCCTTTGTATCAGCGATGACTAACCTTTTCTCTGATCTCTGCTGTCCTGTTAAGACGTGTTTGAGGACTTCATCTCTCCAACAACAGCGGCTCAGACACTCCTCTTCACAGCCTGCAACAAGAGGAAAGAAGTGAGTCAAAATAATTTTTTGTTTAATGTTATTAACTTATTTTTCCCATAATGGAAAACTAAAACACATTCTGTTTCTGCCCTCACAATTCATGTTCAAGGAGGCCTAACCAGTCTGATGTTTTTGCTTTGTTTAGGTGCTGCAAAAGACGATGGGCTTCTGCTACCAAATTCTCACTGATCCAGCCTCTGACCCCAGGAAAAAGGATGGTGCTCTTCACATGATAGGCTCTTTGGCTGAAATCCTGTTGAAGGTAAACAGCTCTCTGCTGGCATTTTTGTGATGCCTTTCTTTTCTGCATGCAGATATTTAAAAAAAACCCAAAAACATGCGATTCCATTCTGAGCAAAACAGTTGTTGAACATCATTCAGGCACAAGGCATAGAAATACATAAAAAAAACAATTAAATTGCATTTAATACAACACAATAAAAACAAAGATAATTAAAGATAAAAATAAATACAATTTAAGACAAAAAAAAAATAAGCAAATGAAGCAAAAATAGTGGCAGATTATTTTAATTAAGTTATTTATCTACTTTATTAAAATGCCACAGTAAACAATAATGGTTTAAGCCCCTGATTTAAATGAGTTTCAGCATACCTCAGAAACCTGGAGCTAGAAAGTATCAAAGAGCTATTAGATGGATTTTTATTCATCTTATACTGTGTGGTAAATTGTGTCTGACTGCCTGCTAAAACTTGACAGTTTTTATTTCCTTCTGTACACAGAAAAAAATTTATAAGGACCAGATGGAGTTCATGCTGCAGAATCATGTCTTCCCCTTGTTCCGTAGTGAACTGGGCTACATGAGAGCCAGAGTAAGTGATCATTTCCACACATCCAGACCCAAGACTTGTGTCAGCATGGCTGAATAAAGTGGTTTTTGAATTAACACAAGCTTGTTGTATTGACACACTACTTCTGCTACTTCACACTTCTGCTTTTATTTAGATCATTGGATGAGTTTCACCACATTCTCTCCATCTGTTTTCATACAGGCCTGCTGGGTTCTACATTACTTCTGTGAGGTGAAGTTCAAAAGTGACCAGAACCTGCAGACGGCTCTTGAGCTGACCCGCCTTTGTTTAATCAACGACAACGAGATGCCAGTTAAGGTGGAAGCTGCTATCGCTCTGCAGGTTCTCATCAGCAACCAGGAGAAAGGTGAGCAAATAAAGTCATGCAGCCTGTATTTTACTGCACTTTATGCAAAGAATTTTAGCATGTTTAATTAGTAGTAGTATTCTTTGAATTTCTAACTTGTGTGTCATGTTCTTCAGCCAAAGAATACATCACCCCCTTCATCCGGCCAGTGATGCAGGCACTCCTGCACATTGTCAGGGAGACGGAGAACGATGACCTCACCAATGTCATACAGAAGATGATCTGTGAATATAGCGAGGAGGTCACTCCAATTGCAGTGGAGATGACACAGCACTTGGTAAGTGCAATCAGTAAAGAGCCTACATGATGTCATTATTTCCAATAATTCCATCCTCTTCACCATCAGTGAGTGGCCAGATAAACTCCTCCTGAGGCTGTATTCACACCACATCAGGCGCTGTGGCAATTAGTGCAGGGGTGTGTGGGGTTGAGGGTGTATTTGTGCTTTAGATTGTAACCACTATGAAACAAACATGAAATAACATTTTTTCCCCTCTGATTCACTGGCTTTATTGCTACCACCACTCCCTCTTCATTCACATTCTAGCTTGATTGACCACCACTGCACCCTCTTTATTAAACGAATGGACACAAACCACCACTACAGTATCACTATTTCTAACTAAGAAGAGTGAGGTACACGAAAGAAGAGTTGAAGCTAGTTGAAGGTGCCTGGTTTGAGAGATCTTTCAGGCTGTGAGCAGTTTGACTAGTCTGATTGACAGGATACATGAGCGTGACATTGGGCTGTGTTTCTCAACAACAGATTTTGTTTGAGCTTTTTGCCACAGGGCTGCAGATTTTTTCAATTTTGTTGGGTTTTTTGTTTTCTGGCATCCCCTGTTGTCCCCTACACCGCAGCCTATTTGCACTGCTGCCATTCAGGTGAATCAGATGGATGGCACTTTTGCTGTAATGCCTTAAGGCTGCAGAGCTACAAGAGAAACATAAATATTTAAGTCATCAAATTTGAAAATGATCTCACTACTTAAATGACAACCAGCCTTCATTTAGATGGAGTATGTGCAGCTGAGAAGTCACTCACTGACATGTCACGTACCTTACAAAAATGGCAACTACATATCCAAGTTAAGGTGTTAGATTATAATTGACAGAAAACATTTGCTTTTCTGCTCTAGCTATCAGGTTTGTAAACACTTCTGCAAATCATCAGCACTTACTGATAAGATTAAATTCTTTTATTGTAGCATGGCAGCAAAACAATGAACGCATTTCAGCCCACGGTTTTCCTCAGCCTTAATAACTGAGTTTTTTGGATTGGCACCTATCACATCCTAAAGACACTCAAGTTGAGCATGCCAGTTCTTTTCTTTTATTTGAACAGTCATTTGCACTGCAGCTCTTAAGGATTTTTTGAAACTACCAGGCTGCAGTGAGCTCGGGGTATGCACACTGTCACATGCATTCCCCACAAATTTAATAGGTCTGACCTGTTTCTTGTACAGTGAAACTGCTTCTAATGATCATGGTTACAGTGATTTAACCGCTCACATGGATCAAAAAGAATCATGACAGGAGAGAGTAATTTTCTCTCAGTGAAAAACAGTACTGTTTGTACATTACACTTGTACAGTAATTTGAAAAGCTGTACAGTATTTTGAAAAGACCAATAAAATTCAGTAACTAGCAGAGCATTTTATTATTTCATATTTGTGTAATAAATACACAAATGTCAATGAGATGGTAATCTGCATGAGAAATGTATAAAGAACTTTTGTGTAATGATCAAATGTAATTAATGTGGTCATAAGAAATCAGGCTTCCAGCCTGATGGTGAAATGTATAAATACTGAGAGTCCACAGACATGATCATAATGGTCTTTGTTTGGTCTTTGACAGGCGATGACGTTCAACCAGGTGATTCAGACGGGCCCCGACGAGGAGGGAGGAGATGACAAGGCTGTGACGGCTATGGGCATCCTCAACACCATTGACACATTGCTAAGTGTGGTGGAGGACCACAAAGAGGTTAGCAGCATAGCCACTAAGCATGCTGCCCACACACACACACACACACACACACACACGTACTCTCTCACAGATACACACACTCTCTCCTGGCTGATCACTCATCCCGGTGCCACTTCATCTGCAGAAGCAGCTCTGGTCTGCTGTAGCGTTCCTGCCAACACACTTCAGCCACCCACCAACTCCTGGGAACACGCTCTGTTCTCACCATGTTCAAAATGACTCAGAGGCTGAGGCAGGCGCTAGAAATAGTGCCGGGGCACGCTGCCACCGTGTCTGCCGAAACATAGGACTTCTGGTGCCCGGAGCCAAGAAACCATTAGATTTGACCAAGCATCGCTTTACACTCAGGATATTTGATTGCATAACATTTTACGTCACTGTGCTGCAAAGAATTATTATTGGAATTATTTCTATATGATAAGGGAAATTTAACCTGTTCAGATACATTAGAGGACAGGTGACAAGACAGGACAGACAGGTAGAAGAAAAACCATTAATGATGAAGTGCTTATTGATTCAAATCTTTAAGAAGCAATTAAGATGATAATTTATTCATTCACTAAAATGATAAGTTTGTCCATACTTTGCACTGATGTTTGATCATGTTTCCAATGTAGCAAAGGATAATTGGCCAATAGTGGAATCGTGGTCTTAAAAATTGCATCCTGAAACTATGCCTTTCATGCAGCTTTCCCCTTTTTTTTTAAATATAACTTTAAGCTATTTATTCAAAATATGCAAATATATAGAATATTATTTTCTGACCCAATTAAATGGATTCTTAGTATACTGTTTTTATAACATTAAATAACTGTGCAGCACATACAAGACAAATACATATGGAGCAAAAATATCATACACATTTTAATCAAAACAACTGACTAATTATTTCACTTTGTATATTAAATCATTAAATCCTCATTGCCTTGAATCTTCATGTTGTTTCAGATCACCCAGCAGCTGGAGGGCATCTGTTTGCAGGTGATTGGCACTGTGCTGCAGCAACATGTACTGGGTAAGCAAGACCAATCCTTCCTGTATTTCCACATTCCTTCTGCATGTTGCACTAAAGCTCTAACTGCTCACCTAAGAGATGACCTATTGAAGGTAAACGGGCTTTATATGCAACTGCAGTGACTCAAGTTTCTCTTCTTTTTTTTTTTTTCTTTTCCCAGAGTTCTATGAGGAGATCCTGTCCCTGGCTCACAGCCTGACCTGCCAGCAGGTGTCGCCACAGATGTGGCAGCTCCTTCCACTGGTGTATGAAGTCTTCCAGCAGGATGGATTTGACTACTTCACAGGTAGGGGATTTAGATTAGAAAACTTAGTTGGTTTCCACAAAATAGAAAGATTTTCAAAGAAAGAAAAGCACTTATATCATGATTTAAAAAAAAAAAAAAAGAATTTGGAATTTGTTGAAAATTCAGCTGTGTGAAAAGTAAATGTTTCTTTTGCAGACATGATGCCTCTTCTTCACAACTATGTCACAGTCGACACAGATACACTCTTATCTGACACCAAATACCTGGAGATCATCTATAGCATGTGCAAGAAGGTAAAATGGTGCAGCTAATAATGTGTGATTTAAGAGACTTTTTAGAGCTGATTATTTGTGATGACTGAGATGTTGTCACTTCGAACAGGTCCTGACAGGTGATCCAGGCGAGGACCCAGAGTGCCATGCAGCCAAACTGCTGGAGGTGATCATTCTGCAGTGCAAAGGTCGTGGTATTGACCAGGTGAGTATTAAAACAAATTTTCAGCTGCGTTTCATTAGTTGTTCAATATGCCCTTGTTCACTTTGCGTCCGCAGCAGCCCTTGGAGGAATCTCTGCCACCATCCTAAGTGCTGTTTAATTTTTGTGAAAACTTGAAGTGAATTTTGTGAGATTGAGCCCTGGAGGCGTGAGGGAGTGAATCAGTAGCAATGGTCACTTGAAGGGTCTATATCACCCACAATCCATTGCAACCATGCATTTTGTGCTAGAAAATGCATCAGTGGGTGGCAATAATGCAGAAAATTCCTATTATTTTATCTAGTTATTTACCAGTATTTTAATGTTACATTCATAATAACCTCTTTTGCTGCTGTTGCAGGTTGTGCCATTGTTTGTGGCTGCTGCATTGGAGCGTTTGACGCGGGAGGTGAAGACCAGCGAGCTGAGGACTATGTGCCTGCAGGTGGCCATTGCCGCACTTTACTACAGCCCCCCTCTTCTCCTCAACACTTTGGAGAATCTTCGCTTTCCAAACAACACTGAGCCTATCACTAACCACTTCATAACTCAGTGGCTCAAAGATGTCGACTGCTTCCTTGGGTAGGAATTTCATTAGTATCTCAACAAATTAACACAAAAGTATCACTACAGCTAAAACAGTTAATGGTTTGTAAATCTGGTATTAAATGTTTTGAACCGGGTTTTAATTGTTTCCCTTGTTCCCCCTCTCAGCCTCCACGACAGGAAGATGTGCATTCTTGGACTCTGTGCTCTCATTGACCTCGAGCACAGGCCTCAGGTTGTCAACCAGGTGGCCAGCCAGCTTCTTCCAGCAGCTATCCTACTGTTCAATGGCCTCAAGAGGGCGTACGCCTGTCGAGCAGAACATGAGAATGATGAGGATGACGACGATGAAGACGGAGAAGATGAGGAAGACAATGGTAAGTCACGGGTGTCTGATGTATGTCGTGTTTTAATTGGCTGAAGTGTGTATGAGGTGATATTAAATGGTGTTTCATTACCTCTCTGAAAGTAGCTGAGCTGGGCAGTGACGAAGATGACATTGACGAGGAGGGCCAGGAGTATCTGGAGATGCTGGCGAAGCAGGCAGGAGAAGATGGAGATGATGAAGACTGGGAGGAGGACGATGCTGAAGAGACGGCATTAGAGGGCTACACTACAGCCGTAGACGATGAAGACAACTTTGTGGACGAGTATCAGATCTTCAAAGCCATACTACAGAGTAAGACGACGACCTGTTAATGGAAAGCTTGTGTTGCTCAGTCTTGGAAATTAAATTGAAATGGTTCAGTAAAAAAAAGTGTCCATGTTGTACATCGATCACTAATTTGTCTTTAATCTGATGCAGATATCCAGACCCGTGACCCAGCATGGTACCAGGCACTAACACAGGCCCTCGACGAGGAACAGGGCAAACACCTTCAGGACATTGGCACACTTGCAGACCAGAGACGGGCAGCACATGGTGAGCACCAGCTGAGACTCTACCCCAATTTTCCAATAAAAGTCTGACACAGCACTTCAATCTGACAATAAAGCTATTTTTTACATGCTACTTCCTGGTTTTTGTTATTGATACCTTTTGATTCATAGAAAAATAATAAACGTTTCGTCTATCCGTTTGCTTGGAATAAAATAAGTGTTTGCCTTTTCATATAGGCATAAGTCATGTGTCTGGGATTCTAAAAATCATACTTTCACCTCAAAAGGAAATACATTTGTGGTGTAATTCTTGTTCAGTAACAAAATGCCAGTACACTGTGGAGCTCCCTACCTGCATGGCTTTTGACAGTGCAGTTCACAGTTCAGTCCTCAAACCCCAGACTGCCACTCTGGCTTACCAGCAGTGTCCACAGGTTGAGTCTGGCTTGGAGCCATTCATGGCATATTGTTCTCAAGCACTCTCCCTTTGCCCTCATTTATGTTTTTTCTCTTTCTTGTTGACTCATAATAAAGCCATAAAATGCCCAAATAAGTGTTGCTCACACTGGGTGGCAGTAGATGAAGCTTTTGTCTAATCTGGCGTGGTGTCTTATGCAAGCCTTCAACACCTGAGGCGAGAGCAGAGGAGGGTGACTATATGGACAGGCTAAAGTTTCACAAACCTCATCTGGCCTTAACTCGCATACCTGTGTAATGTGATGGGTCTGTTTCTGGGTTTTGCCTTTCTAATGTACAAGCTTAAACCAGTTTGATTTTGTCAACTGAACTGGCATTTGTCTCCGAGATGTTATTGAAAATCAAAAATGGACGAGAAGCAGCTCTCAGTGATTTCAATCCAGACATATACTATAAGATCTGGATACTGGGCCCAAAGATGGTACCTTCCAGGTAGAACTACTATGATATGCAGACAACTAAATACCACTATATAAAGCAGTGGTGGTGGTAGTCCACTACTCCATTCAAACTTCCATGGATCAAAAGTGTTATAATATACATTGTTTGCACTTTGAGGTGTCATTTCACATTTTAAGATGGTTTTATAATGGTGATCTATGGGGACAATGCTTTTTGGGGCATGGGACATTTTTGTTTTTCTAAAAAATTATCAAGAGTGGCCAGTGGGCAACGTTGGAGGCAAGGCTGAACAGGGGCACCACATCCAGGGTTTGTTATACATCCATGTGTCAGTGTCATTCAGTCAAGAAATATAATGGCCTCTTCACTTGATGGTTAAAATTATAAACCAGCACAAAAATGACAATAACCAACTTCAACCATGTTCTGAACAGACTCATTCCAAATGCTAACAAAGTAACATAGTATGCAGGATAAATTCTCAAACATAAACTACTCTGCGCAGCACTAGGCATGATGGGAAATGTGGACAATCACTACAGTACTTAAGCATAAAGCCTCTTTTTTTATCTGCTCCTGTTTACACTATTAAAAGTTACATTATGCTGTTAACACACACCAACACTGATTTTTACAGTACTGTCGCTTGTTATCTAATTACACTAATTGCTTATTATCTAATTACAGAATCCAAGATGATTGAGAAACACGGCGGGTACAAGTTCACAGCGCCAGTGGTGCCATCTACTTTCAACTTTGGAGGCACTGCTCCAGGAATGAATTGAGTCATCTGTTCTACTTTTTATTACTCTGTGACTGATTGTAGTGAAGTGAAAAAAAGCTTGTGTTGTTCCCTTAAGTAGTGGTTCCAGAACTGGTTCTTCTCAGTCATTCTTCAATCTATCAAATGGGAAATAGCACCAGAAGATGTGGGAAAGCAACCAAAATGCAACCAATGGCTGGGGAAAACAAACCAAGAACTTGAGCACGATGCAAGAGAAGAAGCTCTGAACAACGTTGTCTCCTGGAGCCCAGTGTGGAGGGGATACCATGACGGCAACTCTTTTGTTTTTTTTCCCACTTATACAAAATTGGGGGATTTAACAGTTAGAAATTGATAATGGGACTAAATATTTCATTATCACTGTTGTGGCCAAACGGCCGTAATATGATTATACCTCTGGTAGTGGTGATATCTACGTTATTTTCTGCATAAACAAACACTCATGTTTATGTACATACAAGCCAAGGTTATTGATTTTTCAAGTAGCCTTGAAAAACAACCAGAGGCATTTGTAAGGTGTTAACAGCTGTATTCATATGTAGCATATTGGATACTTCATAGCACTATGTGATGCCTGATCTCTGTAAATTAATGACTAGCACTTTCATATTGTTCAGGTCTCCTAGCCTTCTGTATCAGACTGCAAATTTTTTAAATTGAAGACTATTTAAAATGAAAACAGCTGTAACTTTGTTACTTTGCAAGCGACTCCTGTAATGGCTGGTTGTCACGCATCTGTTTACAGAGTGGATCAGTGGGCAACTCGGAAACATTATTGATTTCAGGAAAAAAGAGAATGCTCTTGGTGTTCAGTATGGCTACAGGACATGTGTTTTTGAGCACTGAAAGTACAATTGAATACATCATTGAAGCATGTACAATTGGACTTATCGTGAAGGTCTCAAGCTTTTGGTTGGTGTATGGATGAACCATCTATATATACAACAACATATTAAAAAAAAAAAAGCTAAGGGAATTTGTGACTTCGAGTGTTTCCTTATACAGGCACATTTATTCTTCTGCTTTATGAAATTGTTATAAGAGGTTTGAACTTGACTTTTTTTTTTCCCTCAGATGATATGTTTTGGCTTAATGTATTGCTGCATAAAGCCTTGGTGGCAGCAGCTCTGAAGCAGAAATTACTGGGACACTGAGGATTTGATCCTAACATTTTCTCATGAGCAGCCCACTGAGTTGTCATTTTAATACATAAGCTGCCCTGGACACCATAAG
Source organism: Lutjanus erythropterus (assembly GCF_056507025.1). NCBI lineage: Eukaryota > Metazoa > Chordata > Actinopteri > Lutjaniformes > Lutjanidae > Lutjanus > Lutjanus erythropterus. The sequence continues at coordinate 22,220,941 of NC_139317.1, forward strand.
CAATATAGCAGCACGGCAATACAAAGCAGTTTGATATAATCAAGATTTGAGCAGCATTTGGACAGTGGGAAAAATATTATAATGAGCAATGGCTGAATACCATTTATGTGTGTCAGGGTCCTGGGGCCATATTCACAAAGCCTTCTAGAACAAAGAGTCGCTTCTTATGATGAAATTTTAAGAATTTCCTCTTAAAGTTGAGATTAAATCCTAGTAAAGTGAAAGCCCTTAAAAGAACTGAGGGTGAAAAACCGGTGCAGGGAGGAGGATTTTAAACACAAGAGCGTTTCTTCAACAGAGGAGAAAATAGCAGAGACAAACATGTAGGGACTTTAATTAGCATCATTGGTAATATCTGTATCTACCTGACCATTTCTTATCAAGGTGGCTGCTGTGAAAAAGGCCTGTTTTTGGTGTTGGATGACTGTCATGGCTTACTGGGACACTTAATAGACCAGAGCCGTTGTTAATGTTGTTAGTAACACCTGTGACCTCCTGCTAAGTCAAGTTTCTGCTGTGAAAAGCTGTTTAGGAAATAGTCACAGCTAACACAGTAACGGCTGACATGATTCCTCTAAGTGGTCATTTGCACGCTAGGGGGCCGTTTTCAAGGTACATAAGACCTTCCTTATTTCAGTTTTGTTCTTATGTTCTGGACACTTCTCAAATAATGGGTTGGGATCAGTTTAACAAACAGGAACAGCTACTACATACTGTAGCACAGAAAAACTGCACACATTTCATAGAGATTTGGAACAACAGGGTTAATAGAGGTTTCATTTTTTAGCTAATTTTTTGCTCCAAAAATCTTGGCTGTGGGAAATTAAGGGTCAAATTAAATTTCTTACTTCACCTTAAAAATAGTTGTTAATTGTTGTTCTCTTTACCTTCTATCCTGTCATATCTTCAGCTGTACGAATCAAATACACACACAAGTGTTTTCAGTTATTCTGGTTGATTAAACCTCAGCTCAGGTTAAAGGTGAGTCTGAGCTTTGATGGGAATTTATTAGGTTACAAATCTTAAATCTGCCAAGAGTGATAAAGGTGTAATTTGTCCCACGCTAACAGGAGATCCAGGAAGATGTAAATGAATTACAGTCTACGCCCACACAGTACTGAGAAGAGGTCTAATCAACCAGATTAACAGAAAACACCTGTGTGGGTGTTCACACACTTTAATTCCACTTTCTGCTTCTACTCCACTGCATCTTACTCCACCACAACACCCAGACTTCTTCATGTCAAGAACCCCACAGTAGATTCAAATTAGACCACAGACCACCAGCTTCAGAGCATTTTATCTCAAGGAATCCCCTCTGAGTACACTTTTTATTCTAAGATTGATTATAACAGTTGATCAGTGATCAACAAGGATCACTATAAATTACAATCATTTTAAACAGCCAACTCCATTTCCTCACTTGTTGTTTCAACTTACAAAAAATGTGATGAAAGTCTAAATATTCTTTTCTTCCTCTGGGTTGTGATCCCACACAACCCACTCAAGGAACCCTGTTGGTCCCCAGACCCCAGTTTGAAAACCACTGCAGTAAAACACACAACGGTTTAATTTATTTTATAAAGTAAGATTTTTGTGCACAAAACTTATGAAGTGTATACAAGTTCAGATTAGTCCATTGTTATTCTGTTTTCATATTTAGTCTTTTAGGTCATTTTTCATGTCAGAACATTTCCAGGTTCTCAAATGAGAGTATTTTCCCTTTAAATCATTTTAATTGTTTTAATAATTTTGAAGTATCTCAAAATAATGACAAGTATCTCAAAATATTAGGTTAGTATTTTGAATATTGAGTTAGGATCTAAAATAATGAGTTAGTATCTAAAATAATAAGTAAATATATAATAATGTTTAATTGTGAAAATAATGATTTTGTAATTCTAAAATTAATTAGTAAGTAAAGCTATTTAATATTGGCACCATACTGGTAGAAATGCTCTTTCATGAAACGGTCCAAACTGGTTTTGGCAGTGAGTTTAATGGTCAGCATATATTGAGATAAACGGTACGGGGCGCTGTTATCTCGTTTGTCCCTGCAGCTGCGACACCAACATCCCTTTGAGAGGCGAGAGACAGTTAAACCACACTGACATGAACTGACGCAGAGACAGACACACAGAGTTGGACAGAGGGACAGAGAGAGACAGAGGTCCTTCTGGTGCTGCTGGGAGACAAAATGTGGCTTCGGGAGGAGCTTTTGAAATCCATATGGCACGCGTTCACAGCGCTGGACGTGGATCAACGAGGGAAAGTCTCCAAATCTCAGTTAAAGGTGCGTTTTCTGTTTCCTCTTTATTTAGAAGTTCAGACGACATGAGAACAGTCAAACTAACTCTGTAAGTCATGTCATCAGTGTTTATAACCTCCCTGCTGTTAGTATGTTAAACATAAAACTAAACTTCATCACACTGTGTAACTTTTAGCAGTGATGGGAAGTACACCGCATACTTAAATACATGAATTAAAACTTTATCCAGGTGACAGGTTACATTTTATGCCACATACTCAGCGGTGGAAAGTAACTATGTACATTTAGGTAAAAGTATTTAGTTACTTTACATTACATTTTTCATCACTTTTTTCTTACTTTACTTAAGTACTGAAGTACTGTATTTAAGTACACATTTTAGGTACTTTTACTGTTACTTAGTGTATCTCAATTTTATGCTATTTTATATTTCTGCTCCACCACATGTCAGAGACAAATATTGTACTTTTTACTCCACAATATTTGTCTTACCGCTTTAGGCTCCACTAGTTACTTTTCAGATTGCATATTTTCATACTCTTACTTTCCCTTGTATCTCCAGATTGGATGATTGTGAGTTAATTTCTTTCGACAAACTGAAGGATTAAGTCTTCCTTTATACACTGAGAGAATTCTCTTACTTCTTAAGATAAATAAATCACTTTAAACCCTCTTGGATTAGCAGGAAATCCAAATCCAAGGGCTGTTCGAGCTCATGAAACTTTATAGAGATTTGTGGTTCTCATGGACAGCGATTCAACAAATATATGATGATGTTATAGAATATGATAGAAAGTACTCAAAATGAACTAGAAAAACAGCAATAAAATGCAAAATACACAATAATGCAGCGATATTAATCCCAAAACATCAGATTTAATCGAAAATACCATTTTACTGCACAATGAGCACTTTTACTTCGGGTAATTTAAGTAAAGTTTGCTTACTTATAATTTTATTAAAATAAGTTTTTGAATGCAGGACTGTTACCAGGATCGAAATACTTTCATTCACCTCAGAGCTCCCTTGCACACATTTTGCAGTTATATATTTACCAGCTACTTTGCAGATTCAGGTTTAATATACAAGTTATTTGATGATAAAAAAAAAATGAGATTAACATGCCTGCAGTACAAATATACTGTTATGACCTAAAGTAGTTTCACCTTGATCAGATACATCATTAAAATACATTAATATGTAAGTAATAACACAGTTCTATAAATTATGTTCTGAGAAAATGTTTAAAAGGGGCCAATCACAATAATGCATTAACTTACTTTTCTTTTTTGCTTTTAAGTACATTTTTCTGGTAATACTCAATTATTTTTAATAAAATAAAATTTGATGCAGAACTTTTACTTGTTAGATTGTAATTTTCTATTGTCGTATCGGTACTTTTACTTACAATACCAAGTTATTTCTAGCTTCACTACATAATTTATATTTTACTATATTCTACAAAGATGATAGATATACCTCTTGTCAGATTATCTGATTTATCCACCATTCATTCACTTATTTATGCTTATTTGTTAAAGGGTAACTTTGGTATTTTTCATCTTGGACCCTGTTTTATTTTCATGTTTTTGAGTGGCTAATGGGGACAACAATTTTTTAAAACTGGGTTAGCGGGCGCCCCTATAGCTCAGGTGGTAGGGCGTCCGCACCATGTATTGAGGCTGTCAGTCCTCTGCAGTGGCTGCCGGTTCCATTCCCACCTGCAGCCCATTTGCTGTATATCGTCCCCTCTCTCTACCCCCTTTCCTGTCATATTTTCAGCTGTCACTATCACAATAAAGGCCAAAAGCCAAAAAAACATAATCTAAAAAAGTATTGTTCCAGAGTGCTGCAGCCAGCAAAAGTGAAAGTGCAATGTAATCACTCTGACTGCACACTGTCAAAGTTAAGTCCACTAACAGTGCTTGTCTTTGACCACCGAACGTCTCAGATTAATTACATTAATATATTAATTAATTAATAAAATTAATTAATAATATATTATTAATATATTATCTAACAACATTATGGATATGATCTCTACTGATACTGATAGTCCTGATTTCAAGAGTAAGATATGTTTTGTTTAAACAAATCACACTTTTCAAAGTGACCAGACTCCATTGACAAAAACAGTAATTTTACCTCTCTGGTATACTGCTGCTGTGATTGTTTTTTAACACTTTAAAACACCTAAATCAGACAATCACACACACAAAAAAAACAAACAAACACCAAAGTTGCACAATGACGGAAACAAACAAAAACACCAAAGGCACTAACCAATGTAGGCTGTGGTAGACGAGAGAGATAAAATTTATGTTTTTGTGAATGGAGTTTGGTCACTTTAAAAAGAGTGATAGAGCAGCTGTACCTGTTTAGACAAAAATGATATTACTCTTTTAAAAAACGGTCTATTTCTATTTTGATCCTTCCCATAATGTTGTCAGACAATAATAATAACAATCTAAAACCGGCACCTTCAGTGGATGTACTTTAATGGTAAACTTGCTTAATCCACTTCTGTTGTTGTCAAAGAAACTGAGAAATGTGTTACAGGCTGTTTAACTGAAGCAGAGGGTAGAGATGAGGTGGAGTTTTTCTGTATGACAGCTGGGGCCTGAATGTGTCGGCCTGCTGGCTCTGATGTCTATGTGCCCAGCCTGACAAAGACACAGTCTGACTTCAAGGATCCTGCAGGGTTTTTCATCTCTCACATATGCTCGCTCAACACCACAGAGGGGCCAGAAAATCATCTCGAAAAGAGAGGTCACTATTTTAGGAGATGTATTTGTGACTTTAATGCCACTGTGATGGCCAGTCAAAAGGTAAATATCAACCAGAGAAAACTGAATTAACAAGCAAGATCCTTTAGTCTAAGACATCAGAGTTCGCTTTCAAGAGCAGCAGTAACCCTTGACCAGTGATGCTGCAAGTTTTTTTTAAATATGCTCTGTGTGACACAGATTTGAGCTGCATGTGTGTACCTGCGTAGTAATGTGTCCTGAGTTAATATACAATATGTCCTCTCACCCGCAGTATTCATGTCTTATGTCTGTGTTTTTAGGTGCTGTCTCACAGCCTGTGCACAGTGATGAAGATCCCTCATGACCCCGTGGCCCTGGAAGAGCATTTCAAAGATGATGATAAAGGGCCCCTGTCTAACCAGGGCTACATGCCGTACCTCAACAAGTTTATTCTGGACAAGGTGAGGACAAAGACTCTGACGAAGACTCTCATTTGTAGAAGAATGGTAGAGTTTTTAATCCAGTCAACACGCTATAATGATCATATCATTTGACATTTTTTAATTCTAGTGTAAATATCATACCTTTTCGGTCCTGCAACCAAAACTTTTTTTTTCCAGTCTTTATTCTGCCCTCATTATGCATGTAGGTGCACAGCTATGCAGCAATCTAAACACACTTATAATAACGGTTAAAGTCAGAAGTAAGTCTTTGAAGTAGGGATGCACAGTGCTGGATATTTGCTGATATCATATATTTTCCAACTCATTATGGCTGTTTGCTGATGCCATTACGGATATATGCATATATTTTTTGTATGTAATTGCAGAGAACATCAAGTTTCTCCTGTAGTGGAATTAATATATTACATCACAAATTCATTGTAATGACCAGGATGACGGCGCTTAAAGTTTGCAATAATGTAGTTAGTGTTGAAGGAATGCGATTTGGCTCTTCCTCACATGATGATTCTAGACAATCAGCAGTTTTGATATCCGCTCAGGACACTTCCAAAAACCCTCACAGTGCAGATCTCCTCGCGTCACGTTCACATAGTTAAAACGTCATCTTATCGGCCTGTCAGGTCAGCAGAAATGTTCATGTCAGGAGTGAACAGTGTTTAATTTTTAAGCCTTTGCATGTCAATATTGTCATCCAGAGTTTGAAGTCTTTACTGGAAACAATTGTGAAAGTAAACACAGCATTGGAGAACAAATTCAATGATAGTGATTACAAATCGGAAAAAAGGATTAGGATTAAAACGATTGAAGGTTGGGGTTAGTTTTTTAGTCCATAAAATACTGCTGGAGTTTCATAAGAAAACAGAATCTCCTGAACAGATTAAGTCTTTTAAGTGACCAGTTTTCAGAATGTGCTTTCTAAAAAAAAAAAATAAATAAAAAAAATAAAATACATGCATGGTGTTTGAAATAAAGGCCTCACTGGACAGAGGACAAAAAAATGAAGTAATAACGTTTCATACTGAGTCTTAGTGATACCAAAGCTTGTATTTATACTGAATGACACACTTTGCCATGAACACCTCTCAAAGGCTTTTTGAAGACCCAAACTTGAAGCCTGAAAAAATAACTGAAACAGCAGAAACAGAAAAAACACCAACACAAACTTCTTCTTGTAAAGACTGCATGACACAGTTTAGGATGACTAATCATGACCGGGTTTGGTCTGTAGGAAATGGTAAAAACTACTTCTCTGTTGAACCCTGAGTAGCAATGTGTTTTGTCTAATATTTATTCACACACACTAAAATAAATGTATTGAAATTTGTAGATAAAATTGGTGGTGGTGGATGGCTGCCCACTCTACAGTCTGGTTGCTTTCTCTTGGTGTTAATTGTTGGGTTTCTGTAAATGACGTTATGAAGAGGACATTCTAGACATTTTGTTCTATATTAAAAGTGCCCAGTATAAAAAATGATTTAATTTTCCTTGGTCAAAACTTTTTGCAAAAGGATGATTCTTTTGTCTGATTGAGTGTTTGTCCAGCATCTTAGTGAGTTTTCAGTGTTAAACAGTGCAAACACATGTGCTGAAGTGTTGTGACACTAACTCTCCTGTCAGTTAGTAAACTGCTTGAGTTTCACTCTTTGCACTTGGAAGCTGTTTTCTTGCCTTTCTCCTAAAGGCTCTGACTTGAATGAAAATGAGGCATTTAATGACATCAGGTTTGTCCCTCACATCCTGCAGACTTTGAAAGGAGACAAACACCAGTCTCCTTCTTAGCATTTGTAAACAACACAGTTTGCTCATTGGTGCTGACCAGTTTGACTTTGACTCTGACTGAATGATGCATTTTTTGATTCGCAGGTACAGCAGGAGTTTGATGTGCTGGAATTCAACAAGATGTGCTGGACTCTGTGTTACAAGAAAAGTATCTGCACTAAAAATCTGCTAATCTCAGAAAATGATGCTTTCAAAGTCTGGTGCATTTTCAACTTTCTGTCAGAGGACAAATACCCACTAGTCATCGTTACTGAAGAGGTGAGGAAGATCTACACAGTTTTATTAATTTTGCAAGTAAGCTTAAAAATTGAACAAAGATGAGGTAAATTTATTCTAACCAGGCAAACCTGGGTGGAAACCCTCTTTGCTGTTCACCTCCTTAGATTGAGTACCTCCTGCGGAAGCTGATGGAGGCCATGGGGAGCAGCTGGAGCGAGGAGAAGTTTGCAGATTACAAGCTGCGTCTGAACAAAAAGAATAACTGCCTGACAGCCTGGGAGCTGATTGAACTGTTGGGCATGGGTTACTTCAGTAAGGGCATAAACTGCCAGACCCTGTCCATGGGCATCAATGAGGTCTTCCAGGAACTCATACTGGATGTGCTCAAGCAGGTCAGACAGAACATTGATCACCCTGCAGACACTACTCAGGGCTAAAGACATTCCTAAAAACTCTATGTTTTGATTTTAAGTAGAAAATGTGTAAATATAATAATCTTCCAACAGGAGACGCAGCAAATATCACATTATTTATAAAAGTATAAACTAAATGTGATTATAATCAGGGTTAGCCACTGACATAAATTTAAATATCCCATCATATCTTCAACAGTTGCATTTACATTATTTATTTAATGTAGTGCAGGTTTAGAAAACGTGGGTGTAGTTGGCTTCCAGGTTGCCACAGAGCCTCTAACAAGATTGCTGCGTCTTAAACTGTCTGCTTTTGAGCTGCGGTGTTATGAAGAACCTGACAAGATTTACTCAAACTGAACTCTGCTCATATTTGTGAGTTGGACAGTAGTACACTTTGTCATGCACATTTTATACCATTCTTTAGAAATGTGCAAATGTGTACATGTTTTGCACATTAATTAACTATCGGCTTGATTAATTATCTAAGTAACATTTATTTATTTATTTGAAATCTACACTGATCAACATTCAAATTAATGCAAATGCAAACTAGTTGGCTAGTTTTCATCTGCAGTCCCGCTGCCAGGTGTTGTTCGGCACCCTAGAGTAGTTAAAAATATATAATCTGTACAATTGTTACGAGTTTAAGACGTAGTGTTGTGGTAAAAGGCAAATAGAAAATAGCTAAAAGTTGAGTGAACAAAATCCAGTATCAGATGAGTACAGTGATTATGGCTGAATAATTTGGTGTGTCTGTGTCTTTGTTTACCTCCACACTGTGTTTGAAGGGCTACATGATTAAAAAGGGCCACAAACGGAAAAACTGGACAGAGCGCTGGTTTGTCCTTCGACCAAACTCCGTGTCGTACTACGTCTGTGAGGACATGGTGGAGAAGAAAGGGGACATCATCCTGGACCGAAACTGCTGTGTGGAGGTTAATAGTGCAGCTGTATAGTTGTGTTCATGCCAGCACGTGTTGTTATCTATTTAAAGTATATAATTTACTGTTAAGCCATGTTGACTGAATAATTTGAAGTTAGTGTGAGTATAACTGACACTTCCTGAAGGATGTAATTTAATGAAGAAATAGTATCAGCATGGCCTAAACAGCAGCTTTAATTTGTATGAACGCACAATGTTTTATTCGTGATATGACTGACGGTGCCGTGACGTTTTTCTCTCCTGCAGTCTCTGCCTGATAAAGAGGGGAAAAAATGCCTGTTTATTATCAAGTGCACTGAGAAAAGCTTTGAGATCAGTGCATCAGATAAAAAGAAAAAGCAGGAGTGGATTCAAGGTATTGAGTAGTCTTTTTCCACTGTGCTGTAACTGCCGCATTAAAAAGAGTCTTTTCATCTATTTTTTTTTTAATTTTCTAAATGTCATAGTAACTGACTCATCAGTGCATCAGTAGTCAGACTGTTGTTGAGGTAACTCAGTGATTCCCCTCTCGCTCCTTGTTGCGGCAGCTGTTCAGACGTGCATCCAGCTGCTGAGGTTGGGGCTGCCGTCTCCGCACCGGGAGGCCCGGCTGAGGCGCAGGGAGCTCCGGCAGAGGCACCAGGCAGAGGAGGAGGACCTGGCAGAGAGGATGAATCAGCTCCAGGCAGCCAATGAGAACAAACAGAGACAGCTGGAAGCTATGAGGAAGGTACTGGTCCACGCCGGCCTCCAAAAACTTAAAACAACTCGACTTGGATTTAACACCAATGACTCGATACCTTCCTCCCAAGTCCAAAGATTAAAAAGTATGCTATTTAAAAGTTGTACCACAAATCAGTTTATTTATGAGTCAACTAATGATTATGATATTCACTCTCAGCGAGCTGACAATTAGTTATCCAGATTAATGTTGTTTTAACCAAACTGACAGCATCCAAGCAAGTTGCAGGAGAGAACCATGAAGAACTAACATTACATTACTGAGTTCCAGTTGGAAAAAAAATATACCAAAGATAATTTTGCTCAGGTACAAAAACTACACATGGTCAGAAGAAAAAAACTAATTGCAGTATGCAAAACATGCAGGTTGAAAAATAGACAGAGACGCAACAACATGCAACTTTGTTTGATGTTTGAAGTTGCAAAAAACACAAAGTTGAGCATAATAAAATTTTAGTGTAGTACTTATTACAGGGTGGCTTTATACTTTACACTGTTATTATTCTGTCTAACCTCTGTAGGTTATTATGAGAAATGTCATCATGAAAAGTGCTAAACAAAGCTAAATATGAGTGAAGGGTGTGCTTTATTGTAGTATATTGTAGTTTATATATAAATATGGAGCAATAAATAAAAATGTGGAGTACGTCATTTTATAAATCTTGGATCTCTTTCACAATTTTCACTTTCTTTCTTTTCTTTTTTGTTGTAGAGAACAAAACTTCGGCCGTGTTGTCCTCTGTAATTCTAAAATATAAAAATACATTAAATACATAAAGAGATAATATCACATTTTAGACATGTAGTAGCCCTAATAACTGTGTGGCCTAACCTCCTACATTGAAAAGATGAGATCTGCTGATTTCTCACATCATACATTTGAAGTAGCTGTTGAGGATATCTCGTAGGTGAGAGGCTGTAAATTGTAGGATGCATGCTAGCTGGTTTCTGGCAGTCAAAGTGACCACTGGCTGAGTGAAGGGTTAGAGTTATTTACTTGTTGTCATCCAAAAACTATGATTTGGCTGACTGTTACACAGTTTTTTTCGACAGTTAAATGGGAATAAACTGTGTCTTATTTAAGAATAAAATTATAAGATAAATAAAATACAGACGACACCTTAATGTTTTTCTGTCAAGCAAAATACAAATGACAAAATACTCAAAAGTAATTAAATATATATTTTACGTATGTTTAATTAGGGCTGCCCTGGTAGCTCAGTTGGCAGAGCGTGCAGCCAATGTGCAGAGGCTGTCAGTCCTCAGCTGTGGACACGTTTGATTCCTGCCTGTGACCTTTTTCTGCATCTCTTCCCTCCTCTCTCAACTCAACAAATACATTTAGTAAAAATTCTGCCCATTTCTGGGTACAGCCTAGCTTACCAGGAAGAAAAGTGTGAACTACTTGACCACTTCCCTGTATTTTCACATATTCTGGCTTAAAATAACATGAACACCCGATTGATTTTTGAAAAAAAAAAAAAAAAAAGTGACAACATTCACAGTGAAAAGGGAAGTAAAACCCGCTATGCAAACAATTCTTCATATCAGTCAGGGACACCTGCAGCTAGTGAATTGTTTCAGAGCTGCAGCAGTGTGTTGATAGTTTCTCACTTCTCTTTTTAACCAGCCAGATGGCTTTTATTTTCAAATGTCAAACACATTTATCTTTAAGCATAATTACTGATTATGTAGAAAGTAAGAATACAGCTTTTAATACTTGGTTATTTTGCTGAATACACCCTGGTGTTATTGAGTACAGCGTTATATAAGAGAACCAAGAAAAGAGAAACGTTGATCTCGACTTATTCTTAATTATTTGATCTATAAGTGCATTTTGAGCCACAGATTCCTCCTTGAAGTCCTTTATTAAGTCCTGGCTGTCTGTCCATGTAGCCTGGTGTGACCTCCAGTCAGGCAGAGAAGTAACTGCTCTTTCCTCTTTTCTGCTTCACAGAAAATGGAAGAAGCTGCTGCGACAGCAGCGATAGAGGAGCAGAGGAGGAAGAAGACTCAACTGGACCTGCAGGATCGCTACAGACTGGACCTGGAGAGAGAGAAAATGGTAAACACCATGCCTGAGTCTGCCTCCCACAACCCTGCTCATTATGTAGGCTGATAAGCGTGACACAGCAGACGTAGTGACACATGGTCCTGATAAAGGGTCATGTCAAAGACAAAAGTCAGTTCCTGCACACACTTATTAACTCTGCATTGATTTATGTAAAAAGTGCTGATGTGTCGGTAACAAGGAGCTTTCTCAAGACATATTAATCATAAAGTGACATAATGCTTAGCCCATAGTGCCATGATAGTTCACAGCTGTTTTGGAGGTGGTCACATAAAACAACTTATTCATTCAAAATACCCCCAAAATACACATCTCCATCTAGAATACACTAAAACACTTTCTTTTTGTCCTCTTGCCAAAAGTTCAGGAAAAAAGAATCTGGTGAGCTAAAACTGCCTTGTTATTCAATTTTTCATTTTCCGATTAAGTCACCATCCCCCATCTGAGGTTCGGTTCTTCCAGGAAACACAAGCTTAAAAAAAGTTAAAATGATATGTCCCATGATGTTGAGTCATCTTTTTTCTGGGTTGAATGCACCAACTTATTAATCATCGCTGCACGTCAGTGAACATAAATACTTTTGTAAGAAAACTGTTTGCTCAAGCGAGGTTGCATCATTGCAGCAGCAACACAAACGTGGACGCAGATGAACCAAAACACAACAAATGTTACAATATAGCATGAAATGAGAAGATTTACAAATGATTTGGTGATTACTGCTCAGTTCAGTAGCCTAGTTTTTTAAAATGTGTGTGTGTGTGTGTGTGTGTGTGTCCTCTCTCAGGTGCGTCAGCAGATGGAGGAGCAGGTGGCGCAGAAGTCCAGTGAACTGGAGCAGTACCTGCAGCGCGTCCGGGAGCTGGAGGACATGTACCACCGGCTGGAGGAGGCCTTAGAGGACGAGAGGCAGGCCAAGCAGGACGAGGAGGCCATGCGCAAACTGCAGGCCAGGTAACACACACACACACACACACACACACACACACACACACACACACACACACACACACACACACACACACACACACACACACACACACGTGCTGGACAGTAAAGACATTAATATGAAGACCTATATGATATAATGCAAACCAGTTTGGCAGATCTGCATACTTTTTAAGATGTTAATATTTACTTTTTAGCACTGTAAGAGAACAGCATATTTGGGTGTGTAGTTCATAGTTATGCTGCGTATTGTTCATCCTCTGCACCTCATTTGACATGCATCATTTGATGCAGACTGTAGACATCAGATCTGAAATGCTGACACCACAGACGCAGCAGTATTTTGGGAAAATGTTGCTATTTAAATGCAGACAGGAAAACATTTGTATGCTACAGCTGTACTACTGCCAACCAACTGACAGAATTTATTTAGAGGAACTTCCTTTAATTTGATATATATTTCTATTTGAGTATTTAAATTCAATTCAAACATTTATTTAAACTAAAAATGACAGAGGCTGCCCTCATTTAAAATGATGTCAAGTTACAGAAGTTAATAATAAATAGGACAAAACAAAGATGAGAATTACAAACAAACAACAGTAAAGACCAGTTACATGCTGAACCATACTGCTGCTGTGGCCTGGGATGAAATCGACTTTTACCACACTGGTTTAGAGGGACCACATTTTCTCACAGGTTTTATTTTTACATTTACATGTCAACCAAAATTTGTTTTTCCTGCTTCAAATACACTGTTTCTTAGAGTTGAAATTTGACTGGGTTCTATTGTGGCAAGTACAACTCAGAAAAAATACCAACAGAAAGAGAAAAAAGAACTAATCTGAGAATAATCAATAAAGAAATACATGGTCAAACTACTGTATTTGTTGAGGAAAAAAGAACATGATGTTAATGAGGTTCTAATATTTTTGTTCCTTTTTCATCAAATAATCGGATTTTCAGTTTAGATTTTTTTCCAAATCAAAATTAGATCAAATCCATCCATCCATCCAGCTCTGACTGGGGGATCCCGAGGCGTTCCCAGGCCAGGGCGGAGATACAATCCCTCCATCTAGTCCTCGGTCTGCCCCGTGGCCTCCTCACAGCTGGACGTGCCTGAAACTCCTCCCTCGGGAGGCGACCAGGTGGCATCCTTGCAAGATGCCTGAACCACCTCAGCTGGCTCCTTTCTATGCAAAGGAGCAGCTCTACTCCGAGTTCCTCACAGATGACTGAGCTTCTCACCCTAAAGATAACAAGATAACAATATAATACCATACAGCAAAGGACGAATGATAATTTATTTATATAACTGGCACCCCACAGATGTTTAATCCAGCTGTGGAGCTAATAGGGAGTGAAATTCTTTCACAGCAGACAGGATATAGTCTGCAGGTTTTCTCTGTGTTAGTGCGGGACTCCTGCATAATCCAAAGACATGCAGGCCAGATTTACTGGAGACTTAATTTGTCCAAAGTGAATGTCATCGTCTGTTATTATGATTTTTCCACTCCTACCCATGTGTTCTGGCTCTCGCTCCTCATTCACCTTTGTTCTGAATAGGAATTAAATGGATAAAGTGGACAACTGAAAGAGCTATTAGGCATCATTGCTGTGTTTTCCATCTCAGGCTGCTGGAGGAGGAGGCAGTGAAGAGGGCAGAGCTGGAGCAGCTCCACCTGCAGCAGCAGAGGGCGCTGTCTCAGACCGAGGCTGAGAAGCAGGAGCTGGTGGCCGAGCAGCTGGCCAAGGAGAGAGACCTGCAGGCAGCCATGCTGCAGCTGGAAAGACTGGAGAAGGAGCGAAAGGGAGCACTGGAGCAGTACAAGGTCAGCTCACACATGTGGAGGTTTATACTGAAGCTTTGTCTGCTGTGAGCCTGGAGACTGTCCCCCGACATCAGGAACAGTTTGAATCTTTTTTCCATTCAGCAGAAGGCATTGTTCTTGTATCTGCTAATAAAACTACTCTTGTCTACCCACAAGTATGTTCATAAAATGTTTCACATTTAGTTTAAACCACCAACATCATGACTCATCAAATGAGTCTCATTTGGTCAATCAGCAGTTGCTCCCCCTGCTGGCTGAACTCCTTCAACTTTCTCAAAACGTCCACCTGTGTCCTCTCAGCTGAGTTTGTATGATCTGATTTTTCTCTCACTGCCTCTTTATCTTTTTACAGGAGGTGTCAAGGAAGCTCGAACGTGCAGCAAACAAGACAAAGACCTGGAAGGATAAAGTCATCAAACATGAGGGGCTGGTGCGTCTCATCCAGCCAGGTCAGGAAATTGATTGTTTTGATTGTTAATTGCTGCTTAATCGATCAGTTACGCCGGTTCATTTGAATGGAGCTTCTTTATGTGTTTTTTGCAAGATTTGACACTGTAATGTTTAAGGCTTTATTTATAAAGACATCTTTGTACTGAAAGTAGCAGCAAGGTGCACTATATGGCCAAAAGTATTTGGACACTACTGTCAACATACTTCTGTGTATTTATGTTCTGTATTTAGAAATGTCAGTTATTTTATTTTTGTTTTTTTGTTTTTTTTTAACATTCACAAAGTCAAGTCCATAAACAAATAGTTTTCTCAGTTTGGTGTGGAGGACCTTCACTGGTTTGCACAAAACCCTGACCTCCTGGTCAACATTTTTGGGATCAACTGGAACAATCCAGGCCTCGTGAAATTAATGCTCATGAGTTTTGAATTAGATGTTCAATGATAAATGATAAACTGATTATAAAAACAGTTGACAGTTAATTAATAGTTGACAACTAACTGATTAATCAACTAATATTTGTCAGCAGAACAAAATGCATTATAATTTGTCTGTCCATCATGTTAAAAGGTGTCCCTTCCTTCTCTTTTAATGTGGTCTTTTAGGTCATAAAGAACCTCAGAGGATAACTAACTGGGGTCCGGCTTCATTCACCGACGCTGAGCTGGAGCTGAGGAAGAAGTCGTGGCAGGAGATGAAGAACCAGGGTGCTCAGGCTCAGTGAACACTCACCGTGCCAGATGGATCGCACACTGACGAGGACGATTCTGATTGTAATAAACGTCGGAGTCCAAACTGTCACATTCAGAGTCTGAAGATGAGGCCTGATAACATGAACTTACTGAGCCACATGATAACTGCCAAGAAAACTGTGGTGCTGATTTGATTTTGATTACTTTTAAAAAGAACAGCTGGGATTAACTGCATTTCATCAGTGTCGTCTTTAACAAAAATTCACATTCGTGACTTTGGAAGAGGTAGTTTGACAAAATAATCTAGAGTCAAGATCAGTTTACAAGCTTTTTTCCTGGAGCTCCTCATTGTCGTCATCAGCAGATGGAGTTTACTCTGTTGTCATGGAGATCTGCATCATCTCTATGACAATTAACCAAACTTAAAAAGCAGAAAAAAGGCAGTACTTGGACACTGAATTAAATTTTGGTTTATTTTATCAAACATGTATATTCTCATTCAGTTTTTATTTCAGTATTTTGGTTTATTTTGTGCAGTTGAACTTTTTCTTTTGTAATTTTAGTCTGATTTTATGCTATGTGCTGTTTAATTTAACTACATGCAGTTTTTTTTCACATTTTTGCGTTTTGACAAACATGCTGTAGTGAAATCCAACAGAGTGAATTTTGTTTGTTATAGTCATAAACTAAGATCATAAAAAACACCCTCTACTTTTATAACTATAGAGTGCTAGTTTCATTTCAGAGGTTGTTTACAAATAAAGAAACCTTAATATGTTTCTGAAGAGTGCAGCGTGATTCCCCTCTTTCTGTTGTTTTTTACTGGGGATCTCGACCCTGCAGTCATCATGACTCGAGTGTCCACCAGATGTCAGCACATGAACAGGATCCTGAGTGAGGCACAGACTGAGCCGGTGTGTTCTGGTGCTACAGGCGCATGTGGCAGCATCCAACAGCAAAACACCAAAACACTGACAAACACAGTCTTCTTTTGATTAACTGCGAGAAAAACACTGCATTGACAACATTTTTAAGATGTTTTAGGAGCCTCAGTGTGTCTCCACTACTGGGTCATGATTTAAACTGGGGGTGCTGAGAGTCCTTACCAGTGTTGTCCAGATGTTGCAAGTTCCTCATATTTTTCACTATCGCAGAGTAAACAAACAGTGTGTTTGTTCATCTCTTTGTGACTTTTCTATCATCTCATTGGCATTCAATCCCAAACTTTGTTTTTACTTAAAGGCTGAATCATTTTCTAAAGCAGCTAGACTTTGTTGATTATTTTTCAAAAAAGCACTGCAGTCGCCTGAAGGGATGAATCAATCTGATTTGCCAGCTAGGTACCGGTGCCAAAGCTCACCTGATAAAGCAGATCAGGTATCAGCCATGACATGATCAATCTACTTTTTAAGGTCGGCCAAAACAGTGATGCCAGTTCTTGACGTTAGCAGACTTCATTTCCTTTTTTTTTCTCCATATATTTTTTAAATTGGAAACCAGCACAACAATGTGCTCCAAAATAGTTTTTCCCATTTTTGGTGTGTTAAAACAGAGATATAAAACACCACCTTCCTCCAACCTCCCATGCACTCATCCCTAACTCTCAGAAACAGTTGGTGGAGCGTGTGCCCCATGTGCCGAGGCTGTGAGTCCTCTGCAGCAGCCGTGGGTTCAACTCCTGAATATGACTGTTTGCTGCAAGTCACTCCCAGTCAGATCTTCAGCTGTCCTATCAATAAAGCCATAAAAAGGCCACAAAAATAAAATAAATAAATGTAATATTTAAATAAAGGATGTTCAAAGTGCTCACTTCGCAGAAGGGACGCACTGGGAACGAGTTGGGGAGTCCAGAGAGGAACGAGTATTTACACATGAGATAATGGGCTGCCAACTTTGTAGAACTTTGCAGACGAACCTCTTGGAGAATATTTCATCATTTCTAACTTTTTTACTGGAACAGATAACATCTGCAAGATAGGAGTTAAGCAAGGGGCTATCAAAGGGGCAGTTTTAGTGCAACACTGAGGGCTTTGCTTAACACATTAAAGAAACAAGACCAGAACTCAGACAATTTTTAGACAAGCAACAACAAGCAGGCTCCATCACTGAGTTAATGTTAGCTAGTGTTGCACCTTGCGTCCTGCATAGAGATCAGTCTGCAGGTTGTTGTAAGTAACCAAGGATAGCTTTGAGGTAATGTCATTAAAAAAATAATTGCAAGTACTGGCGTTCTTGGCTTCTGTAGATATCAGTATCAGTAGGGGAAAGGTTGCATGGTGCCTCCCTGGTTTACCTGCCTGCCTGTCTGACAGGTCTGTATGTGTCAATATGACTTCATTGTTCCAGTAATCGCAAAACAAGGTGAATCACACCTGATGCACGTGGCGTGCAGCAGCCAGGGCTCCGTGTTGCTACGTCTGTGTCAAAACAAATCAGTTAGTACAACAAAGGACCACTGTTCTCACACGTACACCTCACCTTTGTCTTCCCCACCCTTATGCTCTTAAAAAACAGGCCACTTTTTTCTTTTTCTGTAAAAAGAGACAAGGTTACAGGAACTTTGTAACTGGGTGAAACTATTAGCTGTGCTTACTTGTTTGTCTCGTGTCTGTAAGCCAGTCTGCACAATGAGTGTCTTTTTACTTTCTGACGTAAAAACTCTCAAACGATCTTAATTTTTTCCTCTTCGAGAAGAAATGATAGTTCATGTTGAGTTCAGAGTTGTCAGTGCGGGAGATGAGATAAGAACGTGTTTCATGCACTGATCTAACAGTCAGCGCCATGCAGATCGTCTCTATAACGGTGGGTTACTGATAAGATCGGACATAGAGACAGATTGACAAAATCTCGGAGCTAATACTGTAACCAGGAATGTCGTTAACCACCAAAACAGATAATGTAATCCACATAGCTTCTCCTTTTATGGACCAAGACAACTCTGCACAACTCTACACAAAGTGTACATAAGTGTGTCATTACCATGTCATGACAACTGTCATGAATGTGAGTTTTTATGAATAGTTATGACTGTTGTCATTGTCATTTGCACAACTATGTAATTTTTAATGCAAAGTTGACATTGTTTGAAATGTCTGTTTGGCAACTTTATCAAGCCAATAATATCTTTGTTATGACAACTGGACATTAACCAAGACAACATAACCTGTCATTGTCTTTGTCATGACAACTTCATGATCAAACTTGCAGTATAACTGTGTCATGAATATTGTCCTCAACTTCAAGTTAAGTGTTACATTCTGAACTTGTCACAAAGATGTCCTTATTTATGACACCGTCAAAAGCTTTTGTAACGGTGTCATGAATAATTTTCTGGACTTCAACTAAACTGGTACCATTTGGATTTTTCATGAAGATGTCATTAAAGGTTATAAAGCCATGGTACTATACACATTGATTCTGTTCTCTGTGGTTAAACTGGCCTTATGGAATTTAATGACATCTTTATGACAAGTTATACAAATGGTACCACTTTAGTTGAATTCCAGGGAATTATTCACAACACCATTATGAATGCATTTAACAGTATAATGATACTTAATGACATCTTTATGACAAGTCCAGAATGTACTACTTTACTTGAGGTCAAGCAAATGATTCTTGACAGTCTTATAAAGTCCTAATGGCAGCGACTGTTAAAACCAACCACATATGTCATTCATAAAGATGCCTTCATATTCATAAGACGTCCTATGTCATGGTTAAGAAAGTGTTACCAAATATGGTAATGCTCAAAAAGATTAGAATAGACAGCTAATGATGGATAGGATTCAGTTTATTTGTCATGATTTGTTAAATCTTGTGTCCGATAAATGGATTTACTGTTCGCATTTTTTCTATAAGAGATATTTATATCCCAGAATCTGAGAAAAAAATGTGGCGCCCTCTTCTTCTTCTTCTTCTTCTTCTTTTTTTTTTTTTTTTGCAAAGACTATTCTCAGAATTGGGAGTTTCAAATCTCCGTAGAAAAATTGCACAAGCCCTCAGCATTCCAAAAATAAGGATATCTCTGACTGTCTCACCCTCGCCCCCATGTGACCGAAAAGCACCCTAATGCCCATAACCAATTCATGTGATTCCTGTCCAAAGTATGCTCATCGAAACTGATTTGAAACAGGAACATTTTTTGGGATTGTCTGCTGGTGAAGAAATGTCTGGCACATGCCTGTTTTCTGGGTTAGATGACTTCCCACAGTGACCTCACAGCCCTGAGCGTTTCACATGGTTGAACGGACTCTGGGTTTAGCCGTGCAGAGACACTGTGGGTCACTTACACCGGCAAGTGAAAAACATCAGGGCCTCAGACAAACAGCTCAAAGTGGGCCAGGGAAACAGACATTAACGTTAACTCTAGAAACCCCCCACTGCTATCCCTTAAAGCTATAAATCAAACGTGTGACTGTGCTTTTCTGCTCACGGATGAGCGGGCGGTGTCCGGATAACATCATCTGGAGCTCCGTTGATTCATGCTTTTGATAATTTCCCAACTAGACCCCCATGTGCTGCAGGCAGCTGACATCATCCTGATTTCTAGGGTGGAACTGGATGTGTTGCACCAGTGAGATCAGCGTTTGGAGCAGGTGCCCACTGAGGGGCCACAGGGCTTCGAGGCCCCCAGCAGCAGTGAATCAGCTCTCTCACACTACCCACATGGCAGAGGCACCCAGGAAATGGAAACTGCTGCACAGCCCGCATTCATCACAACTGCAGGGCTACATGGATAATGGGATTTGGAGGACCAATAAAATAAATCAGTATCATCTGTCACTTGAGTATTTTTGGGGCCCATGGAAAGACCAATCAGCTTATTTTTCAAGCTATTTTCTCGTATAAGTAGCATTTACTGCAGCTGTGACTGTACACGAAGAGTACGCAATCCAAAACCAACATAAACAGACGATCTTGAATTTATAGACTGCTTTTAATTTTCGTCTTTTTATGTGAGCGCAGCACGCCTCCAGCCAACCAAGACTAATCACACTGAACTCAGAGTTACACAAGATCCCAAACACTGCTGTTCTGATCGATGATGGATGCTTTCATCAGTAATTTGTCCTAAACTTCAGAGGGTAAGTCACTTTCTGAGGCAGTGATTGACCCGAACACACGTCCTAGTTACACAACACCACAGATCTTTAATCTAAGACTTTAATACAGCAAATTTGCATGAACCTGGATCCAGTCAGAGGAACGCAGCAATGTGTAATCAATAATTGAATAAAATGGCTGTTGGAGGAAATGATTCCTATCATTCCATTCCACACAGTCCTGCTGGATAACTTCCGCTCCATCACTCTGTTTGTGGGCAGAGCTCCTAATCCCCGTACCCAAAGCGAGAAGCTAAATATGGAGAGGACTGCCAGAGGCTCTGCCCAGATGTTGGCCTGCCGCAGCTCTGCACCTGCTGCCAGTAGAAGCCAGCTGGGAGATCATATCGAGGGACAAACATCCCCCTCCCTCCTCCCCTCTGCTCTTCTTCTGACCTTCAGCTTCCTCTCGGAGACAAACCTTCCCGGGACCACAGGAGTCCCCGTTCAGAGCCGCCAACCAGGCGCCACAGAGCCGGAGCTGGGGCTCCTGCCCAGTCCCATATTCATTGCTGGCAAGTGAGACACCCATCATCATCCTCTCCAGGCCCCTGTCATTGGCTCCAAGGCAAAAAAGAGAAACATGAGTTGCAGTGGTGTCTGGTTACCTTTCATTGAGAGAAATTCTTTAATAAAGACGATGTGTTCATAAGAGGCCAGAAAAACGTGGTAATTACAAACCGTTTAAAGTTTTCTTCCTGTATCCTGTTACCCACTGAATAGCAAGAGTTTACAGCCAAGTGTCAGCATGCAAACAGTGGTTAGGAGACAGGAGATACTTGGTAAGTTACAAGGAAGAAGATGTGAATTAGATAAATACTTACCTGATTTTATTAGACTTGACACAGATTCACTCTAATTCATCTCGTGTGTCACTCAGAGAGGGAAATCATTTGACTTATGCATGGAGTTTGGAGCTGATGAACAGGAAGACAGGAACATGTGCAGAGGAAAATACAGCTTAAGTGAAATCTTTATTATAGTTGTCATGTTTTTAAATCGAGACGTTCCTATTTTGATGTTGAATAAAGACTCTGACATTAAAATCCTGATACTATTTTTTACTTCTTGACCTACAAAACATGTCTGAATACATTCTTTGCACATTTAGATGTGTTGATGATTTTTTTCCCCAAAATTACAGTTTGTTTTTATTTCTGCAAGGTATGAAAGTCAGTATGCACCGCAGACTCTTGTTACTTGCTTTCTTTTTAATTTTGGTAGCTTGATAGTGCGCTTTCATGTGCAGACTAATTTTAAAAGTCTGCACCACGTAACAATTACGTAACTTCAGCAAAATATTTAGGTAGACTTTAAGGTCACTGTGATTAAATTTCACAACTCAAGCGTGTTTCAAGAGTTTCCTGTTGGATTCTCTGACTTTCTGTAAATGAACGCAAATTGATGAATGACTGGAACAAGTAACAAAAATCACACTTTTCTAAACAACTGGCGTAATAACCTGCGCCTTGATGGTTCAAAGATGTTGGAAAGCCCCTCAAACTCCTACACTGAAAATACAGAGATAACAAATGATGGAAATGATGCTGGGATGACTGAATTGGAAAAATAATACGGCTGAAGAACAAGGGAGCGATGAACCTCAACAAGAATCTGATAGTTTAGTTCAGTATTATATAATTGTTGCTATGTACTAATGCCCACCACATTATTGTAACCAAATAACTGCCTATTTTATATCAATGTTTGGTTACCTGTCTGCTTTTTCTTTTTCTATTTTGTTGCTGGTCAAACTATTTCTAATTTTTAGCAGTGGTATAAAGTGTTGGTCTATTGCAAGGGCTTAATAATGATGAACCATTGACTGTATATAATGACGGACGACATGACAGCTCCCAAAAATGAAGCAGAAACATCTTGATCGCCCCCTGGTGGTGGGCTGCAGTATAGGTTATAAACCCCGCCCACTCAATGTTGTTACGTTAGCACATGAGGCAAACAAAAACATCAAAGTACGAGTCAAATAAATTTTTCCCAAAGATGGTTTCTGACATTTCAGGTAGCTCAAATGTTCATTCATGTTCTTTGAGCTGTTAACTAAGTGACATTAGGGTACTGTGAGGATGAAACATGTCGATGCTAGTGTTAATACTGACATTTCTTTTTATTTCTAAAGCTATGGTTTTGGGCATTTTGCCTTTATTAGATAGGACAGCTGAAGAGCAGACAGAAGAAGGGGTGGAGAGAGAGGGGCTGTCAAACCAGCGGCTGCTGCAGAGGACCAACAGCCTTCATACATGAAGCAGATACTCTACCAACTGAGCTACGGGGCTGCCACAGTACTGACACTTCTTACCAAATTTCTGGAAAAAATTGGCATTTAATGGGTTGAAAATTTCTTTTAACAGATGTATGCTACTAACAGTGCATGGATATTGAATGACTGCTATCATTGTATAGTCTGTCTCAGGCTTGTAAAACATGAACAAATACATATAATAGAGAGAATGAATGCCATAGAACATGACTTTACCATCCTGGGAAACAAAAAATGGCATATGGGATGCTCCTAGGAAGTAGCAGGGTCAAGTTTCGAGGTGAATAAATTATTGGATCTGTGTATAGACTCTCGTCCTTGCTGATACCAATCCAGAATTTTACCCTGTATCAAAGGCATTTTTCAGCAGTAGGTACCAGTATTGGAACAATCGTAGTTTGAGGTCATGACTGACAGCTGAGCTCTGGGGGTATGGGCAGGACCTTGATACCACGGCTCCAACCCTGGTGACTACTGCTCAGACTGCACAGGCTCCAAATGATATCACCAGCGCAAGATGATAGTGCTCTTATCTGGGATATTGCACAGTGGGAGTCAGTGGAGATGTGTTGTCTGTCTTTATATGCAATCAATGGCTAAAACATGCACAACCACCAGAATAGGTCCTTTAATGCATCAGTGATAATTGTGCAATAATAGAAAACACTGTTAATAGGGACACTAATTTATTGAGTACTTTTACTTTGATTAATTTTAACTTTACTTAAAGGCAAACTGTGCAGGATTTTCCCAAATGGATAAACTCATACAAAAATAATCCCTCTAAATCATCACCCATAATCCATTGCAAGTGTGTGGTAGAGCCTGAAACCACAGAGACCCCGCCCTCTGCCAAGACCTCATTTTCTTATTATTTTTTGTGCTTGAGATGCTTTGCCAAGCCAAAACGTCTGTGCTTTACATCCTGGGAATGAGACTCAATCAATTATCATTCTGGTCCGTTTATAGACAGCAAAGAAAAAAATTAAATGCAGGACTTTTACATGTAACAAGAGTATTTTTTTATTTTACTGAAGAATCTTAACACTTCTTCCATCACTGTCAGCAGCACAATTAATGACCATACCTTTTGATACTCACTCAGTAAAACAAGAACACAACTGACAGGTAGTTTCAAGTATGTTTGGTTTATTTCCAAAAAATTAGTGTCACCACAAAACATGGTACAAAGATACAGTAACAAAAGAAAAACTTCTGACATCTTTGAATAGTTTCATTTGCGTTGTTTTCTTTTTTTTTTTAATGAAACTGTATAGGTTTGCACAAACAGAACAGATGAGACGAGGAACTCTGAAAAGCACAATGTCCTACATGAATATTCATTTACTTCTTTTAAAAGCCCTTAAAAGACACAGAGCCTGCCTGGACAATCTGAACCACAAAAAAAAAAAAAAAAAGAAGAGTCTCCATTTCACTTTCAGAAGAACAATATTTCATCACTAACAGGGAACAGGCCACTCAGGTTTTTGCACTGGTAACGACACGTTAAAAAAAAAGACTTGTTGGTCACATTAGAGTTAAGGTTAGAAAAGTATACTCATGTTCAGTACATACAGTATATAAAATGAAATGTCACACATGTATTTACAGAAAAACATGATGCCACCACACTTACACAGTTACACTTTTAATAAAAAAAATAATTTACATTAACATGAGACAAACGTGTTATCCAGAAGTCAATAAACATTCAACAAAATAGAGAAAACATCACTTATTTAAATAGAAAAAACATGTCAGGTAAATCTTTTGAACTCACTGTGCAAATTCTTTTCATGTAATCTGTCTTGAAGAAACGCTGTATGTACATTGTAAAGTAATGCCTTTAGCCTCGCTGTCTGCATCTGTTAGAAAATCTATATCTGATAAGGAGTGCATACTTTAGAGCTAAGTGCAAACAATTTGTTTTTCATGTTGTGCATTAAAAATCTCTGAGTTTTTGGCGGTTCATACGTTTCTTTAAGCAGCAATAACCTTTCCTCGTAGTAAAATATCTGATAGAAATTCTTTTTATAGGCTATTTTCTATTTTTAAGTTTAAAATTGAACCCACAGTTTGAATGGCCAGTGATATTGCTTTGATCTATTTACAGCTTAAGTAGGATAACATTTCCTTGGTAGTGCAGTCCCCTAGAACATCAGCTTATCTTCACTTCATCCCTGTCGGAGGCACGGAGGAGGGAGCTGACAGCAGAGACGAGTGTGTTCGACAGCCTGACAGCTGATAAGTAACAGGCAGAGAGGTGGATGGACAGAATTCATCCTCCACTACCAGGCACTTTGTTCACTGCAGTCCCCAAGTATTTAAGACATCTGAAAGCCGAGTCGAGTGTTCGTCACGTCTCTGCTCTCAGCCGCCTGATGCCGCCTCTCATGTCCACAGTGTTCGTCTCAGTGTTCGGCCTCTGAGGTTTTCAGCTCAGGCGTCAGAGATGCAGTTCTGGATCTTGTCCATCCACAGCTGAGCGCTCGGCGCATCTGAGGCGCAGAAGTTGTAGACTCGTTTGCTGGTCTTCAGCTAGAGAGGGAATCAGACATCGAAGGTTGAATGTGGATCAAAGGAATGTGAAAGACATGAACGTGCAAAAAAAAAAAAAACCCCAAAAACTAAAAAAGTCACTCAATAAAGTGCTGATTTCCACCAAGCAATGGATGGTGAAGCACCCACTGCAATGCCACCACTACCGGCAGATACAACCAATGTAGTTTTGCAAAGTTGTTGATAGTATAGTGTAATTTTTTAAATATATAGATGTAGTGTTTTTGTATATTACTGTCTCAGTTTTTCTTAAGATACATAGAATAGCGTAATGGCACTGTAACTGAGCATCCTGGTTCCTCAAACTGTATAAACTCACTAAGGAAATAATAAACAGGACGACAACCTCTCAATTTAAACATTGTTATTTAAAGTCTCAGACTGTGGGCCTCCCCTCAGAGAAAGCTTGATAAAGGCACCCCCGCTCGGTTTACTTGCTTAGCTTTGCTCAATTCCTGGCTGTCTATGGGATCAAGGTGATCATGAACATTTTATTTGACCCTGCAGATGTTCAACAACTGAGAAAAAATAGCCTCATGTTGCTGCAACATTACAGAACTTCAGACACCACAGCAATTAAAAAAAAAAAGATCTAACCAAAGGCATTTTTCTGGTACGGACTACAGTAAAATTCCCCTGAACTACTGCATCTCTTTAACCAAATTCCTCATATTTAGGCTATTCTATGTGATCTCCTTTTGAAACTAATGAATGACTAGTGTATGACAACTGTTTGGAGCCCTCCCGGAGAGGCCTGCCTCCCATTTTGAAAACCTCACTTTGAGCAAACAAGCGACTTTACAAAAGTATAACAGATATATAACTCTACATTTTTATATAAACTCACAAAAGTTGAAATTCTAAATAATTTAAACTTGTTGATGGAGCCTGCGTGTCTCAGTGGAAGTTGTGGCTCTTGATCAGATTAATGTTCTGGCATACAGCTGATTAGCTCAACCCCAGCAACTAGATTTAATTCCAACAAATAACTACTATCATGTTCAAGGTCCAAAAAATGGTCTCACAGCAATGAAATGGCTACTATGTGGACTAACATCATCACACATGAATACAATTAGGCTTATTGAATCCACAAGAGTCTCAGCCTTCCAGTCATACAGTTTAGGACATTCCAGTGCTGTTCAGGGACTCTTGGACACCCAGAGAACCAATTTTTCTTCAGATGTCTTGAGTTGACAGGTCAAAGGACCTCTCTGAAAATGGCCAGTGAGAAGCCAGTACCAGTGGATTCATAAGGTAACCGAGTACATTCCCTCTTTCAAGTGCTACAGCCTGTGAAAGACAGACAGATGTAACACACACACACAGACACCGACCAAACGCAGGATCACCTCCGGCTTACACCTAGCACAGATAAGAACAGACCACTTTCCTGTTCTCTACACTGACAGAAAAAGGTTCATCTCTGATGTTTGGATGGTCTCTTGTCTCTGCTCCACTAATTTTTATGCATCAGGTCTATTTTTTCCAGTGGGGTTTGCATTATTGAAAATTGAATATGCTACACAGCACTTAAGAAAGTAACAACAGTAGCAACAAATATCTATCACTGTGTTCATTTTGAGCAACAAATGTTTTTTCAATATGATTTTAGACAGAGAAACCGTCAGCAAAAGAACAATTCAGAATATTGTAAATGTGGCTGCATAGGAACAGATGCTTTGCTTTTTGCAAATCTGCAACATGCAAGTAGTGATTTGCCAGACCAGATAATTTCCCTCTCACTCATTTTGACACTTTTCACTTTTCAAAACTAATTCTGCACTTTCAACTTGTACATGAGCGTGTGAGAAGAACCCTGTGGCAGTGAAACGATGATGTACTCACATCAAAGAAAGCTTTTTCACTGATGTGTTTGGGAGCTCCTATAGTGGGTGCAGCGATCACCACGGACTCCACTTCTGCCAGATCGATGTGTCCTCTGCAGTTCGTGTCCTCCCCGGTGTCGTAGTACCTCAGCTGTGAAGACAAGAGCGTTACACCTGCAGCCTGTCCCTCACTCAGGTGACGGTTTTAGTGTTTCTTTAACATGAATGTGGTGCAGCTCACTCACCTGGTGTTTTGTAATGTCCAATACAAACCAGCGAGGCTTCCAGCCCTTCAGCAGCGCTCCACGCTTGTACAGGATCCCCTCATATGACCTGAAGAAGAAAAATGCATGTCTGTACCATTTGGGTTGCAAAAGTACAGCTTGAACCATATTTCGTGACTATTATTATTATGTATTTTGACTCAGCATTCCCGTTTATGATCAAAGTCATGTGGAGCTTATCTAAGCATTGGTTGCATGGAAGCAAAGCCTCGCTGGCCTGCTGTGTCTCCATATGTACAAACTGCAGCACTGTTTGTACACTGTGTTCCAGTTTAAGAGGCCAAAACTGGGTGGTTACAGCTTCTTTTCTCTTATAGACGTTTCAACTTTCTCAGAACGCATTTGCATCTAAAACACTAGGTTTAAATGATCAACCTCAAACTGTCAACAACCTGTCAAGAAGCTTCAACGCAAACTTGACATGTTTTTACTCTTCATGTCCACAAAGACAAAAAAAAGAGCAAAATATATCTATCTAATCAGTTATCAGTATCAGTAATATCACCGTACTGCAGGAGAGTAAAGGTGTGAAGCTTGCAAACATCTGATTAATTATCTGACAGGAAATTTAGAGGATTATATGATTTATGGATAATATCAGATACAGTGGTTGTAAGTTTCAAAATACTTGAAGACGTTCAGTGTTTCTGACCCGCTTCATCTGTTTAAACTTTCATCTGTCAAAACATGATTTGGAATGTAGAACGTGAAAAGGACACAGAACAAAGACAAAAAGTAATTTGCATAAAAGTAGATTTTAATCGTTGTTTGTTCAACTTGGAGAAAAATATCCAGATATTAGAGCCAAGAGACTGTACTTTAACCTCACAGTAATTGTAAAATTACACACCCAGAGTTTAACAGAGTACAGACAATCCTCACAAACATGACACACAGCATACCACAGCACTGACTCACCTTCCAAAACTGGACCGACTGCTCGGCAGCAGTTTTTGAGTGAATTAAATGTGGACTTCATATTTGTTCCGGGACTCAAGAAGTTCACAACCCACCTGTTCTCCTCGCTCTTGGGGGTGAATTGGTTGTAAAGTGTTGCAGCGCGGCGGTTGATCCCATTGGCTGTGGCGGTGCTGCGGTCTTCGGCCAGCCCGCTGTCTGGCAGGTGCAGCATGGAGCGCCGCTGGAAAGCCTGCAGGCCGGACGTGGGAATGAGGCCTGACAGCGACAGCGACTGTTTACGGAGCTGCAAACGCACCGGATAACAAAGTATGAGTAGGGGGGAAAAAAAACACACACAATAGAAGAATCTGACACAATTTAACAAATGAGACTTTAAGAATATGACTTCCTGGTATTTTCAAAAGGTGTACGGATGGATATTTTTGTGAACCTACAGCAGATGGCAGTTGGCACATCCTGTGAGGAGAAGCAGCAGGACTACTGGTGGAAGAGGCCAAGCAATGTACTGCTGTGGACAGGGTCAGCAGCAAAATGTACTCCAGAGCTCCATAGATGAAATCGGTCATTTTAGTTATTTTTCAAATACAGTTTTTAGTCAAATGCCTGCAGTTATCACTGGCATTTATCGTCTCCAGCTCTGATTGGCAGTGATATAAACATGACACCTGGGTGGACATGTTACTTTCACTTTTCCTCTTTTGCTCCTTTTTCATAAACATGCTTCAGAAAAGAAAGCAGGTCTACTGGCGCTGGGAAAGGGTCAGTACTCCTATTTTTAGCTGGTTTACCCACATTTAAAAAGCCTCCATATACACATTAATTTTGTTGTAAAACGTATTAGTTTTAGTATTTCTTTATTTGTTTTATTGTGACTTAAATCAGAACTAAACTTTTAAGACACTCCTGTCACAAAAACAAACAAACAGATGAAGGAGGTGTACTGGCAAAGTAAAATGGTGAAAATATTCTAAATAAGGTGTAAACTAAAACTGATGAAGATTTTTTTTGGGTGGCTGGAATACATTTTATTGCTGACCCTGTCTAATCCATTGCTTAGTTTACAGGCTGGTGCTCCTCTCTGCTCCTGTGTGCCAACCAGCATCTAATGATACACCGACTATATTAAATACCAAATGTAACTCCACTTCAAATAATCCCTAATAACCCTTTAATATAACATGCCAACATTACTCCTTTAACACGTACATTTCCCTCTTGTGCGAGGTCTTCCTGCATGCTGATTCTGACTCTCTCCAGAGTTGTGTGCCATTTCTCAGGGGCCTGGTTCAGCTCCCCCTCCAGCTTCTCGATGTCCTGCAGCCAAGAAAGACGACAAATGTGACGCATGATACAAGAACAGGATAAAAACAAACAAGATGTTTTGATGACAAACGTCTTACAGCGAGGAGTTTGGTGATGGCGTCAGGCTGGGCGCGGCTCACGCTGCTGTAACATGGCCACACAATCCTCCTCTTACTGTTGGCGACAGTGTCCACCTCCTCCGAGCTGTCCGACCTCACGGCCATCATCCTCCAATCGTAACACGGCCCCGTGGACAGAGTCTCATCTGTGAAGAAGTCCCATTTGTTCAGGCTGGGGATACTGATTGACGGCTTCAGGATCACCTACAAAACAGAAACATTTTCATGAGAATCAGATGTTATCTGATGGTGTCCGGTGTGCAAAACACTGTGGGAAAAAAGTTAAATATCATTCACTGAAATTTCTAGACTAATTGTATCAAAGAACATTGTGTCTTTCCAACAAGCTTAATCTGCCCTTTGACTCTCGCAGAGAACATCTTGTTAGTTAGAAGTGTGATTGACTGCATATGATGTTGCAAAACACAGAAACAGGCTCTTCTCATTTATTTGTGATGGCTGTGATATGAGAGGAAATAATAGATATCATCAACATCAAGCAAAAAAGGCTGAAATAATTAACAAGAAACATATCAGAGATTAAACTCTGCCAAGTTCAACTCTAATTTCGTCATATGCTGAGTTAAAAATTGCCCTTTTAATTCTTCACACAAAAAAACAAAACAAAAAAAAAAAAACAGGAAAAATTGATTCTAAACAGCAGAAATTTTATGAAATCCAACCAGGTCAGATCAGGCAAATGGTCTTTTTAATGGTCATAATTTTCTGTTTTTCTCTTATGACAGAGTGCCTGGGAGTTATTTGAAACACTGCCAGGCTTCTCA
The DNA here is from genome assembly GCF_056507025.1 of Lutjanus erythropterus. Lineage (NCBI taxonomy): Eukaryota > Metazoa > Chordata > Actinopteri > Lutjaniformes > Lutjanidae > Lutjanus > Lutjanus erythropterus. The sequence goes on from NC_139317.1 coordinate 22,251,668, forward strand.
GTTTTTACACAGTTGCAAAGCAAATTTAATCTGCTGTAGCTAATTAATGGCAATAGTGATAATAATATGCTGATTACTAATCAATTAGTGTGTAAACGGTCAAATCGATGCTTTCGTCTTGTTAGTCTGCCTTCTAAAAGCTGCTTAAGCTGGAAACACTCGTCTTCACTGACGAATGGACTGCATCTTTAATGAGACAATCTAAAATGATCTCTCTGGGTCACATTGATGTGAGACACACAGTTAGCAGGTAACACTCACTTTTTCTATTAAACTTTGAAGCACGTTTTATCAAAATTGGTAGAATTTGTTTTATCAGTCTGTGAAGCTAATGCTAAGCTAAAGCTGCTTCTGTGCACCGAGCCATCAACAGTATTATTAGTTAGTGTTCGTCAGGCATCAGCTGTCAGACATGGACAGCCAGTAATTTGGCTGGAAGACGTACTCAGATATTATTGTGTAGAAAAACTTGTGCATTCAAATTATACTTGAGTAAAACTACGCAAGTATTACAATGAAAATGTGCTTAAATTACCAAAACTAAAAATCTCATTATGGTCACTTTCAGAATAATATATAGTATATTACTGGATTAAATACATTATAAAATTACAAAACATCAATGTGTAAGCATCACTTTAATTTTGCAGCTGGTAGATGTAAAGTCTAACTGCTTCACATTATGCTAATTGGCTAGTACACATTAATAATTTAATTATTCAATTTTAAATTCCATTTTTAGCTTTTCATATATATGACAGCAGAAGAGAAAATACAGCAGATAATGATGAGTTTTACCAAACCTCTGCTTCTCAGTGTGGGAGCTGCATGAATCAGCTGTTAGCCATCAGATGCCTGTGGAGCTCTGCTAAATGAAGGCAGAGAGGGCGTCAGAAGTACTCACTTCATTCTCTGAGGGGCTGTACAGATAGTTGAAGAAGATGGGACTCCTCCTGTGCATCCTGTTGATGCACTCCCAGATACAGATGCCTCTGCGGGCCTGTTTATCACCTTTATCCTCAAACAACAAGCCTGCAAAAGACACAGAACATGGACCAATTAATCTCACAGATGGATTTAGCCGATGCAACACTCTGGTCAAAGAAGATGTAATTCAACAAAAAGGTTTATGTGGTGTATTATGAGATACACGAGGATGTTTTGGTCGGCTAGGCGGGTTCAAACCAAGCATTTATTATGTGTCCAAATCAGGGGCTGAAGTAAATTACAACTACTCAAATTACTGCAATTAAGTCATTTTTGGGTACTTGTACTTTGATGAGAATTTTTCCAAGTCTGTAATTTTACTTGTACTCAAGTATGCATTACAATATGTATTTTACTTCACTAATTTTAAAATTGTAGCTCACTACTGAGCAGGCCTACAATTTGATTTAATATCCAAACATTTGAGAATGGGGAGAGGTGACCGTGACCACTGACCAAAATGAAGCAGGACTTGAGAGTAATTTAGACTAAAGATTTGGAGAAACAGATTGAACTCCTTCTATTGATAATGCATTAAACATCAATGTTTAAAAAGTAACTGATACTCTGAGTCGTTTTAGAGGAGAATACTTTGCACTTTTACTTAAGTGTTTTACCAACACCAGTAGTTTTACTTATAGATGAGTACTATTTCTGTGATGCTATTTCTACTTGAGAACAGATTTTCTCCAGATTGTGAAAATATATTTTACCAAATAGCTGGACATAATCTGTTCATGGTACAACTAGCAGGAATACTGCAGGCTTCTGCTGCCGTTTCAGTGAAGGAATCATCTTTTACGAGTTGCATTTAGTTATAGGAACTAGGGATGCACTTGAGTCTGAATATGTTATTCAGGAAAACACAAATAATGTAATGAAGACAGATATTTCTTCTCCCTGAAGCTGCTTGTTATTAGTCAGGAAAAACAGTTTGTGTCTATCTTAATCAGGCACCACCCAGCAAACATGTTAAGTGGTGCAACTCAGATGCACCCATGTTGCGTGACTAACAGGTGCGGGTTTGGCTGTGTGTGCAGCATTTCTTAAGAACGTCTACCGTCAGTGAGATGTGTGAGGATTTTCTGCTGTATCGGACTATTTCTGCCACAGTGAATATATTAAATCATTTTGATGCTTTGCAGGCACAACAGTTTCATTGCCAATGAATTTTTAAGCTAGAAAATACATTTGACTGGTTTAATGTGACTTCTGAATACAGATAAAGAGACAGATCATTTTGTTGGTTAAACAGACAGAGATAATAACATCTCTGTGCACCTCTAATAAGAATGCTATGTATATAAATGTATACTATATATATTAATTTTGATCCTCAGTTGAACATTTAAAAGAAATGGAGAACTCATTTCCTCAGTACTAAAAGGGACGATATTAAACCCCCCCCGGTGGTTAAAACTGTAAAGGACACTGACCATGTTCCAAGCGCTCATAGTCTGAGTCCAACAGGAAGTTCTTGAAGCGGTTAGAGATGTGATGATAGGCCAGGAACTTCAGATAATACTGATTAAACTCAAACTCCAGAGGATGTTGCTCCAAAATCTGCAAAGACATGAAAAGATGGACAAAGATAGTCAGAAGAGGTCAGTGTGTGTGTGTGTGTGTGTGTGCGACAGCTGGATCATGTCCTCGTGTTGTGACTTCACATGCCTCTTGTGCATCAATGACCGATTAGAAACAGGAAAGAGTCTCTCCTGTCCGCGTGGGGGCAAAGGTCAGTGATATCATCGCCGGCAGACACAATCCAGACCGAGCCAGCAGGACCGCTGCTCCATTGTTCCCATCCAGCAGTGTGAGGTGGCCAACGACAGAAAAGTGTTGAATATTTGAGGCCACCTGGGTCTATTGGCAAAAACAACAGCTGTTTTGGAGATGAGGCACTTCTATTTTCAGCTCTTGTCCGAACCCCCCCCCAGCCCCCCGTTTATAGCTCTCCAGACCCCAGGACCCCCGCCAAAGTCTCTTAGCTGCCAAGCCTACAGTTTCAAAAGACAAATGCAGAAACTATGTGTTGATGTAAGTGTATGGGAGTGGGTCTGTGCGACCCCAGGGGACAAGAAAAAACCACAATAGTCTCTGCAGTTAGCATTTCAGAGCGGACACAGTTCTCTGGAACTCAGCTGTACGAGCTTCATTCATGACTCCAATACCCCCTGCCCCCCCTTGAAATCCTGAAGTACACCCAAAGTCTTCTCAGAGACTCTCTCAATCCCCAAAACTGCAATTCTCCACACGCAGCTCTGAACACGCACTGCAAAGTGAAGAGATGCTGAAACACGCGAGCACAGACAGCTCAAAACTGATCACTGGGTTCAGACACCATCTGGGCAACAGCCTCCCTGCAAAGTCTGCCGCAATACACTGTCCAAATTACATCTCCAGTGTTAGGAAGTGCAAAACTGAACCAAATGTATATATAATGACAGCTGAATTTCTCGCCTTCTTCATCCTCTCGGCCTGTACGCTCTCCAGGAATGTGATGAGCTCATGAAGATAGTATGAACCAAGTTAAGTCTTGGAGGAAAAGTGGAGAGAAGTCACGTAGCAGGGGGCGGAGATGCTTAACTGTATGGAGCACCTGTTTAACTGAGGATTGGTGGTAGGGTTGGGTAATCGCTCCCATTTTCATATCGTCCAATTGTGTTACTCAGTAGGCTCAGCTCGACAATAACATTCCTGCAAGGGGGTCAAGAAATGTAACAGCCACGTCACCAATGATTAAGACCAGGACTGAACAATGAATTGAAATTTTATCACAGTTACAATTTGGTCTTCTGCAATTTAAAGGTGAAATGTGTTTCAAAATGCCTTTTTAAATTAAATCTAATTTTGCTGTAGTGATGTCCTGGCGGAAAACATCATATTCTGCAGACTTAAGAAAATATCTTTGTTTAGTACAGATCCTGCAAAAATCACACCCTAATGACTGATGATAAGATGAGATGGAAAAGAGATGCAAAACTGGTTTCTAAATAAAGATTTAAAATTCACTCATCACTTCTGCTGATTAATGAGGCTTAGGGGGCAGACATGTCACTTCACAAGAAACATCTCTAAATGCACAGTAGGTGCAGTTTCTAGAGAGACATCTTAGTTCTGATAGTAGCTTAAGTTAATTAAAGTTGATCATCCCTTCCCTCGTAAATATAACATCGGATCATCAGCGAGCACGAGCATGATTCGTGGGGGTAAAAACCTCACCTGGTGCACACAGTCCAGGAACTGCAGGAAGATGGGGGTGAAGCCGCTGCCCTGGCTGCTGGGACTCAGGTTGCTCCGCTGGCTGAACTTGTGGCCAAAGGAGAGCCACTCTTTCTCCAGCAGCACCTGAAAACCCTCCAGAGTCCGGTAGAAAGGATCGCTCAGCAGCTGCACCAGAGACACCACCTGGAGAGAGAGAGTGAGAGAGAGCAGGGGAGAGAAAACCAAAAGAGTGTGAATGAGATTTCTCACAGTTCAAGTCAGTCCTCAAAACAGAGAGATGTGCAAGAAAATCTGTTTGCAACATTTAACAATAATCCACTAACAAGAAAATGATCATTCTCTTTCATATGTTCATCCTGGGCTGTGGGATATAGAAGGAAGGTATGACAGGAAAGGGGGGGGGTGACATGCAGCAAATGGGCTGCAGGCAGGAGTCACACTGTTGGCCACAGCAGAGGACTCAGTAAAGCCTCAATACATGGGGCACACGCCCTACCAACTGAGCTCCAGGATGCTCCAGGAAATGTATTTGACCTATGTTTTAAGAGCTACATAAAATATTTTTGACAGAAATTGGGAAACTGATATATTGGGATAATTTACATTGAACGTGACAGCAGACAACAACAATTTTAGCTGTATTAGCTGTAATAAGGTTAGCTCAGTGCTGACTGTTTCCTTTTGGACAATTTTTGCCATTTTATTTTGTTATATGTTTTGTATGATGCAATAGTCTGCAGACTGACTCTCATCCAGCAGCACTGTTCACACCGACTCAGCCAGAGCCGAGTGCTTTGAGATATGTGAGGGGTGAGAAGGAAGTAGCCTGGATTGCTGGAAAAGTGGAAGGACTAACTAACTTATTGAGTTTTAGGTGTTTTCAGCTGAGTTTGAATAAAGTGTGTTTTACGAGGAGTTAACAAGCCAATTAAGCTTGTCTTAGCTCAGTTAAAAAGAGAAACTTGAATTCAGAAGAAGTACGGTTGTATTTTTCTGTTTAATAAGGAAAATAAGTGTAAAGATATTTTCTTGCCAGTTGCCAGTCAATGGGCTGGCTGTGGGTGGCCAGTTAATAATTTTATCTATCTATCTATCTATCTATCTATCTATCTATCTATCTATCTATCTATCTATCTATCTATCTATCTATCTATCTATCTATCTATCTAAAGAAAACACAAAGTACATTACATGTATATGCACATTTTCTGATGATGATGATGTAAACAAAACTGGGCCTTGAGAGAAGACAACATTGATATTTGTATATGAATTTTATATAAAATGAGCCAACAATTGTGAGTAGTTAAAAGGACTGGGACTAGAAACTTAACTCTGATGGACAAACTAAGAACGTCACTGTTTCTAAGACTATGTTCATATTGCAAACCTTAGTGCTCAATTCTGATTTGTCCATCAGATCTGATTTTGTTCTTTGGCTGCTCCTGTTACTTTTAAATGTGGCTAATATCAGATTTCAGTGTGAACTGGTCACAGTCCTACTTGACTTGCATGTGTAAAAGAACAATAACAAAGATGTTAAACGCAGCACGTTGACATATGAAAGCAAACATCGAGGCCACTGAAGTCAGTGTTTACAGCTTCATTTCTAAATCGATGTGCAGTGGAAGCCCGCATATTTGTGAGCAGATAATACCGAAGATTAGAATGGAGAGACAATTTTTAAATTATGGTTTTCATGGATCAATAGCTGCTACTTCTGTATGGACGTGTTTGTGGATGTGAAGTTGGAGCCACGAGTTCTGAGACTGTGACATGAATGTCTTCACAGAAACAGGTTTCATTCAAAGTTTCAGTATGTCTGAGGCCACTTTTAACTACATCTGTCAGTGCCCTTCTTTAAGACCCTTCAGGTGAGCAAGTGACGTAGAAGTTGCACTGAGGTCGCAATACAAAAACAAATTGGATCTACATCTAATTTAGGACCATATATGAAAGTGTCCCAAATCAGAATTGAAAAAAAAAAAAACGGATGTGACTTGTGCAGTTCCCACTGTAATGAAAAAAACAAAAAAAAACAAACAAAAACAAAACACATCTGTGTCATCTATGAAAACCCAAAATATCAAAAGATTTGGTCCACTTTTGTCTGCAAACTTAATGTAGTCTAAATGACCTCAAACACATCTTTGGCATTTCTGTTCTCTTTCTCGTTACTTGTGGTATCTGCTGACATATACTTATATGCTGACATTTACAATTAGCTAAGTTCGTCTGAAATTTAGGCATAGTTAGTGGAAAAATATTTGATCAGCAACCAGCTGTCAGTGCCACTGAGACTTTCTGAATATGATGATTCTCACTATGTTTAACATACAGGGTTTGACAAGCTTGGGAACCAGACGTATCTGGCAGAGCAAATGAAACATGAGCTTGAAGATTCGCCTAGTTCCCAGGCTAATCAAACCCTATATATTTAACACAATGAAAATAATCATATTCCACACATATAACAGCAACAACAGCAACAACAGCAACAACAGCAGCAACAACAACAACAACAACAACAACAACAACAATAATAATAATGATAAACAATTAATAAACATGAATCAAGATTTTGGTATTTCCTGTTTCCTGACTCAAATGTTTTAGTGGACTGTTAAGCTATAATTTGAAAAAGTTTGTGATTTGTGTTTTTTTTTTTATTGCTGCTTGAAAACAAATCAAGCACTGCCCCAACTTGCATGTGTCACTCAGCGCTACGTCACGCATTTTGTTGCTCTGATTGGCTGTAGGTTTATCGAACTGGCAGAGAAATGCTGGTTCGAAAATGAATCGAGAGGTTCCAGGCTGATTCACATTTGCAATGCCAGGCTACGGTTTGATCATCTTACCAGTAAATGATGAGGACACTAGCAGCTGCTTCACCATCACTGTGCTGTGCAGAATCTTTTCAGTTTGTCATGCATGATTACGATTTCTCACACATTTTTTGCTTTACAGCCCTTCAAAAGCTGAACACAAAAATCTAACTATGACCCGTCTTCTTGGTCTTCTTCAACAGCACAACGTTAAACTGATCATCTGCGGTCAATTACATTTATATAACATCGTAGCAAAGTCTTTGGGCACACTTGAGCTCACTCCACAAAACACCAGTTGAGAACCACTTGTCTACACACGCAGTACGCTTGGCCTGGTTCCCTGCCCGTGTCTCCTCGAACACAACTAATGAGCCCTGACGCGTGTGGAATGAGCGAGAAAAACAGTTCATGGCTTCCCCATGGGGTTTAAAAGAACATCCAGCCCTGAGTGGTAGAAAGAAAGCCCCCTGCAACCCCGGCACGGAAATAAACCCCTCAGATTATTGAGAGACTACAGCCGACTGAGGCGTGGATTTAAGAGAGAAGCAAGGCATGAGAGAGGAGGATGACGATGAGAAAAAGAAACAGAAAACTTGGTTTAGACAGAAAGCAAAGACAGTTCTGCATCCTGTCTGCTGGGTGTCTATGGTCCGTGGACAGAGACAGCAGAGCCAGAGCATATGGAGCCCATTTGCCTGCTCGGGCCGAGCAGGACCTGGCGTGATGGAGCCGGTGGCCCGTGGAGAAAGATGCTCTGGGCCGAACACGTGCCTGGCATAAGGGATCCACAAAGTGTGCTTTTAAACAGCAGCCCAGGGCTTTATGAACCCTGTAAACAGATTTGAAGGACACGCGCTTGCAACACACAAACATGTGCATTTAAACAGGTCAACATGGAAAATATGAGCTCAGAGAGCAAACATGCGATGAAATGCTGAGAGCAGCAGCGACTGGATACTGACAACTGATCAGGATCGAAACTGACTTTTTGTTTACATGCCTCAAAATCATAACCGTGAACTTTCATGATTGAAATCAGTACAAATCGGTGACGCAATGTTTAAAGACTTTTTTGTTATCTTTCTTTACATAATCGGGTCACTAGTGACAGAGCCGACTGAAAGAGGAGCAGGAAGAGTCACTCATGGCTTGTTCAGGCAGGATTGTGGGTGTTTGTGGAGAATCCCTAAAAATGTTGTCATCAACATCTAAAAATCACATTTAAAGTAGTTTCTTGTTTCTGCTTTCAATCTCAATATATGGCACTAAATAATGATAATGAAGCACGACAACCCGGCTCTCTTAACAGTACAGTTCCACCAAACACTTTGGTTAACAACTCTCAATAGGCAAAACATCCTTTTTTCATCTTTTTGGTATTAATCATTTATTAAAGGACCAGTGTGCAGGATTTAGTGGCATCTAGCAGTGAGCTTGCAGAATTCAAAGATGCTGCCTTCCCTTCCTAACATGTAGGACGACCTACAGGGGTTATGAAACTCATGAACAATATGTGAGGCCCTTTACAGAGTGAGAGGACCTGCACCCTCCTTTGATAAAAATGGCTCATTCTACGGTAACAAAAACATGACAATTCTTATTTTCAGGTGATTATACACTGATGAAAACATGTTTATGAATATTGCATTCCATTTCTGCCATATTTTGCCAATAAATCCCTGTAATTCCGACACACTATACTTTTAATTTTTGTTGTTTCATTGTGTCTCTGCTATGGTGATGAGAAGATTAAGGATTGTGGAATTGCGTGCTGTTTTTTTGTTTTTTATTTTTACATCAAAAACAATAAAAACTGTGTCAAAAGTTACTCGTAATGAAAACAAGTGTTTTATGAACAGTCAATTCTATTCTGTCAGCAATTCATCTTTAACAAGTGATTTTTACAACTGCAACTTGCACCCACAGGCACGTTATGTTTTCATTAAAATACTGCACAAGTTTTAAGTGTAGGTTTGAAACTGTGACATAATAGAAAGAGAATTAGTGCATATTCCATCAAATATATTCACGTAATTGCCTCCGCCAAGGAGGTTACGTTTTCAGTTTTGGTTGTTTGTTTCGCTTTGTCAGCAGGTTAAAAAAAACCCAACAATTACTGGCCCTGTTCAATGAAGCTTGGTGGAAGGCTGTTGCATGGGCTGAAGAACCTATTAAATTTTGGAGGGGCGAACGGAAGAATAATTTTTCACTTTTCACTAAGAAAGTGAGATAAGTCAACTGTAACACCAGTATCTATGGCAAAATAAACTTATTTTGTTGCATGTGTGAACCTTTCATAATTAAAGTGAATGGCATACAACAAAACACAACAGCCAAGTATGTAAGAAATGTGCAAGTCGATATAACCAAAATAAGCCTATTTAAATATATCAATACTTTTATAGTGGTGCATTTACAGATTTGCATATCATACAAGACTTCTGGCCGAGGGCCCTTCTAGTTAATTGAGTGCCAGTAACTCTGACACATGGCATCTCATTGCTGCTTCCCACTGAGGATAGTGCTTTGGTTTAAATGAATTAATGTGTTTCATCTGATTTAACTCTTCCCTGTGGTGTTTTTTATTAACTGCCATGGTTATAAAGAGGGGAGTGAAATGTAATAAGGACCCCCAGCTAGACTTATACCAGGAAAGTTGTTAAATACTCTTAACAACCCCCTTTTTGTTATTCCTTTGTTTATGGGCTTTCAATTGCAGTGGAGACATGACATAAATGATTTGTCTGCAATAGTCTCCATCAGCATTTACACTAATAATTTATCTTTTTAATTATGCCAGATCTACCACCTCCACCAAGAGTAAAACATGAGGTACTCTGAGGTAATATTTGTCTTTGTTTTGATCTCTTGTGTTTTCCCTTATACACAAAATTACTACACAAAAACAGGTTGGTGTAAACTCTGCACCAGGTTAAACCTCTCTGGTCTAGATATAGTGCTCACCCTCTTTTTTTTTTTTTTTTTTTTTTTACAACAATCTGTCTTACTTCTACATTTATTTACATAGGTATTTGTGCATTTTTCTCACTTGTGTAGTAATGTCCCAGCCATCCTCCAGGCTGAGGAGAACAGATGAGCCGCTGTCCAGAAGCTCCACCAGAATCAGTGCCAGCTGCAGGATCTTGTGAAGCTGTGGGAGATGAACATATGTGCATGTGAAGACATGTACACACACAGACACACACACGCACACAATTAATCCTCTGTGTGCATACATTACCATGTTTGGTCTACTGGTAAATTACTTGCTGCATACTGCCTGCTGCCTATGAAGGGTTTCCCACAGATAATATTGTTTGACAGTCTACGATATGTTCAATGTAAGGGCAAAGGCTGCAGGGGGTCAGTCAGATAACCAGCACGATAAGAGCTCTGCTGTGATCCCATTGATGTGAGCTATTTCCCTTGGGAAAATGGCTTCAGAGTGGATTTATTCATTATGTGAATCTGATACACAGGATGAGCAGTAAGAGCTGACTGCTGGGTTGTTCTCACACATTTTTTTTATAGTTTGACTCGGATGCAGTGTATCGCTGTAAATGTGAATCCTTGTAAAATACATGCATACATACATACATACATAAAACAAGTGTTTTATGTGCATTTGTTCACCTGCAGGATCCATTCAGAGTCTTCAAGGGCTTTGAGGAAGGAGTCTTCCGAGTCAGATGAATTGGCACTGGGAGCGCAGGCTCTTAGCAGCTTTTTAAAAGAGGCTTTCACCTGCCGTGTGTCTGCAAAGTCCACCGGCACCAGTTCACAGTTCAGAGAGGAGTCCACTCTGAGGCCCTGTCAAAACCGAGAGCAAGAGCAGTGTGAGCTGTTGTGTCACCTCCACCTCAGTCAATAACTTCTTGTATAATCTGTCTTTAATCACAAGTGCTGTCTAATTGTTTAGGAGCGTGAGCACTGTTTCTGGTGCTGCTCAGATAAAAGGTCTTCAGTGCAACCTTAGCGCCATGTGAGTTAATGTTCATCACGTCAGAACTTATTTGGAAAAAGTGTTCCCATCTCCCATTAACGACATTATTTTTTTGAAAATGGCAAGAACAGCTTAAAGCAAGCAAAAAAAAGTTTAACTTCAAAATGCCCATGAAAATATGTGTTATATGCAGACTAGCATAGACAATGCCATGAACTTTAAAACTGAGCAACTTTATGACTGTTAGTGTGTTATTATTACAATATGTAAGGTAACTGTACTACATATTTTTAGTAAGTATTAGTTTCAGTAAGTTTAAACACAGCAGTGAATCAACTGTTAAGCTCTCTTTTGTTTAGCTGCATTACTACTGAGGTCATGGTTCAAGGGACAGTTCACCCAAACATCAAAAATACAGTTTTTTTCCCCCTCTTACCTGTAGTGCTATTTATCCATCTAGATTGTTTTGGAGTAGTTGCAGAAAAAAAAAAAAAAAAATCTCAACAGCAATTTTCTTTGCAGAAATCATGACCCTGTCCACGGCTGGGCTGTAATCTCTCGCCCATGAGCATGCACGCTTCATGCATGGTGAAACTGTTGACAGGTGGAGTTCGGTTGCAAGAAAGTAGTTCCTGCTCACAACAAGGTCTGTGGATCATCTTGAGTAACCAGGTCATGACTTCCGGAAAGACATTGCTGTTGAGTTTTTCAAATGTATTTTTTCTATCACTTTGACCAACACAAGCTGAGTGTTATGTAGCTCCATTATATCTGAAAAAAGGCGGATATATTTCTGTTTGATATCTCCAAAACTCGGCAACTCACACAAGGGCAACTGTCCCTTTATAACAAGTGGAAATAAACTAGGTTATATTGAGAGGTGTTTCTATTTTGTCCTTCCTAATTACACATATGAGGGGGGCAGAATATTATCATTAAAGTAGACTTTGTGGCAGAACAGTTGCATTGGATTACAATAGATTGTATAGGTGTACCTAAAGAAATTCTTAAATTCACCATCAGCTCTCCACAGGGAAAAATAGTTTAATTTCTATGATATTATTTATTCACCCGTGTGTTTTGCTTTTGTGAGTAGCATAAAGGGGACAACCAGCATCTCATTACACAAAAACCCTGTGCTGTGAAATTATAAATGAATATTAAAAGCTGGTAAAGCAGCTTGTAAAGTTTAGATTTATAATAATATACCACAGCAGTTTATAACAAAATGTCGTCTCAGCTCCCAGAGAGCAGCTTTTTTAAAAATTCTCACCCTTAAATGAGACTTTTCTCCGAAGACGTAGAGGGCAGCTTGCTGTTTCAGGAGCTGAGCCTGCAGACTGTTGCTACCTGCAGGGGGCGCCAGATCCTTCCCTGCTAGTCTGGCGCCCACGTCTGCTGTCGCTGGGTGATGGCTGAGTCTGCTGCTGGAGCGCAGGCTAGCCCACATGCCTGCAAACACACAGATACAAACAAAGGTCACACACACTCACGCAGGAGCGGGCCTGTTTGACCGCCACTGATGTACACACGCTGTCAAACAAACTAAGACTGAATGATGAACAACACATGACATGCGGACTAGGTTTACATGCACAGCCGTACAACAGGGATTATGTAAAGACCTTCATTCTTTTAGTCCACCAACAAAGCAGTTGCCTCTAAATCGGGTGTATTGAGATATTAGAAGCAGAAGCTGTTGGAATTTCTTTGCAAGTCAACAAGTCTAGAAGCCATTTCCGCGAAAACAGGCATGCAATACCTTCCAAACAGCATTAATCACTATCAGGAAGGACATGATTTCTCACAGTAATCACTTTCAGCCCTTCTCAGTTTCATTTGCATGGCTGTCAAATAGCTACTAATGTCAGCTTCTGCAAGCAGGGCAGTTACACAAGAACCTTTGACCAAATTAAATTAAATCCAAACAGATTTTAAAATCCTTATGGGTCATAACTTGAGTTCAAACTGAAAGTTTCAAAAGCCGTTGATAAAACTTTTTGCAGATGCGATCAGTAACTGTTTACACCTGACCCTACGCCTGACTGCAAAGATTAACACGGCTGCCGTTAAGTCACATCTCTGATCACATCACGTCGACCTAATGTGACTCAGAGAACGGGCAAAACAAAAAACAAGTCATCATACACGCAATATCAGAGTATTTATATGATTTTTCTTTTATATTTAAGGAGCAATGTGTAAGACATGGCCACCTGTTAAGGAACTCAGAACAAATAGGAGGATGGCACGCAGGGAGAGGAGAGGCGTCAAGTGGAGAGGAGTGAGAGACAGGTCGGGCAGCTAACTCTCTTTAATATACAGTCTATGCCCTAAGCGAGTTCTTTGCTTCTACTCAATCCTCCGCAGACTCCAAACTCAGGTAGTTTGCCTACAGGCAGCTGAACAGAAGTGCAAGATGAGCACAACATTATATTTTGAAACTGACAAACAGAAACATTATTAACATTATAAACATGTTATTCTGAATGGAAGAACATGCTGGCTAAACCACTATTTCAACTTAGCATGTTTCCCTAATCTAGTGGTGCCAAAATTTTTCTAGCAGGCCCTCCTTCAGCGCCAAATTGTTCATACCCAGCCAGCCCACAATTTTTAATTAGTCATTAACAATCACAGGAGTATCAACTGATAAAACAAGGACTGCATCAGCAAACTCTTCTTTGTTTACTTTCCCTACATAAATAATATTAATTTAACTTTGCTTTACCCAATATTTCTCCCCTGGTCATCTGTGCACCCCCCCGCAGGGGCTCCACACCTTCACCACTGCCCTAATCTCTGATGACATATCATGGTCATTTTATGATTTAATCTAGTAAATATATTACATATTTCTCATCTAAGATCATTTTAATTTGTTAAAAAGGAGAAACGTGAATTCAGATGGTGTATGTTTTACCACTTCTTACAGGTATAAGAATATTTCCTTTCCTTTCCTAAAAAAGTTGAGAGAGCTTGTGAAAGTAGCAACCTCACCACTCGCATACATCACCCAGATTCAACTACAGGGGGATCGGACTTCTTGACCACAAAGTGGTATTAAAAGACAGGCAAGGCCATTAGCTGATTAGCATGAAATCTGAATAATACTCAAACATACTTTGACATAACGTCATAACTGTACCTTCTTCACACTTCATCCATCTCTTACACATTGCACCTTTAACTGAATCCTCTTCCCTTTGAGCCACATTTGCACAGTACTCGAGCTGAGAGGATCAGAGCAGCCTCATTTTGAGTGATTCATGACTCGTGTGCCATGACAAACAGCTTCCTTTCCTCCTCAGTCTGGACGCGGCTCCTAACTGACCACAGCCAGCCCTGCTGAGCCAACACTTCAACAATGGAAGAGGCCACATTAGAGCAGCCACTCTTGGTTTGTGAAAAAAACCACAGCTCCCAGAAGAGCAGCCACAAAGTCAGTGATGATTAGTACTATGTCTCACAAGGGGTTTGTAAGGGGTTTGCAACGCGGTGCAGCGGAGTACATGACCTGGTTAGTTTGCAGGTTAGAGAGGGGGAAAAGGAGGATGCGTCAGAAAGCAATGGAGCGCTTTAAGAGGACTGGCAGGAGGAAAGAGACAGTTTGACTATACCTTGATGGTGGATTCTCTCCTTACTGGCAGGTTTTTGGTTTGAGTGAGTGAATAGTTTATCTCTGTACTCAAGCACTGGTTTGTACAGGAGGTAGAGACAGAAGATGAGGGCAGAGAGAGGGGCATGAAAAAATAAATTACGTCAACATCATACAGACATCACCACCCACCTTACTAACCATTTTATACCACAGAAACAGACATGCACATGACGTTACTGCTGAGAGTCAAAGATCGGACTTGTCCACATAAATGACAGAATGAAAAATGTTTTTATTTTGAAATGATCAAAGAGAATGATTGTCATAGCATGCATGAGTATGTTTATCCATTGTTATGACTGATGGTGTGAAAAACAAAGAGCCAGATTTACAAAGTCTTTTGTGCCAGTTTATCAGGGACAGATGTGACACATTTTGCTCCAGAAACATGTGACATCTGTGTCAAACAGGTGCCAGACTGGAGCCACAATTTATCATTTGTTCTCTCCTGAGACATGTTAATCGAGCTTGAGGATTTCACTGGATTTACCAAAGTTACAACAATTCGCAGGGGTCAGTTCTGTGTGGGAAACTTTTCTTATAAACATACTGCAAATGAGATTCACACAAGCAGGACTGCGGTGAAGAAAATTTTGCTTCATTTTGTGGAAATATTAATAACAGTAAAAGTGCTCCGATCAGGATTTCTTGGGCCGATTACCAATGGCTGGACACAGCATTATTATTATACTGATCACCAATCGCAGGGTCTATTTGAAGCCTTTTATTTATCGTACAGCATTATTTATTGAGCTATTCATAACAACATTGTATACTGACTGTAAGTATAAAACAACTTAAAAATTATGACAGAGGTACAAGAAAATGGTTGAGTTTGCTGATAACAATTTGGTTAATAGAATACTAGAAATCTACCAGCAATAAATGGGACTGTTATTGTTATGATTTTAGCATCTAACTATTAAAAATGCTGTAGTGAAAGAACAAGACAGTAATGACAGATGTTGGTCTATGTATTTAAAAAAACAGAAACTTCCCTGAGTTTAACAACCCTTGTGGCCATTCAGTTGGAGATTTCTAAGTGTTTGAGGTGAACTTGAATGTAGGTGACCACACACTTTGCCATACAAAGCAATTTAGATTTCTGAGTTTACGAGGTGTGCCTGAATGCATCATGAAGTAACTGTCACCTCTGTGTGTGTCAGACAGGACACAGCAGGTCTGTAAATGATAGCAAAATGCGGCAGACACACTCAACATCATTTTTTATTTTTTGACAATTTTGGTGCAAACATTTAACTGCCAGAGTGACGCACAGCCTTTTGAAAAATACTCGCCAAATGGAAAATTTACCTACATCTGTTGCTTGGAGAGTGTTAATTTTGAACCCTTTGGCTTTGTCATCTGATCGGCTCTTCTGATTGGCCTTTATAGAGATCACGGATCAAACTGATCAGTGATCAAACTGAAAACTGAACCATATCAATCGATGGCCAACAAACAGCAGCACCCTTAAATGACTGCATACAAAGAGTGAGCCTAGCACTGGACTATTTGCACCAACTAAATAAATTAAACTAATGTTAGTGAGTGCACTCATCTAAAAATCATATTTTAACATTAATAGATAGTATTTTTCGAATGGAGTTCAACTGTTTTGACTAGATAAAGTACATGTCTTGGACTCAAGATCTCTAAAATATCACATATTTTATGAACTTGGTAATTTTGGATAAATCAAATCTCTTCATTTTCGTCACTTTCTCAGCAGGTCTGGCTCAAAATGGAAGTTCTGGTTCCAAGGAACTGAAGAATGCGTCAGTGATAATCCTGCACTCTAAATCCAGTAATTTTTTACTGGACCGTGTTACAGTTATGTGTTGGGAAAGAAACTCCCTAAATATTTCAAATAATCAGATATGATGTGTCATCCTTCTCGGTGCGCTAAAAAGATGCTGAGTCAGTTTAAGACATCCTTTTACCTTTGACCTTCATCTGGCACAGTGACTAAACACACCAGACATGCACCAACACCAAACAACAAAATTGGCTGAGATGGCAAACGCAGTACATTCCAGTTTTATACAGTCATAATGACGTGTCAGCTTAATAGTACATCAGTTTTTTATCTGTGATATTACATTTACAGTAACGCTTGTTGTTGGAACACAATAATAAAAAAGGCTAATATGCCAGCAAGTTTCTGTTTCTGGAGATAAAAATCCTTCGACTTCACATAATTAACAGATATGTAACAAAGTGCACACTGTACACATGTACCGTTACAAGCTGCACAAACATTGCATGTAATGACATTTAGGCTTAAAATTAAGTTCAGCATTTGTTTACAGTTATTTGACTAATGATTTTCTTTTGACCCATTGTTGATATAAAGCTGGCCTCACATTACAGGAGTTTTAAAATCCGGGCAGATTTTAAAATCTGGTTGCGCCACACACATCGGAAGAAACTTCACAGATTCTCTTTCCTCTAATCTCAAGCAGCCGCACACTACAAGATTTGAAAATAATGGCACACCACAGGATATTTTTAAGATCATCGTGCCAGAGGGAAAATGATCTTGCCTGATTTCATGTGTAAGCAGAAGTAAACAACTACGAAGGAGATGTGACAAGGATGTAGTGGAAGAACTCACTGTAGTTATGCTTTATCAGTGAGAAATAACAAAATCAGGAATGAGCCTTGGAGAAAACATTTTGGGAGACGTGGTCAAGACGCGTCTATTCCTCAGTGCAAACTGCAGGTGAGATTTTAACTGTCAGTTTTAATACAGTATGCAAGCTAAGGTTAGAGTTCACCGCTGCTTGGCAATACCTTTCTTTCACCTCTGTACTGACATAATCATCCAGATTTTAAACTGTAAAGATCAAATATGTTTGAATTTTTTGGGGCTGTCTCACTAATACTAAGGGCAAATTGGGGGCCAAGATTGGATCTGTAAACCCCTCACACTACTGGATAATCTGGGCCAAAGATCAGTGCTGACCCAAGATCTGGCCCAGATCTCTCCTCCTATTCTTGGGAGGGCTCAATGTGAGGAAAATCAGCCCGAAACTCCTTTAGTGTGGAGCCAGCATAAGTTGTATTCAGAGCCAGTTAATTTTCTCTCCAATTCTTTTACTGCGTGCCGATGATATCAATAATTTCACAAATATAGGGTTTACATTTGCTCATATTCTGGCATTATAAATACAAAAATTACAATCGGAAGTCTGTGTCTTCATCTTTTGATTAATTGAAGAGAACTTATTTTTGGATATTAACAAAATTAACATCACTCTTAACATGAACAATTCACTTTAGCATGAAGGGTCGATCTTTTTCACAGGAGCCATTCTGACATGAAACAGTAGGGTTAAAACATGTGTTACCAATGATACTTATAAAGGTTCTGTTCCATTCAGGTCAAACAGAGTCAGGGTGCTGCTATTGTGAAATGGTAGCTCACTAGAAAGGCTCTGATACACTAAATGGAATGGGACTAATTAATTTCATTAATTAAACTTGTGTTTACCTGCTATTTCATATAATTATGGCTGCTGTGAAAAAGGTATATTGTTGGCCTAAAGGCTATGGCTCACACATTCACATAAATACATGCAGCTTTGTAAAATCAGGGTAAAATCTGTAGTTTGGCTGCATATTTCAGTCTGTCTTCAGATGTTCTTTATCTTTGTTGTCCCTCTTCCTAGCTGTTATGTTTATTCTATTTCTGTATTTACACTGAGAGCAATGAAAAACCAGAGTCAAATTCCCTCTTTGTGTACAAATGCTAATAAAATACAAGCTGATTCTAATTCTGATGACACGTTCAGTCATATTTCTAAGATGTGAGAGAATGTGTTGCATAACTGGAGAGAAATGGGAGAAAAAGGAATGCTGGCAAAAACAATAAATAACTTCCATAAACTCTTGTGATTATCCAATATATGATTAAAATGTGTGCTGTCCCCTTGTAACCTTTCCCCTTAGTAACTAGATGATACTAAAACACACATAACTATAGTTCTGGTGTTTCATAATTCATTTGGCAGCAGGAAGAGGCACGATGTGTTGAGTAGGAAACAAGAGGATGACACTCACCTCCTCTGGTAAAGCTGTTTGAGAATGGGATGTCTAAATGGACAGGAGCCATCTTTGGTATCCTGGATGTCCTCCTGTCACTGCCTGAAGACAAAACATTCACACAACACACAGGACATTACAACAGATGTCAGACGAGGAAACAGGCTCAGGAGGTTTTTTTTTTTTTTCCATACGGTGTTCGCACCAAATCATAAACAAGAGGACAAATGTACACTCCTGACATTTACAGGCAAAAGCAGAACTGATGGCAGTGATAAGATAAGCCTTTTGGCTCTGTTTGAAATCATTGTAAAACTCCAGAATTGAGCTAAATCCAGTTTTCCCATTAAGAGCCCTTAATATAATGCGAGCACTTTAACACAAGATATATGATTCGGCTGTATGTGACTGTGCATGTACGTAAGCATCTGGGACACAGCTCCATTCCAGTACGTGTTTATATTGTCCAGTATGTTCAGGATATAGGCAGGAGGGGGTGAAGTCAGAGGAGATGGATGAAGTGGGCCATGACCCCAGGTTTTGTTTTGTGATTCTTACGTAACCTTTTATTGTACAAATTTCCTTCCAAATGTTACCAAGTATCAGATACAGTATTTCTCCCACACAGCCACTCTCTTTCTGTTACTTACACACACACACGTGCACACACACACACGCACACACACACAAATGAAGATAAGTAGGTGAAAAATAACCGCTGACCAGAGCAAACACAAAAGGGAAGCGGAATGAGAAAACAGAGCTGGAGTGAACAAAAATAATTCTCAAGAATGCAAATCTGCAGTTTTTCTCTTTATCAGAAGAAATGAACTCTCCCTGGCCTCTCGTCCTTTGCAAACAAACTAAGTTTTTTCCCACGGCAGAGCCAACACCACCTCACAGCAAATTCAGGTCAGGTAGGAGCACAAGCGGTCAGGTGACGCAGCTTTGGGAACTTTGTGTCAAGTCAGTCCTTGTAGGCACAGCTTACTGACCCCCTGCAGACTCTTCCAGTCCAACAGTTCAGTGAAAATTGAGTCTTGGTTAGTGCAATGCTGTGTTCACATCATATGGAAGTTATTGTATTTCACATAAGAACATCATGTAACTATTCTACCTTAAAATAATAGCAGTAAGGTGAATGGTGCCTTTGTCATTCTCCCTCTGCACCTCGCCTGGCTGTTTTTGCACTATGTAACTTTGGTGTCCGGGTCAGGAGGAGTGTGTAATACTTTAAGGCCCACACAAATATGTCACTGATTTTGCTGAAACCTCATCATATTTTACAGAGAAATGTTTTCTGGTTTTCCCTCAGATGTTCTCCAGCTTGTTCTCCTTAGCTATCTGTGATTTACAGTTTCCTGACGGACAGTAAAGTAACAGCTAATTGCTGCTAATTGTGATTTCGCTGCTGTTGACTAAATAGCTCAGTTAGCTGGACTGGGAGCTCGCTGCGCACTGAGAGGAGTGCTGGTGTTTACGCCTCTAACACAGGAGCTTTGGACCACCGGGAGGAGGACGTCTTCAAGCAGAGGACTGGTTTTTAGTTGCTGGTGATACATTTTGTGAAATAAAATCAAATATTGTTTGTGTCTATGTCATAATTACAACTAAAATGTAACCTTTCATTTTTCTGAATGCGCTGGCATATGACTTGTCGATAAATACACCAAGTGTATGATGGGCATGCAAACATGGATACCTGCTAAAATCCACTGTTCAAAGTAACTGTGCCTTAATTTAATACTAATCTGATACGCAACAATTTGAGCTCAACAATAGAGAGGTTTTAAAAATTAAGATGGTGATGGTGTTTGGAAAATTTGTAACATTGTAAGAACAGTATATAAGGTAAATCTTTTGTTCCACATAATGTGAAGTTGTCAGAAGCATTGAATATGTTGTCATTATCTGACATTCGCTGATGTGAAGCGTCCACCAATGTTTGCTTCATTACCATCTAAAGACAAGTCGAATTTATTGGAGATTTACATGTTGCAAACTAGTAAATTTCCATATGATGTGAACGCACCACATAATCATGGTTTGTGTTGTGTCCAGCCTGAGAGGATCAACTCCGAACAACAAATTCTTCTGACCCTTACTTTGGAGGGCCGTTTTGTTTTTTTTACTGAGACTGTTTCATCCATGAAATGAGCGCTTCACTAGAAGAAAGAAATCCTTCTGCCCCATTTGGATTAAACAGACCTTTCTTGACCCCACATCTGGACTTTTCAAATACAAGAGTAATTGATAACCTCAGTGGGTGTATTTCATACAGATGGTCCAGTTTCAGATGCTACTGTGCACTGGCTCAAAAATATGTTTTAGAGGGACACTTATGTAAATGAAAGGGAGCCATCAATAGTGTTTTAATTAAACCTGTGCTTTTCTGCTCAGAGAAATCAGATTGGCTTGTTGCATAATCTGAGTTCTAAAATTAGTCAAGGAGCAGAGAGTTGCGTTAGACATCACCAAATAAATAAAAGCAGCTGTGGACATTATGATCAGTGTTGAGACTGTACCTGGTGAGAGGCCTATGAGGGAGCGGTTGGACAGGGTGTTGTTTCCGTTCATTTTGAAGTAGATGGGAATGGAGCTGAGGATGGCTTGCAGGTACTTCTCTTGTTCAAGACTACTGGAGGAATCTGAGGATGAGGCAGGAGCTAAAGACAGAACATAACACTTAGTTTAGACAGAAAATAATGATCAACATATAAAAATCTGTTTGAATTACAGGCAACAAATCGAGTGTTTTATAGGCAAACCATCAAAAGGCAAAGCTGCACAAGTGGTTTAAATTATCTAAGTGGTTGAGATAAGCTTCATTGTTACAAAACAAATGATTCAAGTTAGTAAGATTTAGTTAGTTCTTATTCTATAAAACAAAAACTCCAAACTCCTGTGAATGCAGACCTGTTGAGGAGGGATTCTGCGACTTGAACAGTCCCACCACACTCTTGCCATGGAAGCCTCCTGAGCGGAGCAGCACTGCTTTAGTACGGGGATGTTTCCAACACACAACAGGCAGACGGTTGTGTCTGTAGCAGCGAGCCACTTTGTGTAAACTGCTGTCCTGTACTGCCTGAGGAACCACCAACAATCCTGGGTAACTGAGGGAGAGACAGAAAAGAAACAGACAAGTATTAAGGAAAAGAATATATACCATTAATTACGCAAAGCAATTTGTTTATTTATTTGTAGCAAGACATGAGACCTGCAGCTGAATAAATAGTCTCTTGCTGAATTTACAGCCAGGATCTGAGGTTGATTATGACTGTATTAGTCACAGCATGTATGTTCTGTACAACAGGAATACTTTGAATCGACTTGTCAAAGTCAAACATCTGCCTGCCAGGTAAAGGAGGACTCCCTACTGGCCTTTTGAGATACTGAGGCTTACAAAGCTTCCGGCAGGGCTACAAATCCTGGAAACTAATATCCTCAGCGTCGCAGTGCTGCGATTAGAGGAATCAGCATGGATCAGCAGGTTCTGGACACCACCACTGCAGAGGGGAGGCATCCAGGTATCCAGCCTGTGAGGTGTATACCTGCGGCAAAGGGAGTAGAGTCTGTTCACGGCTGTGATCCTGAACTGCTCGCCTGATTTGGAGCGAGACGAGCTGGCGGTGATGGTGCCCAGGCCCAGACGCTGGTAGTCACGGAAACAGGACTGCTCCACCAGCTGCTCCATGGTGGACTTCTCTGAGGCTCGCAAAGTGCTGCTGGGCGGCGGCTCACCATCGTCTGATACTGAGACACACACATAGAAAGGTGAATTTGACCATATATTTCTGTTAATTGAGCAGTCTTAGTGCAAATGTGTAATTTCTCTCACTTGAAATGTCATCATCTTCATGCCAGGTCATTCTGCTGCCTCTGTCGTTCTTCTTCAGTGTGGCCTGGCTTCCACGGCCCATAGTGATCTTTCCGGCCCTCTTCGCTCCCTTGACAATAGTTTTGGACAGTGTTCTGTGAGGAGTACAAGGCGGACAGTGACATAATTTACTGAGTGCAGAATCAGCATCAAAACAGGAGGATTTGTCAGCATTTCCAGAGGAAAACTGAACTACAAAAACCAGTCAGTCCAGAGCTTGTTGCTGTGAAGCTACATCACAAACCTGAAGCCAGTGTTCCTCTCTTTTTGCTTTGGAAGGATGAGCTGTGGTGCTGTTTGCCCTGCAGCAAAAGCAAAGAAGCTGAAGATGGACTGTGGGTAGCGGATCCTCTGGAGGTGCTTTCTAAAGATCTCCACCATCTCTGAGCTCACCTCCTCATCAAAGGCCACCTTTATCAACTGGAACACATATTAGTGAAACTTAGTGAGGCAACAATTGCATTTTTTTGGCCATTTCCAATTTCCAATTTTCTCTCTTTTTAATAACTAGAACTAACAGAATACACCAACATTTTCTAACTTTTCTTTAATGGAAAATTAACTACAACTACACTTAACTACAACAAGGAGTTCTTAACAGATTATGAAACAATCTCAGTTTATTACTGACACTGGTGAGAAGGCTATTTTCTTTATAGTTTTGCCACCAGGTCAGATTCTCCTTGAAATCAGATGACATGAGCCTGTGTTTAGTTTTTCTAGGCAAAGTTACAGTGCAACATTAGCCAGCTAACAGGAAGAACCAGTGGGAGATTTTTATTCAGATGATTTTATTTTTGACTTTATTATTTGTGGCTATTACAGTGAAAACACCAAAATAATCTATCTTGCTATAGCTTTAAGCAACTTTGACATTTTCTCCAAAAGTGCTCCAGGTTACTGCCAAGCCTTGTCTTCTTTTCCCTTTTCCAACCATTCTTCTTCCCTCCTCTCTCTCTCCCGTCTTTCACATTTTCTTGCCCTCTCTACTCATGTCTTCTCCTCAGTTTCATCTACTCTTCTTTCCCCACCCTTCTCTATATCCTGTTCTTGGAGTCTGTTACTCCTCTCAATGCTGATGACATGCTAGCATGCTGTGAGTTGATGCTGTTTATCAGTGCCGCTGAATCTGGCTGTGACGTTAACTCCTGTGTCACTGTGGGAATGATGTGACCCAACGTGCTACTCATGCATGTAAATTTAACCGGCACAGAATTGAAAATATCTGACATTGATCAGCCAGTCACCAGTCATGGCCAATCAAGACAAAAAAAGAAAAGGGTCTGATTTTGGTCAACGGCTGATTAATCAATGCATCTTTGTTATTATTTAAGAAAACCATTAACACCACCTTTAAATGTAGAGAGCATCACACTGTGTGAGTTGCTGCTAGGATTCTTCTCTGTTTTACCCCAAAACATTTGCTGAAGCGTGCAGATCTGCAGCTTCCACATCTTAATGATAGATTGGTAAAACAGCCCCACGTAAGGTTTCCACAAGACATGCACTCCCACACACACATTCCAGTGAGGAAGCACAACAAAACTAAAGAGGTGTCCTCACAGGGCCAAGTGACCTACACTGCAACAAAACGGCCACTTTCATCATCTGTTAGTACAAAGATAGGAATGAACCATAAAAACTTTAACAGCAGTACATCTAAAGACAAAAAACACATGGTTGGCTGAAAACTGCTTTTCTCTTTGATTCTAAGAAATCACGCTCATATTATGAAACACATGACAGTGGGGTTTCTAAAAGCTGTGCCACACGCATTGTTGATTGTAATGTCATGGGTTATTGCTTATGTAAGAGTTTGTGCAGTTTTTCTCAGTTCGCTAAGCTGTCAGCGGATTAACAAAGTATTAAGTTAATATAATAATGTGAATTTAGAAACAGAACCAAACATAATGACACATCATCAAAGCTACTATTTACTCAAGATTTGAGTTCTTTTTTTAATAAATGCACTACACAAAGTCTTTAATTGGTTATGAAACTGATGCCTTTACATGACCTACATGAGTAAACAAGACCAGCTGTGAGAAAATTGGCTTTTTCTACATAATTATTCTTGATTTCTTAATGGCTGCCACCAGGTTGGATTCTTCTTGATTTCAGATGAAACAAGCCTGTGTTTACATTTTCAAAGGAAAGTTACAGTAAATATTAAGTTAGGCAGTTAAAAAGAAGCATAAGGAGATGTTTATTTACATAATTGTATTTTTGTCATTATATTTTGTGGTTATGGTAGTGGAAACTGCTGCTTTTTCCACAGTGGCCTCTAAAATCAACTAAATTTGAAAGTTCTTGTTGTAGCTTTACTTTGATCTAAATTCTCACTACACACCTGACAGTGACCATACCTGGGTAACAAGCGAGCGTGTTTGAGTGTTTACCTGAAATGATGCAGAGCGAAGCTGCAGACCCTCCTGCATGTTCTGCTGAAGCTGGTTCTGGATGCTGATCTTCTTCTCTTTGGTCAGCGTGGACACTGGGAAAGCTCTGATCACTGCCTGCTCCCCCACTGGACACATACAGGGACGAACATCAGCATCACATTACTGATGAGATGGGTGCAACATCTTACTGTCATGGGGTCACCTGCTATTGACTTCTTTTTTTGATTTTTGGCATTTTATGCCTTTGTTAGATAACACCAGAGAGGTGGCAGGAAATGAGGGGAGAGAAAGATGTTGAATAACATGTGACAAAGGTCCCCAGCTGAATGCTGTTAACTTAATTTATGATAACATGAGAATTATTAAAGAGAACAACAGAAAAATAAAAATATTAATTCCTCCAACAGCTGGAGGAGCCTGAATAATGAAACATTTGAACAGAAGTGATAAAATATCTACTGAGACTCTTCCTGGCAAAAGCTTTTTATGGGGTTGAGCTTGTGAACTTGAAATTCACAATATTTTGACCAGACCTCTTCTGGAAATCAACTGCTGCTTTCCTTTCCCCATTTTTATTTATGCAGATTATACTTTCTATTTTACCTTACTGATCTTGATCTTGATTTAAAAAGTACAGTATAATGAGAGGCCCTGATTAGCCCATTCCTTTAAGCTCACATCCAGTTTGTTTGGTTAAAGTTTGAAGGTAAGCAGGTCCACTCATTACCTGTTTCCATAAATAAAATACATATGATAAAAAACATTTGTATTATATTAAGGTAAATATACAAAAGGTAATTTTAATTGAAAAGCTGGTGGCTCAGTAATTACCCAGTGGATCATGGGGGATGCCTTTGAAAATGATGCGATATGTAGTGAGAAAGAGGGCTCCCTCTGCTGGCAGGATGTGTGGGCCCCCCAGGAGGCCCCCAGTGGCTTCCTCCCTGCCGTCAGGGTCCAAAAGCACCCTCAAACCCTCTGACACCAACTCCTCTCCTGGAAGCAGTGCTGGACGCAGGATCTTAGGCTGATGGGGGGAGAAGAACATAATAACACATGATACACAGGAACAGATGCACACACACAAGCAGTACCTGTCTATGAACACGTCTCAGCCTCTTTATTGCCAGAAAGATATTCAAAATGAGAGACTCAGAAAAAAAAAAACATTTGCACCAGTGAATCAGATTTTAATAAAGCCAGGAAATCAATTAATCATCATAATGTCAAATCACTGCACTTCATGACATATTTTAGCTTCACATGCACGTCAGCACGTCAACAAAAAAACACATCTTGCAAGCACATAAATCATTTGATAGCATTCTGAAAAACAAACTTGCCAACCAAAATAAATTCATATTCTCTGTAGAGACCAAAAACTCACGATCTGTTCTTAAAGTAAAAATGTTCTGTTTATCTAATTCACTGAACTGCGTCATCACTGGTTTTCAGATGTCTTCAAAATTTAGACCTACCAACACTGACTGACATGGTGCCTTTTAAACTTGTAGAATACGGCTTTTTAACTCAGTTTATATCAGTTTAGTGCTACTTTGAGCCTCAAACAAATGTTAATGTTCCCTTGTTATATCGTGTTTGTTTACATATTTATTATTTATTGCTTTTTATTGATGGTTCTTGCTGTAATTCTATCCCATTTGTTGCTATAACACTGCAAATTTCCCCATTGTGGGATTATCTTATCTATTATAGGTGGGAAAGAAACAACAGCAAAACAACGAGAGACAACTTTAATACACTGAAGGTTTCATCCAAAATATGTAAATCTAAAATATGCATATACAAACTACCTTTATTCTACTCACTTTAAGATTTAAACAAAAAAAAAAGGTAACTGAAGGTAGCAGAAGTTTCACAGTAGCCTTTTGCTTTACATTATTGTCAGAAATCAAGTTGAAATGTTGAATTTCAAACTATTTATATGTTGCATTGTGGGTTTGGAAACAATTTCTGTTGAAACCCTCAAAGAAGAAGTTAACGGTGCTTCTAAGGAAAGAAGAATAGAAAACACATAGTGTGTCATGTGTGTCTCATGCAGTATAATATGAACTACCAGGGTGTTGACCGCTTTTAGGTGTTTTCCTAACAGAAGTGAATATTAACCACGTCCCGAAAAGTAACGGCATATAACCACCACTTGATACTGTATTAACTGTGACTAAAAACAGTCAAGTCTGCACCTTGTGTTGCTTCATCTCCTTCTGGCCTCCAAAGCCAGCAGAGCACACTCAGTTGTTCCACTGTCACAAATACGAACGATTAGGGACATTAGATCATTCACAACTTTTCTCATTAAGGTCACAGCCAACCTGGGGGACTTGAGGTCTGGAGAGGAGATAATAAGAACTTGTCGAATCCGTCCTTGAATGGACAGCGAGACCAAAAAGCAAGAGTCCCTCTGCACCTCATTACTGCTGCGAGCTCTGCTTCTTATTCAAGCTGCACCTTAAATTTGTTCATTGTTTTTCTTCTTAATGTTATTGCTACCATCACTACTACTATTCCGACTTGTTATGAAGCCAGAGTCAGTGTTGTTTACACACTTTTTAGTATTTTTTGGCATGCTGCTTGCAGCTAGCAGCCCAGGATGGAAGCTTTGTCCAACACATACACGTGTGAGAAGTTAGCCACAAAGTACAGCAGACAATCTGCCCAGACTGCTCACCACGGTCTCCAGGTTGCTCCCAAGGCAGTACTGGCATGGTGCTTGTCTGTGTGTATGAGCGTGTGCAAGAGTATGAGTGCAAGAGGAATTACCAAGAATTGGCAGACATATAGTTCAGCAGAGTCCAAAAGACCAACTGGTAAAATCTGAAAATGCGATGATGACCGGAAAACACTGAAAGAGATCGGCACAGTGCATACTAGCTGCAAACCAGATTAAACTGAACATCTGGACATGACAAAGAGTGAGGATGTGCAAGTAAAAGCCTTCATTAAGACAACAACACAGTTAGATGCAGTGCTTAAAGTGAGCATACATTCCTTATTACATATTATAACATGCAATTCAGGATTTTTCACAGGCCTCAATAGCCAGAATCCTGATGTCACTTCAGGGCTAGCTAATATTGTGCTAGGTCCAGTAGCTTACAGGGTTGGGTGATATTATGATATGTACTGTACTGTGGTAGAAATATGGCAATATGATTTGGCAATACCTTTTCCACTGCTGGAGCTATGTCTCTGCTATATATTCAGGGTAGGCTATTCAGGGCTGGATTCTCTTGTGATCTTGCAAATCCAGCTGCATAGCAAGGTAACATGATTTGGGCAGCAGGTGAGCAGGACTGTTAACTATGTGACGCAAGAGTGACCGCTGGAGGCAGTAAGTCACCTCTGAACTGCCACAGAAGAAGAGTGTGACAAGAAAAAATGGAGGAGGAGGAGGAGGAGAGTGAAATTGTAAATGCAGAGCATGAGTTGTTTTTAACTCAAGTGTTTTCTCGTGTAAGGCAGTTTTTGTTACGGTTTTCTGTGATGAAGTACAGTATGGTTATTTTAAACTATTTCTTCATTGAATTTAGAAAACAATTACTGTATCATGATATATACCCTTACTATGATATAAAATTACATATAGCATGACAGAAGATTTTGGCTACATCACTCAACCCTAACAGCTTACTCTTATTAAGTTTCTTTCAGTAAATATGAAACATATTTATGAAGATTAGAATTCATAAAATTTCATGTATTTCATTCTAATGATTTTTTTCAAACTTTTTTTTCCAGCTATAAAATGTTGTTACAGACATCAATGCTGTTTGGGCTTCTATTTCCTATTATTATAGCCCACTGCTCAACTGGCAATCTGTCTCTCAAGCTGATTAAATTTAACTTGCAACTGTCTTAGGTTTGTGGGGAAAAAAGTTTTTAACTGCATGGTGTTAAAAATGGAAACAAATAATCATATTACATTGTTTGTTTTTAAATTTACTATCAAAGATATACAAAAGAAGTGATCAAAACGACATGGTTGAACAAGGTTAGGTTGTATGGCTGATGTCATTTGCAGTATTACATGTGATATACAGTATGAAGTACAGAAAAGAAAGTTTTGGTAGGTTGTATAGTTTCTGGAATGAAACCAGAAATTGTACTTTCACTTTGGCTCTTAATAGCTACTTTTCAGATTTCAATTTATTTTTATTTGTTGTATAGATCTAAAAAAAAGTCTAACTCTGCCATTTAATTGTATATTTTACTAAACATCGAGCTAAAGTCCCAGCAGCCAAGTGCAGAGCAACACTCACCTTCTGAATGGGAGGTAACCTCCTGCTCTCCCTGTGAACTGCCTCTAGAGCCTCCATCTGCATAGCTACGATACCTGTGGGTCACAAGTTGGGGTCAATTACCATCTGTACACACACAAGTGCACACACAGAGCTGGTACAGAGAAACACATGTACATCCACACAGTCTTACAACCAGAGTGAGTATTTACAGATTTTAAGGCCATTTAACATGTCAGGAGTTAATCAGCTCAGAGGCCTTGGCTGCTGTTGGACTGAGCTGAGAATACACACATCCACAGGTTACTGTGCATCAAGCTGAGGGAATTAGGACAGCGGAAGACTGTGAATGAACACTGTGAGTGCTGTACCTGGGATCATGCTGTGCAGGCTCTTGATATGTTCTTGGGTTACTCCGCTCTCTGTGCACACCTTGTCAATGAAGCGGGCCACAAACCTGACCACAGAGTTGGCCACGTCGCTGTTCTCGGAGTCCTCAAACCCGCTTTCTGTGTCAAAGCTCTCTGCAACGCTGCCGGCAATGCTGTGAAACACACACGATGACACAATGAAAATGAGATAGGTCAAGCCACGGTGTGCAGGGGGACATCTGATATGAGAGCTGAGAGCTGTGTGTTGACTGAAATGGATTTCAGGATGGACTGTGATAAAGAGCAGTGAAAGCGAAAGTGATTTGCAGCCTGGCATGAGCGAAGTGTTGATGCCTGCATCAATCGCTCAGATGCTATTAGCCAAGACGAATGTTTCACATGAGACGATGATGCAACCTTCCCTTAGAGAGTGATAAGATCCAAATGTCCTCTGTGAGAAACAAACAGAGTCTGGGGCAAAAATGAAAGATGAAAACGAGAGAAAATTTCCACACAAACAAATTCTTGGATGCAGGATTTCTCTCCTCTCAATAGAAAAGAAAAAAAACCCCAACAAAGAATAACATAGTAACATTGTGTTCTTGCAGCTATTTGGGTATTAAATGTGAAATTCAGAACAAACTGTTTAATAAAGCTCAATTACTGTTGATAACAAAAATTTAAATATTAACATTGTGTTCTTTGGTCTATTTGGAAACAAAGCCAAAGTTTTTTTGGCTGCATGCCTTTCAATTCTAAGGAAAGACATACGTGGGGGATCTTCCAGGATTTATTCCACTCTACACTTATTGCAGAGCACGGGAAATCACTTCCACTGCTATTTTGTTTGGTTTGGGTGAGTACAGTGAAGCTCCATTAAAGACACCCTGGGGGTTTTAGACTTCCCAACTCAAGTAAATGAGGCTCACTCTGTTTTGTGCAGTAGCGATGGAAGCCCAAAGGATGGATGCGGTCCGGAAACAGGAGAGGTAGTGTGTTCCATTTGGCTTAATAGGAGGGTATCATGTAGACTGTGAGCTTTGCCACATCCACCCACATGCTTATCATCACCTTATTAAGAGAGGTACACATACTCCCAAATTATGAAACCTTACCTTGAGGTTTCCTTCAGATAAGAATGATCGTTCTACCTTACAAACACTGAACAAGCCAAAAGTGTGTTTGAGTATATTCTGTGTTTGATTGTTTAAAGGTACATTACAGACGTTAAACAACATTCAATTACATCCTTTCTCTGCTCAGATACACCCTTAGAAAAACAAGTGTGAACTATAACCATAAAGGGTTCTTCAGCCTGTCCTCATAGGAGAACCCTTTTTGGTTCCTGGTAGAACCTTTATAAAGGTTTCTACTTGGACTCCTCTGAAAGATCTACAGACCGTGAAAGCGTGGCCTCACGATCCTTCTGACTTTTTGGGTTTTAAGCAGGAGGTGTCAGAAAAGTTACCACAGGGATAACTGGCTTGTGGCGGCCAAGCATTCAATAGTGGTACTTGGAATCCCCTGAAAGATCTACCTAGAACCCTTCTATGGTTCCACCTGGAACACTCTCCGGACGTTCTATCCAGAACTGTGCCACTTTCCAAAGGTGCTTACGAGAAACTGTCCTTGGGGTTCAACTGAAAACCTTTTTATCTAGCCTTTATCCTTTATCTAGAACACACTCAGGGGGTTGACCCAAACCCCCCTATAAGAGGTTTTAAGAGAACCAGAGAACCCTTCTGTGGTATAAAGGTTCCACCCAGAAACCTCTCTGGGGTTCTATCCAGTCTTTCCACCTTCTAAAGGTGCTAACAAGAACCCACCCAGAGACTTCTACCGCAAACCCTTTTATACTCTGAGAGTTTTATTTTATTTTTTATTTTGTTTTATTTTACCTTTATTTAACCAGGGAAATCATTAAGATCATTTTTTTAAAATGGTTCTTCAGAAGCAAATATTTCTAGGTAGAACCTCTTTTGGAACTCTTATTTCTAAGAGTGTAAGGAACCATGTTATATTGTGGCTCTGCTGACCTGTTGGTGACGATGCTGTTGCTGCCGCTCTCCCAGTCAGCGACAGGTGTGTTGCGGAGCAGCTTGTTCTTGCTGGTGTCCAAAGGAACGAGCAGATAAACCATGAGGCTGGCGTAGTGGATGGCCTGGCTGAAGACAGTGCTCTCCTCATTTTTCACCAGCTCCTGCTGCTTCTCCTTACTGAGGCTGGGCCATAAACGCAGCTGCTCTGCCGCCAGGTCCATAGCTGTGTGCTCCTCATCTCTGCCCGCTGCAGTCATGGGGCCCACATCCTGGGGAGGGCAGAGCAAACAGAGTTTAACAACACAGAAAACACAATGATGTCTAGGGTGATGACCTTCAGAGTAGCAAACAGTTCAACCAGAGAAAAATCTTCCCCACACGTTTTACTTAGAAGAAGGATACAAACAGACAAAGAACCAAATATCCATCCATCCATCCATTTTCTGATGCTTATCTAGAGGCTGGGTTGTGGTGACAGAAGGCAAAGCATGGTAGTCCAGATGGCCCTCTCCCCAGCAACTTTCTCAAGCCAGATTAGGTATATAATCTCTCCAGCATGTTCTGGGTCTACAGCAGGGATCTCCTGCCTGCAGGCATACTGAGCAGGTATCTGAACTGCCTCAACTGGCTCCTTTTGACCTAAAAGAGCAGAGGCTTTAGTCTGAACCCCCTCCAGATGTCTGAACTCTAAAGGTAAGTGCAGCCACCCCACAGAAGAAACCATTTTCAGCCGCTTGTATCTCATTCTTCCAGTCACTGTCCAAAGCTTGTGACCACAAGTGTGACAAGTGTCACAAGCCTGTGACCACCCCACTCCATCACAACAGTCCAGTAGAAAGACTGTATCAATCCACTTAATCTATCTTAATCTCACAGTTCATTTTGAGCCCAGATCAGACAAAAGATTCAACGAAACAGAACCACTTTGGAACAATGCAGGGAAAAGTGGCAGTGGTGTGAACTGGCCTGTCTCAGCTCCACTCAAGCCAGTTGATGGGGTCTTCAGTCACTAAACTATTCAAGGTGCCAGTGGCTGGTTTTAGAACATAAGGCAAAGTCAGCTGGTCAAGTCAGTAATGGCAGAGTTTTGGACGGAGGAAAGAGAGGATCACCTCATCAATTTGTTTGAGGACCAGCTGTGTCTGTATGACACAAAGCTTTACTGATGAACTGACAACTTCACTGCTCACTTACTCACTTCCTCTGCTCCGTCTGCGTTCACTGTCACTTTCTGATGCTCTCTCACATTGCTCAACCATACTCCCTACACACAAACCTTTTATGTTTTTGCCACTTAATCAATTCTAGAAATGCAACTGTAGCAAGTAACTCACTATCATTGCGCTTATTCATATTTTAAGAAGCTACAAATTATATCCAGCTACAAAAAACAGCCAGCAGTTAGAATGCTAGTACAGAGAGCAAATGGATAGGTCTTTAGAACGGTGCAGACATTGCAAGTAATTGAAAGTTTTGACTCATCTCGGCACAAATCTTTGGTCTTAGCTGGGCTTTATCCTTGCT
Organism: Lutjanus erythropterus; assembly: GCF_056507025.1. Lineage (NCBI taxonomy): Eukaryota > Metazoa > Chordata > Actinopteri > Lutjaniformes > Lutjanidae > Lutjanus > Lutjanus erythropterus. Next base: position 22,284,831 of record NC_139317.1, read on the forward strand.
GCTGAACAAGACCCCAAGATACAGAGAACCATGGCGTCAGTCTTAGAGGAGCCAACTCCCATTCCAACCCCTTCACATTTAACTGCAACTGGATGTTCAGGGTCATAATCGGGTGAAGCCAACACCAGTACACCCCTCCTCCAACTGAGCTTCATCTCTAGATCCTGTCCATGAAAATCACTGACAACAGACAACCCTGGCAGAGCCCAACACCCACTGAAAACATGTTTGACTTCCTGCTGAAACACAGATACAGCTCTCATTACAATTACATAAGGACCTTAATACCTTCTCCAAGTCCATTTAACACAAGTAGGTTGAATGAGCAAAGACCTGTGACCGCTCTAGTAACATGGTCCACTGTTGCATGATCTGAGTTTGAACAATCGTGTGGAGCCCCCAGGGAGGCTGAGCAAATATGCATAAATATACAAATTTGCTACATATATTATCTTGTAATCCCTAATCTCTAAGGTCTATAATGTGTCAGAAAAAAGTAAAAAAATTTCCATCACATTTTCCTAAAGCCCACAGTGATGTCTTGAAATGTCTTGTTTTGTCCCACAGTGAAAAAACAATAGTTGGCATATTTCCTTGAACAATGACTCCTTATTAATACCTTTCTGTCGTTATATCATTGAACCTCTAATGTGGGTTAAAATGTTATAAACTGTCAACCAATATTTACTCATATTGATCAGTCTTCCTGTCTCACCTTTAGCCTGGCAGTGATGACCCCTTTCTCCTCTGGGGTGTTCAGATAAAGGGCTCGGATCTGGCCCTGGACCTCGCTGTAGAAAGTGGCCTCCCAGAACTGCTGGTTTGTCCAGATGGGATGGTCCTGAATGCAAGTGTAGGCAAACTGGTTCACACCGGCAGCCAACTTCTACAAGACAAAACATAGTTCATAGAGTCAGGACAATGTAAATAAGCAATATTAAACAGCTGACTGTGTCTTTGAGTACAAATCTGTGTGGGGCTGTTTGTTTTCTGTTTTGCAAGGTGTCAGACCAACACTGCATGCTTGTTCAGATGCACCAACCCAGCCCCGCCAGCAACAATGACACATGTTAGCCTTAATATGGAGAGATCTATTGTTTTATGAGCCACCTTAATAGAATATGAACTGAAAATGAGGCTTATTAAATGCTTACAAAAGTAAAAAAAAATGCAGGGAAGTTAAAGTGGAAAAGAACATTGTGATTCGCGTCCCTGTTTCTCTGATAGTTTATGTCGTCTCCAACAGCAACAGACAGAAACCAGATGTTTGATTGTCATGCTCCAGAACAGCGGTGATGGTGTTGTTGTTTACAAGTTAGATTTAGATTAGAATGTCAATTTTCTTTCATGCTACTGACATTAAAATGACACATATGTATTGCCTACACGAGTAGTCTACATATACAAACAACGTAAATCAAAACTTAACACACAAAACCTTGACAACCTCAGTCAGCACAAACACTGACCAAAACCACACAACTTTATTTTAAATCATAGAGGAAATACGAATACCAAATATGTTGGGATGAATTTTAGGAAAATGTGTAGAAGATTTTCTTTTGGCTGAGCAGAACAGTCATAAAAAACAACTTAGGTCTGAATATTTCACTTGTTATTATTTCACTCTAAGTGGCCACTTTTGCATTTTTCTCTTATAACACAACACATCATTATAATTAATCAAGTAAACATTATGTATGTTGTTTGAAAGTTAAGTGCATGGCAAATTATGTTTTCTGTATATGTTTCATATGTTTGTGGCTTTCTCTGTTATAAAGACATGCTTTTTGTACATACACATATACCATTGTATAAATGCTTTTTGTTTTGTTTTATGTCTTTTTTAATTTGTATGTCTCATATATGTGACATCTTACATGCAACACTTCTTTTTCACTAACAGCTGTCCAACATAAATCTACTAAAGTTAATATATGTGCGTTGATGGTCATATATTGTATTTTTAAGTTCCCAAATATCTAAGTGTCATTCATATATTTAATTTAAATTCAATACTTGTCTAGAGTAAATATATTCTCTCCATGCAATATTTGGTTTCAGTCCTGTGTTATTTCCCAAATATCCTAAACATTGCAGCTCACTACTTGTGGGCAGTCAGAGTTCTGCAGGCTCATTTCTCATTGGGTATTTACACCCAGAAGAGATCTGGGCTGCAGTGAGTGCCCCTCGAAAAGCAGCTGGCCAAAATGCTTGGGAAAAGTGGGAAAACAAAAAACAAGTCAGCCGTGGGATTTAAAGTGAAATCAATCATTCCTCATGAGTCGTAACTTTTTAACAGACAACAGCCCCTAATGGAGCAACAGACCACCCCACTTTCCTTCAGTGTCTGGATGTATTTTGAGCTGGTGCTGTTGTTTTTCTTCAGTGCGGGCTGAAGAGTAAAGCACCTGCTGCTTGCAAAACCAGCTATGAGAGGGAACATACAGTGCTCAGCTAAAGGCATTACTGCTCGTTTATACTGTACTATATAACACATATGAAAAACACCGCAAAGTAATACTGTAAAACAATATCACACCACAAATAACATGGTCTCAACCAAAGCACAATGTGCCAATAATAAATAACCGGCCACAAACCAACATTTACCAAGCGTCCGTCTCCCTGCACACTCTGACGGCCACGTGTATGGTTCAAGCTTGTTATTTGATTAGCTTCTGATTTCCCTCCCCCAGAGCCTGACATAATACAGTGGTTTCCATTATCACTTCATAGTTTGCCTTTGAAGGATGAGAACTGGAGGGGTTACCGTAATTATAACAGACAGAACCAAAACAGCTCTATTCCCAGTGTGATGGGCCAGAAGCCAAGAGAGAGCTGAGAGAGCTGGGAGAGCTGGGAGGACAGGCAGTGAGCAGAGAGCAAATGCCCATACGGCAGTTAACATGCAGGTCCCAATTGAGTCTACGTTTGGCTCACGGGAGTTCATACTGTACTCAGCTTTCTTTATAATGATGATAATTTTGGTAGAAATGTATGTAATGGAGGTAAAACGTAGGTAAAAAAAACCAACAAACTGAAACACACTCAAACGTGTTATTACACAACTGCTGAAGCAGTCTCCTGTGGCTCTTCTTCTAATATTACATTACAAAATGAAACCGTTTTTTTTTTCAGGAAATGTGATACCGCTGAGTTCAGCAGATTTTCATGAGTTTTCAAGGTGTTTTAAAGAAAGAGCCGCAGACATCCTGCTGACTAATGACAGAGGCCAACAAGAAACGGATGCAAAAGACAGTAGTCTGAGTCATTTTAAGGGACATATACAAAAGAAAAAGGGTGGGCAGTTTTTTTTTTTAATTTACCAAACAGAACACATTTCACAACTTTCTCAACAAACTAGCAATGCTTTTGACTGTAATTGATTAATCATATTTCCAGAGTCACATGCTGACACATATATGTGCTAACATGGTGACCAAACGATTTAAACAGTATATAACTTTTGAAGGTAGCTAAATCATGAACTGTCCCGTTAGACCATCACCAGAGTCTGTTTGGAAGTGGTCCGAGAGTGGTCCTATTTTCAAGTGGTCTAGGTCTGGTAGTCAAGACTGCACTGGACTTCGACTGAGAAACGAATTGCGCCAACCAGACAAACCCTTTTTAAGCATGTTAGGTTTACAAAAAAACACTCAAGTTGGCCCTAGTTGCTCTGTCAGACTGTACCATGGTAAGCTGTTCTACAGGTATTTTTTACCATGCTCACAATTGTACATTAGCATATTAGCATGCTAATGCTCACTAATTAGCACAAGTACAACTGAGGCTGATGGGTATGTAATAAGCTTCGCAGGTATTTGATTAGAAAAGAAATAATTTGACCTATTGGTGGTGCTAGAAAAGTTAAAGTATCACTATAAAGTGATTACAATTCATTCTGCAGAGGGCATGAATGTCTGTAGAAAATTTCATGGCAATCCATCTAGTGGTGGTTGAGGTATTTTAGTCCACACCATACATCTAGACCAGTGGGCATCCAACTTTTTGTGCCCAAGGCACACCAAAGAGCAAGCCAAAATATCAAAGCACACCTACGTTCATATCCATGTAAAAGAGCCTCTATAACCAGCTTACCCAACAGAGGCAACGAGTACCAGCTAATCAAGACATTTCATGTTTTCACACCAAAAGTTCCCACCTTCTGGCAATTGCACGGTGAACACTAGGATTTGCTTTGATGAAGGGTTTTGAAAGGACTGTTTTTTCAGGGGAAAAGAATTTGCCCCTCAGTAGGAAAATAAGTACGTACAAAGAGCTGATATAAGAAATTAAAAATGAATTCATAAATTTTTATAAAGTTGTATGTTGCACTAATAATGTATGGTTGTCACAAAATCCCAAGACACACCTGGGCACTAGTGTGCCTTGGCCCACCGTTTGGGAACCACTGGTCTAGACCACAGTGTTAAGCAGAGCATCCTTTAAGGCCTGGTGATAGCATGGCTAAAAAAATCCAATTACAAAGTCAAGTCAAGTTAATACATAAACTAACAATATAAAGATATATTGAGTGTTCTCTGGTTGGTGGATGAACTTTGTGATTGTGACACCATTCCTACAGTAAATTACCTAAAATATGTCTTTGACTTTTTTTTAAGTCACTGGCTGAAACATATCTATTGACAGCTAAAAATAATGTTGCAGATGTATCAGCTGGGATCTACAACCATAAGCTTATGTTTAACTGTCACATGATGAGAGACTTTCAGAGCAGAAAAGTGTCTTCAACCTATACAGTTAAAATCTACTTGGCTCTTCTATATGATTTCCTCAGTCAGTCTTTAATTATGCCTCATCTATAAATTTAAACTATAAATCCACCTTCTCTCCTTCTATTGAAACCAGTCTCACTAAAAATAGATTTCCTCTGAGTGCTGTGCCAGAATACAGCCTTGCACTATATAAATATAGGCAACATAAGGATGACATTAATGGGAGATTATTTAGATTATTTTCTCTCTGAAAATAGAAATGATTACACTAACATTGATATCATTACAGGAACCAAGCGGTATATGAAATTAGGCCAGAGAAACGCTGGATGAAAGGACAAGGACAAATCTGCTGTGACTAGAAATGCTTTGAAGAGAGGCTATAATGTGACCAACCCCGGTCCTGCTTGAGCTAACAAGACTTACAGACTGTGGAATACATGTTATCTAGACTGACTGCAAAGAGGTCAAGAGCTGACTGAAACATGGCCATAAATAAATAGCAACAAATACATTAAGAAGAAGCGAAGCCCTTAGGATAGTGCTGCAATACCTCTCTGTCACAGGAGTGTGTTGTGTCTTGCAGCAGATGTTGTGTGGGTGTGTGTGTGTTTGTGTATCTATGCTGTCTATACTCAGCCTGGCTGTTCTTTTTTTGACTTGTCAGATATGTGCGGGTCATTTTGACCGAGGTCATCTCTTCCTAATATGATAATACACGGAGCTTACAGAGACATCCACAAGACAGATGGGCAGGGAGGACAGTGAGAAAGGAGAGGATAAAGGAGAGGAAAAGGGAGGAGGAAAAGAAACTAGGAAGTGAAGATGAAGGGGAAGGAGGGAGTATATCGATATCAGACGCATCTGCCTATGAGACTAGTGAAGAGGAGGAATGCAGGGTTGCGGGAGAAAGGGTGAAAAACAAGCATAAAAAGCACAAGGGGAGACAGAGAGGAGAAAATGCTGTGCACAGGTCGGAGGAATGAGGCTATCTGGATTTGGGATCTTGTTTTGAACTCTGGGACACGCTCCCAAGGTTCACAGTATGATTGACTGCGGCCTCCAAACATCAGCCATACAGCATCATACATGTCAACTGTGTCTCTCAGAGACTGAGAGACAGTGCATGTTGTCACTGAGGGGAGTGCACACTTGCATGCAAACAATGAGTGAAGACTGCTGTATCTGATATGTCACCGGCCTTGGGGCAGCAACATTATTTACAAGTGTTTTGGAAGAATTCATAGCATTCCTGAATTGTAGATACAAAAACAGTCATTATTTCTGCACGATTCCTCTGTGGGAAGGCATGCATGACCTGTACACAATCCATCTCCTCATTTTTGCAATTCTACATGAGTCAGTGTTTTTGAGTAAAACTACTAGCATCCTGGATACATGAAAAAAATCTCTATTCTATTCAAACAATGTATTTATAGCATTCAGTCATGTAAAACAAACAGAGCAAAACATGTTGAAGGCAAACTAATAAACAGACCCATCATGGCATCCATAAGACCATAACTGTGTAAAAAACACAACGAGCAAGGAACATAAATGTTCCAAAACAAAGTAAACACAGATACGGTAAGTCAAGAGTTGGACGCTTGTAAGACACACAGGGGTCACGCAGTACGTCATTTTCTTCGCAAGGACATGGTGCAGAGCGGTTTGACAAAGTGCACTGCCAAATCCCCCCTGTGCATAAACTGTGGCTGAAAGAATGCTAACAGTCAAGTGTTCTTGTTGTGCAAGTCAGCCAGAACTGTGTTTGCGATCTTCAGCTGCTGCCGTACCCAAACTCTGTTTTTTCCTCCACGCAGAGACATTTACTCTGGCGACACATTCAAATGTAAGAAGGAATATCATGTGGGACTGCAAAGGGCAGAATAACATCAGACCCAGTAGACGTCAATGACACCTGCTCATCTGCTGATAAACCCACCCTTCACTAGATAATGAATGCCAGAGGAACTGTCCACAGATTAGAGAATGACAGCAAAATGTAAAACCTCACCTCTAACAAAGAGCCACTGTACAAAGGTTGTGTGACATTTGGATAAACTTTACCTAAACAGGCACCATGACACAATCCATGTATAATGTAGGACAAAGAGATATTTTATAAATCGGTTCTACCTACCATATGTCTGGAATACTAAAAGGACAGGAAAATCAAAAACATGTTTTTTCTCCTATCTGTTGTGCTGTTTAACCATCTAGATTGTTTTGGTGTGAATTCCAGAGTTTTGGAGAGATTGGCTGAAGAGATGTCTGCCTTGTCTCAAATATAATAAAACTAAATGACACCTGGCTCGTGGTGCGCCACAAGAGGTCACAGCTCAGTCGTCACCTTTAATATCTACATCCCACACTGTCAGATGCACAACTCTCTCCACCATGAGATGATCCACACTTCCTTCTGCACAATGATACGGTTAGCGGGTGTAGTTTGGTAAAAAGACAATTCCGACATTAAACTATCTTGAGCAACTGGGTCATGATTTCTGAAAAGACACATGGCTGTTGAGTTTTTAAAATATTTTTTTTTTGTGGCTTTGGGCACCACAAGCCAATTGCCATCTAGTTCCATCATGTTCGAGACAAGGCAGACTCTACGGCCGTTACCTCCAAAACTCTGCAACCGTCCCTTTAACAAACATCAATCAAATACAGTTCCATAAGTACTTCAGTCTGAGAAAAACATTCATGGAGGGTTAAGCTGAGGGGTACCACAGAAACAGGAAAGTAAAACAACTGAACATAGAATGTGGGTCAATAACATAAGCTGTTCAGTTGTCAAAATACAGCCAGCCATAAAACAAAACACTGTCTGTCTCTATCCAGCAGAATCTGGGAGCAGACGATTGCAGTGAGTGCGAGAGATCTTCCCACGTCCCCCGACCTGGAGATTTAAGGGCCATGGGGACGGTACCACTGTAAGCATGAACACAGTGTGAGCTTGCCAAAGTCTGGCCAAGAATACCAAACAGGGACTTGACCAATGTCCGACTCCTGAACTTGAGTCTTTTAATGTGCAGTGCCTGAACAGGGGGGACAATTTTTTACCCAGAGTTTGGCATGCAAAAGCAATTAAAAAAAACAAAAACATGGATTTCTCATCGCATGTTAAAGGTCCAGTATGTAAGATTTAGAGGGATATATTGGCAGAATATGAAATATAATATTCATAATTATGCTTTGATTAGTGTATAATCACCAGAAAATAAGAATTGGTCTGTTTTCAATACTTTAGAATGAGTCGGTTATATTTGGTGGGAGGTTATTTGGGAGACTGAACTACCATGTTTCAGTTACAGTCGCCTAGAATGGACAAACCAAACACTTGCTCTAGTTAGGATCTTTCACGGTTTTCACAAGTTTAACGGCCACTGTAGTTTCTACTACAGGCTTGGAAGGGGAGGGTGAGGCGAGTGGTATTGAGATAGTTGCAATCTCACTGCTAAATGTCCTACACACAAATCCTATACACTGGTCCTTAAAGTGCAAAATATGCACTACTGATTAAAATGTGTAGGAGATGCTTTAACACTGCCACTCAAAATAGAGTATATCAGAGTAACATTTGCAGCTCACATAATCTTTTTTAAGCGCTTGAAGATCCAGTCATCAGTGAAGTGCATGTCATGCATTGACATATAACTGATTTGAAAAATGTGATACAGACTCACAGTCACAGCAGCGAGAGAGACAAGGAGAGCATTCATGTGCACTGACTGTCATGTAATATTCACAATAAATCTTTTCATTAAGTCAGTATAATGTATAATTGTGTTGTCAGTAGTTGATACAAACAGTCACTATCTGTATCTGTGCATGACATGAACTATCTGTGATTTATCTGACACTGACTGGCCTGTCTCTGGTCATTGCTGGTCAGTCAGTCACTGTCTGATCAATCAGTGAATCTTTACTTAGAAATTTGGTCAAACATGAAAATGTGCAGGAAATCAAAGAGCAAATACCTCTTCTGCTCCTGCTTATGAAATTGGTTTAAGATTAATGCCAGCATGTTGTTAAGTGGGTTCATGCAGGACAAAGTTTTGAGCAGGTCAATGATTTGATTCAAAGCAAAAACAACCTTCGGACTAACAAAAACCTTCTAATCAGTTTCCTTGTGGTTTTTAAAAGTAGCAGACCCTTCCTTTTACAAAGGAACAATGGCACTGCAGCATCATACTTTACTGCAGCACCACCAAGCCACTTATTCTACAGTCAGACAAAGTATTCAACAGTCAGAGAGGATGGGTGTTTACAGGCAGCGCTCGCAACAAAATCTTACTCATTTCTTTTCGGGTACAAACAACAGTAAAAGATACAAGTGACTCATTTAATCTCACATACTTTCCGATGACTCTCAGGGTCTTGTCTTGTCAGTGTCAAGGACTGGTTGATCATTTACTGTACAAAGTATTCAACAACGGTTTGCAGAACACATAGCTACTGTAATGTATAAGCAACGGTTGAGCGGCCATGCTGGCAGTCTCTCAGAGGCTGTTATATAAGTTTCATGTTACTATAGAGGATAATGAGCGGTTTCTGAAATATGAGATGGTACATTTTGGACATTTTGAAAGGGTTGTAAAAACAATGGCCTGCTGTATAAACTCATTATGTTATGTATGCTGCAGAGTCATGGCACATATTGTTCTTTGCTATATCAAGGCCTCCCATTTATGACACTAAATACAAAGCTGCATTTTGTAATCAAATTAGCAGATGAAAAAATGGTGTGATGGATCAACTGGAAGATATGAGGATCATGTATGCTTCTCAATCCACACCCACGATGACAGCTGCTTTGTTTTTCTCACATTTTCACTGCATGATCCTTGCTCCACTAAACCAGAGATTACAGAAACATTTTGGCAGATTCCGGCCTGACCTCACTTTACTTTTCACTCTTTGGGTGAGGCAGAGCTCAAGCTTGTCACCAGCTCCAATCATCTGTAAATAACAAGGAAAAATCTGTTGCAATCTCAATTTTATTCCTCATTCTAATTAGCCGTCAATGCCAGCCAAGAAAAAAATCCATCATCTTCTAACTAAAATAGATGCAAACCTCCAAATTGTGTAATGTTGTGACTAGTGCATGGGTATTCTTATGAAACAGAAATTGCTCTGTTGTGGCATATTTGTATTACATGATTTAACAAGCACACACTGATTAAGTTAAGAAACAGTGACATTATTGATTAATTTTCGATCCCGGTGGCCCCGAACAGAAACAAGAAAAACAACACATAAGACTGATCCAAGAGAGTTACATCAGACATGGCATGGGAACTGGATGAGTCATGCACTGGTAGAGAATGGGCCAGGTCCCAGTCCAGCCCATCAGGGTAGTGCACTGGTAACCAACGAAAAGTCAATGCGGACAGTTGTGTCTGTCCCCATAGCAACGAGCAAGCTGTGGGGACATAGTTGTGGTTAATAATGCAGCTACCCTGTGTTGATAAAGTGGTTTGGAAACCAAAGACTGTAGCCGGTCCTCTGTATTTGGTATGGAGGTTACATACTGATCTGTGCGTGTACATTCTCTGGGAATAGCAAAGGTCAAAGTTTGACAAAGCTGGCCTTCCTCTGGTTATTCCCTACCTACGGCCTTTTCTACAGTGCAGTATTAATTAAAGTCGAGAGTCTCGTGAGAGAGTCCTTTAGTGGACAAACTGTAATGGAGAAACATTTTCTAAATCACCTCATATATATCTTTGGCATCTTTGTACTGACATTGTTGTTACATTTCAGCCAACATATACCCAGGTACTTAAAATAAGCTAATGATGAAGATTTTATGTCATCATAATGTACAACACTTCACTGTAGATGTATTATCAGAAATAATATCAACACTAATTCTGCTGTTTTTATCTCTGCCAGGCATAAGCTGGGAGGGGATCATGCATATGGCTCGGTTTAGAAGGTAGACTGAAGATTGGTATCCTGGCATCCTTCAGTACCAATCATGTCATGACAGCTTCTTTGGAAATTAGATAAATAAGGCTTTAAAGCTACTAGAAGGAACTTTCATATTTTGTTTGTCCCCTGTGGACAAAAAAGTTTTTCCACCATAATAACCTCAGAATATAACTTAAAAAATAAAATGATCTAAATAAAAATCTCTTCTTGCTTCTCTTTAACTGGCTAACATACTGCTTGCTGTTATTTTACATGGGAAAATATAAACACAGGCTTGTTTCATCTGATTTCAAGGGAGAATCTGACCTGATTGCAGGCATTAAGAAAAACTATACAGAAATAGGTGATCTTCTCAGAGATGGCCTTGTTTGCTTATTTGGGTCACATAGAGGAATCAGTATTAAATTGAGATGCTTTCACAACCAGTTAAAAACTCCTTATACTACCTTCAAAGTTAGTCTAAATTTTGGTGAGGGAAAACAAGCATGTCAAAAGGGTCCCTTGAAATGTCACATTAAGATATTTGAATGAAAATGGGTTCTATGGGTACATAAACGTCTCTTCTTTACAGACACGTCCAACTGATGCTGACCAAATACAGTTTTGCAAAAACCATGATTTTTTTGAGAGTGTCATTTTGCGCCCATTTTAAAAGTGGTGTATTCGAATGTTCCTGCATACTGAGCCCCATAAACAGTATTGGAACTGCAACAAATGGGTATGACAGGAATACTGAGACTCTTACAGAATCAATGAGCCCAGCTGTAGAATATTCATGCATGATGATGTCAGTCCCCAAAGTAGTGATTTCATTAAGGTAAGAAACTTGAAAACGATACTGGTTGCGTCTGGGAATTAAATTCAGTTAGTAGGGGCAATCTAATCGGCTCTATGGTAAAACATTAACTTGGACAGTTTTTACTGTGGGGAGAGGAATATTTAGGTGTATTGAATTTTTTTTGGTTAAAGTGATCCTTTAAACGCTACATTGACACAGCACACTTGACTGAGCTGTGGCATGTATGCACAATGATGAGATTATGAAAAATAAAAGCATTAAATTGAACACACATACATCCTTCTTTATAATTAATTTCCTTACCCTGTAAAAGGCCGTTGACAGGGGCAGTAGTGCAGCAGCCACCGTGTATTCCTCTGAGCTGGAGCAGTCCTGTGGGTCAAACAAGAGGGAAGAAATAAGAGCAGGGCATGACACAGCAGGAGACACGTTACACAGCTCTGTGAACATCTTTTTTCACTGAACCATGGGTTTCCAACAGACAGGTTACATTCACCAGGGTCAGAGGGCAAACTGGCCAAACTGGGCTAAACACATTTCTAATGGAGAACCATTTTGTTACTGTAATACCCTGTCTATTCTAAGATATAACATGAAACTCTGTGTGCTTCAGCACATGACTGAGTACCTGGCGAGGCAGCTGGATATGCAAGATCAGGTGAGAGTCTACCTTGTCAGGCTTGAAGTTATGTGCTTGTTGCCAAACCACCAATCAGTGACCTCTGAGGAACTACTGACAGGTATGGGCGTGTCTTAGGTGTGATGAGAGTAAGAAGCAGCTGTTCATTCGAACACTCCTAAAGAGGTTAGCATTAATGCTGCTACAATGTCGGTTATATCAGAGCTGAAGAGTATTTCTTCATGGAGATGGCACGAAGGCTTTCCTTGAGTTTTTTCCTCGAAAAAAGATTCTGCAAGAGTTTGACTATGTCATGTAGTTTATTGATCTGATTTGATTTTATTTGATCTGCCTGGCTGAAGTTAATTGATGATCGATGGTTATACGCTGATGGTTCATCCAATCACCTGCCAAGAAATTTTCCAAAATGCCCTTTTCCAAACAGTTAGCAAGAAGATTTTTCAGATGGTTCTATATAACAAACATCTGGTGCATCAGGTTACATGACTGATGCGCTGCTGTAAATTGGCGGTGATGTGATCTGGGAAGAACACCAGGGGGCAAAGAATCTATCCTCAGCAAACGTAACTTCCTGTTACATAAAGACACAGTGTCCTGTTGAATGTCAGGCAATGCTAAAAAAAAAAAAGTTCTGCAAGAAACACTCCACATTTGAGACATATGCTTTCAATAGACTTATATAATCCCTGCCTTGACACAATAGTCAGAGCACTGCAGTGCTCAATTTATTGGTAATTTTATGTTTTACATTCTTGAACTAGATTGCCATGCAAGTCTCACTGAAGAAAACTGCAAGGCAATGCACAAAATCCAGTCAATTTGGCCATAAAATGCTGTGTCCATTTATCAAGAAGCCACGACCAGCCAGAAAGCAAATTTAATTCTCTTTTTCATATTGTTTTTTAAATCAGGGAATAGTTGAAAACGTTCCCTCTGACATTTACGCACCATGCCAGAGCGTCTTTGTGTTTGCAATCGTTTCAGGTCAAAGAGGCAGTGCTTAATGGTGCTTTCAAGAGAATAGTATTACGATGAATAGTACATTAAGAGGTTTAGGACGAGGGACTTAGGGGCCCAAACAAAACTTTTCTTGCAGAGATCACAGAGAATGATGAGAACAGGAGAATAAGAGAAAAGGACGCAAGTTGAACTCAAAAGTACTTAATTCTCAGGAAATTGGTACTTATCTCTGTTGAGCTTTGTTGGGATCTATTTGTTGAACTCTGTAAATGAGAATGGCCAGAGGAAACTTGATTTAAGACCATGTACAAACAACAACACTGGTTCTGACCTGGTGCCGCACCTCATGACCCTCAGCGGGACCTCATACACAGAAAACGTGTAAATAAAGCAGATTTTCTTTTACAAGTTTGTGACTGAGTTTTTCTAAAACTGCACATACTATCAGAATAATCTGGCAGTAGAGATGGGTAGAAGAATTTGCACTTTCTGATGGTGGTCTGTAATGAGGGGCCTCTGTTACTACTATTCCTCTTAAAAAAAAAAACCCACACACACAAGAATGTACGGAGGGGAGAAAATGTAAAACACAAGTTCCAAAGCCACACATGAAAGCCTGGCCCCCCCGTCGACTAAGCAACATAGTTTCTGTTTTATTTTTCTTGTCGCTAGTGTTTTTCTTTGCAGTTATTTGGGCTGTGGTAAAATGTTCCAGCTTGGAGCGGCACCAAATCATTGTTTACCGGCACCCTTAACAATGCCGCAGGTCGCAGGAGTTCATGGACCCCAGTCAAAACAGAATAACAAGTGGAAATGCACAGGCAGAAAAAAGTGTGAATAATTAGCAAAGCAGCATTATTCAAACGAAAAGAGTGAAGTCCAGCAATGCGCGTCATAGGCTCTTTGTAACAGAAACTTGTGACGACAGACATTTCTCAGCTCTGAGAAGGGCCCGGTCATGCTGCAGATGAAGAAAATGTCACAAGTTTTGCCCAGAAGTTGCTTCAACACGTCATGGTTTAGTTAAACCATCCTTATTATCGCTATAAAGCTTCTCTTTGATCTCCTGTAAGCAGACAGAGAGGCTAAGTGACAGATAAGCAGCGTAATCTACAGCAGGTCTGTGTTAAGGCTGAATGAAAAATGAAAACTTTGGAGCAGCAGCATCACATAAGGAACTGGACAAATGTGAGGATATTGTTTTAGGCCACAATCATTGTCACAGAGCTGAATAGATCCACATGGTGCAGGATGGAGGAAAATATGTTAGCTTATTTGGTATTTCAAGAATGGAGTGATAGGAGGGTGCTGTGTATCCCCACATTTCTGTTTACGAGGACACCCTGCCGCCTTCCTTTCCTCCAATTATTTACTCCATGTCTCACTATTTTTCCCATTAAAGCAGCTGGAACTATGATGGGCATGATGACTAACACAGCTATTCAATTGTAGACACGTATACCGCGAGCATAAAACAAGAATCATGACCATGTGACAGAAACACTGGAGGATGTGAACAAACAGCAGCTTCCTGTGTATTCAGGAGACATTTGCACTTTCCAGGGAAGCTGTGAAATTAACTGACACGTATGGAACGCTTTTATGAGACATCAAACATTCTAAACTCAGTGGCGTTTACTGTTAACTGCAGCTTGAATCACTATTATACAACACTTAATTTTGACAAAGTAAGTTTATTGCACAAGAGACATTCCATGAGTGCCGATATAGTTAATCACAATTGTAATAACGGTAAAATTAACACCACAATGTCTAACAGGTAGAGACCACAGAATCATCAGTATTGATTCAGGGCTTATTATTGTGGGATCACTGTTACACATTTTTTAATCTGACAAAGTACACAGAGTAGGATACAAAAACAGCAGTTTTAACAGTTTTGACCTACTAATCAGGGAAAATACCAGCACTGAGGGGCATAAGTGTTACTATGATTATGAATTGATTTGTATTATTTTATACATGCTAAAATCACATATCTGCTATCATAAAATCCTGCACCAAAGTGTGCTTTGAAACAGACCGAGACTATCCTTTTCAAGTGGGCTCAAAAAAATAAACATGAACATGTAGTCTGTTAAGAAGACCTAGCTGAATACAGTCTTGAGACAGGGATCCATCTGGAATACTAAAGGAGAGCTACTGCGGTTACATGTAGACTTACACAAATTAACTAGTTAACTTTAGTGGGCAGGAAAGTATTGATGTTTTGCTTGGCTACAGCCCAGTCCAGTTGCAGAACTGTTTGTGTTGGCAGAGCCAAATAAATGATTAAATAAACAAACCAATTAATAAACAAACCAATTATAATCTGTTAACTAATAAATGGCGTATTGAAAATCATTGTATAAAAGCAATATCAGTGATAATACTAATTTTAAGAGGAAGGGAATAAGCCACATAGTTGACCTGTGTGCTGTCCAACTGAGCAACAAACAGGAGATTCCACAGCAAAAGAATGAAATCTGACTAACACAGATGTTTACCTGGCCATACTGGTGGACATCCTGGAGAAACAGTTATGTGATCATGGGAATGATACCCAGTGCTGATTCCCAGTGACCGTGTGACACAAGACAGTCCATCAAGGCCACTAAGGCAGACAGGGGCCATGTTCTCACAGCAAGAGACTAATTTATGATCTAAATAATGTAAAAATGTGATGAAGACATCTTTTAACTATTAAAAGAGATGTTCAAAGTGACTAAAGTGTAACAGGCAGCCTTTAGACTCCATGTGGGGGACAGAGGGGACAGAATCAGTTGGTAGGCGCTCCATTTTATCAGCTCACAGTTCAGTGCTCTTGGAGCCTTTTTCACACATAGTTCACAGTAAATTACTGGGATAACCTGTCTAGCACCAACAGTGATTTTCACGACTCACACATGGGCTTCATTTAAGAACATTTCAGTCTTGCGCTTTTACATGTCATACACATGTCATGAACAATGCTGGAGTAGGGGGGCAAGGGACAGTCCAGCAGAAAGTGGTACTCAATGTCTCTCATACTTAATGCGAATATCTCTCTGGTGTCTTTCTGTCCTCTTTCAGTATGCAAAGTCACTTCAATGTATATTGACGAGAGCAACACACATATGAATACATGGACCAGCAAAGATGTACTGATCAATCAGCCCGTGACCAAAATCTGTGTCAAGATATGTCTGACTCTGTGCCAGTCAAATTTACACACTTGGTTCATGTCATGGGCACACTGACACTGTGGTGCCCACACTGGCAGCTGCGGTGGCACTGCTACTGCCAGTCTTTCTACACTGAGTTTGTAGAAGAATTATGAAGAGAAGAGAAGAAGTAACCAGAGAGCCGTCAGAAATTTAACCTCGTTTAGAGAGAGACCGAGAGAAAGAAAAAGAGAGAGCACTAAAAAAATACTGCCCTTTATCCATGTGTGTGACATATTCTACAGCGTATATATTTTACAGATACAGACATTAAGACTGTAGTGAAAGGTGTGACGCTGCTGATATAATGTTGATATGATACAATTATTAAAAGATCATTTTCACTACCCATTTTTTTGCTGAGAACTATGCATCGTGGAAAAAATAGCTGAGATGCACAATTTCTAGGTGACGATTTGCTGCAGCTACACATCAGACGCATGTGAGCCAAGTTGCCAATAATAAGATAAACAGCAGAGATAGGGAAAAGATATGGAGAAATACAGGAGAGGACATGAGCAGAGAGGGCAAGAAAACATGGGAGACAAGGAGAGACACGTGGAGAACATGGTGGAGAAAAAGGTGGAGAGGTTGAGAGAAAGGAGGACAAGACAGTAATTTGGAATACTTTTGGGGAAAATGTAGAAGTTATTTAATACTCAGTGCTTGATTATGACCATGCAATTTAATTAAAACAAACAAACAATAGCTAGAATAAAATGTTTGTGTATATTGTCAAGTATAATTCTTAGACAGAAAGAAATGAGAATCTGCCAACATTGGGATCAGACGGTCAGACATTTAAAAAAAAATCAGACTCGGCCAAGAAAATTGCAATAGGTACATCTCTCTCTAGTGTGGGAAGTGTGTGTGCTTGCTCCATGTGAAAGCATCTTTCATCAGGCAGACATAACCTTTTATGTGCTTATTCCTGTATTGTTACTGCTTCCATTTACAACACAGCCATACATGCAGTTTCTTGAGATGGGAAAATGACAGTACAGATTTCCCTGAACATCATTCCTATGTGATGCCTTGCAAGGAAACATTCTTGAATATTTCAGGGATGGACTGCATGTGTGAATTAGACAGGACAGTCAGATACTTTCCAAGAACATCTGTGTGTAACGTGTGTTCTCACACAATGTTCCACATCAGACAGTCAAGCTCAGGATCATGCGGAACTCATGGACTCCATGCTGCTGTGGCCACTTCCCATGGACCCCCCATCCTAATCCCCTCTCACAGTAAACTGCCATTCAGAGTGTGTTTTTGAGCGCCGTGCATTGTGAGGCCCTGGGCCATGAGAGAGCAGAGCACAGAGGGCTCATAATCCTATCTGACAGGAAATGGTTGGGATGCCAGGATCCATCCACAGCAGGACTCATTCCCTCACATGGCTTGCGCAACGTTTACTTCTAAAAGCTGGAGCACTGACCAGTGCACACACGCACACACACAAAAACAAATAAATGTGCAATTAACCCAAATACCTTAATGAGGGTCGTTACAGTGTGTGATTAATGGCAGAGAAACAACAGAGATAAGGATTACACCAGATGTTAAAACAGGAAAAATGCGTCACTGTAAACTTGTTCCGGCCATCAACACATCCCAGAGGATGTATCAACATTTTTTCTACATTACAACAAAATGTTAATTAAGAAAAACAAAGTACTGACAAGGTAGAGTAGACCTGATTCTAATGTGCTAACCTTTGACCTTTTGTACATGTCTGTATTACACAAAGCTACCCCTGTGAACTTTTCCAAGAAAAACAGTCATTGCAAACAGGCAACATAACTATCACTTTGCCTGAAGTCAACAGTTGAATGATAACTGATGTAATTGACCTTGTAATGACGATGTCACGGCAAATCAATGTGTCACATCAACATATATGCCAGAAATCCTAATGAGGCAACATGGTGTCATTGTACAAAGACCAAGCAACATTTTTTAAGAATAAGTCACTTTGGCTTTGTTAGGCACTGAGGAAGGATCTTTTACACACACTGGCAGTAATATCATTTTGGGGTTCTTACGTGGCTGGGCGTTGACAGAAAGGGCAGCATGCAGAATATGAAAGTAATTACTGGCCCAGCAATTTACTATTTATATTCCTTTCACAGCTCATCTGAGACAAATCCCTCCCAACCAAGCTGAGACCAAGAAATCAAAGCCAGGAACAAATGCCTGGCTCACATCTTGAAGCTAGAGAAGAAAAGACAAACAATGCACAGTAAAATATAAAAACAAAACAACAAAAAACCAAACAAGAGCCACAAAAGTGCACTCCACATAAAAACTCTTCTCCATGTGTGAAATTATTACTTTTTTCCCCTCATGTGTGGCTGTGAATCATTCGCTTTTCAGCAGCATGTCAGAGGAAATCTAGGGAGTCTTCACATAAGCATAACTATATGGTGATGACATAATATCATACTATCTTTTATATTAAACTTGTTAAAATATGTGTTAAAATATGTACCATTGTTTTTTTAAGTGAAGTACAACCCCAATTCCAAAAAAGATGGGACACTATGTAAAACACAAATAAAAACAGAACGCACTCAGTCACCAGCATGGATGGGGTGAGGGTCATCACTTTGTGAAAAGCTGTCTGGGCAAATAGTCCAACAGTTTAAGGACATTGTTTCTCAACAGGAACACTTCATCTACAAATGCAAGTTAAGGCTCTACCATGCAAAGTGAAAGACATATACCAGCAACATCCAGAAACACAGTGGAAAAGTGTGCTGTGGTTTGACGAGTCCATATTTCAAATTGTTTTTCAGAAATCATGGACATCGTGACCTCCGGGCTTAAGCGGAAAAGGACCATCCAGATTGTTTCCAGCACTAACTTCAGAAGTCAGCGTCTGTGATGGTATGAGGGTGTGTTAGTGCTCACGGCATCATGGGTAACCGTCACATCTGTGAAGGCCCCATTAATGCTGAAAGGTACATACAGGTTTTAGAGTCACATATGCTGCCATCCAGACAACGTCTTTTTCAGGGACATCCCTGCTTATTTCAGCAAGACAATGTCAAGACTAGGCTGTCAAAGTTAACGCGTTACTAATGCGACAGGGGAGCGTGTGTATGAAGTGCTGACCGATATAAAAACTTTATTGATGATCAGTCTTGATGTTACTGGGCTGTTCTGTGGTTTAAACACTACAGATTAAAATATCTCTCACTGACAGTGAAACCGACAGACGCTTGTCTCCTCCACAAAACGTGTCACTGCACTGCATTATTATTATCATGATGAAGAGTGCAGACTGTCTCTCCTCTTCATCTCCTCAGTGTGTGTCGGTGTGCAGTTTGTTGTCTGCTATGGTGTAAAACATCCTCACTGATGTAAACTGTCAAAGTGACACTGATGTAAATGATCCTGCTGCCTTAATACAAAAACATGAATATTGCATAAAAACGTTTCGTCATTATATAGACCGAGCTGAATAAAGGTGAGGATTTTTCTCCTCAGAGCACACTATTTTATTAAAGAAATTAACTATTATTAACAATAATAATACTATAGAAATAAACAGATACATATAAATAGCAACTTTTTCCTAAAATACTGCTGGTTCTGTGGTGTTGGAAGTTTAAATCTGAAGCCTGCAGTGCGCCATAGAAGCTTCAATTGACTTTTCTATTGAAGCTTTTAGTGCGTTATGGCCTTAATGTTAAATTTAGCAGGTCAATATGCCCATCTGATGGACTGATGGGTTTGTCATCTTATTATTTGAACCTTTTTTTTTTGGTTAATGTATTTGATTTAATAAAGTTACATTTGAATTACACTTTAAACACTTGAAAAATATCCCTTTAAGGTACATTTTTAACGAATAAAAAATGTGCGTTTAATTTGCAATTAATCACAATTAACTATAGACAGTCATACGATTAAATATTTTAATCGATTGACAGCACTAGTCAAGACACATTCAGCATGTAGTACAACAGTGTGGCTCCGCTAACGTCATAACGTTCCTGGCTGATAGTGTAAAAAGTATTCACAATGCATTTCATGTTTGTCTCGCAAAAGCAATTATTTACACAAAATATCATTACATGCTTGCCGCTGCTGCCTTTTGAGAAAATGAAGTACATCCATAGACGTACGACAGAACTAGACAGGACTGACGCACTTGTGGTATTGCAGCGAAAAATTCCCAAGCAGCCCAAAAATCCCTTTCCCCCACAGGCTACCATTATAAAAGAGACTTTTGTAAAACTGTTGACAGGACCCCTTGAAACATGGAGTTTTTACATTTGTAAAACTTTCCTCAAGCCAAAAAAATAAATGAATAAATAAAATAAAAAATTTAAAGTACTGGTATAGTGCTGTTTTTTGATTCAGCTAATCATAATTTACAATGTGGTTAGGCATGTAAAAGAAATGCCTGTAATTGATATCTTATTTTGCCTTATTATTTTTTCTGTTTACATATACTATTTCTCTCTTTTAGGTGAGTTTTTTAAAATGTAGAAGCCCAAGTCCAGGTGCGTTTCTACCTCACCTGTACATAAATATGTAGATTTTAGTCTATATGAAAAATCAGACAAGACAAATCTCTCTGATTTTGTATTATACTAGTATGAACAGATAAAATCAAAACAGCAAATGTCCCCCCAAAATGAGTTCACCAAAATAGGTTCTAAACCTCTTTACAACTCATGAGGTACAAATTACATCTATATTGTTCCAGATGTGCAAGACAGTTACCTGTTTTATGGAATCTATCATTGATAAAATAAGGACTGCAGAAGTATGACCAAATATGCATTTCATATTCTTCTCCCTGAAGCAGATTTTTGCATTGTTAATCATTTTGTGTTAAAACTTATTTCATGCCCAGCTTTGGAACAAAAAACAAACAAACAAACAAACATAAAACGGATCACTCATCTGTTCCAACAAAAGCTAACACATCAGGATCTCATTTTCACACAAAAAAAGACACAACGGCTGTCTGGTTATCAGCTGTGTCCACAATAATGGGATATAGAGACAGTACAAACAGTACTTTGCATCAAATTATAATTCAAGTCTCAACTAAAGATGGTGATATTATCTTGACATCTTTACACTTTTTGGCTTCTCAACACATACATGCCACCGACAAAAGTACTGTCGAAGCAGCACATATTTCATCTCTGCACCTGGAAATCAAGACAGACATTATGCAGCACAGAACAGATGATGCAACACAGTTTTCTTTTCACGGCTTCCTGCGTGCGTACGAAGACATAAATAACTAAATTTGCAAATCAGTAGCCTTCTTAGGAGGACATTATATTGGCTAAAGTAATCAATGTTGCACTTGGCCTCATTTTGTCCCGTTGCATAATTGTGGAGCAAATGACACGTCAAATGACCTTGCATGTCCCAGGCCCAGGCAGATGGTGGGATTAATTGGCTTTTTATCATTTGTGGGGAAAAAGAATGACTGGAATCTTAAGTCACTCCATAAAAGCTGCACTCTGTGAGGACTGCTTAAAATTATTAAAATCCCTGTAAAGGGCTGATTCAAGGCAGTAAAACATGAGGAACTACCAATAAAGACCCGGCTGCTCTGGTTGAGTGAAGCCTCACTGACTCTTTATGAGCTGCACAAAAACACATTACTTACTCACTCTGACAAGTAGCCGAGGCATGAGGGCACCAGAAGGAGACAAACATACTATCTGATAAACAATGATCTAAATCGTTGGGACTCAGACTTACAACATTCTGCCAGACTATGGTAAACACAGACTTAAAGATGGAAATAAAGAAAAAGGATGGTGAAGAAGGACACGTGCATGCTACTGACCCACTTATAGGTTGCTTTTGGTAAATCAGAACCAATTACAACTTATAAACTATGTTATTTGGGTATAGCACTAAAACATTCACATATTAAATCAGATGTGTGCTACTGGACTGTGACCTTTGGCATCAATTTTAGGTACTGCTTTGTTCAGAATCTGGGTATGAAAAATATCGTTCCATCAAAACTTTGGTAAATTCCCTATTTTTTTTTCTCCTCAGATCAGTTTTAGTCGGATCTGTTGAGCAGGCCTAAAATAAAGACATCTGCTGACCTTTGCTGTGGTCTGCTGGCCCAGACATTTTATTGAATTAATCTTTCAACAATAGTCATATTATATTATATTCTAGTGTTATCATAACAATAACACAATAAGTCTGAAATTAGATTCAAATTCATGGTTTGCGTAACCACCCTGTACCCCAACAGTGAAGGTCAAATTCCAGTTTGGAGCAGAATGAACATTTTTTTTAAAAAATGCACACAAAGTTTTTAACCTGCTGTTCTATCAACTGATCACAATAATTAAACTCATTTCATTCAAGGGTAAAACCTCAGACAGGAGTTTGTTGACTTCCCGCTATATATCAGAGTTACTGCGGACTGATGCAATCTCACTGAATGTTGCATTATGTACAGTGTGGGGTCAGTAACAGACTGCAGTATACGGTTTTCAGCCTGAATATTTCTTTTATAGTACCTTTTGAACTTTCTGGAGCCCAAGACGACATCGTCAAATAGACTTTTTGGTCTGACCAGCAGTGCGAAACCCAAAGCTGATCACGTACACACTGCAGAAGCTAGAACCAGCGAATGGAGTGATTTAAACCAGTGTTTCTCAAACTTTTTATACTGCGCACAACTTCAGAAAATATTGACATCCCTAAGAACCACTACTGCTGTGGACATTTACTTTACTGGTGCTTCTTAAATAACCACTAGCTCATGTGCTCAATTCACTGTCGTCCACTTTATTTTGAACACGGCTGCTCGAAATATTCTCCTCGTGGTCTGCACTTCTCTTCTTCATCGTTTATGTTTGGAGCAATGATTGTGGTGTTTTCGCACCATCTGTTTTCAGTCACTACATTTCACCTCTACTTGCTATCTTGCCAATGCAGTTTAACTCGTACTTATAAAATTGATTACTAGAATTTAACTTCAGTAAATATGCCTCCATGGCTGCTTTAAGTATTGTTATTCATCTTTCCTATCAGTTTACAATTAAGAGATGCAGCAGAAAGGGGTGACTGAGTCATCTGTTTTGTGACTGACCTGGAGAGCACAGTTCATCATACGAATGATGTAGTCAAACTGTTGGTGGTCCAATATGGCGCGATTTTGCTGGACGTGAAGACTCAGTTCTTCAGTCAAACACTGGCGAGCTGCTTTGCCTTTTAGTGCTCGCAGTGCAGCCGGCAGCGTCTGTGAGGAGAAAGATTGACAAACAGAAAAATAGAAAGTGACTGACCTGACAGGAGAGCTTGATTACAGAAAGAGACGATCAACAACTTGTGATGGGAAACAACTTTGTTTCTGAGATTTAAAAAAAATTTTTTAGAAAGCAGACCCTTGTTTTATGAAATATTGTTAAGTGATGTAATTTAATTTTGTTATCCGTTTACTGCCTACAGCAACATAATGTACCAACACAGTGCTTTTACCTAATTCGACCTGCTGTGCGGTTAATGTGTTCAAACTGACCATTTGGCAGTGAAGGATTTACAGGCTCACAGGGGGTTGAGGGGCTACAAGCTATGCATTCTTACATTTGCGAAGAGATGCAGACGTGGATTATATAACTCATATATGTAACCAGTGGGATACATTAAGTAACTGGCAACCATCCCATTTGATACACATACATGAGGCCACAACGAAGGAAAATTTGAGCTGACATCTTTGTATAGTCTGGATGGTTGCGGAGGCAAACACAAGAGACAGGAACATGGGCTATAGATATCCGCATGGATTCAGATTAAAGATTTGATTACAGGCCCCATCTATTTCTGAGTGTGTGTGTGTGTGTGTATGTGTGCCAGCTGGGAGATACTGGTGTCAGGGGTATCATGACGAAGGTGAGGAGAGATCTACAGCTCCACAAAAGGAAGATGCCTCCAGTTAATGAGCTTGTTTAAAGGTTGACTGGCTCCCTTGATGAAAGACATTGTGCATCACCTTTTCAGTCTCCAGGGTCTTGTTGTCAAAGATGAAGGAAATGCAGCTCCGCACCACCTCCAGCCGGCGAGCGCTGTTGAACACGGACGCCGTCTTGCCCATAATGGACACTGGAATACAACAGAAAGACAGATTAGGTGAGGAATCACTTCAGGTTTAAACCACAGCTGCTGCAAATTATTCAGATTTCCTGGATCTCCTTTCCTCATTAAAGGGGGCTATTTCAACTATTTATTCAAATAGTCATAAACTTAGCTTAACTCCATTAAAGCTACCTCGGAGGCAGATTTTAAACAGGTTATTTTAGGATATATGTGGGATGAGATTTTGAAAAGGGTGCTTAGATACCCTACCTGTGCAAAACACAGTTTCATTCAGAGCAGGATCCGACACCACAGCCACTACACCAAAACTCAGCTTGCACAAATATAAGGCGATGCGGTGTCTCCACGCTGTGACTGATGTCAACCAACCCCAACAAATCACATGCATATGTTCTGGCTTTGCCCCTCTAAGGCATTTGACAAAAATCTTACTACTACTGTTCTGCTATTGACTTAATCTTTCTTCCTCTAAAAAAAAATACGATAGCATTCACAACTCTGTTGGTCAGGAGACTGATGTTAAAATATAAATCTCCAAGTCCACCTACCCTTACACACTGGATCAGAGGTGTGCTATACATGAGATATGCTTCTCTTAAATTAAAAAAAGTTCAGACTAACCAGGTCTGGTTCTTCTATCAAATTTGAAGTATCTGGAACCCCCTTATTTTTACATTGCAAGTGCACTGTCTTCAGACTTTGGTAGTGGTTTTTAAATTTTTTTTTAATCTATTAATTTATTAAATTAATTAGGTCAGCTTGCTGTTGATCTTACTCATTATGATTTAATGCTTTACATATGTTTATCTTTATTATGGCTGTTTATTGGGAATTTTCTTTGTATTTTGGAGGGAGGTATGTATGAGGTATGAGGAGGGTAGATGGAGTTCTGCTAACAGTTGTGTGTTAACTGAGTAACTGTTAATTGATTTTCATTACATGACGATAAAGCAAAGTGCAAAGTTTGAAAAAAACAAAAAACAAAACAGTCGCTGCAAACATCAGTGCATTTTCATATGTCATAGATGAATTTTGTAGTTACCAGTCACTGTGGGAGAGATTTAATAAACCAATCCCTGTAGGTATGTAAAGTGAATGCTCATAGCATCACAGCAGTATGCATTGTACATTACGGCAGACTAAAGTTGGCCATACCAACAGGTGGTCCGGCAGGTACAACACACTTCTTCTCAGGTCGTGTAGATGGAGGTGTGCTGCTGTGTTTTGCCACGCCCTCCTGCACCAACTTCTCCACTTTTTCGTCATCCAGTAGGGGGAAGGGTACCTGGTGCACCCGCAGGTGGGATCCCTCTGATGGCCGAGGCACTTTCTGGAATGCCATGTGGGGGTTTGGGTTCTCCTGCAGAACACACGTGTATTAATAGGATACAGAGCTGTATATACAGTAGATATACAGCAAAACATATGTGGAGCATGCTAAAACGTCTGCGCTTTATGGTACAACACCAGTACAACAGATGAGATGGAGTTGTAGTTATCTGCATGAAGTCTTACATTTCTGTACAGCTGCTCAGAGAGTTCCCTGATGTGCTTCTGCAGCTTGGCCGGGCTGACCTCTTCTTCCTTAAAGCTGTCAATGTCTAAGGCCACCAGCTACAAAACGCACAATCAACAAACACAAAAACACAAAACAGCATTATTTAAGGGAAAATTTGGTACTTTTCATGTGTATGTCCCATCATTGATGATGGTAAATGTAGTTACTGAAACAAAATTTTTCTCAGAATGTGTTTTACTGCACAGAGAAAGATGAGTTTGCTGCTGAAAAATCTGTTGTTCTTCCTTCATCCAATGATGTTACAATGATGCTGATGTCATGGAAGGTCTACAAGCTATTTCAGCTTGGAATTTAGTCTCCACCTCTAGGTAGCCAGAGGGCCACACTAGCTAATAATTTTGTTAGCTAACATTATGTTTTGGTCAATAAAGTAATAGCTATAATCTAGGTTGGTAATATATGTCAACAGGGGCATGAATATTGTGTACAATGCATCCTGGTACATGTAGGCACTGCCAGCTCAGCTCTGCAAGCAGGAGAACTCAGCTTTCTTTCTTAAAGTAGCTTGTATTATGGAATCAACTGCTTCAGTTGACAAAATTTCCCATCAACACTGATTGCACATTCACATGAAAAGCTTAATTTACCCTATTTAACTATTAAAGGGCTGGATCATCTACTTGAATACAATCTGATGAACAGTGTTCCTGCAGCACAGTCGGTCATTAGTGATAATGAGCTTATTAAACAGATTGAGTGTTGTCATTTTAGTGTAAAAAATGTTTATGAACTTCACTACTTAATGCTATAAAGTGAAGGGTAATAAACTTCAGCTGCAAGTGAAGCATCATGGTACAGTACCTCATCAAAGAGATCGCAGGCTCGATAAGGCGGACCTCTCTCTGAGACGAAGCCAGCGAAGGCCATGCCATCCAAAACCTTGGTCAGAAAATCATTCTCAATGAGGCCCCGCTGGCCCAGGAAGGCAGTCTGGATAATGTCAGAATTAGAGCAGTTACAACCCCACACAGATGGGAGAAATGTAATCTTGTTCATATGGACATACTGTACTGCAGAGTGAAAAACAAGCATAGTGATCACAGCCATTTTTAGAATAAGATTACAAAATCTCCAACAAATATCTCTGCAAGGGGGCCTGAGACCAGCATCTTTTATTGTTGAAATCATGGATAAGTTCTTCAGCATGTACAAAAAGGGGAATAAATCTAGTCATAAATGACTACATGCAAATGAATTTAATTTACTTTACACATAATTATTTGTGCTTGTGGGTAGAGAGGAGATAAAACACAGTTCACTCAAGCCTTCCCCAGTCAGCGATTCCAGGCGAATAAGCAGAGCGTTTGTTTATAATGTGATCCATGTGGGGTACTTTGAGGATGATGTGCTGAGGGGTTACCACGGAGACACCACAGACACGAACAAACAAAATCCCCGGCACAAAACAAAAATGTAAACCTAATACGTTTCATATGGCTCATTGCCGGGCTTTGCCCAAGGTTACCGGATTGTGTCCGGAGCTTGCATAAACAAAAGGATAGCATCACAGAAGAGTCATGGAGCCTCTACAACACATTTAAAACAACATGCGTACTCACACAAACACACACACTATGCACCCCTGACAGGTTTATCTGTCAGGTCTTTACATGTAATTCCACCCTCAGTGCTGGACTCCAGCTAAAAACATTCTTGGCAGATTAAAAGAACAAAGTGTTTTCTGTGGAGGAATTGCTAAAGGAGTTTAATCTAAGGTCGCATATCGGAAAATGAGGTTTTTGCAAAATTTGGACTACTGCACTGGTAATTCCATTCTGTCGTAATCTTACCTTGTGAAAGTGAATTACAGGTTCAGAATGGATGCGGATGAGCTGCAGACAAGACCTGTAGCCCTGGAAGAGTTGTGCAAACAGCCTGAGAAAGACGGCCCTCACCTCCTTGTCCTGAAACATGCACACAGACAAACATGACTCATCAACCAGCTATGCCACTAATGCAGTCTGATAAGTTAATTATGCATCACGCATGTTATTTGTCTTTAAGGTAATGGGTTACCGTCAGTTAGTGCCCTCGCGCTAAACTTTTAATGATAACAGACTGTCTGATGAGGGCAATCATGTCCTCCTCATGTGGGAGGAGGAGGAGGACATCACTCCTCACAATGAGACAGCCTGAGGATCATAAATGAATAAAGGGCATGTGATCATGAGGCTGACTTACCAACAACTTGAGGTTGGAGGGTGCAGTGCGAGGCGGAGGGAAAGCATTGTCTGCTATCTCCAGATCAGGGTGCAGAACCTAAGAAGAAAACATTTATTGGTTTTCATGCAGCAGACGCTCCTATCTACAACACCCTTCAGGTGCAACAACAACATGAGTGAATGTTCCTCGTGCATGATAAGTAGCCAGATAATACAGCAATCCATGAAAAAGTGTCACATGATTTAATTATGTAAGTAAAGAAAGAACTTTAAGCTTTTAGCATGTTTGAGGGCAACAATCACAATATTACTTTTTGAAGTGGGGTTGTATGAGTTATCCATACTCATTGTATTACACCTATACCCCCAATTTGGAGAAGCAATAAAGGTACTGTAGCTAGGAAGCTGAGCAATGAACTGCTGTGAATAGGATCTGCTGCAAAAGGTATTTCAGCCACCCTAAAAAAGGGCCACATGCAAAAATCATTGTAAGTTAAAGTGTAAGCTATATTTAGAATATTTTCACCTCTTTACCTACCTCAGACAGCCTTTTCTGATAGAAACAACTGTTATATAAGCCCAGCTCTGCTTCCTCTGATGCCACCAAACTCCTCTGGCAAAACAGTAATTTTAACTCACAGAAGATAAGAGTTGTTGACTGGTTAGTTTATGTTATTGTGTGACTTCAGTGTTTTAAAGGGTTAGTTCAGATTCACTGAAATCACAATAACTCAAACAGAATAACTGATCGAGGCAGCTGTACACCAGCAACTGCTGTAATCTGTGAGGTAAAATTACTGATTTGCCAATGGACTCTGGTGGCTTTGGAGAGAGTAATATTTGTCTTCTATAATGTCAGTTTCCCGTCAGAAAACGCAGTCTGACAGCAAGTTAAAAAAGTGAAAATATTCTAAATATAGGATGCACTTGAACTGATTTCTTTAAGTGGACCTTTTTAGGTGACTGAAATACAGTTGGCTGCTGACCCTGTCTACAGCAGTGCACTGCTTAGCCTCCTACACCGTCAGTCCTCTTTGCTTCTCCAAACTGTGAACTGCCATCTACTATAGATAATACACTGACTATGGATAAGTACCTCATACAAACCTACATAAAAAAATCAAAACTATCCCTTTTATAAGTACCTTGTGTGTTTGTCTGTGTGTAAGATGGACTGACAAACACGCACACAGATGCTAAACAAGGACATGCTGTGATTTGTCTATTTGGTGTTCAATGTTGAATTAATTATTGAATTTTGTCTTGCTCATTTCAAATGCCAACATAGTCATAGTTTAAATAATCAAGTTGTGTAAGTGTGTGTGTGTGTGTGTGTGTGTGTGTGTGTGTGTGTGTGTGTGTGTGTGTGTGTGTGTGTATTTACCAGGGACAGGGCTGTCTGTGTTAAGTGTAACACAGGTTCAGGGAGCAGGGACAAATGGATACACTCGGGAATCTTTATGGTTCCTCCGTCCAGGTCAGCAATAATAACATCCAACTGTGAAACACACATAACGCACAGACAGGTCAGGTGGTTTGATTGCAGCTGGAGGGAGTACTGTGAGGAACAACACGCACATCTGACAAGGTTCAGCCGAAACCACCTAAATAAACATCTTGTTGAAGGGCAAAATACTTAATCTTCGTGTCTAAAAACTTCCTGAAACCAAAGGGCTTTTTAAATCAAAACTCTCCTTGTCAGTAGAAAGAACGTGTCCTAAAATGTCACAAGGCATCATCACTTTCAATACATCAAAACAAACTCTGAAAGACATATTTCTTAATGATTTACAGGTGTTTGAAAGCATGCAACTAAGAGGGAGCTCAGGATGCCTGTGACACATCTGCACTCACCAGATCCTGGATTTCACTTTGAAACATGGAGTGCACTCCAATGATGAAGGGAGTGGGCGAGCTCAACACCTCCAGCAGCCGCGAAGGCAGAATAGGGATGTATGGGTAACTGAACACACAAGAGGGAATGCACAAATGTCCAACAAGATAAGGAAGACAGAATTACACAATTAATAGGAAACCTAAAATATACTTCACTGCAGGGAAGTGATGTGTTTAAGTGTACACAATTATGAAACTGGACCTCAATTGAGTAAACACACTTTAACTTATAAGAGAGCAGTTAAAGACAGAAACTGCAAGTGGAATTCACTGAGTCTTCATAAATTTTGCAACAATATCATTTACAAGCTTTAGAAATTTTTGCATCATGATCATCTACAAGAAACTTGGGCATGGACAAAATAATATGTGTAATATACGTATGTAGAAGAAAATGTTGAGACAGAAAGAATCAGTAATGAGTGAACAACTAACAAATAGATGTGAATAGCTCTTTTTACATGGAGATTGGCAATACTGATGTAACAAAGGCTTGTCATTACGCCAGCTTGGCCTTTCTACACTGGACTAAACAATGCCACAATAAAGTACCCTGTGACTACATTTACACAAAGCTTCCCTCTTACATTCATTTAATCACCCTCTTGAAAAGGTCAGTGTTGTGTCATTTGTGGATATCCAAAAAATTGTTGATATCAAATTCTGTCATAATATTTAAGAGTTGTCGTATTTCTCCCTCTACACCAGTCTCGCAAACTGTTGGCTAGTTGGTTTGTTTACAGCACAGAGATGACTGTAAACAGAGGACATGTGTCACCATTTGAGACGCATATTCTGAAAGTGTTGTATACATCTTCAAAGAATGCTCCAAAAACCAGAATAATGCCAGCATATCCCTCATGTCATAATCAGAACATGCTCCATTCAAAATAAGGCCAAATTCAGAATATCCAACCATAATATACTGTTTATACGACCTGTATGAAATTCAGAATCTCTCCTTCTCTGCTGTGACACAGCTGACAATTATATGCATTAAGTATGTAATTTCAAAAACACAATCACAAACAGCAGTGAATGTGTAACACAACAGCATTGTGTCACATGCTGCCAGCTCACACTTGTACACAGACATTGATTTGGCTCTGTTACTACCTCCACTGGTGGATCAGAGGCAGAATAAAAATGCCTCCCATTGTGTGTTTTATACAGACTAGCAAGGCGGAATGACAGCACAACGGTCCCCCCTTGAACAGGCTATGTAAAAGGCGCTGATGGTTCAACGAGAGAGCATTGTGAAGCGCTTTGTCTAGCTCTGTAGCAAAGCCCCAATTCCACCACATTTCATCTGATTGTTTTCTTCCTTTCTTTTGAGACATTCCTCATCCCTCATATAGAATCTATAGTCCCGATCAACACCCACACCACACCATCCTTTTAACATATGCATGTTGTCACTTATAGTCGTATAGGCCTTAATCATGAAGACATTTTGATCTATCACAGGAGGAAATAACAGGGTGCTGATGTTGTGCATGCTGGCTCACTGTCACAGCTTACTGGGACACCAAAATAGAACAGAGCTGTTGTTCGTATTATTAACATCTGTGCTTTTCTACAATGACACAATGTCTACTGTGACCAATGCCTGTTGTCTCAATGTATGTGTGTTATATTTTGTCAGCCTCTGTTTTATCACCTGTTTTGTTGTGTCATGTTATGTCTTACCAGATCAATAAATGGAGACTGAACTGCTGGTATTTTGAAGTTTGGTGCAGTCATGTTGTGGTTTGTAATGTCTACAAATTTTATGCCAGGGTGAAAAATTTTGTCTCCTAAATTTCCCTCTAAAGTTAGTTTCAAAAGTATCTTTGTTGAAAAAAGGGAACAAAGTTAATCACAGTACAAGTGAAAGGCACTTCTAAGAGAAGTGATATCAGAAAGAGAGTGGAAAATTTTGAAGTTACTTAATATACAAGGTTATGCAAGGTCAAATTTTGTGATCTTAAAGGGTAATCTTATCCAGAAGATATACCTGTTTTTTAAACTGAACACAATGATGAACAAAGTTAATCATCAGTCAAATCACAAGCTGTGGAAGTCATGACACTGGCCACAGTGTTAGTGGAAAGTCACATGAGAATCTGTCCCGCTGCACACTTACCTGTATTTAAGAGGAAACATGAGGGCTTCCAGGGCGCGGCACGCCTCTCCCAGCCTCTGGTAACTGGTGGAGTGAAACAAAACCTTGTGTTCTGTCAGAACCGCACAAAACAGGCTAAGAACATTTTGGATTCCTGGAACAAGAAAACAACAGAGAACGAAATGAATGAGGTATTTGTTGGAATGTGACGGCCACATTGTTCCAGATCATTCATCAAACATTCGTGGCTATTTGTGGACTCAGATTAGAACACACAATATTCATTTGGGAGTTGTGTTCATATCCATAACAGCTTCAAGACGGATTACAGCAATTCAAAACACACTATATTCTGTAGAATTGTGGCAGAGTTATGCACTGCAGCCATAACAATCTTAATACACAGTACAAGGTTGATGTGCTGGATGGCAATGGTTGTGCACTGGTGTGTTAATCTCACTTTGGTGTGATACGAAGCAAGATTAATGGGTTAGCAATGTATAAGTCTGCAACTAACAATTATTTTAACTGTTGATTAATTTGTTTTTATTGTCAAGATTATTCGATTAGTTGTTTGGTCTATAAAATGACAAAATGGTAAAAATGTCGATCACGGTTTCTAAAAGCCCCAGACAAACTCCTGTTAGAGGAGTAAAGAAAATAGATAATATTCACATTAAAGAACCTGGAAAATTTTGACTTTGAATTTACATGAACTGTTTATTCAATTATTAAAATAGTTGGTGATTAATTAAATAACCAATTGCAGCACTAGCAATGTCTGTTGACCTTAAAACCAGGGCTTTCAATGTCATGCAGGAGGCTCTCTTTTAACATGGCTTATCACCATGGGAACTTATGCTAAACACATACCCACCTCCATAGGAAGTTATGTTCAGAGTTTCAGCTGTAAAAAATTATTTTCCTGACGATATTGTGTATGGGAGATACAGATTCTCAGCTGAAGGGATACATTATGTAGGTCTATGCAAACTTGCTGATCTGTATGTTAGTTAGAGTTAATGCCACTAATGGAAGCCATGTAATGTAATTACAGCAGCTCAAACTGCATGCATCACGTTGCCATGAGACTCTACATGCATTCAGTTGGTGATGCGGAGAATCATTTTTTCTTGTTTGCTTCAGGTCATATGAAAAAAATGATGAAGCAACTAAGGACTTACAATCAGAGCTGCAACAATTAATAGATGAATAAATCCTAAGAAAATTAGTTGACAATTATTTAGCAAAAGGTCAAACAATTTGTAGTTCCAGCTGCTTTTTTGTTATTTATGAGCATTAATGAGTAAATGAAGAGTCTTTGATTGGTTGGACAAAAGAAACAATTTGAAGACATCACTTTGGGGTCTGGGAAGTTGTGTTGAACGTTTTTCGCATTCTGTTTTACATTTTATTAACTAAACAATTATTTGTAAAAATAATAGCTTAATCAATAATGAAAATAATTGTTAGTTGCAGCCCTACTCTGAATGATGTCTTTATGTTTAATCTTTATTTGCTGCCAAGTCAATTTTGCACTGCTGGTGCCTCAGAGAATATTCAATCAAAAAAAATCATTTGATTTGGTCAAAAACTACAAGCATTTCCACATGTCCTTCATTATGGGACAGTGTCAGACTTAAATGCACTTTCTGAGTTTAATGTTTAAATATTCTCTAAAAAGTTTTAATCTAATGTGCAATTGCCTGTTATAAATAAACATCAAGCATTGAGAATGCATTTAGTCAGTAGGTAATGTCCTGCCAGCATTCCTCTCTTGCTTTATTTGCAGAAACAAAGTTGCTTTTTGTTGTGATATAATTTTTTTTACATTTTTATAGATCTCCATTATAACAACCTGTTCTTTTTGACTGAAGTAAATGGCATGTGATCGACCCATTTTGAGCAGAAGGGTCAAATGACAACTCAATGCCCCATTTTATGTGAATGTGCACACAGCCTAATGAAGAAAGCCTGGGTTAACAAAGCAATAATAGTGATACCCATTATCTCTGACTGGGATCGTAAGGTTTGCCATCCCAGCTAACACACACACACACACACACACAAAAAAAGCCTGGCTATGTCAAACTTGCTTCGTAGTACACCCCACTGTCATGTTGGTACCTCAGCAGCACCAAAAAGGCTGAGCTGTGTCTGTTCTTTGGTCAGGAGAAAGCCTGAAAAAATATGATAACTTAATTCATTTCAGAAGAGACCATCACTTTGTCTGCAGCCTCACTGGTTTATTGAATAAACTGACTATACAGTGTGTCTTTGTCTTTGTTAGGTGAGAACTGCGCTGTCTTTTTCTTTTCAACAGCACTGGACAAATTCATGTAGGCATGCATACTGAACTAACCCTACACTAGAGCAATATGAAAGAAATTCAGAGTGAAAAGAGCGGTTTAAAGTAAATTGCTGCAAAAATGATTTTGCTCCAGCAGCATCCCTCACATTTGTTAATTTGCAGCATTAGTGCACTTCTCCATCACAAATTTAGTTTGGTTTAGCTGTCTCAAAGGTTTAATCTCAATTAAAAGAGCTAAGGAGTGGATTACAGCAACTGTAATAATATCAGTTCAATATCAGAATCACTGCACCACTGCCTCTTCAAGCCATGTAGACTGCTGGCCTGTGATAAAAAAGACAAAAACAAACAAACAAAACATTTCCACACCCAAATGAGACAGTTTATCTTCAAAGCTGAATATAAATCTATAGGAAAACTCATCTCTGAAAAACAAAAGGAAATAACACACTCTCATACAGTATAAATAATATTTCAAATACCAATGTGACAATCTGGAAGAATTCTAAGTTTACAGTTCCTGTTATTGTTTCCTATCAAGCAACTGACAGACCAATTCATCACACATTGGAGTGATAAAGACAGAGGAACACTGGCAGACATGTATCCGTGCCACTGGGGGCGCTGGGTCTGGAGGTTTGGCCGCCCGAGTGGAGCATTTCAGTGATAAACAGGAAACTGAACATGAGCCTCAACAAAATCTGAGTTCTGTAAAAATCAAATGTCTCCAGCTGTCTCATCTTTTTTAGACACAGTGGGTCCAAGTGTTATTTTTGGTAGCACCTTTTTATATTAAGAATGCACCTCCGGTTTCATAACACCTCAGATTCAGGTGTTTACTTATCTTATGGAAACAGCGACACACTTCCGAGTCCTAAATAAGAAGTGACAGCAACATCCCCGGACAACAGAAGAGACAAAGGCAACAAACAACAAACAACAGGGCTGTTGATGGCCAGTTTTATCTCACTCCGGGGGGATGTACTTCCTGTGCAGGGTGACATGTCTAACACACATTCCTCTCTGGTGACTCAAGTGACCTGTGCACAGAGCGATGTGCCGACCTGCCTGCCTGCACAGCTACTAGCCAATCCTTAAATGGACATGAGGATGACTTAATAAGTGGAAACGATGCACTTGTTCTCTCTACTGAAGCAGATCAGCTGACTTGCGATATTTACCTTCCTGTCAGCATGCAGAGAAGTCAGTTTTAAGAGCGGAAGAATGATTAACTAAGCCAACGTCTAAATGTCACTTTCACTCTGTATGGTGTGTGACTTTAACCTCAATCAGAGGTTGCTGCATACATTCGTCCTGCTACACAATCAGAAAAAAATACTGCATTAATAGTTAAGCAAAGTGGGATTAAGGACAAAGCAAATTATTACAATGATCTGCGACTTATTCTACAACAGCAGGAGGACTGACAACACAGTGGTAACTGCACACTTTGCTCCTCTATGATAAGGGGAGAGACTGAGCCTTTAAATTTCTAAAGTCCTTCATCGAACCTCTCTGCAGAGTGCATTAAGGATCAGTCAGACAAACATTTCTTGTTTGTCTTGTTACTCACAGCACGACAGCACTTTCTTCTTTTTACACGACTATAACCTTAATAATTTTACCATTTTAACAGTAATGTCACAGATTCAGCACCCTTCAAACACACATTAATTGTGGCCCTGTGACTGCTTAGAGGACAAACAGCACTGCATATTGTACTGTACTGATTAATGGAAACAAATGGCTCAGGAAGACTGACAGGCCATGGCTGGGTATTATATAAAGATTGTTTTGTGTATCCAGATTGGCTACAAATGCATGACTTCCACATAACCCTGATCACATGTGTATCGTGCAAGTACCCCCCATGTGCATATTCACCACTTTATCCAAACAAACAAAAGATGGTGTGAATACACTCAGGAAATAAAATCCACTCTGTCTTGAAGCACATTCTTCTAATCAAATGAGGCTAAATGAGGGCCAACTTTCCATTGCAAATCAAATTTCAGGTGAATAATATTTAATTTCACTCTCAACTCTCACAGCTGTATGCCTAGAGTTACAAAAGGTGAACTGAGGCTGATTCTTCTAGAATAGTTTGAAAGTCTAAAAATATAATGAACAATAGCTCAGTTTTTGATTTTTTGCAAACTGCGATTTTTAAAGGCTGAGGAAAGTGATAGGTACACTCCCTGAACACAGCTGAACTGTGTTCAGAGTGAGGCATGTTGTATCTTTAATAAAACACGTATGGCCTGTGTAAATCGGTAACGTGAAACCACCAAACTGCATCAAATCTTCATCATGTGCTTGTTCTAGCCCAGACTAAATTACGGAAATCTGATGGGACAAAACCACCATAATCTCGCCTCAGACAGAAGATCTTAATGGTTCACTGCTAAAGTCTCCTAATTGTTCAAGTCCTATAGCGCTGTAGTTTATCATCATGTGATTAGCAAAGTAGAACTGAGCCTCTAAAAATCTGATAAGTATCAGGACTAAATGAATGTAAAATATGTCACAAACATTAAGCTGCTAAGACTAATATGATTAAAAGGAATGTTCTTAGAGCGCCAACTATCAGATTGTAACAACCAACAACCCAAAATGTCTTAAAACCTAAATGGGATATTTTGTAAACGTGACAACTCGCAGGAAGAATCTATTCATTTGAGAAATTCTACGGCTGGATGTTAATAACAAATATATGACACAACACAGAGTCACTAGCAAGTCACACTCTGACTAAGTATCTTCCTGTCTCATGATTGCTGGTTTGTAGTTATCAAAGTGCCTGAACCCACCCAGCTGCTGAAAGAGCAGAGCAACACTTTTGCATGTGACAGGCAATGTGTCGTTCAGAGGCGTCTGGATGAGCTGCCGGTCTCCTGCTCCCAGGCTAAACAGCTTCTGTAAAGGAAAACAAAAAGCAGCAAAGGTCAGAAAACAGTCATGGAAAATTTCTATAGCCATCGTGTCTGCAGGGTCAAGTTATACAACAGACAGTCATCCATTAAGATTTATAGCCCAGTGTTCTGTGGCTGTATCAAATAAAGAAGATGCATGCTATTCAGCGCAACACAGATGCTGCAGCTGCAGCGCCATCTGAATAAGTTTGCTTGTCACAGACCAAAGAAAACCTCAATTACATGGTCGCCAAAATATAACTGGCACAGCTGCAGCAATATCACACACTCCATGCATTAAGAAAATATAATAAAACATATTCCCGTAGTGTGTGTCTGCTGCTGAAATGTGCATTTAACGGAGTCAAACTGATGACGCAACAGCTGTGGTTTGGATATCAAAGTCTTTAAAAAAGTTTTTGATTCAGATTATTGGGTACTGGGGTGTGAAAGTGATTGTGGAGGTATTAAAGGACCAGTATGGATAATTTAATAGCATCTAGCAGTGCAAACACCTTGTCTCACTCTCCCCCTTCCAAGTGTGCAGGAGAACCCACAGTAGCCGTGATACTCAAAAACATGAAAGGCCGTATCTAGTTGGGCTGGTCAATGTCTACCAAATCGACATATATATCCACAGTGAAACATCATGATAGACAATAATATCGTTGCAGTGTTTAAAATGGTCTTCATTTCCCCACCACATGTCCGTAACTTACTTTGAAAGAAAAAAAAAAAGTAATAAATCTATAAATCTTAGGTAGTGGAGAGGTAGCGCAATGAACAGCAGCAACAGCTTCTTTTAATTTTCTCTCCCACATGTCAAGCAACAACTTTATTGCAACTCTGAGGGGACACACCATCTCAAATACAGAAGGCATTTAAACTACAATGTTATGAGGGTAGAGGGCTCAGTGGTTGATGATGGTCTGCCATCACAATGGATGATAGCTATCGTCCATTGACCCAACCCCAGTATCTAGAGCCAGCGTTTGGTTTGGTTTGGTTTGCTCTGGGCTACTGTAGAAATAAGGCAGTGCAATGTGGCAGGCCTCTGTATGTAGAACTAGCTCATTTTATGAAAACAAACACAAAAATTCTTATTTCCAGATAATTATACACTAATGAAAATATACTTATGAATATTTCATTAGTTTTCTGCCATTATCTGCCAATAAATATCTGTAAATCTTACACACTGGACCCTGGAGATGCTAAAAGTGAAGTGAAAGTGAAGTGAAAAATCAAAGGTATCCCTTGGTCTCCATTCATATAATTCTTGACATACTTGTATGTTTAACTAAGTGTTGTTTTGACAAATGAGCCTGTTCCACTGCGAGGTTCTGCCTGAAGGCAGACTTGAGGACTTGGGATGTGAAGTGGCGTCTTGCTGGGGAACAGCCCAAATTCTTTCCTCTTACAGCACATTAGCCATTATTTATAATAAAATCTGATTTTGGATCTGATGAGGATTTTTCCCAGTGGCAGTGGCAAACATACAGTAATTTTCCAATATGATTGAGACACACTTTGGCTCCAGTTTTTTTTTTCAAGGTGCAAGTAAGTAAACTATTGCCTGATTCACTGTGTTCACAGCCTCACGTTCTAACATTTGGCCACCAAACTGCAGCAAACAAAACACAAAGTAATGAGGGATATTAATGCACTGACATTTTAAATATATTTTCCCCTAAACTGTTATAAACACAGTTTAAGAGCTCGGCTGTCTCGTCTAGGCTGAGGTATTTTGCTCCAAGTAACATGATGGAAAAAAAATGACGAATATGTATTAGAAAAATTACTGCCTGTGGCTGACAACAATCTCTTGCACCATCTGAACACGACATTCCTGATTGGCTGCACAAACATAAATCATTTTAGTAGCTGCACTATTGAGCCTGAGCCACCACCTTCCAAACAATCACTGGCTCACAGTTGAAAAAAGGACCGTCATGAACCTTTTCTAGCCCCTTGACTGGTTCGGATCTGTGAGGAATAAGCCAACAGAGGAAGAGCAAATGTCTTGCAGACTAGAGCTGCAACAATTTGTTGGTTTACTGATTAGTTGTTAACCTGTAAATTAATCCCAAACTATACTGATAATCAATTTTGAGCAATTTTTATGAAAAAATGTCCAAATTCTCTGACTGCAGCTCCTCAAATATTAAAATATTTTCTGGTTTCTTTAGTCATCTTTGACAGTGAACTACATATCATTGGGGTGTGGACAAAACAAGACATGTGAGGATGTCATTTTGGGATTTGGGAAACACTGATCAACATTCTTCATCATTTTCTGACATTTTATGTACCAAACGACAAATAAATTAATCGAAAAAATGATGGGAAGATTCAGCAATAATTCACAAAATTGCTAGTTCCAGCCCTATTGCAGGCTGTGAGACTTTGAGCGTGCTTTGCTCCAGTTAAGACTTACCTGGGCTCCACCAGCAACAGGAACCTGGAATGTAAAGAGGTTGGCCACCAGACCCTCTAAAGGGAAACTCAGGCTGTCAATGTACACGGTGTAGACCAGACCCAAGCACCCCTGGAAGGACAAAATGTGAAATACAAGTAAGACATTGCACATGGACACATACAGAGGATACCTACTGTACACGATAATCAATACTGCAGCTCAAGGTGAATTGGGTGACCTTTTTTGATTAGTCTGTGACATTTAGGTAACCTTTATACTAAGAGCAAGAATCTATAAACATGAATAGCAAAGCTGACTGTGAGTCTGCAAAACCTGTGACAAATTCAGGGTGCTTCCACACCTATGGCTCAGTTAAAATGGACCCTGGTGTGTTTTCCCAGTTTGTGTCGTTTATTCGGGCTAGTGCGAAAGCAGGATCCAGACTGCTCGAAAAGGTGGATGTCGGCTTGCTTCCGAGTGGACAGTTTGTTTGTGGTGTGTACTTTGTTCAGGAAGCAATAGTATACTTGATCTGTATAAGCCACAAATAAATGTATGCAAATCATCTAGTAACACGTGTGCATGTCAGCAAAACTGCTGTGTTTGCAGTCTACTCTTTGCACCGTCAGTTCATTAAGTCAATTAAAATCTGTGACAGTGATCCCACAGTAATTAGCTCTGAATCATTACTGCACAGGATGCCTTGTTTTTGTCCCATCTCTACCTGTTAGTCATTGTTCTTTAGCAGCTTATAATGGCTTATTTCTCTGTGAGAATTAAAGTGCTGCATAAACTTCTGTCAGTCTCCTAAACTTGATTTCTCCTCGTGGGTCCCCATGACATTCAGAAAAACTGTCTAATCGACCAGTTACCTGTCAGTCTGTATAATTCCTTGTTTGTGCCACTTCG
Source organism: Lutjanus erythropterus (assembly GCF_056507025.1). NCBI lineage: Eukaryota > Metazoa > Chordata > Actinopteri > Lutjaniformes > Lutjanidae > Lutjanus > Lutjanus erythropterus. Next base: position 22,325,510 of record NC_139317.1, read on the forward strand.
TTCATTTTTAAAAAAGTCAATGTGAACAGGAGCTGGACCAGAACTGAAATGCAACAAGTTCTATTTTTTCCTCTGGTTGAGACTAAATGAACTGAACAGGTGTAAAAACACCCTCAGTACGTAATAAAAGGATCAGAGATGCTTATTCTTCTATGTCTCATTTACTTTAGTGAAGTACGTGCTTACGCTTAAGAAAACGCTGGCCTATTTTGCAGACAGTGCAAAGTAGATTAACGTCATCTCCGAGCTGCAAGATGAAAGCACTGATTTGACAAAAATTCAAAGTATTCCCTCTGAATAAGACAGAAAAATATTTTTTAATCAAGATTTAATCATATGCGGTCTTATTACCCGAAATATTTCTGGATAATCCAGCCTGGACACGAGAATGAGACTTTTAGGTGCAAACACTTGAGCTGGCTGGATCAGGCCATCCTCCTCAGCCTCCTCATCTTCATCTCCATCAGCCTCAATATTCTTTGATCCCTGAAACATAAAAAAAAGAAGCTATTTCAGTCGAAGAGTTCAACACAGTGCCATGGACTACAGATCTTGAACTGTTCAGTACAGCACAGTCAGCACCACTGAGCTCTTAGTTTAGCTTGTGAATACATCATGTGCCTCAAATGCATCACTTTGTCTAGTTCATCGCTGGCATGTAGTTCACATGCAGTGGAGCACATGTGCACAATCTCTGAGGAAAAATAACTGATGTACCACAACATAAAGAGTCTTCAGAGATAATGTATTTTACATTTAACTGAATATCTTTGGGTTGTGAACAAAAGTTTAACATTTTTCACTATTTTATGGACCAAACTCCCATTCGATTAATGGAAAAAAATGATTGGTAAGAGTAATCAGTAATGAAAACAATAATTAGTTACAGGCCTAATATCAAGTAATGTATGCTGCAATATAGTTTGATGAATCAACTTGTGCACAAGTTTATGAATGGATGCACAACTTCTAGCTCTCCATTTTACCATTTTTACTTCAAAGGTGTGCCATAAGATGGGTTTGAAACTAGGACTAGTGGATACTTAATTGTATTCCTCCTGGAAAACAAAAATAGCCAAGACAAAACTCTTGCATCAGTCATAGCTTCAGCCCCCAAAAATCTTAGAAATCCTGCTTTGTCTCCAGAGAGGAGATACACATTTATGAATGTTTGGACTATTAATTATCTACTTTCCCAATCTGTCCCCATTCAGCACAGCTGCTCATCCCACTGGAGCTATTAAATGAACACAACAGATGTTCTAAAATTACGATGGTTAATAAAAGATCTCGCCTACAAAGAGACATAATCATATACATAGATTTCCTTAGAGAGAAGCCAGAATGAGTTTAGAAGATTAATGTTGCTTCCCTCCCAGAGATGCATACTGTTCATACAAAACAAATGCAAAACATCAGAGACATTAGTGAGATGCTAACAACTGCACAATGTTTAGTAATTATTATGTTGAGCAAGATATATCATTTACAGTAAGCCAAACTTAGCCATTGAAACAATATTCATAGATCATAAGATGTCTTAAATCACTTTTAAACTGGTTGAATATTGCAGATATACTGTATGTGCACATAACAAATAAACAAAAAGACACTAAAAAAAAAATCAAATTTTTGTGGTGTACTGGTACCCAAAGCTTTTAATTGTGGGCAAAAATAGTATCAGAAACAAAGAATTATCTCAAAACCCAAATTAACCACAGGAAAGAATAACAACAGTCCTGTTAAATTGAACTGAATTCAGACAGTGACAAAAGTCTGGCACTGTTTACTGCAAGTCAAATCAAATGTACAAATATGATTTTAGACGGACATTGTGATCTTAGGCTTCCACGATCAACCTTTGAGGAAAATTGAAGAGACTGTTATCCTCTTATGTCTGTTTCCAAATATCTCACAACCTCATTCATTGGCGGATCTGTCCTATGTCAACCAACCAATAGAATGATGTCGCCAACTAAATGGCTAAACAGACTGGACAAATAACTTCATGTCTCTTCTTTGGATGACACATTATATACAATGCAGTTAAGTTGTGAGTATTTTAAAAGTGTTATTTTATGATTATATTCATAATTCATTCATAATTAACATTTTAAAACCTGTGTTGTAACTATTTGAATATTAAATCAAACACTGATCAAAATGAGACACCCATTTCGAGAATTAAATCAAAAGGCAGAATCTGCAGTTCGTCCAGAATTTGTTTTTCTCTCCACTCCTGCCTATTTGTGGCACCAAGAGTGTTTCCGAAGAAACACTTCAGTGCAGCTTACCGGCTGATACAATACAGACTTTTTAAAGAAGAAAAACAAAACAAACAAAAAACAATAAAACAAATGATCTACTGATTTTTACAAATCAAGACTCCATAGTCCCTCAATGGCACATCCATCAGTGCTAAAAAAAAACAAAAAAAAACAGAAAAAACAAACTTTAAATCTAAAAAGCCAACCGAGACCTTAAAACTGAAAGTCATATTAACTTGTGGATTTTGAGACTCATCACACCCCTAATGTTTTGTTTCGAAGATGAAAATGGAGAAAATTATTATTTCAAGTCTGGATAAAGACTACGGTGCATTTGAAAATTGAGAAAAAATAAAGTAATTTAGATTGCAGATCGTGATTAGTCCAAATAGATCAGGATATTGTTTTTGGGCCAGACCACCCACCTATAACTTACTATAAAATACTTTTTGCTCATGTTATCTATGTCTCCCACGTGTCATGACAAGCTTGTCGTAAAAGCAGCGGTCTCAATGTGGTTCTAATTGTGTCTATCGTGGATCCACGAGCCCTATCAGGACACAGATACACCAGCCTCATTCCTAACTAAAGCCCTTATCACAATCTGGTATATTTCTCCAGGCAGTGAAAACATGCCATAAGTGCTTCAGTACCTCAGGACCAAGGAGAATGGGATCAAAATATCCCATTCAGATAGGGGTCACATCTCATCATTATTCTTAGGACTTGGTTCAATTATTAGACAAAATACATTCCTCCGCCGCCTGTCTGGATTCTCCCTGGAATCCAGCTGACTAGATAAGGATGTCAGTTTAGACAGTAAAGACTGTTAAAACACCCTCACGTTTCAAGAAGATCTTCAGTGCCATAAACCGAATCCAGGAATGTGAGTATATTTTGCAAGAGCATGATGTCTGGATGGGGCCAAATATAGCCTCAAAATAATAATTAGCTGACAGAAAAGGAAAGGCGGTGTTGTGATTGGGAAGTCTATCAAATTTTATAGTTTTTTTTAATAGTGCAAAGTTTATAGTTTCAATCGTCACAATACAGTGTGTAATATACACAAAGCATCCACGTGTCTTGGTCAAGTGTCTTTTTGGAATACTCACACAAACATCTCAATTTCTGAGAGCTATTTTAGACACAAGTACCACTCAAAGGACTAGTGTGTAAGATGTACTGGATCTACTGACAGAATATGTCAGAAAAAGAATACAATATTCGTAAGTATGTTTTCATCAGTGTATAAATAAGAATCGTTGTTTGTTTTCACAAAACGAGCTAGTTATATATACAGAGGCCTGCCATAATGCACTGCCATATTTCTACAGTAGCCCAATAAAAAAACAGAACAAACCAAACACTGACTAGATACTAGGGTTGGGCCAGTGGACGATAGCTGTCATCCATTGTGATGGCTGACAGTGATCAACCACTGAGCCCTCTACCCTCATAACAATGTGACTTAAATGTCTTTGAGATAGTGTGTCCCCTCAGAGTTGAAATAATAATAATAATGTTTTACAGCTACTTGACTCAAGCCAAGCATGTGATGTAAGAGTCAGTGTATGGATAATTAATTGTAAAGCTGTGACTTTACATTCTGTTTTTTGTATTCAGTAGCATTCAACTTAATTAATTTGATGTTCTAAAGTAAGAGAGGAAAAGAGACGTGGGATATTTTTTTTGTTACTAGAGACCTTTAAGTTTAAGTCCAGTACTTTGATACTGATATGGTTGTCTATTTAAAGCCACGTCTAGACAGTAAGCATTTCAGGCGTGTTGTTTTTTACTTGAGCATCTAAGAGTGCAATAAATGTTTTTGTTGAGAGAATTGTGATCTCAATTCTAAGAGAGAAAAATTGTGATTCACATTTTAACAAGAATCGTGCAGCCCTAGTCTGTAGTCTTCAAGATGTTTAATACAGCTGAGAGAATTCACCAACCAGTTACGAGCAATGAGAATTAAGTCTGTTATAGGCTCTTCTAAAGAGACCCACTTAACAGTTAACAACTGGGCTATTTTTGGTTATTTTCTCTCTTTGATGTGACAATTTGCCTTAAATCCTTACCCCCCTCATGGTTTAGAATGAACGTGGAAAATATGCCCAGTTGTTCAAACAGAGGAATGTTTGTGCAATTATGGTCTGATTCACACAACAAGCTGAAATGGTAAAGTAATGAGGAAAAGATGCAGTACTACAGTGTTTATTCTGAACATTTCACCACCGAACTCTTTGAAAGCTGACACATATTTTTGGTACATGACTGCAATTTAAATTTAACTTGAAAAATGTTTTGCTGATCTAACTGGAATGCGATCGATGATTGCCTTCCACATGTGAAAGGATGTGAAGTCACAGTGGGAAGCACGACAGGAGTCATTTAAGGCCTCTAACAGAGTCAGGCACAGTGAAACAATTAGTTTGGTATTCTGTGGGCTTTTGGCAGGGGGGACATTAACGAGATCATTCATAAGTATAAAAATGATCCCATCTAAACAAATCTGTTGTAATCAATAATTTATGGGGATCTGAGACATTTGTGCCATGACCACTAATCTGCAATCAAACACAATCTTGTATGCATGAGTAAATCACATTAAAAGCACCGGAGGGGAGCACAGGTCCATCCTCTCCCTTTATAACAACATCCCTCAGCCAGCTCACAGTTTATTAGGCTGGATCCGTGCAGGCTTTTGTTTTCTACTAACTCCTCAAATGATAGAAGACATCTTGCACACGACAGTCTTGGGCACGTCATTAACTTTGTGCCAAAGTCTGTAAAACGAAACAAAACAAGCTTAAAATGGAAAACAGAGAAGTGAGAACCATCATATTGTCCACCCGAGACATCCTGATAGTTTCTAAGAATCATAAAAGAGACACACAAAGATGAAAGTGATTTCATGCTCATCATGAGACTCCACAGAATTCAGGATTGTCACTGTGATCTTATAAGGAGAATAAGAAGCTTGCTGTTAATAGTGATGCGATGCACAGCTGTGTATGGTGTGACAAACTGAAACAATCTACATCAGGATTAATGACTCTTGGACAGTGGCTCTGTGGTGAGCAGTGTTACCTCATGGTGGTCTTTATCTTGTGTGTAGTTTACACCAACCGATTCGATCCATTGGCATTAGGTGCCAATATGGATGTAATTCACACATTGGATATCAGACTGACGTCATCAATCCACATACCGATAGAGAGTCCATAATCTGGTGTTCACATGAATTGTGAATATGTTATAATCCAAGTTTAAACCCATAGCCAAAATGCTGCAGCACAAATTAATTAAATACTTATTGAAATGTTCTACAAATATATTCAGTAGTCCTCATATTTTTTTTGTCTACCAGGATTTTATGAGTTAAATGTGCAGGTGGAGCTTGTGCTTGACAAGTTTGTTCGTAACAGTTTGCTAACTCAACATGTCCTTCATTTGGAAATATTCTAGTCTTGAAACACAGAAAGGCAAGATAGCAACTTGCAATGTGTGTAAAAGTGTTCTGAGGGGAGGATATTGTGCCCTATCAGTATTGGCAGATATTGAAATTCGAAATGGAATCTTATCGCGACTGGAAAACAGCTGCATGATAGGACTGAAAACCTTCACGCAGGCAAAAGCTGGAATGAGCTACAGCTCCCTGTGACCATGAAAAAGATCAAGCTTTGAAAGAGAATAAACAAATGAATCAATGCCTGAAAAGCACCCCAAAAGTGTAAGAACTTACACACACAAAGATGTTAAAGGATGGCTTAGTCAACATGTGTGTGCGTGTGTCACAGTATTACCTGCAGATTGACTTCAGCCTCGTAGAAAGTGAGGCAGGAGCAGTAGTGTCGGTCTGAGTCGATATCTGTCAGCACAACGGTGAAGAAGGTGGGTGCTTTCCTGTCCCTGGACAGCCTCCATCCTCCAGGCTGGCAGAACTGAAAAGATATTTAAGAAAATACCATCATACATAGAAGAAGTCACACAGCATGGTCAAATACACACAGTATAACTGTGACTGAGGCAGAATCATATGTTCCAGAGAATACACACTGTAGTCATTTAAGTGCCAGTCATTTAAGAGACTACATTTCCAGTGTACTTGTTGAAACTGTTAAAAGCTCAGTGGTTAATGTCCCCTGGAATCCTCTGCTGGGACCCATTCAAAGCTTAAATGGATAGGGCATATCACTGAAGCTAGCCTAATCCTAATGTCCCCATGGAGAGCATAGACAGGATGTCCTGCTTCAGTGCAACAATTACATTTGCTCATCAGAGCGGGAAGTGGCATGTTCAGTATTTATTTTCCTTGAAAGTCATCAGTGAAGGTGCCAGGTCAAACTGCCAGAGCTCATTAATTATCTGATCATGAATGAAAACATCTTAAACAAAGACTAATGGGAATTAAGCAACATAGCAGCTGATTACACTTTAGCACAGAATATTAAATTAACTGAAGGGGAAATTTATTTACGCTGCTATTAATTAGAAATTCGGAAAACAATGCATGTTAAAAAAGATTGATCCCTGTAAACAGATCTCTCTTTTAAAAGCTTTGTTTACATTTTGATTGTTTGGATTAAAGATTCACTTGAGCTTTGGTTATATGAGACTAAAGCATTCTTGTATTCTGAAGTATGATAATTCCCCAAGAGTAAATCAAGTTCCTCCAAAATCTTCCCGGAATATCATATTATTTATATTTCCAAACACTGTTTATTGGGAATTTTAGAATCACACAAATCAACAATTTGTGATGCATGACAAAGCAGAGCCATTTTTAGCAAATTGCGGGCACTGAAACTCAGCAGTACTGTTACCATAATAAAAAGCATCTCAAACAGGTTTTAGTTCTCAGAGCAACAGCGTGAGTCATAACCAATCCTGACACAAAACATCTGCAAAGTGTGGAAACAACACTAGCTTTTACGGATACAGTGTTTTGTTATACAGTTTATCTGATTTTATGGATGGAGACAAATGTGTCCATGTGAGCCAACACAACTGACAAAAGTGTCAACTGTACAAGCCAATAACAAAACCACCCGCTGTAATATGGATCCATAAAATAAAATGAGAAACTACAACCTCAAAACAAGAGAAATGAAGGGTTAATTAGAGGTACGGAGAAGTGGATCTTTGTGGCACAAATAAGAAAGCACAGGACCAAAATATGAGAGTCAGGCGGGCATTTGGTCAAAGAGACGAGTGTTTGTGTCTGGTCTCTCTGTGTTTTTGCTGGAGGCCCAACTGGCCCTGGCTCTGAACACGGTGTTTAGACTGCTCCTCAGGGGTTACGCAGGGGATCACCGGACACATGGAGGAAGAGAGGAGTCTGGGTAAAAGGGGGGGGGGGGGGGGGCGGTGAGGGCAAAAACAGATGGATTGATGGACAGATGGAGCCATGTACATATAATATACTGGCAAACAAAAGACAAAAAAAAGAGACAGAGGGGAGATTTGAAGAGAGCAGGAGGAATGGAGATTATGAGAGGGGGGAGGAAAAGGGGGAAAGGGGGTTTTGGCTTATTCATCCTGGAAGATTGGACCAGGATGCCACCATCTTCCAGCAGATACAATAGCTTGCAGGAAATCTGTTAAATCTGCTTTGTGGTGAGGTGTGTAGTGTGCATGTGTGTTTGTACACACTGAGGCCAGACAGGACTCAAGGACAAGTGCAGATAACTGTGATCCTGTCCTAAACTATTCCAACTATGCCATTCATTGTTGTCAAAAAAGAGACAAACACCTTTGGGACTGCATAGCTCACAAGATCACAGGAGATATAACATCCTGTGCGTATGTGTTTGTAGGAGTGTATTCATGTGTGAGAGGGGGACTAACTGTAAGGAAGGGTGATATGCAGAGACCACGTGGAGGCGCAATGGTGAGAAGATTAACTAACTTCCCTGATATTAAATCAGTGTTTCCTTAAAGTCGTTATCTCGCCTGTAGGTCTGCAGAGAGACACTTGAGGGCTGGCACAGATTCAAAGACACTTTAGGGAGTTCAGTGTTTAGTAAACTTCACTTCATTCAGGGACCTTTGCATCCAGACAGACTACTGACATAATTTTACATACAGCTTATGAATGTCTAACAAAAACATTAATGATTGTCTGTCTGAAAGGTTTTAGCTGGAACCAGTATGGAATTTCACAACACCGCAGAATCTCCCAAACAGTATAAGTGAATGGTGACCAGTTTTCAAACGTTAAAAAAAAGCCTCCATACTGCTCATCTGGTGTAAATCCAAAAGCACTGACATTCTGTTCACTTGTGTGTGCACACTGTCACCACACACACCCAGTCCAGACGGTGTGCATGTGAACATGGTTCCAAGCTTAGGATCTACAGTCAAGATTTAGGCTTTAGTCAACTTCGCATGTTAAGGGGACATTAAAACAACTTCACCACTTTCTCCATGATACTGTTCTATGCAGACATGCTTCCTAATGTAGAGAAATGGGAACGTGGCAGTATGCAGATTGTAGACAGCGAGCACTAGCCTGTCAATATAGAATGATTCTGATTCACTAACCAGTGGTGGTAAGGACAAAACTGTTTATGAATCAGATGGTAATTTTGCATGGGAACTTATTTTGTGTGCACAGTAAGAACATTTCTATGCACATTAGTGAATAAAGCCCAATGTTTCTATCCCTGTTGTATTTTCATTAAAATGTGTACTGAGGTTTTAAGGTGCAAGTCTTTTTATAAGTTTTACTTACGCAATCTGTGTGTTTAATACATGGGTTTTAGCATAGCTTAGTTTTCTTCAAGACCCTCTAAAAACATTTTTTCAAGTAACCTACGTCACTTCTGTTTGCTAGCAGCTGAGTGGGAGTTTGAAAATCCCATTAAAGTAAGCAGATGGACTTGCCCACAAATGGAGTATTTTTGTGCTTATCAGAAACACACTATCTGCTTATGAGTCTCATTATGAGCTTTAGTGTCTACAACAACTGATCATGCACTCTACATAAACATGTTTACATGTGTTTGTTGTTTGTTTGTGAAATAAATATTTGAAACAGGTGTCTTGCTGATTTCCGAATCTGCCCTGCATTTCTGCAACTTTTGCAAAAGCAGGGAAACCTCTGAAGGGCCGCAGCGCTTTCTGCAAATGTTGTTTATCATTTTAATTTCAACTATGCACAACTGTGTGTAAACAAGTGAAAATATGCTTATGTTATCTGTTTAAACATCCGACTTGAAAAATTATGTCATCTGCAATTCAGTCAAACACAAACTGTAGTGTGGATATAAACACACAAACAGTGGAGAAGTGGGCATACTCTTAATTTTAGTCCCAATTCTTTTTAAAAAAAACAGCCTGTCCAGAAAAACATAAACACCCTGTGTTGTAAACAGTGAAATGTAACACTACTCTTGCATATTTACTTCACCCAAAAAGGAGAGTAGAATTGGCACATCGTCACTTAACTTCTGCTGCTTGAATTAAGGGAAGGACGATCATTATGAAATTAACATTAGCCATAGAAGAGGTGCAGATTTTGCAATATATGCCGGCTGACAGACGGTAGAGTTAGACAACAGAATTATGCACTATTATTCTCTCACCTTGACCACCATAGTTGACAGGGCATTAGTTGTTTTGCAAACTGTCACTTGGAACAGCTGATCTGCATTTTGCAACAGTGTGGGCCAGAGTGTGCCACCCTTATGAAATTAACATTTTTCAACAGGGCTAAAAATTAGCACTGGCCACCAGACAAATACTGGTCAAATATGCAAGGTGACTGGTAACATTTTAAATTCACTAGCCATTTGTGAGGGGACAAAAAATGTTAATTTTGCACCCTGTTTGCCAAAAGCCAGTTTGCAAATATTACTGATCCTACACAGGCCTAATGCATGACTACAAGATATATCCAAGATCAGGCAAACATGGTGTTTCATCACAGTTTAGTTCATGTTTCATATCATATTCTTAAAATGGTGAGGTGAAGGAATGATGTGCCTCATGATGACTTTGCCTCATGCCTAAACCTAACAAACTCAACAAATGAAAACAACAACTACTAGCCAATCAGAGGCAGAGTAAGGTGGGTCATGCCTTTGTCATCCTAAGAAAAAAATGGCTTACAGCACACTACTGAATGATGTTTGTTTTAATATAAGTAATACTTATGATGTGTGGCAACTGAAGAAGTTTATTTGCAAACTGAAATGAACCTTCTTTCTCCTTTTATGAACACCTAAATTTACCAAGACAAAAACAGAAAATGAAACCCATAGTTTTGTTTTGTGGCATTGGGGAATGCAGGATTTATTTATTTATTTATTTATTTATGATGAATATATGAAAATGTTAATTTTGCATTGGGATTTCGTGTTTAAGTTTGAGTTGAGAAACTACAAGCTAAACAAAACTTGACTGACTAATCTAAAAGGCTAAATAGCAGGAGAGAAACCTGGCTGGCACCCCTTAAAAATAAATAAATAAATAAATAAATAAATAAATAAATAAATAAATAAATAATAATAATAACAAAATAAGTCAAACTGTTAAATTAAAAGTAGGTTTATCGTGGTACAGAGAATAAAGATGTAATGTTTAAATTTCAAAAGAACAGAATGAAGTGTGGATAATAAAGACGGGAAACATAATCAAGTCTTAAGTGAATGACACTGGACAAATTTCCAGATAAGAACAGAGCCGAGGGAACAGCAAACAAAAGCACTGACTGACAGCATTAGCCACAAACTGTGCTGTACACTCAGCTATAGCATGGCACAGAAATCCACTGCAGGGTAACAGGTGCAAAGGTCAACATGTAGGAAACAGCCTTCACACACACACACACACTGCAGAGAGAAAGGACATCTCCCATTCCCAAATTAGACCTTAGTCAAGTGACAAAGGAACACTGGGACACACTTGCTGTATTAATGTCAAAGCCGAGGAAACTGCTGCCCTCCAGCATCGCATCATGTGCTGCAGCCTGGCATGACTGACTCCCACCCAACCGCTCAATTCACCAAACTCAGTCAGTGACACTGGATCTGCAGTCTGACCTGCTAAGTATCGTCACAGAGTGCTTGAAGAGCAGCACCAATAAAAAAAAGAAAAAGAATAAAACACAGGGGCTTACTCCGATCAGGACAGGGCTGCATTCTTATACTGTGACGACGATGAGACATTAATGCCCGGTCAGGCGGGCACAGGCCAGATATAACTGGGGCAGGAGCCATTACTAAAGATGACTCAGGACAAACAGACAAGAAAGGTAGTCAGCTTAATCTTTCTCCAGCATGATGCAGCTGAAACGTGACTGGAAACAGGTTTACCATAGTTTTATTACGACCCCAACATTGGAGAGTCCTGTACTTAGACTTGAGGAAATGCAAACAAACTCTGAAGGGTCATAAAACCTTTAAAGAGTTCCCGTTACCACAAATGAGCTCAATCCCACAAATCCTTTTGGAGTGGGGCTTATTTCATAATTTGGGTGAGTTACAAACCCAAATGAAATCAGGCACTGAAATTCTTCCATGTTTTCTCACCACAGCAATAAAATGTGCTTAGACTAAGCTGTCTCCTCTGATCTGAGCATCAGCAAGAATGACCTAAACTGAATGAGAGAATGTACAACATTTTGTTGCATGGAAACAAATAACTTTGGCAAATGATTGCGAGGAAAATGCAGGAATGTGGACAGCATTCATGAAATAAATCAACAATCAAACAAATCATACAACCAGGGTGCAAAATTAACTTTTTTGTCCACTGGCCAAACGTCTAGTGAATGTTCAAATTTTACCAGCCACTCAATAGATTATTAATGTTTTTTTGGCTGGTGAGTGAAGCAAAACTACCAGCTATTTGCATATTTTACCAGAAATTGTCTGGTGCTAATTTTGTGCCCTGCATCTAATAAATCAGAGGTTTGTTTCATCTTTTCATTTTTCCCTCACCCAGGGACCCCTTAAAAGAAATAAAATGTATTGGATTAGAGAGAGCTAGGGTCCACCGTTAACCGATGACTTGTGGGTGGTATGTGTTTGACTCGCTAAAGGACGATTTATATAACAGTTATAAATTGTTAGAATGTAATCTATTTTAGATTTCGTAAATTAAAATAGTGTTCATTAAACTATATAGCTTTTGTATTTTATAAGAGAACTACGGCAATAAATAATACACTACATAAAAAACATACATCATAAACATACAAACAATTGCAAACCTATAAATACATTGAAAAGAAGTAAATCTCAAATCTTAGAGCAAGTATTAAAGAAAGGAAAACAAGGAATAATAATTTCAGCCCAGCTATAATTATGCAAACATCTAGACAATACTAGTGAACTGTAGACAGAGTTTGAATATAAAGTTACGGCCAAAACAATGTGGTCAGGAAAACTTAGCAGCAGATGTGCACTACACCATGTGCTTCAATCATCCTCTTCCCTCTACCTTGTTCTTTCTCCATTCATGTGGAAGAGTCGCATGCCAGGAAGATAACACAATGACGGAAAGTGAAGTGCGGGGTGTCATGGGCCAGAGAGGGACTGGCGGGGGGTGAGGAGGTCAATGGCATGCAGTGGCCAGAACTCCTGTTTTATCAGGTCTGCAGGATGAGCAGTGGACAAAACAACCAGAGGAGGCCACTCCAGCTGGGCAGTCTGGCGTACAAACACCACTCGTTCACCTCAACAATCTCCTCAATTTGATGAGCAAAAGAAACAAAACTGTCAACAAAATGACCACAACAACACTGTTAACCAAATACTATTTAGTGGTGTCAGTGTGTCACTTCACTGTGCCAAAGCTCCACGTCAGACTACTCTGCCGAGGTGGCATCTCCCTTCCACAACTCCGCTTCCCACTGTCACCAACACTCCTGGTTTCCCTATGTTGATCTGTTATGCAATACCAGGCTCATATGGTTCAATTTAGAGATAGATATTTTTAGATGGCCATGATGAACCACAGTAATTCCAAAGAAATGTCTAGTCAGGCAAGACAGGAAGAGTCATCTGGCAAATATTGTAAACTATACTGCACACAAAATTTCAAGCTTCATGAATGCCATGTGTAGGAAATGTAACACCAGAAAAGGGACCTACTACAAGATGTATTTTTAGTGCAAATGTAAAGGGTTTTGTTCTTTTCTTTTTTTTAACCAACGCTGAGTCCAGCAACAAGACAACTCAGCCGAACCCCCATTACCCCAACATCCCTTGGGACGATTGGTTCACTTCAGGGTGAATACTTGGGTTTATTTCAAAACACAGCATAAATTAAAAACATACGGCCAGTTCACCACATGCAACTTGAAAACAGAAATGCATAAAGAGGCAAATAAAAATAACCCTTTAGAGAATCATACATTCCTAACCTTAAATCAATCCACTGTCTCATTAATTCATCCCTCACTCTCAACCTAAGTCCTTTACCTAAACCTGAGGCATATGTGTGATGTTCACGGTTGGCATGACAGCCTCAAATATTAAATTAACTTTATTATGTGTCAGTTATGTCAAAAGTAGGTTAATAAACAACATATCTTCCAAGAATAAACAGGTTGAATCACAGTTCAGGGACAAATCTGCTGTGAAATACAGTCTTGAGTACAAAAAATCCCTTTCAGAATCCAAGGAAAGTCCATGGATTTTCCCAGCACTGTTTAATAGCAGGTCCCAGTGATAACACTGATATTAAAAACACTTGAATAGTATGAAAACAAGCATAATTCAATAAATTCTTCCATTGCTGTGAAGGAATATGTCAAAACTGAAGCAAGTAGAGTGGTTAGATTAACAGAGTGAAGATTACGACATTTAACAAAAATAAATAAATAAATAAATAATTAAAAAAATGAATGACTTAATAAGGGCCTGGTCTGTCATGTATCAGCATGTCTGCTTTTGAATTGGGTTCATCACAGCCTGACAGCTTGTCAGCACATTTTATTTTTTGGATAAGAGTGAAGTCATGTCAAAGCCATGTAATAACTACAGAGTTTCGCAATTCAAATCAGGGTGTCTTATATTAAACAGAAATCTGGCTCAACAGTGCAGTTGGCTTTGCACAGTAAACCATTATGACTGCAGCTAAAGTACTGGTTGATAAATGACAATGACTACTGGACACAGCACATGTTATGTTACACATGAATAATTAGACTTCCTACACTACAGTGGGTGTACATAAAATAAAAAATTCAAACCACTGATCAGTGAGCTGTAGAACAATTACAGATAGTATACAATTTCTCACCACTTCCACATGTGCCAAATCACAACAGACAACAACAGACCAGAGTTTTTTTTCTGATTCTGGTATTTGTAGGAAAACATTAACACGACTGTCCTACTTAGGTTCCACCTGGCCCTCTCCTTATAGAGGACATAGAAATGAAGGATGAAGACTTTTAGCAGAACCAGTGGTTCTACTGAATATTTATACCAGCTTTCTTGACATAAATATTCATGAAACAAGTGATTAGATTTTATGAGAAAGTGGTGATGACAACAAGGACTACTGAGCCATATTTAACTACTAATGCACCTAAATAACTGACCCGCTGTTACATAAGTGACTCCCACTAGTGTACAGACGGGTTTTCAGTCATTGGTGTAGGGCATATAGCAAGCAGATTGGAGTGGTAGTGAATCAAACAGTACACTGACTATTTTTAGTCCTGTGCATCAGTGCAAAATATAGATTTATAAATGATCGTTGTCTGTTCTTGTGCCTCTCCTAATATCCTACTACTGACAAGAAGTTGAGCTCTGTCTGATTTAAGTTTGCCCTTTAGCTCTACCAAGAACCATGACACCACCCCAGGTACTGCTACAAGGTCACATCTGGCCTCCAAACCTAGACTGCATGCAGCTGTGCGTTTTGGCTGTCAAGCGCTTCCCCTGCATCTGCATGACTGTGATCAGGCTGTGAATTTGTACAGATGTACAGTAGTATACAGCACGATGAGAGGCACCTGAAGCTCTGTTCAGACTGAAGGCAGTGAACTAAAGATTAGATCTGCTGCAGGTCAGCGGCATCCTTTTATGTCTGCCATGGTGTCTAATTTGACTGTACCACTGGGGGTGCCAATGTTGGACGTTTTCAAAACCTACACGATGGCTTTAACAGAAGAATGTGTAAGATTAAAGAAGATTTCTTGGCAGAAATGAAATATGATATTCCTAAGTATGTTTTCTTTAGTGTATAATCACCTGAAAATGAGAATTGGTGCTATTTATTTCTACAGAGAACGTGGGCCCTCTTCCACGGACGTTTTATTTGTTGCACTGCCATGTTTCCACAGTAGCCCATAACGGACAAACCAAATACTGGCTCTTGATAGGGCCTGTCATGTTTTTCGGTATTTTCAGCAGTTTCATGGCCAACTGGTTGCAATCTGCAAGCTCACCACTAGGTATAAACTGGGACAAATGGGAAAAGGAAACAAAAAACCTTAAAAAACTGTATTACATAAAAAAGAATTGGCATTCTTTCCTTCCCAGAAATTCAGTAAATGTAATTCAATTGGGTCAGATTCTTTTGGGATGTTATATATGTATATACTTGTATGTTCTTGGACCTCACTACTACACTTCTTTTATCAGTTCTTCTGATAGGTACCACATTGCTATAATTTTTTTTACACTCATCAGCTGACAGTAGGTAAACATGGATGTTTTTTTCGATTTCATCTGGAAAAAGTAAACAACACATCAAAACACAAGTCTGAGCACATGCAGTGATGAATGAAAGAGCAAGGTAAACAGCTTTGTCCTGAAGTTGTGGATCAGTACAATGGCTATCCTCAAGCCTTGGCCTTTACAGCACAGTGAGATAATGGCTGATAATGACCTGGCTGTGGAACAGGTGCTTCCTCCACTGCCGGGTGGGGGCCCTGGCCAAGTTTGAGTACATGTCATAAGCCTCAGTCTCACTTCTCCCCTTAATAAACTCAGTTCAAACCACAAGTTTGGTTCCTCTTCTGAGTCAACTGTACAATAATGCAAAGTGAGGAGTAAACGTGAATCCGTGCAGTACGTGTTGGTGTGTTGAACGAGTATGAACACTAATGAGTTTCCCTGTGTATCATGAAAGAAAATGTTTGTCAGCAAAGGCATTTCTCACATACAGCTTCACACGAGTTCCTTAAAAACTTTCTGAGTCAAGAAAACAGGTGAAAAGGAGTCTTATTCATTCAGAAATTATTATGTTAATGTAAGATCTCCTGCTCCAACACCCACTCAGCAAGCTACTGGATGGTGACATATCTAAATGAGTGACTTTATCATGGCAACCACTTCAAAGCTGCACAGTTGACATTTTAAAACTATCTAGGTGAGTCATTTTCCCCAAAAAATGTTTTAAATATTAGCACTGGACAGGAGAAGAAGAATTAGCCCCTGAAAGAACAAGAACAAGAACAATAATAGGCGAATGTGCACACTAATACTTGTAAGAAAAAAACTTGGCACAGGAGCTCTGCATATGGTGTTATTCTGAAAGAACAACAATGGATGTCATCTGTGACGTATCTTAACATGATGTACAACCTCACATCCCCACTTGAAAGTCATCGTATGAGACACGTGAATGCACTCCAAGCATCTCTTATAGATTGTGGCTAACAGTAGAATTGCCACAAAATTGCCTGAGTCGTACAGGTTCTCTGTTTGTATTTGCTTATTATACAGTGATCTTTAGCATAGTGGTAAAAATCAAGTTAAACTTTTAAACAAAGAAAAGAACTCCAAATAATCAAAATAAATAAAAAAGACAATACTGTAAATGGTTCCTGCTCAACATTTATTTCTCAAAAATAAAGCCATATGATAGGTTTTATAGTGATAAACATGGTATGAACTGAGGTTATGATACTAAAAGCCCTGCAACCAGCCTCTAGATGACATGCTGGCCTTCAAACCCAAACAGACTAACAGGGTTTGACAAGTAACCAACACTGCCATCCTTAGAGCCCCCACACTCTCACTAGTATGGCTAAAAATATCAATGAATAACGGCAATGTAATGTATTACTGTACCATGTTATTATGCTGTCAGCGGGTAAGACTGTTCCAAAGACCCTGACTGTTTTTCACTTAATAGTTTAAAACATCCAGCCCATGTCAATACTAGCTCTTCTCCTCAGGTGAAACTCAGCAGGCTCAGCAACCACTCAGCCTTGGATGATATTTTATGTCTACAGTCCCAACACAAAAGCCCCTGTTCAAAACACGTCTGCTGGCTTGGCTTGACTCTCTTTGACTCGGCACGTCAGCCCAGCACGGCAGGGATTTGCATCTCCATTACAACAGGACTACCCACTTGAAGGTGTGTATTTAACTGATGACACACTTGTCTTGAGTGAAGTGGATGTAAAATGGTGGCTACACACACGTTGGGTTCTCATCAACAGTAACTTAACCCTCTCCAGCTAAAAGCCAACATGGAACAGTAAAATTAAGCAAACAGCGACACAGGAGAGAAACTAAACTTCAGACCACAAAGATTCAGTTGGAAGCTATAACATTACTGAGAAGTGAACACAGAGACTTTTAAAAATGTCTTTCTCTGCTCTTCTGTATACACATGAGTTGAGTCTTACAACACACGCTTGTTGGAAGAGGAGTCATTATGGGTTGGCTGACTGGTACACTTAAGTCCTACTCCGGAGACAATCCAAGTCAAGAGCAACTCTGCCCAGCTTGGAACGTTACAACTGCAAACACAAATCAACGCAGGATGGTTTGACTTGGCCCAAAGTGACAATGGAAAAGGCCCAAAAGGGGAACCACTACAACAAAGAAGTGTTGAAGAAGAAGCTCAGCACTAAGGAGAACACCTGAGACTGCATATGTGTGTCTGCATAAAGCAGACAGTACTAGAATTTTGATGACAAGGGGAAATTATTAGGTTTTGAGGTAAATTAGTTAACCTTTTTGACACATATATGGAGGATAAAATATGGAGGCAATCAGTATGTGGAAGTATGTAGGTGTAAGAATGCAAGTTATGTGCCCAGCCACTGGCCCTGGTGTCAACCACAGTCAGTAAATTTTTACTAGCAACAGTAGCATTCACCAGTAGCCGGTCAGAGGAGAGTCTGGTCTGGAGTGAGCCATGTCTTTAGAAGGGAGGGAGGAAATTTACAGTGTGCCCCAAAACTCTTCCCTTGGACCTGATCACCTGTTTATTTTGCCTGATGTCAGACAGAACTGCCGTTTCCATCCTCAGTCGGACACTGCCTGCAGTCTAGGGGAGATTTGATTTTCTTTGTCCAATCACAAGCCGACCAATTTAATGTCATCATTAGTCAATACTGATACTGGTACTTTTAAATGATTTAGAAAAGCCTCAATATCAGCAGCAGCGGTGGCCTTTGTTAGTACTCCTCCTTGCCCTACCCGTGGCACTGATCAGCTAATTGTTAATCCCCCCCTGCAGTGCAAATTGGATCAGTTACTTTTTGAACTGAAGAACTGCTATTTCACGTCATGATGCCAGACGAATTGGCCAACTTGATGGAGGGGGTAGATTCCAACGTCTAGACCAAGGCCACTGTCTACTGGCACCAGGTCAAAACTACATATTTTGCCCAGCTCCTGGCTGGCCACAGAGTTGGTGACTTGTCATCATTCCTTTCATGTTTTGGAGGTAGCTTTTCATTTCTAACACTCAGACTTGGGTCTATCAGAAAATAACATAAGTATATACAACAAGTTTATATGACATATTAACAAAGGAAGTAACATCATTACCACTAACAATAAACCACTGGGACCGACAGCTTTTACTGTATTTCATCTAAAAGTTTGAGTATGTGTGCTCTCCAGTGTACTGTGGCTTCATTTCATCCTGTGTATTCCCATTTCCTGGTGCTTTTCAGCATGGAAAGTCCTGCTTGCCTGACAGCTCCAGCTTTGTTTCCTGATGTGTTTAGCTTTACTGGCACACGAAGCATTGATTACTCATGTGTGGATCTTCCTGACAAACACATGATCCTATTCTCCCCCCTGGCTGGAACGGCATCCTGCTATCTGGAATGCACTGTTTAGTTTTTCTCTCATAGTTTTGCAAACATCATAAAACCGACGTGCAGCGCGACATGTCAAGTTATGGTCACTTGAGTCAATCCATCAAGTGATACAATTAGGCTGCATTCTTTTATCTGTCTGTGGTTTGGCACAGAGCCTAAAACTGACTAACCAAGACTGTTGCTCATGAACAATGCAGATAAGCTTTGTCATGATTTGCTTATTCAACCTGCTGACAGAACAAGGCCAGATGAATGACTCCACACTGCAATAAGGGGGAAGTATTTTTCTTCTGAGTCAGTACATACAAAGATTATTGTTGAAGTTTCTGTTAAAATTTCGCCATTTGTACTCCAGTCCAGTGGTCATACCAACTAAACAAATGACACCAGCGGTTTACAAATTTTCTGAATAACTTGACCATCCTTCCCGGAAATGCGAGCCACGTTCTTCATTACAACAGGGAATTGAGGGAAAAGGGAGGAGTTCAAGAAGTCAAAGTTCTAGACGAGAGATATGACATAAATGTTTACAGTCTGGTCATGTCAGGTCAAATTCCTTCATCAGAGGAAGTTAGGCCCCAAGAGGAAATTTTTGAAATTTCATGTCTACACATTTTTGTCAGAGGAAAACAAGTGGGGTGTCACTGGCATTATGTAGACAGTGCATTATATTTTTTGCATTTACTGTATGTACTGTGGCAAACAATGCCTACTACAAACTAAACAATCTGCAATAACAGTACACAGTGTACAATAACCTCACACTAAATAATCCCCTGTTATCAAGTATCCTTGGATTAGCCGACTGGAAGAGTACATGTGATTAACTTCTAACTGACTGCTGCATATGGTGTTTGGATAGAGGACTGACGGACAATTGCCGTTCAGCAGTGTGAACAATTCACAAATAAGTGAACACACAAATGAAAAAGCAATAAAACATATGCAGACAGAAAACCTGGCTAATTTATTGGTTCCCCTCCCCAAGTACTGGAACGCATCTAATTCATTTTCAACTCTTGATTAAACTTTTGAACCTGGTTGACACATTATAAGTCAAAAGTTGCACCCCTTCTTCTCACAGACCAACTTGTTCAAACCAGAACGCACAGACATTGTACAAATATTACTGCATCATCTTGACTCATTCTTTCCACTAAAAGGTGTTTCTTCAGTGTCAATAGAGGACTAATAGGATGAATCTGCTTTGAAATTATAAGAAAAAAAAATCTCCTTATAATTGAGGTGTAGTCCACAGCTAACTCACTGCAAACATATTCATGAGGTACAGAAGAAGAAGGATTACAAAATCCATGAAAGTTATTTAAACCTTTGCTTTTCTTTGCTTTGTACTATCAATACATGCAAACAGTGACATCTGCCACCTTCCTCCTCCCATTGTGCTGAAAACATGTGGACGTACATTCAAAAAGCCCAAACAATATTTCACTGTGTATAACTAGAGTCACCAGAAGGAGATATTCACATCATGATTAAGAGGATGTACTCGTCCACTTAAAAATTATAGATTGTGGAGAAGCATGGTGTCTGCGTTGTCAGCCTCATTTTGGAGGATTGTTTTGAAGACTGGATTTGGGTTTACCACTGACCACCATCTTGGCAGTTATTTAGATCAGACAATTCAAATTTCAGCAAAGAGCATACAAATCTCGGAGGAGCTTTCGGAAGGATATAAAGCAGGAACCACCACATCTTAGTGTGGCAGACTGACTCTCTTGTCTATCTCAAAAATGTCTGAAGAGACTGAAGAATCAAGTGGCCATAAATGGAGCTGCAACTTAAGGAACAGTATACATCTGAGTAAGCAGTGGGGCAACAAGGCAAATGACCGACATGGTATGCAGCCAGAGAAACAGCACTGCTTGCCTAGCTGACTGAGTGGAACAGAAACCCACACCGCATACTGTGTGCTGGACTGAACCAGGACAGGATAACTATTGTTCGGTGCTGCAGCATCTCGCCCACAGCTGCAACAAGTGAAACTAGAAAAAGCGCAGTCTGAACACCAGGCTGAGACTCACAGTGTTTTCACTGTGAAGCACCTAGGGCTAAATGCTACAAGCCTTTAAAAGGTGAGGACAGGTCACCTTCAAACTTTAAAAACAAACTAAGAAATACGTCAAGGAGGGAGAACGTGCGACAACTAGACAGTTTTTGAATCAACAAATCCTTTGATGATGTTTCAACTACAGTGTTGAGAAAGGTCAATCTCAAACTGCTGAGCAAGGATTTTTTTCAAAAAAATGTCAGACCCACATCAACACATTAATTTATTAATTAAGTGTTTGGAAGTCAAACAGAAAAAACAAACAAACAAAAAAAATGCTAAATGCTAACAACTGTGAACATCAATTTAAAAAATATGGCCTTGAAAAGCCTTTAACACAATTAAACTGCAACTATTAAACTATTAATCAATTAGTCATTTAGTTTATGACATGCCATAAAATATAAAATGCCCATCAAAAGTTCCCAGAGCCCAGGATGTTTTCAAACTGCTTGTTTTATTTGACCCACAGATGAAACCCCAAGGACATTTAAAGTTATATATAACTACAGAACAAATGCAGCAAGAATCACCAACAAAAGGGTTTATGAAGCAGCTAAAGATGTTTTTTTTTTTTTAAAAATAAGCAAATAACTGTTTCCTTTGATTTGTTTTCCAATTTATATGTTAAGATGATCAGACTGCTTTTCTTTACCTGTTAGCTGATTTAAATATATGTAACTGTTTCGTACATGTGTCGTTTTGATGTCATTTTATTCTTTTCTGCTATATTCTTTTTGTAACTTGATTGTGTGCAGTATGAAGTGTAAAGGCAAACACTGTTGACTATATGTAGCCTACTTTATTAGGGTATAGCCAAAGAAAAGGTAATAACAGGGATCCTAAAAAAAAGCGAGTTGAAAACGCTAAACCTTCACTTTGACCATCAGCATAAAATGGACAGCTGTAAACTCAACTCATATTAGTTGGTGGGTTTAAAACAGCCACTGTACGGACAGAGGTCCTGTTACTGTACACCGTTCTTAGTACTTTAGCTTGTCTTTGATCAAGGCTGATTGTGTTGCAGCAACTCAAATCAAGTGTTCCAAAATGAAAAGACTGATTTGAAGTTATGTTATCAGAGGAGACATTCTGTTTTCCTGCTGGGAAACATGACTATCGTGGAGACAGCGGGGGTGAGTCTGCGGACAGATCACTGTCTGCAGGCTACATGTAATGGACTGACCCTCATGTTCAACACTGAACTTTGTAGTGCTTTGGAATGTGTTTGACCTCTCGGGCACAGTCGTCAAGACATCCCTCTTCACCCGACACGCACACACGTACGGTATACATACAGACTGAAGGCCAAGCCAAGCATAAACATAAACAGCTATCCATTGCCATTCAGTGCATGTTGTCATGTTCTGTTACATGGAGCTTTCCATTTCAGCTTAAGGACTACATGCTGTTTGAAAGATCTGACAGCCTTCTGATCATTTTTCACAATCAGCTAATATTGTGTGGTCAAGTTATGAGTATGAGACTGCTCGTACATTACAAGACTATTTTAAGGGGCTATGCTTCGTTCTAGAAATGATGATTTTTCCAACTAACATACATTATGTGCAGACTCGAAATGTAGACAATAGATCCAACACCACATGTGCCGTGTGTGCACATGAATCCAGAAAACTTTAACATCTAACGTATTTAATAAGAGACAGATCTGACAGACACAAGGCAAAAAGAAGCTATAATTATTTCAAGGCAAAGACTTAAGATGCATATTACTTTGACGTAGCATAAAAATTAACTTTTTCCAAAGATCAGTAATTAGATAATTAATGATTTTAGCTAAATATAAATGTTATCTGATATTGATTCAATGTTCTGGGATGAAAATTTTAAACATATTTCATTTCAAATTACAGCAACCACCATGTACTAACATCTGTGCATTTAATGGGCCATTTACAAACTTTCTGAGGGGATAAAGACAGTTTGAACAGGATTAGGTCAATCTGTTTTAAAATACTAACCCAATTTGTTTTATGTACCTCTCTTATTACATGTAACAAACAGCATTAAAGTTTCCTGCTATAAATTGGAGGCATATTGCTGTGTTAAAATACAAAGCATGAAGGTTTGATTTAGGTGAAGTTAGTGTGAAAACTTTACAACTCAGTTTGCTGGCAAGAACTGTAACCCCAGTTTGGCCAAGGTGCTTGTTACTCCAAACACTCACCAATGGTTGGATTAGATAGATTTAAAAAGCTTAAGGTCCATCTGGTTGTCTTACAATGTAGACTTTATACCTGCAATAAATACGCCCCATTAAACATTAATAAATGGTGCTTGCTAGATGCAGAAAACATCTGAAAGAAACAAGAACACAGGAGGGATAAATGAATAACACAACTCACAAAGCTAGCCAGGTGGGCTAACCAGTTAGCTTAACACTTAGCAAGGAAACAAGTCTTTACCGACATTACGACAGTACAATTAACACACTGAACACTGACGTGACAGTACATCATAAAATACAGAGAGAGAGAGTCTAGTTATTGTGTTACATGAATTTGACAGCACATCATCAGTGACTTCTGCACGCTAACAACCACAGAAACAGCAGAGAATAAGTGGGAAAACAGAAAGCTGAAACAACTGCAGTGATTTCAAAATAAAGTTTCAAAATAGTGTAGAGAGACTTTTTACAGCCTGGTACAGAGATGTTCTGTACCTAATCTGGTGATGAAAAAATAGATTTGGACAAGGCCAGGGCAATATAGCTGAAAAACACACAATAGTGAAGTTTAATATCAGTCAATATTGATAATTATTGATCATGTAGGTCAGAACTGACAACATGTTGTGTACTCCAAAGGGTCAAAGCAAATAAGGCAGTAAAATAAGCTTGTTGTATTATCACTGGGCTACACAGACAAAAACAAATGTCACAATACTTTTGACTAAATACCTCAATATTGATATTGTACAGTTGACTATTGGTGCTTTCACAAAATATTACCACGATTTTTCATAAACAATCGTCAGTAATGTGGCTATAATGACCAAGAAATTCCTTTCTTTATAGTTATACTGTGCTTGTAATTAAACAAGCAAACTCAGCAATTAAACAGTGACCACCAAAGAAATTCCAGGCCTTTTCTTTTGGCATTTGTGTGGCACATTATATTTATTTGTTCCAAATTATCCGGCAGTTAATCTAAAAAACAAAATGTAGTTACTGAATGACTTTAAAAAAAGATAATGTTTTTCTTGATTAAACTGAGCATGACGAGCTCGACTAGGTTCACTTGACATTGGTGAGCTCATTCCAGTTTCAGTGCCATGCTAGCTATTCTAACTTGCGCTGTACCATCATATCCCTTTTGAGTTTAATAAAACCAGATTCATGACTAAATACAGGCAGAAACAATTTACAATTGATGCAATTATTAGATTCAAGCCCAAGTTAACCTTATTGTTGGTGTATTGTGTCATTCATTTTAGCAAAACACAGTGCAACCACTTTTGTCTCCCATGAGATCCACATCCTGCTCATCATAGCCATCCTTCAGAGAAATGAGAACAATATGAACCAGAATCATGGAAACATTGCTAGAATAACTACCGAACCACTGTTCAGACACATGTTCATACCAAAAACTCTTCAGCCTTACAAAGGAAACTATTACTCATGTTTAGTTGATAATGACTAATTCATTTTGTGGTGTTTTTTTCTAAAATTTGGTGGTTACTCATTAAAAACATCCTACATGACCCTACTACAACCTCAAGAACCTCTCTCCGTTTACAGTACACCACAAGGATTTGAAACTGAAGGGCGAGGTGATGGAAATGTACTAGGTAAGCAACAGACTGACCTCCATCCACAGACCTGGCTCATCTATAACAGATGAGGATTTGAGCTGGCTCCTATCATCATCACTTGCCTGAAAAGATTAGAAACACATTTTTCCTAGCACAAGTTGTAAACGCTTTTTCTTAGTGCATTCCTCATCTGTGGTTATTTAGTTTGCTGGGGGCCTGTTGTGACCACAAAATGCTTTTCGTGCTCAGCTTCATCCATTGCTTTTCTACAGATGTGTTCCTTAGTGTTTGTAAATGAGTCATTTTCTTTTTCATGGAGTCAAGAAAATCTGCAAATAATAATGGTTTACATACCAGCCCAAAACGGAGCCAAAATGCAAATTGCTTAGTGGGTCTGTTAAACACTATGGTGTATCTTCATTAAAGCTTCAAAGTTGGAATTTCAGTCATTTGGCTGTTGACCAAAGTTTGTCACACACAAGGAAACAACCCCCTCCTTCCTGTCCCTGCTTACTCCTCTGGGTGCTTTTTCACAGAGAATGCTGAGGACGTCAACATATGACTCTTTTTTACTATGTTATCCAATATTCTATAAATGCTTGTACATATACTTGTACCTGAGAAGAACATAATCTGTCTTAGTTTCAGCAAATATGCGGGGTATGTGCCAAAAAAGGACTTAAAAAAAGGTCTAGCATTGAATGCATCCTCTTGTTTCGGCTCCGGCGTACTGCCTTCAATGAGAAACATCATGCCTTATGCTTTCTTTGCACACTGGGGATTGCAGTATGTCTCAATTTCAGTCCAGGCTGACACATAATGAAGAAGCATTGGGGGATCACTTCAGCGAGATGGAATACAAAAAATTCACACACACCCACACAGGCACACAAAAAAATGGTACGCAGGTCCTCGCAGTGACATCTGGAAACACTAAGCTAATAGATTTAGCTAAACTTGCGGCGGCGTTTCTATATTTAAACTCTATGAAACCATGACAGGATACTTGAGGGATGATGCTGAGAGAACAGACAGATTCCGGTTCATCCCTCAGAGTCACTGAGAGGTTAAAGACCAGCGTTAGAGTTTCAGCCTCATAGCAGCAAAAATTCAACCTCCAAAACTCTACTTGACACCTTGTCAGGACAGGACATACTTTGATTATTTTAATTTTCTGGGGGGGGTTTTGACTTTGAGAAGCCCTATTCTTTGCTGTATGACACATAACTGTTTGTCTCTAAGCAATAACTCACAACAAGACACTCTTGATGGCCACCAACAGACTCAGTACAGGAAGACGCCTGCATTCAAACCACCCACTCACAATATGTCTATTTGTGCTGGAAATAACAGCCCCACTTATCTTCAGTGGCCTTTTAAATACCATTGCATAAACGAGAATCATGGTAAAATAGTGTCTCTTTGACCATGTCTGTACAGAGCAAAAGATCAGTCATGAAAGGCGAACAAAACAATTCACTATTCATCCAAAATAATTTCTTTCCAACCCAAAATTTAACTTCTGCAAATACAACCAGATAATATTTGCCTTTAATACAAAGGACACTGTCATAGCGAAAAAGAACATTACCTCAAGATGTTAAGAAATGCCTGATGTTTATATTAGCTGTCTCCATTTATCTTGGCTTGCATATCTGACCCACATTATGCAACTTGTTGGCCTCTACACCTGCTGCTCTACTGTGTATCACTTGGCTCCTAAATGACATACCTCTAGCTGAGATCTCTGACCCCTTGTGTCCTCGAAACACAAAACATACATTCAACTGCAATAATGCAACATTTTGGCACAGCATTTTCAATTTCTTACACCAATGAATTCTATGAATCTTTCCTGTAAAAATGCTGAACAAAAATGAGCAAATTTGCTTCCTTATCTATCCAAAATTGTCAAGTAATTGTGATATTCAAAATGAAATGTCCAAAAATAACAAAAAAGGACAAATACAAAGTACAAGTCATTCACATATCAGTAATGGACACAATTATCAGGCATCATTTTTATATTGGTCCTGATATTTTGCTCCTGTGCCTGTTCTCCTCTTGCACAATGTAGTGTGACGTATATCTGCTGTATGGACCATCTATCACTTAGTTTTCAATGTCAAATCTGTAGTATACGTCTACAGTCAATGGAGTGCTTTTTCATCAATTAGATAGTTAAAAAATGTAACTTTTTACAGTTTAATTTGTAGATATTGTTAATAGTTTACTGTTGCTTTGTATATAGTGTGTATTAGCTAGTATCTTTGACCATTTTGATATATTAGATAACCGTCAGGTTGCTATGGTTCTGTTTTTTCCACTCAGTGCTTGAAGGAGCTGCCCAAAACGAAAGTGACTGACATACACCACATAGTGAAAGTAAGCTAAGCATACATGTTTGCTGCTGATTGTGTTACATTCCGAACTTATTCCACACATTAGTCAGATGTTTTAAGCTGGGAGAGGGAGGAAGACGAGCAGACACTTTTGGTAACACTCACATAGCAATGTGTGCACTAAGCAGATGCACACATACAAAAGGGAAGAAATCCTCCCAAAGACCATCATACAAGGCAATGATTTTTTTAACTTATCAGTAGTAGAGGAAACGATGACCCATTTATCGAGGAACACATAAAAACATAAATCCATGAGGTTATCAGCTATGTGTGTGTGATTATAAACAAGCAGAATCACCTGGTGACAGGTGTGCTGCTTTGTTCTGTCACACCTCTTTTGCTCGCTGTAAGGACACACTGGGGTGGCATTGCTTGGTCAGTGTAAGAACACAAAGCTGGCTTAAAGGCGAGCCCTCGTTGCAGTGATATTGCAGGATTTCTGTGTAAAAAGGGCTTATGTGGAGCCAAACGCACTCCTCCTACTTCACTGTTGTTTTCTTTATGTTAGCAGCCAGCTAGGCTAGCGAACTGGCTAACCTCGCTATTTTAAAACACCTATGTGATCAAAATACTAACTAAACACAAATACATGCTACGTAAAAAAGTGAACAGTAAAATATTAACAATATGTACAAAACTAAACTGTAAAAAGGTAAGTATTGTGACACCGGAAGCTAATTGGCCAGTGGTCAGTAAAGCAGATATACGCAACACTACATTCTGCAAGTGGAGAATTTATGATGGCACTGTTAATTGGTTGCTAGTTAAGAAACTGAATGAGCCTTTGACTACAATCTTAGGTGCATCCGATCTGTAACAATCAGACCAACTAAAAGCTGTTGATGATGACTAAAACCCAAGTTGAGATTTCAATAGAAAAGAAATATAATCCAAAAAATCTGGATTTGTACATGGAATTCATTGTACTGTATTGAAGAGGACAGAAAGTGCTGTACTGTACTTAGATGATGAACTACTGTGTTGGGACCCAGAGTCATTTTGCTGTTTTCTCTCCTTGTCAAGTGCCAAAATCATCCTGCTTAGTCATTAAAAGCTTATCTGCAGTAGCCAATATAAATGAACAAAAACAGATATAACACAGGCACCAATGTGCTGTGCAACATGATACTGTTAACTGCTAATGTTGCCCCAGAGATTGGCAGTTTTTCCCAGTCCTGATAAGCAAACATTTGTCCATCCATTGCATTATCCATGTAAGGATAACAGACCCCCTGTCACAGACCCCTTTGGGTCACCCTGCATAGAGGGAGGGAACAAACTAAGAGAAGCAACTATTCATATTCCTGAAAAGGACAGATGGCAATGGGAACCAGATAGCAGGCTGGACGTGGTGTAAAAAATGATTGAGGAAAGGGGTTTCCCAATTAGTGAGTGTGGAAAGGGTTTTAAAACAAACATTTGAGTAAACAATCATTATGAATTTATCTGAAACAGGAAATGCCAATATCTGCTGCACAAGCTCCAAAGGGCAGATGTGTTTTTAAAACATGAAAATTCCTTGGGGGATAATCATTAATCAAAATGAAAATGAATACAGTCATTCTGTGACACTGAAATGCTTTCATTTTTATGGAAAATATTTCTTCTATTGCAGGAAAACAAAACAAAAAACATTCTTAACGAGTATATCTGGAAGCTTGTAATGGGTAAGGATTGTAAGGGCAAGGACACCCACTAACTAGAAAAATTGTACAACCTGCGCACATCACACATTAACTTATCCAGGGTTGTTTTCTGCTCCCGTGTTATGAACTATGATGTTGTGATATTGGTTCACACTGCAGACACAGAGGCCTCAGTCACAATAATGATACAACCATTCATACACCAGTCTGTCAATTATATTCAGAGTTTCATAACAGATTCCTCACAGGTCATCAATCATGCAAAACAAGAGCAGATTGAGGCAAAAGTTTACAATTTTACAATTTTAGGGACATTTTCTAAATGAAATATTTGCAGTGTAGTATATGCGTATGTAGAGGCAAAAAGACAAAGGGTCACTGAAAGGTGTTTTTTAACACTCTTCCCTCCCATGCGGTTTGTCAAACTGTCACATCAAATTTAAGCACAGTTCAATATTTTTGACTGATGAAATTCCTCCCAGTGATTATTCAATTACCGCTTGAGCATTAACTTTTCTAAACAGAAGGTAACTTTATTTGAATTTGATGTAAAGCTGAAAAGACAGGGATCGGAGCTCTGAGTTAGTTTGAATCCTAAAACATTAATCTTAAAACATATCCACCACGTCCCAACCATATTTTCATTCAAAGCATTTTAAGATAATACAAACTTTTAATGATGCCTCAAAGGAAAAATTCAGGTTAAAGTTTAAATGATAGGCGTGTTCTCAGCAGGGATCTTTTTCTTCCGAGGTGCATCTTCACATTCCTGTGCTTCACTTAGGATAGTGTACTTGAAATACCACAGTGGTTTTGTTCAGTTTGAACTGAAACAAGGCTGTTATTACTCACCATCTCCACCCCCTGAGGAAAGGCCGTTCCCTCCCAGTCCTTCTTGGGGAATCGCTGAATGATCTTTCCACATCCCTCCCCTGATCCTGCAAATAAAAAACATGAAGGTCTGTCAGTCAGTGCAGAGGAAAACATTATAGCATGCAGAGCCGTGTATGTTTTATAATAAGCAAAATATCACCAATCTTAAAGTGTGCAAATTATGACTACAGCACAACCGGTAATCACCAGAAGAAAATAAGTATTAATAAAACTGAAAATATAGAATGAACTCTATGCAGACCAAATGTAGATCCTCAGCAATAGGAAAACAGTGCATCTCATCCCTTTGTTTTGCTGTTTTCTTACACGCAAGTAAGCAAGGAGCATCTAGAAACAGCCTGTGGTTTCACACTGTCCTACAGCTCTCCTAATTACTCCTCCCTTCTATATACCTCTGAGATTGTAGTAAAGTAATTTAAAAGTGAAGTAACTTCACTTTGCGTGAGTCTAATTTGAACAAAGCTAACAGGAAGTAAGAAAGTTCTGGGAAAACTTTTTATGAGCTTTTAGTTGTAAAGAGGAATTGCAAAATAGCTAAAATTGAAAAAAAGAGATCCAAATGTGTTGACAGAGCAAAATAAAGTCAGTTACAGGAATGTGTGCTGTTTTCAGGAATCTCTATAATATATTTACTTAAAAAAAAATTATAAACTCACCACAACATATCATTAGAGATGAGATATGTTAAGTTGAAATACTTATTGGGGCCAGAATAACCATTTTTGTTTGCCTGTGTCATGTTAATAAGGGTTGAAATTGATACAGAATGTCCACCAAGTGAGTAAGTGTCTGTTTATGAGTCATAAGAAATCTTTACTAATAGCAGTAGAAGGCACAGATGTTTAAAACGGTTAAATTGAGCAATATGTTAGTGGAGTCTGGCGGGCAATGAGACCAGAGAGTGTATTTTCAGAGCAGTGGGGTTTTTCTTTTTTCAGGATAACTGGCTTAACTTTACATTGAAAGACAATTGACAGTTATAAACAGCTGATCAAGTTACAGTATAGGACTCCTCCTTTCTTGTTATTTTCAATTTATGCTCCTGCAGCCAAACTGAGCTTCCCTGAGTTTGGGGTGGAGGGGACGGGGAGAAACAATTGCTTCAAACATAGATCTTATATTAAATAGGATTTCAACCTATTTATGGCTCCAACGTGCTATTTGGACTGCAGTACTCATATTGGTATGTGCATTTACTACATATTGCTCCTTTAAAGCAAATTCAACATACCAATGCTTTATTTATTTGCTTGCATTTCTGTCTATATATCCCACATATTTTCAGCAGAAAATGGTGAAAATATGAACAATGCTCGCCAATTTTTCTAATGGCTGCAAACAAAATGGCCCAGGGTTTGAGTGGAGATGAGCAGCTATCACCCCCTCTAGGCTGTCTCTGCCAATTTGTTTTTCCCCGCAACCTGAGCGTGAAATGCTCCAGGTTTGGAAAAACTGGTGCCTTTGTTTTATCACTTTAAAGTTAGGTACAATTAAAATGAGTTGAGATAAAACAGGTCAAGTCACTTGAAAGGCAAAGAGCACGTGAATGTTCTTACATCAGTGCAGGTATGCACACATTAATTAAATATTTTTTATGTTCATTTTTAACTTGACTGTGAACTGCAGTTGATGAACAGTAATTTTATGAAGTCACTTTAAATTCTGTCACTTTTGGTCTTAATAACCCCCTGCCCGCCAAAAAAAAAAAATCTAGTAAGACCCTGGTGGGACTGATTAACTCAAGATGTTACTGGAATAATGTGGCCAAAAGTGTGAAATATGGAACTTAACACCACTAACACAAAGAAGTTCACATATGACAAGGCCAATCATTTTTTTGTGATAACCTCTGGCAAGCAAAACCAAGAGGCGCAAGGGGGAACATCTGTGTTCTTTATGGTTCAATCACAAAATCCAGCTGTGATCTGAAATAAAAGTGACTAACTTTGACACAATGCCGCACCTACAACTACTGTATCTTGGCATGACTTTGATTACTGCAATGTCTGTATCTAACTTCTTTTGATGAGACCAAATGAAAATGAAAACCTGTTCTGCTCATTGTCTCAAGGCAATTCGCTAAACCCGATGTAATAGAATGCATTAATGTCACCTAAAAGCTCATGAAACCTACATATTTATACATTTCTGTCCGCATTTGCCATGTTTCCACCTAAGTGTCAAGCAAATATGAATTGAATTTTTAAAATGTCACAAAAAAAGAGAAAGAATGAAAAAGCAAATTGGGTGAGTTTCCATCATGGGTTTGGAGTGGATAAACTAGGCTTAGCAAAGCAAAGTTTCATCACAAGTTGGCAGTATTGGCTGAAAACAGAGTAGAAGCAGAGGTTCTTTTGCTGAAACAGTTAATCACATGAGTTAAATGCATAATGTATGTAAGAACTTATTCGGAAAAGCTCTTTCCATCTCCCATTAAGTGCATTAACTCTTTTTCAGAAAGAAAAAATAAAATTGAGATTTTTTTTTTTCAGATTTTGCAGTTTCACCAACCTCTTCTAATGAGATACTTCAAAATGTGCATAAAATATCCTTTGCTGTTCACTGATGGCAACATGAATGTTGTCTCCACTCAAATCTACATTGAAATTTTTCTGTGGCGAACACACTGAAATTTCTCATTGCGACTATATTTTGAGTAGAGCTAAGTTTTCAAAAATACATAAAGGATTCCAAAACAGAGCTGTTAGTGTTTTAAAACTGCCTTAATATTGAAGTCTTAAGTATTGGTCACAGATACATGACACCATCACATGACATGACATCACATGACACCACACAGAGGCGTACACACTTACAGTATGTACTGTAGTTAGTGCTGTGAGAGACAGCTGGATCTATAGCAGGTGTGGTGAACGCAGATTTCCATTGAAAGCTTGAAATAACACAGATTTCTCAAGGGGCCACATATGGCTGGGTCTTGCAAGACTCTGAAATGTAAATTGGATGTAATAACTCATGTCAACATGAGTACAAACACAACACAAAATGTATTTAGGACTTGATGTATGACTGCAACACTCTTATTTAGCAATCTGAAAGGTTAATAAATGGAAATTTTATCTAATTTAAGAAAAAACTCCCTCATTTAAACATGCCAAAAACAGCATGTTAAAGGCTGTTTCACAATAAGCACTTTGTCACACCGCATTGTCTGACCCCATGACTTCATCTCAACGTTATTTTAAACTCTTAGTCACTCTTTGACAGTTAGGAACACACTTTCTATTTTTCAGCCAAGGGAAAATGGTCTCCCATCAAGAGAATAAGAGACAGAAATTGAATACATGTGGCCCATTTCTTGGAATTCATTTAACTAATACAAAGGAATAGGCATATACGGGGATTTGGTTGAAGCAAACAACAAAAGCCCTAATTCCTGATTCTAGGCATTTTGATGAACTACTGTGTTTGCTGAAGAGACACGTATGCTGCAGATAGTGTTAGAAATATTTGGAAATTACACGGATTGTACCATGACGGAAAAAACCCAACTAGCTAAACAACATTTTGGGAAAACCTAGAGAGAAACAAGCTCTGATGTAAGCACTGGCTAGCCTGACCAAAACCATGTCCAAATTACTACATTGGTCAGAGAAATCAAAACCAACATACCAATATGCAGCACATGCCTTTTAAAAATAATATATGACCAACAACCTTGGCTCCAAACTATATAAATTTCCTCAACAAAAAAAGGGATACAGGGACGCCACTGGACATGAAATGATTCTATATTGAGGAATGTGAGGTCACAGGGAACCGCAAAGTGTAGCATGAATAGCAATATGCATTCTGGTAGTCAGAGCAAACAAACCGTGAGCAGCAACTGTTTCCACTGTCAAGTCAGAGACAGCAGAAGCCACCAGACATAAGAAGCACATCATGACGCTTTAAGATTGGGCTGCAACTAATGATTTTCTTCATTATTGATTAGTCTGATGTTTTTTTTTCCATGATTAACTGACAAATCATTTAGTCTATAAAATGTCAAAACACTTGTCAAAAATCTGCATCACAATTTCAAAGCCAAAAGTGATGTCTTCAATTTGTTTCTTTTAGTCCAAGCAACAGTCCAAAACCCAAAGACTCTTCATTTACTATGATAAATGACAAAGGGAAGCAGGAAATCCTCACAGTGAAGGAGGTGGATCCAGCAAATGTTTGACATTTTTGCTTGAAAAATGACTTAACTTATTTACTGATTGACAAAATAGTTGCCGCCTAATTTTCTTTTTATTGACTAATTGATCATTTGACTAACTGTTGCGGGTCTACTTCCAGAGAGTTTATGTGTGTTATTTGTGTTGTTGCTGGCCTAGTGGCACTCGTACAGTATGAGAGGATAGCCAGGTATGTATGTGTCCTGTATGAGTGTCTTTGCCAGTACACAGTCATCATGGTCAAGTTACTATTACTGTTGTTGAAAAAGTGGTTGTGTTAGATCCATTTTGCCATTTGGTGCATTTTGCCATCCAGTGCATTTCAGCAGGTCTAGCTCAATGCAGGCAAATGCCATGACTCAGCAAACTATTTAGCAGACTGCTTATGAAGCCCATATGTCACAGTTTTGCCAGAGGTCAGATACCATGCACAGAGAGGAATTGCTTTAGCAAACAGGCGAATGAACTGCTACACATCATCACGATGACATGAGGTCCTCAGCGGCCGCCTGCAGCCCTCCTGCACCGAGTGCCTCAAGCCTGCTGTCAACAACTCCTTGAAACCTAGACCTAATTAATCATCATGAGGCTCTTTGGCCTGGGTGAGGATAAGTCTTGGTTGTGTGTTTGTTTGAAAAGAAGGGAGTGAGATGATGGTTATACTTTTGCCTTTGTTCACCTGTAGAGACGAGTAGAGCATGTCCAGACATCGCACGGAGACTGGTGCTAGAACACCAGTCTGTCCGACCGTTACGTGTCTTGAGGTCTTTACAGCTCCTCTAATTGAAATCACATGCTTTGAGAGCTCCAAGTTCAAATTTTCAACCACAGATGAAAATAAATGACAGAATTCCACACATTCCATGAGGCTGCGCTCTTGTATTAAAACAAGCCGTGCTTTCAAATACGACCCCCCTGACAACTATAAAGAACCCCATCAGCGAGGATAATAGAACCCAGGCCTGAAAGGGAACATGCTAATTTGAACATCCGCTAGCAAAACGCGAGGGGGGTGAAGTCCAAAATCAAGTTTATTTATTTATTTTTTGGCAGAAGCTATTTAAAAAACAAGAACACAACCTGTCCAAGCCTACGGCACGCGTGTGCATGTTTAAGAGCATGGCTCATTTCCAGCTCAATACAACAAAACCTGTGTGTGGTACAGCTGAACAATATGACCTAAAAACAATGTGGCAAGCTTCTTCAGCTTTCTGATGAAATACGATGTACATCTACACACTCAAGTTTTTTTCTGAAATGGCTTTAGGGACATATTTATTAGGAACAATAACTGCAGACTTTAATAGGTATCATTAGGGATTTGCACAGTCCAGTGCAAACATTGGGCCTCTTTTATTAAACTTTTCTGTGCATGGACTTAATCTTAATTTGTGCACATGCAAAAATTATTTTGAGCTGTTGTGGGATTCATCAATGTTTTATTATTACCAAAATAAGAAAACAAAATTTATGAGGACCACTCATAAACTGATACTACGAAATGCACAAATTCTTATTGAGGTTAGAGGCAACTTCTAGGCCATGAAACAGCTTATAAAACACAACGCCGGGAAACATCAGTCATGTGAAATAGTCCAACTGCACTGGCAGTTTTTAACACTTTTTGTCAGGTTTCTTAGTGATATGGTCTAGTGTTAGAAAAAAAGTTTTACATTTAGAACATTGCAACATCAACTATTGCAGTAATTACTATCATCATAATAGCACACTGAATTTTCTTTTTTTGGATATGCATTGATAGCTAGACTACCGTGTTTTTTTGTTTGTTTTTTTTATAGTTGGAAGAATCATGTTAGGCCTAAAACAACAAGCTAAGTGAAATTTTAAATGTTAAGATAAGAAAAGGTTACTCATTTTAATTAATTATTTTTTTTGTCAAAGCCACAGGGAGAGGAGCAAAAGAAATCCATCCAGCTCTGGAGCAACATGTTGCAGACCTCTGGACTACACAATGCACTATCGTGAAATACACAGAGAGAATAGAGTTATTTCACTGCATGAACCTTATAGTATTACAACTCACCAGTTTCTAGCGTCTTTGCTGTTGTTGCCAGATTCTGGTTGGTGCAGAAATGCTGAAATTTTGGCCTGGGGTTGATGTTGGTCCATTATTGGATTTAGACGGATGACATTATTAAATTACTCCTGTTGGTAAGCTTTTATTGTACAGTAAGGAATTGGCATCAGCTTGCGAAACGTTATCTTCACCTGTCTCTCCTCTGTCTGTGTGTGTGTGCTGTCGTCCGTAAAAAGAGGAGAGGAGAGGAGAGGAGAGGAGAGGAGAGGAGAGGAGAGGAGAGGAGAGGAGAGGAGAGGAGAGGAGAGGAATCGAAACTTTTTTGGTCTGGCGGGGGTTCCCGTTGGCCTGGCAGACTGCCTGGCCTGTATACTTATTGGGAAACCACTGCAATATAAAATAGACATTAAACCAAGCCTCTTTAGCTCTGCTGCTGACCTCATGTTTGTCAATCTTTAAGAAGTTAATTTAGATTTTGATAAATTGGAGTCTACATCAATTTAGTCCGCCTGAGACTTGCTGTCATTGTCTTGCCCAATTGCATGCAGCAACACAAAGTACATTTTGCAGCAGAGCTGAGTCTCTCTGACAGTGGCAGCTGAGTGGTCGCACAGTAAAGTTTGGAGAACACTGCACAACCACACACACACACACACAAGCCCCCTGCTCATATCAAGCACTGGCAATTTCAAGACTAAATTTAAAGTGACAACAAAAATGAGTCCATATTCAGCCAAATAATGATAGCATAAATATTGGCAGTGATAATACTGTTTTTATTTTAACTTTGGCCCAGCTGATAAACATAATACTGAGTTATCACTGCATCTATACAAAAAGCATTTCATTAGTGAATTACATAATAAAGGTTTTGATATTTCATGGAATTCGATATTTCATTAATTTTTTTGAAAAATGTTGCATGACACATTCCAAATCTAACATTCCTTCTCTCAGCAATCCAACTGGGACTTCAGCTATTACTGCAAGTCAGCACGCACACACAAATATCTGACTTCAGCACTTAGAAAGATTGAATGTCCCTAATAATTTATTGCCAGGTTGCGTGATTCAGCATAGTCTGAACAACAAGTGCAAAACCACAGAGGAAAAGTTGTTAGTCTTTCTTGATTAGAGCAGATGTTTCTCCTCTTGGAAAAAAAGCCTCATTCATCTTCCTGATTTATCTTGCTGCTGTAGCTGTTGATTAAATCGGCCAAATGCTTATTTTACCATGTATGGACAGGCCACCAGTAGACTCAGGAGTCTGTTTACGCAACACTGACGTCACCATATAACCTGATTTTGGCCCAGCCACGCACACAGGTGGACTGTTCTGAAATAGGTTTCACTTTCCTCCAATCTAACATCAGTTTAAAGGAAAAATCCACCCACACCCACACAAATCCCTCTCCACATGCACTTGTCACTGAATTAGTGGCTGGCTCTTAATTAATTTACAACCAAATTAAGTAAAATCACCACAGGCACTGTCATACTGCTTTATTCTTTATTGCAATAGCTATTGTGCATAAAGTAGCTGAATTTCTGATCATCATTTCAGTCCCTCACCAAGAAATGGTATTTTCATTGTCATCACAACATGAACGTGCTTGATAAACACACTGCAACAGACAGCATGAAACGCAATGAATGAAGAAAATAATCTTACTTACATGTGTCATGTTTTCACAGTCAGCATGCCAACATTTGACCTATCAAATGAAGCCCTGGATACATGGACCAGGCATTCACACCATTTGGACAATCAGATGAAGACCCAGCTAGACATCAGCAACGCTCGGATTAACTGGTATCAATTTGGTGTCTGACTCATCAGATGAGGACTGTGGGTATAATAAGCCTGCCATTGGCTGCCTGTTTCAGGTGTTTCAAAGTCCCCAACAGCAACAACATCCTAACTAGCAACCTACATGCTGAAAATGACAAGTTAGCTCCTGGTCGCTAATGATATGGACATAAATAAGCTAGAGGCTGCAACCTTTTCTTTTGCAGAGATTTAGGCTATTTGAACCCATATTAACCCCCCCACTTGCAAATGCTCCGTCAAAACAAGCCCCCTCTGCCACTGTTTTCAGGGGCCCTGTTGCTACATCCTGGGCTTTGTGTCACCCTTGATAATTGTTGAGGAAAAAAAAAAAAAAGCTTAAGCATTTTTTCCCCTATAGCAGAGTAATAATGTGTAGAACCAGACCTTTCTTCAGCGCTGAGTGCTGCAGAGGTAGTTCTGACTATGCAAGACTAATTTGGTGGCAACTGCAAAGTTAGCTAGCATGATGGCCAAGGAAACACAGAACCACAAAGAAAATGTGGTTTAGAGCGTGTTACAAACAGAGTTAATGTGTGCCAAACAGTTGTGGAATCTTCCAGCAGAACATGCTCACTTCAATATTTGTTTATTTATCGCAAGTAATATTGTCATTGGACTATTGGACAATGTTATCTCGCATTGTCGATTTTCCTCATATCGTGCAGGCCTAAAATTAACAAATTAAAAGTGAACTGTACAAAATTTACATGACATGTAAATTCTAAATCAGGGGCTTTAAGATCGCCATTGAAGTACAGGAAAACCCCTTTAGTCTCAGGAGTGACCATCATCAGGAAACGAAATTGTTCTGGATGTTCTGTGCCAAAGATATGCAAAGGAATATGCTGTGGTGTTGTTTGCATGGCAAAAGGGTATCAGAGATTAGCAAACTGATGATGTCATGAATATCAAATTCAGGAAGCTTTCCAGACGCTAACGACAGCTGCAGGGCAGGAAAAATATGTAAAAAGATAGACACTGGCTTAAAGGTCATGCCCAGGTCAAAATGCTGGGAGAAAAGAAAAACAGAGGCCTGCAGAGGAGATTCAAAAATTTTGAATACCACATCCACAGTTTCTCCAGCCTCCCCTTTGCTGACGTACATAAATATGCAGAACGTTTTCCATTGAGAACAATAAATTAGACAAATTCTGACATTCCACAGACTTGTGGGTTCTATCAGGACCAAAAACTTTTATATGTTTATATAAACTAATCAATCATCTTTTCGTCACTTGCTCTTTTCTTCATCTCAAGCATTGCTGGTCTATAGTACAGTGCCACAGTCATCACTTAGTCAATCGGTGGTTTGAAACCTTCTGCCTTCTTCTTGTAAACCCCAGTTGCAACTGTGCATATGGAGTCTAAAAGTTCATCCAAAAAACAATGCTCCCTTTTCCATCTTTCAGCAAACAATCATTTTACAGCCTCTGGTTAAATCTGTTGATATACTTGACATATTAATCCTTCTCAGACTAGTCTAAATTTAGAACAATATCTATGTTCAACGCATCCAGGCCGAGTTCATTTTAGTTCAACTTAGACATAGATATTGCAGCCACGTGGTCATTCAGTCTCATCAGATTTTATGGTTAGCCTGCTTCAGAGAAAGGGATGGCCCAATCTTTTATAGTATTTTGTTTAACTTTCCAACTGCATTCCACCAACCTATTTTATATGTCATATTTTATCTACTTAAAATATTATGACATTTCCTGACATGAACTTCAGTAGAATTTGCATGACCACAGAAATCACAAAGCTCTGATTGTATAACACCTTATCAACAGGCTGCGAGTATTGTAACAGTAGCCAGTGGAGTTTCCCTACAAGTCAGTTTTAAACTCTACAACAAAGAGGAAGGAACTCCTCCATTGTGGTCAGGATGCCTCTCACCACAAAGTCAGACTCCAAACGAGAAGCTGCCAAATGTCGAGCTAAAAGAAAACAATCAATGGAGGCAGCAAATCCAAGATGTAAAATAGAGGCAAAACAATTCCACATCTGCCATCTTACTCTCTGCAACAACATTACTGTGACACCGTTGTTAACCACAGGCAGCCTGCTGGTGCTGAAATAATACAAGGACTGACATTTCCTATCAACTGCTCTGTTTTTTCTGACAAATCTCTATGGCAATGTCAGGGTCAAAGCACAGATGTGAAAAAAGTGAAACTCAAGGTGGAAGAGTGTTTTTCGACTTTCAAATTATCCAGAGGTTTTCAACCTCTGGATAATTTAATAACTGAGTGAACATGCAGTGGTTGTTATGTGATAATCAGCCTTTTGCAGTATTGGCAACAGTTATCCTATATATTATGCATATGAAAACATAGCAAAGTAAATGCAGCATTTAATCACCCAAGTGCAACCAATTACACTACTAAAATACAGCAGTACCACCACTATCACAGTTGCTGAGACACTTAGAACAATCAGTACAAAGAAAGCCATTGGAGAGGTTCACTTAGACCTGTTTTTTCTTCAAATCTCTGCTCTCTTATTCACAAGTGCCTATTTCATATTTTTAACCTAAATACTTATACTGGTATCATCCTGGAAGTCTGGAAAGGCCATGTCTTGCCTCATAACAGAAATGGAAATGGGTTGATCTTATTGAAATATTAAATTTTGAGTCCCTATCAATCTGGATTTAGAACTGAACATAGCACGACCACTGCTACTGCCATTGTCTTAAATGACGGTGTTCACTGTAGTCAAATCATGCATTGTTCGGTTCTCTTTATCAACCTATCAAAGTTTTTTGACACTATTTATCACTTCATACTCTGATACAGACTAGGAGATATTGGCATGGACTCCAGGTTTCTTTTAGTGATTCAGGACATTCTACAAGGTTACATCTTATGTCCAATATTATTCATACATATACTCATGTTGTTCTCTACTAACTACATCCTTGCGTGTGTTGTATTTGTTCTCAGATGTACGTCGCTTTGGATTAAAGTGTCTGCTAAATGAAATTGTAAGACTGTAATGTAAGAATGTATTCAACATTTACATTAATAACACTGGCATGTCCATTAATATCTTAAGATTTTTATTTTTATTTTGAGATGATACATTGAGAAAGTTCTTCATTACAAATATTTAGGCATCTGAGCTGATGACAAAATTAATTTCAAAACACATACAGACAACTTAAGTTGCAAACTATGGATGCAATTGGGTTTTTTGTATAGGAACACATCCTTTTTCCCATTTTACTGTAGAAAACGTACTGTAGAAAAAGCAAGTTTTCTCTCTGTATTAGAATATGGTGATGTTATTTATACATATGCTCCTGTCTCTAACATTAAATAGTTTGATGCTGTCTGCCACTCAGCTATTAATTGGTTAATTAGTCTTTGCTCTTATCATAGATTTCATTCTACTTTATCGCTCATTAAAAATGGTAGATATTAGAAGTGTGAATGCGATAAACACAAGACTATATAAAGAAAACATAATAAAATCACATATGTTTAAAACCACATATGTGGCTTTGTGATTTATGGACTGATAGTACAACTTTCCAAGTACAACTATAACCACCATTTCAACATGTGTTTATTTTACCGCTGATAAAACAAAACAGACAACAAGACTTGACTTAAATAACTAATGATTTAGAAAACCAACCACAACACATGGCAGCACTTCAAGATCTGGCATCTACAGCATGAAATCAACATCTCCAGCTGTTGAAAGAGCCTGTCTCTAAAGTCAGTGTATCCAGACAATATTTACTTTATGGAATTATCTAGCCAAATTTAGTACTTACTAAGTTAGCACATGGCTTGTAGCCATTACGTTAGCATAAACAAACAGCTGTCAAACATAATCTTGGACTGATTATGAAGAGTTGATGCTTTGTTGAACCTTGTTTATGTGACATATTTTTAGACAAAGGCTCAGAAAGATCCGTCTTCACACCGGTTCCAGGCAACTTCCCCAGCAACATTCTTCATTATAAATCAATTTTTAGTTATAAGTAATGTGGAATTTTCTTCAAACTGAACATACATGCACTGCATAGTAGGCATACACTTCTCAGACTCTGGAATTTGTGGGAAAAAAAAGTTGAGAACCCCAGATTTTATTTCAAGTTGCAATGAGAAAATGCTGCAAGAGAAAGCACAATATTTCATGCAGTCAGCTAAACTGCTTGGGCATTCCCTGAGTGAGGAGACCATCGTTAAAGCGCAGAAGGCAGCCCAAAGCCAACAGATGTGTGATCGTTAGTCAAACAGTGCTTGAAGCTAATCAAAACGATCCGGTCAATGAAACTATGAACCCCAACTGCTGCAGACCAACACAAGCTTGAAAACCACTTTACAGCATAAAATGAAAGGCAAGAAATGACGGTGTGTAAGCGTATAAGTTTAGGGAAACAACCATCAAGACAAACCACAGAAACACCAACATACACTTAAGAGTGTTTCCAACAAGATGAAATAAGAAAGCAAAAATAGCAGACAAAAACATGAACCTCTTAGAGGTCCAAATGCTGGTTTTGTTTTTTAAGGAAGAGCTGCTTTTTGCCAAAGCGCTCTCCTTGTGGGTGTGCCTAGAAAGCAGGAAAAAAAACAAACACTCTTTGAGAAGTTGTAACAGAAAGTCAATTCAT
The DNA here is from genome assembly GCF_056507025.1 of Lutjanus erythropterus. NCBI lineage: Eukaryota > Metazoa > Chordata > Actinopteri > Lutjaniformes > Lutjanidae > Lutjanus > Lutjanus erythropterus. The sequence continues at coordinate 22,368,279 of NC_139317.1, forward strand.
CAAGTTTTGGAGTACAAAACCCAGCAAAGAGTCATTCCGTGGTATTGAAAACATGTTTAAAAGGCATGTATGACTTTGAGTCATTCAACAGTGCAAAGTGATTATGAAACTACTCCACATCTAAGGTTTGCATATTTGCATCTCTACAGATACACATCTTACAACACATGGCAGCATCACTCACTCAAAAGCTGCAGATGGAAGTATTTTGCTCTTAAACATTTGGAATAGTTTTTTTTGTTATTTTGCAGGATTATTGTACGTTACATAAGCAATTCTCTAAAGTCCAGACCAGAAAATCCAGACCAGAAAGTCACAGAGAGTGGAGTTGGGTACCGTGTCTGTGAAACACATTCCAAAAGCAGTTTGATTCAATAAAAATTTATGATATCCATCCAATAAACTGTTTGAGAAAAGCAGCTGGGCAAATTCCTCTTCTTCACTTGGCAAATTACAATTTATGGTGAACAGCACGCCAGGCCATATCTAAACTCTTGCCAATGAAGAAAAACAGTGTCCTACTGCAAAAGGAAATTGCAGAATATAGAACAAGTTCAACACAGACTGCATCCATCTAAACCAGCGACTTCACATTCCAACATTATTCATGAAAATAATTCTTTGGTTTGTGGTTCATGACATCGGCCCCCAGGGAAGCAAATTCTGGTCTGACTTCTAATGGAGGAATCTGCCTCTCGGGTCATGTTCCCTTTTATCATACTCACCACATATCTGAGGCACTAAAATGACGACTGCAATTGATTTTAAGGTCAACAATTAACTATAAAACTAGAAGTTGCCCTACTTACATTTTTTTCCTGTTTGTTTTAAATCACTTCAGTCTACTGCACCAGGCACAACTGTTTGACCATTATTATGTGCCTTTCAATAAACTTTTCAAAATAGGTCACCTGTCTCACAATGAAAATATCACAAGTGTTCTTGCTGGAGACACATAGGATTTATATTTATTCTCGAGGGGCAAAAATCTTTGGAAAGAAAAGAGCAACATAAGTAAGTCAATGAAACTGGGCCATGGAACTGCAAGGTAATAATCCTACCTGCATTTAGTGCCGTTATAAGGTTGTCAAAAGTAAGGCTGTACCCAAATAGTTTGTAGTATTAGTTTTCATTTATTTATTAATTAGTTGCAGGGGAATATTAAAAACAACAAAAAAAAACAAAAAAAAACACTCATCCTTAATGCGGGAGCTGAGCTGTGCCTCACCATCAGGCCCAGGATTAATGCAACACTGACCTTTTCTCTTGTAACACTGAAGTCACCGGTGCACTGCTGCTACCTGTGTTGTAGTTAGCAGTCCTATTAAACTGGGATGCAGCCTCTGAAACCAACAGAGGCCAGTTTAACAACAGGGATTACAGTACCAAGATGATTTACAGGAGCACCGAGCAGGACTCTGATTCCAGAGACGATGAAGACACGGCAGGTTCAGGTGGAGACAACAGATGTGAGGTGGGAGAGGAGCGAGTCTGTATTGAGTTAATTTGTAAGTATACATCAACTATAGTGTTGATAAGTCTGCTTTTGTGAAGTTGGAAGTTATTTATTCCCATGTTTTGAATGACAAGATGTGAGTGAGGATATACTGCGTTGAAATAAACAAAATTTTCAGTCCCCTTGCTGGTTGTTCAGATGCATTTAGAATTATTAACACGTTTGCTGTTAGCATTTAAGAAGCAGCTTTGGTCCCTCAAAACAGATATTTAAATAATTGAATAATATCACACTTTAATTAATGACTACTAGTCGACAGGGGAAATCTTTAGTCAGAGGCAGCCCCATGAATTTGTTAATTGGAAGATCATCATTTTATTAGTAGGCTATTTAGCCCAGTAATTGGTTATGTCTGTTGTTAAGCACAGAGACACTTACTATTCTAAAAAGTTTTAAGTGAAGCTATTTAAACAGAGAGAGTTCAGGTGGAGTCAGAATGAATGAAAAAAAGATGCTAAACTGTGTTTATTAAAACAATCCACTATTAAGGTGCACTGAAATTTCTACTTGTGTACACATTTAAATTCCCAGCTTTACAGATAAGACTTAGGACATCCAAATGTAAACAGCCCTTGACACTTCATTTTTTTCAAATCTGGCCCTTCCAAAACAGTAACTGAATAGACCTGCTTTACAGTATTGCAACTTCAAGCCCATTGCACCGTATCTGCCTGTATTCTTTCCTCAACACTGCCCTGTGTAACCCAGACAGAAACATCATCACCACTAATACTGCCCACTGTTTCTTCTAGAGACACAACAGGGTTATTCTACTTTAAAACAAATGCTCTGTTTATTGCAAAGGTTATTATTTTGCAGAACTGATGTAGTTTTTCCAGTGTCATTCTGATTCACTACAAATTGGAGCCAAGCCCATTCCTCAACAGATTGCATGCTTAGCATTATTTCCAACTGATCCATCCATAGTAATCTAACAATGAGAATTGGGTCAGGCCAGTGGAGCAAAAGCCAGCGCAGCACAGCATGCTCGGTGATGACCCATGCAGGGATCCCTGGTTTGAATTAACGAGCAAGGTGGACGGGAAAAATCTGTTGTCTAGACAACCTGCTGCACATTTACTGTGACCAGACTGGCCTCTATAAGCTAACTTCACTAGGCAAAGGAATTGCTCTGAGCAATTTAGAAGAATATAGTCATCATTTTACTTTCCTCTGCATTTCAGTCATTTTCATTTTCCACTTCTGAGAAAATCCTTCCCACTTACAAACAAGGGCATCTCTGCGGGGCTCTAGCCCAAACCAGCAATTGATACGCTACATTACCCTCTGCAAAACATAATAAAAGCAGACAAATACAATTCAATAAGGAGTGAGGGATCGTTTTTGTCCTCCAGAGAGGCTTACATGTGGATGAGACATAAGCCTGTCACAGCACCCTAATCGACCACAATCTGAGATGGCAGACTTTTACTTTTCTCTCTCTCCACAATCAACTTCATCATCAGCAGCAGCCAGTGGAGAGAAAAAAAACACTAAACTCATGGTCCCTGCATTTCCTTGCGGTAAGACTTTCTTGAATGTGAATCCATTCAGACTCGTCTGGTGACGCCAGGAACATTTTGTCCCTGGAGCACAAAAAATTCATTTGTCAGTTGGCGCTGGGATGCACAGAGCTGATGAAAGACAGTGTTTACCTGTTGTGCATAGCAAGCTATGGAGACTAAGAGGATTCAGCTGCTCTGGACCCTCTTTGACACACATGGTGCTGGATGAACGCCACTGCAAGAGGCTAGGAAGGAACTTGAATTTGTTCCCTTAAGGAAGATTTGCTGAATATTTTTCACTTTCTCCAGGCTGCTCACTGAGCAACAGTTCTTATTGGATTCTCATAACTGTATGTGTAGCACAGTTACAGACTGTTAGAATGTAATGCATGAAATATTTTACATTAAAACAATTTAGAGATTATTTGCTTAACTATTAAGCTTTTGTAAAAATTAAATAAATTAAATGACTTTTAAAATATCATGATAATTTAATGAATGAATGTGAAAACTTTTTTATGGACCTCCTGGCAGGGCGCCACGGAGCCTTGGGGATTCTCGGACCATTGCTCTAGATATGAGAAAACATGTTTGTTTAGCGCAGATTCCAACAAATGTCACATCATCATGATTTTGTTATTCTTTACAAAAGTAAATTTTAAATTGTGATAGAAAAATTATCATCCACACGAATCATGAATCATATTGCAATCACTGTCAAAATAGTTGCAAGATTTTTTTTTTTTAATCGTACAGCTCTAATGAATGAGATTAAACTGCAAAGGTTTGAGCTGTTTACTGTACAAAGTTTCATTTAGGAATATGGAAAATTAAAAACATCAATACTAATACTGTATGTGCAGCACCAAAATGTTTTCATCCGTTTATCTATTAATGTTTATAAACGTGTGCAAAGCTGTGTGTCCTGCGTTGGATGAAAAAAAAGTGTGAGGATGGACCTGTGGAATTCTGGGAAGCTCCGTGTCCCACTACAGAACAACAGAGGAGAGGAGGGAAGAGGATCTGGCTGATCACAAGGAGGACTGCCTTTCCTCATAGGCAGCTGTGTAACGTTACGCCCATCATGAAAAAGTTGAGCACTCTTCCGGCAAAAACAAATATAACACAACAAATCATTGACAGGTGCGGCTGCAGCGGGTAAAAATAGACCCAAAACACAACGTGCAGGACAGGGGCAAGTAGCAAGACCACCGCTACCATCATTGCGCAAGAAGACGCAAAACATGGATGCAAACAGTGGCTACCAACAACAATCCTGACCTCAATAGAGCCAGCAAAACCTATATGATCAAGGGGCAGCAAGATGTGGGTTTCATATGATCTTTAGTGAGCATTATTCAGCAAGTCTGTCCTATTAGCTGGCAGTGAAACCAGACCCCAGCCCGGACCTGACAGGAGCACAATCAACAGGGACAGGATGTGACAGATTTTTGAATCCGTGGAAAAAGTTTCGATTGATCCAAGTCAAATATCACATCGCGTCGCGTGTAAACATGCGCAGGTGATTTACTATCAGCTGTGAACTTCGTTTATAAACACATGTCCGCCGGATGATATTCACTATCTGGCCGGTTAATGAGGGAAAAGGGAAAAGTGTTCCCAGTCTCGCCTCCCTGGTAGCTGTGTGGCTAACGTGAAGCTAAGCGCAGAGCTATGTAGCATCAACATCATCACACACTGACTGACGGCCTGGACACAAACCTCAGCTTCACAGCTCAATCTGCCGCCAAACTTACCGGCTTTCTCCTGATCGTATCCCACGACAATGAAATAGTCAGCCAATCTAGCCATGTCTGCTGCTTTTCCCGAGATATAGCAACACAATTCAGCATTTTTCCTTCTTCCAAAGCACAGCCATGTTTGACAGAAGGAGTGCCACTGCGCTTGCGTGCAGGGAGCGGGAGACATCCATGGGCGTGGGCCCTTCAGTTTACAAATACAGCACTGTGTCCCCAACAGAGAGACTCTTTTTAGCTTTAAAATCGGGGGTCCCCACCTTCTTTAGATCAGGGACAACTGGCACACCACAGTTATTCTACACTGTACCGTAACTGCGGGAAATATGTTGATAACCTTAGTGGGAAACCTGTTGTCCTAACCATTACTGTCTGGTTAATGCAATACTGTAAATGGGAAATTATAGGATTTAATGATATGTTAAAAAAAATCATAATGCGATAATTTTGAACAATATTATGACTGTAATCCTAGATTAGTGGGTCTTATCATTTTGCATCACAATTTTATTTTTATTTCATTGAAAAAAAGCTATTAAAATCATGATGATGATCATATGTTGGTGTCGGTACCAAACAAACACGTTTTCTTACATCCAGAGAATAAGATTTGCATGTCAGAGCAGCTCTGCAGGCACTACAGTACTTAATTAAAATGCAGTCTTGATAATATTTTGATAATATTTCAAAAAGTTGTGCAGCCCTACAAAATTACATTTCTGGATTTGCTCGAGACGCCCTGGGAGCTTTCTAGACCCCCTAGAGGTCTAAAACTCCCATTTTATGTGGACCTGACCCAAAGTGGTGTCAAGGATGACTGAAAAAACACTCACTAAACACTAGATAATTTAAGAAATACATGTGTTGAATAGTAAATATGACAGAGTAGTGTGTAATATGTGCATCAGTGTTAGGTTCAGTAGATGTGAATTCCATGGGTAGATAACAATACAGTGATAATGCTAATTTTGATCATAGCAGTGACACTTAGTAGGGCAAATATTTGGGCTGCACACAAGTCCTCAACTTTAAAGGCCCAGTTTGTATCCTTTTACGGTTCTATGTGTTCCATTCTATGGAGGTCGTCATGTTGCCCTGCCATGTTAGCCCTGAATGTACAAACCAAGAATTTTGTGGTCACCCCATGTTCTCCTAAATGCCTGGAAGGGGAGCATGAGGCAATGTGTAAATCCTACACACTGCTCCTTTAAACACACAATATGTAAATTCAGCCACTATGGGCCTCTCTCACATTAAAACAATAAAATAATACATAATTTGATGACGTTGTGAAGTGGTGTGGGATCATGGGAGTTGTTAGCTTCACTTTTAAGCAACCACCATAGCTGATGAAAATCTATAAGGAAGAAATCATGTTCATGGACGACATAGTATTTAAGTTTTATTCATGTTGCGTTTAATCAGGTTCGCCTGCTTCCTTCCTGGTTCTCTGATATATATGATGCATCCCGTGTTTTCCCCTAAGTTCCAGCAACTTGTAACTAGCTATCAATGCCTAGCAAGAAACACACCGTTGCCTTGTATAAATTATGGACTTCTCTGCCATTATGCAAATACGTAACTCAACAAAATATATACATATCTCTAGTATTTTCATATATTTTAATGTTGAAATATTACTGCAAACCAACCACCAGTCAAGTCAGTACAAAGGAATACTAGTTACACTGAAATACACAAAAATTCAGAAAGCTAAGATTAATTTCTCATTGTAACATGACAAAGTTACCCCAATTGCAACATTAAAAAAATCAGGGCTTATTCAATTGACTCACATATTTGTGTTTAATCCAATCTCACTTAATGCTCCAATTTTGTGGCAAGTGCTACAAAGGAAAAATCATTTGTGGTTTTAAAGTTGCTCTATTAAGCTGAACATGGTTGTGATTTGACATACAGTGCAAGGACCGGGCAAACTCGTGTGGTTAGTGCAAAATATGAATTATTTATGAAAATGGGAAAAACTGTCACAGGGAATAGCACATGGAAATCAGAACTACAGCTAATGTGTGCAAGGGGAACACACAAACCACAGTCACTGTCAACAATGGCAGGAACACAGCAGGCAATTTCCACAGCATTTTCTCTCACTCTTCATCTTTTTTTTTTAACATCCATCAAATTTATTGTTGTTTCCTGTCTTTTCTTTGTCTTTCTCTGTCTCTCATTCTCTCTACTTCTATCCCACTTATTATTTTTGTTTGCTAGAGAGAGGAAGATGAAGACAGACATCGTCAAACGGTTGAACCTGGGCCAAACTGTGAAGAAATACAGAGCGGGTGTTTGCATGTAATTGTTTATCATTACAAAAGAATGTTGGAAAAGTCATGAGACCTTGAACACACTTAAAGGTGACAGGTTCAACTTCGCATTATCATAATTATGAATCATCTTTCAAATTTGTGCCTTTGGGGTTGACACCCTCTTCTTCCTGGCACACATGACTGCTCAGGTTTCCTGCCACCTGTACCTGCCCACATGTAGAGTAAAAGGTCACAAAAAAGTGTCAGTCGCCTTACGACAACAACTTCGTGAAAGACAAGCAAAAGATTGCTATATAAGGAGCCAAAAAGCAACAGCAGAATTTTGTTGTCATGATTGCACAATCTCCTGTTATAAACTCTGGTAAAGGGGATTACTCGTCTGCCAGAGGCAATTATCATTACAAAGTGCTTACAAAACCTTTCCTGGTTTACAGCACATGTGTTTGACATTTATGTATTTTTTTGTGTTTAAAATATGATACCATGTGTGGAATGAGGTCGCATAAGATATAAATAAACTTTAGAGGGTTCCATGTAAAACAGGAAGATATGAATTACAGGATGCATATATGCTAGTAAGGAATGTCCAGTGTTTAAGTGTAAGTAAAATTATGTGGAAAGGCTCCCCTTCATCGAAACTGAAACAAAAAACAAAACTGAAAGCATTACTTTGACGAAATCTGTAAAAGTAATTTACACCTCACCTCTGAGAAATTTCTACACCGGAATTTCTATGCTGATAAAATCAAATGGTTTTACACTGGTATTTACAGCATTTCACAAATTTAATGTACAGCTAGGCGGTATGGTTTCAGTCTTTCTGGGATCACGTCACGTTTCTGAGGTGTGAATTAGCACAGACAGATTCACACTAGTTGTGGGTCAGTGGGATGAAGGCTGTGATACACAAAATGTGTTATTTATATCGTTTTGAGCCTGTTTTTCAGTGCTCTCATTTGAAATATCATTGTTTCAATGTTGCTTTAACCTATTTAGCTTCAACACAGACACACATGGACATAGTGTGGTCATGTAAAACGTGCTGCAGTGTGGGTTTACAGTGACTCACTGTGCTGGCCACTTGATGAAGTCAAATCATGTGAGGAGGTGATATCCTCTGCGAGGTGCAGGCAGGCAGACTTGATGGCTCTCCCATTTATCACCTAATAGATTCTTGTGTATTCATTCCTGAGGCAAAGAGTGAAGTCATATTACTTATAATTTATAACAGCAACACATGAGCAGAATTATTTTAAAAAATGTCTGAGTCAATATTGTTCATACGTCACAGATTGTTGTTCAAGTTAATTTTCTGTCTCTGGATTTATTTTTAGGTAATTGTAAAATTCCATTCCACATTCATCCAAATATCCAAATAAATTATATTGTGAGTCCCGAGTCAAATATCTGCCTTGTACAAACAAATTCATTGAGTATATTGTGTTTACAGTTGGGCATACTTACACATTTAATCAGTTACTCAATGCTGGTTTCTTTCCAAATCTCAAATTCATCATCCAGTGTACTCGAAGCCGACATGGAACTTCACAGTGTCAGGGAGTGCCCTGAAAAGCCTGTGGAAACATTCCTCAAATTTTATTTTATACAATTAGCCAGGCGGACTAAAAGGAACATTAACAAAAACTTTAACTAACTGACCTTAAAGTTCAAATATAACAAGATGAATGTTTAAACCTTTTCTTTGGCGATTATTTAGATTTCTAAAGACCTCCCTTATAGAAAGCACTCGGCTGAGATGAACATATTGTACTCTTACTGGAACAGTGAGTTACGTAACTGATGAACATTGATTTGTTGTCATATGCATAATGAAATACAAAAAACAACATTTTATGATGTTTTTAAAACTTTAATGCATCTTTCATACTAAGCTGTAAAAGAGTTCATGTTTGACTCAGTGCAAATAAAAATAAGATGCAGTGACTGCACTGCTCTTATTTGAGCTCTACTAACACTACTTTTTTTTTTTACCAGCTCAATTAATTCTGCTTTCATTTTTTATCTTTTTACTGTGTTGTATTGTTGTACTACATGAGAAGCAGCACAGCGCTGTAATTTACTGGATGGGGTGGGGGAAAAGGATGAGACTGAGACCGTGTGTCGGTCAATGAGCCCCTCCCACCTCCTGTATAAAGGCTCCCTGTCTGGTGTGTAGGAGCTATTAGCAGAGTGACACAGCTGCCTTACAGAACCAGTGGCAATATCAAGAAACCTGTGGAGTACTCTTTTACAACTGAATCTACAAGAGAAGCTTTCTCATCCAGCTGAATTATCACAGAATTACAGGTATGTGCACTTTCTTATACAGGACGTTATGATCTGCTGTGCTTCCAGCTGATGTCTTTATCCTTGATTTTTGAGGTCAGGGCACAAGTGTAGAGGCAAGGACAGGTTATCTGTCTGGTTATATAAGCAGTTCAGCTCTTAATGTGTGTGTCTGTCAGGGAATTGCCTTCACGGTGTAAAGCATCTGACAGAGGCTGTGCATTATATGCAGTTTATTAATGGCAATTAATTTTGCTATTGTTTTTTCAGTGGAATCAGTTGGCTGAGTTGACCAGCACTTGAGTTTTTGTTTGACTTTTGAGCAGAGCCTATTTTGGACCCCTCATTGGTAGACTGTCCTTCACATTATTGGCCAGGGGCCCAAAGCATGGTTGTAGGTTTACTTAACCGAGCAAAATCTGACCTTAGTTTAACATTGTAAATAAATGAATGATAAGTGCAAATAACTTGGCTTTTGGACTCTTGTGTAAGCAAGCACCAGTGTGGCACCTATGGGAATAATTTATGAGGGAGTTTTACATGCAGAGAGGGACAGTAGAAATTCATGCAGTTAAACATTACTTTACAGCACAAATAAATAACTAACAAATGTTTTCTCCTCTCTCCACAGGAGTCAAAATGAAATCGATTTTCCAGTCCTTCCTCTATTGCTGTCTGCTGGCGACAGTAGCACACTGTGTGGAACTTGAAGTGAATCAGGAGTTGAAAAAAAGGTGAGTTATTTTAGGAGTAATTCATTAAATAATTAAAACATTTATATCTTATATAAGATGTGAACACGTGACAGCAGTTACCTGTCTATTGAATTATCTACCTAAGACTGATGACTGACTTTTCCTCCTCCTCTTCCAGGCTAAGCATATGGCTAGAAAGCAGATTGAGACGGGATATTGACAGCGTATCAGTAGAGAAGACAGAAGAGTCGGAGCACTTTGTCAGACCAGAAGATATCAGGGATACTTTGCTGCCACATTCCAGGTGAGACACAAACTATCTAGAAACTTTCATTTTAATGTATTTGGCTTGTCATAGAAAAGGAATACACAATTTCAGCAGAGAATACTCAATCATTAATAACTCAGGAGCAAACAGCATTGATTAATGTCCTCTTGTCTCTGTCCTCTGTCCTCCAGCACTGACATCAATGTCCGAACCAAGAGGTCCAAAAACTCAGCCAACCAGTCAAGAAGACAGGGCTGTGCTCTGGGCACCTGCACAGTGCACGACCTGGCACACCGCCTGCACATACTCAACAGCAAGTTGAAGATCGGGAGCGCCCCTGTTGACAAGATCAGCCCGCAGGGATACGGCCGGAGGCGTCGGTCTCTTCCAGAGCGCAGAGTCACACTAAGGCTAGAGCAGGGCAGGCTGAGGCCCGTGTGGAGCATAACTGACTCACAAGTTCACAAGCTAGAGGCTCTCCTCAGACGGACATGAGCAGGACTTTGAAAGAGGAGCTGAGAACAAAAGCGAGGGAGTTAGTGTCCCCTCTGCTCTGTTCTAAAATTCTCGAGATGCCTCAGACTGCTGCCAAGTATTCTCCAGCACATTTTTTCCAGGCGTGAGGACTGAGTGAGAGCAAGATTGGCTGCACTGAGCTTCTCTAAAGCCTGAGCGTTGCAGCTCAGTGATGTAGCGCGTGCAAACAACTGCAGCTGGCTTACAGACACTGGATGGCACAGCGTGGAGTGAGCTACAGGTGCTGCTCTCTGCTTGGCAGAGGCACAGGAAGAGTGCTAATACCTGGCAAAGTGGACACATCCTCTGGCTTAAAGAGGGAACTCTCTTCTAACATTCTGGGACTTTACACATTTCTTCCTCAAGGCCAAGACTTTGATAAGTGCTATCCTCTAAGGATTATACCACCATGTTCCAAACTGTCAGTACTTTGTCTGCACTTTTCCATTTGGACTTAAAGTCAAATGAATCATCAGGAAAAGACAACTTCATCACAATGCCAAACAGGAAGATAGGCTACAGAGCTCTGAAGCTCTCAGTTTATATCAAGTTTTGGACACTGTATAAGGGAAAATGCCTTAGATTCTGTGAGATATTTGCCAATCCACAATGGATTGAAATATACTTGAAATTATTATTGTTTTGTATAAAAACATGTGCAATCTATATTTGTTTTTTTATTGCAGGTATATGTATATATGAATGTCTTTATTTAAATATTATATAGAGGTTACATTAAAGTACTTATGCAGATAGAACTATTTTTGTACAGGAAGAAATATATATGGGCATTGTAGCTATTTGTCATTATTCTTTTGCAAACTGTGGTAATAGGATATGTTTTATAGGTATATTATATATTTGTAAATGTGCTCTATTTTATTTGTGTCAAAGCAATAACTTTGTTATTCAATAAACTTTTTGCATACAAAATCTAGACCTTGTCCAGACCTCCTTTTCTCCTGGCCTTGTAAATTGAAAGTGGTGTTCTATTGTCTGGAGTGCCCGGCTACAAAAAGACACAGAGCACCTGGTCTCTGTTAAGTGATTACGGGGTCTCATTAGAGCCTCCCCTCCCCTCACTACATTCCCCTAGTTATGACGCCCCCCCTTCCACAAAAAAAAAAAAAAAAAAAAAAAAAAAAAAACAGGGCAGACAGGGTGCCAGGCACATTCTTGCTTGGTTCAGCTCATATTTGTTGGCTCACCCCACACCACAGAGCAGCCCTAAAGCCATCAGAGGAGGCTGAGGCTTTAGCTCCATCTGTATTCAATGGTAGATGGTCGAGACACGAGAAGGCCAATGCGGGGGGTTCCGGCCCAACATTCCTGTGAGAGCATCTCACACACATACACACACACACACAAAAAAAGCTTCAACAAAGCACTGATCACGACCCTCGAGACTTCAAGGCTGCCGATCTCTTTACTTGACACATTATCACCCCTTCAGACTACTAAGACATGCAGTATATATTACAGATTTCTGTTTTGGCTGTATTCCTTTTATATCTTTTTATTCAGTTCAGTCCAACAAAGCAAACTGTCGGCATGTGCACTGCACAGAGTGATGGACCAGGAGGACCAACGGAGGACAGCCCAAGAAGTGAGAACGTGGCATCTTATCCTCTAGTTTTACTTGTACCCTATTGCAGAAATTCACAGAATATACACAGATATACACAGATTTACAATAGATCACATCACTAATTCAATGAATAGTAGAAAGTCAAACTAACCAGATCCTTAGGGGAAGATAGTAATTTTCAATTGTTTGATGTGATTAGCAACTTTTCCTATATGCACTAATTTGATATTCACCCTGCTTTTTTCAACAATTTACAATGAAATTATGCAGTAAATTAAAGAGAAACCTGTAACGGAATAAAATTATCTTACATCAATTCATACTCATTAAAAGTGTGATCATAAGGGCATATTCTGCCTTTGTTTTAATTCACTAGAAAAGCCAATTACAGCTGTTCAAACCTTTGTAGTATGGCTGTGAACAGGTTATACAGAAGCATAATGAAGGTCTAAACTGTAATTGTATGTTCTCTGTTGCCATCTAGTGAGATTGGATGGGTAAAACTTCAAAGTTTTTGTTTTTGGTTGTCTTTAGTGTTATTTATTCAATTAGATCAGACAGCAGAATTCAAATTAATTTCATTTTTATTTGCAAAGTTAAGATCTTGATTTACTAGCGTGTTTTTTTTTTTAACCTGTTCTTTTGCATGCAGGGATTTATACAATAAAAATATCCTCCAGTGTTACTCCAATAAAAGATAGTGATTTTGGGAGCTTCAGTCTTTCTTAAATTGCAATTTCATCTATTCCTAAAGTATAGTGTATGACTAAATTAAATTAGCAAAATGCACAGTAGCCACAGGATCTGCCCCACATATAAATGAATGGCATGAGGCCATTGACAAATATTGTATGGAAACAAAAACAAAGTCAATGTGCCATCTAGTGGCTGATTCTGACAATGAATTATATTTATTTCTGCATTTTGAATGAAAATTTAGTTTCTACATAAAACTCTCATAAAAATATCTGTGCAGTGTTTCTCACCACAGTAAAAGAAATCTAAGAATAGACTGAATGGACCTAGATCTGGCCCACTGGGTGTACTCCCTAACTATGTGACAGTGTCACTCCTTCAGTAAGCCAATCAACTGGTGACGCCAGTGCTGGGTGATGGCATCACGAAACTGTTAAGTGTAGGTCAGCTGGTAAAAAATAATACCCTAATAATACTTTCCAGGACTTACTGCATGCTAAGCTCCAGGTCTTTTAGTTTTTACGTTGCTTTATTCAGACAGTTATTGAAAGTATTATTTTAGGACCTTCTCTTTGCTGCAGGATGACTGCTAAGATGCTTCCACAGTTACAACATTATTGCCAAAATGACTTAAAATGACTGCCTTGAAAAGCTGGAAAATAACCACCAGGAAGTCAGGTATTAATAAGATCCCCATGGCATTGCTCATGACACTACTGAAGAGAGGAGAAGAGATAAGAGTAAAGGATGATAAGGCAGTTAAATAATCCATCTGACAATACTGCTGTCAATCAAAATGATACAGGCCCAGGGCTAAAAGTTAGTCCTCTACAGTCAGCTCTAAAAGTACCCTAATAACCTGAGCTGAGAGGATTACCCTCATAATCTGAAACACTGTCAGGCTAAATCAGGCACTATGGGCCCCCTGCTGCTTACAGCCACAGCAGTAAATCTGAGTTCACGATACAAGACTGTGTATTCTGCTGTGCAAAGATATCAGAGCGTGCTTTGATCTCTGACTGACCCAGAGACTGATGTTACCAGAGGTACAGACAGCTTAGCCTTTCGGTTTCTCTGCAACATGACGTACACTGACGATATCAGTCCAGACGAATGTACTGTAATTGTCTTGATCTAAATTGAGGAACTGCAGTTTAAGATACAGAATTAAGAGCATAGTTTTCAACAAAGTAGTCTACTAAGTGAAAACCTTTATATTTTTTGTACAAGTACTGTTTCTAATCAAAAGGGCTTTCTTTTATTGCTGTTTTTACTTACCAGTCTGCTCATGTCACATCTCAGCAAAATGTCCTGTAAATGAACAAAACAGCCACAAGAGGACATGATTAGTCTCTAGGAAAGAAAGAACAGGAAAAACACTGATATTTTACATATTGACACATAATAAACACAATTCCTACTACATTCATTATTAATATTGCATGAAAACAGTTGATGGCTCAGTGTTTGTTCTGCGGATGTCCTTGTACTAAGCTGCGGTAATGAAAGAGTTAAGGATGGAGTGATGAGCACTGCAGGGTGGTGGATGAGATATCATAAACTCGAGCCACAACAAGAGCACAGCATGACTTAGATGTTTCTCTGAGGGAACTTGCGCACAGTTTATTCACACGTCAGAGACAGCAGAGCCTGAGGAGGTGAGTGGACTTATTTGACATGTTAGTAGTCTAGGGCCAGTGATGACCATGAATTAGCAAGAGGAGTCAGGTCAGTTTTATTTATATATCCCAATATCACAAATATACCTCAAGGGGCTCCACAATCTGTAAAGCATACGACACCCTCTATTCTTAGACCCTTGATCCAGATAAGAAAAAAATCCCCAAAAACCCTTTAACATAATTTTAGGTATGTTTCTTGTCCTCAAATCTCTAGGGCTGCATCTAACAATTATTTTCATTATTGATTAACCTGTCAAACCAGAAACTATTAATATTTAAGAAGTTGAAATTAGAGAATTTGTACATTTTTTCTTAAAAATGACTCAAAATGATTAATCGATTATAAGAATATTTGGGGATTCATTTAATAGTTGACAACTGATTAATTAATCAACTAATTGTTGAAGCTCTACAAGTCATAGTTGTATACTGGACACTTTTGCTATACTGTATGTGAGACTTGGTAAGTGGCTTATATGTAATCATATCAAACCCATTTATTGGTACAAAAAAAAAAGAAACTACACATCTAGACTTAGCGGATATGTATCTGACAAGTATTCGAGAATAGCTGTAAGTGAGACTTGCTTTGCATTCATGGGTGATTGCACTTCTTTTGCTTTCATCTTTTCTCTTCTCCAGGCCTGCGTCGCTGGGAAAGATGAGAAGAGGAGACACGCCTCTTTTAAAGCAGCAGTCAAGTCCTTGCTTGGGAAAGAGTGAGCTTCTTTACTTTCTGTCTCTCTCATCACTCTCTCTATGCAATGTAAATGTCTTTCTCAGTGTTGTTGACCTCTCTTTCAACTTGGGGGCTCAGCCAATAACAGCAGTGACGTGTCCAAGAAAAGCCAGAAAAGGACAAGACGATGACAGCAGAGTATAGAGCAAGCTGGGTCTGAGATGGGGCTATGAGTGGTGAAGTAATGGCCTTAAGAAGCATCCTATGGGATTTGCACAGTGAATAGGAAATAATGAATGATGATCTGTATTCTGCAAAGTAACTGTGGTGATGATGTAGGGCCGACCCCACATTTCCAGTACATTTACGAGGGTGCACACACACGTACATTAGCACAGGCCAGAGTGAGCACCATTAGGATACTCCCCCACATTAGTGTCTAATAATGCTTTCTGGAGAGCTACACCATAACACTATTTCCCAGCCATCTGATCTGATGTTTCCTAAATGAGATACTTTGATCAATAAGAGAAAGGTTCGTGTGATGCTGAATAAAATACTTTATCTCAGGTTGCTGAGTTGGGTCAGCCAACACAGAAAATAGTTTTATTACAACACAAAATAGTTTTATCAGTTAGTGATTGACTGATCGCCCTGCAGAGGTGGGATGGAAACCATATTACAAATTAGAGCCCAACCAGTTCCATACTGATATCAGGGAATAAAAAAGTTCTGACATTGCTATATCGGCTCATATTCTTTATTTATATAAATAAAATCCAAAATGACATTTTTTTGTAATGTATGTGGTATGCGGTGTCTGAAATTATGTCTAACAGCAATATTAAGCTATCTTAGCGCAATTGTTGAGCATCTATGGGATCAGATAACACAATCACAAGCATGAACCTATAGGCCAGGAATTGTAGTAAACTAAGGGGTGCCTTTTTTCAAGCTTTGTCTCAGGGAAGGCCCACAGTCTCAGACTTTGAAAATCCCTGGCTGAAAGGGTAAACACAACCAGTGTGTTTACAGTCACGTGTAACAAAAGACAAAACAATGACTGAGTTGTACCGCTCTTGGGAATTGAAGCATGCAGCACGTGCAGGATCTGTTGACTCTTGTTGTTATAGGCCACTGAAAAGGGACTTGACCACCTATACAGGACAAGAATATATGTTAATAGATATAATATTCATGGAAACTCTTATAACACTTAATACTCGTTATTTAATTACAGTAATTTGAATAGTTGTATTTAGGTACTTCCACCCCCGATCTGATAATACAAAACATTTTTTTATGAATTCATCCTCAACAAATTTGTTAATTCTAGGTTGATTCAGGGGTAGGGCTGCACAATTAAACAAAATTTCATCAAAATTACAATGTGGCTTTCTACAATTTTCAAATTGCAGGGGGTGCAATATTTGTTACAGGCAAAATGTGTGTCCAAAAACTTTTAAATGAATGAATGCCGTGAGGCAGAGATGTCCTATCCTACACATCAGATTCTTCATTTGGTACAGATTCATGCAAAAAAATCACACCATAGTCATTTTAACATCTTTTTTTTTATCGAAATAAGAATAATGATGCAAAAATTATCATCACAATGAAAATCACAATTGCAATATCAGTCAAAATAATCGTAATTAGATCATTTTTCAGAATTGTTCAGCCTATTCTGTGTTAAAAAAATTCTCATAGCTTGTGATTTTGTCCATCCATTTTCCACTGCTTATCCAGATTAGAGCTGCAGCTATCAATTCTTATTGTAATCGAGGAATCTATCGATTATTCTGGCAATTAATCGAGTAATCAGAAAGAAATATTGCACCTTCTGCAATTTTTTCTATTATATTACTTTTGCTTTTATTAAGAGCAATGGTAATATACAAAAGAGAAAATAAGACAGGCCTCTTAAATGAATAACTATAAATTCCTAACATAAAAGTACTACGTAAAGTAACTTTACTTTTACTGTACTTTTATTTTCACTGTTTTTACTTTACTTTTTACTTAAGTACAAAGGTAAAAGTAAAGGTAGAAATGTCTGCATTAACGAATCCCGGTGAATTTATATGTGGAAAAAACCCAATACGCGAGTTGGATTTTGGGTTGACTTTATAAAACATCCTGCTAATGAAGAAAGTCAACAGATCAGACACAGACAGGGTAAGAGAAACACACTGGCCTCGCTGTGTGTGCGTACTGTATGCGTGACACAGAGAGAAGAAGCACTGCAGCCGTGTGACAATAAATTACATCAAAACTTAAATGTCAGTGTCAAATTACTTGAGGAATCGTTTCAGCCCTAGTCCAGATCCAGGCTATGGTGGCTGTAATGGTCAAACAATTGGCTAAACGGTACCAGAACCATACAGTATGAAGATTATTTTACCACACTGACTGCTAGAGGGGTGTTCTCACCATCGACATTAAGGATCATTTTGGTCAACTGGTTATAAATAGCTGGGCACGGACAGAGTATAGACGTATCAATATAACGCATTATGCAGCTCTGCATCATCTACAGTTCACAAATGGGAGATGGAGTCAGTTGTCTTTGATATCACATAAATCTAAGTGGTAATGTGAGAGTGTAATGTAGCCTTATGCCTTCTGAGGGCAATTATTTGTTTTTAGAGTGACTTTTGCTAGGACACCACAGTATTTTCAGAAGTACAGGGACTACACCAAGGTCAGATCCCAGATAAAAACAGTGTGACTAAAGAGGGAACAGTGATAAACAGGATTGTTGACTTGGATTGCTCTCAGACTGCCTGCCTGCCTGGGGGTAATTAACAAAACAGAGCAGAACAGCACAGTTTGTGACTTCCTGACTGAAAAGGACAACTGTGATGATTACCAGGCAGGTTGCGTTGCCTCTTAACCACAAAAGAGGTATCTACGTGTGCACACTGTAAGTGCAAGTAAGTAAGCAGCAGGGTGCTTGTATGTTTGTGTGTGCATGTGTGTCTGAGAGAGACAGAAAGTGAGAGAGAGAAAAATAGAGCAGTGGACCACAGGCTCTGTCTAATCTGAGTGAGGCCCTCTCTTTGTTGACAGCCAGTTTTGACATATTCTCAGGATTAGTTGCTCTGTCAACATGATGCCACTGGCTCCTTAAAATAGAGAGAGATGGGCAGTCAGGAAAACAAAACTGTAGTTGTATGCCACCTTAGACTCATAGATTGACTTGAGTCTGACCCAGATAGATGCAGACAAAATTTGAATCTGCATAGTGCTTCACTGCAACCAACTTGAGATGACAACACCTCCAGATATGGCTCTGAGCGTCACTGAAGGTAAGCACAGAACTGATGAGAGGCATATACATTTAATATAATAGGCAAAATACTTACAATATACACTATTCTCTGCATTGCTGCACATCTGCTATAATTAAAGGCACAGGGTCACCAGAAAGGAGTCTGAGGTTTGGTGAGTTTGGTCAGCAGCAAAATTAGACAGCATGTGTGGGGGAGATGAGTTACCCCTGAGTGATGGGTCTCTCTGACTAATAATAACTGAATAATAACTGAACAAAGACAAAAAATAAAAAATAAACTGCCGAATAACATGTAAAGTACCATACACTAAGACAATATTTTAGCTTTTTCTGTTCGTTTATGTGTTTTGTTTTCCCCCGAAAGGCCTGTCATCTTTCACTCTGACTTTAGCAGTATGTGTTGTTTCTTTCAGCCGTTACTGGTTCTTGACCCAGGCTGTCATGGTAACGGTCAAAGACATTAACGTAAAGGAAAGCAGACATTTCCAACACTTCGGCTAAGACATTAATCAACACTTTAGTTCATTTTCTAGTCAGTCTTGACTTTAAAAAAAAAACAGTTTCAATACATACCTATTGTAAGCTAAAACTGCTACCAAAGCTACTGAATTTAACTTACCAGCGCGGGAGCAGGTATGCAGGACATGAAACGCATTAAGTACACGACTCGAGGTTAGTACGTTAGCTTATGCCAAAATAGTTGTCATTTTTTAATAGGTTAATATCAATGTCGTATATATTGCACCTTCCTACAGCTAGTATGTCGGTTTAAAACTAGTAAACCTAACTAGCTCACGTTAACCGCGGACTGATTCTTTTGTGGGCAGGTGCTAGCATAAAGTTCCGGTTCATTTATGCCTCCGCAAAAGCATTTTTGTGTGTGGATTTTTTTTTTTTTTTATTAATTATTATTATTATTTTTTTTAATGGAGATTTCAGTTAGATTTGTAAAAAAGAATTAGTATCATTGTTTATGGATAATGTTTTTGTTGTTGTGTGTTTTTCCAAGGAGATTATAAAAATATTTTGATTTGATTAGCTAGTTCCTGTCCAGTCGTCTCACTCTCAGGGGTCTGCAACCTTCACACTCAACTTTTTTTTTTTTTTTAATTATTCAGCTTATATGTTTCAGGTTTTCTTTTTTTGTTTTTTACAGTTGAAGCATGTCAGAGTCACTTTAGACCTAAAAAATGATAGATAAAAAATTAAATGTTAAAGAACAACTTGTTTATTTTCATATACTTTTTGTCAAAGCCAAAAGTAGCCATTGTTTCAGTGCTACTGTTGTGCAAGTTAGCTTACTGGAAAGGCTCTGCCACACTAAATGGAATGAAGCCTTAATCATTATCATTTGTGTGTGTGTGTGTGTGTGTGTGTGTGTGTGTGTGTGTGTGTGTGTGTGTGTGTTGTGGGCATGTTTAAATTATGTGTTGGGTCAAAAATCCCAGAGCCCTATAGTTGTGGGGTCCAACCAGCTTTGTGGCACCAAAATGCTTTACGATTAAGCTTAAATAAGCTTAAAGGGCTGTTTGAAGGTCAAGACTTCAGTGTAGGGTTTGCGTTAGAATTAGGTTTAGGTTGTAGTGAGGGTAAGGGACCTTGTTGTGATTGTAGGGTATGGGGCAAGGGAATGCATCATGTCAATGATGGATCTCTCTGCATATAGTAACACAAGTGTTTGTGTGTGCTGGTGTGTGCGTGCAGCTGACTGTTTGCATAAAAATGGATAAAAAGAAATAAAGGTAGTTGTTTCACAGATAATATTTCAGGTTGTATGAGAACATGGTTAATAATTCATAAAACCATAATCTCCAGGTCAACACAGCTTTATGGGCCCTTTCCCTTTTCATCGTGTGCATGTGGTGCCATAAAGTTCCACAGTGGTGGTGATGCACACAGCTGTTGTCAGGATAGTGTTGTGTGTCCGGAATGATAAGCTTCCTGGAAGCACCCTGGCAGAGCGGAAAATTGGCTTCTATGACACCATGTAAGCATGGCCTTTCTCTGTTGTTGCTTCAGCACTCCAACAACCACAACTATATCCTGTATCACTTAAGACACTGTCAGTTCACCCAGGTTATCTTGCAGAACTAAACAGTTCTCTGTTTGACATAGCTGCATTACTGTGTGTGTCAGTAAGCATTCGTGAAGGACTGTTGAAAGTGTGGAGTGTTTCCAGGATTAGAAATTGTAGTAAAAATAAACTATACTGTTGATAAGGGATAAAACATAATAACTGCCATTGATTTTATTAAGGGGTGAAAGTGACTATAAAGTGCACTATGTCAAGAATAGCTCTGGAGGATTCCTACAAAGGTGTCATAAATCTGGAGAATTTAAAGGTACTATCTGGCAGAGGTCATTTTCAGGCATCATTGTACTGGTACATAATTCAAAATAGTTTCAATTTAAGTATGCTGATAATCCCATGACTATTCCACAGGGCTAGATAGTATTTCCATTACAGTATCCCATTGCAGACATTTGTTACAATAATAAACATTGTTTTAGCACCTTTCAAAATAGTAGTGACTTGTTGCTTTACATCAGGTCTATTCAATTCAACCTGTAAAGTAATGCGTTTAACAGTGTAAAACAATGCAGCTATTTTATTCTCTTTTATTTTTTATTCTTTTTTTTCTCCACTTTATTAGTTTTCACCATTGGAAAAAACCTTATGTAGCCTATAATAGTACAGGAAAATACAAAACACCTTTGTACTCATAGATAATTGCATTCTTCAAATGTTATTTAAATAAAATCACAATGTTAGACTATTTTTCATACTTAAATTATCAAAGGGTCAGGTTGAACAATTCATACTGAGCTCTTCAGGTGGTGACACTGTGCAGTAGGTACTTGCACCTGTAACCTTACACAGGTAGATGTGTTTGTTTACAAAACAGCACAAACTGGTCAGGGCAAGTATTATTCTGATAAGGAGGGCAGGTCCTCTTTGTGTCCTATTGTTATATGTCACTGTCACCAGTTCTTGAACTGTAGTTTCTACCATCTTGCAGATATGCCTCGTCAGTTCCCGAAGGTAACTCTGAGTGAGGCAGAGGAGGAGACACAGCTGCTGGCAGAGAAAGTATACGCATCAGCGCTAAAGGAAGAAGACCACAAAGATGCCTTATCAATGTTCACTGTGCCTGAGGACTGCCCAATTGGCCTGCAGCAGGCCAAAGACCATGAACTGCTCAAAGAGCTGGCAGAGCAACAGTCAGAGGAAAGTACCAAGAGGTAGGTGCTGCAATTGGTCTGGTATCAAATCAGGATATTGTCAAAAATCTAGTAACTGTAGCTGTCAGATAAATGCAGTGAAGTAATACATACATTTTCCCAATGTTCCCCTGAGATGTAGTGGAGTAGAAATATAAAGTGGCATGAGAAAATGAGACTCAAGTTTCATTCCACCACTGTCCATTCCACCATTTTGACTTGAGGGGGAAAATGATGTTTCCTTTTATCAATTATATTGTATACGTTGTAGGAAGAAAAGCTTGAAGATGATTCGTTCCCAGTCAATGTCCCTGCAGATCCCGGCGAATACTGACTGGACACGATCAGTGGCCGTTACGCCATTCCTGTCCCCCAGCTCCACCTGCTCATCAGTACCAGAAAACTGCCCTGATTACCAGAGGGTCACTATAAGTGGTGATTACTGTGCTGGAGTAAGTGCTATAAACAGGAGCATTATTAACAAGTGTGCAGCACAGTCAGAGAAATTAAGGCTTTCACAGCTTTACATATAGTATCTTTAATGAGTGTTCCCATCTAATTATTGTTCAGAGAAGGCTGAAAAACATGGCATATTTGTACAGTTATGATGCCTTAGATAACACATGTCATGTCCATTCCCCGTTCAGATCACAGTGGAGGACTATGAACAGGCTGCCAAAAGTCTGTATAAGGCTCTACTCATTCGTGAAAAATACTCAAAGCTAGCCTATCACAGATTCTGCAGAACCACGGCCCAGTTCCTCCGTAGTGCTGACAACATGAGATGGAATGAAGAAGATGAGGTTCTGCCAGGTCTGTAGTGTATATACATCATGGTATTTGAAAGTTTCCTCTCACTGATGTTTTATTCTTTTTTATTACTGTATTGTGGGTTGTCACATCACAAGTTCTCAGATTTGCCACTTATGTCATGACTTATTTATAACTCTATTTATTCCCCCTGCCACTTTTGTATAGTTTTAGTACAGACAGGACAAAAGAAATGAAAAAATACAGACAGGAAAGAGAAAAAAGAAAGGGGAGGGGGGTGACTGCTTATGATGTTTGGTTCTGATATATATATGACAGTAACAGAATAATGTTGTGGCCTTCCAGATATATGCCCGCATCCATCTGATGGGGAGGATCCTTACAGCATGGAGAAGATCCCTGAGAACCTGAACTATTTGCTGAATATGAAGGACGGAATAGTTAATGTGTACGACAACGCTGAGGCTCTGAAACAAAACAAGCCCCATGACCTTCCTTACCCAGACCTAGAAACCTTTGCTATTGACCTCAGTCATGTACTGGCAATGATTGCAGATGGACCAACGTAAGTTGCCTGAACAAAAACATGCTACACCGGTTGTTGCCACCCATGCAGTACTTCATGACACATACTAAAATGAGGCCTAATTTTCAGGAAGACCTACTGTCATAGACGACTAAACTTCTTGAGTTCAAAGTTTTACCTCCATGAGATGCTCAATGAGATGGCTGAGCTAAAGGAACTGAAGAGTGTGCCTCACAGAGATTTCTACAATGTTAGAAAGGTTAGAAATATCTCTACAGGTGTTATAAAGGGTGTATAATCAAATATAATATGCCAAGGATTGTCTCTGTAAAATATCTTAGTACATGCTGTCATTTCTTCCTTAATTTTAACTATATTTTTAAATTATTGCTATATTTATCATAAAAAAATAATAAAAAAAGAAAAGAAAACCCATGTGTGTCTAGTACATTCAACATTGTTTCTTTCTCTCAGGTGGACACACACATTCATGCAGCTGCCTGCATGTCTCAGAAACACCTGCTGACCTTCATACAGAAAACGTACAAGGCTGACGCTGATCGTGTGGTGCTGGAAAAGGACGGACAGAAGATGACTCTCCAGCAGGTTTTCCACAACCTCAATATGGACCCCTATGACCTTACCGTGGACTCTTTGGACGTACACGCTGTAAGAAAAGTAGAAAATGCCACCATGTTTTAGCACGAGGCTTGTTGTGTTATTCTGTGTTAATTTTTAAGTATGTTAAAATGGGGGACAAAATAACCCTTCAAGACAAAAATGGATTGGAATTTCATGCCAAACATTGGTCCGCAACATATAATTCCTTTACTCTTCCTGCCCTTAAGTTGTCTCTTAATGTCCCTGCAGCACATTTTTATGTTTTGTAATGTGTAAACTTTACAGGGGAGACACACCTTCCACCGGTTTGACAAGTTTAATTCGAAGTATAACCCAGTGGGAGCCAGTGAACTTCGAGAAATCTTCCTGAAAACAGACAACCTCATTGGTGGAGAATATTTTGCCCGGATCATAAAGGTATCGTTCCACACGATCATATATTTTAAACACACTCTTAAACACAGACAGTTAAACACACTCTACTTCTCACCTTCAATAGGAGGTGGCCCACGACCTGGAGGAGAGCAAGTACCAACATGCGGAGCCACGTCTTTCCATCTACGGACGCTCTCCTGAGGAGTGGGACAGTCTGTCCAAGTGGTTCATTCACCACAAAGTCCACTCTCCAAACATGAGGTGGATCATTCAAGTGCCAAGAATATAGTGAGTGCTACAGACACATTCAAGTTCCAACTTTAAAAATATTACGTTTACATAAAATGTACAAATATACGAAGTCTTGAAGTTTCACACACAATGTTTTTCTCTGTTTCAGTGACATATTCAAGTCAAAGAAGCTGGTACCTAATTTTGCCAAGATGCTGGAGAACATATTCCTTCCTCTGTTTGAGGCCACTGTCAATCCACAGAAGCACAAAGAACTTCATGTTTTTCTTAAATATGTAAGATGTTATATTTCTGTAGTAATTAATTCCTTCAGGTTTCTCATTTATAACTAATATTAATTTAGTAATTTGAGGGTGATATTAAATAATTTAAGGCCATAAATTAATAATAATAAATCTCTTCTTCGTATATGTGCAGGTGTCAGGCTTTGACAGTGTGGACGATGAGTCCAAACACAGCGATCACATGTTCTCCTTCAGGAGCCCCAAACCAGAACAGTGGACTGCAGACGACAACCCACCCTACAGCTACTACATCTTCCACATGTATGCAAACATCATGGTCCTCAACAACCTCAGAAAGTAAGAGTGAATGCATTCTTCCTTCTTCATTAAATTAGAGTGAATACTTGTGAGATTGACCGTAGGTCTGTAGGCCCAGTTAACTTTGTAGAGCTCTCAGGTAAGCAGTGATTAATTAATTATAGAAGAGTAACAACCTTACAAGAACTGAACTACTGAACAGCTGATGAGAGCAACTCAATATATGGTACAGCTAATATCTATAAATACTGTCAGTATGATGATTACAAGAAAGAATTAGAAACTGCTCCATTATTTTCTTGCATATTGATTGAGTGGTTTTCGTCCTTTTTTGTCCTCTGTAGAGAGCTTGGACTGAGCACCTTCCAGTTCCGTCCCCATTGTGGAGAAGCTGGATCAATCACCCATTTGGTCTCTGCCTTCCTCACAACGGACAACATCTCACATGGACTCAACTTGAAGAAGGTACGTCGGATTTGTTGACAGGCTTACTATTACAGTGATTAAGGAATGGAGGATCAAAGAGTAGTCCTTCACTTCCCAGAGCAGGGAGGAGATAACATGTCATGCACACTCTCAGCCAAAGCACAATATCATGACTACCCTCTATAGTTTTTGTCCCTGTTTAAAATGCATTGCAGTAGACACATATTGTCTACATATAGACAAACAGTGACCACAATATGAGAACACAGAGGAGTATTTGTTTCAGTGATGCTCATCTTTAAACCAAAAGGCAACATAATCAACCTTTTTCCTTCTGACTGTTTTGAAGTCTTTGCTGGCTTGAGAGCAAGTTTTTTCTAGCTTGTGTATCCAAACTCTTCTGCAGATTTCTCACTATGAGTGCTTCAGTTCATCACATCTGAAAATATGAGAACTGTAAGTGAGGGAGAGGAAAGAGGAAGTTCTGAATTTCTTGTGGACGGACAATGTGTTCCAAAAACAGAAAGAAAGAAAAACATTTAGGACTCACTGACAGTGATCTTAAACTGTACAGTTGCACAGGATTTTAGTCATCTTGTTTCACGAGGAAGCAATTTTCTTGTTGCTTCTTTAGGTTTTCATATGTGTATTTTACTCATTACAATTGTAGTAATCCAGCTATATCTCACTGTACATCTGGACAATGTGGATAAAGATCTACAAATTCTAATATTAGATCCAGTAGGAGAACCTGGAACAAAATGTAAAGTTTTAGATTTAACAGTTCAGTACTTTGTGGAGCCAGTAAGAGCAGCAGAATAAAGAGAGCTCATTACTACATTCCAGAAAGATACAACTAGCATAAATATACCATGTAAACAGCTGAAAGGGTTTGTTTAAGATGATTCATATGTACATCACACAGTGGCAAAGCTTCTTTCCTACCTCTGTGTACAATATGTGTACCCTATGTATTGCCAGAGCAGTATTTATTTTTTAAACTTCATGTTTCCCCAGAGCCCTGTGCTGCAGTACCTGTACTACCTGGCCCAAGTGCCAATCGCCATGTCTCCACTCAGCAACAACAGTCTGTTCCTGGAATACTCCAAAAATCCTCTCCGGGAGTTCCTGCACAAAGGCCTGTGTGTGTCCCTGTCCACAGATGACCCCATGCAGTTCCACTACACCAAGGTTAACAGAGAAGACAGAAAATATTGTGCTTCTAGGCTTCATTCAGTACATCAGCTCATACTAAACACACTATTGCAGCGAGCATTGGGTGGATTTCTAGTTTTGCCTGTATTATCCATTATTTGTGTGTCCTGATTGTAGGAACCACTGATGGAAGAGTACGCCATAGCAGCTCAGCTGTGGAAGCTCAGCACCTGTGATGTGTGTGAGATAGCCAGGAACAGTGTGCTACAAAGTGGACTGTCTCACCAGGTACAGTGATATCTTCACTCCTCCTTTATCATGCCAGACACGACCAAGTCTCCATTACATTTAATCAACACTGATCTTGACAATGTATTCTACTGTTTGTTTGCAGGATAAGAAGCACTTCTTAGGAGTGAACTACCTGAAAGATGGACCTGAGGGGAACGATATCCGTCGGACCAATGTCGCCCAGATCCGCATGGCCTACAGACACGAGACACTGTGCAATGAACTGAGCTTCATAGTTGATGCAGTGAAGTCTGAAGCTATGAGTGAATAAAATGGGCCTCACATTAGACAGAATCCAAGCATGTTGAACTCTTAGTAATCACCATTTACCTTTATTTTGTGATGATTCACTGAAAAATACAGAAAGCAATGCTTAGCTGGTCACAAGTTGATAGCAAAGGAGTTTGGTAAAGTGAAGACACATGTTTTGGATGACTGTTGGCACTTTGGCTCTCAAAGGTTTAGACAAAAGCTGTGGAGGTCCGGACATGTGTGAAGTAGATCCGCACACTTGTCATAACTCAAACCCACTATGTATAAACAACTGTACCTTACACTCCATTTTGTGATGGGGGTGTGTCATAAACTTGAAGTTTTTCAGTTACTGTATGCACTGTACGTCAGACAGGAACACTAATGGTTGAGAGAACTTAACACAATGTTTGTTCAGAGCACTCTGGTAAGAGATAAATTATGTCTGGGACATTCCCTCTGTCTCTCCCTTAAATAACTTGTTTTAAATAGGTTTCAGTGAGTTTTTGGAAAAATGTCCATATACTAAAAGATTTGGGAGAGTTCATAATGACATATCCCTTTTAAAAAGTGCTTGAAATTGTTGCATTTATATGTATGTTCATTATCTGGAGCAGCAAACAGTATGTTAAAAGAATAAAAAGTCTTCATTCTATACAGTGATTGTATTGCAAACATTGCCATCTAGTGGCTAAACAGCACAATTAAAACCTCAGACTGAAAATTCTTAAAAGTACATAAAACATCTACAAATATAAGTGCACTTCACAGGCATTCTGTTACATTACTGTCATACAAAACAAAGGACATTAAAAAGTCTCTAAAAATAGTATTACTCATTAATTGTCCGCTGGAGTCCTTCTAAAAGATATATCATCAAAAGATGAGATGAGAAGATGTTTAACTTTCATTACTGTCAACTTCTATCCTCTCATCTTCCTGAGGAGCAGTCTGGGTTTCCTTTATACTCTTCACACACGTCCACTCTTCTGTCTGGATGAACTCTGGCTGCTGCTTCATGTCAGTGCTGCGAGCACGATTCCTACTCCTTTTAACAGAGAGAAAGAAACAAGTCATACTCTATACAGTAAGAATAACAATAAGAAAAAGTAAGACATTGTTTAATGTGGCGTATTTTCACATGGAAAACAACTCACAGTTTTATGTATACAATGATGATTATTGCAATTAGGAGGAGGGCACAAGTTGAGGTGATGAGTACAGCCTTTGCTGGAACAATAAAACATGAAACGTAAAAGACGTCAAACAAAACAAAAATCACATTGAAGCACTTAATATTTCGTAACTGTTACTTGTGTGTTTTACTTGTTGCACTGTATTTTCTGTACAGTATGAAATTCTCCTACCTCCTGCAGAGCCTTGTGTTCGGCCAACAAACCGGGCTGGTTCTGCCTCGCTGTCTATGGTTTGAGGAGTTGTGGAGGAAGAAAGAAAAAAGGAGGAGGAATATGTAGAGTGTGTGTTCTGGGTGGAGTCCGCTGCCCTTGTGGGAGACTGAGTTTCCCTGCTGTTCAAAGGGCTATCATTTGTTGTATCCTTCAATTGTGTTGCTGCATCTGTTTAAGAACAGTAAGGCCACATGAGATTAGATAAATTAGTTTATTTAAGGTGCATACCATTTAATGAATGTATGTTTATATTGTTCACATTATTTTTTGATTATTTATAGAAAAATATGCTTGTGTTAATATTTTGTTAAAGCACAAATAGTCTTCCTTACAATAATGTAGTAATATTGATAAACATCAATATCGAGGTATTTGGTCAAAAATATTGTGATATTTGATTTTGTCCATACAGTCCAGTCCTAGTTTAAAGAAACCTTTTAAAGTGACACTTCACCTCAACATCAGAAATACGTTTTCCCTCCTTCCTGTGGGATATTAATCCATCTAAATAGTTTTTGTGGAAGTTGCTGAGTTATATCGGTCATATAGATGTCTGCCTTCTCTTCAATGTAATGGGACTAATACCCCTTTTCCATACACGTTTTATTGGCCTGGTTTGACTGGGTTTTACTCAGCACAACAGCCCAGGTATCCAGATGTGCAACTCCATTATAACAAGGCTTCCTGCTTGAAGGTGTTTTTTAACTGAAGACAAGCTTAGCTTGAGTCAAGCAGATGTAAAATAACAAACAAACACTTCATTTCCTATAAAATCTTCAAATCAAAACTGTTATTTTTGTTATTCAAAAGTTTTTGTTATGAAGCAGCTAAATCAGGAAATGTTGGGTTTTCATCAGTGGTAACTTCACATGATTCCTATACAGATGAAAGTGAACATTACACAGGCAGATACCTTAAAGTACAAACAGTGATGGAAGTGGCTCAACAGCAATGTCTTTTTCCAGAAATCATGATCTGGTTACTGAAACTAATTCACAGACCTTGTTGTGAGTAGTTTCATGTAGGAACCACTTTCTTTTCACTGGCAGATTCTACTACAGAAAGAAAGTAGTTCCTACATGAAACTGCTCACAACAAGGTCTGTAGACTATCTTGAGTAACCAGGTCATGATTTCTAGAAGGAGACATTGCTGTTGAGTTTTTCAGTTGTGTTTTTTTTTTTTTTGGTGTTTTGAGTAACACAATCTGAGTGTCATTTTGCCCCATTATATTCATAAGAGGGCAGATATCTCTATAGACAATATATCCCAAACAAGGCAACTCACATGATAACAATCTAGATGGATAAATAGCATTACAGGTAAGAGGAAAAATATATACTCTGTCCCATTAAAAGGGCATTTCTGTATGGGTTGCTGGCAATAGTGGTAAACACATAATGAACACACTTTCTCCAAAATTTCAGTCCAACATTTTGTCATAATTTTAATCATGTAGAATAAATTAAATTTACATATGCATCCAAATTCAGTCCACATGTAAATGAAATAAATTGTTAATGTTATGATTTAAATCTTATCTTACAATTTTCAGTCAGACTGTTTTGTTTAAAGAACAAAACACAAATACATTTGAATAAATCACAGATAGCGTGCATTGTATCTTCAACTAACTGTTGCCTCTTAATGTGTAGAAAAAGTACATATAAAAATGTCATACCTGATTCATTAAAGCAAAACACATCAAACTTTTGTGTCACAGAGGCTCGCCATGGCACCAAGCCTGTCTGGTTTTGGCCACAGTTATGGAGGGCGTTTCTGCGGGGAATGACTGCAAAATGTTCATCAATCCATCCAAACCTGAACAAGACAAAACATGACATACAACTGTAACATCAGGCGATGATGATTGAGGTGACCTTGTGCATTTCTTCTCTGGTCTTACCTGCATGTTTCGAAACCTCTAGTCAGAGCTTCTTTCACTTGTGCTTTTGAGGCAATGTTCACTCCAAGGGACAAGCATAGCCTCCGAGCTTCAGAGGCATTGAAGGCATACACTGGCTGGCTGAGGGAGTTTAAAGAGCTTACCTGAAATACTCCAGCAATAGTTTTGTTTGCTGCTGGAAAAACTGTAAACAGAAAATATTCTCAGATTTAGTTTTACAATACTTTAAATTTAAAAATCATTCTACATTTATCTACAGAAACAATATAGAATATTTTACATATGAACACAAATAAAAACACCTTGTAGTACTTACCTCTGATGTGGCTTGTGTCAATTTTTTGATCACAGATGACTGCAGTAATTGACATCACCGCTGTGATGCAAAGCCAGATCGTATTCATCATGACTGGCCAGAGTAGAGACGGATGAATGCCGGGGATGAGACAAAGTGTTGCTCGCTTTATGTGTCTGCCTATGAGCCAGATGACAGGGTTAAATAGAGGTGATTCTGTTCACCGGGGTGTGTGGATGCTGCCACTGCCAGAAAGTAAAGGAAAAGGAAGAGGGAAGTACTGCTCACGGGTCACATCAAGATCTATCATATGTTCTAGGAGCAGGACCCATGGGAGAAAGAGATAAAACTAATGGGTCAGCAGGAGACAAAATGAACTTAATTTGTGTTCCAGGAATAATTAGTTTGTTTTCCAATTAAGTACTTAAATATTACATTTTTGAGATTTATGTGAAATACAGATAAGTCATAATACTCATAAAAATCACGTCTAACACTGATGTTATGCATGTCAGTGTCCTCAAAGAGTGATTTGCACTGTTAATGACATCTGACTCTGGGCACTTTGTCCAAATGATTTCCTCTCATGGGGCGTTACTCAATCATGAATGCGCTTATGATCTCTGGTATCCTCTGATGAGCCCTTGGCACACGACTACATCCCACTTCCACAAAAACATTTCTGCACAAGCCCTGACGGCAGGAAATGACGCAAAGTGTGCTGACGAACACGCAGCAGTGTTTTTGTCAGATGTGAGGTGCCAGTGAGGTGTGTGGGCACAACAAATGACAATCTGGAGCTACGGGAAATGACAGGTATTACAGTTCTCTTAAGGCCGGAGATTTGTGTGTCAACGGGGTCATATTCTAGTTAAATTACATTTAACTTACAATACATTACACTAAATGGTTTCCTGTGTTAATTGAGCTAGTCCTATGAGAAATTGATGGAATTTTGATGTGTGGGAAATTGAAGACAAGCATGAAGTTGAAAGAAAATGTGATTGTGACACTTGTAAGCTCACATGACTACAAGAACCCAACTTTTCATCTTTACATTATGGGAACAAAACACAACATGTTAATAAGAGAGCTGTGGAGGTGCTCCATTTGACAGAGCTAATCAACTGTCTCCCCCTGCTTTCAGTCTTTGTGCAAAGCTACGCTAACTGGCTGAATGTGCTTACTAGTATACAAATACTTTCAATCTTCTCATCTAACTCAAAGAAAGAAAGAAAGAAGTGTCCTTCACAAAATGTCAAACTATTCCTTTAAAAGGGCTATGATAATTTAAAAAAAGTACCAAATGAAAATGTGAAATTGTTTAGCTCTTGTGTTGTGTCATCATCAAGAACTCTTGTACATATAGACTTGATCCAACACAGGCTTTATTAAGTCAGTGACGTAGTATAAAGAGCCACAAAGTCTGCGTAGGAAGGAAGACGTGGTGGATGAATGGGTCAGATGTACGACTTTCACCCCAGTGACCAGGATTTCCATCCTGTGTGCATCCTGGGGCATCATGGCGGTGCTGTGGTTAGCACTTTCCCCTTACAGCAAGAAGTTCCTGGGTTCGAATCAGAGGCCTTTCTATGTGTGTGTCTAATGGATGCTCGGGTTTCCCCACCATCAGCTGACCAGCTAAAGTTGGTCCCTGGGTGCTGTACAGTGGCCGTCTGCTGCTGACTTAGTTGGCTTATTACTATTTTCTTCTTCTTATTATTATTATTATCATTATTATTATTATTAATCTTATTATTATAATTATTGTCATATTTCAGTCACACTCACTCACTGGTTAGATTTGTGGTACTTTTTTTGTGTTTTTTCTTTTTTTTTTTTTGATCAGTCAATCACAGTGATAGGACAACTCATACAAAAGTATCCAAATTGAATTTTAGTGAAATAATAGTCAGCACAATGGCAGCAGTAAACTCTTGATTATTTATTTTCCCGGTGTAAATCATATTCATTCAACGTAGTTTGACTCTACCTACCTGCGGTGGCTCTGTGTCCCACCAGTGGAGCCCACACCACAGTTAGAGAACCAGTGGATTAGGCTGAGGCAACAAAACTACTACTAAAACTACTTTGTTGGATTTAAGAAAAGATCATGGTTTGGGTTAAATAATAAGTCAACATTGACTTAATGTTACACACGGAATACAAACAGCAGTGCGGCAAATTTCTTCCATATGTGAGCCACTTAAACATATGAAGAATATCTGGGGTTACCATCTAGACATGACCACCAGACAGACACAGTTAGCAACGAGCTGGTGAACATATTAACAACTAGAGTCACATGTTTCCCAGTGGAGCTGGTAGAGACCAAAAACCAGTTGATGGATTAACAGAAACACAACTCCAAATGAATGTTGCTCTGTAAAAGCTGGAAGTGTTTTTAGGCAGCAGTTTGCAAACAAGTTCCCAGTGTCAGTGCCTGGCAAGAGTCTTGTTATCAACATGAAACAGATTTTCTAACAAAATTTAAAGTATAAAGAAAGGAGTATGTCAGTACAGACACCAGATTTGAAAACTTTGGTGTACTACGTAATAAAGACTTAGCTGCAGTGATAGGTTTAATGACCATTGTGTGGTCACATTTGTCAAGGCCTTGAATGGACATTAATTTATATGTAAAATTCCCTCGATGCAGGTTTAAAAGGTGACACAATTTGTTTCTATTGTCCCTGAGTGACCAAAAAAAGCTACTGCAGTAAGTAAATCCCCTGTATTGCATGACAGAAGAGGCATTATATCACTAATCTCCTGGGACCTTCTACAGTATTGCTCAACGAGAATGACTGCAATCTGTTTTCAGGCACCTTTATTTAAAGGTGAAGTGGCACAGCATAAAATCCACAGAGAACAAACAACACAGGTAGGCACACATGTGCAAAGAAGATAAAAATAAGCCTCATACCATCTAAACAGTGCTCTCATACAAGAAGAAAACCTCTCAGTGCTCTGAAGACACAATCCAAAATGGCACAAACAGAACCGTCAACTGCAAAATATTGCACTTAAGGAACTACTTTGGAATGTGCTTATATTTGAAAGTCTTTAAATACACATTATAGAAATAAAACAAAAAATAAAAACATTCCTTTGTTTTCTCTATCTTTAAATATGACTTCAAAAAATCTCTCAAAGGCTTTATTATCTACTGGACCTGAGAGATTATACTTTAACATTAGAGTGTAGATAAATATACACTTTTTCTATTGCGGCATTTAATGGAAAAGTGCCATATTCTTCATCAAAATGTATCCAAACCAGAACAAATCATTACATATGCATCTAATTTAAATAGATATAGATAGTTCATCACACTATATAATTGGTCCCTAAACATAAATGATCTTTTTTCTCGCTGCAGCAAACAATATGTCAATTTTTCAGTTCAAACAAAATTATAACTTAATGTTATCCATAAAGCCTCCCAAAACGTCTTTGTCCCTGGAGAGTCAGGGTCGTGGATTCAAGTGAGTCCGAGTGTGGTGATATGGTAAACTGACAGAGACGGAGGACGACTGCTGTCTCTGTTGTTCTCTCCTGGGGTTCTTTGGTTGTGCTGCTACAGTCAGTCCAAAGATCTTCATCTCGCCTTGCGGTCACAGTCCTCCTCGGCTTATGTGTCCTCACGTCTGTTGTAGTGGCCACTGAAGAACGTAAAAATACTGATAACCAGACACATCACCACAAACAGCGTCAGGGCCATCAAGAGAACCCGCCGACTCACGGAAATCTTGGGAGAAACTCGACCAAGAAGAACCAGGACCTCCTCCATCCTCCTGTGAAGATAATGACCTCATACAGTAAAGAGCTGATATTTTGAGCGCTGTCAACAGATTCATATAAATACAATGACAGTGTGGGAACCACTGGGATAGATTATTAGTTATATATTACTGAATTTTGAAATAAACTTGAAAACAGGTTATTTGGCCTTTTACCGTCATAGAAAACATGCTGTTTATTTCCACAGGTTACCTGCTTGTCTTTATCTTCTTTCCACTCTCTTCATCCTTATTTTTCAATTCCAGCAATTTCTCTGCAGCGCTTTCCTCTTCACGCTTCTCCTCCTGCAGCACTTTACTTTGCTTCAGTCCCTCTTGGTAGCTGCATTTGAAATGTTCAAATTTAGTAGCAAGATTTAAGGATATGCAGTAATAAAATGCCTGAAATATTGAGAATGTAGAATTTATTATTACAACTGTAAATGTCTCTGCACTTAAAATTACATAAAGAGAAAATTCACCTGTACAACAACAATAGGACCAATGGGTCCCATAAATGTGGTGATTTATGAGGAGCAACAACATTGTTCATCACACATTGTGTGTTTGTGTGTAGTTAAGGAGCAGGAGAGAAGGCCTCACCCTTTATTATATGCCTCCTCCTCGATCTTTGCTTTGAGCTCGGCTCTGATCTCAGCTCTGATCTCCTCTAAGTTGACGGCAGGCTTGGCTGGCTCACTTTCCTGCTCCGACACACTCTTTCCACTGCATTGTTTCAGATGGGAAAGAACAATCAGCCACCACATCACAACACCGTGGCCTTGTCTTATAATGGACAGGCCGCAGCGCTGGCCGAGTGGCGGTGTGCATTACAGACACCATCACAGGCACGGCGAGTCCGAGCAGAAAAAATGGAGCTGGCACTTTGCACATTTGTTATTGCTATTCTCGTCTCCTCACAGAACATCTCGCTCAGACACTTGAGAGCTCTACTCCGGCTCACTTTATAACCAGGATATGATGGAAGCCGGGTGCCTGGACTTTGTCAAACTCTTGCAAATGTTTAGATTACGATCCAGGACAGCATATCCATCAACTGCAGCAGGGTTTGATTATTTTCTATGCTTTCAGGGTTATTTTCACCTCACTGGGCCTTTTTTTTGTGCTACAAGAAACATCCTGAAGGTCACACAAACAAGCCAAAGGTCCCACTGCAGCACAAAATGCTTTTGATAAGAATGATTACAAGTTCAGGCTTGTCTAGGCCCATTGTTTCAAGGACTGTGTGCTGACCTTGGGAATCAAGCAATGGTATGTGTACATTCTGTACATGCAGTGTGTCAGTGTGTGTGTGTGTGTGTGTGTGTGTGTGTGTGTGTGTGTGTGTGTGTGTAAGTAAAACACCACGAGAACACAAAACATACCATTCTGCTGCTGGTTGTGCTGCCTCTGTGGGAGTGCTGCCTTTCGCATCATTTGCTTCACTCTAAAGAGGAGATTGTTGAATATAGTTGAAGAATATTATTGCCTTCTAACAACAATACACAATAGGTGTGATAGAAGTATTCACATCTTTAACTTGAATAAAAATACCAACACCACAATGTAATAATTCTTGATTATAAGTTACATGTCCTGCATTTGAAATCTTACTCAGGTAAAAGTACAGAATTGGATCAGCTCACTCAAAGACATCTGAAACGTGACATGAGACCCCAACTTGACACTGATTCTTTTGTATTGCATTTCATAACAGAATGCTAAAAACAGGGCAAGGGGTTGAGAACAGGGGTGGGGTGGTGGTGCACGTGTTTTTTTATTTGTTTGTTTGTTTTTGTTTTTTACCCAAAATTGTCTCTTTTGATAGTAAAAGTTGCAGACCCCTGAACTTGGAGTACATTGGTGCCCCTTTTTGAAGAAGTGTGTTGTACCTGTGTTGTAACCAGGCATGCTAACGCAGAGGAGTGTCAGTACATAGCCATAGCCCTGCTGCTGTTTATCATGGATCGTCATCAGGGAAAAGAATATAGTCTTGTGTTGCTTCTACAGCCCTTAAAAGTGGCAAAATTTAAAATCAGTAAGTAGAGGGATAGCAAAACACAGCCCAAACTCATGTGAGTGTGATGAATCTCAATCAGCATATAATATGTGAAAGTGAGCATAGTTTCAGAGACTTCCACTCAAAAGCAGGGGCTGTGAAACCACTTCTTTAATGTAAATTTCAAATGGTCAGGTCTATGTTAGCATTGGTCTTGCAGGGTACGTGATGATTTATAATAGTTGGTGATGTTTTGAGCCATTTTCAACCCATGAAATGCAGATTTTTATAAATTTGTAGAGAAATGTCTTCACATTACAGTAATATAATTTAGTTCACAGCTCAAAAACATGTTAAAGTGTGCAGTACCTCTTTAAATGTAATGTCTTAAACTATAAAGTAAATAGCAACTTTCAGATAAATGTAGTGGAATGACAAGTATAGCATTTCTCTCTGAAAGCAGTTCTGTATGTATAGTATCATAGCAATGCTCCACTAAAGTAAACTAAACAAATTTGTACTTGAGTACAGTACTTAATCAGTGTCGATATGATTTCAAACTTTTTTTTTTTTTACTTATAACCTGTAAATTGCAGAAATATGACCACAGGGGCTTTACAAAAAGAAACACCTGAAACTTACCTGAAAATTTTAAGAACAATATGTCCTAAAAACACAGCAAGAGTCTTAAATATGTTTCTGACTGATAACTTTGATTCAGTAGTGACTCTGAGAGAATGGGTGTCATATCATTAAATGCTCGATGCGTCATTCCCCATCATTTCCTGACAGGACGCAAAGACCTACCAGGACAGGAAGAGCACCAGTGGTGGGTCCTGTGTTGGGGCCTGTGTTGGGTCCTGTGGTGGGTCCTGTGGTGGGTCCTGGGCCAGCTGTGGCTGGAGTCTGACCCGGGATGTTCAGGAGGTTAAACTTAGGCACCACCGCCACGCTCACCCTACGCCTGGGTAGAGCCTGGAGATGAGAGAGTTGTCATTGTAAACATGTTAAAAGGTGGATGTTAGTTTTTAGTACAAGATCACAGATCTGTTGGCAAGACTGTAGACTTTCAGTCATTTTACAAGATAAACATAAACACACATTAATCTTCAGAGCCCTTTTTTTGTTTGACTAACTGTCCAAAATCCAAAGACATTCAGTTCACAACCATATGAAACAAATACACGATTAACAAATTATCAAAAGTGTTTTTTAAATTTTTGGTTGATTGAAATGTTGATTAAATGACTAAATTAAGGACTAAAATGTCACTCAGAAACACTTGTGTGCTCACCTTTCCAAGGGTGAGGGACATCGATCTTGATGGTCGTGGAACTCCATCATCTTTGTAAAGATGGACAAAGAAACACTGAATACAGAATAACTGTACAGGACACTGTAAGCACAGAAACCATCAATGATGACCAAAACTGCTGGTACCGTTTCCAAGGCTGCAGTGAAACGGCTCACTAACACAGCATTAGGATACTCTAGTAACAGTGGAAAGTTTATTCTTACAGAGCAAAGCAGCAGTGATGCTAAAAAAAGACACATGCTTTATCAAACCCCTGGATAAAGTTTAAAAACATTTTCCATTTACAAGCATGAAAGCCTTCGTAGAAGAAAAATACCATGTCAGGCTGGCTGAGTTTGTTTTCCTGTGTTTGACCTGAACGTGGTCTCCAGTTGTAGTCTTACCTCCAGTGTCTACAGAGCCTCCATAACAGCGATTTGAGTTCTGGTTGGCCAGCTTCTTAAACTCCATCAGCTCTGCATGGTCCTTCTCATATGTCCTCTTCAGATTTTCTACATATTGCATCATGACCTCAGTGGCCTTGTTCATACGTTTCTCCTGTAGCACAATGAAAAGTCAATCAACACAAGCCTGCATTACAATATTTGAGCACAGAAACAGAAACTTCTGTTAGAGCATAGAGAGTTTGAACAAATGATTTTTTTTGTGTGTGTGTGATAGGAGCTGTGAAACAAGTCCAAGCAGTCCAACATGCAGTATATTTGGCTTATCCCATCAGCTCACTATTTATTAAGTGAAATTATACATAGAAATTTTACCATCACGGACTAAACACCTTAAGATGTATCATCTTGTTTTCAAAAGGGCCCCAACAAACACACATAAAAGGAAAACAGAAAAATATGTTTTCAGGTTTATGCCACCTAACAATAAACATTAATATGACTCTTAATAAGCTGCTTGTGCAGACGTCCAACTTCCCTGTTGAGGACGGCCGTTCTTCCTCTTCATACAGTATATGATACAGTGACGCCAAAGACAATCACACACCCAAGCTATTATTTGCAGTGAACACAAACTGTTTGACACAGTTTAACATTTTAAGAATATATGAATTCCACTGAACGTGGCTGTGTAGAAAGCTACCTGAAAGTCACTCAAAAGAGATTGGATCCAAAATGTTACAGGAGCTTTAATTTCTGTGCAGTTTAGAGCCTTATAATTAGATTATTAATAGATGGAGAGCAGCACAAAGAAAAGACAGAAAGGGGTCGTAATTTATTGGAGTGGTTTGGGATTATAAATAGCCGAAGAATTTTGTACTGCTGTGAAATTGCTCTTTAACTGATGTTTGCTTTGGCCGGCAAGAGGTCAGCCCTGACATCAGATGAAAATCATTATAAATTTGAAAATGCTGCCAAACAGACATTCCAGTGGTCCCAAGACATCCTGAAGAGGACGGTATATGTTAAACAATAAGATATACAATGCAGCGGTCTCTTTATCTGCCATTAACTGTGCTGCGTTTTCTCTGTTTGCACTGTTTGTGTAACTGCACCTGTCGAACTGCTCCGACTATCTCTGCTCTGCTGGAGAGCCGCGTGGCCAGCCGGTGCAGCACCGCCACCGTCTCTATGAGGCGCTGGTAGGCCTCGCGCTGCTCCAGGTTCTGCCACTGTGGTGAAGTCATCTGCAAGAAACACAACAACATCTCGTTACAACTCTCTCAGGAAAACAAAGAGTACATCAATGTCCCCTTTGTACCTGGGATTGGACGTGGACAAGATAAATATTTACTGTGGGACACTTCCAGGAAACATTAAGCAGATAAATGGCCACTAAAGAGCCAGGGGGAGTTTTCCTTTTTTTTTTTTTTTCTCATGAGTTAATCTAATATCAGCTGCTGTTTTCGAGGACTGACCTTCAGTGCTCCTTTGAACTCTTCGAGTTCTTTCTCGGTGTCTTCCTCAGTCAGGTTCCTCTCCCTCTCTGCCTGTTTGAGCCGCATCTCCAGGGTGTAGTTGTCATTACGAAACGCCAGTGACAGTTGGACAAATGCATTCTGTAGGGAGGAAGTTACTGCAATATAACACTCTCTGCGGCACATAAAACGGCACATTAAACATAAGCTATTGGTGGCAGCGACACAACAACTCAGTGGTAAATCTCAGTGGTAAATCCATAAAAGTCTCTCCCACAATGCAGCATACTAATATGCGTTTTTATTCGTTAACACGTGAGGGAGAATGAAGCACCCGTGAGAGCAGCCTGGGGAACAAGCTGCGATTGTGACACTTGACCTCTTGATGTTTTTGTGAGTTGATCAAAGCCAGTTTGTGCAGTTTTCCAACATACATGGGCCGCGGCTAAGAGGAAATATATGACCTCTGACTGTCCTGATGCAGACACGTCCCCGAGGGAGCAGCGAGAAGGGCTGTAGCCTGAGCCTGTCAGCGTCACTGATGTTTGCATTTTCTCCACAGGAAATCACTCTTAAGTCTCTTCGGTCTGATCAGGGACAGAAAACACTTTCCTGTTGACAGAACTCCACCAAATCCAGGCAGCCAATTTTTATGACACTGTAATTAACTACTTTGGTAACAAAACAGATCGTCATAAACACGGCGCTACACGTGACAAGTGTTCAGCGGTACGTGGAACATAACATCTGGCTGCACTGTTTGAAATAGTGTTTGAACACAGTTTACTGCTCAAAGTAAACAGATTACTGTTGGTGGTCAATTTTATGACCCTTTGTAAGATGACTCAGTTAATTTCTGAAGAGTGTTTTGACAGCGGAAATGAGAATATTAAACTGATTATATTCTGTTTGGGGAACAGAAGGTGGCATGAAGGAAATTCTAGTTTGTTTGTTTGTTTGTATTTTTTACCATTTAACAGTTTAAAGGACCAATCTGCAGGATCTAGTATATTTATAGATATAATCAGCTCATTCTAAAGTAAAGTGATTATACACTAATGAAAACATGTGAATAATATATTCTATTTCTGCCATATTCTGCCAATAAATCCCCACAAATCTTACACATCGGACCTTTAAGTTGCATTTAAGTAGTAAATGACTGTATTTGCAAATAAGCTGAGTCTTTCATTACTATTCAGGCTTTCATATATCACTTAAGTGACTTTTAAAAGATCTTACGCCCTGATGAAAACAGTGAGTCAAAACACATCGGCTAATCCATGACTGAATAAATGTTTTTTTATTTTTATCCTCACTATCAGATGGCCTTGGCTTTTTTCTGACTGCCAATCATTACCCTGAACTGAACATTGGGCCTATACCAGTGAGCTTTACCTTTGGACAGAGCCAGGCTAGTGTTTCTGACCGTTTTTA
Source organism: Lutjanus erythropterus (assembly GCF_056507025.1). Lineage (NCBI taxonomy): Eukaryota > Metazoa > Chordata > Actinopteri > Lutjaniformes > Lutjanidae > Lutjanus > Lutjanus erythropterus. Next base: position 22,409,483 of record NC_139317.1, read on the forward strand.
TGCTAAGCTACGCTAATCAGCTGCTGACTCCAGCTTCATATTTAATGTACAGATATGAGAGTGGTATCAATCTTCTCACCTAATTCGCAACAAGAAAGCAAATACATGTATTTCCCCAAATTGTCAAACTACTGCAGACAAGCACAAGCAAAGCACCACAGAATAAAAATATCAGTCGTAGCATGCATGAACAAACTACTGAACTTTAATTACTTCATCATGAAGTGGAATAATTTAATGTTTTGTGGCTTTTTACCTTATTTTTTAGCAGTGAATAATTACAACAACAACAAAAAAATCCTGCACACATCAGATACCAACCTCAACTTCTTTTTCAGTGAGTGGAGGTGCACTGGAATGAAATCAAAGAGGAACTGTTAGTATGGTAAGTAATGTACACAGAGTATTTGTACACAGTAAAATGAAGATGGGAAAGGAGGGTTATTTTTCAGTGATTAGGCAGGAAAACCGAGGCAAAGGCTATAAGCTAACTGAAGCACAAATCATAGATTTGTTACACACCAGCCTGGTAGACCTCGGTGAAGTTTGAGTTTTCTCAGCATCACATCTGAAATGTTTGGCATGGCGTCAGACTTCCCCCTCGTCTCCTCAGTACTCGATGAGTTTGTAGAGGGTGGAGGACCTGAAGACACACCATTGCATAAATCAGACCTGAAGAAAATCAACTTTTTTCGGGGAAGTTTAGTTCAAGTCTTTGAGTCTTCCAAACCAACCGGGACCGGGGACAGACTGGATGCTACAGTGACTCACTATCACCTCTTGAGGTACAAGATTACAGACAGGATGGGCCAGGGCCAGCTGGTTAGCATGCTAACTTCAATAGATATCTCTGCAATAGAACAGATGTTCTTGACATAATGTGAAAAAGACATTCTTGCTGCATTTATTCTGTTTAATTCTTTTCATGAAAAGCAGCCAATGTACCCACAATTGTCACCAAGATAATGATAAAAATGTAACATAATGTAACAGCAGCGTAAGTAAATATGGGTCATAAAGTCAGTGGAGGGTTTCAGTAATGTCAGTTACTGAAGCCTACAGGGCAAAAGACATCTAATTTGTGAATATTAGCCATCATAAGCTACTGCATCAAAACACCTGAGTGTGTTGAAGTAAGGATGGATGCATTTTTATCTCTTTTCACTTGCAAGAAGAAAAACATTGCTTTCATAGTTTATATATTTAATTAGGTCAGAACTTGAGACTTGTCTCAAAAGCCACGTCTTTAGACGGTCAAGTCTCAGTGCAGCGAAGTCCAAGTAAAGTCTCAAGCCCAACTTTTTTAAAGTCTGACTCAAGTCCACCTGCATCTATAAAAGTTAAACCACTTCAATAAAAGTGTGGCACTAACCTTTCCCACAAACTAGCCTAGTTTTGAGGTGCCCCAGTAGCTCAGTTGGTAGAACGTGCATCTCGTGTACAGAGACTATCAGTCCTCTGCAGCAGCCATATCTCTGCCCATTTCCTGACTATCTAGAGCTGTCCTATCAAACAAAGACAAAATAATCTAAAAAGATAAAACTAGCAGTTTAAGTCTATCATTTGTTTATTATAAACCACCAATTTTTGTTTTATTTACTTCTGTTTTCATGCCTGACTATGTTCATTTATCTATTTTGATCTAATTTTTAATGTTTCTTTATATCTGCACTTGAAAAATCTTTTCCTCTTTTAAACTGTATGTTTAACTCGGAAAACCCCAATAAAAAGAGTTGTAATAGAAATATCTGACTTGGGTCCAAATCTCAAGTCTACTGCTCTGTGTCCTTCCAAAACACACAAAATCATTTCCTCATTTGATCAGGTGGTCTTTGGCTCACACACTTTCACAATCATGCCATCTGCTGATGGAAAATGAAAACAGCATTTATTTCTCTGTTACTATGTTGCCAGTAAATGGATGACACAGAGGAAAAAAAACAAGAACAGATCATCATCATCATCATTTTCTGACTGGAACAGATTTTCCCTGAGATTCAGGAAGTGCACACACCCTTGGCGACACTGCTGAATATGCTGCTGCGATCACTCTCGGTCTTATTTGGACAAGAGGGCAAACAAAGACTGTTACCTTTTTCCTGTTCAGCAGCTTCACTCAAATCTGGTAACTTGGATCCTACTATGCTTTGATTACGCATCAGCTTGTGCTCCTGTAAACACAAACCCACACACAAGGACATTTTCTGTCTTTCTTATAATATTTTATAAACACAACAGTAGAAGGTAGTCTGCTGAACCAATGCTTTACCTCTTTGAGTTTAGACAGTTTATGTACACCTCCCGGCTGGGTGGGGAGGTCCTTGTACCCTGAGGACTTGAAGACATTGTCCCTGGGCTTGTCTGAGAAGGGTTCCTCCGGTGTGGGAGGGAAACTCGGGGCTCCGTTTCTAGAATTAAGGCCTCCTACAGCATCCCAGGAAACAGCCCTCATTAGTGGAGGGAAGGCCCCGATCGTCTTGATCTCTGCTGTACAGGGGGCCTGTTGCGTAGGGGGTCGGGGGACAGGTTTTGCCACCCCAGTGGCGGGGGCCTGGTTTGAGTTTCGGCCCGGACCAGCTCCCTCATCCCCTTTATTGACCGCTGGAGGACTCTTAGGTGCAGCAGGATCACAGTTCTCCTTCTGAACAGCAAAGCGGGGTGTAAGAGTCCCAGAGGACACTTTCCTCTTCTCAGCTGGCTTCCAATCCACCAACAGTCTGTTGCCCTGAAGACAGCAAAATAATGACTATTACTAATACATTTAGTGATCCTACTATGTCAATAAACGCACTATATTTAAATTACGATTCCATATTTTGAATTACACAATATTAGGTTTGTCACATCTGTGTTAATAAAAAGAAACACATCTGTTAATCTGACCTCCTGATCCTGAGACGTTTTGTCGTGCTGTTCTCGCACTGAAGGAACCTCCAGATGCTACAAGAGAGGAAAACAGTAAGTTTTATTGTCATTGCTCGGGCGGCTGTGGCTCAGTGGAAGAGCGGGGTCGTCCACTGATTTAAAGGTCTCCGGTTTGATCCCGAGGCACCTTGCATGCAACACAAAGTACTGAGTGATTCTTTAGATGAAAATCAGAGGCTACATTGCAGAGAGACATTAAGAATCTTGAAAAATTAGCGAAATATTTAAAAACACAGTAAAATGGAAATAAAATTAACACTACCAGTTTTAATTGGGGAAAAAAAGGCATACATTAAAAATATCTCCATTACACTTAAAGCCACTGAGAGCGAACATTATTTTTTTAAAGGATCAGTGTGTAAGATTTAGTTTTATCTAGCTGTGAGCTTGCAGTTTGCAAACACCTCATCTCACTCTCCCCTTCCAGGTGTGTAGGAAAACCTACAGTGGCTGTGAAACTCCTGAAAAATGTGAAAGATCATATCTAGAGCCAGTGTTTGGTTTGCCTGATCTTGACGACTGTAGAAACATGGCAGCCTCCATCAAAGAGGACTCGCCCCTTCTGTAGATATAACCTCTCATTCTAAGTTAATGAAAACACAACGATTCTTATTTTCAGGTGCTTATACACTGATGTATATTCAATTCCTGCCAATAAATCCCCCTAAATGTTCTACACTGGACATTTAACAGCAATAAAAAGTATTCCTTTACCTGCCCAGCTGACTGTGAGCTGGCATGGGTTGCCTCTGTGGGTCCTACAGCCGAAAGAGCAGAAAACAACCAACAAAGTGATTCTTGCAAACCAAAAGATAATTGGAAAATAAGGTTGAAAAGTTACAAATAAATAGTAAGTAGCTGTTTTTAGTTGTGTCAGAGAACCCAGACAAAGAATGAAGTATTTTACCAGCTTGAGGAGCCACAGTCAGTGAGCTGCTTCTGGATGAACCCGGTGAGGATGACGGAGTTGGAGTTGGAGTAAGACCTGTAGAAAAAAAAAAAACACATTTGTGAATAAAACCTAACCGAATTCATATCTTATCAGCTCCAGTGTGAGTGTTGACCCTTTTTATAGTAACAAACTAAATCCTGAGCAGAGCATGCGCACTAAGCTACGGCAACATATGACAGAGTTCTTACAGTTTTCTATTTTTCATTACATTTTAATTTCTTTTTCATTTTTAATATAGTATTAATTAATTAAGTATTTCTACCTGTGCATGTGTGTTTGTGAATTTCTGTACCTGTGGGTGATTCTGTGAGGCTGCCGGTGGAGCGGCGGCCACGGCGTGTCAGGAAGCGGTCACTGACTTTCTTGGCCTGTTCGAGCAGTTCCAGGTTCTTCTGTCGGTCCTCGTCGGAGAGCTGCAGCTCTGGCAGCTGATCTTTCACCAGGTCGATCACATTACCTGTGCTGTCTGAGAAAGACAATACACAGGTACACAGACAGAAAAGAAAAATAAATGCACTTATAGAAAAATATTTATATTAATCAGCATGCATGTTGGTCCATTATTAGCAAAACATGATGTTATAAGGCTTTAATACACATTTTAGTACATCTTTAAGAAACGTTTAAGCACAAGAAGTTACAGTCGGTGAGTGCCTTTGGATTAGAGTCATTTGAAGGGGATATTTTAAGAGGGATTCCTCAGTATTAAGTCTCATGCCAAGGAATATTTCACAGATGGATGTCAGCCAATAAATCAGCTGATGAGGGCCAGCCAAGTCAAAGATGTTTTAATCTCCCGCTCTCCTCAAAAAAGAGCAACAAGCTAAACAAAACTAATCAAAGCAGCAAAAGTATCTGAGGCATGTGGGAGGACAGATTCATCTGTCAGGACACACCGATGACCAAACTTAGTCGAAATATTGTGAAGCTCCTTGTGAAACTGCACAGCATGAGAGGATTAATTTGTTTTCATTCAACCTCAGAAAGACAGATCGTTCAACAAAATTAAATCAAAGCTGTTTTGAAACAGTAGTTCAGTCATTTTGAAGGGTCGGTATTTTGACAGTGATAAAAAACAGCTTAAAACAAGTGTTCACTAATGGAAAAACACTGCAGAAAAAAAAACTGTGACTTCGATTTGTTGCTGGACTGGAGCAAATGATGCTACTGATAATATCAAAATAGCTCTCATAGCGCTGTGTTATCTTTAGATAATTACAGCTCCAGTGTGTGTTTGTGTGTGTGTGTGTGTGTGTGCGTGTGTGCGTGTGTGTGTGTGCAGGGTTTACCCACCAACGGTTGTGATGGGTCCTCCGGCTGAGTTTCTGGCCAGCCGAGCTCTGGGACTGTGTGGCCTGAGAGAGGAAGCAGTAATAACTCAAACACACTGTTGCTGTTTAGAGTCATTCAGTGTTCAAGATGGTGGACAATTACCTCGTCTGCTCCAGGGGACGTCCATCTTGTTGGACAATAGTGGCCTGCTGTGGGTAGACGATAGTGGGGGCGGTCATGACGACAGCTCGGCTTTCACCTGGTGTAGACTGTACGAAGAAGAAACAAGACACAAGTGTCAGAGTTAAAATAGGATTAAAGCAAGAGTGGTATGTGTTGTTTTAATTTAGCAGATCTGTGATTTATGTCATGTCTTGTGTCACCTTTAAAGCAACTAGGAGGCGGAGACCACTATACCACTGCAGACTAAGAGGGTGCAACAAGATGATGAAATTAAATGCCAGTTGAACCTCAAATGCGATGAAAGAAGAAATTATGATGAAAGTAAGACGTTTCTGTTAGTTTCATTTATTCATGCTTGGAGGTTATATCAGATCTGTGGGTAATCATTGATGTATTATTGAGCCACGCTAGTGATGAGGAGACTGTCAGAACAGAAACAGCTGACCAGTAATGCGAGTGAAATGTTCACTGTGTCAGAAATTATTTGGGAAAAGTGTTTCCAACTCCCATTAACAACATCAACTCGCAAAAACTATTGCTTTTGCAAAACTGAGGATTTTTTCCATCAACCCTTTCTGATGCGATACTTTAAAACGTACATTAAAATATGCTGATGACCAATAATCACCTTCTCTCTGCAGCTCTTCTTGCTATATAGTGAGTTTTAGCTCATTGTTTAGCTGTCCAGCTACAACTTTACTGTTTAGGTTCCCTCTCATTGCTCTCATTGTGTAGTGTTCAGCTGCTGCAGGTAGCTGTTTTCAGTGAAAATGCTGTAAAAATTCCCTGTACACTACCTGCTCAGCTCCAGACGGCACAGTTATCAACCACTGTAAGTATCAGCTGCTGAATATTGGGTTTACGTTCGCCAAGTGACCAGAAACACGACTCCAAATGAAAATGAATAACTGCTGTAACTGCTAGATGTAATTTAGTAAAAGCAAATTTGCAATATCAGCTGAAAAAATGTGTTGTACACGACTTTCTGCTGCCACCAAGTTGCAAAACAAGTCAGTTATTGCAGATTTAAGCACCCATAAGGTGCAGAACACATGGCACAGTACACATGGCAATTTTATTATATTTTGCCCAGAGCATCAATAACCAGCCAGTTCATCACCACACTTCAGGTTTGCTGTGTCAGTTTGTGGTAATTTGATAAAACAGACTTTATTTAGGAATATGCATTATGTCAGCACAGTATCAACTGACAAAAACTGTCCCTTAAAAACATCTTAACGTCTTAATTTTCATTTATCAGCAGACCTAAAGTGATTCTTATTCTCTCCAACTGTATAAATGTGTAGCCTATAAGTACTCTATACACCAAAAAAAGTGTTAATATTTCATCAACTACCATGTGCGTCATAGCGAATGTCTATGGCTCGTTGCCTTTTCATCAAGTCTCCCACGGCGAACTATGGATGTTAAATCCAAAGAAAGAAAAGTCTCAGACAAAAATAAGAGAATTTAATAGTTGTGGCTACAGACAGATTTTTTTGGGTTAAATATGGCTCAGTGGTTACTGATCCCAGCCTTAAATGAATTTGCAATAAATCTTTTTGACCACAAACAGTGAACTTGGGTGCCTTTGGGGCCTCTGATGGTGGTTTGCCTTGAGGCAGTTACATGCTTTGATCCAGCATTAACTGCAGAGACTCTGGACATATTTGTGCAAAAAATTTAATATTTGCATCCAAACTTGTGATGCAAATAAGGATCAGTTCAACAGACACGTCAATATGGACCTTTATGGATGGAGGATTTTACAATTGCACATCCATGTATAAGTTGTGGGACAAGAGACTGATCTTTAAAAATGGTAAAAATTGAAGTGGCAGAGGCTGAGACATCCTGACTTTTAGTCTCTTGTATAGGTCAATCTTAAAAATACAAGATCTTGTACTTCCTCTGATGTGGCTCAATAGCGTCTTTCATCACACGTCTTTAAAATCCCACACCTCCAGTAATGCAGTCTGTCTGTCCAGAGTCACAGAATGTATTATTCAACTATTTCTGCAGGCTAAGTTGTACTCTGGGTGACAAGTAACTGAACGTATTCATAAATTCCTCTTTAATAAACTCCCAAATCCCTGTCCAACCAAAGACAGGTAAATAGACTGAAATCAAACACTAATTCCCAAAGAGCTCCTCTCAGAGCTTATCTTTGCACTAGAATCTCAATTAAAGGATTCTCTCGAATTGCACTGTTGCAGAAAGGCCATGGCCGTGCAGTATTTAAGTGGATAATTTTATAGTGCTGGCATATGCCCTGCAGATTAGATTACACAGCTTCATTACATTTTGCAGAAAAGTCTTATCTCGCCTGTGTGTTAATGAGCAGCGGAAGACAATGTTCTCAGAGGCCCCAGACTGGTTAACACTTTGCTGTCTGGAGGATGTTTGGTGAATCATATTCTGATCCTGAATCTTGGGGATGTTCATGATTTGACCCTGAATATATAACTGATATGCTGGCAATCTCACCCTGTGAAACATTGTAGATCACTGGGGAGTGGACTGCTAGTGGTGCCCAGGGCAAAAACTAAATAAGGAGAAGTTGTTCTCAGTCATTATGCAGCACAGCGCTGGACCAAACATCCTGATAGTCTTAGGAATGTCCCAACCACTGAATCTTTTAAATCTAGATTGAAAACCTCACAATTCTCGAGTGCTTTTTCGAAATATTTTTGATATATTTTACTTATTATCATTGAACTATAATTTTAAATCTTACATTTTCTTTTACTCTTTTATCTTGTTTTAATATATTTATCTCTTTTATCTTGCTCTTTTTAATTGTGTTGTTTTAACAGTTTTAGCTTGTATTGTATCGCCACTTGTCTGTATAGCACCTTGAATCTAGCTCTGTGTATGAAATGTGCTTTACAAATAAAACTGCCTCACCTAAACTTGCAGAGAGTTTGTTTGAGAAGAAAATCTGTAAAACAGTTTTTGTACTAAATCTTAAAATGATCATGATATATCATGTCAGAAATTAAGCGAACATGTTGAAATACTCACTTCTTTGGCATCAAAGTTACAGTTCTCCTTTGAAACTTCCTGTCTGGCTGAAATGTCTGCTTTAGTTTATCTGTTACACTTTAATTAGAATTCAAATTAATGTCAAATGAGTGAGTGTGTGTTTATTATGTGTTTGAAAAGAAATAACTAATAATCTTTTAGAAGGAGAAGATATTTATAAAGGTTAAACTGAGCAATTTGTTAATGGAGTCTGGCAGACAGTTAGACAGGTAGGCAGTGATCTCAAACTCCAGAGCAGTGGGCTTTTGTTTTCCAGATAATGGACTTTAATTGCCAAACAACTGAGAGTTGTCATTGCTTGTGATTGTTGAAGCATGATGTTGTGTTCACATAGGTTCAGTGTCCCACTAACCTGCAGGCAACCTGCCTTCAAGAGGAGGGGAAACAACTCGCCTCACCCATAGTTCATATAGGCTGTTCAATAGAGATGCATCCTATTTAATATACCATCATCTGTGGCTCCACCTCACTATGTGGACTGCAGTTTTTATTTTTGAATGCTAGGTTCTTAGATATTTCTCCCTTAAAACTCAAACTATGTGCAAGGACAAATAACACAAGTGATAAATTAGTAAATGTTTTAAACGTAATTTTGATGAAATGACCCTTTTTTGATTAGTTTGACTAAAGGAGTAGTCGCTCCCACTTAGGTTGCCAAAATTCAGAGATTAGAACCAATCTAAACCAAACCAAAAAATGACATGATAATCAATCATCAAGCAATAACTTCTTAAATGTTGGAGTACAGCCTATTTTTATTTGCACAGCACAAAACCACAAATCCTAAATTCGCCTCAAGGGGCTCGCCAAAGCGTACACCCTGAACTGACCTCAGCGAGTTCAACCTCAGCAGCAGCTCTACTTTGGATGATTTAATGTGAAAGACAGGCTAAGTGGCCTTCAAAGACTCATAAAACACTCAGGAATCAGTGGAATTACAGATCAATTTGTAAAAATATGAGTACAGATCCAAAAAAGTAAAATATGCACCAAGTCAAATCCCAATATGGTATCTAGAACAACAAGGTGGAGCATTTGTAACTACAGTAAAAACAAAAACAAAGTGAATAGTTGAAGAACAAAAACATCATCCTCTTACTTGCGATGGATTACTCCAAAGCTTCTGTTGCTAAACTGAAAGCTTTATTTTGAAGGTAAACAAAATAAAACCTTTTTATTTGAGGACAGACTTCAGAAGCAACATTGGTAGAATTTCCTCACCGGGCCCAAATTGATTATTCCATTTCATTTTTATGGCCTCACATGCTTTTGCCCAACACCAGAATATGCACTACAAAGAGTGTGCACTCACTGTACTGGGAGAGCTGGAAGAACTGTCCAGATCCTCGGGGGAGTCCTCCTCTTCCTCGGGCAGTGTGGGCATAGCGGGGGGCAGTGAGGGGCGTGAGCGGGTGTGGGGGAAAAAAAAAGGTGTCTTAGCGGTGTCACAGGGGGCGTCACAGGACCGTGTATGGTTACGATCACTTTTTTCAGGAGGAGATCCCTGCAGCAAGTGCTCCTCCTCCTCTTCCTGGAGCTTCTAGATTGTGAACACGCAAAGAAACAAAGATGTATGTTATGCGTGAGTAGACACATGCGCATTATATCAGTCAGTGTTGAGGGGACAGGTAGTTATTGAACTGATACATTAGCTCCTGGTCTTTTGATCTCAGAAAATGAGTTGCACATGAATAGAGAGGAAGTTTTTTTCCTGGCAAACCACAGCTAAAAAAGATTAAGCAGAACTAACAAAATCATCACACCATAAACAGAACCAAAAATAACTTCATTTTCAAACAGCAGTATTAGGAAAATTCCCAACAGGCTGTTACACCAGAACCAAAAACTCTTCAAACTGACTCAGCTTTAAGGCTTTTGAATTCTCACAAGAGTAAAAGAGGATAGAAGGTAGACACTATAGTCATCAGCCATACCACCAAAAGGGTGCAGGAAGGAGACTTTACTTTGCAGTAAGTGAAAATACACTTCGTCTGTGAAGTTTTGGCCCGCTAGTAGTGGGCTATATAACCTCCGTTATAGTCCCAGTTAAACAGAGCCGATACTAAATGGCGATGTGAAAACACTGCAAACTACTGATTGGTCATGTGACACAGGGCGTCCTGCACAAAGCAGGGGCCTCATTACAGAAACCTCCTAAGTCTGACATTCTGTCTCATTTCAGTTTAGGATGACACTAGGGATCTTTGGTAATACAGAAACCTGTCCCCTAAACGCAAACATCTGATCCTATCTTAGGACAAGAATTTAGCTATTGCAGAAGTGTCCAAACTGAAGAGTTTTGTAAGTTAGAAATCTGAAGTTTGGATGGCATGGACACTGTCAGATATGGCAGCATAACTGTTGATAGGTTTGTATGGAAATAACAATGAAGATGGGGAACAACATGAACACAAAACATTTTGATTGAAAGGCTACTCAAACCCTATGATCATGCTTTTAATTTCCTGTACTATTTATTAATGGGTATACACCGATCAGGCATAACATTATGACCACTGACAAGTGAAGTGAATAACACTGATTAGCTCTTCACCATGGCACCTGTTAGAGGGTGGGATATATTAGGCAGCAAGTGAACATTTTGTCCTCAGAGTTGATCTGTTAGAAGCAGGAAAAATGGACAAATGTAAGGATTTGAGCGAGTTTGACAAGGGCCAAATTGTGATGGCTAGAGGACTGGGTCAGAGCATCTCCAAAACTGCAGCTCTTGTGGGGTGTCCCTAGTCTGCAGTGATCAGTATCTGTCAAAAGTGGTCCAAGGAAGGAACAGTGGTGAACCGGCAACAGGGTCACGGGCAGCCAAGGCTCATTGATGCACGTGGGGAGCAAAGGCTGACCCGTGTGGTCTGATCCAACAGACGAGCTACTGTTGCTCAAATTGCTGAAGAAGTTAATGCTGGTTCTGATAGAAAGGTATCAGAATACACAGTGCATCACAGTTTGTTGCATATGGGGCTGCATAGCTGCAGACCAGTCAGGGTGTTCATGCTGACCCCTGTGCACCACCGAAAGGGCCAACAATGAGCACGTGAGCATCAGAACAGGACCACAGAGCAATGCAAAAAACTCTAGGAATACAATCCACATCCTGCTGTTGGTTTCATATTATTCCACTGATCTGCAGGTGGCGGTAACACACTGAGGAACAAAGTACATCCGTCACTGGTTTGCAAATGTTTTATGAGGAAGGAAATACATTCAGTACCTTTTTTAGACCTGAAGGATGGTGTTTTGGTGAGAAACACAAAATGTGAACCTAATTTCTGTTTCTTTACAAGACAACGCCACAGGGCAGATTTAAGTCCGTTAATACATTTACTTAATCTTCCCTCACTGGGAAGCTGGGAGAGAAAAAAACATGCTTTATAATTCTCACATCTTGGTGTTTTGTCTTTGGAAGATAGTGAAACATTGATCAGATTCTTCTAGATTTATGACACAAGAATGATGTTCAGTGGAGCATTGCACAAAAATAAAAACAGCAACACTCAGGAAGAATTCTCTGGTTTACAAATACGATCGATCAAACACACTAAATAAATAACACTCGAGACTGCAAAGCCAAAGTCAGTTTTTTTCCCCACACAGTTACTTTCATCAGGCCATTTTGACCAGGAGTAAACAGACTGGTTGCATTGGGTTGCTCTCAAACATTCAGTGAAACTTGCTCTCACAGGCTGACTGAGGCAATGAGCTCCTGAGAGACAGAGTAAAACAAACACAGCGCCGTGTAGATAAATTATAAAAGGAACACAAATATGAGCACATGCTCATGGAAGATTACTGAGAGGAGAAATCATTACTCTACACTTATTGTTTTTTCACAGTTCAAAGCTAATGAACAGTGTGAACTTATTACAGTTCAAGGTGTAAGAGACTGTGACTATGACAATAACAGACATGAGAACACAGAACAATAAGATAACTGGCAAAGGATGTAACAAATGGATGCGGATATCCAATCAGTGTTGATGGTTAATGTAGATAAGTTCCTCAGTGCTGCTATATTATCTGAGAAAACAGAGTTTTCCAGCTCATAGAGCTGTGCAGCAGACCAACACTGTTACTGACTGCTGACATTCATTGCAATGCAGCATTTATCTAAGAAAGAAAATATGATCAACCACTGCAACAGAGGAAACTATGCAAAAAGGCTCCTAAGACAGAGGCTGGGGATGATCAGGAGTGCTAATTTGCCCCAAAGTCAGGACAGTAGACACTGCATATATTCTTGGCATTAATGATCAGTGTTGCAAGAGCATATCAATCAGATCCTGTGATCTGGTATGCTGTGGTATGTTAATACATACATACATAATCATTTACTAATGAGGGAAGATAATAAAAACTCTCCATCCTAGTTTAGTTTAGCTCAGCGTGACAACTTCAAATGTCTTTAAGTAATTTCAACTCATGTTTTGCTTGTAGCTGTTATATGACTCACCAAACTAAAGAGAAACAAGACCTAATTTAGTCAAATAATATGTGTGAGCAACTTGTTTGAACCATTGTGTGAATCTGCAGCTCTTCCCTTTTTAGTAACAAATTCATGCAAATCTAAATGCGGAGCAGACTTAACCCTTAGAAGGACCACAGTGCACTCAGACTCTGCACAAGCTATTGTCAGGGGTTAGCGCACTGGATGCTAATGTTTCGTTTGGTCTCACCAAAAATAGAAAGATTTCCATATGCATGACCAGTGCAGGTGTTGCTGTGCGCTTGTAGTCACATGCGTCAGCTGATGAATAAGGCCTGCAGACGAGTGAAACGTGCGATGATGAATTATTGGTTATTTCAGAGGTATGGCATGCACTTAACTCAGGACAAATCCTCGGTGAATTCGGGGCCAGAATATGCAGTGTGCTGTTCAGTGTCATGACAAACATGACAAGGTCTTTGGGAACGTATAGGGACAGAAGGGCTGTGAGTCACTGGGGAGGAAATGGGTTGTTTAACTGACTCCCAGTGAGCTGCGAGGATATTTCCTGACTACAAGAATACTGTCATACAGCATTAAATTCACTGCTCCTTCCCAGCCTGCAGAAACATGCAGTACAGAAGTTTTAACACTGTTTCACTGCACTGCTGTTGAGTTTGAGAAATATGAAATCTTGCTGATGAAGAGAGCAGGAACATGTGTATTTTGAGCTGAATCACCCATATTATCTGGAGTTGCATTACAGAAAATTCCTTACTTGTAGATCCTATCTTTACTGTTTGGTACCATGGAAATTGAGCTCTCCTAAGTCCCACCCCCTTTTTGCTCTGTGCTCCAATAACAGTTGAGAAATCTTGGTACCTCAGTCAAGTTTCTCTTTCCCTGCTTCTTCAAACTATACATGACGTGCTGGGCTTATCTATGTTGAAAAGAAAACAAATTTTTGAATATAGTTAATTGACAATGCTGGGGCACCTGTTAAAGCAACATATATTAACATCTTAAAGCTATGACAAGAAACTTACAGTAAACATGAGATCGTTTCATCTAATGGCAGGCATTAAATAATTAAATAGCCATCAGTTATAAATTGAGACTGTTTCATAACCAGTTAAAAACTCCTTGTAGTAGCATTAAGTTGGCTAATGTTAGCAAAATGCTAGCTAATCTACGTCAATCATTAGTGAGCTAATTAGCTTGTGTTTTGCTAGCTAGTTAGCTGGTGGTGTGCTGGTGTATTAACATTAACAAACTTATGTTGTGACTATATGTCTCGTTTTACTGGAAAAGGAGAAAGTTAATGAGGTACTTGCTCAACTGTAACTGGAGCAAAAAGGGCGAGACTTAGGATATGAAATATTTATTGCACAAGTACTGAATAAACTCTCCTAACTTTAGGATAAAACTGTCCTAATTTTCACTTTTTCCACCTGTAGTAGTAGTTAATTTACTAACTAGCTATCAGTAGCTTCCAGTAGTGTTAGCTTGGTTAGCTCTTTCATTGCTCATTGCTACATAATGGATGCCAGATATGGTGGACTGTTTTTGCTATCATAATCCACTCTTTCTTTCTTTCTTTCTTTCTGAAAGTTGTTGCAGATTTCCCCAAAAAGAACATATTTGGATTTCTCTACAGATGTAAAAAAAAAAAAAAAAAAAATACAACAACAACAAAAACACCTAATTTGTCTGTCTTGATCTTATTGTTCTTTTTGTTCCACTTTTTCTCTGTTTCAGTATTTTTTAATGATGTTAGTTGCTAGGTAACAAATTTGATCAAGTGTTTAGGATTTTCTAACCTGAGTTAAGATAGGATGAATAAGATAGGATTCTAAAAGTTGGCTAGGATTTACTTCTGTCATATGAAAGTTGGAATAATCTTTCCTTAAACTTAAGTTTCTGTAATATGGGTTCTAATACAATATGTCTTCTCTGCTCGCTTCTTCTGTTATTATTTGTCAAAGGTCAGCTTTGAGGCTCTACTGCAAATATAAATATGAGAGTGAGTCACCAGATATTTATAATGTGATTATATAATTGTCCAAGGAGTTCAGGAGGCTTGGATGACAATCACCTGCATTTTTCAAGACCGACCAAACATATTTATGTTGATTTATTTTAATGGAACCACTTTTTCCCTTCTTTTCATCAATACTTTAAGTCATACTGTTGTATTTCCCCCCATATGTCATACAAGAGGAGGAATAATTAGAAGAAATCACTCTTAATTCTAATAGGTTGTATCCATTGTATCTATTGACTGACAACCATCGGAGAACCATCAAACAATTATTTTTATTATTGATTAATCTGTTGATCATTTCCTCAAACATCCTCAACTGTCTTGTTTTGTCCAAAAACCCCCCAAAGATATTCCACTGAAATCAGATAATTTGAACAGTTTCTAAAAATAATGTCTCAGAATGATTAATCCTAATTAACAAAATAGTTGATTAATTTAATTTACTAGTTGACAACTAATTGATAAATTGGTTCATTGTTACAGCTGTACTGGTGAGGAAAGCAAGAACATATGTCTTTTTAGCTAAACTGTCTCAACTGTCTCAGCATGCCTGCTTCTCTTGCATGTAACCCCTTTTTAAAAATCTTTTATGAATACTCTAATTTTTCCATGGCTGCAAGAATAGTTTTTTGCTCAAAATATGCCTAATTAGGACAGGAATAATGGACCGTTTTCACAGCAGCCATGTTGATATGAAATATGAGGGTAAACGCTGGTTTTACCAATGATACTAGTTAAAGTTAATTAAAGTTAATAAACAGTCTATTAAAAGTGCATGTTGACTCACTGGAAAAGCTGTTCGACACTGGAACAGGACTTTAGTCAGTATCATTGATAACACCGGTGTTTACCTTACTGTTTCATATCAATATGCCTGCTGTGAAAAAAGCCCATTAGACAAAAATAAATAAATAAATTAATTAAAAAAATCACAGATATTCTTGTAGATAATAGTTTGCAGCGTGCACAGTGCTGACGGAGGCAGAAGAAACAACTGCCTCTTGAATGATGATTCAGTCCAAACAAAGCTGCCAACCTGCCCTGCAGGAGGCTTGACGCTGGGTACAGATAGTTTCCCCGGCAGACCATGAGGCTGAGATAAATATTGCAGAGTAATTGAATCACTCAGATTATTTCCTGTGGTGGTGGTGGTGGGGGGACAGGACAGAACATACAAGCCTGAACACAAGCCTGACAGTACTGCATCACAATCCCTCAGGGACAGGGAAATCTTGTGTTTACAGTACACACTCATCCTCTAAAGAGAAACATATTTGACCATTAGAACTAGGGCTGAGCAATATATCAATATTATATTGATATGATGATATAAGAGTGGATATCGTCCTGAATATTGTTTGATCATGATACGGTGTAAGGCTGCATTACAGTAAAGCAATGTAACTTTTTGAGCTTGCCAGACTGTTCTAGATGTTCTTTACCCACTTAGTCATTACATCCACATTACTGATAATTATTAATCAACAATCTCAATGTATTAATATTTTCAATAGTCAACCCTATAATACTGTCACAATATCAGATCAAGGTATTTGGCAAAAATATTGCAATATTTGATTTTATCCATATTACCCAGACCTACTACAAATAAAAGTTCTACATTCTAAAACCTTAATAAAAATATTAAAGTATTATAGCAAAATTTACTTTGTGTGCATCGTGCAGTAAAACAGTCTCTGTCAGTGTTTAATCATCAAATAATTTTTCATGCAAATATGGCAGAAAATGCTGTTTTCAGCCTCTCAGAGATGGAGATTTCCTGTTTTCTTCCATTTTACTTCACATTAAACTGAATAATCTTTGGATTTTGCAGTGACAAAGCAAGACTTTTAAAGACATCACCTTTAAATGACAAAATAGTAAAAAATGTCTGTCAGTTTTTGTCTTTAGTCTTTGATAACCATTAAAAACAAGCCTTTTTGTACAGGGGCAAGAAAAAATTCACCTTGGGAATTAGTAGATTTCTAACCCACTTGCCCAATTAGACAAGTGGAAAAAAAATATATTAAAGTTGATCCCTGACCTATATCGGCCAACCATCATAAGAATCATCAGAATTAGCTTCCCACTGCAGCCAGGCCTAGCTGTCTCTTCCCTCAGAGCGAGACGAGAGGACCAGCACCCTCCTCCTCCCCTCCTCTGTTACATAAGCCCGCTCCCTCTTGCCAGATTTGTTTAAAATTTGGTTGTGTGAAGCACAGACTACAGGGCCAGCAGAGGAAGTGGTTGCTGTACAGACTCACAGATAATAAGTCAGACTTAGTGTGAGAAAGAAAGAAAAAGAAAAGGTCGGAAAGTGAGATGTACAGTCAGGTGAGTAGAGTAGATAAATCCACTGACTTTAAAAGAAAATGCATGAAGAAGAAGGAAAGATGACACACAGTTTCATTTCCAGACAAACACTAGATTATGTAAACTCACCCTGGCAGCCGACAACTTTCAAAAAGTCCAAAAACACACCTCTTGCACAAGTCTGACAGAGACGCTAACCTCCTGAAGCAGCATGTGTCCACCTACAACCATCACCCACTAAGACCCCACCAAGTCCTCACAGCCGATCATCTGAACGTGTCCACAGAGAGCATGCACATTACCTGAGTCCACCACCAGCGCTGGAGAGAAACACACACGCACACGCACACACTCCCGGCTGATGTTTCCAACTCAGACCGACTTCCCACAGTCAAAGTGTCACTCTCAGAAAACTCCTGTATCCTCGGGGCTTCTCCTTCCTTCTCCCGTCCCCTCTGTTCCCTGTCTTTTTTCAGCAGCAGCCTCTCTTTCACTCCTGGGAGCTTTGACCATTTAAGGAGAAGGGCTCTGTATGCCTCTTTGGGCTGCTGTGGACTGGAGTGTGTGTGTCTATGTGTGTGTGTGTGTGTGTGTGTGCTGCTGCTGCTGCTCCACTGATCATCCCTCAACTAAAACCTGCAGAAAGTTAGAAAAGTATGTTATTTTTTTCTGCAGGCTTTGTTTTGTTTCTCTAATCACAGTGTGGGAGCAGCGGGAGACTGATTTGCGAGGGCATGTTTGTGAGAGATTGATAGATAGATAGATTGTATCCATCCCGATCTGTGTTTACTCTGCAGCCTGAGAGGAATCCACGCAGCCACTTCCGAACTCTTGAAGTTCACTGCTGTTTGGTAAACTGCTTTGTCAAACCTTGCACCATTTGTGCTGGTTTTTAGTGTTGAGAGATTTAGGTTTTGAAGTGCTGCGATCATCCTGAATGTTGTGGAAAAACGAGCACAGCGGTCACATTGTTTGGAGGAACACAGCTGACGTTCCAGCGAATTACAGCATCACAATTTGAATTAACGTGAGCTGATAACTTGAAGCTCTACAGTGTTAAAGTAGTTGCTTATCAAAGAAGCAATTTGTGCAAAAAAAGTCAGATGTTCTTCTTATCCAATTCAACGTGAGTGAATATCTTCTTTTAACTTATTTAGGTGTCAAGATTATGTTGTTTTATCCTAGGGGTCTGCAACTATTAAAGTTTCTATTTTCCCCTGAGAGTTTTCCTTTGTTGGGTTTTGCATTCATAGCTAGTCCAGGGAAACTCAAGACTAGTCACCAGCAAACTGTAAGATTCACTTTACGCCTACATCAACGGTAAATGACAATTAAAATGTTTTAAAAAAGAACCGTCATCCATTCTCACATAATTTTTTGTCAGAACCACAAGGAACCACTGGAGAGGGGCCAAAGAGCTGCAGATCACTGACAATGTGCATCAAAATTTTTCTTCCTTCAGTGAAAGCAAAATATTGTGATCAAAATACACAGAGTATCAAAAGTAAAAGTACTCAATCTGCAGGAAAACTGCCCTTGTGACTGAACTCTTTTTAACTGCATTTTACGATTGTAAATGGTTGAGGTACTTTTAACTACTTTACAGTTAACATTTAGTTTAGACCAATGGTTCCCAAACTCCAGGTCGATCCCAATCTGATCTTTGGTCTCATTTCAAGGTTGTAAAATTACTGACTTTGCATTGGTGGCTCGAAGACAGTTAATTGTTGAGTCTCATTCTCAGGTTGTCAAATACTGACATTTAGCAAAGAGACTCAACACTCAATTATTTTGTGTGTGATTGGACAAAGTCTCCTGTCATAGTCTAGATATTCTACATTCTATTCTACAGAGTCAAGAGGAGGAGCACACGTCTAGTCTTCTCTCAGACCATTTGCATTATATTATGCTTAAAGGTTATTAGTGACCTTTTGCTCAGTGACACCAAAAATAAACTACCAACCCCAGCTTTAAATATTAGATCATTTTACCTCTAGAACCTTCGATGTTTGTACGTTTCAGAGGAAAAGTTCTTCTTGATGGAGCTGCTAACAGCTTAACTGAGAAGTGACGAGTATTCATCAGTTTATTTTGTGCAGGGCAAGCTGGTTCATTTCTGTATAGCATCTCACAGAACGTTCGGCAGACGCACTTCCTGGACTCAAAATGAATTTGTTTGGGTTGCTCTTTGGAAAGGGATCCGTGTACACAAAATATGAAAGAACTCTCTTTTAAAGCAATTAAAATACCTTTAATGTCATGACATGCTCAATAAAGGCATCTGAATAGCTTTAAAAGAGGGTGGCTTGAAGTTTTTTGTCATTTTTGTATAGTATTTATTGTATTTTATAAGCTTTTCTTATTTATGTGAAATCTTAATCTATGAAGGTGCAAAGTTTACTTGAAGTTCCCCTATTTAGCTTAACTGTATATGCAGTGTATACATTTTGAAGCAGTGGTAATAATGCAAAACATCTTCTTGGGAAATGTCATTATTGTTGAGTAGTTTAGCATAGTTTCAGTCGGATAAATGCAACAGATTAAGAAGTACAATATTCCTTTTTGAACTGCATCAGGGTAGAAATAACAAAGTAAAGTGAAATGAAATAGAAATGCTCAAATTGAATACTAATGTCTCAAAACTGTACTTGAGTTTATGTACAATAGTCATTTTCCAGCTCTGTTCAAATCACTATGTCAAACTGCACTTCATTTTCACGCAGACAAGCTTGAAAGAAAGTGGTAATCAGTGTAGTATATTCTTAAAACATAACGTTTCTAACAAGCTGATTCAAAAAACACAAAGGACACGCAAACACTGAACACATTAGACACACAGTCCTGCATCTAAACACAAAAATAAAGTTATATTTTACAGCAGTTGAGCAGGAGGGAGTCTTACCTTGCTGCAGCTGCCTCGTCCTGTGCCACCTGTTGGAGCCAGAGTGGAGACAGACAGTGAAAACAGATGATTTGCATTTAACAGCAGAGGATGTGCAATGCAAATGTCATGAGACGGTTACAAAAAAGAAGTCAGACTGTGTGTGTGTGTGTGTGTGTGTGTGTGTGTGTGTGTGTGTGTGTGTGTGTGCGCGTGTGTGTGTGTGGGTGAGAGAAACGGAAAGAGAAAACAAATCAAGAATAAGTAAACTGAGTTTTGTGTCCTGCAAGGCTGTTGCTGGCAGCGTGATATTCATCTGATTGGTTAAACTACTGTAACTCTTGTTTCAGGAAGTATCTCAGCCACCCCACCACCAACACCACCCCTCCTCCACCTCCATAACCAGGGGCAACAATAACCTGGCAACCATTCTGAGTACACGAGGTGCTTGATCCGCTGGTTGAAAGCTCTTGGCCCCAAGTAAAGGCTATTGTGTCGTCTGCCTCAGGTGCTCTCAGGAAAAGGTCGCTAATATTGTGATACCAAGCAAAGGCTAAACACCAGTGATGTTTATGTAGAGCTAAAGGTAATTAAAGAGGGAAGAACTACAAATAATCCGGTGTTATTCAAATATGAGAGGACACAGATATAATAAAAACACACTTAAGTGCTTTTATGGTGTTTATTTGATGGTGCCACATCCAAGAATTTAGACTCTTGCAAAACAGACTCTAAAAATGACTTGTAGAATTTCACAGCCAGATTATACTTTAGAAATCATTTACACAAATCACTGAGAGAAAATAAAAGATTTGCAGTAGATGCTTGGCAGAAACTCCTGCACGTTTGTCCTAATTTTCACCTCAGACACTGTCAGATACATTTGTTTTTCTCCCCAGATCACAGCCTTTTTTCTTGTTATTTATTCCTGGAAGTGTTCAAGCTGACCCCACAAATTAATTCCCATTTCAGCTAGAGAGATTTTGGTATTTCCACCTTTCTTTCTTATTTTTAGATTGCCCATCAAAGAACACTCTGTTTAAAGCTACCACACACACACACACACACACACACACACACACACACACACACACACACACACACACACACACACACACACACACACACATTAAAGACCCACTTTTCTAAATTATTTACATCCAGTCTCCCATGGATCTTTATCATCACACAACCTGACTGTGTCTTGTTTTAAACAGCAAGATAAAAGCTAAAAACAGGTTTTATTCCTTTGTAATGTTACAGTGATATGCCTTCAAGTGATTTAATATCTCATATTAATGTTTTATTAGTGAACAGGAGATAAAGGAGTAATATAAAACAGTTTTAAAAGCCTTAATGGAGGCACTGAAATGACAAAAGCACCAGCACAGGTACTGCAGCATTAACAGACATTTAACATTTGTTATTGTTAATTCAATTTGCGTCATAGAGAAGGTTTATGTTGTAGTTTTTACTCATTGTTCTCTGGAAGGGGATGTGGGCTGGTCAGCTCACTAATTTGCTCCAAAGTGAAATTTGGAACAACTGGAGGATGGATTGCTATGAAATTTTGTGTAGATAATCATGGTCCCCAGAGGATCAATAACTCTGTTGATCCCCTGACTTCTCCTCTAGTGCCACATGTGTTTTTGCTTTTTTTCAATAAGAACATTAGTTAATTAGCCAATGTTAGTAATGTTAACATACTGAACTAAGAGGACAAATATGGTACTGTTTATTATACCTTAATATCTGCATGTTATCAATGTCATTATGAGCAGGTTTGCATGGTAATTAGCATTAGGTGTATCATGTGATGATAGAAAAACATCTAGCGTTTCATATTACACTTGCTTATCATTGTGCTGCAAATCACCCTCTTTATGGCCATATTTCTCGTCATGTGGACAATGCTTTGTCTTCCTCTGCATAATACAGCCGCTGGCAGGAAATCTGCATGAAGGCAACACAAAACAAACATTGACAGTGAATGTGTCATAGAACGGGGTTATACCGAATAGGAGAGGGACTCTGACCAGCCAAGACAAAACGAGGAGCTTGTACCTAAAAGAGAGGCTACTTCTCTTGTATGGAACCAGTTTGAGCATGTAAAGTTTGGACCAGAAGACTTACTTTGTCAATTATGCAGCAGTGTGTGCTAAATGTATTCTTATCTGGATATGAAATGAACTATATGAGGTTTTGTCATATCACACAGCACACAGCGCTGCTAGCATGGCTGTAGACTGTTTTTTTTCTGATTGTGTGTGTGTGTGTCATGCGTCCTCAGTATTTGTATGTTTGTACATCGTGTCTGTTACGATAAAGTTTTTATTATATGTCAGTGTATGTATCTGTTTTACACCTTGTAGTATGTTTCTTTTTTAAAATGTTCTATGCTAAAATATGTGCTTTGATGTTCTTACATTACTTGTTTTTTTCTTTTAATGCTTGCAGATGAAGACATTTGGTTAAAACCTGGTACTTTTTTACAGCACACTGATGTTAATTGATATGTGCTATTCTTGACCAGTTAATAAAAATAGAGAAAGTTTGGTATCTTTTAGAAAATGCTAATATTTATAGCTGGCTGTGTGACGAGAGCTCCACCTAAGAAGACACCTTCCTCACATTAATAGTCACTGGATTGTATTATACACTATCTACATCTTGAGCTAGGTCACATACTGTATATCAACTTTTATGATACTAGTGTCCGAAATAAAATATTTATTGTTCTGCTGCAGCTTGTTATTATCGATGCAGCTTCATTTGGTAAGCAAAAGCAAGTCCACACCAACATGGCCACAAACTGTAGGGAGTTATAAAATAAACAAACAAGTGGACATGGAGATGACTATTGTCTGTTCATTTAAAATATAATTACCCCTCCAAGGACACACACTGGTTCTCAGGAACCTACATCACAGGAAAACAACAAGACTTGGCCGTCTGAACCATCAAGGGACTCTTTTCTTGGAGAATTTGGACACAGTTGCCATGACCTTTCCTGAAGGAAGAAAAGTGACCCTTCCTATGGCCAAAAACTTATTGCAACATGACTTGAAAACGTGATGAAATGACAAAATCATAAGGGCGTATCCAGCAGCTTTCAGGAACACAAGCACATTAAGGCCTCACAAAGTGTTTGCAAAAAAGATTTTGTGTTTCCCCATCTTTATGTAGCTAGTTTCTTTTTAAAAGAAAAAAAGGAATGGAATAGTCTGCGAATAAAGGAATAGTTTGCGATGAAATAAACAAATAAACAGCTTGCATTATTGCAGGGCTTCAATGTCCACTTATTTAATGCACTGAAGTCGTAATGTAACCTGGGAGAAAATCACAATGATATAGAAACTGCAATGTTTACTGCAATTTTCAAATTGCACTAAGGTGTAATATTTGTTAAAGGCAAAATGTGTGTCAAATAATAAATATCATTGTGCTGTAGAGATGTCCTGGCCTAAACATCTATTCTACAGACTTAAAAAAACATCTTTGTTCAGCAAAGATCCGCGCAAAAATCATAATGTAATCATATAAATGTGTTTTTAATGAACATGAAAATGATATCATAAATGCAATATTAGTCAAAATAATTGCAATTAGATATTTTTTAAAAAACATAATGCAGCACTAATAGCAACACACTCTTCATACTTGAAACGTCATTACTTTGGTTCATTAAATAAGTAGACATTTGAGCCCTGCAGTGTGCGAGCTGCTTGTTTGTCTATTTCATGATTTGCCCACTTTCAGCTCAGCACCTGCCCTTTTATAACTTAGATGTGCATGCATGCTCTTATTCTTATAGGAATACTCTGACATTTTGAGAACACTCTTTTGCTTTAATGTTAAGAAATGAGAAGCCTGGTACCACTATCATGTCTGTATGGAAGTCTAATGTATAATGTGTTAATTAGGGAGCTTTAGAAGTGCTGGTAAACAGGCTTTTGAACATTGGACACAGGCTAGCAGTTTCCCTCTGTTTCCTGTTTTGTGCTAAGCTAACTAACTGGCTGCAACAATGGCTGTACCTTCATATTATTTACATACAGAATAAGGCACCCAGAAGTGTGCATTGTGTACTTTGTGAGCTACAGATCTCAGATTTCTCATCGTCTTAATGTGAAGTTGCTCAAAGCATCTATGTATGTAAATGTAAAGTGTGCTGAACGACAGTCACCGAGAACAGGAAACAATAACTCACAAAAGCATTGATTTAGCCCTACCAATTCCAAAAACTACAATACTGTTGTCAATTAAAATAGGATGTAGCTAAAAATACTTGACCCCTGATCTGTTTATACAAAAAAATCCACTCTGAACTCCCCCAGTTTTCCCCATGGCCTCCTCTGGCAGACACTCCCTCAGAGCTTGTTCTCTCTTCCTCCTCACTGTACCAGCTGTTGTGTGCAATGTAAATATCTGCTGGGCCTATTTTCAGACGTCCTCAGGGATTACCATTAGAGAAGGAAGTGGCTTTAATTCATCTGTGTCTCACAGTACCCAACCACGATAACACTGAGGATGTATTTCTGTAATGCAGTTGATCATACCATTCATGGGTAGCTGTGGAGGCTCAATGACTTCTGGGATTACAGGAGCTGCAGGAGGACTCTCCGTTCTGTCTCTGTCTTCAGCCTCCACATCGGACTCAACCGTAAAGACTGCGGCATCTGTTCCAGAGTCAGCCGGCAGACTGGGGCCTGGAGACTTACATATCCGAGACAACGACAAATCAACTTTATGTGTTTAACTGTCGAGAGCTAGAATTTCTATTATGTAACAACTATGAAATCAATATTATTGCAATTATACTGTACTTTAATTTAAGGTTCTAAGTCTGATATGCCATTGGTTAAGAGTCCAGTGAGGTGATATAAGCATGAAAACCCTCTGAAAACTGTAAAGTGTCAAACCTCTAGGTCACTGGTTCCCAACCTGAGGGTCCTGAGCCCCACTAGGGGTCACCAAAACTTTGCAAGGGGTCATAAAGCCTTCTTTATTTCAAGGGGAGTCATAAAAGTTTTTTTTTTTTTTTTAAGTATGCAGTAGGTCTATATCTCAGCATTTTATTCACCTGTGAAGAAAACTGCACCTCTCTGATGCAACATTGATCTTAAAATTCATCCAAATTGTTTGTTTTACACAAACTTCCTGTAGTTATTGTGTTCACGCTTCAGATTAATTGCATAGTTTAAGACATAATATGCAACATTTGTCTTAAAAAAAATGTGGAGACTCATATAAACATAATCTCCTTTGATCATCATTTATGACCCACTAGAAATGTGTAGTGGTGTCTGTATCTGAAGGGGTCCTGCCCTCCACCTGTATTTTCTTATTTTCTCATCACTTTGTTGTGCTCAGGATGCTTTACAAACCCAAAATGTTGGTTTTTAACATTCTGGTAATGAGACTCAACAATCACCTGTCTTTTTGGTGTGTTTACATACAGCTCGGACAAATCCTACTGATTCTACCTTTAATTAGTTGTTCTGTACTGTTATTGTTAGGCAATGAATATAATATAAAATATATTCTTAAAACGGCCTTTTAGTCAATATGCACACACACACACACACACACACACACACACACACACACACACACACACACACACACACACACACACGCGCGAATTGCTCTTCAGGGTTCTGGATGGATGTAAATATTTGCACTTTGTCTTTCAACAGTCGCTCTCAACCTACAGGGATCAGCACCTCCACAAGGGGTCATCAGTTGCCCCTGTGGCAGTGCTTCTCAAACTGTTGATGCCCAGGGGACAATAGGGAGGGAAGCAAAGTTGAATGAGTATAATCTATTTAGGGTAAGTAAACAAATAAGAGTTTGTTGATGCTATCGTGGTGAGTATTATTTCACTGCAATTGAGCTTGGAACATTTTTTAAAAGTTGCCTCCCCTGTCGTTCATAATGACTGATAAAAATTTATGGTCAACAGCAGATGAAGGTGGGCATGTGAGAAAAAGTTTGTGAATTATTGCTCTAAGTCAAGAAGTCATGAGAAGATTACCAGGGCAGGAAATAAGAAAATCCAAATTCTGCTACACAAACTTATTTTTGGGCATTTCTCTAATCTGTGCCATCTTCTTTGAAATACAGCAGTATTTTAATTTGTACTTCTTCAGAACATTGAAATGATACAAATGAAACAACCTGAAAATATTACCTTTGCACAGCTCTCATCTGAGAGACATGATATAGAGTAATGTGGCTTGTGAATGTTTTTATGTTTCACAAATGCTACATCAATCATTGCATGATGTCAAAAATATTTTTAGTAAAATGTTAAGCTGACATGCACTATGCTTTGTGGTAAAGTAGTGTCTTAAGACTGCTGGTGATGTCAACATCTTACCTAGAAACCTTAAATACCAGCATTAATTTTATGGCAGTCTTCGGTCCTACAGGAGTGTTATGAGCTCTACATGACTACATGAATCCCTGATGATAAGAACACTGCCATGCAGCAAAGACTATAAGCTAAAATCTATACATTTAATTAAATTTATATGTTAGTAGTAGTAGTAGTAGTAGTAGTAGCAGCAGCAGCAGCAGCAGCACTAGTAGTAGTAGTAGTAGTAGTAGTAGTAGTAGTATGATGAAAATCAATAAAGAATCAATACAAAAAAGGAAAAGACTCAATACTAAATTTATAAATGACAATGAAAAAATGAATTTCAAATTAAAAAGTTCCATAGTGATGTTTTGAAATCATGATCATTAAAAAACTACAGTTTACTTGTTACTCTACTGTAAAGTAGATGCAGTTTTAAGACAAACCTGAGTTGGAGCTTCTTCTGTGATTCTGGCCTCCAAAGCATTCAGCTGCTCATCAGCATCGGCTGTTCGCTCCAGAGCCTCCTCCACCCTCTGGGTGATGCTCTCCATCTTCACCCTCACCTGGCTCACCCTCTGTTCACTCTCCCTCACCAGCTCAGCGGTTTCCAGGGCGCTGTTGACCATCGCCTCCATCCTTCTGAGAGTCGCCAGAAGGCCGTCTGCAGTCACCCGAAGCTGGGTTTGCTCCTGCTCAGCGGCTGCTCCACCTCTGATCTCTGTGACCACTGCTGCATCCCTCTGATCCTTCACGACGTTCTCCACAGCTCTGTCTGCTTCTCCTCTCTCAGTGTTAGTTCCTTTGTCGATATGAAGAACTCCTCTGCTGCTCTTTTGCTCAGTGACGCGCTCCTGTGCAGATTTTAGAGAGGCTTGCAGGTGGAGAACCTGCTCCCTCATATCACTGATCGTCTGCTCTGCCTGCTGGAGCTTCACCTGCGTCTCTGAGAGCTCCTGCACTGACTGGACCTCTTTTGTCCGGGTCTTAGCCCCCTCTACTCTGCAGGCTTTCCACCAGTTCACCACAGCCACCTTCTTGGCCTCCTGGGTCTGACTCCCAGTCTGACTTTGCTTTTGCTCCTTTTGCTCCCAGGCTCTACACCGCTCCTCCACCTTCTCCCCTCTCTCCTCCCACACACACTTGTGCAGCTCCAGCTCCTGCAGCCTGAAACCACCACCACAGCTTTATAAACATCTCCATTACACACTGTTATGTCTGTAGTTACCAGGGGGTACTAAAACTGCACTTATCCCTGATAGAGTCCAATACACAGAAGATAGTAACTCCTGGGGGTTGCGTAATGGAGATGCCCATAAATAAACTGTCACAACCAGACGCCCCTTTTATTAGCTGGAGGAAGCTTCTCAGAACAGAGACTAACATCAACCAAATCCAGTCTGTTACCATAACAGGAGAAAGGGAGGTAAAAAACTCACATACACATTGACAAGCTGCTGCTTGATGCTTGCCTGTTGCTGCTGGCGGAGGGGAAAAGGCCTCTCCTGTGTCTCTACAGGAGCAGAGTCCTGTGTCAGAGAGAAGACACCAGAGAGATAAGACAGATTTATACACCTACATCTTACAGCATGTCATAATTGTCATCTTCTGCTGAGTGTCTTCTCTGTCCTTACCCTCTCAGGATACTTATTGTGCAGAAGATGAGCTATTTCGGCAGACTTGATCCTGTGGATGATGCTCTGAATGTCCTCACTGTGCGTGTGCAGGGCCGGGAGGCTGATATCATCCAGAGCTCTGTGATGCTGCTGCAGACACAGAAGGCAACATGAAGCAGAAAACCAGCAGCATTAAAAGATGACCTGTGGACAGTATATACTTCCTACCTGCTGCATATCCTGCATCTCGCTCTGTAGGGAGCGGTGGTTTGGAGGATCGCGACTGTAGAGACTCTGAGGGCTGATACAGTGTCGATCATACCTGCAGGAATAGACAGAAGAGATGGAGCTTCCACACGTAAAATTATTTGTGCAATTCATACAGGAAAAGATATTTTTTATGAGCTTGTGATTATTTTCTTTCCAAAAACTTTCTTTCATATATTTACATTTCCTACATTACTATAATAACTAACACATCCCTCTGTTAAAGGGGCAATCCACAGGTTTTACATACAAAGGTCAGTTTAACTGACTACCCTGATGATGTCATCAGAGTAAAATAAGATAATAATGTCTTAATAACACAACACAACAGAGAAATTTGCAGTGTTGTAGCAGCAGGGGGAATAGGACAATAGCAATAAGCAATAAATAAGAAGCAATAGGTAATAAAGATGTCAACGATCAAGACATAAACAAGAGAAATAAAAAAATAAGAACAATAAAAACAATATAAACAAGAAACAGACGCAACATTTACACAACTGCACATAAACACATTGATATCACAAAGTTTGAGTTGATATCGTACTTGAAAGTAATACTGATTGTACAATATTATGAGCAGTTTGTATATTTAATTTGTTTATATTGAATTTGTCAGTAGTACTGCTGTTTCTTGAGCTTGAGAATGAAATTGTGAATTTTTAAATAATGCATTTGCATTTACACTGCAGGAAATTTACCATATAGACCATTTACCATTTACCATTTACCAAGGAACTAAGAACCTTTGGAGTGTGTTTCTAGTAGAGCAGATAAACAAAAGAACAGTGTTACTTTATGCGGTGTCATCTGTGTTCTATGGTAGTGCTCAAAAATAATATGTAAACATAGCCGTTGCTTTTTCACACCTCAGGTGACTAATTTGCCTAATCTTCACACGTCTTTAGACCGCAGTGGAAACGCAGACAACAATGGGCTGAAGGAACTTCCTGAAAAGTAGTTCCTGCTACTAAAAGTTCCAGGTAGCCTGTGTAGAAATGTGGCTTAAGACTACTTCTTTTATGTTCTTTGACAAAAAAAGGCTGATGAATGAAGTACGATTATCTTTGTGATTAGTCCTCTTCACTGGGGGCAGACACTTTTATCCAAAGTGCTGTAATGAGGCTCAATCCAAACCAGAGTAGACTGGGGAGAAGCCTTTTGAAAATAAGTGCAGCAACACTTCAGTGTTCAATGTTCCACTTGATAAACCTGTGATTTATTAAAATTACCTCAAAAGAACTTGTTGTGAATGTTCCTGTAACCTCATCAGCTTTGTCTGCAGACCCTGCAGCACCAGAACACAGTTAATGTGTTGAACAACAGACAAAATGTACAAATATGTTGTCATATGTTATATATTCTATAAAGTATAAACATACCTCGATCATGTTGTGATTCTCCACATGAGAGCTCTTCATCTTATTCATAAGAATGTCTTTCTGCACAGGAATGTTTCAAAGTAAAGTTAAGAGTTTAATTAAAATTTTTAACACTTTTCTGCTGAAAATACCCACACAGACCAACCTTTGTGATTTCTCGGTCTCTCAGTGTCAACGTAACCAGGGTTTCCTCAAGTTCAGCCTGTAAACATTCAGATGTTTAACTCTCAATTCAAACTCATAAACGCAGAGTCAAACAGAAGCGTGTTTTACTGATGTGCTCCTACCCTCAGCTCGGCGTTGACCTTCCTCAGTTTGTTCATGCTGTCCTCAGAACACGTCCTTTCAAAGGTGATTTTTTCATTCTGCGTGCAAACACGGTTTTATTAAATTAAAAGAACATCAACTTATTCTAAAGGAGACGCTCACATTTGGACTCACCTTTAATATCTACATTACCTTGTCCTCGAGCCTCCTAATGTGAACCTTCAGGCATTCAACCTCATTGCTCTGACGACAAAAAAGACTTAAACATACATAGTTGCCAAACATAATGAATCAAAACACTTAGAAGGCAGCTGGCTGAGAAGACGTAAAGTTTGTGAAGTACCAGTTTGGTGCAGCTGGTCTGGGTGCGGCTGGCTCTCTCCTGGGCCTCTTTAAACGCCCGACGGGTCTCCTCCAGTTCTTCTGTCAGTGATCTGGCTCTCGCTGCTGACCGCTGAGCACTGCAGATCCCAAAAACATATCTGACCTTATTGTTTGATTCAGCAGAGGACGTAATTCTGCTCACATCCACAGCTAAGAAATTAGTAAGAACAGAAATTTATGTAAATTTATTAAGTTGAACAGTGTGGGCTGACACACATTACCAGAGGTGCAGTTTTCAGTAATAATATTAATAATTAGAATAAAAAAACCCAAAAAACTCTCTATTTTACTCATGCTGTCAAACAGTTATTCTTTTGGTTCCATAGTCTCATATTGTTTAAACTACACATAAGTCACTCCATGAATGAAAGTTACCAATACAGGATAAAATAATAAACCAAATAACATAAAATATTCTAAACAATCTATGACATGATATATGATCCATTTGCCAAAGTTGTGACAGGTCCATAAAAGATGGATTTAGAGACACACATCGATTACACATGTCCCTCTTTAAATTCGGACACAAAAGGTGCGATGGCTTGATGGGACAAAATCAATGAAAATGTGCTTTACCACTATTCAAAATGACCACTGCTTGAGTTAAAATTGAGCACAGCGGTGTCATGCTTTGATCCTACAATGAACACCAATCTTTAGCCCACTCTGTCAGTCGGTCAGTTGGCCAATCCCAAAACATTTCCCCACCTTTTGACAGCCACAGTTTTTGGCTTGGAAGTCAAGTTTGTGTGTGTGTGTGTGTGTGTGTGTGTGTGTGTGTGTGTGTGTGTGTGTGTGTGTGTGTGTGTGTGTGTGTGTGTGTGTGTGTTTGTGTTTATGCCAATTGGGTAAAGTGGGCAATGGTACTGGAACTGGCCTGTAGCAAAAAGGCACAAAACGTCCAAATGGATTCACAGACCTGCACAAGACTTTGTGGAAAGGTTGTTTATGAGCCAAAGAAGAACGGATTTACTGTTCATGTCATGTTGCAAAAAAGGGGTGAGGGAGTGGGAGTGGCCAACAACATCCAGGTCCATAGCCTACAGGGTTACACTTAAAAGTGACCCCAGGTGCTCGAAGTGCCATGAAGAGGCACATCAACGCATGTCCTACGGTATTCCCCCAAAGTACTGGACTTTTGGACATCAGTTCATTATATTCATATGACTTTCTTAAATTCAATAAAATGCCAATCATTAAATTAAGATGCATAACTTCTGAATGACCAAACTTTGTTAAAGGACACACCGGGCTACATGGATGCAGCTCTTGCAGGTTTGCACTTGTTTAGTTTCCTCCAGGGTTTTCACAGTCTAATCTTTTGTCCAATCTTTTTGCATCAGCTAAGTTTAAACATGCCTTTTCAGTTTTAAAGTCAAGCGTCAGTAACTCTGATAACATTGTTGAGATGTGTGTGCCATGACATGGGTCACTCATAAGTGATCTGACCGAGTTTGCAATGAAATCATATGAAAACATACGATGCTGATTTCTGTTCTTTTTCCTCCAATTTAACCATTTCAGCAGGGGTAGTTGGGTTATTTTTGGTGTCACTGAGAAAAGCATAATATAATACAAGTGATTTGAGAGAAAAGCAGACTTCTGCTCCTCGTTATGGCTCTGTTTTCAGGCTTTATGTTTTGTGATAAAGTTTGTGTTGGCGTACACTGTATACACTGAGGTGATATGAGGAATAATGAGGTTAAATGAGATAATGTGTTTTTGTGTAATCCTACATCATATGAGTGGAGTTAAATGGGTAAGACTGTAGTTAACCCTTCACCTGGCCAGTTTTGCTCTCAGCTCAGTGATCTCCAGAGTGAGCTGCAGGTTGATGTCCTCACACTGAGCCACCGTCCTCAGCAGGCCGCTGTTCTGCTCGCTCAGCTTGCGGTGAGCGTGCTTCAGTTCAGCCACTGTGCCCAACAGGTCTTTCCCATCACTGAAGCCAAACAAACAGTTAGTGGTGAAGTGCAACAACGCACTGATTACAAGAGCTAAACTCACACAGTGATTAAAGGAGTGAAGTTACTAACCAGGAACACTGGTGGCTCTCTGAAGACGCAGCTTTGCTTTGAGGACCTGAGGAATCCAGACCTGAAATGAAACTCGGTGTTCAGTGAATTACTGTCTGGTTTGATTTAGACATTTTCTCAGAAGTCTGAACAAAATGATGACAGCCTACCGTTTACAGGCACTTTAGAGGAGTCTGGCCATGATACATGACTGCTATCCACATCAGTGCTGAAACACAGGAAGAGTCTCATTGAAAACGCTGATTAATAAAAGCTTTAATCAACAATACACTAGTTGTAAACACAATTATTTAACTGGACATATGCCACTGTGTTTGCAAAATGAAACTCAACATCAATTAAAATGGATTTAGGAACTTTAATTAACTCTAAATGCACAGAAATTTCTTGCAGGTCATCATCCCTTCTTTCATTTCCAGACATAATCTACATGGACACAGAGCTGAAGCGGAAAACGTATCTTATTTAAGCAAAAGCAATAAAAATAACAGTAAAAATAAAGGTTTTACATTATCATTATCACCTAAATTAATTACATCAAAATCTGAGGGGAGACGTGGAGCAGTGCAGTATGAGAAAAGTGACCTGGATATCAAATATAGACTTGATGGTTGAAAATCAATATTGCACATTCATATCAGGCTGAAATTTGAAATTCTGTGTGGATTGATAACTGGAAAGACTTTTTTATTCTCTAGACTGATGAAAATTTCTCGCTCTTTAATTGATGTACTGGCTGACTGTATTTCACAAAATTACATAATTTTATATGATGTTTATAAAAATGTGACACTCCAGATGCTTTGCGGTGACCTGGATTTGCAGATATTTGAGCATAAAATAATACATTTTAATGACTATATTTCAGCAATACAAAGGCGGTCACTAAATCAAGATTAGTTCTGAATCCAGTTTTGTCTCACCTGTCCTGGCTGCACTGTGCGATCCACTCCCTCATGGTGGAGTGAAAAGTCTCTCTGCTCACATGAGGGTCCTGACAGTCGGGGTCGAGCAGCCGGCGCAGGGCGGCCAGCCTGTCCTGCTCCGGGCTCTGAGATGTCATGGTCTGCAGGTACTGAACGATGGTGGAGGCCAACACCTCTCCTGAAAGATAATGAGAGAGATGCAGGAACAATGACTCACTGTTTATAGGCTTATTTGAATCTGTTTTGTTTGAATCAAGAGATTCCTGTGTACCTGTGCTGGAGGTGCTACATGTGTTATACATGATGTCAAGGAGTTCATGTTCAGAGAACCCACTAGTCTCTTTATTATCCTCATCTCTCGTCCCACAGCCGGGTGACTCCCACACTGAGCACATAGAGTGAAAGCACATATATAAACAACTTAATTTACTGCATATATATATTTACTGGATACTTTGTTGAGAGAACACAGTAACTGCAGCACTAACCGTCACTGCCGTCAGACATTGCTCTTGTTTCTCCTGAATCCTGCCGACTGTCACGTTCCTACATGACCTGATATTTCACCAAACACCAGAAATACATCTTCATCATGTCTAGAAACCAAAACCCACTGTAGAAAAAATGGATAAAAAATTGAGCCACACATTAAAATCAATACATATCTAAGATGTGACATGAAATATCTAGGATTTTAACAACTCCTCCCCACATCTGACAGCTTCAAGTGCTTACATGGACACTGTAGGATCACAGTAAGACTGCTAAGACTAACTAATGATTAACTGATTAGTTGTTTTTTCCATAAAATGTCAGAAAATTGTGAAAAATATTGATCATTGTTCCCCAAAGCCCAAGGTGATGTCCTCACATGTCTTGTTTTGCCCACAACTCAAATATATTCAGTTTACTGTCATAGAAGATTTAAAAAAGCTGAAAATATTCACATCTCAGAAGCTGAAATCAGAGAATTTAGACATTTTGCCTTATAAAAAGACTCACAACAATTATCAAAATTAATTCAATAGTTGACCACTAATTCAGAGGAAAATCAGAAGACTATTTTCTTTGTAATCCCACAATGAAGTAGAAAAATGTCACATTAATTGGCTCTCATTAGCAATAACGATTGCAAATCATGTTTTATACGGTCATACGGTCCTTATTTTCTTTGTTTTATAGTTACATAGCCATCAAATGTCATCTTAAAAAGAACATTATCAATAAATTCTTACCTCTCAGTTTGGGCCAGTTACTTGGAAAAGAAAAACAAGCTTGTCAAATGTTAAACTAGCGCTTTTCGTTTCCATTATTATTTTTCTAGTCTTCCCCTGATTCACTGTGATGGGAGAACAAGAAGTCTTCAAGATGCTCTTATGCTTGTTTTCCCTGCTTCACATCAAAACCAGCTGACATCCCCCAGCCCCCCTGCCCCACCATCCTCCCCCACCTCATCCCACTGCTGCCAAAATGCTGCCATGCAGAGGTCTCTGACAATGATGCAGTTAATGGATTTCAATTTAAATTCACCAGTTTAACATATCAAATGCACAGTCTGCCAAGCATATCTTCCACTATTTGAACTTTGAATTCAGCAAAATGTAGGGAGTGCATTTCCTTCACCAGTCAGTGGGTGGCAAAGGAAAATATTCTAAATCCATTAAAACTAAGAAATACTAATACTGCAGCTGAAACTGATGCATCTTTCATCTTACACCGTTTTAGGCGTTCATAAGTTTGCTTCTATTTTGGTGATATGGGTTAGATTCCTCAATAAGGCCAAAATGTGAAATGCAAGACTGTGGAATTGTTTGCTTAATGTCAGACTGTCAGAGAGTGAAGAGAGCAGGGTCAACGAGAAGGTTCTTCTTTGGAGTAAATTGAACAATTCTCCAAGGACTAAAGAGATGCTATTTTTGAGGAAGCTGAGTTGAAATACACGTATAATAATAGTTTATCATGCAGAATGAGCACCATGAGGATAAAGTCACTAACAAGATTTGAGCCTCAGTGGTTAAAGGATATTTTGTTAAAACTAAAATTACAAACATATATTTAAAGCAAGCACAATTATGGCCCTGAATCTTATGCTACAGCAAACGTAAAGAGGAGTCAGAGGCCTTCGGCTGCATAGCTGACCACACGAATCCTTCCTCTCGCCCTTGAAGCTGTCAGATTTAAAAACATCCAGGAGGACAACAGGTAATTATGCGAATTAAGAGAAGTTAACAATGAGTAGTGGGTGGTATTTACAACCCACCTGACATTTTTGTTGAGTTTTCATCATATAGTTTTTGCTGCACAAAGACTGTTAAGAAAGAAAGAAAGAAAGAATAATTAGAACAAAAGCAATTGGGATCCACAGCGAGCGATGCTGCTTGGACATCTAATCATATGTTTGTTCAAAAATCCAGAAATGTTCTGGTGCTCTCATAATGACAGAATGGAATAGGTGTTTGATTTTAATCCTTATAAATTGGCTACCTTTGTTTCTAACACCTAGAAAAAGTACATAAGCATTACCATACTTACTATCTATTTACAATACCTAAAGGGACAGCTCACCCCAAAATCAAAAGAACAGTAGGTTTTCCCCTGGCTTTTAGTGCTATTTATACATCTAGACTTTTTTGGTGTGACTTAGGAGATATTGGCATAGAAATGTCTGCTTTCTCCCCAATATAATGGGACTAAACAGCATTCACACTGTAGTGCTCAAGGCACCAAAAATACATTTGAAAAATTCAAAACCAGTGTCGCTTTCCAAAAATCATGAACCGGTTACTCAAGGTAATCCACAGACCTTGTTGTGAGCAGTTTCATGAAGGAGCTACTTTGTTTCTGCAGCAGAATCCACGAGAACTACTTTTCTTTCTATAAGAAAGAATGTAATTTCTACATGAACTGCAGATTATCATGACAATGATTTGGAATGTGTATTTTTGATTTTGAGGCTGTACTGTCCCTTAAAATATCAAAAGTTTGTTTGTTAAATTATGGAGTCTTCAAGGTCCCTAAGATGATACAGACTGATGTATATGATTTGTTTATCAAAACCCCAAAGCTATTATTTTGTGCAAGAAGATAAAAACTTACTTCAGAGGCTCTATTCTTAGCTTTGTTGAGGGACAATTTAGATTTTTATAATTCTTACAAGTTCATGATGACCCCTGCATAACTGTAACCTGAGCAGATCTAACCACCGACGCACCTGAAAACACCTGTGAAACACCTCTGAAGCCTTTAAACTAAAACCACAGATCCCATTCATTAAGCTGATCATATGTTTTGTATGTGAAATCAAAGTAGCTGGTAACTATAGCAGTTCAATAAATGTAGTGAATTAAAAAGTACAATATGTCCCTTTGAAATGTAGTGGTGTAGTAACTGAATATACTTAAGTCCAAGTATTTTTAAAGTTAAGTACAGTGCTTGAGGAAATGTACTTTGTTATATTCCACCACTGCAGACAAATGAATATCTAATCCCATTAAGCTTATGGAAGCTCCCACTAAAAGTAGTAAAAGATGAGCAAAATAGTTTTCAATTATACCTACGTGTTTTCATGATGGAGGATCGAGTTAACGCACAGGAGGAACGTTTTCAGTATCCCGAACAATCCAGCCGGACACAATTTCAGTTGCACCGTCCGTGTGTTTGTTTCCTATCGGAAGCATGAAGTAGCTACCAACAGACAACGGGCTGGAGATTTTTATATTTTTTATAAATCTAACTTCCAGTGGACTTTTTCTCCGTCAAGATGTCTCGGGGCTCTATCGAGATCCCTTTACGGGACACAGATGAGGTAAACGTCGTCTAATTTGTAAATTAATTTATTGTGGATGTTTGACTCAGTGAACCTCGCTGTGCTGCTAGCCGTGTATGCTAACTCTAGCTAGCATTAGCTAATGTTTTGTACAACACAGCGGCGTATTTAATGTCTAGTAACGCCAGCTTTGTAGTTGATATTTAAAAGTTGGCTCGAAATGTAAACGAGTGAAATGTTTAGAGCAACAAGTACAGAAGTGCCAACGTAAGCAAACATTATTAATGTCTACAGTAATATGAGGCTCTGATGCAAGTTAGTAGGTCAGTTATTGTGTTGTTTTGTGTGATTGCCACCCTCAACAGTTCTCATCGAGTCCAACTGTCACAGAGGTCCTTTTTTAATTTAACTTGGGAAAGTAAAATTCCATATCTCTTTATATCTGCGGTGTTTCAGGTACAGCATCAGTTACGGTCTTAACTTTCTGCTGCATTTATTTTAAGTTAAGAAGGCGTCAAAATTAATGAAACATCTGTATCTTAACTCATAACAGCAGTGCGTGATGTAGATACTCTCCTCTGTCACATTATACATCATTCTATATCGTGAGATTAGAGATTAGTCTGTTGTCAGGCTGTAGTTTGTGGTGCTGTTGAGTTGGATTGTTTATACTGAGAGGTGTTTATAATATTTGGCAATATTTCCTCTGTAATCTTTTGTGGCAGTGGTGGCAGGTGGTATTTGGCATTTGTTCCACGCCTATTCCTGTTGTTCTTAGTTTTAATGCTAGTGTTATATGTGGTCGGGGCACTCGTATTATTCATATTTGGTTACTTAACCATGTCCAGTGGGGTACTTATATGCTTTATGCGTTGTGTTTGTTTGTTTGTTAATTTAATCTAGACTATAATGTTCAATTTCCCATTTACTTTCTCTACCTGTGGTGTTCTTACAGTGGCAGTCTGCCACTCCTGAATGGATATAGGAAACACTGCTTAGTAGTGCACAATTAATTAAAACATTATCGAAATATGGGCAGTGCAATAACCAAATCACAGAAGCTGCAATTTTCTGATAAAGCGTGTTTCAAAACATCAACATAATGTACTGTACTGTGGCCTACTAAACAACTTGTCAGATGTAAAAGAATAAAACAAATATGTTGAATCAGCACCACTGTAAAATACTGAATATTATAATCTTCATTAAGGTAGGTTTTATTGCAGCAGCACTATTCTGTTTAGGCTGCATAATCTAAGCTTAGTACCTAATTAACTGATGATTTGGTAGTGTAATATGGTTTCTGTAATACCAGTGGAAAAACTGTTAACAGATAATAAAACAAAGTACTTTTCTGAGTTTATGCAAAAGTTATATAAAATTCCTATCATGCCATAAAGCAGTGATGCAAACTGATGTGCATCACCCACAGTGGCCAAATGTACCCAGAGATAAAACTGGGATAATTAACAGTATCATTTATGCTGGGGACACTTTACACATTGATATTTTCTAACATTGATATTGTCACTTAATGATACCTAGAGTTTTGTCAGAAATTGATGCTTAATTACTTGAATAAATTGTGTCTTGCAGGTTATCGAGCTCGACTTTGACCAGCTGCCAGAAGGAGACGAGGTCATCAGTATCCTGAAGCAGGAACATACACAGCTGCACATATGGATCGCTTTGGCGGTGAGTCAGTGGATCTATCACAAACAGTTTAATTGTTAAATTTAGCTCAGTTGTAACAGTTTGTACTCTTCTCTTTTTTTCAGTTGGAGTACTACAAGCAGGGCAAAACAGAGGATTTTGTCAAGCTTTTAGAGGCAGCTCGTATCGACGGAAACCTCGACTACAGAGACCATGAGAAGGACCAGATGACCTGTCTGGACACATTGGCAGCTTACTATGTCCAGCAAGCGCGTAAAGAGAAAAACAAAGATGCCAAGAAAGAGCTCATCACACAGGCCACGCTGCTCTATACTATGGCCGACAAGATCATCATGTATGATCAGGTAAGAAGAAAGTCTGTCAGAGCAGGTGATAATGAGATAAAAACTGCTACAGCCCCACTAATATTGGTTTAAGTATAATGATAAAATGGTTTTGCCCCACTCAGAACCATTTGTTGGGAAGAGCCTGTTTCTGCCTGCTGGAAGGCGACAAGATGGACCAGGCTGATGCTCAGTTCCACTTTGTCCTCAATCAGTCCACCAACAACATCCCAGCTTTGCTTGGTAAGATGAATCTAAAAATGTGATATTATTCTTGACCAGTGTGACTGATTCACTGAAATAATGATCATTGGTTTTCAACAGGTAAGGCCTGCATCTCCTTCAACAAAAAGGATTACAGAGGAGCTCTGGCATATTATAAAAAGGCTCTACGTACAAACCCCGGCTGCCCAGGTAAATTTTCTACTGTTTTCTTCTACTACTGGAGTTTGGCCAATACAAAATAACAGTATCTGAGAACTAAAGATCTGATTTATCACATATTTTGCTTGATAAATGATAATGATAATAGATTATATATCTGCAGGACTTTATTTCCTGCCACTGCTATTACTGCGTTGCTCATACGTTGGTATGTATGTGTTCCAGATCATTCCTCATCTCTTTTCTGTCTTGCTCTTGTGTCTCTGTGTAGCTGAGGTCAGGTTGGGGATGGGCCACTGCTTTGTGAAGCTCAACAAACTGGAAAAGGCTCGCCTGGCTTTTGGTCGAGCCCTTGAGCTGAACTCAAAGTGTGTCGGAGCTCTCGTTGGTTTGGCGGTTTTAGAGCTCAACAACAAGGAGGCTGATTCCATCAAGAATGGAGTGCAGCTCCTGTCACGGGCCTACACTATCGACCCCAGCAACCCCATGGTGCTCAACCACCTCGCCAACCACTTCTTCTTCAAAAAGGTAGTCTGGTTGCCATTGAAACACTGAGATAAATTTAAACTAGAATATTACTTAACTCACACTGAACATGTTTTTTGTTTCCAATCAGGATTACAGTAAAGTGCAGCATCTGGCCCTCCACGCTTTCCATAACACAGAGGTGGAGGCCATGCAGGCTGAGAGCTGCTACCAGTTAGCTCGCTCATTTCATGTGCAAGTAAGATCCCAGTTCATTCTGAGATTGCTGACTTACATGATGCCGATTTACATCTTGGATATTACTGTTCTCTTTTTCTCTTTTTTACTCTTCAGGAGGACTA
Organism: Lutjanus erythropterus; assembly: GCF_056507025.1. NCBI lineage: Eukaryota > Metazoa > Chordata > Actinopteri > Lutjaniformes > Lutjanidae > Lutjanus > Lutjanus erythropterus. Next base: position 22,449,752 of record NC_139317.1, read on the forward strand.
TGACCAAGCATTTCAATATTACTACCAGGCCACTCAGTTCGCCTCATCTACCTTCGTGTTGCCCTTCTTTGGCCTGGGACAGATGTATGTGTATCGAAGAGACAAAGAGAATGCAGCACAGTGCTTTGAGAAGGTTTTAAAAGCCTACCCCAACAACTATGAGACTATGAAAATCCTGGGGTCTCTGTACGCAACATCTGATGATCAGGAAAAGAGAGACATTGCCAAGGTATGTATGTTGTGCAGGTTATTTCATCACAGGCTCATTAAGATTGTGTTAAGTTTGCTGATTAGACTACACTCATATTTCCAAAAGTAGCTTGAGTAACGTGCTGGAATTGGAGACATTTCATCGTCTTTGTTCTCTAGGGTCATTTGAAGAAGGTGACAGAGCAGTATCCAGATGATGTGGAGGCGTGGATTGAGCTGGCTCAGATCCTGGAGCAGACTGACATTCAAGGAGCACTGTCCGCATACGGGACAGCCACACGCATCCTGCAGGAGAAGGTGCAGGCTGACGTCCCCCCCGAGATCCTCAACAACCTGGGGGCTCTTCACTTCAGACTGGGCAACCTTGGAGAGGCCAAGGTAGAAGTTCATGATCATGAAGCGTGTAGGAGACTGTATATTTAGCATGAACAACCGTGGTGTTTCATGAGCGGATCTCTCTCCCACAGAAATATTTCCTTGCCTCTCTGGAGCGCGCCAAAGCTGAAGGAGAACATGATGAGCATTACTACAACGCCATTTCTGTCACCACCTCCTACAATCTGGCCCGTCTGTATGAGGCAATGTGTGAATTCCATGAAGCTGAGAAACTCTATAAAAACATCCTGAGAGAACATCCTAACTATGTGGACTGTAAGCGTGCAATATTTTACAATAAAATGAGAACAGGAAGGAAAACTACTGTGGACTCAAAGATAAAATTTCTTTCATCTTTTGCCTGCAGGTTATTTGCGTCTTGGAGCGATGGCTCGTGACAAAGGAAATTTCTATGAAGCTTCTGACTGGTTCAAAGAGGCCCTGCAGATTAATCAGGTACATCACCTATTGTAGTGTGAATATTATAGCATGAGAGTTCAGTAAAATCTGCTGTAAAATTCTCTTCAACACTATCCGATCTATTATCTTCTGTTTGGTGCAGGATCACCCAGATGCCTGGTCCCTGATCGGGAACCTTCACTTGGCCAAACAGGAGTGGGGACCGGGTCAAAAGAAGTTTGACCGTATTCTGAAGCAGCCATCCACACAGAATGACACCTACTCCATGCTGGCTCTGGGTAACGTGTGGCTGCAGACTCTGCATCAGCCCACCAGAGACCGGGAAAAGGTGCAGACACGTTTTTAAAATAAACTGGGAAAAAAAAGGTGTATATGTAGAATATTAGAGCACTTTCAGAGATTCCCCTGGAAGTTGGTTAGTTGAGGTGGTGTGAACTTAAACCAACTTTAACTGGATGCAGACTCTGAGTAAATTGTTTGTCCAACTCATGATAAACCAACTAGTCTGTGGTGGTAATCAGACTTCAGATAGATGATTTATAAGAGTTTCCTTGAACAAATGAAAACTACTGATGATGTCCTTGCTGGTGTATATTTCAGATGGGTTGTGGTGCTCTCTGAAACCTCTTTCCCTTCTCATTACTCGCTCCACAACACAAATTGTTAACAAACCAAAATTTACAAGTGCGCCTGTGGGTAGAGGGGCTAATTAGGTTACTAGTGACACTTCCTAGTTCAGACAAGTTAGGGTGTATCCATTATGTATGTCCGTTATATGCGTGTGAATGGAAATAATAAATCCTGTCTTTTTTATCTTGACAGGAAAAGAGACATCAGGATCGAGCTCTGGCGATATACAAACAAGTCCTGCGAAATGACTCGAAGAACCTCTACGCTGCCAATGGCATCGGTCTGTTAAGCTTCATTCTGTTTTTAATTTCTTTTTATTTGTTCTACTGTACGTGCGTGAAGTATTAAACATGGATGTCCTTTCGTCAGGTGCCGTCCTCGCCCACAAGGGCTACTTCAGAGAGGCTCGTGACGTGTTTGCGCAGGTGAGGGAGGCCACAGCGGACATCAGTGACGTCTGGCTGAACCTGGCTCACATCTACGTTGAACAGAAGCAGTACATCAGCGCTGTGCAGATGGTGAGGGCCTCACTTGTAATTTCCCATCAAAATCATTGTCTGTGTTCATGTTTTTCTGAGTATTTATTTCTGCTCCACAGTATGAGAACTGCCTGAAGAAATTTTACAAATATCAGAACACTGAGGTGCTGCTGTACCTCGCCAGGGCCCTCTTCAAATGTGGGAAACTCCAAGAGTGCAAGCAGATGCTGCTGAAGGTAACCTGAAGCAAACAATTAAAGCTTTTAGTTTGTTCTACAATATGAGAGGGGAGTATAACTGTCTTTATAATATTTTTCCCACAAGGCCCGCCACGTGGCGCCCAGCGACACAGTGCTGATGTTCAATGTGGCCCTGGTGCTTCAGAGACTGGCCACGCTTGTGCTGAAAGATGAGAAGAGCAACTTGAAGGCTGTGCTCAGCGCTGTCAAAGAGCTCGAACTGGCTCACAGGTAGTGAGCTGTGAGACTTGATTTATGCCTCCTCTTCCCAGTCAGACCCTCTGGCTGTCCTGGGTCTAATCTTCCTCTTCCTCCTCCTCCTCCTCACACAGGTATTTCAGCTACCTCAGCAAGGCTGGAGACAAGATGAGGTTTGACCTCGCTCTTGCTGCTTCTGAGGCCAGGTCAGTCTGAATTAATTCTTGTGTCCTTTTGATACACATGGAGGTGATAGATCTGTTTGTTTTAACAGTTTTTTATATACACACATTTATTGAGTTTTGGTTGTAACAATTTACAAATATATACTTTAACAAGATTCAATAATTTATTACCATCTCAATGAGGAACTGATTGGAATCTGTCTTGTGTGTACTTATGCAACCATACAAAGACATATTACCAAATTAAAACAAACACACATACTCATGGAAATATATATATAAAAAATACTCCTCAAAATAAGATAAATATGCAGCATGAAATACTTTATCAGACCAAAAATCTCAATCTAATATACTCAATAAGAGTAAATAAAAGCAGATGTACTCTATTAGAGTAGTTTCCGGTCAATAAAAACCCACTAGGGGACACACTTAAATAGAGTTCATGAACAGATGTGAGGGTGAGAAGTTAAGGGCCCTCACTGCCTCATGATATGTGCTGTAAGACATAAAACAGACCCGTAGTCCCCAGGCTAATTAGTCCATTCATTGTTTACAGAGGCAGTTATTTTATTAAAAAGTTTTAACTCTGCTGTTTGAACCCAGAAGTATTTTGGAGACTCAAACAAAATGAAAAAATATGTTAAATAATTATTTTTCCTGTACTTCTCTCTATAACGTTTCTTTTCCAATTGTGAAAACTAATAAAGTGTAGAAAAGAATGAAAAGGTGTACATTTAAATTCCTAACTCAGACATTAGGAAATGTAATCATCTGGCCTCTCAGCACTTTAAAAAAAAAAAAAAATCTCATTCTTTGACAAACTAATTGATTAGGCATGACCTAGGGATATATCGCCTGTATCACCTTACAAAATCTTTATAAATTCTTTACAGTTCTAACATATTGTACATATTTTTACAGTATTTTTTCAGTGAATTATATTTTCATATTCTATATGAATTTTCTGTTTATGTGTCTTAACTTGCGGTACTTGATTTTTTTTTATCTTTCTTTGCACCAAATGCCAAAGCTAATTCATTGTATGTGAAAATATACAAGGCAGTAAACATTATTCTGACGATTCCAAAGCTTTCTCTTGTTCACAATTCTCCAAGAATGTAAGAAAGGGACTCCAAATCTCATGAACTTTGTCTGATTTCTTTTTCATTGTGTATGCTGGTTTGTCGAGGACAAAGCATGCAGACAGCTCTTCAAGATAGCAACTAACAGAAGAGCATTTTACATTCTTTTAGCAAAGAGAGATCAAGCTTCTTGCTTGTAATAGACATGAACGCACAGTCTTCTGGGTGCAAATTAAGAATACAAAACTTAAGGAAAATGTAATATATTTAAAGTTATTTGAGAGAAATGTTTAATTTGCTTTAAACCATTAAATAATTTATGGAAACTATAATGCACGTATGATTTTTAACTGAAGTTGATGCCATTTATTCCACCCATATTGGCCTCTAACTGTATGTTGTTAGGGTTTTACCACAAATGCAGTTGAAGCTTTATAGACATTGGTTATTTTTTAACTTCATACTGTGACCAAAACAAATTGAAATTTCCCAATCATTACTGGCTCTAAAAGTAGTTGTATTTTAAATCTAATATTGGCAGGTACCAGTTTGTGTACACTTGATCACAGTGTTTTACATGGATGGTGTTTGTGCTCTACTTGTGTTCATGTAGCGCAGGTTGTAATATCACTGGGGGTTTTGTTGTGTTGTGGGGTTACAGGCAGTGCTCTGACCTGCTGAGTCAGGCTCAGTACCATGTGGCGAGGGCCAGAAAGCAGGATGAGGAGGAGAAGGAGCTTCGGGCCAAACAGGAGCAGGAGAGGGACCTGCTGCGTCAGCAGATGTTGAAAGAACAGGTACTTCTGGTGCTCTCACAGCTTTGAGAATCGTAAAACTTTTTGGTAGTAACTCACCGTGACTAAGTTTTTATTTTTAGCTACAATAAAGTGCTTCTCGTTAACTGGTTGGGTTGTCACCCTCAAACCTCATTAGGAGGAAAAGCGAAACAGAGAGATGGAGGAGCAGAAGAAGCTCCTGGAGCAGAGAGCACTCTACGTGGAGAAGACCAAGAACCTGCTCACCTTTGCCGAGGGATCAAAGGAGATGGCCAAAGAGAAGAAGAAGGGAGGTGGCGGCGGTGGAGGACGTGTGAGTGTTAGCACTGATAGCAGATTCATCAGCAGACTCTAAATTACACTGAACACAGTGTGGATAACGCGCTTCATTTTTTTGTCTTGAAGCGTAAGAAAGGAGCTGACATGGATGAGTTTGTCAACGATGACTCTGACGAGGAGCTGCCAATGAAGAAGAAGAAGAAGAGAAAGGGCGGCAGTGGCAGTGAGCAGGAGGAGGGCGAGGAAGGAGAGAAGAAGTCACGCAAGAAGAGGAGGAGGTGAGTCTGCTGCACCGTAGTTTACTTTGACCGCTGAACAAGACACATTAGATACTTACAGCTTTCTGTGGATCCTTAAAAAGTCTAGAATCAATTTATCTGAATTTTAGGTTGTAAAATGTTTAAATTGCCATTTTGACAGGTCTCAATTACATTATGAAGTTAACGTTGCTTTACCTTCAGCTGTGCTTTTAAATGTGTTTTAAAATTATATTGGTCACAGTGTAAGAACTACAAAACCAAACCAATATGGAACCAGTACCCAGTAATGCAGCAGCAAAACTGTGCAGCCCAGTTTGTTGTGATGTGCTGTGTGGACTAATGTGGCATGGTTCCAACTCGCTATTTGGACTGCAGTACTAACTTTTGAACAATCAGTTGTTTTGTATTACTCCTTCAACTTGCAGAAACTCAGCAAATGTTTTCCTGCATTTCAGACCCGCTAAAGGAGGCGGCGACAGTGATGATGAGGAAGGAGCATCACGACCCAAGAAGCAACGTAAACCTAAAGAACGCAAGAAGATTGAAAAGGTCCTTTGGGTTTTCTGTTTTTATATTTGTTCTTGAAATATTTTTGAAATATGTTTTCAGTATTTATTCCTCTAATTTTTTGTTTTTGTTCTCATATTTAGCCTCTGCCTGAGCGTCTGCCTCCGTCTCTCAAAGGAAAGATCAAGTCTAAGGCCATCATCTCCTCGTCTGAGTCGTCTTCGGATGAGGATGGACTAAAAATAGCTGAAGACAGGTAAAACCATTAACTTTTAGCTGAGAATTCTCAATTAGTCAGTGTCAGAATCAGAAAGATCTTTATTGTCGTTATAGATAGGTACAGTGGAATTCCATAAACATAAATCAATATACATAAAAGCAGAAACAGACAAATAACAGTAACACCAGCATCAAAATAGATTAGACTTTATATACATTTTGGAGAATTCTTTCACATTTTACAGGTTTGACAAATTTACAAGGAGGTAACTGGTAAAAAGTGAAATAAATAGAGGCTCAGATCATTCATTTACAAGTTGTGTCTGCAGTTAGTCGATCAACAGATAACTGAGGACTTTGCTTTCTCCAATACAGACATCAAAGAGACAGCGGGTCAGGATCGGATGACGAGGGCGGCCACAGGAAGCGCATTGCGTCCGACAGCGAGTCAGATGGAGGCCGGAACCGCTCAGGCAGCGAGGCAGGCAGCCCTCGGCGCTCTGCAGGCTCCGACGATGACGACTCTGGCAGTGACCGTCCAGTGAAGAAGAGGAGGGTGCAGCGGCAGTCCGACTCGGAGCAGTCAGACAACGAGAGCAAGAGGAGTCGGTCAGGATCAGACGATGAGTCTCGGCCTGGCTCGCCCGTCGCAGCGTCCGACCGAGGATCAGACCGGGGATCTGAGGTGGGATCAGACAACGAAGGCTCCCCACGCCGCTCTGACAACGGCTCCGGGCCCGAAGCCTCCAACAACGAGGATGACGACAGCGATTAAATGTTCAAATCTTCCTCACAGACTCGTCCCATGTAATGCTGAGAAAACTCTCCACATCTGCGTTTTTATCTTCTATTAAAAGCAGGGATTTCTGTCAGTATGATATCTTGGAATTAGCCTAGAAAAGTATATTTTTTTTCTGTTGGCACAGCGTTTTGGTGTATTCCTTGCGTCTTATGTGGAAATGTCTTTTCATAGATGCTGTGTTTTGTTAAAGATGTTTTGTTTAAGACCGATCAAATGGTTTGAAGTGAACTTAAAGGTGAACATCTATTTTCTATCTCTGGTGGTCAGATGAGACACTGACCCAAAAATTGTGCTCCAACAAAATATCAAATAAACAAAAGAGAACAAACTTGTGCAAGATGTGAGTCATCTGCTCCTGTATCATACTATTATTTTTCTTTAGACAAATCAACTTCACGTAGTGAAATCCAATCTCTGCCATTTCACCCAAGGTAGGGAAGCAAATTGGGGTTCAGTATCTTGTCCAGTGTCACTTCAGCCTGGGGAAGCTGGGGCTAAAACCACCAGCCTTTTTAATAGCGGAGGGCCTGCTCTACCCTGTGAGCCACGTCAGTTTTTACACTTTTACACTACACTACACTACAAAGTAAAAAGTGAAATTAGAAAGTTTTGTATGTGACTTGCTGTTCCACTGCATCAACTTTAGCGTGAAGCCTAAATCAGTGTGTCCTATACCTAGGACATTTTGTCGTATGTTTTAACTGCAAATATACGACCATAAACGTATTAAAAATTGCTGCAATTAACTCGCAGCTTATTTGTATCTCTCCATATGACAGCAATACGGATTGCATTCTAAAATAAAATCAACAATTGTTTTCCTCCCGACTCAGAAGTTTTAAATTTGTTTTAGTGTTGCTGAATCTAAGTACATACTGACATGATGTTATGCAGTGTGAAATAATTTCTGTTAAAAAGTGCACCCAAGTTTGAATGAGCCTCTGAACGTATTGGAGTCAAGCAGCTTTTCTCTTTTCAGTTGAATCCAGTACCAAACCTAAAGGTTATCATGTACAATGTGCCCCCTTTCTTGTCAAAAATGTTTGGTCTCACTAAAGGGCAGATGATCCACCCCAAAACAACTACAGGTCCCACGAAAGTCTTGAATCACATTAACTAATAAAGGATTCATAAAGTATTAGTCTGAAATTCTGTTTGGGATGTTTTTCAGCTGAGAAGTTTGGAATTCTACCTTGGTATGGCCTCATTTCAGACTGAGCGGAGGACAAGTGGAGTCATCTTTAACACAGATGATTTTTAACTCAACTAGTTTTGCCTTAATTTTTTTGAACTGACTAAGTATAGTTTTTACTCAGAGCATGCTTATATTTTCACAGTTGATTTAAAGTTCTATTGCAAAATTGGCCTCAAGTTTAGTGACATTAAGGAGAAATCTATAATTTATTTACTGTAATAAATCAAAAAGTGACCTTATATAATCTGAGATAAACAATTCAGGCCAAGTTGAAATACTTGCGCCTCTGACAGTGTTATAACCACAATGTCTTCTATTGAAATTTCTATTCTGAGCGAGTGTAACATTTAGTTTGCCAGTTTCATCTTAGAATTCAGATTTATACTGAATGCTCACAAAATGACCAAGTGCCTGTTTAAGAGTCTTAAGAAATCACTAATAATCTTTTAGAAGGAGTAGCTGTTTATAACCATTACATCGAGCAATATATTAATGCAGTCTGGAAGGCAGTCACTGAATGCTGATTCCAGAGTGTTATTCTCAGAGCAGTGGAAAACAGGCTTCACTTTACATTGACAGACAATGGACAATTATAAACAGTAGGACTTGTCCCTTGTTACTGTAAATTTATGATGTCCCACTGCTGCAAAGCTTCCATATCTGGGGACGACGGGGCTGAGGAAACAACTTGCTTCAACCATAGATTGTACATTAAATAGCATTTCTACCCATTTATTATACAGTCTGTGGCCACAACTTGCTATTTGGACTGCTGTACTCATTTGCACACCCACTTGATATATATTGCTCGTTTAAAATGTCTACATTTAACTTGCAAGTTTTCAAGACAGAGACAATGAAATGAACTGTTAAACTTTATTAAAGGTTGATCTGTAGTTGTACACTTGACACTTCTTGTACTTAATATTACAGTGACACTCCAGAAGAAGTTTAAGTGTACATATACAGCGCATTCTTAATAATTTCATGAAGATAAAAAGACCATTTAAAAACTTGACAAATATGGCAAATCGACGTAAAATTTCCACACATGGTGGTGAACATCTGTAGCACAGGAAACTAAGCTTTGGCTGTCTCAATGTTAAAACGGAGACATTCAAGTATAGTCCGAGATACATTAGAGGTATATCCATATGAATTGATAAATTAAAAAGGCCACACAGATTCATTCCTAACAGCACAAAAGTTTTGTACATAAAAAAAGCTCTTGATTCATTCAACTTAAAGTGGGTAACTGAAATCACACTGTGCAAACAAAACAGGCCATTATTGTTAGACATCATCAAATCCAGATTGTTATGAATTCTCAGACAAAATGGTCTGCTTTCAAGCACAAGAAAACCATTATAATTACAGCTAAAAACCGCAACTTAGGATTGTTTCAACAAATCAAGGAAAGTGTATCTTACTATTGCAACGACTCATGATGTTGAGCAAAGTGCATCTAAAAACTGATAAACAAATTCAGATAAAACAATGAGAAAAGTCTCTTTGCAATAAGTTAGAGTCTTCTCTCTTTTGTAAACAGTTTTTAAGTTAATAGTTATGGCAGCACTTGGTGACTCCTACCAGATGTAAAAGGTGACAAAATGGGTCAGGTTTCAGTGCTGGTACTGCTAAAACAAAACATAAACCCAAGATGATTGAAATGTATAAAACATCTGCTGTAGGAAATAAAATACAATTGAAAATCACAAAGAAAAGCATAAGTACATGGTGGATAAGATGGTGATGCTGGCTTGATCTGACTAACCATTTCATAGTGGAATGAATTGTAACAGTGGTTGAAAAGTATTAAAAACAAGACAAGAGGGAAGGAGTTGGGGCGAGAGAGGGATGGCAAATGAGGACCAAAGAAACAAAAAACAAAGTTAAAAAAAAGAAAAGAATTCTTTCATTGCATCCTGATAACACATGGCTTTGGCCTGTTCCTCAGTAATCTTCACCATCTGACTCCTCTTCTTCTGCAGTCTCCAGCCAGGTCAGCCACTGGTTTACCTGCATCATTAACACAATATATTTCTATCAGCTTATGTCATTTATGATAAACCAAACATATCAGAGAACACATACACAGGCTTGAGATTTTGAAGAATCTTTATGCAATAAATACATTTACACAAAGTCTTATACCAAATAAGATCAAGACCAGCATGTATTAGTATATTTATTCCAGATAGCATATTCACTTTTGTGAAACAAATGTTTGCTCCCTGACACACATGCTCCCAATTATCCTAGTTATGATCAGGTTTTTACAATAGCTCATATGTCTGTGTAATTTGAAAATTTGTAAAAACAAAAATGCTCATTAGCAAAGTACAGAAAATTACCTGAAATAAGGCTTTCCCCTTCCCCGGAAACTCCTGGGTGATATCTTCTTTCCATGAAAGGAAGGCTTCTTCTTCAATGATTTCCATGTCATAAAGGTTTACAAAGTAGCGCAACAACATGCCTGGAAAGAAAGAGCAACCATTAAGCTTCTGCACCAAAGTTTAATACCTTATCTGACTTGACCTGACTTAAGCTGACACACTGAAGAATTAGTGCATGTAAATACCTTTGGGGAATCCCTTGGCATTGCATTGGACCTGCAGGGCATACAGCGCACTGACTTGCAGGTTGATGTGATCATGTAGGAATTTCAGCATCACTGGCTTGAAAGACAGCAGAAGTTGTTTCTCTTCTTCCAGCTGCTCTTTACTGGGCGCTGTGAGCTGCTCTTCATCATCGTCAGGGTTGATCTCATAAGCGATGTACTGCAGGAAACTGGCAGAGAAGAAGACAATCAATAGCGTCAAATACTTGAAAAGAAAAATATATTGTTTGTTGTTACTTTGAGCAACAAAGTGTTGGTGGACTGATTTCACTATTAGAAACATCTTGTACCTGGTCATGAGGATGTTGACAAAGCCCTTGTCGGTGTGGAGTTTAGGAGAGATGTTATCTTTGATCCACTTGTAGATCGACTGTGGAGAGGGATCTACTTTGATCTGTTTCAGTAGCTCCTTCTCCAGTTTCATGAGCGGGAACAAAAAGCTGAGACCTTTGCCCTCTAGAATCTCCAGCATCCTTTCCTTGTTCTGGTCAATTTCTACAAGAGTACAAAACAGAAACACTCCTTAGTAGTAGCAAAAGACAGATACTTAGAAATGTCCTTATGGTAAGAGTGGATTCGGACATACCAGGTAGCATCTTCTGCATGTTGACCTTGCTCTGCTGGAACAGGTCAACTAGCCAGTCGCGGTCCTTCAGTTTGACCATCTGCTGCAGGCAGAGCAGGAATAGTGGGAAGTGTGCACCATTCTCCAGCTGCTGGGCCAAATCTGCGATGTTGACCAGGTCAGCGATGATCGCACGTGCTGCAAATTGTGCCAGGTAGGACTTGACCAGTGGGACTTCTTCCTCGATCTTGGGACACTGGTCCAGAACACTCAAAAAGGCCTGTTTCATAAAAACAGACTGTTAGTGCTGAAAACCAGCTACATGATCTGACAGACAAAATACATGCTGAGTACTGTACAATCTGATTCATGTGAAAAAACTGACCTGCATTAGGTTTTCACCAGTGACAATTCCCTCGGTGCAGAGTGCATGGATCAGGGTGCTTGCATGTTCTTTATCCTCATCAGAGCGATCAAGGGAAAAGACCACGATCTTGTTCAGCATCTCAGACAAAAAGTGCTTTGGGGCTTTCATATCCTTGGCAGCATTCAGTGCCTCATCGATGTTCTTGCTGTTCAGGTAATCAGCCACCAATGTCTCCTAAAAGGAAATGGCAGTCAGACAGTCTGCTACTCAGTTTATTGTATTGAATGGGGTGCCTGAAGGAAGAGGAGTGAGAAACTTACAGTCATTTTACACAACTCTTCCTTTGTGGGAGGAGCTTTCTTAGTGGACTTAGCGGGCTTTTCCTGGATTGGAGGAGGATTGATTTTTAGGCCAAGCTGTGGAGACTAAACAAAGAAAACCAAATGAATATACGTTTCCTGGAACTTACCAGTTCAACAGATTTGTTTTAAATGTAAAAATGTTACCTGTCCTGGAGGCATCATAGTCATCTGTGGCTGCAGCCTCGGCACTTGTTTTTTATTCAAGATGAAGGACTGTGCTGGCCTCAGACTAATCTAAAGGGATGAAGACAGCAAGTTTAGACCAATACCACACTGCTATAATTATTACTGCATATTTCTTGACCGAAGTCCATCCATTTCAAACAACAGGACCCCTTTTAATCAGAGCCTAGACCACTCCTAACATGCAAAACTCAAGCAGTAAAAACAAACATGATCTTAGTTCATCAATGCAAGCAGTTGTACCTCATCAGCGTTGACCTTCCCTTTCTTGCTGAAACGTGGAGCCATATCCTTGGACTGCATCTGCACCGAGTGGTTCTGTTTATGGTTGAAAACCGGTGAATGCTGCCCCTGTCGGACACAGGTTTCACTGATTTATTTTGCAGAACAATGACTTCCTTTGTTCACCATTACAAAGTACTGAACAGTTACACTGTAGATGTACATTTACTGAACGTACCTGGTTTGGTTTTATGTATGGTTTGCTTCCTGCTTCAAACTGAGGCTGGTGTGAACCGTTGCCGTTTACAATATGGCCATTATAGTGCGGGTTTGTACGATGACGTCCCATGGTAGGAGAATAGTGGTCCTGAATGACTCCTGGACCTGTACCAATGCCACTTCCTACCAAAAACAAGAGAAACATTAAAACACAGATAACAATACATCATGGTGGTAGTATTAACTTTTATCAGTCAGGGACAAAAAAATCTCTCATACCAGGCATCTGTCCAAACATATCAGCCAGTCCACCAAGAGGTTCCCGGTCAAACTTGATCCTTGTGGGCAGGAACGAGTTTTCCATGAAGAAGTCATTCCTCATTGCATCAGTTGGAGGTGGAATAAAGACACCTAAATCCTGCAACACATAGTCAGAGTCTTTGATATGGACTACTGGACCTGTATACTTACTGAGCAGTAAATAAGTAGCTAAAATTTCAGCTAACTAAACTGTTTTCATATCTAGTTTAGGTTTTTGGTTTTAGTTAACTATAATAATCTTATTCTACACAGTTCATTCCAAATTTGACCCCACAGACTAACCTTTACTGCTTCCTGACGAACTTGGTTGATTGTCTTTGGACCGTTGTCAACATGAGCTTTGCGGGGCACCCAGTTGTTCTCACGCAGCTCCACTGTGTTCTGCAGCAGGAAACGAATCCTAGCTGGCAGCTCCTTGTTGGTTGTCAAGGATTTCATCCGGCCAAAGTACTGATCCATCAGAGACTGGATGGAGAATTGTATTTGTTAGTAAATAGAACAAAATGGGTTTTAAGACAAGACCATTATTCAGTTATTTTCCACATACTCACCCTAGCCTTTTCATGATCAAGTTTAGGTCCCACAGTCTTCATTATCTGACAGAGGCATTCCAAATCTTCACCCATATCCTTGAGATGGACTTTCTTCTTCTTATCCAAAAGCTTAAAAGAAATTAGAAACAATCGGCACAATGAAGTTTAATTTCCTCCACAACTGTTGGGGAATTGGAGCATTTATGCTTTCAGACTGGCAGCTTAAAGTGAATTCATGACAACTTACTGTTTTGATGCACTTATGAAGGATAGATTCATGGATAAGGTTGAGTTTGCCAAGTTCCCCAATGAATTTGATGTTGCCCAGCATCTTGAGCTTTGCAATAGCACGCTGCTCCTCCTCATCAGAGGTGAGTGGGCCGTCTTGTTTGTCAAAGACTACAGAGGGAAAATTGAAAATAAGGAACAATTAATGCAAGACATGAGCACATGTATTTTCCAACTAGCCTGATGTATCAAATGTAATTCACTTACTTTCAACATTTCTGGCACGGTTCTCAAACTCATCTTGAAGCTTGGATATCAGAAGCCTTCTGAAGGTCTGTAAAACAGAAAATATCACAAAGTATTGAAGTAAAACCATATTCTTGTCCAAATCCATTAACAAAAACAAACAAATAAAAAAAACATCTTACAGTATTCTGCTTTTGTGTTGCTTGATTTTCTGATGGCTCTTCAAAGTTTGGTGCATCCTCTGCCAAGCGTAGACATAGTTGAGCGTACAACTGGCTATACTTGGGCTCTTCAAGTGCTTTGTCAACAATCTGAAGTAAAACAAATAGAAATAAATTGAGTGCCTATTTTAGAGATTATAGGAATAATACACATATGGACCATTAAAGAGAATACTTACCAACAAGATTATTCCTTTTAAGACAAGTTTTGAATCTACACCCACATTGAGGAGCTCCAGGCATAGTTTGTCAAACTTCTCAGGAGTCAGCTTATTAAGTATGCTGATGGAGAGGAGGAAAGACAAGAGTTTAAAGGCCTTGACAATATAACAACAACATCCATTTAACTAATCTCCAATCTAATCATCATATTCAGGTCCTAGGTTGCAATTTGAATAATAATGAACATCAAATTTAAATTAAAACTCACCCTCTCACTTTCCTGAAGATTGCATCCTTTTGCCCTTTCTCTGAGGAGTTGGCATCTCGTCTAGTGCTTCGAGAAGGTACCCATCTCTGAACGCCAGAACCTGGGGTTTTCCCCAGGAACTCGCTGTAATGAAGACAAAACACAGCTAATGTTACAAGACAGAAATATTTATTTGGAAAACATATCCTTATTTCACAGGCATCTGGCCCTAATTCATGGTGATTGAGTCAAAGACCCTATCAGACCTTACAGCGACGCCACCAAACCAACATCAATATCGGTTTTGTAATCAAATCCGATTTTCAGTCATTATATAGAAGTGGCCATGGGGCAAAAAGCAAGTTTTTTAGAGATTGTAGTCACATTTCCAGCATGTGACACCATCAGCTTCTCTGCTCTTTAACGATCCTTCAGATGTTAAAAATCTGTCTCAACACGTCTGTATTCTCATGTTGAGTCTTGCATTATGCACTATGGAGTGTCCATTTTAGCTGCAAATATCTATATATGTTTAATTTAAGTCATTTGAGAAAAACAATTACATTGCAAACACTCCTTTAACTTACATGGTACCAGTTCTCATATGAAAATATTGACACTGGCAACACCTGAACCACTGCCAAAGTGACAGAACGTCAGGAATTTTCAAAGTAAAAGCAGCACAAATTTCAAATTCAGAGCTGTAGAAAAATCAACTTTCCAAATCACAAGCTTTATCCTTAAAACCAGGAAATCATCCTGATAGGATGCTGGTTATCTGGGTGTAGAGCCATATACCAGTATATTCAGAAGCTAAAGAAGCTACTTAGAGACACATTTTTCGTTTTCTGTCTTGATGTAAAAAAAAAATGTGGGAATGTGGATTTAATATGCAATTAAAACTACGGGTGCACAATATTGGATTTCTGCCGATATGCAATATTCTCTGACTAATGTTTTTGGGCCAATTGCTGATGTCTATATATGAACATTTTTTCAGCCTAATTACAGAGAACATTAAGTCTCTCCTGTAGTAAAATTAAAGAAAACTACTGACAGATTTCATTCTGCTTTCGCCCATTTCTCTTTGTTCTTCACAGGTTTGTTGTAATGATTGGGACGATAGCTTTAGATGGCCAATTAAATTTGTAGTGGCATCTCATTCCAAATGGCAACTTTGCTATCTGTTTTGGACACTTCATAAAACCTTCACACCATAGACATACTTGAATTGGGTGCATATAATTAAAGCTTCATATTATCTGCCTGTCATATCTGCACAATGGGCTGATTCAACTCATTTTTAAGCCTTTATCTGCAGATACCAAAGTCGTGCTATTATCATGCATCCCTAATGAAGACTGATGTAAGTCTGCATGAAAGAAAATTAGAAAATCACCTGTTGCCGACAGTCTTGGGATAGTGCTGAGGTGCACCCCCACCTCCTCCCCCTACACTGTGATACAAAAAAAGGAAAAGAAAAGGTTTTAACGTAACATAAGGAAATGCGAGCCTAAGCCTGTGTGTGAGCTGCTGGAGAGGGTTTACAGTATAGATTAACTGTGACAGCGTTTAATACCTGAAACGAGAAGGACCCCCTGGTGCAACGACACTCTCCACTTTGGCGGCTTGACAAAGAATATCTGAAAAGAAAGATGTTCTGGGAATGGGGCAGTAAAGAGCGACCTGGAAGTAGAGACAGATACACAGTGACAAATTAGCGGAGTCTGACAGCTAATGGCTGTAGAAAGGCAACAAACACAGAGTGGACGGTCATCAGGCACATCGAAACCACGCGATAATAATACCTGACAGAGTGGGTTTAATTATCACCAACTGTTCAGCGATTCCAGCCAAACTGTTGAGCACATGAGCGCCGACACGTGTCCGTACAAGTGGATGTGAAACTAAGACAGTGCTAACCTAGCACCGTAATGCTAGCATTAGCATGTTACGTCGCTGTCTGTTTCACAATTGCTGTTTTTCTCGCAACCTTAACACAACCAGTCGCCTTCTGTCACTCCTAAACATAAATTAACATTAACCTAGTTTACCCAAGACTACCTTGTATAACCCGAGCCTGACCCAAATCACAGTGGACACGATACAGGAAACGCGAGAGGTCGACACAAAACCTGTATCAGCTACATGTGCCTCGATTAAAAATATCCAAATCCACCGGCCAGACATTTTTAGCCTGATATATCTTGGATAATCTTTAGGTAAATTAAATGGCGAAAGACTTTTAAATGTAATCGTAAGTACGTGGTTTCTACTCATACCACCCATTTTTTAGATTTTATGAAAAAAGCTTATACACTGTATGTTTGAAACCTTCGGTTGTCGATAAACATACATATTTAATACAATGCCACGAAATCTGTATGGATTCAGTCATAAAAAGACATCAATGTAAACCAAGAACAAAACGCCATCAGCTGTTTTTATGAGGTCTTTGTTCAGACACCGGATGTCCACTCACAGCGACATCTTGAGGCTTTTGTTCTGTAAGGTCGTCCTGTCAAAGTTAGAACGCTAGATTTGCGAAACTCTCGCGAGATTTGTACGCGACGTAGCTTTGTTTAAAACAGTGTACAAGCCATTTATGTTTAATATGCAACAGCGGTATGTGTTATTGGTTAAGGGACAAAAATACTTAGTTAGGGTTAACAAAGGATTGTGGTTTGAAGTTACAAAATCACTATCGCGAGATCTTTCGCGGGGATAGGGTTCCCATCTAAATGGGATCGTTCTGTAGGCCGCCGGTAAGCTAACAGCTAGCAAGCCGTAAACAACTCTTCGAAACCAGTTTTTCCTGATCATAATACCAGTTTGGCTCAACTTTTCTATATCAATGAGGTCATCTAACGCTTAACTTAAAAAAAAATCCATATGACCTATATAATCACAAATACAACCGCAGATGAACTTCTACCAAACCGGTCATTTAACGGTTAACATTAGCCAGACAAGGAAAACACCGACATATCTTACCTTTACAAAAGGGACGTCAGCGTACTTGTTGTCTCGTCACCAAATAGTTAAAAAAAGAAACACAGGGTAGAAAATGAACTCAAAAAGTCGTGTTAAAACCTCGATGGTCAGGTATTATGTTGTTAAAAGAGTAGAAACACGACGGTTAGGCAGCGGAAGCTACCGGCTTCTCAGAAGAAAGAACGCTGACTGTTCAGCTACGTCATGCGGAAGCCGCTTTTTGTGTGGAGGCTGTCTCAAACGTCATCATCCCACCCTGCCGACGTCACTTACAAAAAAAGACTCATGATGAACATTTCGTAATTTACTCTCCTCATCAGAACAACATGTGAAGTATCCTGCCCAGAGGGTTTATTCTTCCACAAGTTATCTTGAGACGCGGGAAGACAAACCTCTGAGATCAATCTGTTTATGTTGACAATAATTTTTTTTTTTTTTTTTTTAATTTTATTTATTTAATTAAACTTAATTCACTTGTGTACTTTTGTCAGGCACATGTGTTATTTCATATTTCCTACAGTTGGATACAAAAGAAACAATGGAAGCTCTTTTTCGACAGGTAAAGAAACATACTGATGAATGAAGTCAAATTTGTGAGGTGTCTATTGTAGCCTATACAGTGTATATTTATTATGACATGTATATTGTAGGCAATACGGTGTGTATTTATTATGTATATTGTACTGTGTGTAGTGTTTATTTATTTTTTCCTTTTACGGTGCTCCTTTAATTGCTTTATGACTCAGGGATATGCACAAGTACTGTCCTGTCTTGTGCCATTGCAAATGGCAATAAATCTTTTGAATTTTGAGATGGTGGTCGAGGTGATAGAAAGATAATTAGTTGCCTACTGTTGTGATTAATTGTTTCAGTCATTTTTCAAGCAAAAATGTCAGAAATTTTGCTGGTTCCATCTTCTTAAATGTAAGGATTTGCCGCTTTTCTTTGTCATTATGATAGTACATTAAGAGACATCACTTTATGCTCTGGGAAATTGTCATTTATCAAGTTTCACTTTTTCTTTTACATTTTATAGACTAAATGATTAATTGAATAATCAAGAAAATAATCTGCAGATTAATCGATAATGAAAAGAAACGTAAGATAATAGTGATTCAAAATTTCACTTAATGACTTTCCATCTCATTAAAACTATGAGCTAGCAATTGAAAAACCTTTGGATTTTATAATTTTTACATACTACTGTATATCATAATTTTTAAGTCAAAACTATGAAATGTTGAGTCAAAAATTGTATTATTATTATGATAATTTTTTTTTTTTTCTGGAGGGGGGTTATGCATTATTGGACAGGACAGCTGTAGTGATGACAGGAAAGGGGGAGAGAGGGGGGATGACATGAATCAAAGGGCTGCAGGCCACAGTCGGACCCACAGCCGCTGCAAAGGATTCACGTCAGTACATGGGATGAATGCTCTAGTAAGTGGACTAGCGGTCCATCAAAATTTTTATTGTTGTGATGTGATGGTATATCATCACAGTTCAGTATAGTATGAAGACATTATTTTATTGCGAGATGATAATATTTGATATATTGTTAAATCTTTATTGTGTGAATGGTCTTACACAGGAAAGAGACCTTCTTTACAGCAGAACAAGACTGACTGGAGTATAAATTCTCCTGTATTAGTCCTCTCAGGGAGACTCAGTTTTCTTGCCCTCCTTCACAGTGATATCCCAGCACAGGCTTAGCTACAGGGCATCAACTCAGGAGACAGTAGGGATTCAGTGTTTTCACTTTAGGATGCCACAGGATGAGGAGGATCGATGGCTGTTGACATAGGACTAAAGCCTTTCAGTTGAGAAACAACCACAGTCTGCCCCGATGCCCAAATGTTGCCAAATGCCAGCTTGGAGTCGAATTTAGAATCTATTAGGACATGCATACATAATTAAAGCACTTACAGGCTGATTTCACTCATCCTTCCCGTTTCTGCCCACTCGTCTGGGAATGCAAAGAGTGAGATATCTCAACATGTACTGGCCACATTTGCATGAAGCTGTCACAGATATTAATGGTCCCCAGATGATTCCTAATGATTTTATTAACTACCTGACCTTTGAAAACCTAATGGAAAAATTTCCGTAAAACTTGAATTGGATACTCATGGGCTCCAGAGGACGAAGTCCAGTGTTTATGTTGATCACCTGACCTTTCCTGCAGCACCACCATTATGACCAAATGTCAACCTATTTCCCCGTCTTTCAGAGCAAGTTCTTCTACACTTTTCAGACAGTGTTCAGAGGGAGACTGCAGCGTAAGATTCTTTATTTCATGACCTTATTTGTTTTGTCTGAGGCCGGTAGAAGGTGTAACCGTTTCATAAGAAGTTCTGTGGATTGGGTGTACAGTATTATTGAGAATATGACACCCATGCCATTGTTCATGTTGACTTGATGAGATGAGTCACTTCCTCCATCTGCCGGTAAATGACTAATGGGCGAGACCAGACTGGTAACGCCTCTTTGTGGCTCGGGTTACACTGCGCCGCCCCTTACACAAGATAAGCTGTCGTGATGATGAATATAATTCAGATAAGACACACAGAGATATTAAAAGAGGCTGGCAAAGCTTGTTTCCGGAACATATCAACTTTTATAGCACCAGTGAGTAACTGTGGAGCAAAGGCGATATTAAACAGTCAGTGATAACAAGTTGAAACTCTTTGCCAAGGCCTTTCCACTGACTTGTTGTGACATGGTTGAACCTGCTTAGTCAGTTTGTCTGGGACTCTTTGTACTGACATTGTGTTTGGTGCTAAAATATCTATGTATGCAGAAGGACAAACTGGACTCTGATGTGAAATAGGCAAAGTACTTGTTCAAAATAACATAGGTGGAAGAACAATTCAGATCCTTTAGCTAGAGAAAAGAAAATACTCCACTACAAATAAAAGTCCTGCATTCAAAATACCCAAAGCTACACTAAGGAGTGTTTTATTGTTGAGTGTTGTATTTTGTGGTTATTACAGAAACACTACTACTTTGGTCCACAGGGGCCTCCAAAATCAACAAAATATAAAAGTTCCTTGTAATAGCTTGAAGTAAAAGTACTAACGGCACAAGGTGAAAGTACACTACAAGTAAAAGTCCTGCATTCAAAACCTTACGTAGTGAAAGAAAACAACTTAAAGTATGAAAAGTAAGAGTACATTGTACATTTTTATTTATAAAGAGTGCACAATAACCAGCACCAGTGGGTAAACACACAGCTATTACATCATATCCTCCATCTCTTCCCTCCACAAACATTCAAGTAAACAAAAAAAGACAGCCAGAAGCAAAAGAGCAAACACTCCCCACCCCATCCAGCAGTACTGTAAATAACAAGAGTCTGTTATGGCCATAATTTATGGGGTACACTGAAACAACAATGCCATAAAATTTTCAATAACTTACTGGCAGCAATTAGCAGGTAAGTTGCTGTAAATAAATTCCACAGTATAATAATTGTAACTGCTATTACAGTAATAATCAGCATGCTGTATTTTTTTAATCACAACACTAATTCAACTACCGTAAAAGGCATTACTGTATTAACTCGAATAAAATTAAGACACTTTTTTAAAATCACAAAAATGTAATTTATTTCATCAATTTACTAGACTTTTAAATACTTAAATATATTAAAAACATTTTAAGAAACATTTCACAATGTTTTAGTTCGGCCGTTTCACATTAATCAGCTGAATCTTCTCTGAGTGAGTCAGACAGCTGTGTATACTCTGACAATTGCCGTTTGTTTCTGTCAAAATAGTATTGTTTTCAAAGTTTTCCACTCATTGTCGGGATGTGTGAACTCAGCTTCCCTCTTTTGTTCATTTAATCACCTTCTTGAGACGCATTGCAATATTTGTGCACATCCAAAAACATGTTGATATCAAATCTTTAAAACAATGGTGGAAAGTAGGTGTGTTTCACCCTCTGATCACAAATGTGAGATTTTCTTTTGTTCACGTATCTCTACCCCAGTCCTGTAAACTGATGGCTGTTTGGTTTGTTTACAGCACAGAGCAGAAGACGTGGTGTGTCACAAACTGCTGTAAAAGCCCCAACTGAGACACATTTTCTGGATTTGCTGTTTACTTATCCAAAGAATGCCCCTAAAACCAGAATAATACCAGCTTATCCCACGTCTTACCCTCCATGTGACAGAAAAGTGGGAGTTAGAAATGAATATTGTAATTGAAGACAGAACCTGGGGCAACGTGTGTATAAGTAGTCATAAAGGTGTCAACAGGTATCTGTGGAAGGAGTTTGACTGGAAGCTAAAAATGACATTTTTCAGGACTCCATTGATCATTTAAATTTTTTATGAATGTTCAATATCAGCTCTGTGTTGGAGGAACTGTGGGATGACGAGGGACTTCTCCTATATCTTCTGGGACTGTCCGGTACTGCAGGAGTTCTGGCAAGATATTAAAGAGGAGACAGAAAAAATTATGCAAACTGCCCTCCCACTGGATCCAGTGTTGTTTATACTCAGAGAACCACCCCAATCTATAACAGACAAAGGCCCAAGATTTATACTGTAAATGCTCTTACTTATTCCCTGCAAAATGACAGCCATAAACTGGTGGAAAGTGTTTTTGCCAACCCGAACTTAATGGACTCAGAGACTTAAACAAGTATATATAATGGAACACATGACAGCAAAGATCCAGATGAAGATGGATATTTTTCTACAGAGACGGACTCCAGTAATGCTACACTTATCTAAGCCCTCCGTCAAAGATGATTCAAAATGGTTCTATGTCCCATGTCATTGTTATTGACACTGAAATCTAAGTTAAGTAAATAAAAAAAAACAAAAAGCATGAGACACGTGTAACAGGTAGCTCAGTCTCGGACAGTGATGAATGCTTCAGCCAGCATTTTTAAAATGTAAATATGTGAAATCATTGGTTATCTTATTGGTATCGGCCATGTGAAGCAGATAATTATCGCATAGGCTAAAAAAAAAAAATCCATATCGTGCATCCCTACTTACAGTATAACCTGTAGTTTACAGACAGCCAAGGGAAATAAGGGCCAAGATGTAGAGAGCAAAGATCAATGATTTGATATTCCAAAGTTCTGACCAAACCAAATCAAACTGACATCACTATATGACAACAAAAACAATCAGCAGTTCTGACTCTTACAATATTTATTTTTTCAAGTAACATTCATGCTAAAACTTCAAACATACTTTAGTTTTAATAGAACATTTTCCCAAAAAATCAAATGAAATGCTAATATCCGCTGATACCAGTGGAAGTTTGACCCGTGTGTTAATCATCCAGCTTTTGGAGAAAGTAACTATTAGATCAAACTGTTTAAATATTTACTAGATCAAACTATTTAGATTTCCAAATTTCTTTTCTTATTGTTTTACAGATTTATATTTTTTTATGTCACTCGTATGACTTTGTTTATAAACAAACTGAGGCAGAGATCAGGAGAGAGAGTGAGAGAGGAGCTCAAACTGTTTACACATTTTTTTAGGAACGTCTCGATCTGGAGATCTGGACAGAAAGAGTGAGAGAAACTCACTCACACTTTGAGAAGATCCAACCCACAGAAAGTTTCAGAGAGTCAGAGAGCATCACTGTAACCATAGCAACTCACTGCAACTGACCTCCCGCTGCTGGGGAGATTATCAGGCAGATTTATTTAATTAATTTACTTATTTCTTAATTTTCATATTGATTTCCAGTTGCCAACTACACATCTGATCAATAAAAACCTTTTGGCTAATTCGGGTATATTTATAGTAATGTTTAATAGTATGTACTGTTCCCGGAAAATTAATTCATTTTGATTAATGAAGCCCACCCCCCTGTCACCTGTCCATCCTGACAACCAATCACGTACCGTTTTTCGAGTAGTCGGCCCATGTATCCTCCTTTATAATGGAGGCAAAAGGGAAGTGATGGTCTCTGAATGACGGCGTGGGAAAAACGCCACACGAGTCTCCGAAAAGACCAAATATCTCCGGAATCAGACGATCAATAATCTCCCTTCGGATCAGGTGAGTTGGTGAACGCCAGGAGTTCATTTTCTTCTTTCACAAACCTTTGGTGTTTTTCTGTTTGAGCATGGACCAAACAACTGACACCTGTCCACAGATCTCTAATTAACTTTGTTGGCGAGTTGATTTACTCGTTTTACTCTTTTTACTCTTTACTAAACTGAACCACTAAAACTTTGCACAGATCCTAATTTGATCTGTTTCTGTGAAGAGGGTTTACTCGAACCACATTTTGAGATACTGAATTAAACAAACAATTCTTTTTGCTGTTTATTGTTGAAGACCTGAAAAGTTGTGTTTTTATGTTGAACTCTGAGGAGTTTCAGGGAATATTTATTTTGGACTTGATTGAAAATATCTTTCTCTCTTTTCTCTTCTGTCTCTCTGGTTAAATGTGTTTTTTCATCGTCCTGTCAATACACTGATTTATACTGAACTGACTTGTGCTGCATTGTCACCTTGATTATTTGTGTGCTGTTGTTGTGGTGGTTCATATTTATAAAAAGTGTGTTTGCATTCATGGGTCCATGCTGGGGAATGATCTTTTAAATTTTCAAACAGGAAATTGTGAGATGAACTTTGGCTGCACCATAAAAACAATGATGAAATATTCTGCTGATAATCAGTGCAGCATAGTGATTTTTGCAAAGTGTTGAGCAAGGAATGAAGTAATGAATGACAACTACTCAAACTTCCATGATCTAAACATCTTTTCATAGATGAGGCCTCACTGAAATCAGTTTTTCCTACAATTAGAGATGTAGTTGCCCACATTCATTCTTTTTAGATGAGTTTTCATATATTCTTTCAGTCCACTGATTGACATTTTCTTTTCTTTCAGTTGGTCTGTGCTGCAGACTATAGTCACTGACTTAAACAGCCCGACTCTGCCCACACATGATTCAAATGATCAGCTCATCATCAAGCCTCTGCAGAAGCCTGATAACAACCTGATCATTTGAATCAGGTGTGTTGGAGCAGGGAAGCATCTAAAACATGCAGGGCAGTGTGCCTCGAGGACCAGGGTTGGGAAACACTGTGGTAGAGGACTATTTACATAATTTCGGTCATTTTATTTTGCTGTGAAAATCACGGAAGTGCTGCACTTGGGTGTTATAAGTTTAAGGAAAAAGCGGCACCATGAAGAGCCTGTTGGTGGCCTGGCGGCTGTTAATATTTTTTTCTTGCTGATGTTGGAAGCCTACCAGACCACCAAAAAAAAAAAACGGATTTATTTTGTCATGCCGAATATCCTCCTACTAGGAAGTTGCACATGATAGCTTGCTGCTTCAGTCACTGCATAAAAGGGCGGACTTCACAGTGACAAGCACCTTGCATTTGAAAGGGGTCATGTGACTCCAAGCTTTTCTTGTTAACATCATAGATTTGATAGTGTTACATTTACATCCTCCCATAATCCTTTTTTTCAGTGTGTTATGTGTTTATCACTTTGTACTTGTAGTCTACTCCACCGCATTTCATGGGGAAATTTTATTTTTAAGTAGGCCTAAATGTAGGCAATAGTGTTAACAATTTAAAAATCTTGTATGCACAATACTGTAAGAATGTAGAAATTATCTTCCATCATAAAGTAAGTGCAGCTAAAATGATCAATTCATTAATTAATCAAAGATTGGCAATCTGCTTTTGCCCTTTTATTTCACAGCCTAATAATAGAAAGTGATTGTGAATATCACTTTTCTAAGGGCATTATAATACAAATGTTTTACACATGAATGGTCTGTCTTGTTTATTACTTTTCTTTGGCTTGTTTTTAAATGTTTTCAGTGGACATCTTTTAAGCAAAAAGACTGGTGAAGGCAAACTTACCATTCTAAGTTCAACATGAGAAAAAACAGTCAGCGACTACATTGTTGTGGATCTGATGAGAAACTGGGCGAGGGGTTGAGGATGAAGAGTGTTCAGTTCACAGTATTACCTTATGTAGGTAGTTATCTGGCCAGTACTGTCAACAAAGAGTACAGTGTCTTTATAAATGCATAAAGTGTTGATTAGTGTTGCACACTCAAGTGAACAAGTTAGTCTAACTAGTGTGCACTCACAATTAAGTTGGTGTGTCTTCTTCAGGTTCGGGTCCTCTACCACACATTAGCTAACTTTAAATGTGATTATATGTGGCTTTTACAGGTCCCCTGGCAATATGTTTTAAACATCTTCAGATTTTGGTTTTCTTGTCCACGTAGACAAGCACATTGCATATCTAGGACACGGAAAAGATGCTCCCTAGATTGTTTTCACAAAACAAGCAAACAAAATAAACATAAGTCAGAAAAAGAAACACTTACAAATGGACATTTTGCTTAAAAGGAGTATTTCAACATTTGGGAGATTGTTTTACTTTTTTGGGAGTTAGATCAGAAGATCATTACCACTCCAAAGTCTGTCTGGTACATATAAAACTGCATGAATCTTATTTATTCACTAACACTACTGAGTGAAGTTGAGAAGATGACTTCTTATTGACACACTGTCATAATATACCTAATTGCGTCACATTCAAAAATGTTTGTTTCATCATGTTTACTTTATCATTTTCCCCTGTTAGTCAAGGGAGTGTTAGGCCTTTTTCTAAGCTTGCACTCATTTGCTGCTTCACTCCTGAGGGGCATCAATCATTCATCAAAAGCAAAATGAAGCCAGTTGTCTGACAGTAAACACTCCACACCAAGTTAATTAAGCCCAATGTGCCAATAAAGTCAGCAGGGCTAGCTTTGCACTCGAGGAAAAACAAAACCGTTCCAGTCGGAGCTCATGTGAATATCATTTCATCGCAGTGGTCTGCTTTGTTCCTCTTTGATGTGGGGCTTCACTGAGCTTACGATGCTGTTTGAACCTTGTTTGGACCCTTAGTGTTAATATGCTGAATGCAAACTGTATTTTGACATTTTATACATCATCACAATAATAATGTACATAAGACCTTAAACAGTCCAATACAAATACGGGCAGACAGACTTAAAAGCCAATGATAAAGCTGATCAATATTCAATTCAAAATGTTCAAAAATCAATGTTTGACACTTGACACTTTTTTCTCCAAATGCATTTGGGGATGTTTCTGCACCTGATGCATTACAAGTATTTTTAAAAATATATTTAACAGTAGAAAATATGCAGTTAAAAAAAGGGTAGGCAGCTCACGTCTTATTCTTTTTCAATACCCTCCACTCTGCCTCAGCCTCAGGAAGTAAACAAAACAGAACAAAACACTTTTTAAGAGGAAATAAAATAAAATAAATAATAGCTAAAGGGGAATGCATCTAGAGAAAACTGTAAACGGAGATAATAATAAAAATAATACACTGCAATTCAAAATGACTACTTCACCTGACTTAATAATAATATCCAGAGTGCCTATAAGAGATAAAAACAGTCTCCATTATTTATCAGTTTCATAAAGAACCTGTAAAAGAGAACCTTAGTTTTTCAGCTTTACATTGTACAGAACCTCCTTGTGGCACTGATTAGAAACTGGGGGCAAAGTGTGTTTTCAATCTAGAAGAATCCACTGCCTGGCCAGTAGGGTAGGGAGGGTAGTGGGGAAAAGGTCATGGCATGCATCAGCTGAGAGCTCCTTGTTAGGTGGGAAACCAAAAATGGCAGAAAGGGCGTTTGGATCTGTCACTATATTGTAAGTCTTGTAATGTGTCATAATGTTGAGCATAACCGAACTGTATGTGCAGTGTTTACAGGGGATTGACCACATCTGTTACCGACGTCATTTAGACAATCCGTGGTTCATATAATGAATTCTGAAGAAGAACTATGAACAAGGTCAAAGATGATGCCTCACTGGTCATCATCTCTGCTGCGACCAGCAGATCCTATTAATGTTTTTGGAAGTGCAATTTGGAACAACTATTAAGGCAACCACAAGCAGTGGGCATCGAAATTGTATAGTACCCGGAGACCAGCTCAAATTCTAACACCGATGCCTCAAATCAAGACAAAAGACAGGAGTATTCCTAAAGTGCAGCATGCATGTATTTGTTTTTGGGGTGGGAGGCAGCCCCTATTAACCTGGGGAAAACATGCATGCAAATCGAGAGTCCTAATGTAGCCATAATGGAGTTTTCTCTATTTTTTTTTAATTGATTGAACAGATTAATCACTTTCTTTTGTCCAAAACCCAAAGACTTTTCATTTACTGTTACAAATTACCAAGAAAAGCAGGAAAGCACAGGAATTTTTGCTTGAAAAATGACTGAAATGATTGCTTATCAAAACTGTTGGCAACTAAAACTAAACAAACAACAACTGAAGTTTGATTGATTGAATTGATTAATTGTTGCAGATAATAGAGACACTCTCCAGACAGCGATAATGTGGCCCCAGAAAGTGTTTAGTCAACTTTATTACAGTGAAAAAAGTTCGTTCTTGAAAATCTTGACTCTGGTAATGGCGGCTCATAATCTTATTATCTTATTTTTTATGCCCATTTGGACAAGAAGTCCTTACAATGCTCAGAAAAAAAGTGGAAACTTGAATACAGTATATTTCCAACTGTGCAGCTCAGTCTGCTGAGTGAGACTGTGTGATATGATCAAAAGCTTCAGGACAGCTGATGAATGGACTGTGTGGGGACATTGGTTCTGTCAGCTGTTGTGTCTAAAGTCAAGACTGATCTTTTAATCTCCGTTAAATCAACTTGACTTCAAATGTCAAACTGATTTTTCAAATGCATGAGTGAAAAATGAATTACCCGGAATATTTTAAATTAATAAATAGTCAACGCCACAGCAGTGACACCTCAAAGGAAATGACTGTGACCCTGAGTAAAATGTCATTTAACTTGACTGAGTGACACTCTTTCATATCCACAAAACAGATAAGCCCCCATTGTGTCATTTAAGCCCAAACTCTGCCATGAAGTCCACTGATGTGATTCTGAAATGAGATGCTTGATAAGATGTAGATCTGGTGAGAGGTATTAATTTAAGTTTAAAGGAACACTGTGGGTGGCATAAATAGGAAATAATAAATTATGGGACAAGCAAGAGTTTGGGTCCATTAAGGATGCTGATGAGGACGCAGACGAGGAGCAAATGAAAGAAATGACAAAAATACAAAATTCTGGGTTTCTTGCCAGAAGGACAACAGAAAGTTCAGCAAGTGATAAAACTGTGGCCTTTGTGATCGTCTGCAGGGAGAAAAAGCATGAGGATGTCTGGAATTTCCAAAAAGGTAAAAAGGTTCAGATGAAATGAAAATGAACTCCCTAAGCTGAGAGACAAAGGGCTCTGTCAAATGAGACTAAGACGCAGCATCCATCTTGGACCAGCTTTACCTTCAAGGTAGGGAGTGTTCTGCTGTGACGAGGCTTTTTGTTAGCAGGGACTGAGCACTTTACATATACAGAGAATAAAAACAATGACTGGAGCCAAATACAGATAAATCCCTCAGAAGAACCTCCCAAAGATTTTAAACCTTGGCTCTAACAATGACAATGAGCATGTTAAATATGACAATCCGCCCAAAACCTACTCTCTGAAATACAGAAAAAGTTAAATGAGTTTAACAGTTCTGTAATTATTGTATAATCCTATAATATTCAACCACGGGTTTGTGAATTGTTCAGTGAAAGCCACTAAATGACCCAATTTTCACAAAGTATTGCAAAGGGAATATATCCATCATATGGCTGTGAAACGATGTATTATTTAGAGCTCAAATATAATTACAAGAAGTAAATTAGGAATTCAATTTTAGCCATCACAGAAGAATAGAAACCATCGTGAGAGCCTTATTAAATTTTATTGTGTGGCTCATTAAAGTTAATTAAAGTTGGTCCCCCAGAAAAAAAAAGCTTGATGGTATATTTCATATTTCAAAACGTTGAACCATTTATAAAATAATGAATGAGCCCAACACTGAAACTCTAAAATAATTTGACTTGTATTTTAATACATTCTAGAGCCTGTAGATGGTGCTACAGCGCTTCCTGCAAGTTTCTCTATACTGTTTAAAAATGAAGGCATTTCTTTTCAGTTTAAGAATAATTGTTGTGCACACAAAGACGGTATACTGTTTCTTTGTGATGATAACACTGGTGTGGAAACAAAATGAGGTTGGTGAAAGTGGAATGGATGTTTTACTTGTCGCACTGACATCAGCAAAACAGTTTAACACACAAATACTGTAATAAAACAAAAAAACAAATTGTAGCTACTTTACTTGCTGTATGCAACTGTTTACTCATATACAGTTGCATGCCATTTATTTTACATGATTGGTACCTTGTTTTGCCGGTGCCTACATGGGGAAAGGGATACAGCACAGCGTAAGATAAACCTTTATTAATCCCCTCAGGGAAATTCATGTCAGAGCAGCAACAGCAATGAGAATAAAAAACAGGAAAGGTATAAGTATAGACCAAACCGAGATAATAAGAATAATACTCTAAGACCTTACAGTAAGTCTAAATTAGTGATACATTAGAGGGCAGACAATAAGTGGACAATCATTACCCTTAAAATATGAATAAAAATGCTTTCTCTTAATGAAATGGCTTAGCTGTGAACTAATTAACAGCTTTATCAGTACTATACTATTATTAGTTAGTACCTTAATTAACATATAATCCCTTAAAAATGTTAAGAAGAAATTTGTTGAAGAGATTTGTTCAGTTACTTAATACTTAGTGTTGTAGTAATTAGCTTGTAATTAATGCTAATTACTGTATAAACTAATGTCAATTACATCATTATACACTATTAAATATGTACAGTGAGCAGGTTATTTTATCAATTTGAAAATGATTTGCGCTTCCAGAGTATGATCAGAACTGTGCCTGCAACGGTCAGTTAAATGCTTGATTGCTGATTGATATTTCTGCATAACAAAGATGACTAATAATTTTAACTTTATCTTGGTCAAAATGAACACTAGTGGTTAATAGACACATCAACAAATTCATTATGTTAATTAATTGTTAGTCATTGCTTATTGCATCATGAACTAATGCTAATTATTGTACCTTATTGTAAAGTTTTACTACTACTACAACAACAATAATAACAATAATAATAATAATTAATCATTAATAAATGAGGGGAAAACATAAAAAGTAGAAAAACAAACTGGGATGTGATTTTCACTACATTCAATGCTCTGTGCTCTCAGCTCAGCTTACTGCCTGCCATTATGAATACAAATTTAATGTATTTAGGGTCATATTTCCTCATCACAAGCTTCAGAGCTTTTACTGGTGCAGGGTTGTGGCCCACATCACTTAGTTCCAGAACCAGATCCATTTTGCTTCACTGGATCCGAGGGAACGTTAGCTGCTCATGGGAAAAACATGTTTGTCTCTACCTGATGATGGGTTGTGATTGGTGTGGTGCTGGTCAGTGAAACTAATTAGTTCATTAATTTATTTTTTCAAAATTTGAATTCTTGAGCACATTTAGATAGAAAATCAAGTAGATTTGTAAATGACCAAAATCATTGCTGCCAACTGGTTGTGAATAGGTGCTGTAAGTGATTCTGGATAATGACTGATTGATTGTTGAGTCTTATTCTCAAATTGTCAAATACCAATGTTTTTGGTGGCACCCTAAGGCTAAAGTGAAGAAAACACATTTGATTTCTTTTTAGTTCGTATGATTATACTCTAATGAAAACACGCTTATGAGGAGTAAATTGAATTTCTGCCATGGTTTCTCAACAAATCCCCATAAATCTCACTTACTGGACCTTTCAATTTGAGACACAATATTTGATAAATTCAAAATGATGTGCAGGATGCAGATTGTCGCTAACATTAATATGACAATTCTTGTATATTCACAGAGAAAAATGAAGGTGCTAACTGGAAATAAAAATGATTTTTTGGAACTAACTAAGAGAAACTATCAAAATGGTTCTTTAAGGCAACATGAATGGTGCTCCGTAGAACTTTAGCAAAGACAGGTTCCTTAAGGAACCATTTTTATAAAAGCGCTCTGCGATCTTAACTGGTTCAGTGAAGAACCACTTTCAAATGATTCTTTAGAAATTTTTCAAAGTATGTTTTTGGAACATTTTAAATGAAAATATTACTAATAACAATGAGTAACATTTATATAGTGCTTTTATCATAGACGCTCAAAGTGCTTCACAAATTATTATGGATAGGTTGACAGACAAGTACATTAACATAGTTACTGGCCATTTATTGACATTTATGCAGTTCGATTCAGTCTCTGCATTTAACCCATCCTTGTATCAGGAGCAGCCCCTGTGCACCACCACCTCCAGTTCTGAGCCAGTAGTTTAGTCAGGGGGGCTGACTGCAGAAGTGACCTTTTTGATGATGGGAGAAGCAGGAGCATCTGGAGGATAACCACGCAAACGGTGAGAACGTGCAAACTCCAATGAACCAGGATTTGAACCCACAACTATTCTGTGGTGAAAGTGCTAACCACTGCGTCACAGTGCAAGTAACAGTAAGATATTAAGATATTTGTAAGTAAGTATTAAGTAAAATATTAAAAAAATGTCAGTTTCAGAGATACGTAAAGTTATTCCAAAGGCAAACACAGAATCAGTCACTTTGAGGGGGAACATAGAACCTTAAAACCTAAAAAAAACAAAAAACAAAACAACAAAAACAAATCATGCAGATCCATACTAAAAATAAAAAAATACTGAGTCTGAGAAATCTGCAATCTATGGAGAGATTGTCATACATCGTTATACATTTTGTGCAAAACATGAAAGCCCTACAGCAACCAGGATTCTGCAGGATTCCAAGTTAAAAGACTTTAAGACCTATTAAATGTCACATAACTGCCACCAAATCACTCCAATGAAACGAAGATCCTTTAATTTTATAGAACAACATAAAGAGGTTCCTCAGCTGGTGGCAACTCTTTGTAGAACCAGAAACAAACCTTTTAAGACCCATTGTTTTTCAGAGAGTACAGCAGTGCCAGGTTAAATATTTATACAATTTTAAATGAGCAAATCTGTGACTGTGCATAAGTTGCTATAATGCGGCAATCCACTATAATTCAGGCCAGCCACAATAATGGATTTATTTTTGTGGACAAGCTTAGTTTTGTTTCACTGCTCCTGCTTTTAATGCTGTGAAATTGATTGAGACACACAAAAAAAATGGACACAAATTCAAACACACATATCTGTGAAAGTCTAAACTCTCAGACTAAAAACCTATCTTTGATATACAAAGAAAAAAACAAACAAAAAGCAGCTGCTTGTAACTATAGATGTATTTCTGGACCTTGCATTATGTTCATTATGTTATCTCATAATATGCACAAATCAGCACATGCAAACATGCAAGCACTTTAGGATTATTAGAGCTTTATACTGAAATGGTGACTGGGTCAACAAGTTTAGAAATCATCCAGTAAGGAAGTGGGACAGCAGGGATAAAATCCTCTTAGGGATGCAAATTTAATTGACTGAACTCTCAGCACACAGAACATGAATCACAGCAAGAACATCCATAGCTTGGCTGTATTTTTCTCTCTGTTCTCCTCAGACAGGTTTATCCAGGACGTGCCTCTCATTTATTCCACGAGGGTGACCACGCTTCGCATCTAATTGGTTCTTATTCATTGCTGATAGAGTGGTTCACACATGGCACAGAGGGTGTGTGGCCTCAGACATCATTGCAAATTAACATACAGGACTCCCAAAACTTGCTCATGCTGATTGTGTGTTTAATATTCTGAGCACACACTGCATGAATATGCTGAGGTAGAGCAATGGTGGCTGTCCTGGGCGCCAAATTGTGTTGGGCTTGAGGGACTGTCTGAGTCATCAGTGACAAGCCCTGTGTCTGATTCCAGCTATGCTTACAATGTGGCTGGGCTCTACCTGAGGCCTGATGGTATTAGCATGAGATTTGTTGGAGGAGAGTGTGCTCCCCGGGGAGAACTTAAAGTGTTTTCTCTGTAATAATCCAAAAGTGAACCGCAAAAGAGACCCCATACCGAACATCCAATCTTGTGAGTCACGAAGGTAGTTTTGTATCATGAAAAATAGTGCACACCTGGATCTGGATCAGTGATAAACAGTGTGTAGTTTAAGTATATTTTCCTTTTTCTGTGTCAATGGTTTGAACAAAACAAAACATTTATAAGTGATGCATGTGTTATTTTTTTTTAATTATTATTTTTTTTATTTTGCATTTTGAAAATAAAGTCAAAATGTAAAGAATAAAGCCAAACTTTCAGTATCAGTGCCCAGCATAAGAAGACATGAGAATGAAGTTGTCAAGATTCTCAAAATGCAAAATGAAATAAGAAAAACTTCCTCCTCTCATTTTTCCTCTTACGCTGGCACGAATACTGAAAGGTTGTCTTGACATTTCTCTATTCTCAAAATGCTTTTTTTTCTCAGCATTAATATTCTTCCTTAGTTCATCCACTACTTAGATCCAGACAGAAATATCACACTTGCTGTTGGATGGATTGCCATTAAATGCAGTTCCAACTCTCATTGCCCTCAGACTATAATTAATGCAGACTTTGGTGATCCTCTGATTTATTCCTCCGGCATCACCATGAGATTGACATTTTCAGTTTTAGGTGAAATACCTTGACATCTATTCTTTGGATTGCCATGACATGTGTACATGTATTTGTGTCCCCTTTAGAATGACTTATAATAACTTTGATGATCCCTTGCCTGATCTGATTAAGTGCCAAATATTTGCAAAATGAATGCATTTGCCATCAGCTGTATTTTGTCTTTGGTACTCATTGGCAAATATTAGCATGCTAACCTCCTAAACTAATGAGGAACACGTTAAGATTATAAATGTTAAACTTATGCATGTTAGCATTGCTGCTCGGTTTAAGTACAGCCTCATACAGCTGCTATCATGGCTGCAGACTCTTAAGGCTGTCCACACCAAAAATGATAACGTTTCTAACTCATGGCAGATGACATCAGCAGTGTCGAACTATATCGTT
Organism: Lutjanus erythropterus; assembly: GCF_056507025.1. Lineage (NCBI taxonomy): Eukaryota > Metazoa > Chordata > Actinopteri > Lutjaniformes > Lutjanidae > Lutjanus > Lutjanus erythropterus. The sequence continues at coordinate 22,484,080 of NC_139317.1, forward strand.
GAGCGCATGATGAACGATAGAACCACAATATTTGAAAGATTTTGATTACTGTCAAACAACTTATTAAACACACAACATAAGTTTAGGCTGAAAAGTACACATAAAAAAAGTAATTTTACCTGAGATGTCCTCCCAAAACAAGACTCATATGAATTTATGAGGCGACAACTCTGACAGTGTTGGATTCTGACTCCTTTTGTCTTAAAAAATTTGTAGTTTTCTTTCCCTTTGCATGAGTTACAGCAGTAACAAGTCATCAATATCCATTTTCCCACACATCTAAAGTGCACATCACACGCTTGACCCAAAGTGACATTTACATTTATGTTCAAGGGGCAAAGCCTTCTATTGACTATAATAGGTGTGATGGGAGCTGTTGAGGAAGTAAGGTGATGTTATTAAAGAGTGACAGAAGTCCACATAGGGAGGATGTCGGGAGAACATTGTTCTTTTGTTTTTTTTTGTTTTTGTTTTATGACAGGACTAGCCTGGAGTTGCCATTCAACAAGGAAAGTTTTATGTACAGGAGAACATATTCCCCAGAGGTTCAGAGTGAGACATCTTGAGAGTCCAGGACATATTGAGCAGGATGGACACCAGCTGTCATGTGCACTCTACCCGCGACCTGGTTTGGGACAGCGTCCTTACCCATCAAGCCATCCTGTTGTCAGCAGGTGGCCGAGTGCTCATTCCCAGAATAGCATAGCCCACTAATCCAGGTGACAATGCGCTGTATAAAGCCCCGAGGCATCATTGTGGGACAGACAATTTCCTTGGGCCTAGAGAAATAGAAGAGGTGCTCCTTCTCCTGTATGAAACCAGTCAGTGTAATGTACTGTCTGCCCTGGGTGAAGTCTGCTGGCATCGTTCTGTAAGGACGAAGAACTAATGTACTGGGCAGCACAAAAACATCTTCCCTCAACACCCAAACAAGTAATAAAGTCATTTATCAAAATCACTGTGGCAGCCACCGAAGCCCAGTGCTCTCGCCTGAGTCTGGACAAAAGGCAGCCAATAGAGGTTTATTAGGTTTTCAATGAGAGATTATTGCTGTGTTTCACATGAGGGTCCAACAAAGGCACGATGCAAATGGACATCTACAATTACAAGTCTTATAAAATAGAGTACGTTTTCATGCCATTATTCACTACTTCTGGCAAATTTAATCTGTCTAATCACTTTTGGATAAAAGCAATTGACCCTTCAGTAAACCCACCTCTGAACAGCAACTGTCCAGTTATAGCTTAGCAACCGTAACTAGGGCACCACAGCAGGCACGTCAAGCTTCACATTTCTCTATGATGAAGTGGTGTGCATGGGGCTCTAGATATTTTGCCACAATTATCCCTATAAACCACATATGTGCAGTTTGAGGATGGGGAACTTGACAGGCGCGGCAACATTACCTAAAAAGGGTGGGGCTTAGCGAAGGGTCAGTCATGCAGGACTAAATCTTGTGTAATGAAAATGTAGCCAGCCCTCAAGTCTTGGAAACGTACTTAAGAACCAGATGACTTATTGTGCCATGTTATAATATTCACATGATATCAAAATTCAACAATGCTGCCACTGGCCTTGTGCCTTTTATGTCCTCCTTTGTGACAGATTTCAGAATAGCATTCAGTGATAAGTGCTGGCTCTCTAATTTCATGTCATTTTGCTGCTATGCCAAGAATCACTATTTTTTCATATTTAATTTATAAAGGAACAAGTTGGATTCCCACAAGTGTGTATGGCTGACAGTACTTCAGGAAATGCTGAATATTCAGAGCATGAAATGGCAATAAGAATGAATTCATTTTACGATATCGAGGACTGTTGCACAGCAAAGGTCATATATTGAAAAATTTCCACGAACTCCTCATGAAATAGAAAGAAATGAAACGGCCTGGCTCACAGCAGTGCCATCTCTCACTTACTTCCTTAAAACCCTTCTCTTGACAGTAGTAAATAAATAAATAAACAAACACATAAATAAAACGACTTGAAGGGTTTTACTAGACGGCAAGGATGTTACCCTGAGGGGACTCATCAGTCATGCATCCACTAATGAGTAAATATGAAGAACAGGGATTGAGGAGCTTATAGAGTTGTTTTTTTTATACTCTGTGTGATTTGACATTCATACTTGTGCTCACTCTGCCTCTCTGTGGCTTTCTGTCAGGAAAAAGGCAATGTTTCTGTTTATCAGCAGATTTTAAAGCATAAAATAAACAGCTCGATACTATGTGCACAAATCTATTCTCTGGTGCCCGCATTCATCCTCTGAGTAGGTTTTCTTTCGATTTAGAGTTTTACTGGTCGTTTTTTTTAGCATTATACAAAACAAACATTTAACACATACTTTCATAAGATGGCATTGCAACAAAAACACTAAAAAAAGATGGACAAAGAAATGACAAATATTATGTAAATTCAATCAAAATGTTATGGAAATCATCCTCTGAATCTGAAAAGGTAGTGCACAACAGGTGAGTGTGCTGCATTGCTGGACACATAACAGCTTTAATCATATAAATATTGATTAGATGTATTGGCATTTCTTCTGCTTTGCTGGAGCTAAGCTATAGAAGCCACTCAGCATTAACTAATACACTGAAACGGGCAGAAGTTTTTGAAAAAGCGCTGAGATGTCAGACTGCTGAAAGGGTCAGACCATCAGTCAACCACTCACTCCCCCTCTCTTTTCACCAAATTGCTGAATATTCATTATCCATACAGAGCACGTTGGAGTCATCAATACTGCTGATGCCAGTTTATGGCAGGATGGAAATAGCCCTGGATTTTGACATCGCAAAATTTATGTTACGTTACACACCATTTCCCTTTCAGGCCACATTCGGAAAACTGGCACAGGAATTGTGCAGTAGCTGTTGTGCTTCATAATGCTGCTTACTGTACATCGCATCAAGATATTTTATCTATCAAATTAGGAAAATTCAATTCATCCTCTTGGAAGCTTAAATATATAGATTTTATCAAATATTTTTCATTGAGATAGGTATTGTGGGATTCCTTGTATTTCATTATTCATTCATTTTATTTTTATATCATTTCTCATTTCTGTTTTCAATTCAGCTTAGTTTTAATCAGTTTTAGAGTGGGTTTGAGCCTTTCAGTTTAGTGTTTGTTGTTTAAAAATCTTTTGTTTTAGTTTAGTTTTTATAAGTCAAGTCACTCACGTCCCCCACTCTGAGAGATAATGATTTTTTTTATAGTCAATAAAATAATAATGATCAAACTAGGATAACTATAAATTTCAATCAATCAAAACCACCAACCCTGTTTCTTCCCTCGTTGTTTCAGCTTCCAAAAAATATGATAAAAGTTTGAATATTCTATTAGCAGTAATGGTATTGATGATAGCTGTGATATTTTAAAAACTTAGATATTCAGATAATCAGTTATGCTATGATAACAATAAAACAAACAAATGCTATAATTCATATTTGCATGTTTACTTTTGATATTTTGTGCTTTTACATAGCGTTGGTGTGTATTTTAACATATATGTTTCATAATTATAAATTTTGATTTAAAATAATTTTTTATTTTAATTAATTTTGTCTTGATTAGTTTTGTTGATTTATTACATCTATTATTATATATTTTTATTATATTAGTCATTGTTTTGCGCACATGTACAGTGCTGAATACTATGTATGTGAACAATCTGAAAAATAATAAAGTAATAAAAAACACTGATATCATGTAAAAACACATACGACAATATTATGTTAAATGTGATTAAGTGTCCCACTTTATGTGAGATTGCACAGCATTTTTATCCCTTGATCCACATCCCACTTATTGAGACCATGTCCCACAATTTGATTGGCTCCAGTTTCAAAAGTTAAATCACTGCAGGACAGATGTTCTTCTAAAGTCTGTATTTTATCCAATGGCTGTGAAGAACTCAGGGACAGCTGTCATCATGGGGCTGTTTGATGTCAATCAAACTGAGAACATGTGGGTCAAGCGCAGGTTAACTTGTCCCTGTCTTTGCTACCCTGCGTCCGATGGGAAAATTGCGAGTCACCATAAAGTCACCAGCTATGCAGACTCAGGCGGAATATGATGGAAACTACTGCAAATAAAAGGACATGCAGCTGCAACAAAGACTGGGAAACTTCTACAGAATCAACTAGAGGGTGAGACATAGACATGTTACAAGCTATGGAGCACAAAGAAATGTTTATTTTTTAATATAAAAATTTTAAACTACCTCATAGCATTGGTAATGTGTCCCTCATGAACATAGTCTTAATCCCACATTTAGTTTGAGATCTGGTCATCTTAATTATATTAAAGTTGGGCACCCTTTTCTACTTTCATATTGTCCAGTTTTATTACAAGGCTTTTTTTAAATATTCGATTCTGATTGGTCAAGCATTCTGAGGTCTGTTATTTCAGTATAACAGACCGTTGCTATGAAGAACAGACTGTTGCTATGGACACAGTTCTGATCTTAGACTCTGGAGGGGTAATACAATCATTTTTAAATCAAGGAAAACATTTTAGATCAACATTTTGTGTCAAATTATTGATTGTTTTTGATAAGTAAAAGTATAATTACTGGGATAACGTACAGTGATCAGGTCATTATTGTGCAATAAACCCCAGCAGGGTAATGTAGGACACTGATGCTAACTGCTCACTGTATATGATCCCTTACCCCTTACGTGGTAACCCGTGATTGCCAGATCTGATTGCTAGGAGATGGCAGATATCGGACCATTTATGACACATCTTGGCTTGACAATGAAATACAGCCAGGCTAAAATTATAAACCACCACAAAAATGACTATTACCGACAACCATGTTCTGAATATTCCTCGTCTTTCTGGAGGCCTTTCAAAGACCCCTGTCGGTCCTTACACTCCAGTTTGAAAAGCACAGTTTAAGGCATTTTTTTCTGAATTTGCTCTACGTAATGAATGAAATGTCCATCATTTCAGTGTTTTTTTCTGTAATGCCGCCCTCTCTTTCTTCCTATCACCCACACTGTTCCTCTGCAGGTTGAGATGTATTGGCACTGATAGCTAACTCCCACTTGGTACAGGCTTTAGTTTTGTTCCTGGAGTGCGTTACACATGTTGACAGATGTCTCCTAGCATAGACTCAGACAGGGATAGATCCCAGTGGAGTGGAGTGACATGGTGAGGACTCAGCTGAGCAGCTGGGAGACAAACTCCATTCAGGCTGAGGTAATGTGACCGGGCCAGGGACCGTCTGCTCGGCACAGGGAGAGCTGAGCCGAGTTCCTCCCTGCCTATCTCTCTAACTATCTGTCCTGGTACTCAAGTCCGCTCTAGGAAGCACTGAAGTCCTGTCTGCAGTTTCAGTCTGTCAGCACAGATCAGAGTCATTGCAGGGATGCCTGAAATTTACCTGCAGCCTCAGTGATTTATCTGCTCAGCCCATCCTGAGAGCATCAACACACAGGGGGAATCCAAATGTACTTTTTGCCACCAATACCCAGTCTGTTTTACAGCTGCATAGAAGTATAGTGGTAGAGCAGTGCCTTCCAGCTTTTTTAATCTGATATATCTGATATATCCCCACAGTCCTATCAAATGAGCTGAAGTACCCCTTCATTCACACCAGCTGTCATGATACATAGGCCTATAGACCTTTATCAGGCAGAATTGGTGGACAAAGTACTCAACCCCAGTACTTGAGTGAAAGTACAGATACTCGTAGTCAAATATTACTCAACTACAAGTGAAAGTTGCTCAGTTAAAATTTTACTTGAGTTAAAGTACTAAAGTACTTGCTTTTAAAAGTACTTAAGTATTCAAAAGTATAGATTACACTTTACATTTTCTGATATTAATACATTGCTGTATTGTTTTCATAATGCATTTACAGAAGCTTTTAACTCTCTGAAACCATCTAATGATGCACTGACCTGCTTGTAGAACCACTCTGCTACACAAAGCCTATAGAAACACCTATAAAAACTTCAGCATAGAAATGCAATCAAAATCAAAAAGGACAGCTATTTTCTGACATAACTGTATTAAAATCACCACATAAAATTAGATTGAAGCCAACTGTAAGGATTTCTCCAAGTCTGTTAAATAACAGATTTCTTTCTGGCTTCAGGGGCAGTATGTACATTAATTATGTGGTATTTTTCACCCCGATTAAAACAACCCAACATTAAAAGCTTACCTGGAATTATTTCTCTTTTTCTAATTATGATAAGATCTTCAGATATAACTTTGTCTTTCTCCTGCCGTCGCCATTACCGAGTTTTGTTTGAATGAAAGAGGGAGAGCTTGCTTGTGCTTGTTGCAGACGACAGAGTTCTGCTTTTACATCAGTCCCAGTTGAGAGTGACCAATTGAATTTTAGAAAAGAAAAAACAATAACAGCTGACTTCAAAGCTATGATTAGCCTAAAAGTAATGAGTAACAACAACCTTCCTAGAAATGTAGTGGAGTCAAAATTAGAATATTTGTCTAGTATGTTGTGCAGTGGAATGAAAATCATAACTACTGTACATTTGAGTATTTGGACTTCACTTAAAAATTTAAGTAAATGTGCTTTGTTACTGTTCACCACTGTCAGACAGCCATATTTATATGAATTGTAGGGTGAACTCAGGTGTTACTAATGATACTAATTAGGGTCCTGTTCTGTTTAGTGTAGCAGAGTTTTTCCAGGTGAGCCAACCTGCACAATAGCAGCACCCTGACTCTGTTTGACCTGAATGGAACAGAACCTTAATTAGTATGATTACTAACACCTGTGTTTGACTGTCTGTGAAAAAGGTTTATAGGTTCATGGGACCTGATTGTAATCTGGATATTATGTGGATGGATTATAGAAAAGCAGTTAGTGTTATAAATATATAAATTAGTGTTTTGTCACAGAATTAAACTGTCAGTATTGCTTAGTTTAGTCAGGTTTGCATTCATGTGTCAGTGGAGGAGGGCAGAAGTTGGATACTTCAACTGATTATCCATCACCTTTAGGTGCTATTTCAACCACTTTTCCACTCTATTCCACCATTTTCAACTAAATATTTTTAAAACTACCTTATCCATACTTTTAACTAACAATGACACTGTTTATATATTATGTAACTATTTACCTATCTCTTTCAACTGTTTATTACTTTAGCTAAGATATACAGTACCATATTTTTTATTTTATTTTACATTAAAAATGGTTCAGATTATACCAACAGTGTACAAAACTGTCATCAAGTTAAAAGGTGGCTACTTTGAAGGATCTTAAATATGAAAGAGCAAAAAACACTTTTACAGGTTTGTAAAAAGTTGACAGATGCGTAGGTGAAGACCATGGGTTGATTATAAAAAGCAGAAAAACTCTGACACACTCTCTTCTGCACTTCTAATCAAATATTTAATAACAATGTTATTAAATCTTTGACTGCAATTGCAGGAGACAGTGTGCAAGAGTCTGTTTGCTTTTAGGAAACTAAAATGTAAAATATTTTGCTCTTTTGAATTGCTTTGTACATAATTCTATATAATTCCATATGTCATAGTTTTCCTCCTTAATACATAATAATGTGTGGATAGATTTTTGGAAATCAGTTCATTTCTAGTTTTTAGGTTTGAGATCATTATTTGAGCTTTCCACACATTCCCTAACACTACAGAAGTTGCTATGGGGTACAAGTACCCTCTGGTCGGAATAACTGTAGTAGAGTCAGTGGTAAAACCCTTCATGTGGAAAAAGGCTCAAAATCTGCATTCATACATGCAGAATGCAGCAAACCACCTTCCAGCTTCATATGAATTGATTTTCTGTCATCACTAAATGCAAGATCAAGGCCAGGCTTGTTAGTTTGGCACATATACAATAATCGATATGAAAGATTCAAGGAGACTCTGGCAATCAATTCCACATCTTCAGGTTCAGAAGATCAGGGGGCCCTTCAGGATTCTCATTGAGCATTCAGTATCATGAGTGGAGGCTGAAATAGAATTATTTCCATGCAAAGTCTAGAGTTAACAGGAATCAACATCAAATACTGTTAATTTCCAAGACATGAATGACGGGGAGATTTAAAAAAAAAAAAGAAAGTGAATTTAAGATTTGTTTTTGACTAGACGGTTGTGATTTATGACTTAAGCTTTTGTACCTCTGAGAAGAATTACACATAAGTTCAGCACCTCTAGGTCATCGATAGCAGTTTTTGCCTCAAAAATTGCATGTCAGAGCAGAAAGTATCTGCTTGCATATAAAGTGGTGGAAATAGCCTATGGGTGTGAGAAAGCAAAAAGAAAGACATGAATATGCTGTAAAAAAAGAAAACACTGTGTATTATCTTTGCCTCTCAAAGAAGATATTACCTGTCCTTTTATTGTATAATACTTTGATCTTGTTACTGCTGCCACATAGAGACAAATATCATCTCTGACACATACAAGAATTAAGTACTTTTAAAGCCTTGCTGATAAAAATAAACTGGATAGATAAGAATCACATCTAGTCACTTACACTGGAAATACAACCACCTCTATTTGAAATGGTAGAATTTGTCCCCATCACTTTCTAAAAGCATCATTTGTAAAAAATGTTCTGAAAAATAGCTTGCACAAAGAATTCAAACTGACAAATAAGAAGCTTTGAGTGTCTGCACCATAAGAAAACATACAATGAATCGTGATTGGTTAACCTTGACTCATGAACTCATTTGAACTGTCACTGTTGTTTTGTGTTTTATGATGCATATTTTCATATTGTTGACTCTGTAGTAGCCTATGCCCTTTTGATGCACCATTATGCAATTTTTTTCATTGCAGTAATTAAGCCTTTACTTAACACTGTCTACCTTAGTTACTGTTGCTACGCCTGTCAAGCTTTACACCTTCACACATATGCAGTTTACAGTGACAAATGTGCCAATTTTAACATAGGAATTGGGAGTAATTGTTTAAACACAGGGTCTTTTATTCCTGGAAATAAACAAAAGCAGCATCCCATTCCTAGTTGTTGTCAGCTAAAATGTTGACTCTCACTAAGAGATTTCATGACTGTGTAGCTTTGTAGCTGTCTAATGTGCACTAGTGCTTCTTGAGTCAGCGGATTGGTTGGGTAGTGAAATATGACAGGTATATTTACATGATAGATTACAGAAATACACTTCACATGGGAACAGGAAGCACAGGGCATAGATTAATGCTGTGGGCCCTGAGACGATCACCTAGCCAGACCAGCTGGACCATGATCGCACCACAAAAAGAGCCAGGATAACAGCTAAATTAACCCAGCTTAAACATAAGTCCTCAGCCCACTCTGATTCTGCAGGATGCACGCTGGAGGTTAAGTTACTGCAACTAGTAAGCTTATGTTAGTTGGCCAGACATGCTAACATTTGCAGTGTATGTCAGAGCAGATAAAGTTTAAATTATTCCTAACACATGCTCTTGTGTTTCAATGTTTTTGAGAGACTAAAAAAAGATGCCATTGTCCAGACTCATGAAACTCAGAGTATCGCTCTCCTTACAGCCTCCTGCACACCACTTTAACATGTAGAAAAATGCAAAGCTTGACAGACCTGCTGCGCTCAAGTTATGGCTGCTAAACTATGTTTGGACAGCTGCAGTTTGGAGACGGTGCATAGCAAAGGGTCAGTTATCTTCTTTGACCTTGTACCTTGTATCTTGTACCTATCCCTAAAATAATTTTCATATTTCATATGACGCAGTATGTCCCCACCACTGTTCAACACAAAGTGACATGCTTGAATTTACTCTCAAAAGAACCATTTTTGGCCAAAAAGAAAAAAAAAAATCTCTCCGGAGCTACAGCTATTAAATTCTCTATTTTCCTCAAAGACTTTTTTTCTTTTGGATTTGGCATCCGTAGCTACCCAAGTGAGACTCAAGACTAGCAACCGGAGAAATTTAAAGGAAAAGGCGGTGATGCACAACTTTCTTTTTAATTCATAGGAAGCCACTAGAGAAGGGCAAAACAATCACATGTGGCTCTGGAGAGGCAAGTTCCAGATCCCAATATAGCACAACTTATCTTATGGATTGTCATGACTACATTAAGAAATCAAACTTTTGACTGAAAAAAATTAAAACTACAATATGAATTCCTTCTCTTCCAACTATAACCAACCATCAAAATGATAGTCATACATACAGGTTTGGTTTCATCAGTCAGTTTTTATATCAAAATCTCTTTATCCCATCAAATTCAAGTCAAGTCAAGCCATAACATTTGGTAATGCATTGCAGCAAGATGTACTGCAGTTGGATAGTTGGGTAAAAATGTATTGTTAAGCCCACAAACTAAACTTATTTTCACCTCAGATATGATGTGATCTTCTTTCTCTGACATGTTTTCACTGTTGACATCTTTAGTTATTATAAATCTGTAGGAATGAAGAATTAAGAGCATCTTGTTTTGTGAGATGTAGCTGCAAATTAGACGCCTGCAGTTGTAGTGAGTGACAAACTTGTTATTAATTTATCCATGATGGAGGAGGCTATGATGGTGTCACACAACATACAGTGTCTTTTAGATCAGAATTACTGCATGTTTGCATGGACACAATGACACTATTGTGGAGGCAAGATTTGGTGTCACTTTGGATAGCTATCAAGTAAACGCTCCAGACTCTGCCTTACTCATCCTTTTGAGTTCTGTTAGCACAACACACTGTTTGACAGGATGTGAAGTTGTTCCCAGGCACAGTGTTATGCTGTTGGTGTGGCATGGCACTGAGTTGTCATACCACTCGTGGTCTGATTGTGTGGATGTTTTACGCCTGCAGACATCCGCACAGTGCAGCAGGAAGAAAGAGAAAGATTGCTGTCTGTATTTTTTATTTTTTTACCCAACACTTCTGCTGTGAAAAGGGGAGGGGAGCGGAGGAGGGGTGGTGTAAGAGGGAACAAAACAGTTGGAATGAGGCTCTTTTTCACAACATTTAAGAATATAACAGCAAATCCTCAGCCGTAAATGTTGCATGGTTGCCTGATCAGTGCAGACCATTGCCTGTAGCACTCGATACAAACCCAGAATATTTAAGTACCATAACCAGAAGTCCCTGGGCCTAATGGACCATCATGCTGCTGTTTAGAAGAAGAATGGACAAAAAGCTCCTCCGGCTTTGCCACCACACTGAAACTCAAAAACCTACTGAGACAAAAAGTACTTTAATTTTATTTTAACTTTTAAACGACCAGGATTTACAGAGATCTACTTGCAGAGCATGGCAGAAATGGAATATAATAATATAATCACCTAAAAATAAGAATTGCTGTGTTTTTATTATCTTAGAACAAGCTGTTTATATCAACAGAGGGCAGGTCACCATGGTTCTGAATTTCTACAGTAGCCCAGAATGGACAAACCAAACACTGTCACAAGTTTGTAGTTTGTCCTAAGTGCTTGGATGGTGAGGCGAGTGGTGCAGTATTCATTTATTTTAATCTACAACTTCACCACTAGATGCCTCAAAATCCTACCAAGGTTATTACTTAACTAGACTAAAAACTAAAACTTGGTATGAAAAATATTTTAGTAAACTGAAATAAAAATAGAAGACTATAGGTAAAAGGAAACAATATTGTGAATTACAAAAATAAATGAAATAAAATTGCAAACAAAATATTTTGGTCAATTTGGTCAAAGTTGTCAACGTAACAAGCATGCGGAGACAGTCGTAATCGCCTCAATAAATATATGCATCACTGATTGTGATTCTAATTCCTATTCTGAAGTTATTAAATCTTTTCCCTGACAAATACCACCCATAGTATATTAATAAAGAAACCCTGAAACTAATACTGAAAGTAATAAAAATGAAACTAAAACTACACATTTTTTTTAAACAATTAAAACTAAGCTGAACGAACCCACTCTGGAAAATAACTGAAACTAAACAGAAGTGAAAACAAGAATTAACAGATGAAAACAGAAAACTATAATAACCCAGAATCTGTGTTTGATTTGTGTTTCTTATTGTCAACAAATCCCACGAAAATACCAAAACCAACAATGAACTGATCCCTCTAACAAGTGTTGTGCTGTGTGGCCAAAGCCTGATGAATCTCGTTCCTCTCTGCCATGAAACCATCAACTGTTGTAGCTACAAAAGCTATTAGAAACACATCAGTGAGATACACAGTTGCTCTGGGTGACATGTTCCTTCATTACAATGAACATGGGAATTGTAATTTATTTTGAGTTGAGCCCACATACACCAACTGCTGCCATACGCACTAGCACACAAGACATGCAGCAGAAAATAGTCTCCAACAAATGCACATTTACTCCTGTTGAGTATAGTTACTAAATGCTACAGTACCTAAATGTTATTAAACTGAGGCTATATATTTGGTATCAAGGTGTTAAGATGATTTATATTATCATTGTACAACATGTGGTTGTATAACAAAATGTAAGTTGTAGTTCCTTCATGCTACACATGCATGCAACACAGATAGGTCAATTCAGACTAGAATAGGATAAACAAATAAAATAAAACAAAACAATGTATACATTTATTTACTACATATAGTATATGCACAGGTGATAATTCTCTCTGGTGCATATTTTTATTACGGTCGGCGGGAATGTAAACAGCAGCAACAAGATGGTGATGATAATATGGTCACATTAAAAGTTTGCCATCTGGGAAAAGCTGTCCATCAGCTTTGACTGTGTTTGTCTACCAAGCATCATCGATGAAAGACAGAGTCCTCCTCCCCTCGTCACACTGGAGTCTTGCATGCTGCGTCCCGTCAGCTTAGAGCTGGCTGAAATTACTATTAAATATGTGTAATAGGGTAATATAGGCCCCAGAACAAAGGGTAAAAATTATTATGGCCAAATAAATTAATGTTAGGTTAACAATATCATTGTGATATCTATATACGTATATCTATCTTTTTGTCTCGTTTTTGGCGAATGAATTACACTCAAAATACGAGTACAGGGAGTCGGAGAAAGAGACAGTGACAGTTAATGGATAGTGAAAATGCAACCAGATTAACTGACAAACAAAAGAGAGTACAGTATATTTAAGATGTGCTGGGTTATTATTATGTCTATTATTAATATGATATTGATATTTAAATCTTTAGTTATCACAGTTATTGCCAATACTAGTATATCTTACTCCTCTAATTTGGATTAAAATGTGGTAATATGGTGACTTTAATTGGGTAATAAGCTGATAATAATGAAGTAAACAGACAAATGGCTAAAATTATTTACTGACAATAAAAAAAAAAAAATAGAAAATTGCAGGCTTATCCCTTTAACTAACTTGTGACACACATGGCCGTAACCCTGGAGACGAACTGGGTTTGATAGAACAATTTGCAAATGGGAACCTGTGCTGTTGCTTTATTCTTAATCATCACTCTCACTCTCAGTGTCACCCTCTTGCTTTTCAATATTAGCTCTTTTTTTTTTTTTTTTTTTTTTTTAAAGTACAATAAAGTGTGCAGTGAAAGGATTGTTGACACTCAGGTGACAAATCACACTGCAGCTGAGAAACAAAGTGCATCTCTTAGGAAAATCTTGCTCTTTGTGATATTAAAAATAAACTCGTATCACACTAAACCCGCCGCCTCCCTCTGTAGGAGCTGAAGCTTGCTCATCAGGAGGGGGGGGGGGGGGGAATCTACAGGGACGTTTTGGCTCGTGGATAATCAAACCCTTTTTACAGCACAGTGAAACTAATGTAACTGAGACAAGCAAACATTTTGTGTCAGAGTGTGAAGAGTGCCCCACATTTGGACACTACATCCTCCTCTCTTGGCGAACAATCGTGTGAACAAATGTCTTCTCCCTTTGTTTTGCTAAACATAACTGTAAGGCACGATGCTAACCCTCCTGTCAGCTTGATTTCTTCTCAACACCTTCTCACTGCACTGTGATTTTCTCTTCTTGTCGTGATGTGATTTTTTTTCTTGAACAGGCACTTCATGCAGGGTGAAAGCAGCAGTTTCCAACAAGAGGTCCAGGTGTTGGACATTTTGGTGATGACGGTTTACACAATATGTTTGACAAGCAGATGGTTGAGTGATATTTGATCTCTGCATATTTTTGTAAATGGATAAACCTTTTTATTCAGAATCAAAGAAAGCACCTCACCTTGAAACCTTCCTAATGTTTGATCCCTTTCAGGGTTCATTACGTAAACATACCAACACCGAAGCTTTATCAGATCAGGCAGCTCTCCTCAGAAATGTCTTGAAAATTTCAAGGCCAGCCACTGAGATATGACACAGGACAGCTTTTTACTATCTTAAAAAAACAAAACAAAACTTAGAGGCATTATGTTAAAATCTAATTTAGAAAATCTCATTGATGCTTTCATCTCCAGCAGGTTCGACTACTGTAATGGTCTTTTCACAGGTGTTCCTAAAAAACCATTGAACAGCTGCCATTTGTTGCAAACGCGGTTGCTATAGTTAAGGAATGTATTCTTTCTCTCCTTGATCTTTATCTTTTTTGTTGTTATTGTTTCTTTTGTTAATTTGTGAAGCACTCTGAGTTGCCTGCGTGTATGAATTGTGCTGTATAAATATAATTGCCTTGCTGTTAATCATAGAAAATGTTCCACTTTTAATTAGTCTGTCATCATCCTGGTCGACTGTTTTGATGCGGGAAAACAGAAACCCCATGGATTTCAGCGTCATTTTTAACCAGAGAAAAAAGCAGACATGTCGATTCGCCTCTTGGCTGACACACGGAGCAGATTACAGACGGACATCCTCATTGGGAAAAACTGAAACAATCTGGTGTCGTTAGGCAGTGTTAAAGGATCTTTTTTTTTTTTTTTAAATCACATGGCCCTCCATAATTATGCAAACATATGGTCATAAAAAACAACCAATCCATGATGAATCCATGATTTCTCTTTATTTTGCAGCAACCTGCTGAACAGGGTGCAAACAGATTCTTCCAACTTCCTAGTTTTTGGAATTCCCAAACTGAATGGTGTCCTTGAAATTGAAATAATTTAATATCAAGAATGTGATCAGAGTAATTAAGCCGGTGACTTGTGCTAATTGCTCACCTACCTGTAACCTTTTAGCTGAGCCTCATGTTTACTCCATCCCGTCCCAGAAGAAATCCTAATTACTCGCACAATTTATTTGAATGAATATTCAGTAAAAATGCAGATGTCAATATCCACAAGTCTGAAAATGTGTTCAACACTGTAACAAAAGCAGAATTATGAAGGAACCTGCTGAATTTCTACCTTGAAGCGCTTGAAAACACAGAGCAACCCAACATAAATATTGTTCTGTCCTTCAGGAGAGATTTATAGTTCATAGGAGCACAAGGCTCTGGGCTGTAGCAGTGAGTAAACAATCCTACAACATGACTAACAGACCGACTGGGTATTCTGAGGAGTTTGCAGGCAACCTCACCAAAAACGAATAACATGACTGTCTCTTTAAAACTTAATGAGACCATGGTGTTATCTTTCTTTTTTCACTTTGTCTACTCCCCCGATGTCCTAATGTGTGAATTATGTGGAGTTGGGTCAAAAATCTGTGACCTAATGTGAAACTGGTTCAGCACCTCCCACTCATTTTGCTGTTGTGACTGAATCAGCCTCCTTCGATTAGGAGCTCACAAGACTCCCTGAGTCTGTTGTGCTCCATTAAATCTCTAATGATCCTCTCCACTTTGAATTAAGAATCCAATATAACTGTCAAAAACAGATGTTTATCTGCATGATACTGGAGGAAAAGACTGGGGAAATTAGTTGATCATTTCTCACCGAAAGCAGCAACAGACAGGAGCACATTTCCCCGTTTTATTTGCCCCCAAGTTAGCATGTTACCATGTAATTATAGTTGAGCATGTTACTGTAATTATGATGCCGGAAGAACAAGGTGATTCTGGCTCTTCTGAGATGAGAGGCTTATATTAATATGAGTCTGAAAAAAAGACAATCCTCATCTCACCTTATCTCTCACACTAAGTGAGTCCATGCTGAAAGGTAAAATTTATCTTTGTCTCACTGAGCAGCTTCTGTCGCCGCGGAGACAATTTCCAATCAGTCCATTCACGACACAAAGCTGGAACAGTTTTTAGTCTTTAACTGACTAGACAGCCTGCAAAATATAGGTGTCCTTCTACTTAGCGTTGTGTTTAACAGGTGTCAGCCACTGTTGTAATTTTCACTATATCCAAAGTCATAAAGCAACACAACACTTGATTATTAAATTGAAAGGCAGAGATGGGAAGTAACAAAGTAAATTTCTTTTGTTACTGTTAAAGCTGTAATATGCAACATTTTCCAGGATCAGTATTTCTGACTCCCTAGTGTGGTGGTGTCTGTATCTACAGAGACTCTGCCCTCAGCCTGTATTTCCTTATTTTCTCACATTATTTTGCTGGGCATCAGATGCTTTACCAACCCAAAATGTTGGTATTTATGTCCTGGCATCTTCTGGGTAAGTCCTGCTGATTCTACTTTTAACTTGAGTATTTATTTTTCTGACATATTTGTTCTTTCTACTTCTTACATATTCAAAACAGACTTATTACTTTAGTTTCAATGCATTTGAGAGGAATTATTGATTATTTTTATTTTGCATCACTGCGCGTCACCTTCCTAACACCAAGACAAATTACAATACATATGTTACAATAGTACATAAAAAAAGAAGATTCCTTGATGCATATCATGCAAGCCAGACCTAACAAAATGAAAATGATGTAAAAATGTAACAAGATGAAAACAACATAACAAGAAGAAAAAGACGTGACAAGACATGACAAGTCGTAACAAGACGGGACAGCTGTAACGAGACAAAAAAAAAGACTTTATTGGATAAAAAACGACAAAAAACAGAAAAGATTAAAAAGACAAGAAGATGAAAAATTATGTAATAGATATAACAAGATGAAACAGACGTGAGATGAAAAAGATGTAGCGAGATCCAACAGGTGTAACAAGATGAAAAATTAAAAAAAAGGTAATAAGACAAAAAACAGTGTAACAATGTAACAAGATGTAACAAGATGTAACAAGGTGTAAATAGACTTAACAGGAAGAAAAACAAAGTAACAAGAGGAAAACAAGGTAAAAGATGGAACAAGACAAAAATGCAAAAAATGACAAAATGTAAAAAGATGAAAAAATACATAACAAGATGCAAATCAACCTAACAAAACTGACACAATGTAAAAGATGTAACAAAACAAAACAGTCAAGAGACAGAAATGAAAACACAGAGAAAAGGTGAAGTTCACTTAGCTTTGGACAGAAACAGCCTGTAAAGATATCACAGAAGAGATTTCTGCTTTTTACTTATTTTGAGAATATTTCAGAGCTTGTATTTTTTTTAAAAAACTTTTAAATAAAGGAGCTGAATCAATACTTCTACTTTCACCAGCATTCTTTTTTTTACATAAATATGTGTACTTCTACTTGTGTAGAGAATGTGTGTACTTTTGCCACCTCTGTGAAAAGGTAATTACGTTCCTGCTGTTCAAAGTTATACTCCACACAAAATATATCTCAGAATTTCAGACAGTCGTTCTCACCACTGAACATAAATTTAATTTACATAGTCCATTTTTTGAAATATGTTTTCAGGGAAACATCATTGCTGCCAGGATTATGCAGAAGCAACATTTTTTTTTTTTTTTTTAAACAGGGAATGAAGTGCCACATTTCTGCACTGCAGAGAAGTTGTAGGGAGGCGGGTGGTGGTGATGGATGATAGGCATATATAGCGCAGGACTTAATTGCCTTGTAGCAGTCAGTGATGGCATTGTCAGTGCTGCACGACTGGAAATGGAGCAGGTCAATTTGTTGATGTTTATTAAATATGCATGTATATGTGGCTATTACACTTGGCCCAGATGCCACTTGACAACACTTTACATACAATGAATGCAATGTAATTCCAAAACAGCATGCCTCCTCTGTGATTGCTTTGCATCCAGAGAAAAGACACCATAAGGACATGGAAGGTAAAATGTCTTAAATTAGTGAGGAGGGACTTCATTGTAGTTCTACTTAAAGCCCCTGAAGTACTTTTCTATAACAATAAGTGGTCATGATGGAATAAACAACAATAAGCTTTGAAGTTAGGATAAAACGCATTATTTAACAAATAGAAACTGATGTGCGTCATCAGGACTGTGTAGGTGGGATTTGATCACATTTGATTGACGATGGCCTGGAAACTTAAACAACTCCAATTGTCACAACCCATCCTCATCCCAGGTCGTCATCACTGCTTTGTCATGCCCCTTGGCCCCTTATACTGCTGCACAAGGTACCCAGTAGTATCTGTATGAGATGCCAAGAGAACAACTTTTTAATTAGTGTTTAATATTTTAAAATGTGCAGAGCTTGGTTAGGTGTAGGTACCAAAACTACCCGGAAAAGATCATGGTTTCTGCAGTTCAAATAAGTATGTTATGTGCATCCCATGACTTTCATCTTACAACTTATTTTACTAACATCATGTACATAATTTAACAGCTGAAACTGAAACAAACTCGCAGAGGACACCTATAGACCGCATCCCCTGTCAGCTGTGTATAAACCAGTTGAATACATCGGCTAATTAATCCGAAGATGAAGAAAAAAACCACAGCTGAAACAAATCTGTAACTCTTTTCTTGGTTGTCAGCGTTTTCCAGTCTTTTCAGCGACGGGTAACAAGAAGGCTACAGCTTCTCTCTGTATATTCTTACTCTTCACCAAAACAACATGACAGTACAGTACACCCAACTTCACTCTGTCAGTTTCACAGTGGGGTAAACACTCTACTGTTGCACGTATACCTGTCCCTCCTAAACAATGGCAGGTAGGAACTAATTAGCTCTTAGGCAAGCAGAACATGAAGAAGCAACTTAAACACTACACATGCAAATGTATAATTATGTGCAGTAAATGACAATGAAGTAATTCTCACATGTAACAGTAAACGTATTTCTGCAAGTCCATAATAATGTATTGGAATTATTCCTACTGAAATATATAATGTGCACAGTAAACTGCACAGCTTGTGGGTGAGGCAGGCGAACAAAGAAAAAGAGACAAACAATGCCACCTAAATAATAAAAAGCAAACAAGTATCCCAATTGGTTTAACAGAAATCAGAAAAGCCATAAGTCAGTCAAATGCTATACTTGGCCAGCCAACACATCACAACCGTTAAAACAAAAGCAACTATAAAAGGCAGTACAGGTTAAATTGTGCATAAAAGTGTTTTTGGCACATAGCTGGGGCAAACACCAAAGGCAGCCACAACGGGGACAAAGCAGGAGGCAGAAAAAGGAAGAACAAAGGCCAGCAGGTGTCTTATATTGCCTGGCCCTGATTAGGGGAGGAGTCAGGCCAAGGCTACATTCACTCACTACACAAAGTCACCTGAGGTACCAGGATTATTCCCACCACATGAGGAAGACAAAAACAAGGCAGTATTTTAATATAAATAACCCAAACATGTAATGTGTAACAATTTGTTACATTTAGAAAGTGATGAACATTTGATGGAAATAAAATATTTTTAAAGTCATTCTAAGAACTATAACTGCATTAATAAATACTCATATTGGTACACAGTATCGGCCAGTACCCAAGTACTTGTGGTATTGGTGCATCTCTAGTTTACATGTTACTTGTAGGCCTCGTTCGTCTCACACAGATGTCAAAGGGTATGAGTATTTGACAACCCCGGAAAGAGAATGGGCTGCCTGTAATCATATTTTGATTAAAATACTGCTAAACTCTGATTGGTATGCCAAAGTACATGATGTGACATTTTTTTCTATCAAGCTGTGTGAAACCAGTGAAAAGGAGCACAGAGAAAAAAACCCAAAACATAATAGGTTTTCAGGGTGTAAAAAGAGTTTTGGCTCAAATAAGAGGTGCTCTTCTTACTTGATGTAACCTCAACTATGGAGAATCAGTGATGCTGAATATTACTGAGGCGATCCTTGAAAAGATGACATAGCGAGGTGACTGAAAATATGTGTCTGTTCATTTTCTAGCCGTTTATCCAGGTCAGGGCTGCGGTGGAATGAGGAGAACTGCAGGTATAATCCCTCCACAAAGTCCTGACTGAGTCTGCCCTGTTGTCGCCTTCCACCAGGGGGTGTTTGGGGCTCATACCACCTCAGCTGGCTTATCTCAGTGTGGAGGAGAAATGGCAGCATGCCAAGGCCTCCTGAAATTGCAAATTCCTCATCCTGTCACTCTGAGTATGACCGGCTCCCTTTCAGTGAGGCATCTCATTTGAGGTGCTTGTTTGGGTGACGGTCGTAACGACAATCAGTCGGTAAATCAAGAGTCTTTGATTTGTGTTTCAGCTGTCTCTTCACTACCAAGGTCTGATACCAAGGTGCGTAGTGCTTGAGTTGCAAACCTGTCATACACCAAGGCTTTCAGTCACATGATTCTTCTTCTTCTTGCCCTCATTCACGATGCTGGACGACCCCTTAACCTGCGCCAAACACAGCGTAAATGAACAACCTCTCCTGTAAGTCAAAGAGCAGGGCTCAGCTGCTTTGCCTTTCTGTGCCAGAGAAATAAAAAGCTGAAGAACAGCCTCAGAGGTAGGAAGTAATGCAGAACTTACTTTACTTTACTTTGATACTGTACTTGACTAGACTTTTCAGGAATCTGTTTGGAGTATTAATATTTCTGGTAACTTTATACTCTCTACATTTTAACACAAATTTCTGTACTTTCTACTCCTTTTGATGTATTTGAGCAGAATTATTTATGACTTTTATTTTGTGTCAGTGCGTGTCGCCTCCCCAAGATCAAGACAGATTTCAACCAAAATGGATGGGACAGTAACACGTAGAAAAGATGATTCCTTGGTATATCCATCAGTGCATATCATTCATGACAGACATAACAAGACAAAAACGATGTAAAAGATGTAACAAGACAAAACAGATGTAGCAAGAAGAAAAAAAGAAGGTAAAGATGAACAAGATGAAAAGGATCTTAGTATCCCTCCAATGATATTAAAGGCATAACAAGAATTGCATAAAAATGTAACAAGATCAAAAACAACTTAATAATGAAAAAGATGTAACAAGATGAAAAACAGCTAAAAGAGCAAGATGAAAAACAATGTAACAAAAAACTATTTTAAACACATAACAAGATGAAAAAGTAAAAGACAAAAACAATGAAAAATGAGTCAAAAGTCATTACAAAAAGAAAAAAACATAAAAATGCAACGAAACACATCAGACAAGAGAGAGAGATGCAATATAAAAGATGTAACAAGCCAAAAATGTAACATGATGAAACAAACGTAACAAGACGTGACAAGATGTAACAGGATGAAAATGATGTAACAAGATGAAAGACAACATAACAGACCTAATAAAACAAACCAGACAAGAGAGGTAAATGTAAAAAATATAAGCGGGTGAAAACTACATAAAAACTGTATCAAGATGAAACAGACGTAGGATGAAAATCCTGAAAAACAACATAAAAGATGTAACAAGATGAAAAACTATACTAAAAATGCAGCAAGATGAAAACACTAAAAAAATGACATAATAAACATAACCAGACGAAAAACAATGTAAGAAATGAAAGACAACGTAACAAGATGGAAATGTTGAGAAATTGCATTAAAAAAAAACTAACAAAAGATGAAAAAAGACGCAACAAAACAAAAAAGATGTAACAAGATGAAGAATGACATCAGACTAAAAATGACGAAACAAACGGAAACAATGAAAAAATGTCGTAAAAGACGTAACAAGATGAGAAACAATGTAAAAGACGTAACAAAACAAATGGAACAAAACAAAACAGGCACGAGAGGGAGACTCGACCACAGAAAAAAGGTGAGGTTCAGTTAGTCCTGGACAGAAACATCTGGTAGAAATGTCCTTCTGTCCTCCTTTATACTTTTCATTTTGGAACCTGTACTTTTGTAGTTGTGAAGTTGGAGTATTACTTCTTCTTTTACCAGAGTCTTTAGTCTGCATCTCTCTCTGAGTCTGTACTTCTACTTGAGTAAAAAATGTTTGTACTTTTTGCCACCTCTGCCCAGCCGTGCTTTCTGGAGTCGCTGCAGCCTCATATCGCTGGTGTATACGAGATTGACCATCCATCATGGAACAAATACTGTACCCTTGAGCCTATTGCCTGTGTTTTTGCATGTGTGTGTGTGCACCTGTTTGTGACTCTGCGTGCACTCTGTACATATGCTCCTGGGTGTTTATTGGTGTTTCCCTCCTCGTGTTTTTTTTTTTACAGGCAGAGTTCATTTGCATTTCAAACAGTTTCAGCATCTAAAAATCTGTCACATCTCTTCTTTCAGGAAAACAAGATCAGAGTTGCTCACCCCCGTGTCTCATGCTGCTCAGGTCATTTGTTTTGATTGAGGATGGCAGAGTGAGAGGCATATTAAAGAAGGGATTGTTAACGGACTGCCCTCTGCTACGCTTTTGCTGTTTTGAGCTCTCCCAAATGACTCTCTGGCCTTGTTTATAAATGAGGCCAGAGAGTCATCCAGAGTGTCCAAATCTGCTTTCTGGGTAATGATCAAACTGTGCACACATCTCACCTTACTTTTGCACCTTTTGAAAATCTCTTGTCTGCATTCCTTCATTAGATTTACATTTTGTTTCCTCCTAAGTCAAATAAATTGGTAGCTGAAACTGCCGATGCAATTGTTTGACCAAATTAAGGAATACGGACCAGTACACAGGTGGAAACAAATATATCAAAAAGTAGTCAGTAGTTACTTAGTACCCATACTATATATTCCTCAGAGTCTACAGGAATTAACCCAGGATCTGACCGAAGAATGGAACGTCCTGCCCATTGATGCCATCAACAAGCTTGTGGACAGTATGCCATGACGTCTTAACGCATTGATCCGTGTCAGGGGTGGCCATACTCAATATTAGTGACTGAGTGACATTTGAAAGAGTAATCTTGGACATTGTTATGCATGAAATCCCCTCGAATATGTGTTTTCTGTGAAACTGACCAAGGTTGAAAAATTGAAACAAAACCCTTTATCCTATTCAATATCCCCAATTTTGTTTAAGCCTGAATACACAGTTTAGAAAGGTTAATTGTGATTTAATTTTAGGCATAGTAGCCCCATATGGGATCTTTACACACCGACATTGAAAAGATGAGTGTCCCCACAGCATAGATTTGATGTGGCAGAGGACATTTGGTGGGAGGCTGTGAATTCAGGGGTGCATGCTGGGTAGTTTCTAGCTTGTAGGTATATTTACCTGCTTAGTACTAGAGCACGTGTTTGCTAATTGCTCTTTTCCTCTCTTGTATTTTAGTGTCTTTCAGTAGGCTTGCCTTGAGCTTACAATATTTAATCATATTTTGATTACATACCTTTACCTGAGGGAACATTTGCATTTAACAACAAAGCAGCTTCTCTCCTCAAGTTATCACAAATGAAATACTGTAAATCTCAAGGAGCCTGTTTATCACATGTTGCGTGATTTACTTACATTTATATATACTGCTGTACATTTTTCTACAGTTTAAACTTAAGGATAAAAAATGTATATAAAATGACTATATTTTAAGTATTTCACATACACAAATACAAGCTTAAACTATTTTATTAGAAATTTAATCTTATTTTTCTGCCCAAATACAAATTACTAAGTACTTAAAAGTAATTAAATATGTATTTTACATGGGAGACAGCTGTGACAGAAATGTTAATATTATTGTATTTTCCTCTTTACACAGAGATTCATTTATGTAGAGTGACCATATTTTATTATGAACAACATACACATGCCCTAATACCAACAGTTTTAAAATTTTTTGGATAAATGACACAATCAGACTACAAATATTGTGTAATGATACTTTTGCCCTTCTCTTTCAGGATGAAAGAAATACAGGTGTAGGACAAATATAACAGTTGAATAAATTGACCACAAGACAAGTAACTATTGATATTTATAATTTTGGCATACAACACTGATTAGTTCTTCTGTCCGTCCTCCAACCGAATGATCATGTTAAATGCTGTATTTGTATGAAATTGTTCCAATGTGTCCAATTCTCCCTCAGATGAACAACCTGACATGTCACTGACCTGACTGTAACTTTTTGCTTGTGGACTCGAGGTGAACTGACTGTGGACTTCACAGAATGCTTCTGACTTCAGTGACAAAAGAGAAAAGGTCCTTGTTGCAACTGTCCCCACATTACTTTTGTCCCTGCTCTCCCCTACATTTAATTGAAATACTGCCCATCTTTTCTCTGCTGGTTGCTCACCCGCTTTTGTTTCAATGAAACAAAATGAAAAGAGCTCCAACTAAATCCAATACTGACTGTGTTTGCTTTTGATGTTACCATGCAGTACTTTAAAGGCAGTGCTTCTGTGACTCTGTAAAGTCAAGATACCGCAGCAGAAAAACTGAGTTTATTAGCAAAGACAGTTTAAAAACAACATGTCAGAATACTACATTTAACTACTTCCTCTGATGTCATGTAAGCTTTGTAGTTCTTTGTATGTATACATTATTTCAAATGAAAATGGGATGCCGTGGTAAAAGGGCTCTAAAAATACAATTCATTCTCACTGTGGTCAACAAAAATGAAGACTTAAAGGCCGGATTTGGATACATGAAAGCCTCCTGTTCATTTTCCAGCTGCTGTTTGCGATTATGTAGTGTCTGCTTCACAAACGCAGCAGCTAATTATACAATTAGTGCCTGGGACTATCCAATGCTGCAAATGAAGGAGAGCTCAAAGGCAAGTTTCAGTGGTGGATTTGTGTGAGATCAGCAACTAAAGAGAAAGAATTATAATATAGGCTAGTGATTATGAAACAGAAATGCGGAAAAACATTCAAAAACATTTATTAAGGCCACAATTAAGTCATTTGAGCTCTCTTTGTAATGAAATTATAACAACAACCTGCATTTATAAAACTAATGCAGTGAAAATGCGATGAAAAAGATTAATGACTTAAAAAATTGCTTCACACGTCTGATCCAACCCATCAGTAACAGCTGATATCTGCCTGAAACCTGCGGCTGTGCAGCACACGCTACATGCATGTCCCAGCACAGTGATGTGCTGACAGACGTCCTCCTTGTTCTCGACACGTCTCCAGTCACTTTCCAATTAGCACAACCCTTAGCTCAGCTACAGGAAAATACTGAGTAATCTGACCTAACCTCCCACTGAGAAACCTGTCACGCTCTCACCTCCTCTGTGCTCCACACATTAAAAGCTAATGGATCCTCATTCGTCACAGTCATTGACTTTAGACCCATCAGCTGTCACCCGAGACCCGCCTGTTCGCTCCTCTGGCAACTTTTATGTTTAGAAAATTAGCAGCTTGCTGATTCCCAAGTGGCTGTTGTGGCCAAAGCAAAGACAACACCGTTTTACCTTTTAAAGGAATAGTTTGACATTTTGGGAAACATGCTTAATTAACTAGATGGGAAAATTGATCTAATGTCTGTCTGATAATATGAAGCTACAGCCAGTAGTCAGTTAGCTTCGCTTAGCATTTGGGTTAAGATAAAATACATAGTACTGCATACTGTGAATTTTTGCACATTCCACAGTGAATACTTTTTGTGTCCCCCTAAGTTAAGTGATACATAATACTGAGTAGTTACTAAATGGTCCCTCATTACCTTCTGATTACTTACTCTTTTTGTGTTCCCCTCAAGTAAAGTGATACAAAGGGGTAGAAGTAACTGATTACAAATACTAAGTGTGTACTTTTACTCATGCATAAGTATGCATTACAAGATGTTATCTGCTTAGTTATTTTTAAAGTCATATTTGAGTACTGAGTAGAATTTGAATTAATATCCAAACCTTTGATCTGCATTTTAGTAGCCAATCAGGTGATCTGAACACGAACAGGCCGATGAAAACCAGGATATGTGGATGAAAAACAAAACAAAACGCTGTGGCAGCACACATTTGGAGTAAGGATGTTAATCATTAATCATCTAATTCCCATTAAGAGTTTAACCAATTAAAAATGTATTTGTGGATATTTAATCAATAGACATGGCAGCAATTTGCACCTCATTTGACTTTGTTTTGTCTGGTGGAGCCATTTGTTGAAAATGAGGAAACAAGCGTGTTTTGTGTCTAATAAATTGTTAATGATTAATAAATTGTTAGAATTTCGGTTCAGGAAAATGCACAAAATTTGCAACCTTAGTTTGGAGAGGTGACAGTGACATGAACAGTTAAAAGTAACAAATACTCTGACTAATTTTCGCTTATACTATACTTTGTACTTTTAAGTATTTTTCCAGCACTAGTACTTGTAACTGAGTATTATTTTAGCAGTGTAACAGTACTTGTACTTGAGTACAGATTTTCAGTACTCTTTACACCACTGGTGACACATAATACTGAGTAGTTAGTAAGTAGTCCCTCATCTGATGATTACTGCGTCCCTCTAAATGTTGAAATTATTTAGTTTCCTTTGGACAGAGAGCCTGTTTCCCTTTGTTCATACTACAACACTATCAGTGGTATCTTCTCTTCTAACTCTCATATTTCTCTAAAATGTTGAACGTTTCCTTTAAATATAATAATTCTGTATTGACAACATCACATCTCCAAAAGTACATCTTGTCAGTGGTTATGCATGATTTTGCCTGGAATGACTATATCTGCAACGTAAGAGCAATCTTTTTTTCCATCTCTCAAAACAAATAACCTGCATTTTGTCTGTGAAATCGTGACATAGAAAATGGATTTTTTTTAAGGTCTGTATAATCCAACTGGTCAGGGGTTGCTGTTTCGTGATTATATTGTGGAGTGAAGTGAGAGGTGGTTCGAAAAGTAAATATTACTAAATTGTTAGGTAGGAGCCTGTTTCTGACTTTCAATATGCCAAGCAATCTGTTTTCCAGGGCTCATCTAATTGAGTTTTGTAAGGACATTCAGAAATAGGCTATTGATGGCTTTTCTCCTGCAATATACTGAGGATTATAGCTTATTGTGTTGTGTGTACTCTTGATAAGTTCAGAGCCAGGTGGCCATAGAAATGAGCTCGTCTCCTTCTAAAGCACATACCATTAGATCATTACTCTCCATCTGCCTGACAGATGTCGTTTGCCAGAAATAATGAATTTTGCATTTAGGTCAGCATGTTTGTTTGGGGTTTTGCACATCAATCAAATGAAAACATGAAAACTACTTTGAAAAGGGATTTAAATTAAATATACAAAGGACTCAAATCACATACAGTGTTGCTGTTTATATTAAACAGTGGGACATTGAGTTTAATTTACAGTGATGTAAAACAGAAGAAAGCAGCAGATCCTCACATTTAAGCAGCTGGAATCTAATACTGTTTGGCATTTTCGGTTGATTAAAGACTTGATATACTGATGCATCATTATGTCATACATTGTTAGATTGTGATTACTGCAACACTGTGTAAGCAGCATTTTACTGTTGTAGTTGGTCGAGATGGAGCTGCTTTCAACGTCGTTATATACAGTTAGGTATAATCCAGTAGTTCCCAACTTAAGTTTGGACCCCGTCCAAAGGGGTCATGAGATAAATATGGGGGTCATGAGATGATTTATGGGCTAGTAAAGAATAAAAACAAAGTCCTGCTACACAAATTTATATTATTTTTTTTTTTATACTTTTCTCTAAACTTTAGCATCTAACATAACATAGTTTAAAGAGTCTTTAAATAGTTTCTTCTACCTGTATTGCTATTGATCCACAGTTTTTACAGAAAAAAGCTTGTGACAAAATCATTCCTATAAAAATGCTGCTAAAATAATTAGCTTATAATAATGAAGTAGTCTGCCTACAATATTTTATTTGGGGTATTTTCATATATAACAACATATGACAAAAAGTGTTAACATTACAATAATCCTATTCTTGCTTTTTTGTTTTTTTTCCATTGCTCCAGTGATACTTTACTGGATGTTTACCTGAGGCTGGTAGTGCATGCACATTGAAATCAAGTCATTTTTTTTCTCAGTAAAAAACTTAGTCTCCTGTAACTTGATGACAAACTTCCCCAGACGAGCCAACGAGACGCAGCAGCTACACTTGTTCCTTAGGACTACCTCTTGTAGTCTGTTCAGACAACGTGAAACTGTCATGGCTGCTGGTGATGGAGCCAGAAAATGACTGCATATGGGGAAAACACCTGTGGCTGAAGCCTGGTCATGTAATGTCCCCTTGAACAGCCCCATTGTGAGGAGGAAATAATGAATATTCGTGTATTAATTATACAAAATTAGATGGTAATCTGCATGAGGAATAAAGAAAACAATTCGGTTAGAATTATCCACGAATCTGACCTGGACAGATGTGAGGTTTATATAAACTGTATATTGGTGAGGGTTTTATGTAAATATTTATTGTATATTTATGTGTGTGGATATCTGTGGGACTCTGGAGGGAGTCAGTGTGTGTGTGTGTGTGTGTGTGAGTGTTGGAAGATGTTCGGGCAGATCTATTAAATCTATGGTGCTCTGTAAAATTAAGGTCGGCCAAAACATCACCCAGGACTCTGCTGCTCCTCATTCGCCTCCTTGACCGCTTGGGCAGTCTAAGGATGTTTTCACATTAGGTATGATTGCTTCGCACTGAGTACAATTGTCTCCCCACTCCACTCCCCCGCAGGTCAGCTTTCACATTAGCAATGTTGTTCCATACCCAAGTGCACTTGTATTATCATCAACATTTGTTTATTTTGTTGCTGTGGTGTAGAGAAGCCTGCCAGTTGCAAGATCCCAATAGCAGTTCACCGCCTTGTTTTGGTACGGTTTGTTTTCACGACGAGAACCACACCCGAGTACATATGAATCATATTAAGACCATGTTTTCTGGCAGGCCTCAGCATGGATCAGCGAACCGTGGCCGCACAGTGTTCACTCTTATCAAACAAACTGGACTTTGGGGTCAAGTGTAGTCCAATCCAGGCATGGGTCCCTGATGTGAAAGACAAGATATATAATGTATGTTTTACATATAATAACAATAATCCAAAAAGTACCTAGTAACTGTGTTTGGCAAATATGTGCAGTGGACTAAAAAGTACAATATATTCCTCAGAAATATAGTGGAGTAAAAGTTTAAAGCAGCATAAAATGGAAACACTCGAGAACCTCAAATTTGTTCTAAAGCAGTGTTCCCCAAACATTGTACAATCCCAAAAGCCTTCAAACCTTCAGTGTTCAGCTCTCATATGATTTTTTCACGTTTGTAAGTCCTCTCAACACATACGTACATATACAGCCTATATATAAAAACCACTTCGAACCATGACATACTCAACACAGGTTAATGAGAAGGATGTGGTTGAGAGGACACACATAACTCTGCAACGTCTGGCTGAATTTGAGAAAGGCTGAGTTTTAAGTCATTTCCCACACACAGCCTGTGCCTGTATTTTGCAAATCACGTTTTTTTTCATGTACCCCTGGGGGTACATGTACCCCAGTTTGGGAATAGGTGAGCTAAAGTATAAAACTACAATAAATATTCTTAGTTATTTTCCACCACTGACAGTTACACAAACACACAGACAGATTGATTGACAGATTGTGTGAGCTGGGTGCGGAGAAGGAGTCGTGTCCTCAATCTTCTCTGCATACAGGAGAAGAATTTCAGAGTAGCATTTGCTTGAAGGTGACGATAAGATTAAAAACTCATGACACGACAACTCTGTCTATGATCTGCATTACACCACAAATCATAGTTACACATGCTGCACAGAGCTCTCTGTGTTTACTTAGAAAAACGGAAATCTTTCATTGTGATCTAAATCCAATGGAAGAACAGAGCGAGCAAAATGTTCTTGCAGTGGAAGCCTTCATGATCAATTCGTCTGCTCGGGAGGATCTTGTATCAAATGCGGCTCTGTGTGCAAGAGGACAAGAATAGAAATAGAGTTTTGCTCCAATGCTCACAAGATGTCTTTCTCAACTGTGCTGCAGGAGCGGAGGGACAGAGTCAAAATCCAGATTGCGGTGATTAGGCATTATTGGAGTGTGTCTAGGATGTGAGTTCATGGGCTTCAGCCTTTTCTGCTCATTTAGAAAAAGTGTCTGTCTAAAATTTCTCAGGTCAGTGGTGTCTGTGCTGGATATTGTCAGTGAGCAGTCACAGGGCAGACTACTGTTGTCACAGCAAAATGAACCATAAATATGTGTCTGGTCTAACCTAATGTGCTGTGTGACAAGCACAGATTGAATCACTCTCTGAGGTGTGATTAAATTTTTATTAACCCGCTATGTCCCAGACTCTCCTTGTTCCTGTGTCATGTGAAAAACAAGCCTTCGCTGAACAAAATTGTTTTCATTACTCCTACCTTAGGTTTGCTGTCTCTGCTTTAATTAACTTTTGAAGGATATACTTTCAAACTTGCAGTTTATTTATACGTAGACAGACACATAGATAGATAGTTGTTCATACAATAGACTTACAGGTACTGTTTAACATTTTAGGGAAAGCTCTCATTTATCTCCTTGCCATGAGTTAGATGAGAAGATTGATACCACTCTCATCTAACTCTTGGCAAGAAAATTTCATTTCCCTCAAATGTCACCCTTTAAACACCTCTGAAAACTTGGTTTTACATCTTTAATATTTCTCAATAACCTACAAGTAAAAAAAGTCAGATGAGGTGTCCAGTATCAGGGTGACCTGGAGGCCATAACTGGCCTTTGCTGAGTTCCTGATTATGTACGACTTGAAGGGCATTATCCCGACTGTACCGTGGCCATTTGTCAAAGAAAAAACAAGACCACGACTTATTAATTTTCATGTGTTTTGCAGTCAACATCTTAACTCTGTTTCACTGGTTAAGAGTATGACTAATACTTGGAACAGTCATTATTATTGTACAAGGTTCTTTCGCAATCCAGAGATTGCTCAATATTCCAGTAAACAGGATGAACCTAAGATACAACTTGGCAATAGGAAATATTTCTATTCCACTCAGCTCATAGAACTCTTTGGCTCTACTATGAGCCACAAAGCTGGGGTTGTTGAAGTTGCTGGCAATATTCAAAACCAATAACAGTTTATAGATTGGCAAACAGAAAATATAATTTGACAGTATGTTTAACAACAAGACTAGCTAGCTATCTGCAATGTCATTGCACCCCAATCAATGTCAAGACTTTCATGAACAAATAATAGGCCTTGTGCACTGTCCGCTGCAGCCTGAAGTAGTGAGCTGAATAGCAAATGGAATGAGACATGATTGCTTATGTGATTCTGAGTATCAGTAGGTTTAGAGGCCCAGTGTATTTCTTGTAGCTTGTGTGTTACAGTCTCCATCGATGACGAGGATTAGGCTCTAAATTCTTAACTGAGATTCAGTGTTGTGACAAATCACCTGCACTATTTGCAAATGCAAAACAATGAATTATTAACTTTTGAAAACCTTCAGTGGCCTACCCAAACCTTTAATTACAACTCTAACCAACACACAAGACTAACCCTATATTTCTCTATATATTTCTTGTTTCATAAACAGAACATTTCCAGGTGAATGTGGGCACACAGCAGTGCAGCTCAAATTGATGATCCATCAACATACATGTAACATGTTCGTAAACTTGCACATCTTTTGATTTGAACTCTTGTCCTGCAAATGATGAGGTGTTCCCTTAATTATGATTCCCTTCCACTGACGAGGTGTAAGACATGTTAAAATGAGGGGTCAACAAATACCATCTGTTTAAATAGCTCAGATAAGTGAAGAATAATATGTAATTTTAATCTCATGGAATTGTTTTATTACTTTTTGCATTCTTTCAATGTAATTTATGCTGCAGCCAATACTTTGGGATAGTATATTGTGATTTATTTCCATGCATGCAGTGATCTCAGTCAGACCTCCTCAGGCAACAGAAAACTGTCTTTCCTCACTTTGAGTAACCTGATTTGTTTTGTTCACTTGCTACACAGGATCTGACCCATGAGTACCATGACCAAGTTAGTAGCTGTCCATTATCAGGAAATAATGGACACCCTGCAGTCAATCAGAGTGTTCACTTAGATCACAGTGTAATCAAAGTTGAAGTTCAGAAGAAAAATAAGCATAATTTATAAAGTGTAGGACTGTGTGGGTGTGGTTTGATCAGATTTGATTGTCAAGATAAGCAAACAACCCCACAACTGTCATCATGTTTGCATTCAGATGTTGCTGGATCCTGACTGGTGCACAGAAATATGTGACATTTTTCCAGTAGAGGTCCACCAATTTCAAATAAGGAGAAGAGCACATAGAAAAAATGCAAATACAGAAATCGCTTAAGTAAAACAAAATAGCCAAAACCCCTTTATCTTTGGCAGAAAGTTATTTACATGTAGTACACCAATAAGAAGTTTATTTAAACACTGTCAGAGCCTTTACGTCCATATGGGATGATCCTGTGTTGGTGTATTGTGAAATCCAGGTGGCTGTATTTAGCAACAGCTATAAATTAATGTTCAGTATAACTGAATCAATTTTCAACATCAAGGGCTTGAATGAGGAGAAATGATTACTAGAATAAGTTAAAGGGAACAGGCAGTCATGAATCACAGTCTCACTCTGTCACTTACCTGAGGTTTGAGGGACACAAATTGTTGCATGACCAGCAGAGGTTTTCATTCAGGATAATGTATTCAGTCGGTTTGACTCACTTTCATTCAAACTAAATACATCATGATTATGATCAGTGATGGATTCAGTAGCAGCTGATGCCTGTGTCAAAAGAGGAAAAATAGTCAAAGACTTTCCACAGAGGCAGACAGATTTAACCTCTGTAAGAAGGCTAAAAGCAAATAGACTGCAGATAATTCAGTCAATACCCATTTACACTGTTTAATCTGATTTATAGGCTTCTTCGTGGAGCCTCATCCATCACTGTCAAAAGCCAGTTAAATTGTAATGGATAAAATGTCACAATACTGCATCCTCTCACTTGTTAACATTTATTGAATATAACAACAGTAGAACAAGTAAAGTAAAGTGAGATTCCAGCTGCTCAGGCAATGAGCCTATGGCTTTTTAAAATCTCTTTTGATGATTCAGTTGAGTGCTAGAAAGCTGAATAAGTAATATTCAGGCTCATTGTTTCAACTGCTGAAAACAAAGTGACTCTTAATGTACTGCGGTGCTAAACTGGGAAAAAGAGAAGTAGCATGTGGCAAAATCATGCAAGCTAAGCCTTCAAAGCTGCACTTAATATTTCTGTATTAACCACTGATGAAAAGGTAATGTATAATGTGAAATATGTAGTGTTTTAAGTGCTGAACCCACAGTGTTCCTGACTCTGCAGCTCCCCTCAGCTCTTAGGCTGAGTTCAGCTTCTTTCAGCTTATTGTTTTGGTTTTCCAGCCTGCAGCTTTACTGGTTTGGTTCACTCTCTCTGCTCTCAGCATTTTCTCACGCCACAGTAGGCAGCTGATTTCAGCAAACAAGCTCTAAAAACCTGCCGTGTGGCGCCTGACCAGCACTAAAACACTGACGGACAAAGTTAGTGACTACCTACTGAACATAGTGGAACATTTAGAGGCCAAAGTGACAACTATTTCTCTCAAGAGTTGGTGGAGACCAAAAAAGAACTTAAAGTAGAGTGAATATTAACTTTGCCAGGTGGCCAGAAACACAAATCCAATGAATGCTGGAATTGCTAACGTTAAGATAATCACCATACAAACTTTATAAACTTAAATCACGTCCATGTTGTGTTTACAAATTGAACTGTCCCCAAAATGCCATGGTAATTATTGCAGCTTAAAGGTTGAAGTAGCAACTAATATAATTATAAAGGCCTATTCATCTTATTGATTTATTGAGGAACTTCAAGTAGAGTGCACATGCACAGAATAAAACTGCATTATTTGATTTTTAGTCTCCAGTTATGAATCCATTTTCACATTAATTATTGGCACTTCTACATGTTATGTGAGTTCTATTTTAATATATTATTTAAATATATGGGAGAATAGTAGCCTACATTTACTTGTATTATTCATCAGTAGTATCTGGAATTATCTTATGCAAACAAATTTCTCTTGTGATTAATTATATTTGAAATTATATGAAGCTCAGTGTAAGTTCAATCATTCACAACTCTCTCTCTCTCTCTCTCTCTCTCTCTCTCTCTCTCTCTCTCTCTCTCTCTCTCTCTCCACCAGCCAATCATGATGCTGCTGTCAAACTTTGAATGTGTTTACCTCTCTGCTGCTGGCAGCTGTCATTTCAGTGCAGAATTGTTGTGACCCTCCTCCATCTTGTTCACCTCCCGTTCATCCCATCCAGAGCCCAGGCTGAGCTCATCAGAAGTCTAGGTGTCATCATCACGTCCAGATCTGCAGCTGTTGTCGTCAGCGCTTCACCGCCACCAGTTTCTCGACTCCATCGGGTGGGGTTTCCTTTACTAGTCACAGCTTCGCCACCCCCTTTAAATTTGATGACTTTACAATGGGGCCTGATTGTAGACTTTTCATGCTTCTCATCAAGTGTCAATAAAATATATTTCATACACTCAGAATGAAAGCTCCCCTGATTGAAATAAATTGTGTGACATTTTCTGGTGAGGATCTTATTACTGTATTATCAATACCAGTAAAGGCTCAGTTATGCTAAACCTTATATACATACTGATATGGATGAAGCCTTCTGTCTGTACTCTGTATACATTTTGTCTGTATTTCTGCATGTTTTCTGAAAGCTTGCTGATGCGGACATTTGGTACATGGCGGTGGAGTGTTTAGCACTGTCGCCTCACAGCAAGAAGGTCCTGAGTTCGAATCCCGCAGGGGCAGAGTTTGCATGTTCTCCCCATGTCTGCGTGGATTCTCTCTGGGTTCTCCGGCTTCCTCCCACAGTCCAAAGACATGCATGCTAGGTTAATTGGTGACTCTAAATTGCCCGTAGGTGTGAATGTGGGTGTGAGTTGTTTTGTCCGTCTCTATGTGTCAACTGGTGAACCCCGCCTCTCGCCCAATGTCAGCTGGGATAGGCTCCAGCCCCCCGCGACCCTTCAGGAATAAGCGGTTACAGAAAATGGATGGATGGACATTTGGTACAGAGACAGAGATGTACATTATTACAACCTTCTCCCGCATAGCCATGTTTGTTGTTGTCAGAAAATGCTAACTCTTTGCCTTTGTCTTCTTTGGGGTAACTTTGACTCTGAGCAGCGCCCTCAAGCGGATGTACTGCTTAACATCCATGCCAATGTAAAACATGCATTGAAGTATGTGGGCATGCACGGTTACATCATTTGAAACAGATGTGTCTATTTTGATATGTAAAGGGGGCATAAATGAACCTTAACCAGTTTGCAGTGAAATCTTCTCTACTGGAACATGCCTGCTTGGCTGTTTAGAGATTATTTGCTCCTCACTTTCAGCCTTTTCATTATAACCTCAGGCATCCACTATATTTTTCCCCACGTGGAGAATTAAATTTTCCACTGTAGCAAATCCCTTATTCACCATCATGTTCTTTTTACTTCACATACAGCACGTACAGATATGCACAAAAACAAATAGATTTGTCAGCCACTTCGTTTTCATAGGTCGAAGCATTCAAGCGTGACATGGAAAGGGCAAAGATTAAAGTTGCATCTGCATCTGCGGGCAATTACATCCTGTCAGTTTTTTTTTAGTTAATATGCTCACCTATGGTCGGATGCCTGGGGAAATCTGAGAATATGCAGCTTAGGACTTGTGTAGCCATGGCAACGCAGTTACAACTCGGATTCACTCTCACAGAAAACAATTAACAGTGACATTTATCCACATGTGAAGCATTTTGGCTGCGTTGTGAACACAAATTTCACACCCACATGCATTGTTCTGGTAAATCTGTTTTTCTGCTTAAACATTCCCTCTAACACTGTTGGCTCATTGCAGGTTGTGAACGAAGAGTCATTTTATCTTTGGCAGGGTTCTTGTTTATTTTCAACTGAGAAGTAGGTGCTTAGACTATCCCCACTTCCTGTCTCTGTGTTTGTGTGTCGTCCCATTCGCCCTGCGGTACTGACAGCCTCCTCTCAGCTACCTGTGGCTCACCTGCAGCAGAGAGAATAGAGAAAACCTCCACTCTGGATCCTGAGGGGCGTTCAGATATTCTCACTTCTGACAAGCTGCTTCCCTTTGCCATATGGTATTCAACACTCAGCTGACTCCCCTGATCACACCGCGAGTTCTGCCAGGAATATATTCCTCAATGTTTTATGTCTCCATGTCGGGGGCAGAAAATAATGACAAGACATGATAAGTTGCCTCTCAGAACCTTCTCCCACAAGAGGCAAAAATATGAATTATAGAGCGAGAGAGAGAGAGAGAGAGAGAGAGAGAGAGAGAGAGAGAGAGAGAGAGAGAGAGAGAGAGAGAGAGAGAGATTATTTTAACCCATTAATGACTAACAACTTTTTTTTAGCATTTGTAGTTAAGGAAAAGCCCCACAGATTTTTTTTCTGTCAGAAGTGGAAACAAAAAAATTGCTGTGGAAACATGTGGCTACACATAACAAAATCAAAAATATTAATTTAACACATTTATCATGCCTTAAACGAGAAATCAGTAATATATTTACTGTAATTTTATCATAAAATGACCATGATATGATATCAGAGATTAAGGACACATGCTATGTTGAAATACTCACTTCCCTGACAACAACGCTAAAGCTGCAGCGTCCTCCCTTGAAATTTCTATTCTGGGCTTGAATAACTCTTTTAGTTTGCCTGTTTCGTGTTAATTAGAAATTCAAATGTATGCCATATGTTTGCTGAATGAGTAAGTGTGTGTTTATGAGCCGTAAGAAATAAAAGTAGTAGATGTTTATAGCGGTTAAAGACGGGCAGTCAGCTCACGGGTATGGCTGCATTCTGTATTCTGTTTAACTAATGATCTCTGTTCCAGTTTGAAGTATCTCAACAACCGACACACACGCACACACACACACACACACACACACATACAATACACATACAGAGAAAGAATTTGCAAAATCTTTCAATTCACATCAGACCGTCACACTGACTACAACTAGAACGAGTGCAAACAAACTATCTTCTTTCACGTTCTTTCACGGCTTGAAAAACTCTGTAAAAACACTGTACCAAGGTTCTACAACATTGAAACAACATGGTGGCCATCAAAGTCAGGATGAACCACCCCGATGTTGTTCCCTAGGCAAGAGCAGAAATGATCATCCTGAAGCGACTGTGGCCTCCAGACACATACAGTATCGTGAAATCAAACATACCTTTCTTCAATAAGGATCAAATCTGCCTTAACTTTGAATTCCTATCAATCTTCTTACCTGACTCTCGACAACTAGAAACCAAATAAGGGTATTTTCCAAAATGTCAAACTGTTGCCTAAAAAGCTCAAAAAACTGGACATAAATGCCATCCATGTGTGAGCTGTGCTTCAGATTACAGCCTGCAAATTACATTTTGTAGACGCAGAGTACCAATGAAATTCCTCTGCACCTACGAGGTACAAGGAGATAAATGCAGGTAATAAGGGGGTAACCAATTTGCCTGTAGTAGGGACTCTGAAATAAATTATATTGTGGACTCTTCTGAATTACTTGGTAAATATGGTCTAAAATAATTACAGGGTACACACAGAGGTTTAGTCAATATGTCCTTTTACAATAGGTTTGTCATGAGAAGGAGCTACACAACATGTGGCAGTAGGTTGTGTTTTGATTGTCGGATGATTCCCAAAAGTACATTAGTAGCGCATCATAATTTAAAAATATTGCAATTAATTTCATTGCCGTACTGGCACTGCTCTAATTTTCCCATTTCCCAGTCTTCTTACCCAGCAATGATAAAATTATTAAGTAGATGCATACCAATTAAAGAATATACTTAAACACCCTCTTAAACACAAAGTTGTTTCATCTTTATTGCTTGTACTTACATATTTTTATTAAAAGAATGAAAGTTACTGATACCCAAAATGTCCTAGATAATTACACTGTAATTTATGTATGGTGATATAATATATAATATAATATAATAAGCTTTACTTAGACTTTACAGCTTTTCTACACTAAAGCCAAGCAGCATGTTTATACCAAAATGTTCACTCCCCCTGACGGGGCTCTCTGCACTGAGCAAAGCAAAAATACTTAAAACAACCAAACAAGGACAACGACAAAACTGTTGGGAATCGAGGAGTAATTTTTTTTTCTTGGACTCATTCTCATCTCCAGGGATTCATTTACCCGACAGTAACCATCTTGTTTCCCACAAATAATATGACTTTTTAGTCCATGTGGTTATTGTGAAAGTCTGTTATATACAAAGGAAAATCAGATCACTATGTTTCTGGAAACTTTAAATTGAAGGAAGCACTCTCCATTCAAAAAAAACCCCAGTCTCCCGTGACAAATTGCTCATACGAATACAATTTTCATGGCAGATGCTCCATAAGGGCAGGGGATGAACCTGTTAAAAGTCAGCATTTAATTCCCGCAGCAGGTCAAATGACTGTAATTTTGCAAATGCTAGATCTCAAAGGGACGACGGACACATTATCACCCTGTTTTCATTAAAATCAGGCCAGCACTTTTTCTGAGGTATTGTATGTGACTCATGCTCAGACGGAGACAGCTCGACAGCACCGTAGGACACAGTTGGATGTATGTTTTACCCCAGATTGTACAGGGAGTTTAATTCTCTGCAGTGTACTTTGTGCCAACCTAAAAAACCCAACTGGTTTTTTATGTCGTTTTGTGGAACAAGTTGATGTGCTAAATCAACAAGGGTGATAAATGTATGTATGATGATAGAATATTAAGCAAATGTACATACTCAGAGCCCCAGTCTACAGTCATTTTAAAGCTGAAAGTAATGTTTGGAAAGTGCATCGGGAGGAAATCAGGACAAGAGGTCAACTTAAAGAGGGAGCAATGTGCAGGGGAATACTGTTGTGTTGACTTTCTTTCATTCAAAAGTTCGAGCGTGCAGAGGCGCTCTTATTGCATATATTAAGACGTGTTAGTGAGGGAGGTCCTTTTGATGAAAGTGGGTTTCCATGTATATTTAATGCCATGGTTTGCCGAGCTCTGCCTGAATGTGGATGGTAATGAGGACTGGCATGTTGAAAACAGGCTGCGCCACTCGTCTCCTCCCCAGGTGCTCACAACAGTCGGCGCAGAAAGCAGCCCTGTTTCTCAGCTTCTGCCCCTGCATTTGTCATTACAAACTGACAACATCACTTCCATGACTCTGTATTTTCTAAATGCCGTGTGTGTGTGCATGTACAGCAGTCTGTATTGTTCAATAGAAGGTGGCTCTGAGAGCTTTTCTTTTTCTCTGCCACCACATTTTTACACATTTCTGTACTTGCTTGTGTTTTCTGCATTTGGTGATGTTGTCTGACTTTGCAGTAAGCATGTGTATTGAGAGCTGGTAATTGGTACTAGCTCCTGATTTGTCATCACTACATCAGATTGATAAGCTGATGGACAAATGGTGCTGCTATCTGTATTCATGTACCGTAAATATGCTGTAATGTAGCTGTTCCTTTCCAACTTTCAAAACATCTTCTAATGATGACAAAGCTGCCAGTGTTTGATGTTGTGTAACTGTGTGTTTACATTCTGTTTGGCTGACGGGGTAAACATTCAAAGGTGTGGACTCACTTAACTAAATCTAGCGAAACTGAAACTGATATGAAATATATAAAAAAAAATAGTTGGATGTAACCTTAAGAGACAGTTATAATTACAGCACTTTATACACCTGAACGACTGATAAAGATGGATGATGCATCTGCACCTTCTCCCGCTGTACAAAAATGAAGCCAAAAAATCCCAGACATGAGTGCTGCAATATTGCTCTGGCTACGTCATTTGGAGCGAGAGTCTGTGCAGTAGTGATCAGGGTTGGAGCTGCTTATCAAGGTCCTGTCCACACAGCCGGCCGCTTCAATTGTAAGCAGAGCTCATCTGTCAGTCATGACGTGAATCCCCTTTTTTTTATAGAATCAAATAAGGAATTAAAACCAAACTTAATAGAAAAATGAAAAACTGAAAGAAATAATGTTAAAGAAAATTTTGTTTGACATGCATGTTGATTGATAGATATTCATCCATCCACCCATCCATCTTCAACTTATCTGAAGTCGGGTTGCGGAGTTAACGGTTCCAGCAGGGGATCCCAGACATCCCTGTCCTTGGCTACACTAACCAGCTCTGACCGGGGGATCCCGAGGCGTTCCCAGGTCAGGGTGGAGACATAATCCCTCCACCTACTCCTTGGTCTGCCCCATGACCTCCTCCCAGCTGGAGGCCTGAAAGGTAGATTGATATCCTATCTACTAAAATGAAGGGGCCAGGATTTGAGACCTCTACTGCACCCACCCACCAGGGGGCGATGAAGATGTTTTGGCATAAGCTTTGGGGAGCGCAACTTTATTGTAAAGATTCACAGACCTTCACTACAGTGGAATCCAGTTGGTTTAGGTATTATCGATAGCCAATAGCTAGCAGAGCATAAATTGTTTACTTGTTAATTAATTGTTTCTGGGGTAGCCTAACTAAAACTTTTGTATTGCTTATGGCTGCTATTTTTTTCATCTGTAGGGAGATGACCACAACCTTTCACCCCAATTACCCCTGTAAAATGACTCTGGAATTTTTTTCATATCATGTCTTTATTTTGTGCATCAAATGGAAAGTATTACCAACAAGAGTATTGAGTATTGGTATGAATAAGCAGTATTGACAGTGGTATCAATAAAATCATTGTGATATTCATCCCTTCTTTGCAGTGCATTTTGTTGTGATGCATTTGTGTTGTCACACTGGATTATGTTATATTTTTTTTTATTTGCAAGTCTTTTCATTAGCTGCAGTCTATTGAACTTTCAGGGCCACTGTAATACATCAGGAATTCTTCACAATCAAAACTGTATTTGCAGATACCAGGGGCGACTCTTTTTTGTTAAGATTTGCATCACGGATTGTGCCTTTAACAACACCAAAAAAGGCACTTGCACTCAGTAATTTACATGAGTTATTTACTGTTACATATTACAAATATTTGAATTATTAACACATAGAAAATAATCTATCATTTTCAGTTTATTCCAACATTTTCCCACAACTGTACAGCTGAATCGCATAATAAACCTACAAACCTGAGACACTAAAATAAAATAATTACAGCAGGGACAGGTTCAGAAAGCTTTGCTACACAGTAGCAATTATGAACAGTACAAAAACATATTGGACCCATCACATATTTCAAGTCAACGAATATCTGACTGTACTGTATTTACCACAAAATATACTAAATATACTACCTTGTCAAATCTGCAAAATATTCGCCAACTATGGCTGATCCTGTAGGCAAAATAAAATGTTTAACATTTACGATGTGATGTCGACTGCTCATCGGAGGACATCTTGGTGCTCAGAATGATAATATTCAACCATGCACCGCTCTTCCGTTGGACTCTTGCTTCTTATACTTTCACACACACACAGACACACATGCGCGTACACACGTGTCCACAAAAGAAACTCCATCCAGTCCGGTGCGCCATTCACTGCTGTGTTCCTTTCAGCAGTCGATCACAAGGAGCTGCTAAACAGCACGTTTGTGATGAACCATTTCTGTCCGGTGCATTTCTGCAGAGCCAGTTGGTAGCCGAATTCATTGTCACTGCTCGCTACAAGCTCTAGGCATCTCTTTGATTTCCTGTTCTGAATGGATCCTCCCTGAAAAGATAAAAGCAGGCTGGTTAAAATTGTGCCGGGCTCCAGAAGAACAATTTGTGCACACAATATAACTTGAATCCTTTAAACCCACACTGCTGTGAATGGATACGGATGTGAGCTGCTGAAGCGGGCTGAGCTCTGGGCGTTTTGGCTGATTCACACTACAATCCTCATTGGGCCCCACCAGATAGCATCAACATGGTTTCAAGGCAAAAACAACAATGCAATTGCCAGAGTAGTCATTAGCTTTCTCCCTAGCCAGGCCAAGATTTTTGAGAGAATACGCTGGATGAAAAGGTTTGAAAGAGTAAAAAGAAACACAAAAGCAAAGGAGACAAAAGCAACTGGTACTGAAGCGAAAGAGAAACAGAAGCAT
Source organism: Lutjanus erythropterus (assembly GCF_056507025.1). Taxonomy (NCBI): domain Eukaryota; kingdom Metazoa; phylum Chordata; class Actinopteri; order Lutjaniformes; family Lutjanidae; genus Lutjanus; species Lutjanus erythropterus. Next base: position 22,526,144 of record NC_139317.1, read on the forward strand.
GATGGACCTGAACACCTCATATCAAGTTTTAGAGCCATTATAATATTGTTTAAATCAAATAAATGAATTAAATAAGTTGGTTGCATTTTATTTTACAGTACACTAATAAAATGTAACAAACTGTCCTTTATACTGTATCAAATTAGATAAAAACTAGAAATAATATATTCTTTATTTGTCAGTAAATAAACACAACTACACCCTAATTAGACACAGTAAACCCAACGGTACACTAATACACAAAGCCATACTTAGTATCATATATCAAATAAATAATATATTCTTCATTAGATACTTATTAGACTCTATTAGAGGGTAATTTGGGACACATTACAACAGAACTGTACTTAAGACACACCTTCTTTGACTGGTCCCATTCAGTTGGCAGGGTCTAACAGTGGGAAATAATATACTTTAGTTTACAGGACTGTTCTGTTGTACTGTGTCCTTAATTAGCCCCTAATAAAGTCTAATAAGGGTCTAATAAATGGTCTAATACGGAATATATTGTTTCTAGTTTTAATCTTAGTGTATTCAAAGTATGGCTTCTTTTATCTTATTAGTGTACTGTAAAATAAAGTATGACCAATAAATTAAATTCATTACTTAATCTACAGCTGGATGAGAAATATGCCTGGAGGAAGAGCATAAAGAAAGTAAGGTCCAACAGTTTACAAACTTTCATATGACAGTCAAAATCTGAAGAGAGTGAGCACATCAGCTCAGAAAAATATTCCAGCATGTCCTGATGAAACCAGGCAGGATTTTCTCATTACACTGTCACGGCTGACCAAGGGCAAGCAACTGTGGAGGAGGCCTTCAGCAGGCAATACAGTGTGTAGAGAGCAGCGAGGAGAGAGCTCTCTCCAATACTATGAGAGGAATGCAGAGGGATGTGGGAGGAAAAAGACTTAAAGATTGGACAGGTTGTACAGGCCGTGAGATAAATTATTCTTTCTGTAGTTTGGCCTCGTCTGTGAGGTCCAAGAGACGTTTTTTTTATAGATAACAGATTGATCTTAAGTGCTGAAAGTGGGCATTTATGGACCACCGTGTAGTGGTGTCTTGAGCCAACCCATAAAAGCAGTGAATGGGGTAATCAAGGCATTTTTCAACTAAATGGTATAAGCTACATAAAGCCAGATTTGTTTCAGATCCTGTTTTTATCAAATGCTCACTCTGGGTATATGCCAGCTTTCAGCTGTGTTTGAACAAGTGAACGACACAGATTATGAAGTTGTTTAATTTATTGTTCCTATGTCTTTTACGTTAAATTTAAGGACTATTCAACTATTTCCAAGGTGAATTTTTAAGCTTTCCCAGCACTTTACAGCTGTGGTAAATGACATATTTATAAGCTTTCACTATCAATGACTGAAATCAAAGGTAGGACTGGTGATTCTCTAAACCCAAAAGTCAAATTCAATCAATTTGGATTTGAAGAATTGGGACACATATGCTAAAAATTATTAGACCCTATTTCATTTCTTCATCACATTGATTCTGATATTATTGTGCTGTAAATAACTTTAATTTAATTTAACTTTAATTATGTTTCATGATAAATTCTACAGAAGACTGACAAAGCTGTCCCACTGATTGATTGAGTGCGTCCATTTTTTTAATTTTAATCTCAGCCACGGATTCCCTGAGACCTGACTGACCTGATGACATCATCTGTGAGCTACAGTTACAGGGTATGTATGATGATATGCTTTTCTGAACAAGCAGTTGGGTGCTTTGCAAAATATCTCACAGACAGAACCCAGGCTATTCAGACAGAGGGTGCTACATCAGAGGTATTACAAGTCCATGCGGGGGTCTCACAAGGTTTGTTTCTGGGCCCACTATGATTTACTACATACATGATTTGCTGTGGACAGAATATTCTAAACTCAGCCTTTCATTTCTATACAGATGGCACTGTCATCTACAGCTCCACACCCACTCCTGCTAAGGCTTTTGAGTCTCTTCAGCATGCTTTGGATAGAGGACAAGAACAGCTCATGTAACCACATAATGATGTCATTGGTTCAGAAGGTTATAAACAGACCTTGGAAAGATAATATTGAATCAGGTGGAGTCAACATGGCTCCCTTATGGAACCACCACCGCACCTTCAGATGGTGTTTGAGTTCAGTCGCTGACGACCTCCAGAGTGGCTCACTCTGACTATGAGATGTAAATGCTGACAGGAAGATAATCAGCCTTGGGAAAGCTGGCCTAAACATGTTTTGTCCCCCTCCACTCAGGCTGTCATGTGTACGAACACCGTGGATACTAAATAAAAGCAGTCATTGCAATAATATGTAATGTAACTAATATGACTGCTGTCAAAAAATATGTGTTTTTTAACTTCCAGATCAACTTTTAGCAATAAAGGAAAGTAATTTTGTTTTTAGCCTGACCAGGATGCTGTTTCACTGATGGTGAAATGGTGCTGAGTGACCCACAGTAAAACTATTGACAAAACCCGATAACGTCTAACAGTCTTATGGTGCAATATGTTTCGAATACAGAATGACTGAACAGGCTCCATGATGACTGCACAATCTCAAAGGCTGCACTAAAAGGTTATTTCATTCCATTTGATGGGGACGTTCAGAGGGAGAGATGAGAGGTATAAGGTGAGATGAGGTAAGGTAAGGTGAAGGGGACAGGTGCGTGCTGGTTTTAGTTATTCTTGTCTGTCCCTCTTATCAGCAGCTAGGGTGACAGCAGAGGTTGTCATACAGCTCATGTAGGTTATCAAAATATTTTAATAACCCATGGTGCCACAAATTTACGTCAAAATTCTTACTTCTTCTTGGAGTCATAACTCAATCAATTCTGAACTCACAGGCCCAATACACATGTTTTGAGATTCAGTGTTATGAGAATAACTCCCATACATCCACTTAAAGGTCCAGTGTGTAAGATTTAGGGGAATCTATTGGCAGAATATGGCAGAAACTGAATATAATATTCATAAGTTTTTGTTTTCATTAGTTTACATAAGTGTAATAGAACGGCTCTGGTGTCTTTTTTGTTTGGGAATAGTTATAGAAACTGCCTTTCATGTTTAGTGTTTTTTCAAGGCCACTGTGGAGTGTCCTTCATGTTTGAAAGTGTGTGAGACAAAGTGTCAGCAATCTGTACGCTCACTGCTAAATGCCACTAAATCCTACACACTGGTCCTCATCATAGAAAATGTATACTCCTTTTAACACCAAAACTTGCCTGAGAGGTATTGGTTGAGTCCAGGTAAACCGTCCGGAGAGCAAAAGAGGCAGAACGCATTTACCAAAATTCACTCTTGGGAACCCATCAACTTTTAGCTGATTTAGCTTTTTATTCGTTTTTTTTTTTTTATTTATTTGCATTCATTTGCAGATATGTGTTTGGAGAGATTAGCCTCCTCCTCGCGCCTCAAGTTCCTAATTGCACTTCAACCAATGACCATATCTGTTATCTGGATATTTGCTGTCTTCACTGGAAGCCCTGAGATGCTGGCTGTTGCTCCCACTGGCTAAATCGTCTTCAGATGATAGCTGATGGGTTCTGTGATACAATCAGTAGCAAGTGATAGCAATATCCATCCTGCTGACAAAGACGCTTTGGTAACAGATGCTTAAAGCAGTTAAGAGTTGTTAATAGTTGTTTTTGTTGTCAAGTGTGTTTTATTGGAGAAGGGCTGCATGATGTAGGACACAGAACACAGTCTTACTTTAGCATGACCAAACCCAGAAGCCCTATTAACAGTTGTTTTAACAGTTGTTGTTAATTTTTATTAAGTCAACTTTCAACAACCTGTGCAGCTGTATTTCAATCCATACGCTGCCTCTTTTAGCACAAAGAGATTTCTCTTTTGTTAATCCTGCCCACAAAGCCCTGATTGGCTGATTGCTTCTCAAACTGAAGGAAAAAGCAGTGAATTAGCTCAACACCACCTTTTTCCAATCGCTGAACAAATCTAAGATGTAAGCAGTGATTCAGAGGCCTGGAACGAGGCCAAAGTGAAACCCAGAATCCCTGAAAATAAACTGATAAAAAAAAAGAGCTGCACTGAGTTTTACTCAGCCAAGTTATCTACGTATACATGCCTCGGTGCTGCTTGTTAAAACAGCCTGTGGGAGTCGGCTAATGAATGTATATGTGAGCATATCGCATGTGGGAAGGTTTTTATTTGATTTAGGATGCTGTGGTTTGTTAGGGTTTACATTACATTTACTATACTGAACAATAGGTATTTGTTACAGAAAAATAAAAAGGCATCACCCACACATACTAACAAGCAAAACAAACCATAGAGTCCCACCCACTGAACATGTGTTTGCTTTTCTAATCAAAAAAATCAGCACCTGCCAACATATGACTAATCATCAGAGCAAGCAAATATTTAATTTTTTTTCACATATCATCGCTTATCAAAGCCACTTCTCCTTGGATAATTAGGGGCTTTTACTGTGGATAAGGGAAGTGAAGCAATTCTGCACATTTCACTGGGAAGAGATTAAGAATATCAGTTAATCAGGTTTTGTGTAGAACGGTGCGACATTTGAATTAAGATTTACAAAAGCAAGCTTTCTCTCTGTCTCTTAATTTGTACAGTGCTCCATTTCCCAAAGTTGCCATGGCTGCATCAAGGCAATCTATTTCTGTTTGAGCTTGACACTTTGCACATGTGCAGTCAAAACTACATCAATAATTGATGCCACGTTTCAGAGACATAATATGCTCCAGCCGTGCTGATATGTCCCCATCCTACTCACTGAATTATACAAAGTTAACAAAAATAACCACTTTAAGTTCAGTGTGAGGATATTTGATGTTTGAGTTCAAGCATATAAAACACTGTCACACTTTTTTTTTGCACCGTAAAACCAAATAGACACACCTGTAGCAGCAGTGACAGTCAAAAGAATAATATCTCATTTTAACAAGCATCTAATATGAAGTGTATTTTATACATATTTGGCTAAAGGAGGAACAAAATCTATAATTAAACTGCACTGACAGCATAACAGACAACAATATGAGGTTCTTTGAGCTCAAATCAAAGCATGCAGTAAATCCAATTCACCCTCTGTCATGGGCATTTTGCGAGATTGCCGCTTGTTCTGTTAAAACACAGTTTGCAAGCACAGAGCTGCTGATGAAGACAGACAATCACTGAGTTTCAATGACTCTTCATGTCTCAATGAGTTGCAAGATTGAGGGGAACTCTGGTCAAACAGTAAATTAAACCTTCACAGTTGGTTATCCTGTCACATTCAACAAATGTCCTTCAGTTGAGGTTGAATATAAACAAAAAACTGAATGTGAACCTAAAGGGCTATTTTGGATTATAATAGATGTGGTCGGCGCGCCCCCAGTTTGGAGCAGCAGCAAGACCACCAGAACAGAAGCTAAATAATGAACTGCAAATGGACAGGGCCAGCAATAGATTTTAGCCGATTAAAAAAGGCCCACCTAAAATAATCAATATCAATTTAAGTGTTTTCATCACTTTATTTTGCTGTCAGACAGCCTGCATATAAATATATATAAATCTCACTCTTCACACCTAACAGTATCCACAGGCGAAATCGGTAATTTTACCTCATAGAACACAGGAGCGGCTGATCTACCGCTGCCTCAGTCTGTCAGTTTGTTTGCTATTGTTTGACTTTGGTGTTATAAAAGGACAATCTGGATTCACCAAAGTCACATAATGACACAAGACAGACCAGCAACTTGGGTGTTCTACCAGGTAAAATAACTGTTTTTGCTCTGGAGGGATATTTTTTTTATTATATTTGACACATACAATGTCTCCCATCAGAAGAGGCTGTCTGACATTAATGTTAAGTGATAAAATATTCTAAATATAGTACAGTACAGTGATAGTGATTTTTTTTTAGGTGGATTTTTTTGTTGCTGGCCCTGTACACAGCAGTACATTGCTGACAAACTATCCCTTTAAACCTTGTGTTTTCTGACTGGTGTTTGGGGGGCTGTGTCTTTGTGTGTCACCTGAGTGAAGAGCCAGTGGAGCTTCATGCGTTTGGCTGCGGCGTAGCTGCACTCAATGAGGCGCGGTCTGCTGTTCACATCCACCAGGCACTTGTTGTCGTCGTCGTCGATGGTGGGACTGAGGAGCCCGACATGGAGCTGCTGAGTACTGGTGTAGTACACATTCTGCAAGAAACAGCACATCCTGCATATGAACAACCTGTGGTGTGTGCTGTACTGTACAATCACAAAGCTGAGGCTGACATTTAGATAATGGCCCTTCTGGAGCTGTACAGTATATGTCCATACAGGTGATAAACTATGCAGCAAATGAGGCTTGCTCTTGGGCTGTCTTTTGGTATGAAAGAGACATCTGAGGCTGATTTACATACACTAAATATGCGTATTTATTCAGCTATCCTGACTGAGCAGAGGACAAGGAAAGACAAGGAAATGCACACAAAGGAAACTCATTATTAATTCAGGAATGGGGGAAAAAAAACCTGAATAATTGTGTCCTCTCTGATGGGAATCCTTTCCAACTACTTTTTTTCAAGGGCAGTTGTTTGCCCAAATAAAGCTGACAAAAGCTGAAAATCATTTGCAGGAAGAAAGGAGAAGCATGTTCTGTATTCAGAAAGAAAAGGCTTAGTGGTATAAGATGAGGGAGAAAGAGGGGGAGGAGAGGGATAATTTGTGGACTGTGTTTACAGGCAGACAGAGCAGGCATTAGTTTGGCATAGTGCACAAAATGATCAACAAGGCTGCACTTTACAATATGTATGATGATATCAACTTGATTGTTTGTGTTCATGTAAATTTAAGGCTGTGCTGAAGTATAGTTTTGAGGTACATGTACTTTTCCTTATTAAACTTCTACTCCACTGCATTTTTAACAGCTATAATTACTATTTTACACATTTTTCTTTAAAATACATATATGACAATGCATTATTAAAAGTTGCAGCAGCTTCTTGCACATCTTCACCTACTTACAAAGTGCATGGAGAAGGGGAAAAAGGGTTAAAGAGTTCAAAAATCCAGCAATACTTGTAGTAGATATAGAACAACTTAATTTTTTTCAGCTTGTGTCCTTATGGCCACAAGCTGAAATGTGTTGGTCAAGTAAAGTTGCTTCATATACTACAAGTGTTGCTGCAGTTTTTACCTTTTTAGAGTTTTACAAAGCGGACATTTCCCCTCTAAACATCTCAGTGTTTTTATTTTCATAAGTGTTTGAGGCCCCAAGAGGTATAATTGTCGATTGCAGAATTATGGACAAACGAATGGCCCCATTTTCATGAAACTTGGAAGAAACATGAAAAAAATTGGAGTGGTTTTTAGTCATTGGGGAGAATACTCAAATTATTTTTCACTTTTGTTAACATTGTGAGGTAGATCAATTGTAACACTGATTTCTTTCACAAAATAAACTCATTTAATCTTAAAAGTGCAAACCTGTTGTAATTAAAGTGAATTGTGTGCTGCAACTAAACATACAGCAGAAAACAACAGCCAAAACATTACCAGGTAGAAATAAGCAACGTCTAAATTATCCTTAATTCTCATTATCCAATATTTTAAAAAAAGTAGCAAAGATAAGAGAAAAGTTGAAATGAATAAATTCAAATTTGTTATTTTTTTCCCTATTCTATTAATCATCTCATAACACCTATATATTTTATAAAATAGGTAAAATTTGCTCCACTTTAACCAGCTGCGACAGAAAAATGTTACTTACATGTTTATGCATCAGTATTAACAATCTTATAATATCATACAGAGTAGTTTATCAGTCAAATGTCCTGAGTGATGCAATTAGTTTACTCTTACTTTTGACCCACATTTTACTCATAACATGCTTTTACTTTGGTTGAATTTTGAATTAAGGACTGTTACTTTTAGTGGAGTATTCCCACACTGTTGTACTGGTACTTTTGCTTTAGTAAAGCATCTGAGTACTCCTTCCACTATCAGCAGCTGAAAACAAACAAATGTGATAACACAAAATTGAAGGAAGGAGGACACATTAATTAGTTTGCATAAATTATAAAGAGGCATAACAAGAGTCTGGAGGAGTTCGGTTCATATCAGTGTAAAATTGGGTGGAAGAGCAGATAATTTTTACAGTGACTCAGTGTGTTGAAGTCTATACATGTCAAGTGGGACCGGCTTAAAAATCGTCTGTGACTCAGCAGCTCCTTTAGCTGTCAAAGCACCTCGAGATATTTTCTTTTATTAAAAATGAAAAATCAGGGCTATATTTGCTTATTCTGCTGCTTGTCTTACTTTTTCTCTTATCCTCTTACTCTAATCTTATTTGTCTGATGGTGCCCAAACAGCCTCCCGCCTCCCTCACACCAGACGTTACACAGTCTGACTAGTGTGATTTTTTTATTTGCGCTGCTCATTTCTGGAGCAGCGCTGAGTGCCAGGCCATATGTGGCTGTTTTTTCTATTGTTGCTGTGCTTAAGTCAGTTGCATTAATGCTTGAGCTAAAGCGCTATACTGTATGTTTGCTGACAACATACTCTTGCAAAATCAGTCTCGTGTTGTAGATTGTAAGCTTTGTAACACCCTGAGTTTCATGTGTGCCTGTGCAATTTTTTTTTTTGCAGGTTAATATTTGCCGCAGTGCCTCAGATACAAAGTCTCCCAAAGCAAATCAGTGAAAAGTAGAGCTGACACTCGTTTTGACTGACCTGAGAAAACATCGGCAACAGACTATGTACATGTATCATTATAGAGGCAATCCAGGCACTAATTCCTGTTGATGATGTAACACTGAAACATAAAAATAGAGCAGACTGGATTTGTCTTGCAGAGGAGATTCCTAATCTTGTTAGGAACGCTGGTGCTACTCCAATCCTTTGTTTGATATGCCTGGATTTACGAGAGATTTATAGCATATAACAGAATTATAATTAGCAGGTTTTAAAGTATCTAGGTCTCAGAATGGGCTGTAGGAGTTTGCTTATGGGTTTTATAAGGAAAAACTGCTGCTAAGGTCACAGAGATCAGTTTTGGTGTAAATATCAATACAGGTACAATGAGTGTGAAACATTCAATAGATTCACTTGAATTTAGGAGGATAATGTGAGATCAAGCCTCACTCTATAACACAACTTTACAACCGCCACAGCAAGGTTAAACAATCTCTGAAAACAATCTGCTCAGACATAATAGGATGGAGGGATCGATATGAGCTGGAAAAGGCTGGAGAAAGTAAATGCTAATCAAGCTGTGCTAACATTTGAAGACACTTATACTGCCTATTATTTGGGCTGAGATATATCCTGAACAAACGGAGAAAAGATACGGTTTTATAGACACTGACTGATGGAGAAACACATATAATAAGCCAGTGGTTGGAATAAACCTCAGATTCTAATCTGAACCTTTAACTGCTTTACTCTTTAAAGGGATAGTTCAGATTATTTGAAGTGGAGCTGTATGAGGTACTCAATAGTCAGCGTGTTATCTACAGTAGGTGATGGTCGGCATCTACTGATTGAGGAAGCAGCAGGAGGACCAGTGTAGGAAGATAAGCGATGTACTGCTGTGGACAGGATCAGCAGCAAAGTATATCTGAACCACCTAAAATAAGCCCCACCTAAAAAAATTTAGAATATTTTCACTGCTTTTCTATGCCATCAGATAACCTTTTCTGACAGGAAACTGCTGTATATAATCTAAATATTGCTCTCTCCAGAGCCAACCAGACTCCATAGGCAATTTTACTATGCAGAAATATGGTGTTAGAAGAGGTTAGTTTGGATTCACCAAAGTCACACAAAGGAGGAGTCTGGTGAGTGCTGTTTATCTTAAATAATGGTGATTTACTGTCAGAAAAAGCTGTCTGGCAGTAAGGTAAAACCCTGTCCACAGCAGTTCATTATTCAGCTTCCTACACCAGGACTCCTCTCTGCTTCTTCAAACTCAGGCTGTGCCGTTGCTGTAATACGAGAATACACTAACTATCAATAAATATTTAATCCAACCACACACAAATTATAAACTATCCCTTCAATCCTTTAAATGTCTGTGTGATAAAAAGAAAATAAACATTTAGCAATTCAAAAATCTAACTTTGTGTTTTTGTCAATGGAGTTGTATGAAAAATGCAGACAAGTTTAATACGTATTTAAAAACTTTGAGGAATGTTTCTGTAAAGGGCGAAATATAAGGTTTTATGAGGTAAAGCTTTGAGTTTGATCCAATCTGAAAGCAGAGAAAAGGTGAGTTATTTTTCTTCCAGGTGGAACAGGTTTTATTGAGTGAGAAGAAGCCGAGATGGAAATAAAATATATAGGTGATATATTAAATCTGGCTATACGCTGCAGTGGTGCAGAGAGAGAAAGTGACTGGGTTCTAACCTGAGGTGTCATCCCGTGACAGAGATACAGGATGGGGACGTTATCATTGTCGGGCCCCTGGTCCAGACACAGATCATTCTTCAGAGAGTTTTTCAGCTGGCAGACAAAGAAAAAACACACAAACACATAAACACACAAAGAGACATAAAATATTAATTGTCTGGGGGTCAAATACGTATTATGATAGAGTTTTCATACACGCGCTAACCCAGATATATTAGTCACAGTCAGGTAAAACTATGAATTAGATTATGTTATTCACTTTCAATATGCTTCAACCCAGTGGGTGTTTATGCTACCATGAAAAAGGGTTTCTAAATTTGAGAATGGAAACAGTTACAGACAAGTATGAGCTTCAATTTAATTCCATCAGAATGCACACCATGCTTTATCCATTTCACCATCTGTATTGACAAAGCAACAAAGAAAACTGAAAGAAAACAAAGGAGAGCTTCTTTCAAAAGATGCTGTTTCTGCAGAACCACATTTGCTCTCAAAACAGGATCTTTTTTGAGAGCAAATAAGGATGGATGTGTTAAAAGCCCTGAAAACCAATTTCCTCAATAGTCTCTTACCATTACTAACTTACTCTTACTGAGAGATGAGGTACTATATGGACATACTACTTCATGCCAACGTTATAACTGTTTTGGGTAATTTTAACTAATATTTTTATGCATTAGTGTTTTTTTCAGTGCACCAATAAGCATGTAGCAACATTTGAATCAGAATCATGCCCAGCAGTACACCTTTCTAAAATCACTGTAAAGCACAACCCCTTGTCCTGAATAAATAAACCCTACAGATGTTTATTTTTGCTGTTTGTTAAACTTTAAAGTTGCTTATTTAGTCATAAACATTGTAAAGAAAGATTTTAAATTTCCAGGGGCTTTAAATGTGCCTTGTGGAGTTTTATTGTAAAAAAATAATGATTTACTGATTAAAATGCATTGTGTGTACCCTTGAGTACACACAAACATGTTTAATGTATTTCCTTCCTTATAAAACATTTGCAAAGCAGATTTTAAAATATTTTAAATCCTGCATCATTGATATCTGTGTTAGCAGTCTCTTTCACTGTTCTTAACACAATCCAGGGCTTGTTTATGTGTTATAATCAACTATCAATCATGGAAATAGCATGAAACAGGCAGCAGGGATGTGTGCGGTGCTCACCTGTGTTCTCATGTGCTTCACTTTGCACTTACACTCACAAAAGCAAACATGGCTTCATATTGCTTCTAGTGGTCAAAAACTCCACAGGGCACCTTTAAGACACGCTATGAAATTATTTAGGGGTTATCGATAAATTCTGCGAGATGAAAGACGGGGCATGCTGTATATTGAAAACTTTGTGAGGCTGAAAGCATAAAGGATTTGTGGCTTTTTATTGAAAAAAAACACTATTCAACTTTTTTAAAACATTGATGGGTTAAGATTAAAGATTGTAAATGCAACAGAATATGTGGAAAAAAAAGTAATATTGTTTATTTTGTATTTATAATCATTTCTGTTTCTTTTAAATTTATATTATAGAGTAAACACACTATTATGGAAAACATGATGATAAAGTCTTGTATGCTTTGCAAGAGGAAATTGAAAACAGCCTTAGACACCACTCTGATGCAGGAAAGATAACAAGGATATCAAAAAATGTAGTGAGGTTTTACTGCTTATTTAAAATTTTGATGGACTATGAACAGTAACAACAAATTCCTGACCATGTGTGGTGTCCAGTCCACAGACAAAATCTTCTACTGCCAAAATACAGAGAGAGCGAGGATGCTGCATTTACCACCTGCTCTCTTCAACTCTGCAGTACATTATCTCTCCCACAGGGGAAAGAAACTATTATCCAAACATTATGTTCTGATTGCTATAATGCTCGCTGTTAATATGAAAATGTTTTCACAAGATTGTGTGAGCTTGGACCGAAGTTATAAACTGAAAAAAGCGAAAGGAGCAAGATCAGTGTGGCATATTCCCTTGGATCCACATAAACAGAATATAAATATTAAAGGATATTTACAGAAAATACAGAAGTGGCTGAGCGGCTTGAAACATCTGAAACGTAAATCAGACAGTGAATCCTCTTAAATTCATTTTTGCTTTATAAAAATGTAAATCAGGAGCGTCACGCCTGATGAACATGACTCAGACTTTGAGGCCCAGAGGGTTATTCATGCGCATCATGACAAAGGTCTGCCTGATTGCGAGATACAAACTGAGCCACAGGGAGCTCCAGGGATGGTGGTTTGTGTGGGGAGTGAATTAGGTAAAGATGTGAGATCAGAGGAACACAGCTAGGGATGATTCAGCTCCCCATTGGCTCAGGAGATGCCTACTCCTATCTGATAATCAGTAAATCCACATGGTCCCATGCAACAGCTCAAGTCTAAATATTTCCAGTGCTGGAGAGGAAAAAAACTGTAAAAGTGTAAATTGCAGCAGTGATACCTGGGAACAACATTAGCTTAAAGGAGCAATATGTAACAACTGTACATCCAAGAATGAGTACTACAGTCCAAATAGCAAGTTGGAACCATAGGTGGTACATTAAGGAGGTTGAAATTCTCTTTAATATATGATCTATGGTTGAAGCAGGTTGTTTACCCCTGCCCCCTCCTCCCCTCACGCAAGGAAGCTCAGGCAGGCTGCAGGAACACAAGATGAGCACAACATTGTAAACCGACAATAACAAGCAATGACAAGTCCCACGCTATAAAGTGATCCCATATCCTATATAAACATCTATTCCCTCTAAAAGTTTTTTTTTTTGATTAGTAATGATTTTTTATGACTCATAAACAGGCACCTTCCCACTCTGCAAATGTTCAGCATTGATTTGAACATGAATTTATCATTAAATGAGCAACATTCATTCTAGCCTGGAATGTATAATTCAAAAGAGGACACAGAATTAAAGAATATTACAGTGAAACGGCATTTAAAATCTCTTTAGCTTTTGTGATGTGACATTTGTGAATGAAACGTAGGCAGACTATAGTTACGGGAGGGATTTAATAAATCAAATCCTTCAGATTTGATTGTGCCGCTCTCACGTGGGCTCGACTTAGTGAATACACAGTGAGTGAGATACAAAGCTGTAGAGGTCAGCTGGCCTCCACCTGCATCTCCCTCACTCACACATTTTTTATATCAAGAGGTCGAGGAGGATGAGGGAGGAATGAAAACATTAGACCACAAACACGTTTTGTGAGAAGGTTTTTGCCGACAAAAATCATTTTTATTTCACGTAACAATGCTCAAACCGCTACGAGTGACTGGCCCATCAAATGCATGTCGCAAATATAGAATAATGAGGTCAGCTAACTCGGAGAAATAACATAATGAGGCCGGCCTATTTCCTTGCTATATCCTTCCACCATGTCAGTTTGTACAAGAAAAAAAAATCATCCATCGTTGCCATAATACAGCGGCCTGTGTGTCACTGTGTATTAGGGTGCACCACAGTGATGTGAAGTGGGAGGACTGTGGAAATAAAGCTGTTTGAGAACAACTACGAATGGGCAAATAGAAACACTGCCAGAATGCCCTGCTGGCTGTCAGTTTCTCTGGCATTTCTGACTAATAAAATTCAAAGCCATCTACTATATCTAAATTTAAAGTAAGCCTCAATTAATCTATGTTTTTTATCTATGTTTCTACTTTCAGTGCATTAATCCAGCAGAAAATTATTTTTCAGTAACTTCTGAAGTGAAAAAGGAAAGAGTCAAAGTCTCAGCAGCAAACGCCCTCTTTGTGAACTGTTTGTGTTCCTGACAGCAGTCATCCGGATCCCAACACAAGGGATTAAAATGATTTGCTCAGGCACGGTTTAGCCTTGTTTTGGCTTTTGCAGACACCGAACTGAATCTGTGATGAAGAGGGAGGTGGCGGTGATGGTGGCTGCGGCGGCTTACCACTCCATATGCGATGGTGTCACTGTACATCCTCATCTCAGGGTACATGTTGACCAGGTACCATCGGAAAGTCTTGCACTGCAGCCTCTTCCTCAGAGCCTTCCTCTCAGAGACGTCGCCAATATCAATCCCCGAGTCCTGGGTTCAAGCACGCAGACACACACACACACACACACACACACACACACACACACACACACACACACACACACACACACACACACACACACACACACAGAAGCACATGGATTCACACAAAGCATAAAATTGATTAACTGTGGCTTGTGGAGAAGCAAATCAGATAATGGGCCATTGAGCAGCATTGTGCAGCCATTTGTTGTGGATTTGAAAAGCTTCTATGAGGTTTTGATTTTTTCCTGTTCTGACTTGAAAATCGTGGACTGATCCTGCTGCCACAGCACACAAACACACTCAGGACCAGTTTCATGTTGCTGGTGATGGAAAACAACTGTGTATTGTACTTAACTGTGAGGTATTTTGAGGTACATGTGCATGTATTTCCACTTAACACTAGTAATAAGTCAGTTCAGCCCTAAATTAAAAATACATATGTTTTGCTCCTATCTGTAGTGCTACTGTCTATCCAGATTGTTAAGTTGTGAGTTGTCGAGTTTAGGAGATATCGGCTCTAAAGATGTCTGTCTTCTCTATTATATAATGGAACAAAATGACACTTGAAAAACTCAACATATTTTGGAATATATAATAATAATAATAATAATAATAATAATAATAATAATAATAATAATACAGTTCATTTCAATACAGAGGTTTACATGGTAGATCCAAGATTAAAACATGAGAAGTGAGAAGAAGGGAGAAGTAAAATCAGTCAGTTAAAACAAAATGAAGCAAAAATGTTGTAAAAACAGAAAAAAACTCCTAGCAATAAAGACAAAAATTAGTAATAACAATAAAACAAACAAAAAAAGAACCTGTTAACAATAAGGTGGTGTGCTAGAGTTAATAAAAAGTTTTTTTAAGGTAAGTTTTGGGACTCATGAACTGCCTACAGAATCCCTGTCTGAAGATCTGAGGCTGCATCCTGGCTCGTAGGAGAGCAGCAGTTCAGCAGTGTAACCATGAGCTAAACCATGAAGTAATGGGTGACCAATGAAGAGAAGCTTAAATAGAGCTGACATTGTGCCTTCTTGTACCGGTTAAAAGCCAGGCAGCTGCATTTTGTACCAGTTAAAGGCGTGAGATAGATTTCTGGCTTAACCCTATTTACAGTGAATTTCCATAGTGGAACCTAGATTAAATAAAAGCTTAAATGGCCTTCTCCAGATTAGGCTGAGAGAGAAATTATGCTATCTTAGAGATGTTCTTGAATAACACATTTGTTTGTCAAATGAAAGATCGCTATCAAATATCACCCCCAGGTTCCTGGCTGCTAGTTTGATATTGAAAGTCAGAGATCCTGGATGTTTCTGTACAAAAGCAGTGGACATAGCAGAGAATTATTTCTGATTTATTTTCATTTAGTTGGGAAAGGGATTTAGGCATCCAGCGCTTAATGTCTGACAGACAGGATACAAAAAACAAAATCCTCTTCTTTACTGTTTTTTAAAAGGACATATATTTGTTATTATCTGTGTAACATGTAGGCAATACTTCCTTTGTACAAAACTACACCTGCCAACATATCACTACTATACTACTCACGGACAATGCTTACATCCTGCACTGGCACAAGTACAAGCCTCTCACTAAATGTTTAAGTTCTTCTTCGTACTTCTTCCACCACTGTGTGTTACTATCTGCCTCATGTTGTCCACTGTATCCCATCTAATGTCACTGATGTCTCCCTTTAATAACTCAAAAGCTGAAGTGGGTGCGAATGTTGCTGACGGGGCTCCCTGGTGCTCAAAAACATCAGAAAGTGAAGTCAGATGGGTGCAGACTTAATATGAACACTGGCACTGTGTTGATTTTTACGCTCTCAGAGGTAAATTAACACTGACAATTTTGCTGTGTAGTTAATTCATGGGGCTAAAGCTGGGGCTAAATTTCATGCTTCTTGAGTACAGACTCTGTTAAACGCCTCATTATTGACTGAATGAATTGCCTGCAGATGTTCATCTATTCATAACGTGGATTTACATATTCAAACAGATTATGCAGGAGAAGAAAAAAAGCTTCGGTGAACAAACATTTGACTTTGCCTTTGAGGGATGCTACATTTAACCTATGACGACACGGTGTGATTATTTACTTTAATTTACTCTAATTTACTGAATCCACTTCAAGATCAAATAAAAGTAAGCATCTACTGAAAACACTTATATGTAACACAAATATAACACTACAGTCATAAAAACACAAGACGGTGTGTGGCATGTATGATGTTTATCAATTAAATTAATTGTTAGTCTACAAACTGTGAGACACTGTGAAAACACCAGTTGTTGACAGTGTTGATGTCTTTGTTTGGCATCTCAAATAAGGCAATAAAGCCACAAATAAAGAGATTAAAAAGAATAAATTGATAGCATTTCTGCTGAAAAATACATAATTGAAATATTTGTCTTTTTGTCTCTGTACTTCATTTTTTCTTTGTGTATTATTCATCATTTTGCTCACAAGTCACAGCTGTTTTGGCAGACGGTTTATTTGATTCATCTTCTAAACTTTTATCATCATTCTTTGCATTTAACTGCTAATGTCTCAGTTCTATTGAAGAGACAATTTTATTGAATAACATGAAGTATTTATTTATTCTGTGGTGCATATTTAATTCAGGACATTCTGCAACTGGTAAGAAGTAATTTCATCTGAGCCTTGTGGAGATGTCAGGGGCCTGATTCAACGAAACATCTGTGAAGGGAGGAGCGCAGCTGATAACAGACGACACTCAGCCCTGTAACACTTAGATTAGGTGCTTGCAGAATGAAGCTGCCTGTTGGTGCTATGATGATCTATGATGGTATTGCCTGATTATCTGTATTCATATCTGTGCATCAGTTTTTCACATCTGACTTGGACTCGTGTATGAACGCTCCCTGTGGTTATGACACAAAAGCTGCAGCAAGAAATCCTGCCTCCAGGCGACAAAGAAAAAAAAAAACAATAAATCAAGCTTAGATAAACTGAGTGAAGCTCTGCTTGTCATATTGTTTCAATTAGTGATGGGACAAGTAATTGCAGTACACTGTGATGTTAGGGTGACCAGATGAGAATGGATGAAACTCAGGACAGAGAGTTGGTTCCTGTTAAAAGGATCGAAACAGAATAATTTAGAGTAACACTATTTGTTATTAATATGAAGATCAGTTACAGATTCAGAGGATGATATGACAGGTGTGTTATAGCCTTTTCAAATGTCTTTTCAGCAGCTAAGATTGTCATTAAACTGAAACATTTTTTTTTTAAGATATTTTTTTCAATCACAAATTAGTCCTGCAGTGGCGGCTGCACTCTGTCATCTGGTTTACCAGCAGCCCATTATGATGGGCTAATCAGTGTAACAGTGAAAGTGAAAGTGAAAACTCATTAATAATACTTACATATTTTACCAAAATAAACAGGACATTATTTAACATCTAAAAGCAGGAATTAAAGCCAGCGTAAATGATTTGATTGTAATATTCTCAGGAATTCGTACGTTGTTCATGTTGTCTGTTACTATAATAGTTTTTTATTTTTTTATGACATATGGTCAGCCTATGAAATTAACAGTAAATTAAGCTTTGACAAACTGTGAGTGAAGCTCTGCTTGTTGTCATGTTGTTTTCATTAGGCATGGGACAAATAATCAATATTACAATATACTGTGATGTGGTCTGTTGGGACATGTTGATGCAGTCTTCAGTTTACTGTGATATGCTCACTTGTGATACTGAGGCACAGGTGTTTTCTTCCTTTTCTGCACACGTATGACATCTCAACAGTTCTGCTGTCAGTTCAGCCTGTAGCCAGTTTACAGCTGACATCTGACATTTGAAAAACGGGACACATGCATATACTAAAGATCGTGTTAAAAGCATACACCGTTTTCTCTCAGCTCTCTGTGAAACTGAAAGAATGTCAATCTGAAAGACAGCTTATGATGGATTTCTGCTTTACGAAAAACTGTTTCGCAATTTCAGGGGTATATTTTCCTCTTCAGTCGCACAGAGTGTCACACAAACCCAGATTTTATGTGCCTACATGTCAGAATCGTCGTATATTTCCTGCTCCAAGAGGACGCCATTCAGAGCAGTGAAAAGGGTCCTCCAGCACAGCTCAGAATACTCTTCTATTAATACAGAGTGAAGATAAAAATGGCAAATGCTGTGGGAATTTTATTGCCTGGTGGTTAAAATGCATGAAACAGAACTCTGTGTCTTTCTGTTTCCTGTCTGCATACTGACTGTAACCCATCTAGAAAAAGCTAAATGCTAGAAGACATAATTTTTACATTAAAAACATGGCAAATCCAAACGGGCTGCTGATTATATACCACAGAGCAGTTGTTCTGCACATGGTATTTTAACACTGCATTTTAAAGGTAGTCACAAGGGTTGAGCTGTGCATTCAAAAAACTGTCCTTAGTCTTCTTTGGTGCAGTAGTCAGGGAAAAAGTTCCTATGCAGTGAGGGGGGATTCACACATAGGAAACAAAGAAACCTGAGTCAAAATATTTCTGTTAAATTCATTCAAAGGCTGTACAGACATTGATAAAGTGCTAGAGTGCATAGGGTGCAGACTTTTCAGTCCATGTCGAACTTTTCTCAGTGCAAAATTAAGCATGCATGATGAATCGCCCCATTTAAGGATTACTCTACAGGTGCACCAAGTCAATGATCTAGAGCTTGATTAAACACACAAGAAGCCAATTACCAGCAGGTGAGGTCATTACAAACGCATTATAACAATATAATTATGTAGCATTGACACAGTCTCATACACATACTGATAGACATTCAAATGTTAGCTTGTACACTGAGTCACTAATATTAAAATACATGTAGGACTCATAGAAGACAGTTCATATCTGATGATCCATAATCCTTGTGGTGGAAATGTAGATGAAAGGTTGACAAATAATCAATGAATCTACTAATTGCTGCAGCTCAGAATTAGATACGACCTGTTTTCTGTGACAGTAATTGTACTTCTGAAACTTGATTTTGAGTAATTGATTCATTTGGTGATTCTGATTTCAAATAAACACAAATATATTCAAATATTTCTAATAAATACACAGACACAGAAAATTGCATTTGTGACGCCAATGAGATACATTGAATGCAATCTGTCATCCGTGACTTAAACTTGTTAGAAAAACAAAACAAAACAAAAAAACATGATTACCACTATCACTCACCTCCATGGGAATATTCCAGGCCATGTATACATGGCTCTTAAACTCATCCATCCAAACCTCTGCAACTCTGAGGGCATTTCGCCGCACATGAGACGTTAGATCCTCAGTGTAGGGTTTGTGAGCACGCTCTATGTGGGCGATGCGAGAACATGGCAGGACCTCAACACTGCCACCACACTGCCACACCTGTAAATATACAGAGAAAAGTGAAGAAACTGTCACTGAAAGTAATAGCAACAACTTTTTTTCAATTTTTAATTGTTCAGTTGAAAATGTTCTGTTGTGGCCTCAGCTGTACCAAAGTCTCGCACGTGATACTAATGTAGTTAGGTCTTCTGTGGGCTGCTGAAATAATGTTTTAAGTTGAAATAAAAGTTTCTAAAGCCCAGTTCCTTATGATGTCAGGGAACTAAAATCTGATGAAAAACACAATTTTACTACTGACTTATTAATTTGACGAAATATGTTTTTTCTGTGTAGAGCTATAAATCCTTGTTCTTTTCCATTATTCCGTTTCTCATCAATCAAAATAAAGTTAAAGCCTCTTTTTTTGCAGTTTTTAGTGCATATATTTCTGTTCTGATGATAAGACATAAATACAGACAGTTACTCAGTTGGCGAGCAGTTAGAAGATCTCTACACAGTAATTGCAGCAGGCAACAGTGGCATCATTTCTAGGCTGCTTAAAGCACGTTTTGGCCAACAAGCAGAGGCCCCTGATCACCTCTGCAGCCTAGTGTATCCTTGACAGTGAGGAAAGAGTCTCTGTGGTGGAAAACATTAATGTCCCAGTGCCCAGGAGGGAAAGCCTGGGTCCTTGATGACTAAAAGCCAGTGGCACTAACTCCTCACATAATGAAGACCTCTGGGAGGCCCGGGACCCTAGTGCAGCACAGATCTCTGCAAACGTTTCCAAGCAAATGGTGACGGGTAACGATAACAGATTCCTTTATAGAGAATGAAGGGAAATTTTATTGAATTCATTTTGTCTGCATGCAATAACATTTTCTGTAATAGTTTTGCAGCATCATATGCATGTGCAGGCTGGAGGAGTAATGGATTGCATGTAATATAATCAGATTGCAGATACATTTAGTAAAAACGGGGATGATTAGCAAGACATGCATTGTAAAATAAAGAATGATGTACTACCGTTTGCAGAGTGCACAAATTACAACACTTACAACACACAACACTCTGGTCTCAGTGAAGCCATGGCTGTCAATTCATTGTCATGGCCTCTAGTGAAAAAATAGACATTATTTGGTCTTTAAATCAGAAAAGAGGCACAACATCACAGTATAGTGCAAGTTCTGTCTTCAGCTATGAAGAACTCAACATCTAATTTAAAGTAATATTTACAAGAAAGACCCAGCGCTAACATTAACGACAACCACTAATGTTAGTTACACAGACTGACTTCTAATGTTAGCTACACAGACCAACCACTAACATTACCTACAAAGAGATCCAGTTAGCTGGATAACCTGTAAAAACTACTATGACTAAAAAATATTTTGGGACTGCAGGTGGTGATGTTGGTGACCAGGATGGTGTTTGGGAATAAGCTGCTACTAGTTTACTTTAAGTTTGTGTGAATAGCATACAGTACCTAACAAAGTACATTTAAATGTGCATAATTACTGCCATAGTTGGACAAACAAACCTGACAATGAACATAAAATTCCATTAGGGTCAACAATTTCACCATATCTGGTACTAAGGTAATAAAAAATTAACAGAAGGTTTTCCTGTTTCTGTTTGCAAACATTATGTTTTGTATACATTGCATGCATACTGTACATGCAGCAAAGACCAAAGAAATCTATGTCGTTGCCTTTTTTATATTGTGCATTTTTACATTCACTGCTTATACACTTAATCAAATAGTTCCCTCTGTACATTTCAAATCAACATGTAATCAAGAATTAAAAGTTTTTGTTTATTTCTGTAAATCCATTTGATTTACATTCTTATTTACATTTGTTGCTGTATTATTTAATCACTCATATGAGTTTTTAACATTTCAGTTCATTAACATCAAAACATCCAAAAGTACATGATTTTTTGAATCAGAAAAACTTTGAAAAGAGCTGTGTGACAATTAAGCTCTGAGGTAAATGAATTGGAAAATTAGGCCGTACAATGCTGCTGATTAGTATCTGAAAAATTTGAACGCTATCTGAAAGCAATTCACAGACTCCACAGAAGCTATGAAGATGTGCTCTTCTGTTTAAACGCTCACATTTGAATGGGGTCATCAAAGGAGATGTCACTACCAGAGCCAGCGGAGGATGCTCAAAAATCACTTTAATGTGCTGAGCTTAACATCAGTCCAAGACGCCCGGTGTTTCAGTCTGAATATGGTTGAAATCATCATGCTGTGCTATTATGTGAGGACCAAATAGCACAGCTGACAGCCTTCTGAAGTAAAATGTACCATCTCCATCACAAGACTCGCTGCCAAAGAACATATCCACTGTTTGATGCAGATGTGCATCAACAAGGATGAACAACAAACATCAGATGAGACATAGACTGCAGATGTGATTGGGACACTAATGACAGGACATGCTCCGTGGCCACTGAAATGTCTGTCAAGCAGATGTGGCCTTGACCTGTTTCAAGTCCTGTCTTTGTTTTAATTAACTATCAAACTAAATATCAAAAGCAGAGCAGGTATTTGTTTTGCAACAGTAAACCCTGAACTTCTTTGAGCTTCTGCAGTTAGATACAGTTGGCAATCAGCTGAGCTTTATGTGCATAATGATCATTTGCACACATACTCACACATGTTCGGGGGGATGGTGGGTGTTAACAGGCAGCAGGAAAAGGCTGAACATATATTTCTGCAGTGAACTTTTTCTGGGAGGCAGTTGATCAAAATAACAATATAATATACATCTTGTCTTTCCTTGTGTTTCAATCTTAGGGTGGACAGAAGTGAGTTTGTCATCTCAGCCTGAGTAGATATTCTACATGTAACACTGAATTAAATACTTATTTAAATTCAATGTTGCAAGAGAAACTGGTCAGTTGTAGTGACTGCAGTGGTGTTCTCACATCACACTGAAACTCCAGATTATCAACTGAGGGCCTGACTTACTAAAGGTCTGCGTATGTAAAAACGTGAGCAAACTTGATATCACCCGCAAACAAGTGTGCAAGATGATCTACTAATGGTGCGCATTGAGGATTGTGTCTTTCAAATGTGGCAGGACAGCACACGCTGTCCATTTAGTATGTTTGCCTTAATGAATATGCGAGATGGGATGTTTCAACACTAGCATGCAGAGAAAATGCAGTGCCTGTGATTGTGACTGCTTCTGTATTTAATGTGTTTGAAAGGAAGGTGCTAATTGGCCCAGCGGTGCGCACAAATGGCTGCTATTATTGTTGCAAGGAGGAGACAATCTGATTTTAAGTCATTTCCATGAGCTGTTTGTGGGATGCATTTATTTTTATTTTCATTCAATACTCTGTAACGCAGAAACTTAACATTCACAGCCACAGTGGCCTAAAGAAAATTAACACTAACCTTTATTATGTCGTACGTATGCCAACATTACATTTTGAAATGTTTTTTTTTTTTGGCAGGTTGTGCATCTCTGGCCTCAGCGTGCTCCCGGCTGCATTGCTATGGGACCGCTTAGATTGAAAGACCTCGCCATTGCCTCTACCCTGTCTTCAATCGCTCTTGCCAGGGCATTTATGACCATTGTCAGACCAGATACAGCACTGACCAGCTGCCTGGTGTGTGCGACAATGAGTCCCAAGTGGCTCAGCTCACAGCTCGCACCTCCTCTGCACTGGATGGATGTATTATAATAATAATAATAATAATAATAATAATAATAATAATAATAATAATAATAATTATTATTATTATTATTCACTTTATGTCTTGCCATCTTCACTTAATTTCATCTGTTGTTCTTCAGGTTTTTTGCTGTAGCTCAACAATATGTTTATTTGCCTCTTCCACTAACACCTCCACCACCATTCTGCTTGCCATCTGAACTCCCCATGGGGGAAACCTGGAGATCTGCTGTCTCCACAGTGTTTGCGCCTGTTGTCATTTACGTAATTACTTAGTGGATCACATGCAAAACACACACACCAACCAAACATACCATATGTTAGAATGTACATGCAATTTAGCACTCTTTATTTTGGATCCTTATAATTTAGGCCCTGACAGTCTGACTCATTTGCATGTTAACATGGAAAAATATGTCAACAAGTTAAGACAAAGGTCTTTGTGTGTCTGCTAGTTGATGCTGATGATTTCATTTAACTGATTGGTAAATTGACAGAATATTAGTCGCCAGCGATGATCATAATTGATTTACCATTTTTCTAGCAAAAAAGACAAAAGGAAGGTAGAACTTTTTATCATTATTATTAGAGGAACTAGTGCACTCAGCAGGGTGCAGATCTCCACTGGGTATATCTGGGGGCATGTGGGTGAGGAACAGGAAGTGCGGGGCAGGCTCTGTGTCCAGCATGCATTCATGAAGGTGGTGGAATGAAGGGAAACAGCATGCAGATTACATTATCAAGGTGTAACTGGAGAAGACAGACTCACAGACTCAAACAAATCTCAGACACAATGTCCAAAATAAAAACCCTCTCTATCTACCAAAGAAGAGCTGAAGCTCATTCAGTTGTCCATGCTGGCTCCCTTACAGTCAAGATGACGACAAAAATAACAAAAAAAGGGGAATTAAGTATGGAATTAATCTACAGATGCTCAAGATGAGACCAAACGTTTCTGTGGATATCAGTTTCTGAATCATGACAAAGGCCAAAGTGTGGCCTTTGCTATGTCGTATTGTAAAATAGCAGAAACAAGATTACTTTGTTTAGCTTGTTAGCATGCTAACATTAGCTAATTAGCACTAAACACTGCTGAGGCAAAAAGGCATGTCATTGGTTTTTCAGGTATCCAGTCATCAACACGATTGACAAAATTTCAATTTTGACCTGATGGTGGTGCTTCATGGAAAGTCAGAACAGCACCAAAGTTATCAAAACTCATCCTGTGATGAACGTGAAATTTCACGATAATCCATCCAATAGAACTTATCCTCTGGGAACCATGATATCTGTGCCAAGTTCCACGGTAAATTCATCCAACAGCTGGACCAAAGCGATGGACTGACCGGCTGTCCCCACGGCGGTGCTGCTAGCGTGGATAAAATCAACAGAAATTAATCAGTTGCCGTCTTCTTCCCTCGAACCCAACTAAAGTCATGACTTTGGAGATTTATTCAAGCTGAAAACGACGCAGTAAAACATTGGGACAATTGTGCCAGCACTTTCTAAAACATAGTCAATTACAGCTTGGATTCTGCCTCCATTCTTCAGTGTCAACTTTCCTTTCTGACAATGAAACAAATTTTTGCCTGCGTGACGCCTTCTGCAGTTAACCACTAATTGTCTGCTGCCTTTTTCCCAAATTAATCACTAGAAATGGGTAATTACTGTCAAGAGAGACGTCTGAGTCCTCCATTACGATGGAGGGCTGCATTGTTATTCCACTCAAAATACAACAATTTTATACAGATGGATATTCCTAATAGCGCACTCCCCTCAAATGATCAAATGCACCGTCTAATTGGCAAGGTGACTCATAAAATGTGTTTTCCTGTGCGGAGAGGCGGAAAGAAAGGCTCAACAGCACTGCAACAAACGATTACACTACATTTCACTCCATGATGCTGTTGTGACCATGGACGATAGACTGCACGTCCACGTTGTCAGAAAGCTGTGAAGTACACTCTCACCCTACAGTCGTAAAGGTGCTAACTAGAACCATACAGGGTTCTTCAACTTTTCTCCACAGGAGACCCTTTCTGGTTCCTGGAAACTGATAGATTTCTACTCCTAGAATCATGAAAAACACTTCTTTGAGAGGTTATACAGAGAACCCTTCTATGGTTTAATGGTTCCACCCAGAATCACTCCCTGGGGGTTCAATCCAGAACCCCTCCATCTTCTAGGGGTGTTAACAAGAACCCACCATTCTACTAAGAGCCTTTTTATATTCCAAGGTTTTCATCTAAAACCAACTCAGGGGGTTCTACCAAGAACCCTTCCATATCCAAGGGTTTTATCTAGAACCCAGTCAGGTGGTTTGACTGAGAACCCTTTTATATTATGGTACAAAGAACCCATGAAGAAAGAGTTCTTCAACTATTTCAAAAAGAGAACCCCTCAATGGTGTAATGGTTCCACCCAGGACCCTCTCTGGGGGTTCTATCTGGACTCTGTCCACCTTGTAAGGGGGTCAGGGGTTCTAACAAGAACCCTGTTTGTATCCCATGGTTTTTTTATCTAGAACACAACCACAGAGTTCTACCATGAATCCTTTTATATTCCAAGGGTTTTATCTAGAAAACA
Source organism: Lutjanus erythropterus (assembly GCF_056507025.1). NCBI lineage: Eukaryota > Metazoa > Chordata > Actinopteri > Lutjaniformes > Lutjanidae > Lutjanus > Lutjanus erythropterus. Next base: position 22,552,151 of record NC_139317.1, read on the forward strand.
CCCAAGGGGTGATGAACGCACCCAGGGTGTTCTACAGAGAACCCTTTGATATTCCAAGAATTTCATCTAGAACACACCCAGCGGATTCCACGAGAACCCTTTTATATCCCAAGAGGAGTAACTAGAACCTACCAAAGGGGTTCTCTCCAGAACCCTTCTATATTCCAACAGTTTTAACTAGAATCTAACAAAGGCATTCTACTGAGAACCATTACTGCATATGTTATGTTACAGAGAACCTTTGACAGAAGGAGATGGAAGGATTTCTGAAATCCCTGAAGAACTCTTTCATTCAAAAAGGATTATTTGGATAAAAAATGGTTCTCAATGGAACCCTTAGTCTTCAACCCATTCTTTAAAAAAAACAGTCCTTCAGAAGAAAATTGTTTTAGCTAGAACCTCAGCCCTTCAGGAAGAACTCTTCTGGAAACCTTATTTCTAAGAAATAACAACACTTCAGACATTTGGTGTGTGTCATTTAAGGGTGTTATGATGCTTCACCCACACTGCGGCACAAACAAATCAAATCCCCACTCCACCACTTTTAATCCATGTGCGAGTCGGCTTCGTGTTATTAAGAGTCAGGTCCTCACTCCACCCATCGGCCTGACTCCATCTCAGTCAGGACAGCACAACCACTCCTCTCCCTTGTAAACTTAAAACTCATCTCCTCAAGAAATAGCTCACGTCCCCTGCTCCCACTTGTATCACACCCCTTTCTGCCATATCCTCCTGCAAATATGCTCCTGTCTAAATCCGATATTCCTCGCTATCTAGCTGCTCTTCCTCTAATTTCTTTTTGTTGAACTTTTCTGTCGCAGAAGCGTCCTCATATTACGGGAGTGTTTGCTCAGATCTATTATCGGGGCACCATCAGCCTGAGCCTAAGCTAATTTTACTGCTGCCCTCATCATAATTTGCTTTGGATAAGAGCAAGAGCTAAATACCTTTAATGTAAATCTAATGTGAGTGGAAGTGCTTTGTTCATTTTTCTGTCTACAGTGATGCCAGCTACCAAGAAGAGTGTCTAGTGGCTTACCCTAAAGTGGATTTTGATGGGAGTGCTCACAAGGTTATTTCACAAAATATTTGAGGATATGAAGCATAATAATGATGCAGTTTTATGGTGCAGAAATATGTCAAATCAAATTACACAAAATGCAATTTTAAGCTTAATGATTGGATAGTCAATCTACTTAATTATTTCATGAACTTTTTGCAACCTCTGGTGTGTGTATGGTTCGCTGCCTAAAGCCACCCAAAATCTAATTTTAGCGTGTCGAGCACTCGCCACCTGCAGACTTCAACGAACAACTGTAACATGTTTGTGTTTTTCTTCTTCACTAAGTACAGCAGCAGCTTGAAGTCACATCAGTGTTGGGTTTCAAAATTTTCACAGCCAAAAAGGACAGATGTAGATGTAGCCTGCGTAAACGGTCAAAAACCACTCCACATCTTACACTAATATTACCTAGTTATTACTATGCTCAATTATTATGGAGAGATTGTGTCCACAATGCTATACAGATCAAGCTGTATGAAATGGATTGTGTAAGCTGCAAACTTGCCCGGCAACCTACAGCCGTAACCTTTCATGACTCTCCACGCCTGTCAGTTAGCATATCATTAGCTACCTACATTTATAGGTTACAGTATATACACTGGGGATTCAGGAACAACACATCTGCCAGACAGAACCAGACAAATCTGCAAACTCATGTTTCATTTGCTCTGTCAGATACATTGGGCCTCCCTCCTGTTCAGACAGGTTTCCACCCATCCTGGATCTCCTCAGGACAAACTGTCAAACTGGGCAGCGCTGATCAAATACGAATCAAGATTCTGTCACTGCATTGTATATTTCCCATCTAAAATGTTCTCAGAAACAGATTTTAGTTAACTGTTTCGCTGTAATTTGAGAAAATTTGTGACCAGGCTGCCATTTTTGCTTAAAAAGGACAAAGAACCACCTCATCTAGCATGTGTCACTCAGGTGTCATTATGGATCCCACTGTCTCTGATTGACTTACCCTGATTGTCTTATCCTAACTCTAACCCTACCCAAACTCTACCAAATCTGTCTTTAAAGCCTTTCAAAGTTTTAAAATTACTATAAATTTGGAGTGTTAAATTTAAAATTTTCATTGTTGTAAATTGATACTGCATGCGAGAATTTTAAGCTTGACTGATTTACCAACATTAACTAAGGGGGGTGGAGCTTATCAAACAATCTGCTGACCCTTCCTTAATCCCTACCATTATTAATTATATTACTGAGGTATGAAGTGAAACATTTATTTTTCACATTAAATCAAAATTAGAATGGATTCCTCCAAAGTATTTTCCAGTCCTTAACTTGTCGAGAGGTGTAGATTTGTTTTCAGACCCTCTCTACTGGAGCATTATGGTACGGTGTTTTTCAATCAGGCTGGTGAAAATGTTTGAGACACCAGAGGATTTAAAAAAGATGATATGGTCTCGTGTCAAGCTGGGTGGACTGAGATCTGGAGAACCATGAGTTCATGCATCAGTCATGCCATGAGTCACCACAGCAAGCTGGAGGTGAGGATATTATAAGATAGGATGCATTTACATGATAAACATCATTCCCCTTAATAAAAACTGACAGATATATGAATCCCACTAGATGTAAGGATATGACAGACGCACAGCAGCTTTCTCTCAAGATATTTTTAAACAGGATACCATGAGAAAAAGGAAAAAAGTAAAGAGTTCACAAAAACAGCCACAACCTCAATGAACAATGTAAAATTCACTCAAAACAAAGCAAAACAATATGAAAAAAATGTCTTGCAAACTGGACTTTAAAAAGCTTATGCACTTGACTAAAACCTCCTTTATTAATTTAATATGAAACATGTGTTACAATGATGTTACAAGCATCCAGACAGTTTCTGATGTGAAAATGTGGTGACACCTTGTCGATGATAGCTGTCAAACTTGAAAAGAAATGCAACAGCAAAGGAATGGCATCCTTCTGCAGCTGCCTGACAAGATGAGCACAACCTCAGGAACTTTTCGACCATATCTTCCTGTGATTTACTATGCTGCTTTAGGAATTTTTCTTTTTTCATTTCATACTCGTCTGTGTATCTGAAGCTATCTGCTTTCATCTCCCAGCACCACCTCTCCTGCCTCCACCCACCACAGAAACCATAACTGACTTTAAGAAAAAACACCCTAATATTTCTCACTGCATTCATTTCAGTATTTTGTGATAAAACCCGTCACATCAAAGCCCAGACTCACTTTAAAGGTAAGCAGAGCTTCCTCTTTCACTGCCCAGAGCACAGAGCTGAAGCAGAGCAGACAATTGGCATCAAGTTTCCATTGTGTGGGTATCAACTTGCACTGTCTGCTGTCTGAAAAAAAGCAGTGCATTTCCGGTCCTTTCTACAGACATCCTGAACCATTTAGAAACAATCAAAAATCAACACCATTCAACTCCAAAACAGTTCTTCAGCAACCATTAACACACAATTACAATGGTACAGAGTTAAACATGAGATGTATTTATAGCATGAAAGATGTGTCTCTCTAACTTGATAACATCTGTTACGAAATCTAGATGTGCAATCTTGTTGATCTGAGTAATTTGCCATCACTGCTGCTAATTTTGCATATTAATTTCATCTTTGAGACTGTCAGCCTGCCAAACACCAAAAACAACCAGACAGAAGAACAGTTTCTATCCACATCACTCTCATGAACAGTTAACTTTTAAATGTCTTCATTATTAAATATGCATTCAGTATATCTTATTCACATATATCCATATACACAACCAACCCAACCCCCCAACAGAATCACTCTAACTCCCCTCCCTGAACACAGTTCCACCAAAAGTGCACATGAGCATGGTGGCATATCATAAATAAAACAAACAAAAAAAATAAAGACAACAAAGCATCCCCTCACATTCAGCCATCATCCCCTGGTCTAGGAAGTACGGTCCAGAACATATGAGATACTCTAGGTTCCACAAAATCAAGGAATGCACTTTGTATATGATAAAATAATAATAATAATAATAATAGATATTCCACAAGTAAAAGGTCACATATTACCTTATGTCATTCTGGTGGCTTATTTCAAATCCATTTTAGCACTACGACTTTACATGCAACATAGGTTGACACACTTTGCAGCTTTTGTTTGTAAGTTGTCTTGATTTGTGGGTGTGGCATTCATTAACAGAAGGAATGCCGGATTCAAATCCATTTTTTTTTTATTGAAAACCAAAATTAACTTTGAAACTAATTTCACCCAGAAATCCTGACTCTGTTCACAGGTCCATATAGTGTCAATAAAACTGCCAACATCCTTTCTACACTTAGACTATAGGCAGCTGATGTCTTTGGTTCTAAATTATTTCTGAGCTGAGGAAATGCAGCAACATGAAATGTAGTCCCTTTGCTCTATTCCATATACCTGTTCTTGTAGCTTCATCTATCTCCACCCTGAGGTCTATGAACAGTTATATTTGACATGTGGTGTTACAAAACAATGTACCTGCTATAAAAAAAAAACTTGGGTTTAACATTGGAGGGACAAAAAATGTAGGTGATGGTTGATGGTGTCGTGTTGTAAGGGGACTTTCTGTGCGCTCCAACCGGTTTGGTCTGTTTTTTTCATAGTTATTACTAATAGCCTGGGAATGGTTCTTTTTTCAGCATATTAATATCAATACTCGTGGCCTCTGGTGCATTTTTTTCCCCTTTTGATAGCCAAGTCGACCAAGGAAACAGCATGATAATTAGTGCACAAGGTCAGGTCAGTGTGAAAGGCTTCAGCTGAAATCTGACAGCAGAGACCGGCCCAGCAAATTCTTACTGGAAATGAAAATACAATATAGGAGTTGGGCGATAGGATGAATATAACAGCTATTGATTGTTTTTTTTTTTCATTGTTGTCATTTAAGTTTGATAATTTAATGGTCTGCAGAGTGAGAGCCCAGCAACGCACTTTTAATTCAGAGACCCAGTACACAGCCATTCAAACAGATGTGGAGTGCAGTGAGCTGGAATGAGAAGAAAACGGCCTGTAGAAACAGACTATGTTCATCATGGATTTATTTTGAACAAAAAACTGAGCTGGTTATTGGTTTTGGTGAGGCTGACATAATCTGCTAAGTTTGAATGAAGTGTGTTCCCCTGCTATCTTTTACCCAAAAAAATTTCTCTTTACATTGTTGCTTTGTTGTCCTCATTTTAGCTTTATGTCAGTAGTTCAAAGTTAAGTTAATAAACATTCTACAACACAAGGTTTTACAATAAAATGCAAACTGTAGTCTCTTTATGCTAAACACAAAAAGCCCCAAAACTATTATCCACGGTGGAATGTGGAGGATGAATTGAGGAGTCTTACAGCCTGAGGAAAGAAGCTGCTTTGTGGTCTATGTGCATCTTCTTGTACTTTGTAAAAGCACCGTGTGTAAGTGCATTACATTAAGAGCCAGTGGAAACCACAGTTAAACACCCTTATATGAACTGACATACAGCACATGGTTAAAAAGCTGATACTGAAGTAATAATGCTTAAATGAAAGCTAATAACCTAACATTCTGCTTTTTTTAAATTACGGTTTAATAATTGAATACTGTATGGACTGTGCAGATTTCTGTGTTCTGCCTAATAAATGATGACATTGATAAGAAAATTATTAGGGGGTCTACAGGGTTGATTAGACCAGTGAGAAGCAGGGCGGATGTCCCTCATTCTCGCGATGGTTATTAATTAAACCACAGAGTCATTCGACTCTAAAATAAGTTTAATATTCACTCACTTACTGACACAGCCTGTGCATCAACCAAGAACTCTCCTCCTCTGTGACATTTATAAAGATATAAAATAATATTTATATATATATTTTTACAATTTCACAAAATTCACTGGTTACTGCTTCTCAAATGTAAATATATATTGCTTTTTTTTTTTAAAACTGTTGGCTGGAAAAAATAAAATATTTTCATCTCAACTTTCAGTCACTTTGGCCTTTGTATCTTTGTGTCTTGTAATAGACGTTTTACATTTTATACACCAAATGCTAATTTATTATTCATAAATATAATCATCAGATCAAACTGGATAATAAAAAGAATCGTTAATTGTAGCCCTTACAATAAATGCTGTTCTTCTGAACACCATGCTAGTCCTGCAGAAAAAGCATCCTAAAAACCCTAAACCCTAAACTTGAATATTTGAGTTTTAGAAAGTCAAAAAAACAACAACATTAAATTAATAACCACTATTCATTCTCACTTCAATGATTTTGCTGACAAACTTTGCAAAAGTTTTGGGTTTCTAAAATTCTATTTTCAGTTCGAGTTGGGCCCAAAAGTTGAAAATCTATTGAAGATTTCCTTGAAATTTAGCATTTACTTAACTTTTTTTTGTTTTTACAGTGAATGCTGTGAGCATAAATTTCATCCATCTCCTTCTGGTTGGAGACAGGTATCTCCAAACCTAGACCAATTAAACCAAAACTATTAGCGTGGCTCAATACCTTTAGTATTAAGTAAGAAAATATGTTGTAAGTAACCCTCTCAATCCTAAAACTCCCAAATGCTGGTGGGTTAAATTGACATGGGAAATGAAGCCAGGCTGCTACATGCAGCGCTACATGCCAGTCCATGCCTTTTAATTTTTGCTGACCCTCCCTCGGCTCTGAATGCGGCCCTTGAACATAAATCACTAATGAAGAATAAATGCATATAAATGTAATTTGTTGGAGACGGGCCTGCAGTGATCCATGCAGACAGTGATGTGAAGAGTCGTAGCCTTGCATTATTAATGTATCACTTACCATCACATCATGTCTAACTGAAAATGTGGAGTTTTCTAGAAGGCTAGACAGGCTGATGAGTTTCTTGATTGGTTATTTGTGTTAGCTAATTATCAAGATACTGTCTTATTCTTCTCTTCTTCTAAATCATATCTTTAGAAATCTGACTTGCTGCACTATATATAGTCATAGGAAACCACTGGCTCACAAGCAAGAACTGATGTCTTTCTAAATATAAAACAAAGTCCATCAAAGATTGGATATTCAACATTTATATCCACTGTCTGAATCCAGTCTAAAACTCCACAGAAGAGTTTGTTGTTTTCTTCTTTTTGCAGACTGACTCCGTGTCCAGAAGCAACACTATAAAGAATTTAATTCAGCAGTATTAATGACAAGTATCTCTTGGCATGCCTGTACTGGGAAAATCCCACCAGTTGCAACCACTTGAGAGGTGCTTATTACAAAAAAAAAGAAAAAAAAAGCCTGCAGTCTGAAAACAGACGAGCACAGTTTTGCTGTGTCAACGTTAAATTGAACCCGCTGAGAACAAAAATATCCTTTTGACGAGGGACTTGATTTATTTTTTAATCTAAACTGTTTCCTTCCTCCTCACAATTGTTGTCATCAGCACAAAAACTATGAACCTGAGACAAGATAAACATTCAGACATGCTGGCATATTGTACCCAAACTCCTGCTCAGAAGATAACACCTTCACACAATCATCGAGCAAGTTCTCTACCTACACAATGACCTTTACCAACACCTCATACACAAGACCATGAGATGTGTTTTCATTTAAAATAGAAACATGAAAATAATACTTTCTCTTCCTGATAACAAAGAGTCAAATTTGAAACTAAAATTTCATACTCATGACTACACCCATTATTATTACTTACTATATTTAAGGAGAAGTATGTAAAATATTTACCGCAATAAATCCTAAAATGACCATGATATGTCATCAGAGATTAAGGAAACATGCCAAGTTGAAATAGTTGCTACTCTGACAACAACACTACAGCCACAGTGTTTCCCTTTGAAATTCGCCGAATTGGTGAATGTGTTTTATTATTATTATTATTATTATTATTATTATTATTATTATTATTATTATTATTGTTATTATTATTATTAATATTATTATTATTATTATTATTATTATTATTATTATTATGGGTCCAACTGCAGTACTCATTTTGGACACGCATACATATTGCTGTATTAAAGGAGTTTTTAACTGGTTATGAAGTAGTCTCAGTTTAATACTAATCTCTATATGACCTACATAAGCAAACGAGACCAGCAGCGACAAATGTGACTATTTCTTTAGTTATTCTTGTTGCCTGCCACTGGGTCAGATTCACCTTGAAATCATCAACATATTTCACTTGTTTTCTTGTAAAACAGGCAGTCTTGCAATATACTAACTGGCTGTAGTGACTACAGTATTATTCAATAGTCAGTAATAACTAGAGACATGAGATTTCTTTATTAGTACTCAACAACAATTTAATGTTGATCTTTCCCTAACCTTAATTGAAGTGCTTTTGTCACAGGAGGATGGACACAAACCTCTGACTGTTGTTAAAGTCCTGTAGTTTGTACAGCCACCATCCACCCCAATCACCTCCTCATGAATCCAGTGCCTTATATAAACGTATTGTTCCAAAGAATATTTATGAAAATGATTAGTAATATACAAACATAATTTCTAGGTGACAGGATTGAAATGAGATGAAATGATTTACACCATCCGGACCAGAAGAGCCTATAGTTACATTTTCCCAGGAAAAGTAACAGTGGGTAGTGATTTGGCCACTTAGGAAGAAACAGGAGGGAATTTTTCTTCAGATAATCTTATTTTTATGTTATATTTTGTGCTTATGGAAGAGGAAATGCTTTTGTCCACAGGGGCCTCCAAAATCAACACAATGTGAAAGTTCTTTGTAGGCAGTTTAAATATTCACATTACTTGGAGCTGTGTGAGCTTTGCAGGGTTTGAGGCCTTGATGTATATTTGAGGTGGTATAAATATGGAAATGAAGGCATAGCACTTTCATATCACAATACAGTAAATATGACTTTATGCAGGATAGAATGAAACCATGAATACCATTCCAGAAAGAAGTTAATATTGCACAAAGCCACATACTGCCACCAAAACCTCATCCGGCGGGTTTGACGTCTACCAGATCCGTCAAATCTGATCCATCCTCTCCACGGGGATCCATGTTCAGGCTTTAGTATTCACTGTGTGCAACTCAATCTCCCATCCAGAGAGTGTCTAGAAAAACTCTGCTACCACAACTCATCCACTCTGCTGCAGCAGCACTGTGTTCAGTGATGCTCCCCAAGTCCTCCTCTTATCAACAACACTATAAAGGGAACCGCAACTCCTGTTTGCTCTTCCTCTCCTGGATGAGGTTTGTCACTGCTCCAGCTGGTCTTAACATTTTGATACAATGGTGAAATGATTAAATGATTTCCCCATGCCAGTTAAAACAGCTAAGCTCCCAACCTCAGCTCCATCAACTGTCTTTTCAATAAATTACTCAACTCAAGAACTATTTTGTGACTGCAGGGTGTAATTTTGCCTGGTTTTACATTTAGTTAAAGAGGCCATAAGAAAAGTAGCTATTAGAGTGAAATAATGTATAATACAATTGTGGACAATTATAGTATACTTAAAATAATACTGTGCACATTTGATGAAATATATTTGATCAAATCTAAATTTTATATAGTCTATAAATAAATGTTTAAAATTTTTAATCTCTATAGTAACACTTGTGAAATTTCCTATGTCTCTATGATAACAGATAATTGTTCTTTAAAGTATACTGTAATGATATTTTTTCTCAGAAGTAATGTGGAATGATAGTGATACTTTAGTTAACTATGATCCTTATGTAGCTGTAATACAGCACTAACAACTGTCTTTATTTGTATAGCTTATTTTCAGGAAACAAAGGTTGAAAATGTGCTTAAAAAAGCAAGACAAGCAAAGAAAAGATACCGGGGCAGAAATTTCATGGGGGCCTTGACAGCCATGGCTGCCGTGTCCCCTCAGTTTGGCCTTCATTCTTTTAACCGGTTAAGGTATGACTCGCTGTAACTTTGCCTGAGAAAACGTAAACACAGACTTGTTTCATCTGAATCCAACCTGGTGGCAGCCATTAACACAACTATATAGAAATAGCTGATCCTTTTGCAGATGGTCATATAGAGGCATCAGTATTAAACTGAAACTGTTTTCTATCCTCCTTGTAATATCTTTAAATTCATTTTTTTTATTATTTATCCCTGGCATTTGGCCTATGTGCCTTCAGAAAATCGGAGACCAAATGGCCTTGGCCCTTAAATAATGACATTCCAGGCCTGATGGGTCCAAACATAATTTAGATAAAAAATTAAAGGTAGTGTGGTTTTAAAAGCCTAATTATAAGTTCAGGAATGTACTCTGGAGCTCTGCCATGTACCTTGCAGTGTAATTAAAATAAGTTTAAAATCAATTCTAAAACAAAAGAGGCAGAGCAATGAAGCTCATCAGAATATTGTGAGTGGACGGATGTTTGTTTTTTAGCAGTTTACTGTTAATGTACACTTGAGGAAATATTGCAGTAATATCACAAGTGTCCTCGTTACTGTAAATCACTGTCAGTTTTAGGATTTCATTAAGACTCAAACAGCATTTCTATAATTAACTGTGCAGATGTTATATTGCATGAAGCTGTGGTGTTTCTTCTGGTGCTACATTACTATTCACACTACCTCTGTCAGACAAAAGACTTTCTCATTGATTGTCTTGTTGGTTTGAGATTACGCAGTGGGGTTCGATAGATTTTCAGCAGCACTGGGGTCATGAAACTCAATCAGTGCTCTTCTACAATTACTGCCTGAGTCATTATGGCAGAAGTTTTGGTATTCATCCTGTGTGATTACGCCCTACTCTACATCCTTTGTACCTCTCGAATGAGGGAGAAAGTCAAACCGGAAATGTAGAAAGTGAATAACTGACACACAGTTTCATGCAGCTTTTTGTTTTTTTCTGACATGTCAGTCATTTATCAGTGGTTAATATTAATCTGAATGTGGTCATGTCCTCTGTTTTAATTTCATTTACCTGAGATTTGTGTTACAATATAATTATGTTATTATGAACAAGATCAAACATATTATCCACTGCGCAGCAGGACAGGGTCAGCACCTTGCTGTCAGACAACCTATTCTGATCAGAAATTTAAGCTTGTTAAATTACTTTTTCCAAATCAAGCCGACTTCTTTCATAAAAACACTAATTTTACCTCACAGAGAAAGAGAGTTGCTGGGCTACCACTGCCACGACTGGTTAGTTTGCGAGTGTAATGACTTGGGTGAATCTAAAGTAACCCTTTAAAACACAGAATAACACAAACACCAAAATAATACAAATTAACTTACAAATTGAGCCATTGGTAGACCAGCAGCTCCTGTGGCAGTGTGGGGACAGCATTTAATGAGTTCTCCCATTGGAAAGAGCTACCTGAGGTTAAGTAGTTAAAGTACACTTAAACCAATATTGATCTTTTTTTGAGGTGACTAAAGTGTGTTTTACAGCTGACAGCAGTACATTACGTAGCTTCCTACACGATACTGCTGACGCTTCTTCAAACCACCATGTACTGCAGGCAGTACACTGACTATGGATAACACATACGGCCACACTTAAAAAAAAACTGAGCTATCCCTTCAAACAAAAAAACAAATGAAATGTTGAGGCTAAAGTTAAGTGAGCCTATTTAAAAAAGCTGACATGGATAGATTTCAGATTATTATATTATTTCACTGTTTTAAATCATGTTGTTCTGCTGCTGTAATATATTACATATGTTGATGCTAATAGGAGCGTTGGAATAGGAATTGGAATAAATATGTTTTGTCTTTATCAAATTTATATACCTCATATATACAATATAATTTACATATTTGGTGCAAGAACCATAACTTTTAATGTGTTGATAGCTATTTTTCAATTGATGGTTGATCACGTAGCAGAATAATGTCTCACTGTGATGACCTGGTCTATTTCGCATATCTATGTGCTATCTGTATGTCTCACATTGCTATTTAAATTACTCAGATACTTCATGCTACACGCTGTTTATATTGAATACAAATCGTACGGCGAATATGTGGGTGAAATCCAACGTGTAAATCATTATTATGACAGTAATGGTGTTTTATTGCCACTTCCATAAATACTGTGCACAAAGCCGGCCTCATAATTGTTTTTCATAGTCCTCAATGATCCTCATTTCTCAACATAACCTTCCTGGCTCTGGTTGAGAGTGATGATGTCGGCTTGTTCTTCTTATGATGCATTGTTCCAGGCTGGCCTCACTGGCGCAATACCCAGTATTCACAGGTGTTTTGGGAAATCATTTGTATTACTATTCTGTTTCAGGGGTCCTGTCCAATTTGCTGTGTCCTACCGTCCAGTCTGACTTGAAGGATCACCTCACAAAAAATATATATTTGGTTTGCTGCACATCCATAAACCAATACACAAAAATAAATCATCATATTGTGACCTGAGACTCAAACAGACATGCAGCACTGTAAGACAGCTGTGACAGGCCAAAGTCGTGAGGTGAGTCTAATTCTTGTGGATTATAACGAACAAGGAACGCCATCTTTCAGCAATATATTGCAAGATGCCACAGATGGCATCATCATAACTCCCCGTCATTAACAGGATCTCTTTTGGATAGACACTCAAAACTAAAAACAGGGGGGTAAAACTGTTCGAAGTGGAACATGTACAGTTGGTAAAATAAGCAATATTGGGGGTAATGTGCTACAAAATAAGCCATTAAAGTACTAAAATTACTTTTGTGTTGTAACAAGTAATATAACATGTTAGTTTGCGATTCAAATAATCAGTTATTTAGTTATGTTTTTAAATAAGCTATCCCTTATTGTTACAATTTTAGTATTTCCACCACTGCAAGAAGTACTGCTGCCTGCATCTCTGTCACCAGAGGAGACTCCAAGGGTCACTTTTTTTGCATTTGAGACAGGCGACAGATATAGTCTGTGTTTTTGTTAGACACTGTATCTCAAGTTGGATCTTGAAATAGATGTATTCAACAAATTCTTCATTCTTCAAATCTTTCTTCAACTCTATCCAGTGCACCTACTGAGAGACTTTTTAGCCTTGGAAGTGGAAATGTTGTCACTGAACTTCTTCTGCTCCTTTATAAAGGGCTAAACGAGAGAGAACATTGGTGTAGTGAGTCTGTGTGATTTGAAAAGCTTATGCACTTCTATATTTTGTATGGAAGCCTACACATTGACCTAGTTAACTAGTTCATTAGTTGCATGTTAAAACATGATGTACTGTATGCTATACGAGCCTATGTTTAATTGCTTTTATAGAGGCAGCTGGGTAATATGCCTCTGCACAGTTTACTGTCAGATTGTTAGCAGGCAAAAGGCTGTACATGTGCTGCCTGTCAGGTAACCATAGTTTCTATTTATTTCCATGCACAGCGCCTCAAATTATTCAAGTTTGCAAGTTTTATTTGCAGTTGAATAGCGTAAAAATTACATGTATGAACTTGTTAAGCTATTGAGCCACGGCACATTCATAATTTAATGTTTACCTGTCATCAGATATATTTGTTAATAGAGTTGTAAAGGGGAAATTACATCTGCCAATCCCAGGGTTTTCCACCAGCATACTGCAGGCCCTACAGCCCGCCCAACCTAACTGGACCCCACCAGGACTAAGCACTGCAGCTTTAAACTAAAACATGTTATACAAGTGGAAAACTTATTTAAGAAGTAACTCAGTGCGCATAGGTGTAGTGCTGCAGGAGTGCACTGGAATGATGCTGCGCCACTTTTTTTTCCTGTGTTTTTAAGCCTTTGCGGATCAAATCATCATAAAAGCATAGGGTCCCTATCAGACAGAGTGCAGTTTCCGCATTGAAAGTGGTCTGTTTTTTTCTGCAGACTTGTCTCACAATATTTTTAGTGGAAACCCCTGAATCCTATCATTAACCTGCTGACTTACGGACAATGGGCTGTAGACAAGGCAATGCAGTGACGATCGAGTGAACAGATTCATAAGCAGACGTATAGAAGGCTACACATCTTCTGAACATTGCAACCAAAAAATAGCAAAGGAGCTCTCAGTTTTGGTAATGCAAAAGTACTACTTTTCTCAGTAGGTAACACTGTAACATAAGTTACTTCTTAAGCACAGTAATAATGTAAAGTAAGAAGTTATATTGCCCAACACTAAAAATAAGCATATACTTCCTGCTAAAATGCTCTTCTCTGTACAAATCTGCCAACTGATTTATATGTCGCCATTACTGTGGTGGCAGAATCACTCAGTCAACAGTGAAATGGTGGATATTTGGGTTGATCATTAAGCCCTTATAACAGATGTAAATATAGAAGCTTTATAGTCTTAAATAAGTAGTCTGAAATTGATTATGACAGGTTTGGAAGGAAAAAGCATTATCAAAGCTCTTTGTCAAAGCTCTTTTTTTGGCAAATATTGTTGAATAGCTACACAATATGGATAGGGATGTGATCTAAAGGGGTTAAAAAGCCACTTTTCATCTTGACAATAAACCTAGCCAGCATTAACTGTTTACCTCCATCGTCAACACTGATTAATCTGCATGAAAGTTTATGAATTCTACATCCATACATATTTACACCCATAAAATATATAACAACAACACTTTGGCACAGAGACTGGAAAAGCATTGAGTAATATGTACTCTTCAAAATAAAAGTCTGCTTAATTCAAACAGGATTTCATGAGGAATTTATGATGCCTTGTTCATAATTTAGCACAACAACAACAACACACACACACACACACACACACACACACACACACACACACACACACACACACACACACACACACACACACACACAGACTTCAGCTGCATGTTTTAAGATACATAAAATAAGCAAAACATTTGTGTCATTATGCTGAATTAGAATGATAATTGCTGTGCATTATCATCATGGAAATATTCAACTTGCACTTTGTGACCAAATGTAAGCAGAGAGCAGCAGTTCAGCTCACCCTCACACTACCCAGGACATCCCTTTCAAGCCTCAGCCAAAGCCTGTAGCTATTGGCCTGGTTTGAGAGTGTCTCTGAGGATCCGTCAGCAGCCAGTCTGCGTGCTGGCAGGTGGTCTGGAGGCATGACCAATACGCTGCAGACACACAGACACACAGACAGACAGACAGTGCTGGGGCTCTGAGGGACTGCTAATCTGGGGCCAAGCCAGAGTCCTCCGGTCGTGTAGCTCCCAGCTCACTGTGTCACCCTCTGTTTCAAAAGCATTACTGAACTCTAAACTACATTAACCTCCAGGCAAGGGCGAGTTCCTTCAGTCCAACATGAGCACGCAAGTAAACAACATGGAGTGCGACACTGAACTGAGCAATGGGCCTAAATGATTCTTCAAACTGTTTATACATCGGGCTAGGACCCTGGTTTGTAATATAGGTGATAAAATCATCAATGTGTCCAGCTATAAAGCAATCAGTGGGGCTATTATCAGGCCCAGGAATTCTTAAAGCATGTAATTTCTGGAGGAAAATGACTTACGGGACTAATCTTCCTCCTTTACTGATGATTGCATCTCTATCATTAGCGAGGACTCATATTTCCAGATTCAGTCCTCTCGTAAGCTTGTCTCCATTTCCTTCTCACAGTGCAGTGGAGTCGGGAGTGGAGCTGAGGAGGAGTTGTCTCCCGCTCCTCGCTGTTATTGAACAGGCTGATAGCTGCATTAATGACTTTGTACAGTAGATGTGTGCTATCATTAGCTATCCCTGCGGAGGGCTGTTCTTTCTCTGGCCCATCTGCTTGTGGTACTGCTGAACTGAACGCACACCAAAATTATTTTCATCCAAGTCAGAGCTGGTGTACAAATAAAGCATGGCACTGTGAGAAGAATGCAGCATAACTGCAGACACGGTGCGTCTATCCGCCCCGAACAATGTCGGCGTTCTCTTCACACATCACTGCTGACAGCAACAATGACTTTGAGTCCTACAACTCTCGCATGTGCTTCAGTGGGCTCACCGGGGAATGAAGGTCATCATTCAGACTTCCGTATTAATTAGCTGTGATTATTTATTGTAGCTAAAACTATACAAGAGAGAGCACGTCACAGTGTGAGGGATAATTTCCTCCACTGTGTTCACTTGTTCCTGTCAAACCATGTAAGTACTGTCATCAGTTTCCCTGTATTAAGGATCAGATGAATTATATTCTATATTTGTCTTATTGTCAACATCCCATAGAGAGACCAAAAAAAAAACAACAACAACAAAACAATTAATTGATCCTATTGTCAAGTATTATCTGTGCAGCCAAAGTCTGATTATAACAAAGGCTGTAGTCCAAAAACTATAACAAACGCATCAATGAACTATACACTATCTTGGATTGAGTTTCTGTTCTATGATTAAAAAAGTACAGGGCTGATCCAAGCATTTATATTATATAATATTATATATTAGAATTTGACTATTTGATCTCAGTATATTAAAGACATGCTAACTATGTATAAACCAGCATGAACTCTCAGGTCTACTGACAGTGGTCTTTTAACCATTCCTCGCACAAACACTAAAGCAGGGGAGGCAGCCTTTTGTTTCTACGCTCCAAGTAGATGGAACGTCGTCCCTCAGGACCTAAGAGAGACCCCTTCACTGAGCACTTTTCAAAACAGCCTATGGCTAAGTTCGTCATGTGTGTGCGTGAATGTGTTTTTACTTATTGTTAACGTGTGCATGTGATTGTACACATGTTTATCTTTGACACATGCATATGTGTGCATGTGTCTTGTATATTCTTGTTGTTTTGTATATTTTGTACTTTTTGCACTGGTATTTGTATTTTATTCCTACAGATAAAAATATAACTCAACCAATAACTGCTTAGTTATAAATTATGCAAAATATAAATATTTTAAAAAAAGGTCAGGGTGCAGGGTGGACTCATTATCTCAGTACAGAGGGCAAAATTCATGCCCTTTCCAACATTACTTTAAAAAAAAAACATGAACTGTAGGCAGTGGCTAGAGACAAGTTATTTTTTGATCCCGAACTGCACCACAAATAATACATATGATGCTTGTGAATTTAAAAGATAATTTTATAAGCCAAGAAAGTTACACAGATGAAGTATCAGAAACAACTGAAGTATCAGACTGTGAAAATTCAGAATTAGAAAGACTGCACACCCAGAAGATTGACTCCCTCCAAAAGCTAACTTTATCTGCTGAAACTACACTGATTGTGTGTTTTTGTGCTGGGATGTAGTCACACAACAGTGGGTCTTACTCCCGGCTGATAAAATGACCAGGAGTTGCTGGATAAAACACATCCTGTACGATAACGTTAGAAGAGACAACGATGTTGGTGTTGATGATGTATTTTGTGCAAGACAATACATGATTTCAACCAAAACTAAGCTAAACGACTGTTTCAGACTGCCAAATATCATATGTGTAATTTGTGGCACAATTCACATGGGATAAAAAAAAAGTTGTCTCTTGCGACAGACTACCCTTCATATCTTTATCTGGAGTCAGGTTCCATTGGGCACACTGGAAAGGGCATGACTTCACCTATATTTCTAAATTCCTGGCCCTGGGTACTGTATCTTACAGTACTTTGACTCAATTCCTCATGCACCCTCCTGCTGATGTTAATACTCACTAAAGCACCAAATGCATGAACCCACAGCTGAAAATGATCTCAAACCAATGCACTACAGGGTGCCCTCACATTTCCCAAAGTCAAATTCCAGGCATTTTCAACTTGTATTTTTATGAAAACTATCATTTAGCCCGTAAATTCACCAGCTGAACAAATGCATAGCCAGTTTTAGTGTACTCTTAATATTAGCCCGCTAAATGCAGGAGGCTGTTCAAGGTTTTAGCTCTTGAATCAACCATGATTTGATTTTTTTGATTGCAAGCCAATGCTCATTGACATGGCAACCTCCTGACATATTGTCGTCTGTTGGCCTCCCACTCACTGTTGCATCAGAGGACACTTATCAAAAAAAGACTGACAGATCACACACTCAGAGTGACAAGCGAGGCTCAAACAGAGTTGTCATTTTGTATGAAAGGCAAAAGCATTTAGGCTGTCTCTGACTTTCTGTATTTCTTTATTTAAAAATCTAACTATTCAGCCAGATAGCGATTTACTATTAAAGTAATGCAATTACAATTTCAGTTTCAAGCACTTTTTAAGTCTTGAAAATGCCACATTTAATTAGTGTTTTCATGGATTTCCAGCAGCTGTACGAACCTTGGCACTATTCACAGCAGTCTGAGTAATAATGGCAAAAAGCTACAGTGCCCAGTCAAAAAAAGTAAAGACATTTTCAACTGCTTTCATTCACTGCTTACTGCTGTTAGCTACTTTTTAAATGTCCCAGTGGTGGGGGGTGCACACACCACTTCCTAACTGGAAGCGATGTGAACAAGCAAATGTCAGATTGTTTCAGTTGTTTTGAAATCCACGCTGACATGTTTAAGATTTACCCTTTACCCTTCAGTGGTCAGAATGAACAACAAGATAATTATTGACAAGATTGAGGAACAGCACATCTCATACGATCCACGGCATTAGGATACCCTCAACAAGGACAAGGTTTGAAAGGAAAACAGGGAGCTGTTGGGAGTTAAAAGTAAGTATAATGTCCTCCAACTGTACAGATGCATGAGTTAAGAAGTTAGTTATTAATAAAGACATCACACCCCTGTCCCGTCCTGCTGGCTTACCTTTTTTTACACACACATTGATGCTGGTATTACCTCCACTGCCAACTTAAATGTGAAACAACAACGTCCCACCATTCTGTGTTTGTACGTTTTATACAGAAGGTCAAGGTGGACTAACAGAGTAACATTCCTGCCACGTACAGTCTGTATAAAAGGAGCTACTGACAGAGTAATGAAGGGAAAAAGTAAGACAAATACATTGTTTGAGTTTGTTGACAACAAATAACATAGAAGAAAATCAGCCTTACAGCCATAATGTAGCTCTGAAGATAAATTTCATTCATCTAAAATCTATCATCAAAAGCACCAGACTGCCTGAACACCGCTCATGAAAATAAAAACACATCTTGGCTGGATATCCTTTTTCTCATCTCTTTACTAATGTCCACTCCACCTCTCCACCATTTCTAAATGCACAGACCACATCGCTTGCAGCCAAATTACACTTTTTCAATGAGTTTAGTATTTTGACAATGTGGTCCTCAGTGACCTTGCTCCCAACAGCCATTAAGTGTCATTATCATAGTTAATTTTCAACACATTACCTGGATGAACAATGGCGCGTAGCCACAGGGGGTTGACATTATTACTCACCCTGATGCCCAGCTCCACATTTTCTCCCCCGTACACCTCCATCCCCTCATCCAGCAAGCCAATCTCCTCAAAGTACAGCCTGTCCACCACGAAGCAGCCAATCAGGGCCGGGCTCCTGGGGATTAAAGATGATGGAAATCAGTTTTGTTCTTCTGCACAGGTAATGTTAGCTTGGCACTGTTGCTATAGTAACAGCAGAGACAAGAAGAGGAATATGACCTTGTACAGCATATAATTTGTACATGAATTGTACATGACTTACCCTTTTTTTAAGCAGGGTTGACAATTGTTTACCTAATTTCAGATAAAGAATATTTTATATTATTTCATTCAGGCTGTGAGGACTGGGATGTTTACTTACTGGATTGGTGCGCTCTTGTTGCCCTTGTGCCACCAGGACTTTGGTGGGTTGAGGTAGCGACACCACAGCTCCCAGTCAAAGCCCTGGGCAGACAGCGGATACTCTTCAATCTCAAACGTGTCGTACTTGATGTTATCGAATGATGGGGAGATTATGCGAGTTCTGTCTTCTTTAATTCTCTGCAGAATAGGTTCAGCCCTTTAAATATGGAAAGAGAAAGTCATTTTAAATTGAGTGTTTGTTTTGACAGCCTTTCTTCATTACCTTTGTGATCATGTCTGTCATGTAAGGAGCACTTTTTAAAAACCAGTTTCACAATTTCAAGATGACTTCAATCCAATTTATTAGTCTGACAAAGCATCATTTCCCATCTGATAAGATGGTGGAATTTTTTAATCGAAATATGCAGAGATAAAATTTGCTTATTCACTAACACTTATCAGAGTAATTCAAAAGCCACACACTACATTTACAAGGTCATTTAATGTGCATGCGTTCCCTCCTACTTGCACTCCCCTTCTAAATACATGGAAAACAGGTCTGACAAGATAATGCAAAACAGGCTATAATTTTCTTGCTTTTAAGGAATTCATTCAAAATAATGTGATATAAAGATTTAAATCTACATTTTGGGTTTTTTGTTGAGAGTTAAATGAGAAGATTGATACCACTCTTGTATTTCTTTGCACAATAATTTAGAAGCTACTGCCAGAGAACTGTTAACTCAGCTTAACATAAATCCACCTACCAGAATCCCCAAAGCTCTCTAATTAATACGTTATACTCTGTAGGCAAATTGGGAAGGGGGGTTAAGGATAAAGCAATTGTTAGCAAAATAACCAATATACATCCTCTTTGTTAACTTGCCATTTCCCCTCTCCATCCCCTCATAGCAGAGAGGAAGCAGGGGCAGAGGGGTTGTGTAGTTGAATATGTTAGTCTAGTCTGTCTGACCCATTGATCCTTTATTTGACCGAGGTTTGTGGAAGATAGAATCTATTAGGGGTCGACCGATTATCGGCCTGGCTGACTATCAGATCTGATATTCAGCAGTTTTACAACTATCCGATTGCTGATAAGATAAATTTGTTTACAAATGCAGTACTTTGACCCTAATGCAGCTGTCTCTGTAGTCACCTTCTGTGGTATCACTCAATATCCCACCCACAACACTACCTGATTGTTTGTACGTCACAAGTAACAGCCTATCAACACTGAAGGCTGTTGTACCACAGACAGGGAGTCAGGTACAAAGGGGCACATTTGAAGATGGGGCAATAATTTTTTCATTTTTACTGCAGTTGTGTGAATCAGTTATCGGTTTCCTTGATTACTAATAATTAGTATCTGCCCTGAAAAAAACAATTGAATCCTAGAGTCTAGGGCTCGATCATGGCTCTGAAATATTACTAACCTAACTGTGCAGCATATTGTTAAATCTGTGGTGCGGTCCGTGGTACTGAAGTAGGAGAAAGATTTTGTAATTATGCCTCAGTCCAGCCTAAAGATGCCATGAACTGTAAATATAGATAACCATATACAAAGATCCCCCCAAATTAAGCCAAAAACATCTCGGTGGCTGGCTTCAGTGTAAGTCATAAACCCCTATGACCTCTATGAGGGGACACAGGCCAAACTACAACATCAAAGTACAAGTCAAATAAATTTTCCCAAAAGATAGTTTCTGTCATTTTAGGTAGTTCTTATCACACTGATGTATGTTCAAGTCCTCATTTGGCTTTAATTAGTTAGTTGATTCTATAAAGAGATTGAGTCACCTGGTTGTATGGGCGGGAGTATACTCCAAATGATGTCACCAGCACAAGATGGCAGCACTTGGATCCGGGATATTTTGTCTTAATTTTTATAAAGTCAGAGGACGTGGAAATGTGTCAGTTTTAATTTGTGTCAGTGGTCCAGCCTGTCTGTCAGTTTTTCTACTATATATCTTATATAGTAAGTTGCTTAACAGAAGCGGTCCTCCTCGGCGAGCTAACTGGCTGCCTGCTGGAGCCTGATATTTAACAGACAGAAATGAGAGTGGTATCAATCTTCTCATCTATGTTTTGGCAAGAAAATGAATAAGTGAATTCCCAGATGTACCAACTGTTTTAATGAGTTCATGTGTGGATCAAGAAAGCAGATAGAGAGCAGAGAGCATGCTTATCTGGTGGAGTATGAGGACCCTGGCAGATTACAGATTGTTGTGATGTTGTGCAGAGTGCACTCATGTGTATATCGTCATAGGCACAGAATACATCCAGTAGAAAAGAAGCCAACCAGAAGACTTTGTTATTAAATTAGATAATTTTCTGTAAACCCACACAGATGGATATGACTCAAGAACCTGCTCTCTTGTGTTGAGCTGTGTTAGCCTCATGCCGCACTCCGCGTGAGTGACTCACCAGCCAACGTTGAACTCGACGTGGGCATCAAAGAGGGCAACAACTGGAGCGGTGGCAGCCCTCCACCCACTCACTCTGGACCGGATCAGACCCTCCTGCTTGGAATGCCGCACCATCTTGATGAATCCGGGACGTTGGCTGTTGGTCTCAGACACAAAATCCTGCAGCTTCTCCTTCAGCTCATCTACAAAACACACACACACACAGACACACATTTTACATCAACACCTGAAGAGTTTTTGAAGATCCTGTGTGAGATAGGTGAGTAAAGTGAGAGCTGCTTGTGGGAGCAAACTTCCACCCACAAGACGCCGTCATGTCCTCCTGCAGTGGGCAGTATTTCATTGGTAGAAGGCCAAAAGTACTCATGCTTCACTGCTTTGATCACTGGACCAAAGAGGCAGCAGCTTGAGCCAGCACTGCAGACCTCCATGGGGCTTACCAGTCATAACGGGATATTGCAATATTGAGGACTCAGCCGGCAATGCTTTTCAAAACATGGGGGGAGGAGAAGTCCGTCCGTTTTAATGTTTGGCTTCAAAGTTTACCTCCATTATTACCTGAGCTATATACTGTATGATGACTCATAGCCAGCGGGATAAGAGTCAGTGCAACTTAAATGAAAAAGAATCATAGTTCTCCATGCAAGTTATGAGTGGTAGCAATATTTCTGCTAATTCTCTCAAAAATACAATAAATTACAGCAATGGGTATATAAACTAGAGATTTAGATTGTGCTAAAATCAGCATGACAGTACACCATGCTCATCTCTAAAAATATTACTCTGACAACATTTATAAAGTAATTAAATCAACTTTCTTAAATTAATATAATTTATGGTGCTGTTATTTTGCTGCTACACCACCCCTTTAATTCAGGTGTGCAAGTCAGAGAACAAACAGTTTTGTGACTGGGGTTAACGTTAATGTTGTTTTCGAAAGGCTAAACACCAAAACAAATATGAGTTGTAGCTGATTATGATGTGAGATAAAAACATGTGTCAATATATTTTGAGTTTTGGACTTTCCAACGCTCTGGAGTTATTGGGAATGTTTGGGTCACAAACAAACTCTGTTCAGCGTCCGTCATCTGTCCCAGGGAGTCTTTGTGTCAGACGCCACTAGCTTAAAAATACATGTGAAGTTTGTGGACGTAGCAGCCAAATCTGTATATGAAAAAAAATAAAATAAAAAATTATCAGCAGATATCTTGGTCACAAACGGACTGAGCTAGCAAAGTGTGTTTGTACGTGTGGCATTTGTTCAGTTTGGGATTAACATTAGCTGAAGTTGGGGTTCTACTGACGTGAGTGATTGCTTTCCAGGTATTAGTCAGATTTTCTTTTTTGTTTGTTCTTTAATGTGGTGATACATGTTGTACCATGGACTTTTTTTTGTGGTGTTATTGAACCTTGAGCTTTCGATATTGCTGCATTCCTGTACAGAAAGTGTTAGAGATCTCCTCGTGGCTGAATGAGCAACATTCAAGCCAAGTGAAATAACTTGGGCCATTCAATGTTCCTTTCAAAAAAAGCCACTCTTTGGAGTCGGCTGTGAAATGTCAGAAAAAGACAGCGAGTTAGTAAAACCACAATTATATCACCACTCTCATACTGTACTACCAACCGAATAAAGCTGAGAAAAATAAAACTTTCATCGGCACTGCATTTCATCATCTCTTGTATAAATCACCTTCGGCTGTATTCTCACTATTCCACTTTTAACTGCCTGTGCCTTTTGAGTTTGAAGGGAATGGGGAGCAGTTGCAAGCAGACACAATATGGCTGCCGTGAAATCACGCTGTGTCTGGCTTCCTCAGAGGCAGGGTGAGTCAAAAAAAAGTTTGATTCTTCAAACCAACATAACTGGAGAAAAGTTCTTTTACAGAAGCAGTTCATCTGATCATGAAGTTTATTGGCTGTATTGAGAAAGTCTATATCCGCTGCTGAAACAAAGCAAACAACATGAGATTCAGATCAAAACATGATTAAAGCAGAACGTTTCCCCCCAAACACATACAGATTCTGTACAGTTACACCACACATTTGGCAAAGTGACAAACAAACCTGCTTCAGCACTGATTTACTTGAATATAAATTGTAAATCCTAAATATTTTTCAGCAGTCTCATTTTCTCCCTGTTTGCAAAGGACAAATTTAGGCTGTTTGGCATGGTAGTTAACACTGGCACCTGTTAGTAAACAAATCCCACACAGCATATCAATCAGTGCATCTACGACAGTGAATTTTAATATAAAATGCAAAGTATATAATGGGAACTACTTTAGCTCATGTATTTTCATCAGAAATCCTTCGGAGGTAAGCAGGGAAGTAGCAATTATTTTCACCCTTGTGTGGAATGTTTATTTTCCCTGGATGTGTTTTGAATGTTTACTTATGTTTGATTTGTTTGATTTGATTGAGTATTCATGAGTATTCATGTTTAATACAAAGTTCATGGAGGAAATATGAAAAAAGGGTAGGTCTTGATAAGTATTCATTTTTTGTACTCTTTTTGGACAAATTATGAAATATTTATGTATTGTTTGTCGAACAATACTGTTAAATTCAAAATCTAATCTAATCTAATCTAATCTAATGATCGATTTATTTAGCTATTTATGTATTAATTTTTTTTACATTTTATTGACAAGTTGGGCTGTAGCGATAACCGTGTGACCGCATCAACGCAGTGATGTGATGCTTACTACAGTGTTGAGCTCATTACAGTCATCACCACAAATTTTATTTTATTTTGTAGGATCAAACTAATGTTATTCCATTACACAATGTGATTGAGCTGTCACAGGTTTTGTTGTCATAACCCACAAACTCGCAGGAATAAATTGTTTTTTCACCACTGTGAGAAAAAAATCCATACTGTCAGTGTCCAGAGGAGACATGCTGTACTGAATGTCACGTTAATTTATAAAGTATATACCTTAGGTATAGATAAAACACCTGCAAGAGTCTAAGAACAGGTGTCCTGTACAGAATGCAAGGCCAAATTTGTGATTTGTAATATTGTGCTACACAGATAAAATTGAGTTGACTTTGTGATTTAATTAAAAGTCAATGAAATTAAAATGAATGAAAACTAATTTTAAATTGTGCATTTTTCACATCATGTTTGCTAGTGTGCAGCCTTTGCTGATGATTGCTACAATTTTATTCCACCAATTGCTGATCATTCAAATAAAATGAGAACAGAAATTAGTATCTTGTTGGCTGCATGCTCACACACATATCTGTCCTTGTCAATGTGCACAATACAAACACAATTGGACACGGACTTGTAAAGACAATGCTCCACAGCACTACTGATGGTCATAACTTCCACAGGGTATCTTTAATTTACAACATCTTCTTACTAAACCCAAACACCACTACTCCTAATCTTAAATTTGTTCAGTGACGTCAGTTTGTTTAAACTGTCCCTGGGGCAGCAACTAAGATCACGGGGAAATAAATCTGAATATTTCATAGAAAGATACTAGTGTCAGAGATGCAAAGATGCAGGCCCTCAGAAACTCAGAATTGCTGCTATTTCCCAAAAGACAACAAACAAGTCTGGAGCAGAATATAATTTAATACAATACAATTTAAAGCAGAAGGACACTGGATTAGGAAAACAAACTTCATTTAAGTTTTAGCATATGTTGTAGAAATATTTCTTCAATTTGGACTCTAATTCTGGCTAAAGCTTCTGTAATTACTCATGCAAGCAGCTGCTGGTGACGTACTACCAGATTACTGTATCCGTAATGATTTTTAATCCATCAATAATTAAGACATTCTGACGTTTGCGTGAATTGAAAACAAGACTGATGATGTGTTATGCCTCATAACAAATCATAATAAAACACAGTTCATTACACCAGGCATGGCTGATGGCCAGCAGTCATCAGTCTTTCAGGACTGATATCCTGCTGAAGCTCTGCTGGGAAGCAATGGGCTTTGAGATGGAGCTGGACTGGAACAACAAGCAAACAGGTTTCCAACATCCCCGTTCAGTCAAGCAGTAAATCCTGTAACGTATTCAAAACGTAGGAAGGACACAGGTTTCTCTCAGAAGATAAAAAGCTAAATGGCGAGCTGAAAAATGGCGAATACACTATAAAGCTTACCTCTATTGTATCGTCAGTGTGATATAACAGAATAACGCTGCATGAAACCACCTGAATATTGGCACTAGGCTTCTGAATCCACAGCAACACACTATCAAAGATTTCTATATCCAAACCAAAACATGTCTTCTCAGTCTAACAGAGCTTAAAGGGATAGTTGGGATTATTTGATGTGGGGTTGTATGAGGTACAGAGAGGAGGACCGGCTCAGAAGCAAAGCCAAGTACTGCTATGGAGAGTGTCAGCAACAAAAGGTATTTTATCCACTTAATAAAGGTCCAACTTAAAAAAAAACAACATCAATTTGCCATCAGACAGCCTTTTCTGATGGAAAAGTGCTGTTATTTAAGCCAAACATCACTCTCTCTAAAACAAACAAATTCTACAGGCAAAAACAGTCATTTTACCTCACAGACCGCAGGATTTGTTGGCTTCGATCTGTTCGTTTGTTTGACTTATTGTGTGCCTTCGGTGTTTTAAAAGGATACTTTAAATTCACCGCAGTAACACAGTTACAAATAAACTAATAGATTAAGGCAGTGGTGGACAAGCAACTCCCGTTTTCTGTGAAGTAAAATGACTGTTTTCGGAGTTTAGTGGGTTTGGAGAGAGTGATATTTGGCTTGTTTAATGGTGGTTTCCCAGAGGAGGCTGTCTGAAGGCAAAGTAAAGCACTGAAAATATTAATACTAATAATATTAATATTAATATATAAAGCTGACCCTATCACAGCAGCAGCTTTTGTGCTGGTGCTCCTCTCTGCTTTTCTTAACTAAGATAAGATAAGATAAGATAAGATAAGATAAGATAAGATAAGATAAGATAAGATAAGATAAGATAAGATAAGATAGTTTTTTGTAAGAATGCAGAAAATTTAATTGTGACAGTGTCGTATGTGTAGTGCTTAAAAACGATATTTGACTGATGAATGGGATTTAGTAAATGTTTCATTTGATCTATAATCTGTTGCAGCCTCATAACTGTATGTTGATGTGTGACTGAACTGAGCTCGTCTGTCTAACAATGCTGCACATTCTCTTTGTGAATGTTCAAACTAAACACCATTTATCACCACGTAGGCATTACTGCTTGCTTGCACAGCAGATGGCAAATCGGCATGGATACAGGTTTCACAGTCGCTGTGTAGTTTGCGCTACACAACTCACTACACAACTCTGCAGGTGTGAAAATATCTGTTTAAAATATCCAACTGATAACTTGCTCATCATCCACAATTACACCAGTTTTGTATCCAAATCCTGGATCTCGAGTTTGGATACAAGACAGGCAGTTTGTTAAAAACATTCTGAACACATGTTGCTGAAGTTCCTGTACAAATACGCACTGCTTGTATTTTATAGTTGGCAGTACGTACTGTAAACTCAGCTTTGTTGGTTTTCGTTCATATCATCCCAGCATTTGTGTTCTCTCCAGCTTTCATTGGCTGGACCTACAGCGACTGCTTGCTGGATGTCCAACGCGTTTCAAACAGTTGCCTGAACTTCTCTGCACACCTGATTTGTTGACCGAATCCAAAACACTCACAGGGATGGACAACAGTTTAAAGAGAGTGGAAGCAATTCATAACACATGATCACCATGCTTAGTCTGAATCATACACCGGTCAAAAGTTACATCTTGATCTTGATTACAACTGAAACCATTAGTTGAGAAAACAATCAGCAGATTTATACTCTTTAACTCTTTAAATAGAAGGATAATTAAACGATAATTTATTTTAAACCTGGCCCTATTTTTTTTTTCATATTTTGTGATCTAAATGACAAATAATTGTAACTGGTCACCTCAGCTGGTAGCCATGAAACAGGCTGCAATGGTTGCAACATAATCCAAATGTGCGCACCAAAGTAAATCACTAAACCTGATGGTTTTTGTCAGTCTGCCACCGCCTCAATCAATTAGTTTGCTTTGGTTATTAGTTCAGATCTGAACTAATGTGTTAAAACACCAAAGTCAAACAGTAACACAAACAAACTTAACCGATCCAGGCGGCGGTAGACCAGCATCTCTTATGTTCTGAGAGTTTCTGTCAAAAGGAATTTGGTGGCTTTGAAGAGAGCACTGCAGCGGCCTCGGTATCCTGTCAGAAAGGGGTCTGAAAATGTTTATTTCCGTAGGAATCCTTTCCATAATATTGTCAGACACTTAGAATAACAATCTAAGCCTGTCAGTCACCAAGGCGAGGGCTTTCAGAGGATGTACTTTGAAGAGCGTGTTTCTGTTACACAGCAGCCTTTGCAGCTCAATTGTCCACCCCCTGCAGACGATCTACTGGATAAACTCCAAAACTTTTTATACCTATAGGGGGTATATACGATTATCTGCTCAAATTAAAGGCAGTTGGACTCGACAGTAGTCATTACAACTGACCAAAGACACAGCCTAGATCCCTGTGCAGGACTGTTTTCTTAGTCCCACTCCTGCCTGCTCACAGTGGATTTCTGACCGCCTGCTCCCACAAAATCTATGTCCACTACCGCCTCTTCTTGCAAATATTCTAACCATTCAATGTCACACCATAGCAGAGTTCAATTGATTTTGTGTTTTCTCCTTGATTTTGTCTTCTCCTTTTCCTCAGGGAAAGAAAACACATTATCTTTTTGTGAAATTAATAAAGAGTTGCACACCTGCTTGTAATAACGTACAGAAATTATGTTCTAGTGCATAATTACATTCATACTAATTACAGTTATCTAATTAAACAGACAATAAAATTTAAATGTTCATGTCTACTCACTACAGAGATATTGTGTATTTGAGGTAAACCGGCTCTCGCAAGATTTGCTTTGATTCCTGTGGGATCCCGATCCCCACGGAGTGGCCACGGACTATCACGGCTATTTTTATGTAATTACATTACTGGAAAGACATTTTGCATGCAGCAGTATTGATGTTCACAGTTACATCCAGAGTGAGGATGCATGTTTGTAGAACAAAAGCTGAGGAATATAAATGAAAGATGCTAAATATTTAATTGATAGTCAACACAGTATATTATGACTTTTCTTTTTCTTCTGGCTTTTGTCATTCTATAAACAGACAGCTCCGACGTCTTGTTGAATCTATTTGCACAGTCAATTGTACAACAGCCCTTTTCCATTTTAGATTTTAGTGTTTTTTGAAAGTAATGTTGCCACTCAGTAGCCTTTTTGCCACACAGTGGGTGTAACTGCTGAGTCAACTAACTGAGTCCGCACACCAGAAGCTGCTCCTTATAGCACTTTTAATTATTTATCATCACGTTTTCACAATTTTATACTTTTGTTTTTGCATTTCTGTCCAGCACCCAGTACTTATCATTTTTGGATGTATGTGCTGTTTTTTTAAATTTCTTTGCACTTTCTCATATTGTAACATCAAGCATATCTTCTATTAGACATTTAATCTCTAACATATGTAAAAAAAAATAGCACCAAGCTATAAAAATACCAGAATTACCCTTTAATTAACCAACTAAGATATTCAAATCTCTCTGATGGGGACCTAAAAGG
This sequence comes from Lutjanus erythropterus, assembly GCF_056507025.1. Lineage (NCBI taxonomy): Eukaryota > Metazoa > Chordata > Actinopteri > Lutjaniformes > Lutjanidae > Lutjanus > Lutjanus erythropterus. The sequence goes on from NC_139317.1 coordinate 22,581,789, forward strand.
CTCCATCACCTTCAGAGATGAGATGAATCAGACTCACAAGTTCCTGACAACTAGTGATCTGGCAGAGACACCATGGGAAAAAGATAGAGGTTTGGATAAAAACATTAAAGTATTTTAGAGGTTTTGATAAAAGCATTAAATTCTTTCTGCTGTCTGCATTTTGCTTAAAATTTAGCTGCTCATCCCAAAACCCTTCACCCTCACATATATACAAGACTATTATCATTTAAGTTAAAGTATGGAATCATAAGTCCTCTGACAGCCTGTCTAATAAGTGAGCCCTTCTCAAAAGCCCACTCTTACACAGACGAGCCTTTCTCGGGCCACAGCTTGGGACATTATCCAATTAAGGAGGAATCAGCTAGGTCAATTTGCCCTTCTCTCCCTTGATAGCTACACATTCTCCTGCATGCTAATGCCTCTCGGAGGTGAGCTGTGACAGTGGCTGATGACTAATGTAAAGCTGTGGATGCCCGGGAGGTTAGCCGCGGACGCTGACCCCTTCAACTATCTCGGCAGCATCACGGGTCAACAGGCTAACGACATTTAGCACACATAAGATTCACAGTCATGGTGATAATGATAACACCAGGCCTATCAGACAGAGTTTGACAGAGTGCTCAGGCAAACAGGGTGAAATGCCATCAGCAAAATGTCACCGCGTGACTTGGGTCCCTGAAGGAGCTAAAGGCGACTGCTCCCTCGCTCTCAATTACGTGATGAAATATGAATGTTAATGTGATCTGATGTGATAATCCAATAATATGCTAAGGGGAGGAGTGGGTACAAACTTTTGGGTTTTCATTTTTACATTTTTTAGCAGATAACTTTGGACATTTTCAACTTTCTGGTCAATAATGGCCCGAGGGAGGCCGATCATTCTTATTCCAGCGTATAAGTTATAAGTTAGTGAGGGATCCTACAGTAATCTATATTCTGTTCCAGCAGGCCACAAGCCATGCTACATGTTTTGCATTATTGACTTTGGTACACACATTCTTCCCAATGCCAGTATTTCCCATGTTGATTGCCCCTAATGGCTGTCTCAGTCCTTGTTACAAGCAGCTCAGCCCATTTAAAAGTATATAGCCTATAAATGACCTTGGCACAGTATCATTACCTTTTTATAGCCGGCTTTCTGCCTTTGTAATGTAGTTAAAGTCCTGCACTGTAAATTATAGGGCCACTTTTCACAGGTGACTTCAGGTCCATGTCTTGTGCCTTGCACGGCAGACAGAAGTCACTGATCAGTGAACTCACACATCAGTCTTCTCAGTCATAACAAGCAAACAGAGCTCAGCACATTGTCAGCATATTCTGGATATCTTTTCCACCTGACACTGTTTACATTACATCCAATGCATGCAGATGTAAGAATTAGGGTTGCAAATGCAGACAAGATACGTATAAACACTTCATCACCTTGCTGGATTGTTATCTGCCTCGGGGCAAATTTCCTGGCTTTGCAGCTAATTAGTGTTATTCATCTATCGGTTAAATCCAGTGAACACAGCCCCTCATTAAAAACATTAAAGGAGTCTGGAGGCCATCAGTGGAGCAGTAAATATCACAGATATGGATTTCTCCACACATGAGGCAATGATATGTAAAATAAAGACCTCTTTTAACACAGAGCTGCCAAAGCTATTTTCTAAAATGGTGTTTAGCATGTTTGCAACGTGATCTAAAATTTATGTTTTTTACTTGTTTGGATCACAGTAGCCACTGAGGAGGACGCAACTACTGTTCCTGTGGTCTCCGCAAGATTCTGCATTCTAAGGTCTGTTATTTCTGTATAGCAGGCCATTGCTATGTATAACAGACAGTTGTTGCTATGGACACAGTTCTGATTAAAGACTCTGGAGGATTTTTTTTTTTTTAAGTAAGTAGCTGTGTAATATGCAGGATAATGTACAGTGATCATTATGTAAGGGATAATGTACCTGCTCACTGTACATTATTCTGCTTGTTACATGGTTACTTACCCCCCGCAAAAGTATTTTGGCACACATTTATGTGACACAAAATATCAATTTTACATTTTTTAATTGCTTTATTTCACAATAGTGACTGTGCATCAACCTGCTTGTTACATGGTTATGTACCAAAAAAATCAATAATTTGTCAAAAGATATTAATTTTTAAATTATTTTAGTGATTTAACAATGATTTTATTATTGCTCCAGAGTCTATGATCAATTTAATTAGCTTTCAATTACATGATGAAATATGAATATTAATGTGATCTGATGTGATAATCCAATTACATGCTAAGAGGAGGATGGGTTCAAACTCTTGGGTTTTCATTTTTACATTTTTTAGCAGATAACTGATAATATAGGGAATTCCCTGTTTAAAAAAAAATGCATTTGTGAACTGAGACTCAAAAATCCCACACACAAATGAGTTCACACATGACAAGCAGGTTAAATGTAAATGCAGGTTCAACAGTTTGCATAAAAATGTCACAAATCCACAGATGTTTTTGAGGAAAATTGAAAGTAAATAGAAACTGTATATTTGTGGATTTCTATTGCATTTATTTAAAACAAGACAAATTGGTGTGTGCACCAGAAATGCATTTGTGAATCTTAATATTTTTACATGCAGACTTTACTGACTTTTATTATACAACAATTGCTATTTTTATGTGCATAGGAAAATATTTTTGTGGAGAGCGGGGAAATACTGCACTGTGGACACTGTAGTTGTGAAAAGAACATTAAAAAAAAAAAAAAAACACATACCCTCTAACCTCAGAAAATAATGCAGTTAGTTAATGATGTACTCCTTGACCCAGGAAGCAACATCGGGTAACTATGGAGTAGCTTATGGAAGAGCAGACTAACACACAGTTCAATCCATTCTCACACTGTCACTCTTGTGTTTTTGTTTTTTGGAAAGCCTAAAAAAAGACAGCACGCCCCAAACTCTTTAAATCTCTCTTACTATAGCCGCACACCACTTCATTATGTAAAGAAATCCAGAGCATGACACGCCTGCCGTGCCTGGTTATGGTTGCTAAGCTACAATTGGCGAATCGCTGTATTGTAAAATGATGTTGCTTACTGTTATTGCTGTTGTCGTCCACCAGGATTATCTCTTTGAGCAGGTGGGAGGGCGTCCTGTTGATGGCAGAGTGAATGGACCGCAGGATGACAGACAAGGCTTCGTTCACAAAAATGAACACAATGCTCACTTGAGGGAGGTTTAAAGGATAAGTGATGTTTCTGCACCTGCGGAGGACAAATAAATAACAAAGCCCTTGGTGAGGAAATGTTTACACCTGCATCTTTTCTAAAGGATTAACAGATAAATTTGACACTGATTCCTGAGAGCAGGGTAATGTCAGATTTGCAGGCACTTGGCAGACTATATCAGGACCCTATTTTCATGAATCACGGTATAAATGTAGGCTCTGGCACCAGTTCATGGCCAGCAGATTTTTGGAAATTTAACGATCAGGGTGCTACTGCCATAGTGGTGCACCTGCAATGCAGTTATAACAGGGATCACTTTAGGAGGAATAAATAATTGGCCGTGTGGTAAGGTCTGACATCAATCAAGCTCCTCTCTTTCCCTTTTAGGATATTGTTTTGTGCCACCACATGCTGACATTTTCATCGTGAATACAGAAAGCCAGCTTATTGCCTCAAGAGGAAACTGACTCCTGTTTCCAGGAAATGCAGAGAGAGCAGTTTATAAGAAACATGACTGTAAAGCTGCAGGTAATGTCCTGTTTAATTTGAATTGAAGGTTTAATTCAACACTTCATTTAGAGGGGTTTGCGTGAGACAACAATAAATTATGTCTCTTTTAATCTGAAGTTGATTTTGTTTGAGATGTCTTAGTAATGACAACTTGACATTAATCAAGCCAATAAAAAACATAAAAGTGTGTAATGAATATTTTCCTTGACCACAAATGAGGTGGTATATTTTAGACTTGTCATTAAGTTTTATTACATCGTCAAATGATTTTGGCGGTCAGCCTACTTTAGCAACAAGTAAACTAGCCGCTATCTGTCCGTCCATCAGCTAATTCTATAAGCTAAATCACCTTGGTGCCTTGGTAGGGAATTATTCGTAATTCTTTTATGAAAACATTTGACAGTTTCATAAACTTAATGACATCTTTATGACAAGTCCCAGATGTCAGAGCCGGTCAGCCCTATATGCACACTACGCAACCTGCGTGAGGCCCTGCAAGGTACGCAAGGGCCCCGCCTCCTCCTCCTGTCAAAGTGGGTGTCAGTGTTTACAACTCTGATAAGAGGATGAAGCAGAACTAAAGAAAAAATAACATTAGAGAGTGAACAGGGTGAACAGTAATCAGGTAAACTTGTGTTTCCCCCTTTTCAAGTTTGATATCATTCATTCACAGTAACGTTAAGTAGATGCTCCTCCCTCTGTCTGTCTGATGTTAGCCGTGCTGCAGTCTGTCTGTCTGTGTCCTGCTCACAGACACATCCAGGGCTGCTCTGTGACTTTGTGTCTGACAGAAGTTAGAATGAAATACAACTATTTACCAAGTTTGATGGGCACCAACATGTAGCAGCATTTCTAATTTGTAGCTCAGAAAAGGTAATCATGTTGCGTGTGAATATGTGTTCATATGCATGTGCACACTTTCCTGTAGCAGTCTCTGTGGAGACCAGTCTGTCTGTCCAGACAATATATGGACATGATGTTACTCCTCTGAGGTGACCAGGAGTGTAAAATGTATTCAGATCCTTTACTGAAGCAAAACTACTAATATCACACCATAAAAATACCTACAAGTAAAAGTCCTGCATTAACAAAACCTTACTGAAATTAAAGAATGGAAATATTCTCAGATAAATGTACTTAAAGTCAAAGTATTCAGTGTTATTACGTCTGATGCTTTTGGATTAATATTATTGCTTTAGGTTATTGCTGATGTTTAAATAAGCTCATTTTAACTACTTTATAGGCCACTGTTGCCTAGTCTAATCTACAGACACGCATCATGGTCTATAAGATCATCACATGTCTGCAGTGTCACTGTCCGGTTAGAACCATGTATCTCTAAAAAGTCAGAAAATAGCCTTTGTTCAGCTTAGTGGATTTAACAGTCCAGAATTTGCCTGTAGTGTAGAAGCATAAATTTAGATAAAAATGGAACTAAAGTATAAAATAAGTACAGTACTTGATGTAAATATATGTAGTTACAGTCCACCACTGATTACAACTCTGAATTAATGCAAGATGGAAATTAATGGACTGACATTCACTGATGATTGATTAAATATTGAATGTAAAATCAACTTACTGACTAATTACCAGGCATCAGATCCAGTGCTCAGTGTTATGGTTTAATATTTTCTAGATTTTATATATTGTAAAATTTCTTATTCATGTTAATATTCACTCATCTTAAGTTTCTACACAAAATATTCTATTCAATAAATATTATTTTTTGTACCTTATTCAGTTCTATATAGATCTACATATTCTGGCAGATGGAGCAAACTGTTTTAAAGGAGGGAGGATTGCAGTGGGAGCACTGGGGTGTCAGGTGGGACTGTGTGGCTTATGTGGCTCCCCAGTCAGGCAGGAGGGCTCTTAGCAGAATTCTGCTTAGGGCCCCATGGAGGTCAGGACTCTGCAAAATGTACTTCTCTCGAGGTTAAGGAAAACATTCATGACACACTTATAATGGTCTCATGACAGCCACTGTCAAAACCAGCCACATGACACTTAAATGCAATGTTAAAACATACAGCTGAACAGTTTCTTTAGGTTTGATAATGTGAACTTGTCATAACAAAGACATCTCAAACAGCCAACTTTGCATTATGAATTACATAACTGACTAAATTAAACTTAATGGCAACATTCATAAAGGCTCCTTCATGTTCATAACAGGGGATGGCAGATGGCAAAGTTATGACGGTGTAAAGACAGTCTTATGCACAGCCCTTCAAGTTACTAATTTTTGAAATTACGATCCAGAACATAATATTTACTGTGACAGAAATGCACACAAAAGACAATTATTCCCTTAATAACAGGATGTGGATTGGCTCCATAATAATAAAAATAATGACATGACCATTCAATTTAATGGTACACGGTGAAATGTGTTGGTATTTTGATATCTTACCAGTTTCCTGTCCTGCAAGTCAAATTTTTTTACGAATGTCATGGCATGGGCATTACTTTGTGGAAAATACATGCAAAATGTGTGTGTGATTAATGTATCCCCCCAGAACCGTTTTAGATGAGTCTACAGAGCCAATAATAGTCAGAATGGATGATCTGCAGGGACTTTTGTGATGTGCAGTGAATAAAATGCCCTGAAGATCTCTGAGCTGTGTAAACCTTCGCACCACGATGTCATCTCCTGTAACCTTGGTGATGTGAACATGGAAGAGGCGCTGAAAACTGAGTCACAGCCAACCAGCGTTAAAGACAATGATGTATTAACTTTGGAGGATCACGGTGCTATTTGTCCTGGATTTAATCAAAGTGCCCACAGCGCACAAATAACTGCACGAGGAGCTGCAAATGCATGTGTCGCTTAATTTACAGGCTGCAGATGGAAAACATGTACTTGTGCGTCCTGCCACCTTCAGATGGCCGTAGGGGTCTGTGACACATACGGGTGCAGTAAGAATCAGCCCTTAACTGAACCTACTACAAACACGAGTTTTTCTTCACCTACATAATATGATTAACTCAGCAGCAGGTAATTGTGCTGAATGCTGTGGGCAGAGGTAAATTCTTCATTGGTTTTCAATTAGAGGCACTCAGGGTTTGAGAGGGAGAAACAAAGTGGTTTTTTCATGGCGAGTGCCTCATGAGCTCTTTTGTATGTTATTGAAAAGTGAATGGTTCTTGGAGACAAAAACAAAAAAAACAAACAGCACAGAACACCAGGGTAGATAGGGTTGACCCGTATGAGAATAAATAAAGAATATTTAAAGGGTTTAATCCTGGGAAACGGGACTGCCGGGAATGCACAATGAAATAATTTCCTTATACCTGGGAAATATGACAATGGGGAAATGGGAAAAATGTTTTTTAAAACATTTGGTACATATTTACTGTCAGAGATGGCAGCATATGACACGTGTACATTAAACAGTATGGTAAAATGCATCTATCTCAGAGTAGCACTGAAAAAATAATCTCCCAAAGAAGCAATCCAAAATCTCACACCAAGCGAGTGAGAGCTTTGCTTTCTAACTTAGAGTGATCACTGATTTTATTAGAGCAGCTATATGGATGATTGCAGAATGCACAGTTCAAGCCTCCTGCTGAGGCAAGTCACACCTGCAGCCCTTGAACGCACCTGAAAGAGTATGGAATTTATCTCATCTTAATAGAATGACTTTGAAAATGTTCACATTATTTGCTTTAACAAATGTTGTTTGTTTCTACAATGAGGGTTGTGAAATATTATTCCATGAGTCTGTTCAGACAGTAACAGGTAACAGGCAAAGAACTTGGTATTTCATCCTCAAGCTGCATGTGCAATTCATATTACGTTCAGTCTAACACTGATTAACATAAATGACATTCTTTTGCCTTAACAATTAGCAAAGCTACCAAATAAATAACACTGAGGTGGTCAAGTTGAGACCATGTTTTTCATGTTTTTCCATTTAGTGTTTAGAGAAAGTTTAAAGTCAGTGGTTTGGTCTTAGGCTGGGGCTGGGCTAGGACTGCACTCGCTGCAGAAACTTAGCCTCGGGTTAATTTGCTTGATTATCATAATCATAATAATTTAATATCGCAATAAATATTGATGTCATAATATACAGACACAGTGATAAAATAATTAAGTATATTGGCCACACTGTACATCACAAATACATCCCACAACCAGTTTGTTTTGATAATGTTATATACAGTAGTGCTCCATTTGTGGCAAAAGTGTAAGTGTAAGTAAGAAAAATCAGCTTGCATATAATCATACTGGCACTTTTGTGGCATAAAATTCATTTTCAATCTGCAATTCTGATATGTTGGAAAGCATTTAAAGATATATAGATAAACACAGCGGCCCGATCTGATCTGAGATTCCTGATATTCTTATTTTTAGTACTGTGTTGCTTTGCTAGCATCTTTGAAAAATCACAAAACATCTCACTGCCAGTTGGACTAGCTGCATGTTTTAGGAAAACTCAAGATTTCTTTAGTCCATGGCCCAACAGGTAAATCAAACTAATGTTAGTGAAAGCTTTATTATTAACATGATATGAAAGAATAAAACAATAAAACACATATTAGATGAATGAAATGTACATACTATGAAATGACATCATGAAAAAAGAAAACATTCAACATGTCGCTGTCATTGAATTGTATGTATGTGAAGCAGGTGTTTTATACCCTGTAAACTAACGCTGTGATTGATTCTATAAAAATGACAGTGTTTGAGCACCATTCTACCTGCAATCTTACCCATCAGGCCTGAGGTCTGGTATTGGCCTGTCTAGAGAGAGACGATCACTGAGGTAGCCATTATATCCATAGTACTGGAACATCTTCAGTGCCACCCGCCGGTTGTCTGGGCTGAGCTCCTGACCCCAGTGAGCGAACAGCGACGAGTCAGAGAATGACGTGTCCGCCTGACTGTCCTCTCCCTTCCCCGGAGTTTCTAGGAGGCACAGGAAGACAAATAGCATGAATATTTGTCTAGGCCACAGCCTCTCAACCTACCGGTGAGGTTGTACGTAAGGTGACATTTAAGGAATGTGGATAAATGAAAGGGCTAATATAATCACTGTGATAAATGTTGTTTCCCCTCTGCTGTAATGTATGTTAGCAGGTGAAGGGTGGCTGGTTATTTACAGAGACTGATTGGCTGTCCTTCAACAGAAACACCGGGAGTTCATACGCATGGTGAGACGCCCTGGTGTCCTTGAACAAAAGATTCAATCTCAACCAGCAGCTGCTCTGTAGCTGACATTGCTCTTTGACCTATGCAGAGAGGAGAAAGTGAAACTAATTTCCCTGAAGGTATCGCTCGTAGCACACACAAGCTTTCTTTAATAATTAATCAAGTGGTAATGTGTGATCATTTTTGGAGTAAGTGAGCTTTTCATCATAAGTGTTTTACTCTAAAGTGGAGTGTAGAAGGACCCCCTTTGTATTTAAAGGGATAGTTCAGTTTATTTGATGTGGGATTGTAAGAGGTTTTATCTTGATTTTATTGTTCTTATCTCTCATTCTGTCTTTTTTGTACAATGGTTTTGTGGCTTTTTGCTTTGTGTTATAATTTTACTTCCGTTTTAGCTTCACTTGCTGGCTTCACTATTTGGCTTTCTGTTGTTTTGTTGCCTCCGGGTAATCCTGCTCTTGCTTTGTCTGTCAGAGCACTTTGGAAACTGTGTTTTTAAAACTGCTATATACATAAAGTTGAATTATTATTATTTTTTTTAAACCAATATCAGTTTAAGTGTAAGCTATATTTAGAATATTTTCACCACTTTACTTTGCCATCAGACAGCCTATTTTGACAGGAAACCACCTTTAGAAGCCAGATATCACTCTTTCCAAACAAACCAAACTCCACAGGTGAAATCAGTAATTTTACCTCACAAAACATGGGAGATTGTGGTCTACCGCTGAATCGATCCATCAGTTTGTTTGTGTTATTGTGTGTCTATGGGAGATTTCGCCTATGGAGTTTGGTTGGTTTGGAGAGAGCGATACATGCTTTATAGAACAGCCATTTCTCATCAGAAAAAGCTGCTTGATGGCAAAGCAAAGAGGTGAAAATATTCTAAATATAGCAAATTGATATAGATTCTTTGGTGGAGCATTTTTTTAAGGGAACATTATGTAACAATTGCACATCCAAAAATGACTAATGCAGTCCAAATAGCAAGCTGGACCCATAGACAGTATATTAAATAAACTGAAATCAATCTAATAGTTTGAAATCATATTTAATTTCTGATCTATGCAGGGGAGAAATTAGTTGTTTCTTCCCTTCCCTCTCCTTCCCAGACTTGATGGAGCTCAGCTGCAGGAACACTGCAGGACTGCAAGATGAGTAAAACACTGTAAATTGACAATGCTAGGATGAGTCTTCCTCTGTAAGCCCCCTCAAAACTAGGTTCATGCCGACCATCATCTACTGCAGCTAATACACTGACTATTTATAAGTACTGTATACAACCTCACATCAAATGACTATCCCTGTACAGCTCTGAAAGCTGAAGGATTCAACATGAGTGCAGTCCTGACTCATTTCATAGCTTAGCAGCACAGAGACATAACAAACAGTGATCTTAGTGTGACAACCAGTATAGTACTGCTTGTAGTCCTTGTTGATAGACTCAGTTCATGTCCAGACTCCATAAAAAACGGTGGCATCTGTTCGAAATTCTGTCCCGCTTCCAAGAGGTTTTAATGCACTTTAGAGGCAAACTTCAGAGTGTACTTAACAGTCAAGGAGCTTTACCCACAGGGTGGTTGGTTTAAATGCCAAAATACAGTATATAAATGAGATAAAAATGAAGTGATATCATCTTGAAGAATATATAAAAGTTTCCCGACTGCACTTGCATGATTACAGTCTGATGCTCTGGAATCTCAATGACTTCATCTTACGTAGATTTATTATTTTACATCATAAATAAAAACACAAGCTTTCCCAGGTTTTTCATTTTATACAGACATTTCATCAAGTCCCAGTACCTGTTGGGACTTTATGCAGGGATTCAATAATGTGCAACAGTCTGAACTGAATATTGCAGAGTTTTAGTGTCACTGAACAGCACAGTGATATTTATGATCTGTGAAAATACAGGGCTGCGGGTAAGAGATTGGTGGTGGTGACTCAGTGAAGTTGAGAAAAATCTTGAATGTCATTTAATGTGCATTGAAGTTAGTGCAAAGACTATAATATGTATGAGGAGTTGGCTCAGTATAGTACAACCAACAATAATAATGAAATAATTTATTTCTAAATAATTTATCTCACTGAAAAGGAGCAAAACTGCCACAGATAATGACTGCATGGTAATGCTCTAATCAGCAGGAAAAGAAATCTAATGGAAATTAGTGCTGGTAATTTCTGTTATAAAATAATAATTTAATTAAAGGACTAGGCATCACTCCTCTGTCACATATTGAGGCCTTACAATGATAATAAAAAGAACAATTTCATTATAAAGCTTCTGTACATCACGTTATTATTGCTGACAGACTGAGGTTATCAGGAGTAATTCACTACAAACCAGACATAATAAACAGTTTTATTTCTTTCTCAGAGTGAAACGAAGCAAGCTAGGAGAAGAGTGATAAGAAGGGTTTAATTAACATTATTTGTCATAGCAGTGTTTGCTAATGTTTTTGACCATTTAAAATGAATACACGTATCTCAAGTTTCAGAATATAATAAAGATAAAGTTTATGCTAATAAATGAAGATCCTTTTTTTCCAAAACATTTATGACATTAAATGAAATGGTGAGGAATGAACACAAGAAGCCCAAAGAGGAGAGAAAGGGCTTTGAGTCCTCAGAGCAAAATTCAAGGTTGTGTGTGTGTGTGTGTGTGTGTGTGTGTGTGTGTGTGTGTGTGTGTGTGCAAGACAAATATGTTTCAAGCAGATTGGGGAAGGTTAATATTCATGAGCAGATTGTTTTAACACACAAGTGACAAACAGTCAGAAGAAGCAAGACAACAATGTGGAAGCATGAAGGGATCACAATATGAACCAAAAAGAAAAAGAACTGCGTCTGAAAGGCTGGAGCTACAGTAAATGTCTTTGGAAGGTGAACAAAACTACTGTGCCAGACGTTACAGTGTTTGTACCCTGTGAACATGCAGTAGGACCGTAGAATTATACACATCTGGTTATTGAAAAAAATATGTTAATATGTATCTGAACACTGTGTCCCTGAACTTTGAACATGCACCGAAAGAAACTTTCAGTAGCCGTAAAACAGAACTTTCTCTCAACATTAGAGATTAGCTGATGGAGCATTTAACCACCAAGGGAAATGTGTGCCTGTTTAGTGGAGACCAAAAACAGAGCTAAAAGAGAGCGAATTTTGTAGGCCTAGTAATATTATTTGTATAATATCTGTGTAATATTTATAAAAACGAGCAGCAGTGGTGCAGTGGTTAGCACTGCCGCCTCACAGCAAGAAGGTCCTGAGTTCCAGCTGGCTGGGGCAGGACCTTTCTGTGCAGAGTTTGTATGTTCTGCGTGGGTTCTCTCCGGGTTCTCCGGCTTCCTCCCACAGTCCAAAGACATGCATGCTAGGTTAATTGGTTAATTGGTGAATTGCCCATAGGTGTTAATGTGAGTGTGAGTGGTTGTCTGTCTCTGTGTGTCAGCCCTGCGATGAACTGGCGACTTGTCCAGGGTGTACCCCGCCTCTCGATAGGCTCCAGCCCCCTGTGACCCTTCGGGAATAAGCGGTTACAGAAAATGGATGGATGGATATTTTAAAAAAAATGATGTGGCTTTACGGGTGTCACTGCTCACTGTGGGCATTTGTGACACGTCGGCTGCAGTTGATCCACGGGTTGGGCAGTCTGGATCATAAAAATTAACATTTTGATTAATAGCAGATAGGTTGTGGGTGAGAAATGGGGAACATCTCCCCAGAGAGATGCTGTGTGTACATTTATGAATGAGGCACAACAGTGCAACTTCTTTGATTATTTAATTAAGTGTCCTCTGGAGAGTGTCCTCTGTTCAGTCAAGTCACCACAGTTTTTTAGTTTTGCTGCTTAAATATCCCATGATATTTTCTGCAGCAACATTACTTCGAGCATGGATATGAACATAAGCAGCCTCTCTAATCATCAAAGAAAGAACTCAGTTGGAAAGCTTGTGCTGTCTGACATCATTAAAAAGGTAATATAATCTACAGGGACTGGTTGAAGTGCAGGTGGATGGTTTATGCGTACATGCAGATTTGGATGAACTCAGAGCCCATCCATACATCACTGGTGGGCGTCCTAGATAAGACATGAGTGTGTGTGTGGGGGTGATTAAGTATATTTTACAAAATACTGAACTATTCCTTACAACTTTCATAATGCAGTATAAAGCTATTAGGCATAGACATAGTTAGATATAGCTAGCTAATACATACATATTAGCTTTAAATCCTGCCATACAGTGTAAAATGCTACTGCTCATGTAACAATGGTTAATGTACAATACCAAGCATGAGACCAAAGCAAACAGCCTTATTTCCCACAATAACGTATGTATCTTGACTGTAATGATAGCTGTGGCTAGATAATGTGGCTGATTAAGAAATACCTGAGCAACCAAAGCCTCTTGTGTGGTGGCCAACAGTATCATATATACACACAGCCAACCATCTTCTACAATCCACAATGACATGGCTGTTTTTTAAAATAATTATGAGTGAAACATTAACAAATCAAAAAGTCAACCAACTTCCAAGTCGAGAGAACAGTGCAGAGTGAACGGTATGAGCCTGAGGCGAAATAACTTCAGCTCCTCACATTCAACACGCAGCTGTTAAAGTTTCACTCCTGTGAAGCAGAGGGAAAGTGTCTCGAGCTCTTGATAAGACAACTCTGTGATTAGACTAAGGACAGCATAAAAGTTCTGAAAGTCTTTCAATCCTGGAAAGTACGCCTGAAGGCCCATTCATCTGCTGCTTGTGGTGGTGATTAATTAAGCCTACAGAGACGGTTTCCTTAACAATGAATCCCTGAAGCAGCGGCACAGGCAGCTTGGTGCTGTTTGGACATGGTAACCTCGGCAACATGGTCTGTTTAGCATGTTGTTTCAGTGGTGCACGCATATTAGATCACTGAGAAACACACTAGCTGGAACCATAGACTGTATTTCAAAAGACTGGATCCCTGTTTGATACATGATCTATGGTTGAAGTGACTTCTTTCCTTAATCTCTAATGACATATCATAGACATTTTATGATAAATTACACTGAACACATCACACATTTCTCTTTTCATGTAATTGGTTAAAATAAATCACAATTACCCAGCATCACATGACTTGTTCTCCATCATGCTGGGTCATGTGACTTACTGTAACCTTGCTGTTTGGAGAGTGGTTTCCTCTTGAGTACGCATTCAGTCAACTAACCTTGGTGCTAACTCAAGTAAAGCACAGCCAAATACCTGAGGCAAAACACAGTGTGTATGTGTGTGCGTGTTTGAGTGTGTAGACAGGTGAAGTATTCCCTCAGCTTCCCAGCAGCACTCCAGGCGTGTGTGGAGAGCAGCACTAAGTGTGCTTCCATTGCGTGCACAGCAAGGCAACTGAGTTATAGCTGTCTGCTCCAACAGTCACAGAGGAGAGGAAAGATGTGCACATACAACATGTACACACATATACACACTCTCATTGTCATTAACATAACTGAAAAAAAAAAAAACAAAACCGCTGGAGAACAAACTCGGACACTTAACTAAGAAGTTACTGGAAGAGAACAATAAAGCCCCAGGTCCTACATGAACTTACTTTTTTTTTTAGAGGCAACAGCAGCACATGTTGAATTATTAAATCTGATCCCATAAAAGATAGTTCACAGTGATGATGAAACTGCCCCACAAAGATTTTATCAAATTATATTTATTCACCCCCTCCATGGTTGCGGAGAGGAAAATGTTTTGAATTTCAAACGTGAATCATTATCATTTTTGACACCTCAAAGATAACTCTCTTCCATGCAACGCTAAGTCGCGGTGGTACAGATGTAGACTTTTGATAAAACTGCTGTAGGCCTGATTTTTTATTTATTTATTTATTTTAACAGCTTCGCCATGCTTTAAACTCTATTGTAAGCTGGGAGAAAAGAGAGAAGCATTTGGCTGTTTTAGTGAAAATCAATAAAGGGGTAAAATCTCGGTCAACAGATCTTTACTGTAATCCAGTTGCTACAAACTGTCAAATGGACATCTAAGTCAGATCCTTGTCATTAACCCTTGAAGGCATACCTCTGATCTTCTGAGTCTTTTGAGGTTCAAGAATGTGTTTATTTATTTATTTATTTATTTATTTTACTCCATCATAAATCACAGTCTTTGCTATTTCTTAAACTTTGAACAATTCTGTGGTGACAAAATGTCATAAGTGTTGAATATATTTGTTTTGTGTTGTCTACACATTTTATAGGGTTTTTGGAGACCTCAGACGTATAAGAGTGTTGGTGTTTTGTTTGTGTTTACAAGTGTTGCTTTTTTCATGTGTAAGAGTGTTGGTGTTTTTTCACAGTATGTAAGTTGCAGGTAATAACAGGTCATGTCTAGAAAGGTAACCTAGTTTTGAAAAACTCTCACAAGACACCTTGTGCACCTTGAACAAATTAATTATGTTTTATGATGTGGCAAAAGTGTGGTTAAGATCTGGGTAGGTTTAGAAACAGAAAACTAAATTTAGTTAGTGTGAGGGAAACGTCATGGTCGGGGTTAAAATGACTACTGTAACAAAGTCTTTGGTGGCTCTTGGGTTGTTGTGTTTCTTTATGATAGCCTACAGCCACACCAACACGATGACGCAGGTATGTTGCAGAGCAGCACTTCCTTTGATATTGGAGGGTTTTGATGAAAGTACCACTGAAAATGAAGGCATGTCTGACGCAGCTGATGTTAAAGATATATTTCTTGGCAAGTAATCAGTCATGTAAGTTAAGTAACATATGCCTTCAGCAGCAGGTAAATCAATCAAAGTTTTCTACTGAGGAACATGAATTATCAAGGACAGCCAGCTGTACACTATTTACTGCATAGACCCTTTGTTAAGCCCCTCCTGCAAACAGCAACTGTCCAGTCACAGGTTAGCAACTGTAACTAAGGCACTGAAAGCCTGTCGAGTTTTGCACTTCACTGTATGTTGTAGCGGTGTGCAAGGGGCTCTAAGACAAGCGACACTCGTTTTTTCATGGGTTTGGACAGTGGTGTTGGTCTTTCAAAAATGTAAAACACAAGAGCAAATGTGTGGGGAATGGATGAAACTTCGTCTTCATATGTTCTAACGTAAACTGCGTTTGTAAGCCACACGACTAATGCTAGACTAATGCTAGGTCTTTGAGGAGGAGCATGTGGGCTGATGAAAAATCAGTGTGGACCAACAACAATGATTCTCTGGCTCGCTCTCTTAGGTCTGTGCGCTTGCGTACATGGAAAGCATATCCAGGCTGGGTTTAGCTTAGCTCTCATCTGGCTCTCTCCCTGAGGTGATCACGGTCCAGCTGGTCTGACTGGGTGATCGTTTCAAGGTCCGCTGCACTTAATCAGATCCCAGCGCTTTCTTTTTCCACACCAATGAGTGTGTTTCTGTCCTTTATCATATACATATAACAGTCACCATTATATTATGTGCAAAGCCGTTAAGTAACTTTACATATTTAATACACTTTAACAGGTTTCTCGCTTTAAAATGTCAGATGAAAGCATTAAACAGTCGACTTACATTAGCTAACTACACTTCTGTTAGCAAGAGTCATCAATTTAGCCAACAAAATCCAAGACTGACAGCTAAAAATGAGAAGCTGCTGTTTTCACTTCACTGTGGAATCAAAGACATTGTGTTTCTGACTGAGAACCCAAAGACAATGAAGCCAATGAGGAATTGGCTTTGACCTGCATTCTTTCTAATCGCCAGCAGGGGACGACTCCATTGGTTGCAAAAAGAAGTGCCATGCTATGCACCTTTATGAAGAAATCACCCCTACTTCTCAGCTGATTTATGACCTCAGTATACAGTTTCCTAATGAGTTCATGGTCTCGACCCTTTTCATTACAGCATGGTGTTCATTACTGTGCCATTTAGAGTAAAATAGACGATGAAGCAGGGTCTGCTTTAGGGTGAGGCTACTACACACACAGGACTCATGAAACTGGGATCAAACTGTCAAACTAGATATTATTGTCAACTTTGCACACACTGAGGAATTCATTGCTTCAGTTGTCTACATTTACCATCAATACTGACAGGACATCCACTGAAAAAATGCAAATTTTCCATTTAAGCTTACAGGCAATATTTTATTTTGTAGCTTGCTCTGTGTTACATAACTACTGAGCCTCTTAAGACCAGAGATATGAAGGAATGTTTGACAAAACCCCCCATGAATTGAAGGTTAGCTAAGGTCAATGTAAACAGTCACACGGTGGCTGAACAGCCTTTTTGGGCTTGCATATTGCCAACTCACGAATGAGGCAAACTCAGTTCACTTCTGTGTTTTGCCTCAATAATTTAGAGACTGCTTGCATCGTGACTGAACTCTCATAGAAATACAGAGCTACAAAACTGCCACTATAACATGGAGAGAGTTACTTTAGACAGCTACTAAAGTAATCACAGGTATTTAACTACAAACTAAAACTGACAAGTGAATATTGTTTTAATCAGATAAAGATCCCTTTGTGACCTTGACACTAGGCATTTAAAAAGTGCGTGTGTAGTTCTTTGTCTGTAAATGCCCTTCAATTACAGCAGACAGCAATTTATCCTCAGCCATTGTGTCATTTTACATCCAAAATAATGAGCACAGAGCATGAAGCCACAACATCAAATGCTGTGGTGCAGTCAAAATATTCATTGTATATTCATTCTGACACCGACTGAGAGGGAGGAGAAGACCTTCACATAGACAAAAAAAAAAGGAAAAAAAAAGAAAAACAGGTCTCATCATACACATGAAAATTTCAGGACACATCTGTGTTTCTACAACTTGATATCAAAGGAGCTGTCAGCTAAAGGAGATGAAGTGTTTTAAAAACTTTTCACGTTCAAGGCAGTTTTGACAATAGCACAGAAAATCCCCTGCATGCTGCCACAGTCACTTTTACCAGTTTTCCAAATGCATTTCTTGCAGAGCGGCTCAAGACTACACATCCTAACAACAGGCTGTTACAACAGCTGGTGATCTTTAAGCTTTTTTTCCCCCCCATCTTCTCATTTTAGGGAACTTCATATTCAATGACACATCTGATTTAAGTAATACTGTATTACAATGTTCATAAACATTAAAAGTGTTACAACGCAATTAAATCCTCATGATGCAGACAAAGGAGATGATATAAACATATCACATGAGCATTTTACAAAATCCTGACGTTCAAATGATTCTGACCCATTTCAATTATAAAATAACAAAAAGAATAATTGAAGTTCTTGTTTTACACATGTGAAGACCTTTGTGAGATGCAGTAGCCTCTGTGACATTTCATTCAACATCAACTGCATGAGTATTGATTAACCTGAAAATACTCTTTTTAATATTGTGATATTGATTTCAACCATATCACACAGTTCTAACCACTTTGACTGACACATCTCCACGACTGAGTCGGTACACAGTTCATGGCTTAGCACTGGGCAGGTAAACCCCAGACATGACTTCTTCTTCAATCACTTAGGTTCTGACGCTCTGCAGCAGATATTACATGTGTTTTTCACTAAGGTTCTGTCATCTGTGCAATATTCAGTCAGTATGTTGTTCCCCTTGGTCACATAATTTAGATATAGTGTTCACAAATAACATGTACTGCAGAAGTGTCGAACTAAACAACACCTCAAATGTTATTGTAATCATAAATGTGCAAGTTAAAGTGGTTTATTTGATTTTCTAAACTCTTAGTTCACTGAAAAATAAATGACACAATAAGTCTGCAAATATTAACAATCCGCTCCACTCAAAAATGTGTTTTCCTTTTGTCGATGTCCATTAAAATGTCTGATCTTGACTATATTGTCTACCTCAGGAAGCTAGATTTTGCTTGGACCAAACTGGAAAGCCAATCACTGTCTAATATGCAAATGAAGGCAAAGAAACCTGAAACCTCCAGTGCAGACTTGTCAGCATAACAAGCGAGAGTTAGCATTAGCTGTGTCAGCTGTGCCAGATTAACCATTAGAGTGACAGGGCAATAGCCCAGGGGACCAGAACGTCTAAAGAGCCCCAAGTAAAATATTTGCCTAGATCTTGTTTTACGTTAACTTGTCTGTGTGGTGCTGTGTGTTGTAACCTGCTCACACAGTGAGACTAAGAGCTGACGGACCATCCCCTCATTGGTCAGTCCATCTGAGGCAAAATCTTTTCATTGGAGCTTCATTTAATCCATATTAACGGTTCAGCATCACGGACGTTTAAATTTAACAATCATAGCATGAAATACAGTTTTACTGCTGCTGTTACTTTTGAAAGTAATACACATGTGCGCTGTGTTTCAGTCTGCAGCACTCTGTGTGGCACTGGTACTGGGATTTCCACAATGCTTGTTGTTTATTAACAAGAGCTACACATCAACCTTGTCAAGTCCATTTGTACGGCTACTACCTTACCAGACATGAGGCCACACATAACCTAAATGTTGGATGTGAGTTGAGAAGAGAAGTAAACAGGACTTCAGCAACGGGCATCTGTCCATAGCAAGACCACCACCTAATTCAAGAAAAACATGGAGCTGTCTGATGATGATGCTTTTCTTGTATCTAGGCAACACAGTCTGAGGTAAAGGTACATTAACTATAATTCGTAAAAATATCTCTATAGAAAGATGCTGATTCCTCATCTGAATCTGGGTCTGACTGAGACTAAAATGTTTGACTGACTCTCTCTGATGCAACCCATCTTGATGCACATTGATCTTTCACTGTTCAGCCTGGCACAAGCAGCGGTGGTGAGTGAGGTGCAAGGTCAGATACATAATTTCTCAGCAGAGTAGATATGCTCCCACCCCCCCGATCAGGTGAACTTTACAACTGTTTGGATTAAAATCTAGTCATCTGCACATAGGACATCTAGTAGCAGGATATCAAAGGCAACAGGACATGCTATTATGTTATGAAGCTGTTTCATCAGTCATTTAGCAGCATCATTGAATGGAGGAAAAACAACTTCCCTGACACACAAAGTGAAACTACTTAAAACAGGGATATCTGGCATCATAACTCACTGCAAATCACCCCACTGCACCTTAAACACCAGAGTTCTTATTCCACTAATTAAATGCCTACCCAGGGACACTGAATAGGAGTGTAAAATGCAATATTAAAAAAAGAAAAAAAAATCATTTAAAAATAATATGAATGATTTCTTACAGCTTATAAACACTGACTCATTCAGTGAACATTCAACATTTATTCTAACTAATAAATGTGAAATGGGCACCGGAATGGAAATTTCAAAGGAAAATCCAGTATTTCAACGAAATAGGATCCAGGAAAGCCAGTTTAAGTAACAGATGCATGAGTTCAGTTTATCATAACTAAAATACAACACAGTGGTCATAGTACTTATAATTGTTATGATATTAATGATTTTACAACTCTGGAGAGCAGCCACAGCACCTGATACACTACTGCACCACCTTGTTGGGAGACTTTTTAACATGAATAAGAGGGCTACGATGGAAACAGGTTCTTTAAATAAATTATACAAAAGTTATTTGTACTGAGGTATTTCCAGTTGTAGCAGCAACTCAACAGATACATGGCTCCACTTCACCCCGTTGCCTTCTCTTTAGAGTACTCAAAGAAGAGGTCATAGAAAAACACATCAATTCCCTTCCCACCGCTCTCAAATGCTCGTCGAAACCTACAGCTTGTTTTTTTTTCTCTAACTCAACATGTTAGCAGGTGAAGAGACGAGATGAGAGATGACAAAACCGCTCTCATTGGCGACATGGAGAAGGTCAGTCATGCTTTCATCTCTTTATGATTGAACTCGCTCTGTTCCTGTCTTCACCGTTTTAGCGACAGGTAGTAGAAAATATTATTACTTGTAGGCTCCTAACAGAAGCTAAATGGCACAATCATATTACTCCTGTTTTATCATCTTCGCCCTGGCTGCCTCTGAGGTTCAGAATCAATTTAAAGATTTAATTGATCACTGCATCGCCTGGTTCCAAATCATATCTCAGGTCCCGCAAGAGAATGGCTGGGAGAGTTTTAGATTTTCAGGAAACAACCTCCCAGTTAGTCCACAGTCTAGACTAGAGACTGATGGGAACTGAATCTTCAAGCTCTTTTTCATACACAGACATTTATATAACTGTTTTTTTTTTTTTATCTGTGTTTACTGCAACTATTCTTACTGCACTCTGCTGAGATGGGAAATTAAAAAACTAAATAAAATTTGTAGATAGTGTGTGAGCAAACTTGAAAGCAAATATTCCTCAAAACCAGACAAAATACGTACAAACAAAGAGAAGAGAATGAGGCAGACTACCTGTCAGTAAGTCAATCCCACAGTTATTAAATCACCACCACCGTACAGGTTTTATTGTTTACTGTATTGAATTGGCCTGCAGTTTTTGCCCTAAATGCCAGACTATGAATACAGCAGTATTCATTGCAAACAACACAATAGGTTTCATGGCAGGAATTCAAGTGTATATGGAAAAGTTTCTGTTGACTACAGAAGCAGTTGCCGTTTGAAGGATTTCTATGTTACTTAACCATCCTGAATGAAACATTAATTGACACAGGGCAGTATTTCCTAAACTTAAAGTCACAACCCAAAATGGGCTGCAGATGCAATTTTAGAATGCACATCATGTTTCCTTGATAATGAGAGGCGACACAGGATGAGAGACATAAAAAACAGCTCTCAACAATAACAACAGAAGCAAAATACAGCTGGGGTTAAGAAAGGCAACAACCACTCACTAATGGTTAAAAGGAAGAGGACCAAGAGGAAAATGACAGGATACCAACATAAACCACCACGTTCTGAAGAGAACATGATGCACACACTAAGGGAGTGTGCATTAGGATTTTAGAGTGCTCTATAATAAGAAGCTTTCACCCTCCCTCTGACAGAAATATGTATTTTCCTAGAACCTTTTGTTCTATTTGGTCTTTTTTATTTAACAGGGTTGATTTATTGTGGATACTCACAGTACACTTGACAGCAGCCCTGTCAATAATCTCAATGAACTCAACTTTTGTGTATTCTTACCTTACTTATATCTTAATTACTAATTCACATCACCATCAGTCCATCTGCGTTTGGCTCGTGGTTGTTTTCATACTGGCACCAGAGCAGCAGGACCATAATGAAGGACAGGCGTGGTGCGATGAGGGGAAGGTGCCTGACCGGCTCCGAATAAGACAATTATGAGCCGGGAGAGGGTGGTGTCTGTTTCTGTTACTTTCTATGTGCCGGAAATCTACTCCTTCGTTACCAGCAGAGCTCCAGTGATTCACCAGATACTGTGCAGCCCTTTGTCTGCATGGGCCAAACACAAAGATCAACAGATAGATCAGCCAAAGAGAAAAGATACACCAAGTCATACAGTTAGCCAACAGTTTGGCCGGGAGTCGTTGAAGGAAGTCAGGATAGTTGCTGGATTCCAAATAAAAAAATAAAAAATAAAAATAAATAAATAAAATAAAAGCATTTCAAATTTGCATGACCCTCCCCAGGACTTAAATTAAAAACAGTTTGCCCTCCATTGGACTAAAATTAAAAAAGCATGACCCTCCCCGTCCCCTGTTCCTCCAGTGGACCCCTCCCATAAATTTCAAAAGGTCCCTTACAAACAGTAACCCTTGCATTTTGGACCACAAATCAACAAACTTAACAGATCATTCAGTCCAGGCACAAGTGGAAAAGTGGGCCATTTCTGTTTTGTATAAAGCCTCGTTTTGATCTGCTCCCTTTTTCCTGCTCAAGTTACTGCATTACATTGTTAATGGAAACTCGACACTTCCTGTTTCCATTTGAAATTAAAAGCCCTCTAGCCTTTCAGTGGAAAGTGCAAGTTCACTGATGAGAAACTTAATATTACACTCAGCAAATTTGGTTACTGATGTGAATTCATGATGTATTTTTTGTAAGTTTGGGTCCTGGGGAGACACTAATTTTCTCTTTTGTTGAAAAAGCTGAAATTTTTTGGGAAGCCCTCGTGACAAGATTTGTTTAACTGCTAATCATATCACATCAACAAGCTGCAGTAATCTTAATTTTTCAGTATTATTTTTTATATTAACAGTGCCTCAAAAAAAATAAGTGTAATGTGAATGATCTTGATTAAAATAACTAAACAGCAGAGAATTATCACCTGTCTCTGTAGTTTCTTTGAGCTCTACGGAGCATTTAGTGTCATTCAGCTCATTGTCTTGGTTTTCTGGCTCACCACTACTGTTTTGTTTCACTCTCATTGCTCACATCAACGTTTTTTTTCCAGAAGCAGCGGGCAGATGTTTTCAGTTAAAACACTATCATTAACAACATCAGCTGTACACAAAGTTAGGAACTAGCTGGTGAACAGCTGAACAGCTTCTCTCAGTCATTGGTGAAGACCAAAGACGGAGCTAATACAGAGTAAATATTGGACATATTAACACACACTAAATGCTGATGTTGCTCTGTGTTTACTGTTGCTTTGTTGTTAAAATTTTTATTAAGAAGCAGCAAAATCACAAAATGTTTGTTTTCATCAGCAGTACCTTAACATGACCAGCTGAAAGTGAACATGAAACGGTTAAATAAAGAAAACATCTGAAAGTACAAACAGCGATTTACGAGAGACACTAAACTTTTAACCACAGAGATACAGTTACACAGACACTGCTCTCCTACACTGACAGGAGGTGAGCCTCAGCTTTCCAATGCGCATCAGAAAAAAGAGCAAAAAGGCAAACAGGTCTACTGGCAAGGGGTAAAGGGTCAATCTGGATCATCTCTGGGTCAGGGTCATTTTTAGTGGGTTTATCCATTAAAAAAAAAAGAAAAACCTGCACATACATATTAATTTTGGAGTAAAAACAGTATAAGACATGTCAGAATGAATGCAGATTTAATGAACTGGTGTGAGCTCGCGCAATAGCTTGTCGGCAGAGGCAAAAAAAAGGATAATAACTTATGAGTGAGCTGTTTTGTTGAAGTATGTATGAGTTCCCTATAAATTGACTCAACACTTGAAACTCTTGACATCCAAAGCCCTACAACCAACCTACCTACACACTCAAGTAAAAAAGTGTATTATGATGAACACACTTGTGTTTGCAGAACACAGCAGCTCTAACACACTGACCGTGATCAGCTGTGCATATTTATATGGCACAGTTAGTTTGTACTATGTTATTCCTGCTCTCTCAGTAGAAATCCTCTCTTTCCTGACAGTAAATACAGCTAATAACCAATTAGTCTGTTTACTTGCTCCACCATTATATAGGTGCTGTATGGACCCCTGAAACAGGCTCTGGAGGCGGGGGAAATTCTCTCATTAGGACGCATCAGTAGCTGGCACGTCACACTGACATTTCCTCTTGCAAAAGGAGAGGGGTGCGTGGCTTTGTCTTTTTCTTTGTTTATTGCCAAGAGGGGATATGCACTGGCAGAATTTAGGAGGAGGGGTCATGTTTACTTGCAGCGGTCTTTGTCATCTCTTCCCCTTTTGTTCATTTCTCCTCATTAAAGCGTTGGAATCACCCGTGCCCTTCAGAAGGGTACAAAGGCTTCCTTTGTGCTTTTTCATCCTTTTGGAGAAAGATTCTCCTCCAGAAACCCAATGTCATTAGAGCCGACAAATTCTGGGCAACTAGCTGCAATATTTTCCTTCTTTTGAACAGCGGAAGATATTATGAGACAGAGCTGACGTTATTTGATATCAAGCTTTGGACATTGACTCCTGTACCACATTTCTCATTCCCACTGTTCCTGTTGAAAAGCTGGATTTGTTATTCCATTAAATTCAGTCATCTGAGATGCCTTTTCTGTAACCCCTTATCAGATCTGACTTCCTCAGTACTGAGCCTGTGAAAAAAAAAAGCTTCTTCGCTGTATCTTTTCACTTTTTATCTTGCAAGTTTTATCGATGCCCTGCGTTTAACATCATTTGTCCTTTACGGGGGGCTGTTTTCTTTATAAACTGGAGTCTGGGGAAAAGCATTCATCAGCTTAGGATATAAATCAAAAATATTCCAGAGCATTCACCTGAGAGCAGAAAAATAAACTGATGTGGCTTCAGGCATGGAAAAATAGAGGTTGAAGAATGCCATTAATCTATCAGTGAGGACATCTATCTTTCTGAGCCAGTACCAATCATTTACTGCCAATGATGTTTTTAAGTATAACCCCTGGATTTTTTCAACCAAGACCTATTTTTCCAATAATTTCCCATCAAGCTTTGCTGCTTTTGTGGCTGAGCTTTCAGAGTGTTCAATAACACAACAGGACCATAACAGAACCACTTATTCTGGCAAGTAAAGTGAAATTAAGTAGAAATGGGATAAATTTAGCTCTGAATGTGGATAAAAAATAGAAACTGACTTGAACAATATTTGAATTGTGATCACTGAGATGTTCAAAAGTTACAAAACATCCTGAAAAATGCATGAGTCAAAGAATGAGAATAGAGGTCTTAAAATATTTCAGCATCTCCTATGAACTGAACAAAAAAGGCATGTCAAGTCTTTTCCGGCTAATCTCTAACAACAAACCACAGATTCTGTCTGTGTGCTGTATTGTAGTGCAATGTTTTTAGTTTATACAAGGTCCATTAAATTCTTTTGTATTCAGAACTTTCTGTCTTACTAGTTAAGAGTAAATAGCTCTCAAACCAATAAATGTAAGTATTCCTGTTAACAAATGAATCTCTGGATAGATAACAAGATGACAAGACACTGTCAAAGTAAAGCAAATCTAGCAGCTCTGTGAGGCTGCACTTTGGCACAAATGTGCTTTCAGAATCAGAAATGAGAAAAACAAGAACATAGGAAATAGGTATGTAAAAATGCTGAAGTTTAGCGGGTAATATTCACCATTTTTACCATCTTAGTTTAGTGTGTTACCATGCTGACATTTTCTAATTAGCACCAAACACAAAGTACAGCTGAGGCCGATGGCAATGTCACTAAGTTTGTAGGTATTTTGGTGAAAAGTCAGGGTATCATTCATCCTGAGGAGAAAACGAATGTCTGAACCACCTGTAGGGTTACTCTCAAAACCATTGTGTAAAAGGTACAAAAAAAATTTATATAAATTCACAGGTGTGGCCACAGGTAATAATGAACTAATTGCAGACGGCCAGCAGGTGAGAACAACAATACAACACATGCAAAACAGTATTTTGTTTCCCTGGAGAGATCAGAAATGAATATGGTTGTGCAGTAGTTTTAACATTTATATCTGCTAATACATCAATATTAAGCCTAATGCTCAGGACTCTGGGTTGTGGGTCCACCTGCACATCATAATGATCCATCTGGTAGATGTTGAGCACTTTGGAAAGATAGTGACAACTTCCACCTGCTGTTGGTGCTAAAGGAAAAATCAAAGGCTCATCAAAGTAGGGAGGCTAATCCTCTGAGAAGCATGAATGACTGTATAACATTTCATGGCAATCCATCCAATAATTGTTAAGATATTTTAGCCTGGACCATGTGGAATGTGGCTAAAATCCAAAAGATTTCAGTTTGCATGTGTTTGTGTGACACAAAGTAAAATCCATAGAACTGACAATTTTTTTTTAATCTTTTGCCTTTTTTTTTTTTTGATTCTGCTCAGGATGGTGACCAGATTTAAGTTAAAACAGAAACAGTTTCCTCTCCTGATCCTTCAGATTAAACTACAGGCTTTAGCAAATAAACACTTGGCTGAGGAACAGAGCATGAATCAAAATCAGAGCAGCCAATTCATCTAATTAAAATATACACTTTCTAAAGAGCAATAAGTCGTGCTCTGCCAGTGGTTGTTACATAATCATAAATTACTGCACGTTTATTATTACGTTGCTATTAGAAGTGCTAGGAATACTTGACACAGGCACTACTGAGTTCTCAGAGAATTTTCTTTCTTCAGATTTTTACTATTTAATACCTTTCTAGCACTGTCAAGTGTTCCAGCCAAGCTGTACAAAAACGTTAACCTGCAATGCCACCACTCTACAAAGAGATTTTTTTTAATGATCAGGAAAAGGTCTTAGGATATGTGAAGGTTTCTGACATACAGTGTTTAATATTTCACTGACAAGTAGTAACAGAATCTTTAAAACACTGTGGAGTTTCTGTTTTTACCCGCTGAATGTAGAAACAGAAGCCTCTGCTCTAAATTAATGAAGTCTACATGGATTTGGATGGCAGACATAGACATCTAGTATTTTATTTTATGTTTTGTTTTTGATCATGGCCTCTTGATGGCTGGTATGGGGCACATATAAATTATTCAGGTGGAAGGCTCCTTGATTTTTCACTCGGGGAGTTTTGAGGGAAATAAGGCACAGGTCACTTATCAACCAGAGCTATTGTGAGAGTCTCTATTCAAAAAGCAGCTCATCTCCCAGGGTTTGTGCTGAGGTTTTAGATGTGACTCTCCCCTGATGGAGGAGCTGACAAACAACACAGCATACAAAAATGCACCACTCACACTCTTTACACCACCATGAATCGGAACTGAACAAGAGAACATCTGATTTTGGTTGTTGCTCGTTTGGTCTAATCACTGAGCTGCACTAACTCGGTGTGTTTACACTTGGACACTTAGGTAACCAGATTACAGCCCCCCGTCTGCAGTAATCTGATTTCTGGAACGTCAGGTCCGAGGATTGGTGAAACCTAATTTCACTGAATATAATTCTTGGATATAAATCAGGTTGCTAGTCAGCTTTTTAAATGTACTCATACAGATGATATAGACTTCAAAAAGGAAAAAGGACAGCACTGACAGCAAAACTGAAAGTGAACAGACGGCTGCGGCGGTGATGTATTTTTGTTGGCCAACCGTGAGGATCAGCAGCGGTCTGGCTCCCTCCACAAACAGCATACTGGATTTTTCAACTAGATTTTGGATTATTGTAGAAAATAAGCTCTGTGGTGAACAAAAGTTTCTGATACGTAAACATTTGGTTCAGCAATCTTCAAACGACCACCGTAAATGCTGTGAAGAAGAAGTAAAAAGCTAACATTAGGTTATAAATGAACTAAACCATGATTGCGTGACTTCACATCCCAACTAACACACTAAATGACTGGTGTTTGTCTTTATGATGATGTCACTGGTTCAGAGGGTTATAAATAGTAGATAGATAATATAATTTTAGGCGGAGTCAGCACAGCTCCTCTGTGGGGCGTCATGGACCTCCCCCACGCTATCAGATGATGTACGAGTTGAGCCACTGACAGCCTCCAGAATGTCTTACTCTGGTTATGAGATGTAAATGTTCACGTACAATAACTGGCCATGAAGAAGCTGACCTCAGCACGTTTCCTTCCCTCTCCTCTGATGCTGATGAGTGTGGGACCAACATGAATACTAATTTCATCTTAAATTAATTTCTACGTTAATTCCCCTGGTTAATATTAAAGTTTTAATAAACTTTGTTGTTTCCTGCATTCACAAAAGTTAATCCATCTTGCAAAATTTCATTCACTTATCTGGAATATGGTCATCCTCATTCATTCTTAACTGTATTTACAGTATTCTTTCATCTGTATATTCATTAGTTGATAGTTAAATGTGTAGTTAGTAGTTCAATAAACCATTCTCTGATAAAGAATTTGATTACATAGTTTGTGCATGAAGTATTACAGTTACTGTTATGAATGAATCAATCAATGACTCATTTACTGTTTTGAAGGGCGGTGAATTTATCACAAGTTAAATGCTGTAAAATTATACTCCATATAAATATTGATCACCCAGCATGACTTTAATCACTGTACTTCATCTTTTATACCAATTAATGTATTTACACTGCAAAGTATAAAAAGCAAAGTGGAAAGTTGTTGAAAGATGTTGAACGTTTGGGTTGTGGAAAAAAACGCCTCTATAACAAAAATGAATGAGATGTGTCATTGTTGCGGGCTAACAGTAACGTCGTGGTGTGAAACGCTGACAAGAAAGTGAAGTGAGAAAAAGTGAGACAAATGGTGAGGGAGTAGAAAAGGGCTCATGGGGTAGATGGGCTCAGACAAATAATGGTCAAACTCTTAAGGTTTGATAACTGACTATCAATTCTCACCATCTGCAAGTTAGCTGAAGGCCTGGACTGCGATATCAATCAGGATTTCTCCATTTCTGTCAAGAGGAGGAGAAATGACCTGCAGGTCAAACTACAGAGCTGCCTGTGGAGGAAGGATAAAACCCGCTTGCAATGTGATAAAGTTGTCGTCAAACTCATGAGCCACAAAATTCAACCTAAAAAAAGAATAAAATAACACATTCAAATGTTCCCCTATTTATTTTCATATTTAATTTTGTGGTTCGACTCTAATTTACCCATGCATGAATTTAATTGGTGAATTAGTTTTGAGTGTCAGCTTTGATTATGGAGAAATGGATCACTTAAATCACCTGGACTTTGATTTATTCAGGTTTTAATTCCAAACAAACACGACATTCACTACTGCTCTCTTGCATACTCATTGATATTTTGCACAGTCACAAGGACAAAAAACAAACAAAAAAAAAAACATGAATACATTGATGTTTATCGTATTAAAGGTCTTTCACTTCTTTGTCAGCCATTTCCAACTACACCGATCTGAAATGAGATAAGAATCACTTTACATGCAGCATTGTTATCAGCTCCATTTCTGATTTATAGCTCATGGAGACACACGAGCATATTTCTGCCACACTTGGTTTTCAGTTCAGTCCATGTCCTTATTTGTTGTTTGCCCTTGCCTGTAATGGAGAGATTTTTTAATGAGCCCTTTGAGGTTTCTTTTTTATCTCATCTGTGTTTTTATTTCCTTCCCTTCCCCCTGTTTTATCACTTTCATGTAGAAATAAACATGGAATCCAGTAAATTAAGATCTGTGGAAATCAAAGACAAAATCATAGACTGAAGGCTCAGAAGCCAAAATTTCTGTGGAAATTGAACCTTTAGAGGAATCGTTTAAATCATCTGATGTGGGGTTGTATGAGGTACTTGCAGGTCGGCACTACCCCAGTTTGGAGAAGCAGAGACACGCACCAGCACACGAGCTGAGCAATGGAAGGAAGCTAAAGAGTGGTGCATTCAGCAACAAGATTATTTAGCAATTTAAAAAGGTCCACCTTTAAGTGTCTAAGTATATGCTGTATTTCTCCGCTTTATTTTGCCATCAGACATCCTTTTCTGATGGGAAACTACCGCCATACAAGCCGAATGCTGCTCTCTCCAAACCAACCAAACTCTGTGCACAGCGGTTCATTGCTTACCTTCCTTTGCTGGTGCAAACTATTGCTGTGCCGACTGGCATCTACTGTAGCTAATATCCCTCTAAACCTTTAACAGTAAAAACAAACGCTTTTTACAATAAGTGCAGTTTATGTTGAATGTTTATGTTGAATGCTTTGAACATCCAGCATCTTATATTCCACGTTTTTCTTCACTCTGTCGCAGCACAACAATAGGCAGACTTTCAATTCAGTGGCTACACTTGCTGCACTCACTTCTTCTTTGTTCTGTTTTTGTGACTGTGGGTGCACACATCAATAAATCAGATGGTGCAGTGATTGGTTGGAAAAAAAAATCTCAGCTCTGTTGGGCCTTCAAGACACTTGATTGACAACAACTTCACAACAATGCAGCACTGTCCATGGATATGCCAATGTCTGTTCTGACCATGCACTGCTGATTTTCTGGCTAAGAAATGTAAGAAAAATTTTTGATACAGGTTGGAAAAGATAACACTATAAAGCACAGAGGACAAAATGACTGCTACTCTGATTCAACTGTTTCTGTAGTGCAACTGTAGTCTCAAATATAGTCATATATTATTTACTGTTAAAAAATTATAAATAAAAATACAAATTTCAAAAGTTGTTTGTAGTCCAAAATCCAACTGAACAATAAAAAATAGGGATAAAACACATGGTTAAAAAAACCCCATCATACATCAAAAATGAAAATACAGAAACTGGAAAAATAAAATCTAACACTGCACAAGGTGAAATGCATTTTAATATGATGAGTATCAGTGACCTCAGTCATATAAAACCTCACAGCCCAGATGCAAGTATGAACTGGCATGCTCATTCACGAGGAAACGGAGAAAAATGGCCTGAGGCTGTCTCCATTTGCATAACCAGCTGGCTAAATGTGTTGCACCTTTCACATCACCCGTTAAGGGTGAAGAAGCAAGCTAAAGGCCAGTAATGAGGCTTACCAAGTCTCCAGTGAAAACAGGCTGCCAGTGATAAACAAACGAGTCAAAGACCAGAAATATCACGGCGGTTGTGAGTCTGTTACAAAAGAATTTATCTTATCTGGGGGAGGAATGCACTTACTGTGTTAAAGTTGAAGTGAAATTTAAATTCACCTCACTAGTGTAAGAAAACAGAACCTAAAAGAATACTGCATCTGGTTTGCTTCTTTTCTCAAAGGAGGATAACACCATTGCTGTCAGCTCTGCTTAGCCTACAGACATTTTTTCCCTTTTCCCAGAAGTCTACATACTGCACAGTAACTGTAATCCCACTGTTCGGTTTTTATCCTTCATGTAAAAGGTGGAAACTCGGCTAACTAGCTGCCACTCAGAAAGCTGTAGCTAGTTAGCTTTACTTCCCTGTAGAGGTTATTTTCTGTTTGTTATTTCAACGCCTGCTCAGTCATCTGCAACTCTCACACATTAAATGTTGTGTTTGTCCAAGTCTAGCTAATGTTAGCTGTCTGTCTTTCATGGGTCCAGTTTTGCTGACGGCAAACAGGGATGGAAGTAACAAATTCCAACTATTCACAGTACTGTAATTAAGTTGTTGAGTTTTTTTTTTTTTTTTATATATATATATAAAGTTTGTAATTTTACTCTTTAAAATGTACAAGGGGTTTTTAATGGGTTATAAAACAGTTTCAATATAATACTGATGCATCTATGCTCTATCTATGAGCTACATAAGCAATTTCTGACAATTTCTATATAGTTATTCTGAAAGGTAGAGTTAGTAGGATTTGCTAGAGTTTTTCATTAATACACAAAAAAAGACAAAAAAAAAAAAGTCTAAGAACACAAAATAAGATTTTTTTTTTTCAACAACCTGCACAAAGTCCTGGTATGTAAAAAGTCACTTTGTTGCAACACAAATTTCATGCAGGACAATTAAGACTTGAATGTCTTTGTCTTGAATGAGCACTTAGATTTTTTTCTAGTTTTCTTATAGTTTTGTTACTTTTGATACTATCAAATTTGAGAATTCTATTGTTTTTAAGCACATGGTATTGAAAAAGTATCACTACCTTTTGAGAACCTTAAGGTAATTTCAGTGATGTAACAGTACTTGCACTTGAGTACAGATTTTCAGAACTCTCTCCACCAGTGACCAGACTCAAAACTCACAGCAATGGTTAGTAAGTTAGTAGCAAACTAAGAGTTGGCACTCTGTAGGTCTCCCAGTGTTTCAGTCAGGGATGGAAACAGCTAACAACGCTGGACCCCAGGTGGTTCTGCATCCTCCTCAAATGCACAAAAGAGAATATAACACCTCTGCTGTCTTCACAACACAGAAAAAAAATATCTAAATGTGTTGGCTGTGTGCCGCTCCAGGCAAGGTACAGCTGTTCCAGCGCACCACCCGAAATGCACACACCAACCGACATTAAATGTTCTTCAGTATTTCATCCCGCAGAGCCGGAGTGATAGTTGAGAAGTCCAGCAAGTCCATGTGTTGAACCTGAGGCTGCTGATTCACAGGCACTGGCAAAGGCAGTGCTCAGTATAGAAATATGAAGGTTCAGTCGCTCTGTTTCATTTCTGTAATCAGAGCGTAGCAGATGTGCTCGTATGTTTCGCACACCACTTTGAAAAAAAGCCTTGTTTAATGTCCTGCTCTGTACTCACACCATCGTGCGTCAGGACTCTGCCACAGAACGTATAGGTTGAGGGAGAATTTTATCGAACAGTAATTCCCACAACAATGCGCTGAGATATATAATTAGCTCAAAAACTCTGTGCTGTGTGGGAAAAATGTGAAACAGCCCAGTCCTTATCACCACACAGCAGATGCCCCACAAAAGCACATGACAGGGGAGTTTTTGCACAGTGTTGGTTTGCACCTCAGGCCATGCAGACTGAATGGCTGCTGGCTGCTTGCTGATGGCAGCCACTGCCCTCTATATCAGACTGACAAAGCACTGCCTGACGGCTAGATCATGTTTTGTCAGAAAATCCAAAAGCTTTCCAAAGTCTTGCAATCTTAAGAAAAAAGGGGACATCGAGGCAAAGGTTTAGTTCCATTAAAGTGGCTGCAGGGGCAAAAATCTGATATCAACTTTGGAGGGGACAATTACATTACATTTTCTCAAGAGCAATTCCTGAGGGAGACACCAAAAGTAGTGCTGTAACTCTGCTAACAAACACTCGGTCACCCTGCCAGATAAGAAACACTACAGTGTATTGCCTGATTCTCTTATTGACTTGAATCCAAAACAGCTGCAAACACTGGTTGATGTTACTGTGGGAGGCTGGCAAATGTCAGCTAAACACCTAGCTAACATGAGTGTTCAATAATTTAATGCAGTGAAAATGAAAACTGGGGAAAATTTTAACTGTTTTATTGTATTAAAAAGAGCAATATGAGGCAGTCGTGCATACAAAAATGAGTACAGCAGTCCAAATAGTGAACAGTAGACAGTATATAACAGGATGAAATTTTATTTACAGTACGATCTATGGTTGAACTTATTTGGCTCCTTCATGGATTCACTCATTCACTAATCTGAATTCTAATCAATGTGAAACGAGCAAACAAAAACAGTTATCAGGGCAAAGAATAAAAATTTCAAAGGGGGACACCGTGTCCACAGTGTTGATGTCTGAGTATAGAAACTTAACATGTTTTCCTTTACCTGCCTTATGTGCCACTGCTGAAGTTTGGGGAGGCAGTGGGCCAAACCATTGTGAGGCAAAAGAGGGGGGATGACAATCTTTTGAAACTTGAAAACATGTTATTACTTTCACTGCAGATTATTAATTATTATTATTTAAATTACATACAGTGTTTGCCACACATAGACTTTACTTGGCCAGGCTGTTCAGGTACAGTAACAACTGCCCGAGCAGATTTGGTGACCCATTTAGCATTTTTTTAATTTATTTTTATTTTTTGTCCTTTGAGAGAATGACGCCATCTTTGATCGAGTAACTTGGTCTAATAGATGCTCTGCTGCGCTCCCTGCGGTCTGTGTGACAGTCACACTCTGCTCTGCACAGTAACACACACAGATGCACACACACAGGGAGAGTCTTCTCCCTAATGTAATGTAATGTATGTCTACTCATGCATTTGTTTGGTAAAGCTTGTAAGTGCACCTGGTTGGTGTTTCTCATTCAGTGCCACTGATAGTTTGATTGTTTTAATTGGCTTCATCAACAGTAAGCCTCCTCCTCGCAGCTCAGCTACTGGTGAAAAAACCCAAAATACGTCTTCTGTTTTTAACTTTATAAAACATCCTGCTGATGAAGAAAGTTAACAGAGCTGACACAAACAGGAAGAAACAGAAGAAGGCTGGCAGGGTGAGCCCCGGTGTGTGTGTGTGTGTGCGTGTGTGTGTGTGTGTGTGCGTGTGTGTGTGTGTGTGTGTGTGTGTGTGTGTGTGTGTGTGTGTGTGTGTGTGTATGTGTGTGTGTATGCAGTAAGAGAAACCAGGGGTGTGGGTGTGTGAGTGAGGAAAAGAGAAGGGAAAAGAAGAAACGGTCTTTGACTTGACACTTAAATAAAGGGGAAAATAAAAAGTAAAATAAAAATGGTGAAATAGGAAGTAACTGACTAGAAGTAGGGTAATTCTAAAATAATGTTATATTTATTTTATTATTTATAAAATCCCAATTGTCATTCCGTTGGAAACAGTGACATACTTGTGCTTAAAATCATATATTGTGGGCCACAAATATTTTTCCCAGGATTGGGGGATTTCTGCCTTTGAGTGGCTGTTACCCTGTCATCTTGCAATTGCTATTTTCATGGACTTCTTAATATAAAAAAAAACTACAGCAAAAATGTGGATCATTTCTTCTCATTTCCTCTTATTACTAGATAAAATGACTAAGGCCATATTCATTCAGAATCCGGTAATGCAGTGAAAATGCCAGTTCTTTCATTCTGAATACGGGTAGTACATTAGGCTGCGGTGGTTGGGGCCTCAGGGTATGCTGGACAAAAAAAAAAAGAGTCAACTTTTGGAGAAACATAAACCAAGGTCACGCTGCAGTGGTCATCATAAGATGGTGATCAGACCACTCTACACTCAGCCTGAAATATCTCTGAGGCTGGGCTCTATCTAACGATGATACCCAGCTGTGTCTTTGCTTGGTTTATTTCGTGTACCCAGTTTTGATGTCTGGATTTGCCCATGCTTGTGTTGCAAAATAGTGACACCATGAATCTTCCTTCACTTTGTGTTCATTAGTTTGTTTTTTTTGGGACAGAGTGACGTCTGTTGTTCGTGGGAAATTGACACTGAGTAGGGTGAAGGAGTGCTGGTAGTGAGAAAGCAGGTGGATCAGAGAAATATGACATTATTGTCTCACAGCTGTCATGTTGTAAGCATAAATAAACACCTGATTCTGTCTGAATGTGGCCTAATACACAAGAGGCGATTTAACCTGTGACCACATGTTGCAGGAACCACACACAGTATGCAGCGCACATATTCCTGACAGCAACAAATGCATCGTGTTTACCTTCATACGCCTACAGATGGTAATTGAAAAGTGTTGTGAAACGATTCTGGAGCTGTGACGCACCAATTGTTGTTCTCCTCCGTGTACAATTCAGCTGAGACGTCCACATGCAAATACAAACCAAGCTCCTTAAAATGGCCTGGATCTACTTTTATGCTTTGCATTTACATTCTAGAGGCATTTGTGAATATTTGATGTCTTGTACTCGCAGCAGGAAGAGGCCCGGACTGGAAAGTGGGGATGCTGGTGGCAAACTTGAACTGGGTATCAACTGCTCCATAAATCAGTTGTGTGCTCAGTACTGTTCATTTAAAGCAAAGAGAGATTCAGAAACAATACAAATAGTGTCTCAAAAAGCGTGTTCATCTTATCCTTTTTTTAATTTTATTGATTTTGTAGAGGCCTTTGCTTCACTCATTATTTTCATTTAATGTAAATCTGTTAATCAGAGTTTTTAGAAGGGGTCTTTGTATGAGCTTTATGTTTCTTTCTTCTCCTTTTAAATGTTTTAAATACTTTAAATTCATGTATAAGACTATATGTAGGTAAGAATGAGTTTGTATATATGGGATTGTCTGAGTACATATGAAATCTTTTTTTAATAATGTTAATTCAAAATGTGCAAATAAATCAATAAAAAATGAACAATCAGATTTTAGACTGCAACACTAAAACCATGCTTGTCTTATGAATGAGGTGTTTTAATAGGATTTTTTGTTGTTGTTTGTTTTGTAGAAGTAGCAAAAATATAGAAAGCTGACAGGTAAATGTGCTTTTAATGTCTTATATTTCAAGGTGCAACACGAACAAAAGACAGTTGAGTTTTTAGGAGAAAAACAATCTGTCTGATTGAAACAATTACACCAACGCTGTAAGTTCCAATTATTTTAAATATTGATTGCTTGTTTTGTCCAAACAACAATCCAAGATCCACTTGTTTAGCATTTTTTTTTTAACTCGTCACTTCGATTTTCAAAATTGTTGCAGATTAATTTTCTCTCTGCTCAGTGATGGATTAATCAGCTAATCTTTTCACCTCTACATAACACATCTACACACCACAGTCAGCGAGTTCTTAACAAGTAAAAAGACAGACTACTCAGCTTCACTTAGTTTGTCATGACCATGAGGCATCTGACACTCACATGTGTCAGAGACAGCAGACGACAGCTGAGTCATGCGGGAACTTGTTCTCACCAGAGACTAAGATGCTCTTTGACAGCCACCGAGCGGAGTCTTAAATCTTATCCCGTGCGGAAAAGGTTGAGCTGTTCGAGAATTTGGGAATAAAACACTTTTACAGCCTCGTCATTTCATCCACATGATCTAAAGTTCTCAGTGATTTAAACTCAAACAGAGACATAAAAACCTCAGGAGGACAGGAGGTGAATCTCATTTTGGATGCTTCAGTAAGGACAAAACAAAGAGAAACTTTCATCATTATGATCATTTCCTCAAGTGCCACCTTTTTTATATACACAGTTCATAATCATTAATATAAGACCTAAATAACAGTTTAAAACTTTGACCCAAGTAATGAAAAAGTGTGTTTTTAATAAAAGAAATGTACCAAACTTATTTCCGCTTTGTAAATCTTCTTGAAAGGATGTCAAATAAAGATGATTATCACTGCATATTCATTAAGCAATGCTCCAATCTTCTGTATGCTTCTAATCAAATCTTTATTTGGTCTTTTCTATCAGCTTTTGTTTTCTGTACGTCGTCATTGAAAACAGCCTGAAAGAAGATTCCTTCACCTGTTAACTCATCTTAGAAAAAGACACATTGAGAGTTTAGTGGTTAGAGTCTCATGTAAACCAAAGCTTAGGTGAAACTAGTCATTTATTATTTCCCATTTACTCAGGCATCTCACTCTGAGATGAAAACAAAAAAGTAAGGTAACTATTTAATGTTGAAAGTCAAAGACCAAGGTTGAAGTTTGCAGAGAGGATTATATGAATATCTGAAGAGTTAGTGACGATTCAACATGTTTCTAAGTATGTGACTTCACATACTAGACATTTAGGCCTATAAATAATATACCATGACAACAACTCAAGCATTACAATATATTGTACTGTATATAAATGTGAAATATGCAAATGTGGGATATGACTAAATTCTGTGACCTTTCAGCAGGAATGACTTTAGACAGGCCTTTAAAAAAGCTAAAAACAACATAATTAATGATTATACAATATCTGCCCAAAGCTCAAATGAGTAAAAACAAAACTTTTTGCACCTTTTCTGTCCCACATTTTTTACATTTTGCTTGTGATCTGAAACGCTCTGCATGTCAGCACTGAAGAGTGCTTCTGTCTTTCTTGCATTTTGACAGAGGATTTTGCAAATAATGGGAGGGGATATGATTAGTGTGAATTTTCTATTTGTGTAGGACAAATTTGCAAGGAAAAATACCTTGATCTGTGAAGAGCAACGATAAAAAAAAATATAGCTGTATAAAAGGGAAGCCGGTGGTGAGGAAGACAGACTTGGATCATGAGCCAAACAGACAAAGATGAGCAAAGACGAGAGTAGATGTGAATGTCTTTGTATTTGCACCGCACATGGTGCAAATGATGCGAATTAGCAGACTTGAAGATATTCAACTTGGGCAAAAAATTTGTGTATATCGCAGGGCTTTGCAGAGTGTTGTGTGGGGACAACCAGGCGGAGCAGAGGAACAGAGCTGCTGCTCGCCCACAGGCAGCTTCTTAGTCCTGGGCAGCTCTGGAGAAGAGAGCTTAGGGCAGAGCCTGAGCTTCTGGAGAAATAAACATGCGGCGTCGTGCGGGATTCGTCTCTGATCAGAGCAGTTTAGTGGTGGGACAACAGTGCTTTTCTGTCTGCCTGTTTTTTGAGTATTTTCAATTTGAAAGTGGAAATGCTGGAAAACTGAAGAAAGCACATGAACGGTTTGACTTAAACATCCACTGAAGCTTTTGCTTCACATAAAGCGACCCGGAGTAGCAGCAGACAGTGTGGGGTGATGAGGAGGCTGTAATACCACCTGACTGGAGAAGTAACACACTGCTTATCTTCCCTAACAAACTCCTAATATTTACATGACAGAGGATGGACATGTGCATTAATTTATTTTGCAGATTTTCTGTAGATTCTATAAAAAAAATTCAAATTTGCAGTGAATGTGGATGGGATGAGAAGATTAACAAGTCCACTGTGAAAACAGTAATTAATCGGACTGTAATTATTAGTGGTATAGTGCAAGGACTATCAATATATATGTACTCTATACGGGCTAAACATCACTGTTTATTACATGTAATGTTATGATCACCTGACCTCCTCTAGAGATATAAATACAGATTACAAACACAGCAGATTCACATTGGATGAAGAACACAGACAACCTGTGTAATTATTATAAATCACAGGAGGAGCCCATGTAATACTTGTCCTGAGTGAACAGAGCCTAAGTGAGATAAATTGTAGAGAAGAAAATTTACATTGACGATGCGTTCAAGGACATTTGGACAACTGAGGTTTGAAAGTTCCTCCGCAACAGCCATTTTAATCGGAGAAACCTAACACCCACGCCTAATTTTTTTTCACCCTGGATCTGAAATGCTGTACTTTGTGGCCTGTAACTACAGTGGGAGTTTCTTCCACATCAGCGGTGGATTAATGGTGAGTGAAGTTTGGGAAAATATATTTTGACAGAAGATCTAAATTACAGTTAGCTTTGATGAATCTTGTTTTGAGGCCATGGTAATTCACTCCTGTCTCATCGAGTCTCGCCCTGTAATCCATCTCCAGCCTCCCTCATCATAACATCACATTATCAACAGCTGACTCCATAAAGACAAATCGAATACTGACTGAAGTCCACTGTCTTATGGACAGAAAGATCTGCTGAGAGAGAAAAATGCAGCATCGGTCTGAGGTATGAAAAAAAAAAATTTCTGTTAACAACCAGTCTGGTTTAAGAGATTAGTTAGTTAGTAGAATTTCACTGAATTTATTGAGATTTCGGGGATGTGAACAGATCGGCTTTGTGTGCTGACTGCACACATGAACTGCACATTACAAATTTGGCATGTGGCACGGTGGTCCACATGGTTCAGGAAGGCAAATCCAAGCAGCTGGCAGCTGGCTGATGGTGGGTGAGTACAAACAGCCAGACAGACTCCAAACGCAACAGCAGCAGCTCAAACCAGAGCCTTGGTTTCCCTGAAGGCATCTTTGGGCTAAGATGATGATGAAATTAATTTTACTAACCTTTTTAACCTTGAGGTTTGTTTCACAAAAGAACTGAAGAACTGAAGGAATGCTTAGAAATTACTGTAGATTAATTTTAATTTTAATTTTTTAATTTAATTTTTTTTTTTAATTAATTACTGTAGAGTTTTTTTTCTTGTATTTATTCATTTTTTATCAAGTTTATTAAGTTAAAAGTTTATACTTTTATCTTGAACACTGATGTTCTTAACTATGCGACACACACAGCTTCATTTTCATACTGAAAAACTCAAGCTTTAAACATTTCTTTGTGTCCTTTATAACGCATGATAGATGTATTTTTAATGTACAGCACGACTTACAGACAGTTAAACATGCAAGTGTATTCATCATCATCTTCAGCAGCACAGACACATGATGTGAGGAAGCCATTAACAGTGTCCATGTGCTGCTTTTTAGAGCATTCATAGAAATGTTCTCAGGAAACCCTTTTAATTTCTAAGGACGATCGTTATCATCAAACACGGCCCAGTTTCTTAACTATTTGCCTCACTTTTTTTTTAGCACTGTTTTAGAGATGAAATGAGTCAATCAGTAGAAAACTGAATCATCAGTTACTCCGATAATCAATCAATTATTTATCAGTTATTATTTTTAATTGTATTCTTTTGAGCAAAGATTCTAAATATTACATCGTTACAGCTTCTCAAATGTGAGGATTTGTTGCTTTGCCTTATCCTGTTTGAATTCTAGATTAATAAAAAAAAAGATCTGAAGATTAGTGAATAATGAAAATGATTGTTAGTTACGGCCCTTATTGACAGATGACAAAACACATTGTGTTGTTGTATATGATGTCATCACTTCCCACTTCCATTAAGACTCATATAGGAATTCTGATGTGTTTGGCAGTAAAGTGACGTTGGTTGGCATTGACTTTTATATCTTTAGGATCAATTTGCTGAATTATCAGCCTAATAATTTAAAGTCTAAACAATTTATTGCAAATACAATATTGGCTGGTGAGCTCACTCATCCAGTGCAATAAATATAACACAGTAAGTCTACATCTATATCACAGCACTGATCAATATTACAATATGGGCAGCTGTTAACCAGTGTGATTTAATTCCACACAAGCAGAAATATATATTATTAATATTGTTTATGTGTTGTGGCTATGTTTACTTGTTTAATTCATCCATTTGCTTTTAATATTTTTAAAAGTCCATTTAATTAAATGCCCTTTCAGACTTTCATCATAACTGGCATAAATCTCTGAAAGAAATGCTTAATACACTATTTACTGATCGCTCCTTTGATTTTTGGCATAGAAGTGGTCACATTTACAGATTTCAGTGTCAGAACGTCTGCAGTACTGAAATATTATCAGCAGTTTCATCCCAAAAATAGGCAACAGGGCAGCACAATTAATCAAAATGTTATCGAAACCACAACATGGCCAAGTTCAATGTCCAAATTACAGAAGTTGCTTTTTTTTTGAGAAGGGAAAACTGTGTGCCAAAACAGCTTTATAACAAAGTACTGTAGTGCTGTTGAGATGCTCTAGCCTACAAATCTTGTGCTTCATATGAAAGAAAACATGTTTGTTTGTTACAGACCCCAACAAATGTCACATCATCATGATTTTAATAGTTTTTTTTCGAGTGAAGATTAAAAAGTGATGCAAAAATGATCATTTCCACTAACTGCAAACACAATATTTGCCAATATAATTGCAAAAAATATTTATTACCCTATCTTGCAGCCCCAATAGGAAAATAAATTTCACTACCAAAACCTATTCAGTGGATTTGAAACCTGTGCAAGGAAAGTGCGGAGGACGAGTGAGAAAAAAGATAACTGACAAATCTGGAAAGCATGAAGCAACAGTCAGTTTATCCGTACAGCTGCTGCCTTTACTGAGGTTATATGATAATGCAGCTTTGAGACGTGGCTTCTCAAAGGTCCAAAGGAGAATTAAAGGGAGAATCATATAATTAAGAGGAAAGAATGGTGGATTTTTTTAATTGTCATTTTCTTACAAATGGTGGATTTGTACAAGAAAAGGAATAGTTTAACATTTTGAGAAATACGCTGATTCACTTTCTTTCTGGGTGCCTTTTTTTTTTATATAAATAATTAAAGGACTGTCCAAAGACAGTTAGATTTTGAAGGATGATTTTGACATTTTGCCAATGCAGCCGGTTATCTTAGCTTAGAACAAACACTGGAATACGCTGGTAGTCTGGCTCTATCCACACAAAATCTATCTGCCAACACCTCTAAATCTCACTAATGAACGTGTCATAACTCTTAGGAGTCAGGGTTAAAAAGTCGAGCATTTAGCAAGCTAATGAGCCAGATATTTTTTCTCACAGAACAAACCTGGGAAAAAAATGGACTTGGACGTGGACATGGAGTGGGATGCTCACGTTCCCCCGAGTCAGCTGAAAGATGTATTGTGTTTTGAGACATTTTGTCCCTTACTGGTCAAAGAATAATTTAAAGCGGTAGTTTAGGATTATTTGAAGAGGCGCTGCAGCAGAGAAATGGTGTAGGAAGCTAAGTAATGAACTGCTGCGGACAGAGTCAGCAGCAGAAGGTAGTTCAGCCGCCTAAAACCATCAATATCAGTGAGTTATATTCACAGTATTTCATTGCTTTACTTTTCCGTCAGACTTTTCTGATTGGAAATTGCTGTTACATGAGCCAATATTGTCCTCTGCAAACCAACCAGACTCTTTTGGCAAAAACAGTCATTTTACTCTGCAGAATACAGGGGAGCAAAGTTGGCAAAACTGGGGACCGGCATGTACTGTAGCTAATAAACTGACAATGGATAAGTACCTTATTCAACCCCGCTTTAAGTAATCCCAACTATACATTTAATTCAGTTGTAAATTACATTTATAATCTTTATTTTACTGACTCCAAGCACTGAAGATCATATGAATATTACATTGTTTTTTCAATGTAAACAGATAAATGGCTTGTTGAAAACTTGGTGTAAAATCTCATACAGTCACAGCTAAACCATTTCAGTCTGACTTACAAATGTTGTTTTCATATTTTTCTTGTGGCTGCAGAAAATCCGTGGGGGAAAAACTACTCTGAGAACATTTGCAATAGTGAACTGATCTATTTAGTAGAAATTGTCAGGGGACGACCTTTGAATCGAAACTCTTGTAAGAGGCTTTTACACGTCTAATTTATTCTCTTCGTGATGATTTTGCCCTCTGGAGTGCAAATAATTAATTGTTTTCATTACCAAATATTCTCCAGTGCATTCATATCCCTGTATTTCAATAACTTCTCGATTTATTTGAATTACCACCCAGAATCTGGGGGTTATTCTGTTTAGTATCTCCACTCCTCACCCCAGACTCTCTCTCTCACACCGTCTGCCT
Organism: Lutjanus erythropterus; assembly: GCF_056507025.1. Taxonomy (NCBI): domain Eukaryota; kingdom Metazoa; phylum Chordata; class Actinopteri; order Lutjaniformes; family Lutjanidae; genus Lutjanus; species Lutjanus erythropterus. Next base: position 22,624,959 of record NC_139317.1, read on the forward strand.
CTCTGCCTCCAGGCTCCCAACTACAAGTGTTGACAGATGAATCAGACTCGTAATAAATCTGCAGCAGAATGTTTATAAAGACCATGGTCACATTAATTTCGTATTTATCAATTATGAAGAACAGTAAAGCCTCCTTTCTTAACTCCACTTCAACGGATGCCAGGGCCTGAGAAGCATCACTCTACAGTGATGAATTCACAAAAACCTTTAAGGGGGTTGAGCTATTATAAGCACACAGCTCTGTCTCTAAATGTGCCTAGTGTCCTACTGTACCTGGCTGCTTACTGAATAACTCATGAAATTCTGCCAACCTAGCAAGACTAAAATATTCCCTCAACAAATATTTTTTACAGCAGAGCCAGACTGATTAATCAGGCATTGGATATTAACTGATAATGGCCAATATTAGCTTGTCACAGATCTATGTATGTCGATATGTCTTGTGAAATGGCAGTAAACCAACGCCAATGCCATGTTTACAGTAATTTAGAAACTTAGTTTGTCCGCCAGAAAACACTGATAAGTTTATTTTTCAACTGGAAAATACAACACTCAGTAGGTTACATCTTGAAATTGAGCCAAAATTAAAGATATTCCCATCAGCCTTAGCTTCATGTTTTGTGATACTTAGCAAATGTTAGCATGCTCACACACTAAATTAACAGGTCCCTAAAGAAGCTTTTACATTCAGTGTTACTCACCAAACTGCATTGTATGAATCTTTGAGGTCTAATAAATGTACAAAAGTATTTTTTTTCTCTCAAGCAAACTAGTATTTGAAATCCTGCATTGTTAACTTTTGTGTTTACTAACTTGCAATCATCTTCTTCCCTTGGTGACCTCTGGCATATTCTAATGCCACTGTTCCATCACATACAGGATATATAGTGGGGTTGGGCAATATGTTAAAATTTTCCCATCAACTAGCAATTGCCACATTACATACACAATACATACACAGACAAATTCAACCAAACATCTTCTGAGCTGCCTCGCTTATTTGCCGTGTTAACTCATCATAATAAACTTCATTCAAGCTCGACAGAAAAACAAATTAAAACTCCAAAATTAAAACTCCAAAACCAAAACCATCTTCTTTAGTCTTTCTACAGCTCCAACAATCACCAGCCGTAGTTGTCAGATGTGAAACTATTCTGGCCGTGCAGGCTCTTTTCTTCTTCACTCATCCTTCAGCTCAGTGGGTGTGTACTGTGAGACTCACTCATGTACACCATTAAATAAGCTAAATAAAATGACAAAAATCACTCCCCCCAAAAAAAACATCAACCAGCCATGGACTCAGCTAATCCCAGCTAGCTGGTACATTTGCTCCAGTTCTCCCACTACCAGTATGTATGTTAGGTTAAATTTCTCCTGTCAGTGCCCTTGTCTAAAGTGCTGCCTTAGAACTGGAGATGGTTGCCGGACTTTTACATGCTTTTTGGGGACTGTGCACAGCCGAAGATAGTGAATTATTAATCAACTATCCGTCAACTAATTGTCATAGTCTCAATATACCTCCTGACAGTCCTAACCTGTCCTGTCACTTCAGTTTTCACTCTGCACCAGGCAGCAGTCCTCAGCTGTTCCTGTCGTTCCCCAGTCACCTGATCATCACCTGCCAGCACACCTGCCCCTCATCAGCCTTAATGAGCCGCTCAGTTCCTGCCCACTAACAGGAGTCTTCTGACTGATTGTGTAGTGCCACTATTTGATGTAAGACCCAATTAATTAACAACTGGAGAAGGGCATCCCTAATTTCTCTTTTTAGGAGTAAATATTCCCTGTCAACACAACACATGAACAGGCTTACGTAATGATTTTTTTTTTACAAGATTACAAAAAACCCATTACGAGACATTTAATCATCACCGAGAAATAAATCTCTCTTCATGCTGCATCTTTCAGAAACATAAAAAAAAAAGAAAGAAAATGAGCTCCTGATTTGCCAAATGAAAATTTGTTGCAGAAGAAGAAGCCCAGTTAACACTGGAAGCAAATACTGTTGATATCTGCACATGAAGACCATTTTAAAAAACGAGATTTTCACCTTTTTCTGTCAATAGTGGAGATATTTGCATCAATGATCTGATTTTGCTTTCATAACTTATTTGAATACTTCTATGACACCCATTTAGACATCCTATATCTTATTACATCACATCATCATTCAATATCATAGTAAAAAGAAAGAAGAATATTTAAAATGTTGTAGTTTTTGTTATAAGAAACAAGGCTCCCTTCTTCTAAAACTGTATCAAAAGAGTCTTTTAACTGTTTCTTCTCCCACAGGACCGAGCACTTAAAAGGCACTGGAAGTAAGTGTGAGTGTAACTTGTACTCTCTGGAGCTGCATACCATCGCCTGCATGCACAAGCATGCACACAAACACCTGCACCCATCCATGCATACACATGTGCTTTCACTCATTTATTCTACTCCTGCAATCACTGTCGCTGTGGAACATCACATCAGATAAATACCCAAATACAACTGTCCTCTGAGCATAGCTGATTTACTGTGCCACTCAATTGACTTGACGGGTGGATTTGCTTGAAGCCATCTTGGGAACTATCGCTACCATTTGCAGCTAAATCAGCGCTGTGTTAATGATGAGCTCTCGCAGGCCTCATGGCCATTCAGTCAGACTACATGCTGGTAATACATGTCCTCAGAGGTCGAAGCAAGCCACGAAACAAGCTGCCTCTTCATGAACAACATCCCATTAAAGCGGGCCTCTGTTGAAACAGCATGTCTGTCATACCATGCATTCATACACGTCTTACACTGTTCAATCACTTTATTTTTTTTTCTAACTACTTCATATAAATCCTACATTGACAATATCATTATTATCAGGATTACATGTGTAGATTTGTTCATTTTAGCTTTTAAAATATAGTACAAACTATTAAACTGAAGGGACTAATTGTTTCAGCAATTATTTGAGCAAAATCGGTAAAATTGTTAAATTATATATTTTCAGGTTCTGGGTTGTTAGTTGGACAAACCAAGTAGATTACAAGACATCACACATTTTTTCCACTATTTTTTTTTGACATTTCATAGACCAACGTCATATCTAAGTTAGGGTTTTTATGCAGAATACTTGCACTACTTCCGCTAAACTAAACCTTCCCATGTTAAATTATGGTGATGTTATTTACAAATCAGCTTGCTCCAGACACTTGATGTTCGCCATCACTCTGCTGTCTGGTTTGCTATAAATGCCCCTTTTCAAACACACCACTGCACTCTCTACTTCTCTGTCCACTGGCAATCCCTGCACGGCATAATATTCACTGGTTTATGCTTATATACAAAACCGTCCTTGGACCATTTCCTCCTTACTTGTGTCGCTTACTGCAAACTGCTCCTGCTGCCTATAACACTCATTCTGCTCACCGTATTCTGTTGAAAGTCCCCAAAACAAATACTACACTTGGTCAGTCATCATTCCGAGCTGCTGCAGCCAAAGACTGGAACGATCTGCAAAAAAACACTAAAACTGGAAAATTTCATTCCCAAGTCAGTTTTCAAGAACTCTATTATGGACATTCTCACTGATACATGCAACTGTTTCCTGACCCAGAGACATTTTTAAAATTTCTGTTGGTTGGCTAATCTCTGTTGCCCAGTGCATGATCCTTAGTCTTTGCTGTTTTTGTTCTTGCTGTCACTGGATCGCTGTAACATAGCTGTACAAAAGCACAATTAGACTACTTAATGTGACAAGTATGCAAACATAAAGATATGAGAGATTTTGTAATGTAACCTGTCCAGGTTTTCTATAGGTCTTTCTGTTCACTGTTGCCGGTGGTTTTTGTACTATGAGGAAAAGAGTGCAGCTAACAGCCCTCATGGTGGGCGTGTGTGAACCTGTCCAGTCCAACTTCCCAATAAATTCTCTTCGGCTGACTGTGCATAATACAGAGAAAGAGTTCAGCTGGTTTATGTGCTGTTGCCACGTTGCTTTGTCCTGGTAACAGGCCACTTAACTTCATCACATAGTTGGAGTGGTGGAATATTTCTGTCTCCTCTCTGAGTGGGAAGCTGACACCAGAGACATCTCTTTTGACTGTCCGTAGTGACTCAGCTGCAGTAAATGTTTCAGTAATGCGCTGTGGTGTGGGGGCTCATACTGGTCTCACAGCACACTAACACTAAGTGCATGTGGCTTTGGGAATATTGCACCAGGACGCTCTAAGCGTGCAAGTCACAGCGTGGAACTAAAGAGGGCAGGAGGCAGAATATACAGCTTCTACATTTCTCTCACAGGATGATATAGGAAGAAAATGTATTTTTATAGATGTCGAAAGTGCATTAATGACTCTCTGGCTCTGCCTGAAGCTCAGTGGCTGTTGACGCCGTCGGCCACTCGGATTATAGGTCTATATTTGCAGCAAATGCATTCAGAGCAATTATCAGGCAAAGCCAGACAATATGGCTCGTACTTAAAGTGACAGGTCATTTTGTTGGAGCAGTTTTTATTGTTGCAAATGTATGACATCAACAGTCTCCTCCAGTGTTAGCCCCAACAGATTCTGCTGTCAACGATGGTGCCACTGTGCTCCCAAACTCTAAAAATGACAAGCACAGAGACATATTGTTGGTATTAACGTGATCACTGTCATGTCCCTGCAGTTTATGTTGGGGATCTGCAAACAGGTTCACAAATTGAAAAGAGGACAAATAGCTACAGCAACCAGTAATGACGCTGGCTGCATGAGCTCATGAGACAATGAGTGCAAGTAAAAGGGATTTTTTTTTTTTTAAACTAATTACTGAATCACTGCCCTAGATTTAAAAGTGTCATAAAAAGATAAGGAGCCACATCTACTTCTTAAAGGATGTCAATTTTCTTTCTGACAGTGAGATTAGAAGATTGATGCCACTCTTGTGTCTTTACTAGGAACACAACGGGTCACAAAACTCACGGTTCTGATCGAAGGCAGCAGATCTCGCCGAAGTTGAAATAAACATCACAGTTTTGATCTGAGGATGATCTGTTTCTATGTTGACAAGCATCTCAGCTTCTGACTGAAAATGCACAAAGTCACAGACTGCATGATTTCACTCAATGAAGGCAAACCTGACGCCTTTTAAATCAGCTGTGCTTTATCCTTTTTTTTTTTTTTAAGTCTTCGATGCCACACAGTGTTGGGCTTCAGGGTAAAAGACAGCATGTGTCTGGCTTGTCTTTCACTGCAAAACTACATCAAGATTTAAGATACTGTTTCTTCTCACAGTAGTGGTTAAATTTAGTTCGCAGTTCACCTGCCCTACAGCCACTTAGCTTAGCTTACCACAAAGACTGGAGAAAGTGCAAACTGTGCTGACTGTGCCCTCGAGATGAAACAGTATGAAAATTTCATATCACAATTATATTGACCAAAATTATCACAGTTATCAGTACTGTTGCTATATTATTAAAATGTGCTGAAAATATTTTTAAAAAGTAATGATATTCACTCACTCACTCACAGAAATCATCTTTCAGAGTTTTATATTGAAAATCTCTCATCGATTTGAAAATTTCAAAGCACAGTAATCACATACAGTTTTCACAATACTTAAAATTTGAAGGGGTAATAATCACAAATTTGTAAAATGTAAAAATGCATGAATATATATGAAAATGTAAAAACAACATGTTATGGTTTTACGGGGCGTTGTGTGTGGGACGATTTCTTGGACGGGTCGCACAACTTCTGAGATATGATGTGTTAATAAGTGAGCTTTAGAGGTGCTGCAGATAGATTTCTTATTAACCTTTGGACAGAGCCAGACCAGCTGTTTTCCCCTGTTTCCATTATTTTATGTAGCTTCACTTACAGAACGAAAATTAGAATGATCATCTAACTTTGGACAAAAAAAGTGAGTAAGTATATTTCCCAAAATGTCAAACTTTTCCTTAAAACTAGTTCAAGTGCTGAGATATAGACTGTGTGGTCTGACTGTTTATTTTTAAGAGCCTGGGGAAAAAAATAAGCTTTTCAGATTCAGTTTTTACTTTCTAAACTTTATATGTGTTTATTAGGGCTGATACCTTCTGGTTGATTGTTTGATATGGTCCTGTCTGACCAAATTCTCATTGATCAGACAATCACTGCTGTTACTTTTCATTTTGTCAGTTGCCCAAGATTTTCTTTGTTTGACTACAGCCCTGATTTTATGAGCATTTTTTTGATAAGTGTTTTTAATTTTAGATAAGGCTTGCTGAAGTGGGAAATCACAATAGAAGTTTCCCCCAGACTTGTTTTTCCACACAAATCTAGTATGAAATTATCATTTCTGTCAGAATACCAGAAATAGTTGAAACATGTACTTTGGAGGTAAGTCACTGGGGGCACCTGAACAAAACTCCACCCCACAGATGCCTATGGGTGCCAAGCTGAAATGGAGACCTGCCTCCAGGAGGAATGTTTACCCAAGCTTAGCACAGAGCCTTTATTGCTCACAGCGGCATGAGTAGATTTCTGTCTGCATTTCACTTGTGCACCAGCTCTGTGCCATTTCAAATTGGGATCTGCCCAAAACGAGCCCCCCTGTGATGACAAGAATAGCTTGTTTTAAAGACACAGAGTGGAGGGAGAAATTAACTGTGTGTGATCAAGTGTGAAGTAACTGTACACCAGGAGAGGAGGAACAGGCTTGAAGGAATTTGAGAAAAAGGGATTCCAGACATTCCTCAAAGTAAGGAACAAGTTGGAGTTAAATAATGCATAAGGAGCAGAGAATTAGATCTCAACAGTTTCATAAATTTTCCCAATTAAGTTTGATAAAATAAGAAGCAACTGAAGGATGAATGGGCCGACAGATCAGACAATTCTCTTAGCAATTTCTCCACAGTCGGAGTCAGACATACTCCGGCATGGAAACTGAATAATACACTGTGTTGTAACTGTATTTTAATGTAGACTTTTTCTGCTGCCAGCACTAAACACTTTTTTGGCTCTCAATAAGGATGCATAATGTTGTGTCACACTGCATTTTCAGGCGGAGTGCAGTTCAAGATATGAAGAGCTTCATAATGTGCACCTTTCTAAAGAATATACAGCAGGTCTCAGCCTAACCAACATTCAAACTAGGACCTGAGCGATACTGGATTTTTGGGGCCTATGCCGATATCTATATTATGGAGCAGAAAAATTTCCTTCATTGATATTATTATACAGAATATAATATTCCAAAAAATAAAATATATACATGAACACACATTTTTGCAACGATGCCTCAAAAGTGGTGAACACTTGTGACAATGATATGTAACAGACGCAGGGTATTTTGCAGTTTGATCAACTTTTTTGTCCAAAATTATATCAGGCAGCGGCAGTCCTAGACAACTTTTGTTTTGTCAGAGGGGCACATTAAATCTGGGACAAAAGACACAAAGGTAGTTGTAGATGTTCAAGCTTTCAACATTTTTAGGTGCAATACATACAGTAATGGCACACCAAAAACAGCACATCATACCATGATTGGTATTTGTTTCAGTTTCAGTGACATGGTGTCAGTGTCACATCATACTAAGAAAGTGACATTTTATCATTAAAATCATCGCAGATATCAGAGCATTGAACTTTCAGGATCTAGTATACATAAAATGCTACCTATACAGCTAACAAATAAAAGCAATATGCATTTTGTTCTGTTAAAAAAGGTTTTTGTACAGGCACATATTGGGCAACATACGCCAATGACACAACCAATATAACAAACCGATGTAGGTGTGATAGGCCAATATCGGGCTGATAATATCGGTCGACTGATATATCGGTCGGGCAAACCTTAATAATGGCACAAGCATGTGTTTAACTGTATTGATGAATGAAACATGAGATTATTTCACTGCCTGTAATCAAGAGATCAATGCTATATACTTTAAACTGTAAGTTTATAGTAATATTAGCAGCCTTAAACATATTGTTTCCTACATAATCCCACTACCTTATTTCATGTGAGTTTTTGCTTGATTTATGTTGCTCACTTTGCTCTTTGATCCTGTGGTTGCTGGTTGGCTTACTTTAGCGGATTACAAGTCTTTTGAATATGCTTTGTATAATGCTTAATGAGGGGCGATTCCTTCTATAAGCCTCTGGGGCTTTTATTTTGCTTCACCTGCACAGTTTGCTTCTTTTCTTTCTCTCGTTGGTGTATTTCTGCTACCCTGTTTTATTGTGCAAATAACTCAATCTGTGCAGAATTATAGGATGTATAGTGCAGCTCACTTGTAACTCATTATTTAGCTCTTGTACATGTAATGCCAGAGTCAGTTAGGCTACAGCCTCACTGTTTTAATCCTTACAGCCCTTTGTCCTCTCTCACCTCCTCTAAATAATCTGATTTTTAGCAGACAAGAGAAGTTCCTGCTGTATCACACCTTGTTCTTGTGAAATCAAAGTAAAGCGATTAAAACTTTCTTCCGGTGGAGGTAGGTGTGGGTGCAGGTGAGGTGATGGAGGCTTTTTACCTTGTATGTGTTGGTTGACCACGTTCTCCAGCCGATCGAGCCTCTCCATGATCCGGATAGTGTCCCCTCTCTTGTCCCCCTCTAACTTTCTCTCCGGTATCGGCATCGGCACTTTGATGTAAATGTTGGCGATGTAATTAGTGACCCATCCGACATAGAGCAGGCACACAATGTTGGTCATGCCGCTCAGGATCACGCATGTGGACACCAAAGTTTTGGTTCTCCTGGTGCAAGCCATGCCGACATCCCTCCATACAGCCTGCAGGATCCCGTTAAACCGGAGGACAGGGCGACAGGCGCCCGCAAAAAATCCGGAATAATGAAGTTATTTCCAGCGACTGTGCAGCGATGCGATATCCGAAGCGCAGAAAAGTGCTGCGTGGGGATTTTTTTGGCGACGGTGAAACGCAGGTTAATGTCAAATATCTACAGGTGAAGGTTCCCTCTCTCGTTCCAATGCAAACCTCCGTCGGCTCCAGTTGCATTTGAGGATCAAGGAAGCAGGAGAGACACCGAGCATCCTGCTGCAGCCAATGAGAGGGATGGTGAGGACTGACAGCCGCCCCTGCTGCACGCGTCCCCGCTGCGCACTGATTCACTGTGAAAGTGGATCTGACCGGACCACTTCCATAGATCAGGACGCAAAGTGTGATAACCTATTTCTGTCCAAACCGCGACTTATTTGCGCCACACGGACCAAAACACTGTGCACTTGATGTGTAAATTCTTCCCCTTTAGCTGAAGCGCAGAATCTCTGAGAGTTGCTTATTTTTCAGTCGTGCACTTTCACAGTTCCGATCAGATCTGAAGGGGAAGATTCCTTGCTGCAATACTGGATAAAGCCGCGAGATAGAGACAACGCGTCTGCTCTCCACGGGAAATCAAGGTGTGGCGGGGTCATGTTATAGGTCTGGCTCAGGTCCAGCTCACTATGAGACACACAGGATGCAGAGATAAGGCTGCTCTCATCTCATATGCTGCAATTAGACCTAAGCAGGGGAACACAGCCAGGCAGAGTAATTACAGCAGATCCCAAAAGGAACATGAAGACCTGCAGCCCTTTAACCTGGTGAGACAAAGTAGTCATTTTCTACAGAACTGTAAATTTTAGTGTTGATCATGAACTTAACTTGTACTTTGAGGCATGTTTGCATTGCAGTTGCCTCACTATAGGTGCTCTTTCTGTGGCCTGAGGAGACTAACCACTAATTGTGAGTGTCCAGGTCAGAGATGTCTGCGTCTATGGGGAACTTGAATTGTGGAACACTATGGGGCAGTGCCACCATTTTTGGAGGATAGCAGTAGTAGCTGCCATCTGGAACTGTCACCACTGATTTGTCATCAGTTAATTGTTCATTAACTGAAATCATTTAAGTTTGGCTAAAGACAAATACATTGACAGGTGAAAAGAAGCTATATGTCACAAAATTGAAGTTAGTCAATGATATCAGTCCTTTGTCCTTACTAATAAGCAGAAAGAGTCTAACACCTTACCATAGGCTTTTTTGGCTGTTGAATGAAACAAATCTATCAGCCGCTTTAATATTTATTTACCAGTATTTAGCTGGTGGCAGGAGCTAATTTTGTGCCCTGATTGTCAGTAAGACTACTTAACGTAACAACACAGGATCTGACAATTAATTTACATTCACAAAGAGAGGGGGAGAGAGAGAACACGCAGAGGAGCATTAAATTAACATTAAATACACCACAAACTTGTGTAAAATTGCTTGATCAGTAACTAAAGCTATGCTTACAAATACAAATGTCATCCCCTTCTTACAGCTGCCACCCAAAACATTCAGTGTCTCTATGTAATGGAAAGAATGAAAAGTAATCTCATGATTGAATTTTGTTCTAATGGTTCATTGGTTGGCTCTTATAGTCCACTTTATAATAGTGTTTACTGACCATGGTGAACGGGTTGAGACCACATAGCTAAATGGGTGGTGACCATGGTGGTGACAGTGTGGAATTTTTTTTTTTCTAGGGTGGCAAAATTCTGATCCATCCAGCTCTGACTCTGATTGGCTAGTAATCATTCCCTTTGTTGTTCTGGGTCTAGTCTGGAGTGTGATTGGATAAGGTAAGTGTAAGAATATCAGTAAGCCAATCCATGTCAGAGTAGGGCGGGTCATGACTTCATCATCCTGGGAAAGACAATAGCACTGACAGTGTAAAGGTTATGGTTGGTATCCTCCAAAAATGTCTGACTCGCCGGTGATGTCACATACCCATTCTCTGTTGTCTGCTTACACTCATGTGATGTAGTGTGATGTATATCCATTTTATGAGGTGCACATCTGTTTACTTCCCATCAACGCTACAGTAACATTACCTTTGCCTACAAACCTCGTGAATTTTCATCCTTAAATTAGTTACTTCACTTTTCACAGTTAGCTTGCTACTTTTTTTTTTAATAATAGGCTATTCACTGTTTATTTTGTATATAGTGTTTTAGAGCACCTGACACCTGGGTGTCTTAGATAACCATGAGCAATGTTAGCTCGCAACATCATCTTCATTCAAGCAAATAGAATAAAACCCAACAAATGTCTTGGTTCATCTCTCTACTGCTCAAAGAATCAACTCGAAATGGAAAATATTCTGGCTCTACATGCTGTTTCTCTCCACTGCTTCTCTGATGTCCCACTTCCCTCTTTCTCCTCTCCTGATATTTTCACATCTAAGACACTGATGTCAAAATGCTCAAAGTTTGTAAGCAAAGACAATGAATACTATACACCATACTATACACTATAGTGGTGAAAGGAAGTAAACAGACTTGCAGAAACCTAGATGAATGTAGGCTACGTCAAATTACATTGTGCAGGTAGAGAATTAGCATATTTCTGCAGCTGAGAAGGAGAATAGGGGCTCATTAAATGGTTCAGCACAAAGGGAAAAAATCTTAAAATGTAGCCATTGAGAAGAAGGGTTTGACCATGTTCACCCTCCATGTGCTAATTCTCATATCTGCAGGAGTTTAATGTGCTCAGTGTAGCAGAGCCTCTGGATTTCTGTGTGTCTGACAGCTGATTCTTTGTTTTTTCTTTTATGTGTATATGATGCTGGCTGACCTGTCTTTTCTGTACGTGGTCCTCCTGCTCTTTAAGAACATCAAATCATTTGATTTGTCTAAAGACACCCTGCATTTGTCTGTAACTGAGGATCCTTTATATCCACATGGAAACTACAGTATTTGAATGAATGTCAGGTCTTTTCAACAAAATTCTTGATTGTGTTTTGACAGTATTTTCCAGTATCATCATTCGGCAGATGATTATTTGCTAATAACAGCCTTTGTCATCCAATCTTGCAGACAGCTACAACTCAGCAGGCTGCCAGAGTGAATGGATTATATTCAGTGATGAAAAAACAGATGCTGCATCAATATAATACTTTGATTATTTTGATAATTGGGAATAAAGTACATTATTGTTACACTTGACATCCCATATTTTCTGAGACTCCTTTGTTTGCAGTAATATTAACAATCACTGCTTTTCCAGAGCAAAATACAACAGAGTCGTCTTCTTTGAGGCCGACTTCTATCATGGACCTTCGTCATGGAGAAAGTACAAAAGAAAAATCAGTCAACTGAGTTGACAGCTGGAAACATGCTGCCATTTAAGAAGAGGCTTTAAACCTGATTATTAAGTTATTCAGTGCATTTATATGGCTTCACATTTAAAACGTGCTTTGGTATAAATAATTATCTCAAATATTTTTGTCAATCAAAGGACATCAGAGTTACTGTGATCCAGTCTTTTCTCCAGGTCTTTGTCCTGTGTGCTCAGCAGCAGCCATTTATGGCCGAAGGATGATCAATGCAGGAGCATGATGCCCATTCATCTCAGCTAACAGACCTGCCAGATTGCACGAAAAGGTAGTTTTTTTGTTTGCAATATGTGAAGAGGTTTCTCTATTTTCTAGTTATGTGAATGTGATGAAAAAGTCTCTTTTTTTTTGCTTTTTTTGCTAATTTGATATCAGCTTAACCCACAAGATTCTACTGAAAGTCAATAAACTGGAGGATTTTGTGCCCTTCAGTGGCAGTTGAAGGTACAAACTGTCTTTTACTGAAAGCACATTATAAAAGGCTGACTGTGGGTGTACCAGTCTGTAAGATTAAAAGTTTAAATAGATAAACAAAATCTTTTCTGCTTTTGTCTTTTTTTTATATCTGTATGAATTGAATATCTTTGAGTTTTGGGCTGCTGGACAAACAATTTGAAGACGTCAGTCTGGTATTTACAATAAATAACAATTAGTTTAATTAACAATTATTCTGGCAGTTATTTTCTTGATTAATGGATAAGTCATTGGGTCAATTAAATCTCAGAAAATAGTCAGTGTCCATCACTCTTTGTCAGGGTTCAAGGTGATGTCTTCAGTAGTCTTTCAATGCCAGACAGTAGAGAGAAGTGGAGACATTTCGCCACCTACTAATAATCTGCAGATCAGTTCTGCAGTTGAGTTTTTTTAAACTCTGGTCTGTCTGATGGCCTGGTGCCTCAGTTGGTAGAGCTTGTGGTCTATGTACAGAGGCTGTGAATCCTCAGCAGCAGCTGTGGGTTTGACTCCTGCATGTTGCCTTTTGCTGCATGTCACCTCCCCTGTCTCGCCACCTTTCCTCTCCTCACTTCGGCTGTCTTATCAATTAAAGGTATAAAAAGACGCCACAAAATATATTTTAAAAAATTGTTTCCCACCAGTTTTAGCAGTAAAAGCTGGGAGATTGTCCTCAGTCTCTAATGAGTGAAGCATTTCGAGACTCACCTTGATGCCACTGGGTACATTGCATTTGCAACCTGGTTTTGTTCTGTCCTCCAATGCTCTCATGCCCCACCAGTGGCCTTACAGAAGTGAAACATCTTGCCACCCTGATTATACTGACTTGCTCAGATTTTGCTTCATTTGTTAATTTTTCCTTGATTTTTGTGCTTCTACCATGGATAAGTAGGCTACATAGTTAAACAGCTGCTTTTTTGTCTGTTTATATGATCACAGGTCTGCACAGGGTATTTTATTTTGAAAACTGACCAGATTCTCTATGCTGTTCTTGTGTCTGACTTCCTGCCTGCTGGAGCTGCTCTGTGCAGCTTGACACCAGTTTCCGTCAACAATAGACTGTGGAAATGAAATGGAGCAGAGAACCGCTTCTGGGTTGAGTTGGGGTGCATCTGGTGGATTCACAAGTATTGTGTAGAATTGCTGTGATCAGCGCTGTTTACTTTTCTGACCAACAGTCCAAAATGCAAATATATTCAAACATATGCAACATATTTAACCCCACCCCCCAAAAAAAGAGGGGAAAGAAAGAAACCAAGAAGCTGGAACCAGATGGAACCAGAGGATGTATAGCATTTTTTCCTTTCAAATTAACTTAAATGAATAATTTATCAAAAAATAATATTTATAATTTATCAAATAAATCTATATGTTTATATACACAGTATATATACGGTATACATATACCTTCAAATAATTTAAAACACACTTGCAATTTGAGTTAGAGAAATATATTATGTAAATCTAACATTTAGTAACATTTATTTATTCTAAACTAATCTTGTGATATTGTCTTTTAAGTCCAAATGGCCTGTGTGATTCTCCTCACACTGCAGACATGTGCACAGTGTAAAGGTGAATACAGTTCAAGTGGATTGGAATTATGATGAGACAATCACATTGTATGACTTATTGAAAGATTAGGTTGTTTTCTAACCAACATCATGATCTATGAGCATCATTGTGTCTCTGGTTTCAATTTATGTTATTTATGACCCGTGTCTCTGTTTGTAAAGGGCAACTTTAAAAAAAACAAGTCTGTCCTTGTGAGTATTATCACCGGATGTCCTGGTCACACAAAGCATTGTCATGAAGACGACCTCAAAGCCACATTTAACTGACACGCCATAAACGCCTGCAGGTGTGAGACCCGCAACTTCTATCGATTCATTTTGAAATGGAGCCAGCTTCAGGGACACTTTGAGGTTGGTATCAGGGGTCTACGCCCCTCCAGCTGAGTGATCCGCCCAGCCGAGCAGCTGTCACATTCAGTCTGAGTGAACGGTCTTCTTGTGGGCTGATTAATTAGTGTGTGAGAGAGGTTATCCCATAATCATCACTGTGAGGTCCCAGAGACAAAGACACCGCCACTGTAAGTTCCTCAGCTGTGGAGACAGCGGCCATTAATCAACAAACCACACCCTCGACATGTAAGCATTAGGCCTTGACAACATGGGGAAGATAAGTAAATAATTGGGATAAACTTTCAAATCTTCTCCTGACATGGCACCTTTAATTAACGGCTGTAAATAACAAAGAACGTGTTGATAAAAAATTTTGTCCACATGGAGGCAGAGGCTTTGGAAAAGATTCCCAGCTTCAAAAGGTGCTGCTCTGAGGCTGACCCCCTGATTGTCTCAAAATCCCCCCATTAAATGGTAGAAATGGTTGACACAAATCCACCCTTCATATGGTGTAGGAGGCTGACCCTTTACTCTGCACTCTCTGTGGGTGGGGGGCCGACAAGAAAAAGGAAATTTCCCTGGAGACACAGGATCATTTTCAATTAATTCACGCTTAACTGCTACACACTGCTGATTGTTGTACAGGAGCCTGAAAAAAGACTTTTGATGTGAGTTTCAAAAAATCCTTACACCATTTAAATAAATGTAAAAGTTAAATTGGTCCCAGGTGTGAGGCTGCTCTCCAGTATAGTTTTGTAGGTATTTACTGTATTCCTTAAAGAAGGGTTTTCAAAGTCTGAGACTGTGAGCCTCCGCTCAGACAAAGCTAGGAAAAAGGCACCCCATCACACCCCACTTGGTTTACATAGTTTAGCTTCGCTCAGTTCCTGGATTTCTATGGATCATTAACTTCAGACTACACCACATACATAAAAAAGCCCTGTTCTAAGATATTTATTAGATTCTGACTGTGAAAATGGGAAAAACAGACAAATTCCCCAAAACTTCTGTATCCCTGGAAAATGTCTTCAACCTAATCACACACATTTAGGCTCTTCTATGTGATCTTGTGATAACTAATGTAATAAGTAGGAGGTCCACCTCCTACTTTGAAAACATCTGATTTACAGTACTTGTCAGATTTTAGCATTAGTATATCCACAGGTATATATACAGGTAGCAGTTTACATGAATAGTTTACACACATACAGCACTGACGCACCTAGAGTAATCTACATATAAAGTTCACCATAAGTAAGCATTTTGTTCACTGCATTTATGTTTATGGGAATTTAGTGGCAGAATATGGCAGAAATAGAATATAATATTCATAAATATTTTTTCATTATTGTATCATCACCTGAAAGTAAGAATAAGAAAGTAAGATGTCTTTCCATTACCTTAGAATGAGCTGTTTGGGACGCCCCTGTAGCTCGGTTGGTGGGGTGTGCGCCCCTTGTGTTGAGGCTGTTAGTCCTCTACAGCGGCTGCTGGTTCAACTCCCGCCTGCAGCCCGTTTCCTGCGTGTCATCCCCTCTCTCTTCACCCCCCTTTCCTGTCATATCTTCAGCTGTCACTGTAATTAAAGGCAAAAGCCCAAAAAATAATCTTTAAAAAAAGAAAAAAAAAAAGAATGAGCTGTTTATATCTACAGCAGGTGCATGTCTTGTTGCACCACGATGTATCCACAGTAGCCCAGAACCCAGAACACCAGCTCTGGGAAGGGCCTTTCGCATTTTTCACAGCCACTGTAGGTCCTCCCACAGCAGGCCTAATCATTACTTTTTGAGAAGGGACAGATTTGAAAAGAGTAAAGTGCCAAGAGGCTGGACATTAGATTTCCTATGCCTGATCTAGGAGGTCAAATGTGTAAAACAATGCACCTTTTTACCTTTTTTCCTCCACAAAATTAATTTTGACAATTGGAAAAGAAACATTATGTACAAAAGCACAGGAAAGAACACAGCATAACAAATACCTCAGTGCGTAATTAACACAGTTGTGTATTTAAAATCTTCTCTCATTCATTTCGACTCTCCTAAATTCCCCCTGCTTAAGCAGCCTGAGTTAAAACTTTTAAAAATAACTGTCTGTGTTTTGGTGCTTAATGAAAAATATAACTAATGAATGGGCTAATTAGCCTACTGATAAAATTATGACATTTTAATAGAAAATAAACTGAGACAGCCTGGAGAGGCAGAGTGAGCTGACGTGTTTGCAATCTGCACAATCACTACTAGGTGGCACTAAATCCTACACACTTGTCCCTTAACAACTTCTCTGCAGTTAAATGAAATAAAACTATTCTCATAATATTCTCATAACCTGTCTCTTGTCAGATGACAGAAACTAGCCTTTCTCTCTCATCAGTATGTGTGTTTATATATGGAAAACTATGGAAAAAAGCATTAATTGTATGCAGTTTTCTTCATGGAGATTAAACTGCTGCTTTCAGTCTTCATCTGACTTTTTATCACCTGCACCGTATTAAAGAACCTGAGAGGATTTAATTAATATTAATAGTCTTCACTGCCAACAGCTGAAGAGTGAACATTCAGATTAGAATAGCCTTTTTAAACTCTACAGTGAAGTATTCTTATTTGTACTTTTAAATAAGCCTGCAAATTAATTTAAGCAGCTGCAAAACTGTACTGTACTGTACTGATGTGGGCATCATTGATTGTAAGAAGAAAATCACACTAAGTTCAAGCTCATTTATTTATAGAGCCTTTCATCACAAGTACATCTCAGAGGACTTCGCAGAGAGAAAACGTGAACCTTTCCTGATCGTTCTAATCAGGATCATTCACATGACAAAGTGAAGTGCTGTAATACATGATGAAACAAGTGAAATGCACGGCAGCAAACAAAGCACACAGCTCAGAATAGCCTCACATATCTAATTAAACTACAAGAGGTGGACACATTATCACAGGTGCCTCCATGGCACAATCTAATGCAATCCAATTCAACAACTGTGCAATGAATGCTGTGTTATTCAGTCTTGCTGTACAAAGTTCTGTGGTAAATAATGAACACCTTACAATTTAATACATTTGCTAGCAGTAAAGTTGTGTACATGCATGTGCTCAGCTCACAGGAAGCTCAGTTTGTGAGGGGAAGAGAAAGCAACACAAAGCCAGATGTATTTGGTAAAATAAGTTATTTATTTGCAAGGAACTTAGATAATTGACACATACAAAAAAGAACCACAAAGGAAAAAAAGGGTGTTATAATGGCCCTGCTATGCCTCTCCCTCATAGTGTTTTCTGCTGTTAGCACTCCCCTCTGTCTCTTGTTTGTCCTCACTCTGTGTCTCTTTGTGTGTGTGTGTGTGTGTGTGTGTGTGTGTGTGTGTGTGTGTGTGTGTGTGTGTGTGTGTGTGTGTGTGTGTCTGGGCGTGGTGCTCCACCTCACTCCTGCTGCCAATTTAGCTGCACACCTGCGACTCATCCACTCATCACGCTCCTGCAGTATACCTCAGCTTTTCACTCCAGTGTTCTCCAAATCATTCAGATCCCCATTGTGGTACTGATTTTATGCGCTTTGCTCATGTTGGCCTGTAGCATCAAGCTTCTCCGAGATGAACTGGAAAGTAGACGAGAGCAGGCGGCTGCAGCAGGAGGTGACGACAAACATCTGCAGTCAAGTCGGACGGTTTCTAACCAGTTTCTGCAGAACATGTTCAAATAGTTATAGCTAAAGAAATTAAGGATGTGATCTTGATCGTCTAATGAAGCTGAACCAGACAGACTCTTTGTACTTTTTATGTCTGCATTGTAAAGCACTTTGTAACTGCCTGTTTTGATAAATCCTATATAAATAACATATTTTATTATCAACCATACAGATAGACTGTCAGTCAACAGTTCTTCATTGCACAATAATACTAATATATCCATAGGCACCATCTCTGTTTTATGCCCCCCAAAGTTTCAGTTGGAGGTGTATAAATAAATAAAACCGTAGAACCCAGACCATACCTGTCAATATTTAAAAGAGCTCCCCTTCTCCTAGTGTTTCTAAACAAATTCACTCAATTCTGAGTGTAATGTGCTCTCACTAGTCAAAACTATAGTTCATTAAATGAGTGCTTGACTTCTAATTCTCAAAAGCGTGAACAAGGATTAACATAGGCTGAAACAGTAACGAGAGGTTTTGAGTTGTTATCTTGAAATCTTAGCTGCTCTGGCTGACAAGCTGGCCAGCTGATTTTGTTTGCTTATTTAACAGTTCAAATATAAGGACAAATACATGGTTGCAACACCAGCAACTTATCAGGTGTCCCCAGAATTTCAGTGTCCCCCAGATAGGTGACCTGGACTGGTAACAGACTGCAGGATGTGCAGCTTGCCAGGCAGGAAATAGGTGGTCTCATACAAAAAGCACGTTTAGTAACTGTCTCATCCTACCGTGGTGTTCGAAGGAGTATGTCAAGCTGCTTTTTGTGCCAACATCCAACTGCACACTGCTGTCTGCTGTAAAGGCTCCAGTCTCAGTCATCTCAGTGGTTTCTGAGGCCCACAGTCAGGGGGTCATCCCCCATGGACTGTACCACACTTTTAGCACTGTTTTTACACATTTTATACTTCATTTTATACTTTTTTTTATACTATTTATGCATATTGATGCAACCACATCTCACATACTTTAATTAGTATCATCAGTATCTTTACTCTTAATCACTTTGCCTAGCTGTTCCTTTATAATTCTTTCTGTTTTTCTATTTCTATTTCTCATCTCTGCTGCAGAAAAGCTGAAATTTCCCCACAGGGATAAATTAAGAGCTGCTTACCTTCCATACAGGGGACTCTAAATCCTACTTGGCATACATATCAAAACACTAAAAAGGGTTAGGCACATGGGACTGGCTGTAAAAGACTTAGAAGACACCAACAATACTGTTGCACTTGTGAAAAATTTGTCAGACATGAACCTAATTTTTTACATATTACATTACATTACAAACAAAGGACTGTGTCTTCTGTCCTTGTCTCTACAAATACATTTATAAAACACAGCTGACGTTTCTATCAGCGTAATCATTCATCCAGCAGAACTTAGCAGAAATGAAGGACATTTTACAAAAAGTAGTAGCGCTTAAATCATCTTATAATGAGCAGTTCTCACCTAAATCACATAACATTCAAAGTCTTTTCTCTTCAGGGAGACCATTAAATCTGCCCATTTCTATAGCTAATGGTACCTGAGCAGAAGTATGCACACAGAGTTCTTTGATAACGTTCTGTGTAACATGAGGCTCTAGTGATCATTGCAGGGCTGTTGTGCAGGGTTGCATTAGGCTGCACAGGTTGTTCATTATATGCCCAGCCACAATCTACCAGACACCATCAACCTTGAACCTGCAGAAACGATCAAGAAAGACCTCCCACTTTACTTTGTCACAGTCAAAGCTGCGTCCAGCTGGTAGAATTGCTTCTGAATTATAGCATCCTTTCACTGAGAATGATTTTAATAATCTCATCTCTCTGTGCATTTTAAGGTCAGTGCACTGGGTGTTGAGTTAATAACTTGTTGTGCACTGCAGGCTGCTTGTGAAGTGCAGCAAGTCATCTTTTCAAATAAAACCACCAAAAATGAGAAGCCACAGGTCTTAAGTAGGCACACAGCCTTGATGGACCAAAGGAACAAGACATGTGTGTCTTTAATTTTGGCAAGTATTTGGAGAGCAAATGAGCACAGTAAATTATTAAAAATGTAAAGCCAAACCCAGGGGGTAACCAGTGAGAGGACTGGTTTTAACCCCTTCAATTCAGGAAGATGAAGGCACTCAAGTGTTTGTTTTTTTAAAGAAGAAATTAACTGATGTATCAGAAAAGTTTAGTAAGAATATTGAAGAGGAAATGTAGGTGAACTCACCGGGGCTTTGAGAGGAAATAGAGTTTACAGGCTCAGTTTGGTGAACATGAAGTTTTCCTGTGTGAACAAGAAGGACTTAAGTGAGGTTATCATCCATCCACAACTAAGAAGAAGAGTAAGCATCTGCATAAGTACTGTCTTTTATTTTGTCAAACGGACTGAAATTAAAAATTGAAAAAGGGAGAAGGCAGAGAGAGGAGCAAGTCTGACTGAACCACAAAACAGGGCAATGTTGACAAGGATGAGCCTCCAAGCACACTGTTGCTGCAGACACACTCTGCTGTAAATATTCTTTTGTCTGAGGAAAATTATATACACACATTGTGTATAAGTTACGCTGCAAAGACTCAATGTTATCCTTAATTTAAAAACATCAAAGTACATCGTGTGACAGGTTGAACAAAATATGAATTACATAATATTGCTGTAAAAACATTGATTTGACAAAGTGGATAAAAGGGCACAGCAAGAAATTAAAATATTTTCTCCCTGAATTATAATAAACTAATTCCTGACGTTTTTATGCCGACAGGCTCATTATACAACAATCAGCAGTGTTTCCAGACAGGAAAAATGTTGCACAAATTATTTAGGGTAAAATTAGCTGCTGTTCTTATGCCTGTCAGTTTTACATATTCACATAATATTTGCTGTTTACAATAATAACGGTGACAGATTTAGCATTTAAAATTCTTTGTAATGTTTGAAACAATGGTCCTGGTTTCACACAGGTGCAGCCAAAACCAGACTCAATTTTAGTCAGCCACTGTTAATTTTGGATAGGTTACTTGTTTGTATATTCCATAGACAGTAGAATTAGTTTGGCCTTAGGGGGGTTGCCATCTTGTTTTTTTTTGGAACCGGAGCATGCACAATAGCATCAGAGCTGGTGGGTGATGTACTGCGACTTGGGCATTGCTTGGTTTTGGCTCTTCCATCCAGCAGTAAATAACGGCGGCCTGCCTGGTCACCATCTATCTCATATTACAACTAAAAAGGACACAAAAATATCTTTCTGAAAATATTTTAAGTGAGAAACAGGCAATGTAGTAACAGAATCCTGATCAATATTTGACAAATACAATCCAGTTTGACAGTTTAATCTGAGCTTTGTGAGCCCTGTGTGTTGTGCTGGATGCACTCACTGAATATGACTTGTCAGTTAGACTGTATAAAGCATACCTTGCTTTACTGTCTATTTTGCTCTGAACAGGGACATAGTTTACCTGCTCATACATCAAGTGAAGAGTAGGGTAACTTTCCTGTAAGACTCCATTTAATACAGGCACTGGAAGCTCCATCCTCTTATTCTACTGTCAATGGTATTTTTTAACATTTTTCACTTTACAAGAGAAAAGGCTTTTAGGATGATATGCAGTTATTGTTAACACTGGCATAGCTAAAGTGTAAACCTCCCAATCCCAAATCCTATAGAGAGCTGACGTAGCGTTAACATAAACTCTGATAGTATCTCTTTCACACTATGGGGAAATACTATGCAGTAGATGTGCTAGTTATGAACAAAAAGTTCAAAAAGTTTTTTTTTACATAACTGTAATCCCAACAGAATAATACCTCTTTGCTTTGGAAAGTTAAAGATTCAGGTTTATTGCCATGTAGGCTAAACTTAAAAAGTACCCTGTGCAAGGTGTTTTCACACCTGCCTAATTTGGTCCAGACTTTCAGACTTTTCAGTTTGATCCGGACTAAAATTAGAGGTGTGTGTTTCATGGTGTGGACCAAAACGCCATACTTTGGTAAGGTGAAAACAGGTGGTGTCGGTTCAGATCAAACTGAACCATGGTTTGGTTTGTTTCTAGCGTGAAAACATTTTTTGGATGGTTCGGACTTTTGAGCCAGTCACAGGAAATTACGACAGGATATCATCAGACCCAGAAGACGGGAAAAGAACAGACCAAAACAAAATGAGCTGCAGGAGCACATTAAGACAGGAGGAGACCAGATGTTTAACTGACATCTGGTCTGACATCTTTATACTGTAATGAGTCAATAGGAAAAAAAAATCATAAAAATGCAGACACTTGTACTTTGGTACTGCTGGTAGTAGTGCCATACTAATGAAGCTCAGCATAAGTTCAATCAGGAAGACTTTCTTTTATGCTGCCTTTATTCACAACTTTCCTTTACTCCATCTCACTCCTCCTATTCCCTCTAATCAGCTGATTGTGGGCGTTCACCTTCCTCTTTACTATCCAATCAGATTTTGCCACGGTTGCGGTAGCCAGTCAATTTGCTGCTGCCAAACTTTAAATTGCCTCTGTCTTTGCACCATCAGTTGTCATTCAGTCAGTCGCGCGACCCTCCCCCACCCTATGTGCATATTGTTTTCACCACGATGGGGTCTAACTGCCAAAGACTTTTCATGTTTCATATCTCATGATGCGTCAATAAACTATTTTCTTTTACTCTTAGTCTCTCCAGATTGAAACAAAGATCAGAATCTTTTCATTCATCTTTCTCCATAAATGATCACTGAAGTCAGGTTACCTGCCAAATTGTAAACACGCCGATGCCAGATCCATGCCCATCTACAAACCAACCAATAATTGCAATGTGAAACCAAATCTAAATGGATCAAATATAAACAGTGTCTCAAAAAAAAAAGAAAAAAAAAAGAAGAAGCTTGGTTTGAATCTTTTTCTGTACAGCACCCTCAAAGGCAGTGAAATGCCTGTGTCCTGGCTCTCTTCATCCTCAAAACTAGCCTATAAATAAATAGAAAAATAGATAAATAAATATTAAAAAAAACAATAAATAACTAATCTGCAATCCTGCAAAACAATAAAAGTGCCTGCTCTTCAGTATTCTGACTGCCTTGGGGTAAAAACTCTCTTTGAGGCGGCTGGTCTGAGCTCTGATGCTCTGCGATTTCCCAAGGGATGGAATGAGAACAGACCATGTGCTGTCTGGCTGGTGTCCTCCATGATACTCATGGCTTTCCTTCTGTAGTGGGTGGTGTAAATGTCCTGGAGCTGTGATTTTTGAGACCGTTTTAACTGTCCTTCTCAGTTATTTGTGGTCTTGTTGAGTCAGGTTGCCAAACCACAACAGTGTGCCTCCCGTGAGGATGCTCAAATCGTAGGCTGGTAGAAACTTTTCATATAATTCGAGAAATCTCAAGAAGTTTAGTGACTGTTGTCACAACAACACAACTGGTGTTTAGAGACCAGGAGAGGAAGTCTGAGATCTGAATACCTGAAAATCTTAAGTTTTTCACACTTTCAAGTAGGGAGACTGTTGACGTAAACTGGCATATTAGTCATTTTGGACTTAATCTTGTCTGTTTCAACATTTAGGGGGAGGTTGTTGTCTTGACACCATATGGAAAAGTCCCTCACCATCTTCCTACAGGCATCTTTATTGTTGTCATTTATCAGCCTAATCACTGTGTGTCATCTGCAAATTTCACAATGCTGTTCTTACATCTGGCAACACAGTCATGTGTGAACAGAGTATAGAGTAAGGAAGTAAGGCAACAAGAGTTGATATCAACTTTAACACCAATTCTGCTGGTACCCTGGTATTAAGTAACACTCGGTTACTTCCAGATTGTTCACATTCCCAAGTCATCAAATAGAGAATGAGAATCACGTAACATTCAGAGGCGGTGCCACAATCTTTGGAGGATAGCGTACATATTGGTCATTATCTGTCATCGTCACCAGGTGATTCGTCATCTGTCATCTGTCAATCATAAATACGTGTGAAAAACAAATGCCTATTAAGAGATGATATATTACAAAACTGAAATTAGTCAATGATATCAGTCCTTACTAATTAGGAGACATAGTCTGACATAGCTGGACACGTTATTTCAACAGCACTGTGTCAGTGCTGTAGAGACACATGGTCAAAGGATTACATTTGTTTTTTCTTGGTTAGCGAGTGAAGCAAATCAATCAGCCAGTATATTTTACCACCATTGTGCTGGTGGCTGCTGCTAAAAGCCCTGACTGTCAGTAAGGATGTTCAGTATAATAATAAGAGGAAGAGGGAGAGCACGCAGAGGAGGGAAAAACTGATGTTAACTACAACATAAATGCGTAATGTTACTTGATCAGTAAAACTATTAATAGAAATACAAATATTACCCCCTTATTCAGCTGCTACCCAAGCAAATCAGTGTTTCTTAGTGATGTTAGCCTTGTTTGTTTCTGTGTTCCCATGGAAAAAAAATCACATTATTCCTTTTTTAAATTGTTTGTTGGTCATGCAATTTGCTGTTAGAGCCCACTGTATGACAGTGTTAACCAAATGTTTATCAAAAGTTTTAAGGCACAAATTATTTTTAATGTCTGTAATGTTTTCATTAGTGTGTAATCACCAGAAAATAATTGATTGTTGTCTATTTGTTACCTTAGAATGAGCTGTTTTTATCCACAGCCCCTTTTTCACGGAAGCTGCCATGTTTCATCAGAAGCCCAGAACAGAATCTGCTATTTCACTGCTGAAGGCCACTAAATCCCACACACTGGTCCGTTAATTTGACCCACATATGATCTTTTCCCAAGCTTTACAAGAGTAGTTTTGTTTCCTAAACTTACCCACATAATTTTGGTGCCTATACCTACTCAAACTGCGACTGTTTCGCAATGTTCACCACATGTTAAAAAGACGTTTTGGCAGCGCCTCATACAGCAGCTAAAGAGCACCACGTGCATCAGTATGAGATGCTGAGGGACGTGGCAAAGCAACATCAGTCATCAACAAGCTGGGATGAGATGCTGTTGCTTTTGTGAGCTAGTTAGCCAGACATGCTAATGACTGCATCTTATGTTTGAGCAGAGAAACAAGACAAAAAAAGAGATAAAAAAAACCCTCCAAACCCTTCAGTTAGTGAGTATTTCAGCTCTTCATAGAGACCCGTGAGCACTGCGTCAACATGATGGGAAATTCAAAGCTTGACAGCCTTGCTTTGCAGAGTTAAAGCTACCAAGCTATTATTGTACATTATTACCTGAATTCTCCTTTCTGATTGGTCAATTATGGCCTTCTACGGTCTGTAAATAGCAAACCGCTGCTATGGATACAGTTCTGATCATAGCATCTGGAGGACTCCGCAGAAGCAGAATAATGATTTTTAAATCAATAAAACAACTTTGAAATCAATATTTTGTATCAAATTATTGTTTTCCTAGTAAGTAACTGTCTAATAAAATTGCTAAGTAAACCCCTTCAGGGTGATGCACAACAATGATGTGCTTGCTGTACATTTTCCCATACATAGCCGCTTTCTGTGACCCACAGAAAGGTTTCAAGTGGCCCTCAAGGCCATCATGGAAATGCCAAAAAATAAAAATCCAGAAAAAACAGTCAAAAATCAGTGTTTTGCTTACCATCAAACCATTATCAGACCTTTATTTTGAAAGGGATCAGTGGTGTGTTCATTGGTAATGATAAGAAACTGTATCTTTTATATTAAACTGTAACTTCATTCACTCAGTGCTGTACATCCACGCTGTTTATGTTGTTCTACTTTTTCTGCTACCATTGTTGCAACCTATATGTGGCATGCATGGTATACTGTAAAACATCAAGTTTGAACATGGCCGACAAAATGTTAGTTCATCACATGACAATTCAAAAAGGGTGACCAACACTAGAAGTGCCACTTCTGACCATTCAGTTATTAGAGATTGCCCATTATTAGGACCAAATATTATTTGTGTCTGGCCCACGGCAGCCTGATCAATTTCTCACGAAGGGTCAACTGAACATATTATTAGATCTTTATAACATTTTGCTAATAAAATTCATTGTCAAGCTGTCAAATAGTAACATTCTAGTGTATATCCATATTTATGTTTCATTCAGGAGAGGCTGAAGTCTTTTTTTCACACTGTAACACTTAAACCTGTATTCAGATAAGATTTGCCTTGTAGCCTTTTCCTCAGTAGCAAAGGAGCATAAATGAACTCATCATCACTGACCATTATAATTGTAAAGACTAATGCCTGGCATAAATTCTCTTTTCTTTGCCCTACTTTCTCCATTTCAGCTCCACATTCTTCTCATCTCTCATGCAGAAATGATGTGAATTGGCCAGACTCAGCAGAGTAGAGCAGAATCCAGTATTTTACGTCATTAGATGTCACACAGAATGAGAACCCCAAAGCCTCTACAGTGTGTTTTGTGTGTGGGTGAAGATGAGTAAATCCTTTCATGGTCACGAAAAAAAAGCCTTTGTGTGGTATCATGGGGGCTTGGGTAATTTTTAAGTCAATTAAGCCACTTTTTTTGCCTACATCCAGTAACCCAAAAACTCACCATTCCTTCTATATTTGCTTTTAATAATATAACTTACAGAATGATTTCCCATTGTTATTACAAAGTAAATGAACAAAGTAAGTCTCTTTATCCCCAACACTTATTTCTCTTAAAATTGTGTGTGTCCTCTCTATATTGTACTCACCCTTGAGAACTTTCAGTTTAATCCTGATAATATGAGCTTTCTCAGAAAAATAATCTGTCTTGAATCCCTTTGTTTCTAAACCTTTAAGCCAGGAATGATTTGCTGTTCCTAACGAGCCTAAACATTTCAGGCTGAACCTCAATTTGTCTAAAAAAACAAAACAAAAAACAAAACCCTCCTAAAATATGAGGTGTAACAAGCAGAAAATCATGCAGCAAAGCCACTTAAACAATACTGAGAGATATTAAAGTTGATATCTCTTTGCTGCAGTTGACTGACTTAGTAATGAGTTCAGCACTTAGTCAGAAAAGTCTTTTAGCAGTCATAACCCAGTCTATCTATCTATCTATCTATCTATCTATCTATCTATCTATCTATCTATCTATCTATCTATCTATCTATCTATCTATCTATCTATCTATACATACGTACATACATACATACATACATACATACATACATACATACATACATACGTACATACATACATACATACATACATACATACATACATACATACATTTATAAATCTAACTGTATATGAATTTTGAATTGCACTCTTTTCAAAGCTATTTAAAGATATCTGTCTTCAAAGATATAACACATGTTGCTATGGAAAGAGAGTGATGAGTCAAATCCAGTAATGGCCATATACAGCACACAGTGCTGACTGCACAGTTTTCAAAAATAAATCAAAGTCTCACTGTACAGTAAAAACTAATTCTGATGCATGTTAAACAGCTGCAGTCGATGCTGAAACAGAACAGCAGGAGATGCAGCCTGAACAAATCGACAAACATCTATGAGGACCGATTGTCCATCTTTAGGAGATTCAGGTGCGAAAGTCAGTTTTTATTAACACACAATAAGTTTATAAGTATCATCATCATAATAATAAATTATAGTGTAAAAGAAAGTGACAGTTTTGAAAACAGCTGTAGAATAAACAACAGCCCATACTTGAAACAAATGGCAACGGTTTAATGAGGCGAGAGTAATGAGCAGCTGCCTGATAGATTAAAACATATACTGTTTATTATTGTACAGTATAAACCGATACCATTTTAATCTAAACAGGCTGGTTTAATTAAAGACTAAAGTGAAGTAAAAATTAATATTTCACCATGGCGTTGGAAGAAAAAGCTTGTGTTTTAAGGGATTAAGCAGTGAGGCAACGAGGGGAGCAGGAGTTTTGTTGGAAAAATAGGGGTTTTAATTGCTCAAAAAATGCAGAGCAATACAAACCAAGAACTTAGACCTATAAAAGAAGTCAACAACTGAGAACTGTACTCAAAATAACAGCAACAAAACAAGGTATTAACTGAACAAAGTGACCTAACATAATGGGACATGAGGGAACATATATATTGGCTTGGCCAAACTAAATAACACAAAGGAGGAAACAAGATGGATGTTAACTAGAACTAATACAAAGGAAAAGACTAAGCTTAAATCCCACTCTAACATGGCAGCACATGGTATGGCCTGATGAGCTACAAGATTTAATAGTCCTCCACCCTCAGCCATACCCTTTGCCTCTCCATTAAGAGACGTCCCACAAGCACTGCAGCTCAAAAGACAAAGAAACGATTAATATAACAGAGAATGTATTATTTTACCCTGCAATGTGGAAATATGTGCACTCAATTTAAACAGTGTAAGGCTAAAAGTAAATAAAGAGATTACAAATCAGATAAACTGTGTAATGTAGAAATTAATTATTTGGGTTGCAAATTAAATTAACCTGTGTATTTAAAGTAATGAGGTGAGAATGTGAACTATGTTACCATACCTGGCTGTCACAGTGAGGCCATGGTCATCACAGCTGATATACTGTTATTTTTTTTCAAATATCAGATAGTTGTACATGGGTCAGTTCTGTACTCATGGGTGAGAGGCATAAACCGGGGCCATCCGCTCTGTTAAAAATTAACAAATCTACTACCAAAGATACTGTTGCAGTTCTGAAAGATTTGTCAGACATGAACAGAACTTATTAACATTATATTGCAAACAAAGAACATTGTCTTCTGTCCCAGATTCTACAAATAAAATCAGCCATAAAAAGATTCCCTGCAAGCAAGCTTGACACCGACTGTCTCAGAGCTCACAACCCTCCGGCAGAACCTGAAATACATGAATACATATATTTAAAAAGCAAGTACCACGCTACAGCTTTCAAGCTTGTTTTACCTTTGACCATATTCAGCATCAGGTACCATTAGGAGAAAACAAGACATATATTATGCTGGAGCAGACAAAAACAAATGCAATTTAATTTCAGTCTGACTTTCAGTTGCTCTTTAAAGAAACAGTTACACACAACTAAATGCTGATAAAGTGGAGAAAGTTTAACTTCTGAAAATGGGCAGTGAAGGGTTTATATGGACCACGAAGTGTAAGAGATGGAACATGAACACACATGATTGGATGGTACATAACATGTGGCTACGTTATGAAATGACCTCCGTTCCGGCCCAAATGACTGTGAGGTTCTATTAAAACTTGCTCTCCTCATGAAGTACACTAATGAGGTAAACCCAGGTGAAAGTCATTATCGTTTATCTTACTGGTATCTTTATTAAATCTCTATGAATCACAAGGGAGGAGATGTAACTGAAGGGAAGAACAAGTCAGAAGGGTGTGAGATAACGGATGGGCTGTATTCATAGGATTGAACCCAGCAGGTCGGCTTAAAGGGACATTGCACTCCAAAAATCAAAAATACACATTTTTCCTCTGGCCTGTAGTGCTATTTATCCATCCACATAGATTTGATGCGAGTTGCTGAGTTTTGGAGATATCGGCCAGAGATGCCTTCTCTCCAATATAATGGAACTAGACGGCACTTGGCTTATGGTGCTCAAAGCGCCAAAATTTTTTAAAAACTCAGCAGTACTGTCTCTTTCCAGAAATCAAGACCCAGTCAAACAAGATAATCCACAGACATTATTGTGAGCAGCTTTATGGAGGATCTGTTTTATTGTACTGAACTACACCTGCTAATTGTATCACTGGGCAGAAGGAAGAATGCACCTACTTATGGATGAGAGGCAAGGCCGGCCCAAGCCTCTATGGGGCCCTGAACAGAATTTGATTTGGAGGCCCCCCACCACCACCTCAGTGCCACCAGTGCTATTGACTATTGACTATATTATTGATGCTTGCTCATCTGCACATGTACTGTAAATCTAACACACCCGTTATTAATTGCATTTGTTGTAACTGTGTTGTTTACATCAAACCAATGTTAGCCTAGTATGTTTTTGTATGATTACCACCACTAATATATCACAAATAAAAATTAGGAATCAAGCTCTCCTGGGGGCCCTCTGGTGGCCACAGGAGCCCTAAGCAGGTACTTAGTTTGGTTATGCTTTGGGCCGGTTCTCAGAACTTGTAATATTTCTCCCCATATGATTTCAAATTGAGTTAATTTGTTCTTTTCCATGGCTGTTGTCTTTTCCATATTCAAATAATAACACAGTTAATTTTTCCAGTGTATGAGTGTAGGAAGGTGTGTGCATTTTATTTTTGCATCGTTCTAACCGAAAAATTGAGAACAATATTTAACAAAAACATTTTTGAATCAACGTCTTTTCACAGGTTATCATAATTATTTTTTTAAATGTCTTTTTAACATAAAAATGCTCATCTGGAAGGCAGACATTTCTAGAGAGGATGTCTCTTCGCAACTCACATTAAAACAATCTAGATGGAGAAATAGCACTACAGGTAAGAGGGAAAATAGTATTTTTAATTTTGGGTGTGAACTCTCCCTTTAATATTAATATTTTGTACATAAAAGCTCTATTATAATCAAATCTGCTTCTTTTCACTCAAGTATATTACCAGGGGAAAAAACGCAAACTGCGGGAACAAAAGAATAACCACAAAACTCAAGCTAAAATTCACTTGAAAGGATCGTATTGAGAAAGTAAGAGCACCTGACAAAAGTAATAGAGTCTTGATAGTTTTTGTGTTTCTGCTCACTACAGTTGATGTAGAGATAAAAGAACAAGAGTAGGTCTATCTATAAAAAATGTGACTCGTGCAGCCTCATAAATTTCAATAGGCTACACGTTTGGTAAGTGGCTTTACATACAACACACACACACACACGCAGATGTGTAAAGCATTATTGACCTATGCGTTTTGTGAAAAAGACACACTTACATCTGGTTGCACCCTGTGTGCCCTCAGAGCTGTAAAACGGTCTCTGGTGTACAGTCTGCACTTTACTTTCATACATCAGTAGAATCTGATTTACACTTCAAAGCACCACAGCGAGGGACAGGGGGGAAGAAGAGACGGAGTGGGAAGGAGGAGGGGGAGACAGAAAGAAAGAGAAGCTGAGTGGCCCCTGGCTTAGTTTTTGATTTGATTTTCATTAAGCAGGAGAACATAAAAGTAAAATGAATTAAAGTGTGAATCTTTGTTCCCTCTGGTCACTGCAGGTTACTGTGTCTCCTGCCATCAGGGCGAGCAGGGTAGAGCTCTCCACACCCAGATGCTACAGTTTCAGATCCAGGCAAAGCTTTGATTAGCGACTCGATCTCCAGCTTCCAATCACACTATGCCTTCTGTTTCTTTCCTTCGTTTCCTTTGTTGCTCGGGGGGGGCAACTAACCTCGGCCTCTGCTGGAGCTGCAAACCGAGAATACACTGTTTCCTTTTATTAGACATGGCTATAACCGGCTGCTTTGACGATGGAAAACACAACCAAGACTTAGAGATGATAAGGTGCTGCTTAGCATACTTAAAATAGCTCCGACCCCACTCTAATAGCTTAAAATAGCACACATAATTTACTTTATATTAAACTGGATCATGAGAAGCATCTAACACAAACACACACACTCACACACCATGCACCACTGTCTCTGGAGACTCTGATTTTGCATGGTTGCAGGGTAAACTCCACATGAATAATGTAATTATGAATTGTTTTTCATGCTTTTTTAACCATACACTGATGACCAAACTGATGGGAAAAGTTTAATTATTACAAGGCGATGTATCACGATTTTTTTCAGTTCGTATTTACTCAACAAAAATATTAACACAAGACTTTTGTTTTGCTCTCAGTTTTCATGAGTTGAAGTAAAAGATCTCAGACTTCTTCTCTGCACGCAAAATGTTTATTTCTCTCAAATTTTGTTGTTAAAATCTGTGTCAGTGAGCACTTCTCTTTTGCCAAGATAATCCAAGGACTGGTCACAGTAGAAGGACAC
The DNA here is from genome assembly GCF_056507025.1 of Lutjanus erythropterus. Lineage (NCBI taxonomy): Eukaryota > Metazoa > Chordata > Actinopteri > Lutjaniformes > Lutjanidae > Lutjanus > Lutjanus erythropterus. The sequence goes on from NC_139317.1 coordinate 22,656,957, forward strand.
ACTAAAATATGGTGTTTGATCTTGAAAAAAGACATCCATTAGGCACTGAATCATGGCTATTTCCCATAAGCTTACAGATACATTTCTTTTTCCCAGGAGGGCAAAGTCATGACCTGCCCACTCTGCCTCTGACTGGCTAGTACTTAATGGATTTGTGGTTGGGTTGGTTGGGTTTAGGCATGAGCAGTGATTGGCTAAGACTGGGGTGAGAATATCAGGATAAGCCAATCAGAGGCAGAGTAAGGTTGGTCATGACTTTACCCTCCTGGGGAAAGTCCTATGTGAAATAGTTCAGTAGTTCATAGTTCAGTGCCCAGTGTGTCTAAAAATGTCTTTTATCTAGAAAAAAGATGCACATTTTAGAGTGACCTTTCATTGTGACCAGGAGATGTGCTAATTGACACAGATTTTAATGCTTTTGTGAACAAAATTTGAGAGAAAAAAACCTTTTGTGTGCAGAGAAGTATTATACAAGTATCATACATTTTACTTCAACTTATGAGAAACTTGAGCAAAAACTAAAGCATTGCATTTATCATTTTGTTGAGTGTAGATGACCAAACCGTTCCCTCATAAACACCACACAGACAGCAGAAAACAGCAGCACTCCATAAATCACTGCAGTATCACTGACACTTCAGAAAGCCTTGGTGGAGGCTTTATAGCAGACACTCTGTTCTTTTATTCGCTAATTCAGCACCAGTCTATGATACACAGTAAACCATTCATGCCAGATAAACAATATGAGGACCATATGTTGGTCGACTCTTCAGCAAACAGCCTCGCACAGATGTTCGGTCTGCAGAAATGAGATGAATAAGACAAAAGCGCTCATTTGTTGAGAAACTTCACTGGTTAAAGTCGTCCTTTAGACCATCTGAGGAAACAGGGCAGCAACAAAGAGCTATTTGTGGCTATTTATAGGAAAAAAAACAAATGGGTTAACTTCCTTGCATGTTTGCAGAACTCCATTAATTGTAATTAGAGCTCAGTTCTGAATTTCTGATCAGAGAGGTTATAACTCCAGGCCAACTGGAACATTAAATAACAAGGCTCGCTCCTCACTTGTCTTAGTTATGACGTCTAATAAGAGAAAAAAATGAAGATGAATCTTCAAGCAAAGGTATGTTTGACCTGCTCAGGCGTGCATTAGTTTAATTCAGATCTTGGCGTTATACACTTGTATCCTATTTCATACCCGCTGCCTGTCACTGTCATCTCAGTTGTTGGTTTTCACAGTTTTGCGTGCCAGAGGAATCACACCCAAATTACTGATGCAATTATATTTTTAGTTCTGCATACAAGAAAACGCTGCTACCATGACAGAATCATAATTATCTTTTACCAGATTATCTAGATGTGAACCTATTTCATGTATCACATTGCAGTTTTAATGGATCGTGTGAATATATGTCACCCTCATTGTTTTACACTGATTTAATAAGCGTAAACCAGTCTCTGCATGTGGAAGTGCCAGGAGATGCATGTTTCATAGGTAAAAACAATAATGCAAACCCTGTCTGTCTGAAAACATCATTTCCTGACCTTAACCACATGGTTATTATTGCAAACATGATTGCAAAATGATGTTTCCTATATCTAAATCTGAAGCATGAACTTTCCCCAAATCAGTACCAAGCCTTTCTTGTTCCTAAACTAAACAAAAACCTTATTCACAGTGTTGTCACATCATAAAACTGATTTATTTTTCAGTAGCGATTTGTAAGTCACAAAAATGATGTCCTCTAAATGGGGTTGTCAGATCAGGAAATGTTTCTATGTGTCATTCTTAAGGGTGCTGACAAACAACATATTTTAACATTTAATTTGGAGGATTTCTTGACATCAAAACATTTTTTTTTTCATTTCAGTTATACTGAAAAGTTTCATTCGGGAGGAAGTTCAGTCAGGAAAACTATTCTTTTGGATGTTTGGGCCTATATTATTTCTCTTATCATACTTCTATTCGCTCCTCTCACACAGACTCACTCATTATTTTTTTGTTGTCATTATCTGTGGATGTCAGTTGTGATATCAGCTGTTCCATCAATTGGTCACTTCTGTCCAGCAGTACACTGTCATTGTTAGCCTGTCTGCTGCTGTCTTTTAAAGTGTTTCTCTCTCTGCTTGTTGTTCGTTCATGCTGCTGGTATATGTGTCCCACCACCTCCCCATCACTGCCCAGTTCATCCTCTTCATCCTCGTCATCATCTTCACCATCCTCATAGTGTCTTCAACCTCATTAGCAACCACCACCACCAGTGTCTGGACTTCATGGGGGGGATTTATCTTTATCTTGCTGCTGCTCGGGCCAGACGCTCCTCAATTACAAAATCTCCCTGTTGAGTCGAAGCGCCCAAGAATTTCTGTCAAGATAAATTATCACATACATTTTCTTTCATGTCACGGCAGGAAACTCACAGTTGTAGCTGACAGCATTGTATTTCATTCAGGTGAGCAGTTTCCAGGATCCAGTTATTGTCCAAGCTGACTCACTCATGGTTAACTGTGACACTTGACTGAGCCGTCACGAACACTTAATTTGTTTCACCTGTGAGTTTTCTGTTATGACAAGTCAAAATATCAAATGAGAAAAATGTCTATTTACTGTTATTACCTCTTGCACTGTCCATCAGAGTTATTGCAGTTCTGTATTTTTCATTAGTTTTTATTTTGTTTTTCAATTTTGGCTTTCAATTCAATTTAGTTTCAGTTAGCTTCCAAAGTGAATTTGCTTGTTTCAATTTAGTTTTCATTCTTTAAAAATGTTTATTTTTTCAGAAGTTCAGTATTAGTTTTTGTTTTTTACTCATAATATTGGGGTTGCCATATGGCATGCCATTCAGGAAATTATTATATATATAATATGAAGTTGGAATATATGGAATGAAACTTGAATATATGGAGATTCAAAGGGTCAAAACTGGCTTTAAATACAAGGTGGAGACATTTGAGAGGCAGTATACATATATTTTTATTTTTCTATTTTATTTAACTTGAACAGCTAAATGTACCAGTTTACTTTTACAAAGTATTTTATTTACCTCTTAGTAATAATGCAGCTTAAGTGAAAGTCATGAAGTATGACTGATGTGATGTAATCTATATCATGCATCCAATAGAAGTAATTCATCATAATGAGAAACTTTCCCCAAAATAATGAACAAGTATTTCAAAATATTGAGTTAATATTTCAAAATAATGAGTATCTAAAAATAATCACTCAAGAGATTGTCTCAAAATGATGACATTAAAAAAAACAAACTAGTGTCCTTCTATACCAAGTCATTAGTAAATCATTATTGTGACATGCTAAATTATACTATACAACTATATCTGCCTCACAGTGTCCCTTCAAAACCCAAGTGCAAAAGTACAATTTTACATAAGTACCAGCATAAAGATATGCTTAAAGTACCTAATTAAAAGTCCTCATTATGCAGAGTGATGCATTTCAGAATAATACACATTATGGTCTGTTAACTGAAAAAAGCTTCCTCCAAATAGTTCACTGGCTGTGATTTCATTGAGCAAAATGGTGAGGGGCCTCACACAGACCAAATCACTAAAACACCCCTGCCTAAATATTGTGGTAGTTTTGACTGGGGAGATGAGCTCTAAATATTATTCTGTATGTGGCTGTAGGAGTAAGTCAGCACAAAATCTAGTCACAGCAATCCTGTGTAATGAAGAGTAATTAACACCTTTGTAAATACATGTACAGGCCAAAATAACTTATTACCGTATTCAGTAAAGTTGAACCAATGAAGAAATTTATTCAGTGTTGTTTGGAGTTTGAGCAGCTGTAGCAAAAAAGTTTTCCAGCCCAACAAAGTATTGGAATATTTCCGCCAAAGCCCTTCTGTGAACCCAGGGAATTCAGAAGGCTTCAATGATGTGATGCTAAAAGAATAATAAAAAAAATATTTGAACCAGATTAATAGAGTTCCTGAAAACAGCACACAGCACAAATATGAGCCATTAAGATACCATCCTTCACATATGAAAGTGAATACTGACACTTTTAAAACCCTGAACTTGACTTCTTTTAAAAGTGGTAAAAAGAAATGTTCAATAGAACGAACAAAACATATGAAGTAAACTGCTACATTTAGATGTTCCTGTTCATCAAGTTAGTGCCATAAGAAAACCTAAATAATATATAAAAATAAAAATATATGTATACCTCTTCTCAAATGTCTCCACCTTGTATTTAAAACCAGTTTTGACCCTTTGAGGCTGCTGTAGCTGATCAGTGTGGAGTGTTAGTGGAGTGTGGAGTTAACAAAATTTTACTGGTGCTTGAGACAACACAAGGAAATAAACAAGATTTTTCAGTCACTGAAGAGGTTTTTCTTTGAACCTACAAGAGCTTCCTGTGAATTCTTTCTATAGTGTGAACATGTGACAAATAATCCTGCTGCAACCTTCACAAACATACGTTTCCAGAGACATCTGAAGTCACTGTCTGAACCTTTGAGCTCCCATGACTCACAGCTTTATATTGTGTAGGTACAACATCAGTGGTGTCAAAACAGCCGTCTCGTTTCTTTCTCAGCCGCAAAGCACAAAAAGAAAAAAAAAAGAAAAACACACTTCCTGCTGTAAACACTCTGCTGCACTATTTCCAGGGTGTTATCTGCTGTTAATAGATCTGTAAAACTGCAAACATCTGTGCACCTGTAAATCTATCAGCAGCCATACAGTCAAACCAACAAAATACTTCACTGGATTAATACTAGATGTTATGTGTATGTACTATCTTTGTGTTTTCCTAATTAAGTTGTGGTGGAAAATTTAAGTTATGGACCAGTGTGCTGGATTCAGTGACACCTAGCATTGAACTTACAAATTCAAACATCTCATCTAACTCTCCCTTCCAAGCATCTAGGAGAATCTACCGTGAAACTTGAGCAAAATGCAAATGGCCAGTATTTGGTTTGTTCAATCTGAGCTACTGTAGAAACATAAAGGTGCAGGTCCTGTTCAACCAGCCCATTCTTTCCCATATATGCAGCTAATCTGACACAGAAACATGAAAGGAAAAAATATTTAGAAGCAAAAGTAACGCTGGTTAGATGACGTTTTGGATTTTAGAAATGTTAAGATAGCTGGCAAGTCGTAAAAATTATGATATTGAACTTGTGTTCCACTAAAGTATCTGCTCATAGCTGTTAAAGCCCTATTAAACTTTTTTATGGTTAGTTTAGGCATTGGCAATGCTTGGTTAAAGAGCAACTTTGATATTTTTAAACCCTCTGTCTCAGCCCTCTGTAAATATAAATGGCTCATTCTGAGGTAACAAAAACACAAACACACAATGATTCTTATTTTCAGGTGATTATATGTTAATAAAACATACTTATGAATATTATATTTCATTTCTGCCATATTAAGTCAAGAAATCCCTGCAAATCTTACACACTGGACCTTTAAACAACAAGAACATGATGTTCCAGTATCGTTAAGTGATAAATATTTTTCAACCTGGACCCTGTTTTCCCATGTTTCTGTGCCTAAGTGACTAATGGGGACAACAGTTTTTGAAATTGGTACAATATTGAGTGACACCATTGCAGCTGGTAAAGCGAAACTGGTAAAGTGCTTGCTTTTGCTGCTGACAGGCCCAGATTGTCATTATAAGTAACAACATTATTGGAGAGGATTGCTACAGAGATAGCCCTTATTTTAAAGAATTGCCCATAAGCAACAGATTGCAGCCCGTTTTGCCGGCTGCAGGTTGCTGTGGTCTTGAACGATACTGGACCAATTTAAAAAATTGTTGTCCCTATTAGACACTTAGAAACAAAGACATGGGAAAACAGGGTTCAACTTGAAAAATGAGTTACCCATAATGGAACATCATGTTCTTGTTGTTTACAGGTCCAGAGTTTGCAGGGATTTATTTACTAAATATGGCAGAAATGGAATAGAACATTCATTAATAAGTTTTTATTAATGTGTAATCACCTGAAAATAAGAAATGTTTGATTTTGGTTACCTCAGAACGACCCATTTGTATCTGCACAGGGTTGAAACAGAGGTTACCTTTTAACCAAGTGCCTGAACAAACAAAAAGCTTTGATAGGTTGGATGTACAAGCTGCAAGGCTTTGACAACAGAGACCAGGATTTAGGTTTAGGCGACAAAAGCACTTTTGTCAAGATTAAGGAAAGACTGTGTTTTTGGCTAAACATTAAGACAGTAAACATGTTGTGTCTCCTCCTTCTAGTCACTGTTTCAATGTTTAACAAAGATGATGATGTGTCCCTATAACTTTGTGCTGTGAAGGCCTCAACATAATAAGCGGGAATCATATTGAAAGAGCACAAATTGAATAAATTAAATATATCGTCAGTGAACATTATGCAGACACATTCAGTGAGAACATTTTGTGACCTTGTAAGTACACATTCATTACAAATGTTCCTCATTATGTTGATAAAAAAACAGAATTCTGTATTTGCTGTTTTAAATTGGTAGTGTATAATAGTTATGATACAGTAATGAGCTGTGACATGTAAAATAACACATAAGAAAGCACCACAGCCAAAACCCATCTTTTTATACATATCGCTTGTTGTCAGACTGACTACTATATTTTGTATGTTTTGTATTTAGAGTATGTACATCAGCTGCACAAATCACCTCAATATCTGTTATACCTATCTTTCTAATCTATATCCAATTCCTGACTGAGAATGTCATCATGGGGATTATTAAAGTTTCAACCCAAGATTGAATTGGTCATAAGTCTTTTCTGTATGAAGGACTATATGAAAAGAAACACACAATTTTTTTTTAAATTCACATGCTAACATGCTGCAACAGCAGATTTCCATTTTCCCACATGATAAGCCTTTTCCTTAAGATCATTTCTGGAGATATTGCTGTCTTGTTATGACTTAAAAAATCTAATAAAAAAAAAAGACGTATAATATTACAGACCCCGCTGGGTCACTACGGGTGTTTCACACAGCTTGAGCACGTTCAGTAGCATCATCAGTGAAACCTGCATCCCACAGGCCGGCATTATTTAACAGCTTCAGCCTTGATAAAGCCTGTCTGTCTTTACTCACTCTGATCAGGGAGCTAATGGCCACCGCAGGAAGGAGTCTGAGGCATTTTGCTGAGCAAAGTGGAAGTTCTTAGTTTCCTGTGCCCAATCAATGGAATCTCTACAGTCGCTGGTGCCTCAGTTAGACTCAAGAAATTGGCGGTGACTTCAGGTGACGGATTCATTTTGGGACTCAATTAAATCTGCTTTCCTGTGGTGGTATGTCTTCTAATGGCATTCACCAATTGAAGGACAACCTCTTGGAACGGAGGGCGAGGAGGACGACTTCTGGAGGGACCAGTAGGAGCTAGACTCAGGTAGGCGCCACAGGATGGCTTTAACAGCGACAACCATACAGTGTATAAGAAGTTATTCATCCCACTGGAAATTGGCTGCTCAGTTTCTAGAGACTCAATTTTATTGCAATTTCTGTTTTGTTTTTTTTTATTGAGAGAATTTCATAAATAATTCATCATTCTGACTTACAACACAGGCCTTTTACAGCATGACTCAATGTTTTTTGCACATAATCAAGCTTAAAGAAAGACAAGTACAAGTCAAAGAACAACATTCAAAATCAAGCCAACTATATAAAAGAAGCAAAACCAGACAAAACTAGACAAGAGGAAAACAAAAACAACAAGACCTTCAAGTAGGCCGTGTGCTTTGTGTCTATTAATATTTTAGTCTACACTTTTGTTGGTAATAAAAGTGTTTTACTCTACGCAGAACACACGTCAAAGTCTAATAAGGGGTAATGCATGAATAGATGTAAATTTGATTTTTAATAAAACAAACAAAAAATGAATGATGCATGTAAACATGGTTATTTGCTTTTTAGAAAATATAGAAATACATGTGTCATGCAGCTACTGCAAGTCCCAAAATATTCAGCAGTGTTCACCAAATATAGAAAACTGGATAAACCTCTGTGTATCAGTTGTGATTAAGGTGCCATATTAAACATTTAAATCATAATTTAATCTGACACTGCAATCTTTCAGTTAAGGTCCATATTCACAGCCAGTCATCTCTGGTTTTGACTAATTACTTCATGTTTAATTATGTTTCTAATCACATTTGTTTTTTATCAGGCCTATTCACTATTAAAACCCATTCCGATGTAAATATACCTTTATCCATTTCTTATTATTAAGAAATATGCCAAACTCACCAACTTGTGGAATTTAATAAGTTAAATGATGTTTAAGTAACTGGAGACTCATCACCCGACTGTCTATTAAGGCACATTTTTAAGCCACCAGTAAGCTGACAGACAACTTTAAAGACACACATAAATAAGCTAAAACATACATTAGGCTGACACTAATGATATTAGCAGTAGCCAGGTCTTTGGATGGTCATTTACTGACTGTAGATTCTCATTCTGAATGTATTAATCAGATTTATATCCAGTGAGCAGATGCGTGGGAATCACTGGACAGTGACCTTGAGGAGAGAATCTTATCAACCTAATTAATTCATCAATGTTCCTCCGAGTCCCATAAATCAACTTGTCAGTCTCGAACTGGCAACAGATGTAGAGGACAGTAGGCAATCTATTATGTTCATGTATAACTGCTGATACAAAACACTGTGATATTGTTGTGGATGGGAGGACACGGCGGCCTGATAAGCAGGAGGATTTTCAGCTGCTTTCAGCAACATAATTTGCTGAGAAGTGATTGTACATTGATTTACACTGTTGCCGAAAATATAATATAAAATAGATGAAGTGATAAAAAACTAACCCTTAAGTGATTTGCTGCAACTACTTTCCACCTTATTATATATATAAAAAAGATCAATACTTTTCAATATGCTGCTCCACAAGAATATCTGTATATTCAATGTACTCACACAGTTGTAAGGCCTTCATTTCAGTCTGATCATACTGACATTTATAAAACCACAATATGCACAGTCCTTACAACTGCTATGGAATCATTCATTTTGTGATAAAAACACCTAATTTGGCAGATGTGTTCATAGATACAAATTCACCCCCTGGTGGACTTTCCTATTTCATTCGGCCCACATGCAATAATAATTTAATAATAAATCATCTAGATTTTGGTTTCCATGAGAATCAAATAAATATAGTATTATTGTGATGGATGATATAGAGCAAATATATATATATTTTTAAATTATAGCAGTACATAAGCACACACCTATAATTATATTAGTGAGGCAGCTTAGCTAACCTTTTGTTAGCACCAAATGTAGCAATATACAGCTTAATATATTTAGAAAAAATCTGAGTGTTGGGTCATGCAGACTGAAGATGATCATGGCAGCCAGTCGAGTCTGCACTTCAACATGGCACTTTGGTGTATGACTCTGCACTTTGTTGTTGCATTCGGCTGTATGATCATGCACTTAAGTGTAGCACTTTTTTGTACAATATCTGTGTTCTTGTTTGCATGCGTCATGAGTCAGTCTCTGTCTTCTGCAGAGGGGACAGGTCAACACATCTGTAACTGATAACCATACACATGCACATTTAGGACTGGGTATGTGTATGGACTATTTCTGCAGTGTAGATCCTGTCTGGTCTGTTTGATTGTCTAATTTGCACACGACCAAATTTAATGTGATGTTATTAATGTTTTATTGGTCATTTGTTTTTGTTTTTGTTTTTGTATAGGTCTAGGGACTACAGATGTGAATTTGCATTCTTGCTAACAGCATATTTACATCATGTATTATACCAGTGGTTCCCAAACGTTTTCTGGCATGCGCCACTTTGAAAAGCTGAATTAAGTTCACACTCCATCCACCCCACAATTTTTTTAGCAATCATTAACAGTAACTGGGGAAGCAGCTGATAAAAATGGATTCAAAATGTGAATTTAAGTGACGCATCAGCAAACTTTTTTGTTCATTTTCCATTCAAAAATGATATTCATTCAACTTTGTTACATATGCTACACATATGTTATATATCTTGTTGAGTTGTTTACTTGGTTTATCCCAACTGTTTCCAATAATGTTCAAATGCGGAGAATTGCATCATTTTAGTCGAAGCAACTGTGTGTTTCGGTTGGCTGCCTGTCAGTGGTGTCCAAGGAAACATGGGATACATTAAAGAGTGAGGAAGGTGGATGGACATTATTAAATATAATGTGAAGAAAACTTTAATCGATTATCTCATCTGTGAAAACGATTTCTGCCTGGGTCACATCAGATATATTCTCAGTGGCAATGGTTGTTTTGACAATGAAGAACTCCTGTGATCCCACACTGCTTCACTGCATCATCAAACTACATTTATGTTATTGTGTTGATGTGAGAGAGGGAGACTCCTACAGCAGCAGAAATGACATACTCTGTATTTAAAACAGACATTTCAGGTAATAATGAGGCAGAATTTATCCGTAATTATGGAGCGTGTAATTATTTTCTGATAATGTTACAAGACTGTAATTTCTGTTTTTCTATAAATTGTCATTACAGAGTGCACCTGTATAGTATTTTAGCTGAAAGATAGGACACAAGCGCATGAAGCATGGCATGTTTACCGTACAAAACAGTCAATAGTCAACAAGACAGAAACAACCACACAGAGGAAAATGAAGACTTTACCTTTTAAGGAATGCTTATGTAGTTTTTCTTATTTTTCTCAGAACAGATTTGCTTTTGTTGTCTTTGTCATTAAAGCCCACACTGTGCATCTAATACAGATAATAAAAACTAACTGAAAAGCTGTCCTTGAATTTCAGATTTATGGTCAAACTGGAAAAGTTTGACTAAAAATTTTTTTTTGAACAAAACAACACAGCAGAGCACAGTGGGTTTTTTTTCAGCTGCATCTGTGGTTGACTTCATTATCAAACATAGCATCTCTCTGGATCTTATGTTACCTGTGTTCGGTGAGCTCTGATACTCCTCCAGGGCTGGTTATGTAGTATGTCACCGCCCAGTACCCTGTCTCTGACCAACCAGTGTTTTGTTCAGATGAGGACCTCTCCGAACCCCACAGTCTCACTTACCTGACTGCACCCCCACCCACGCACCCTCTTTAATCCTCTAAGTGTAGGGTATTAAAGCTCAGCACCTCAACAAAGGATGTCCTTTAAGCTTTGTGCTGAATGGCTGTGGTCAGGATGTGAATTTCAAAGTGTAAAGGTTATTGGGAAAGTCACGCATTACTGTCAGCATTCAAACAATTTAAAATACACATATGAGCACAGAGGAGAGAGGCAAAAACCTGTGGGATTCTGGGATCCATATTAAATACTTGCCTCTGGCTACTGACATTCAAATGCATGACTCCTACATTTAAAGGTAATGGGGAGTGGCTTTTTATGCCATTTTCAAATATTAAAAGTTGTCATTTTTCCACACGCAATATACAGTACTTTATTTTCTTCTTATTTCAAGTTTCAAAATGTCTATTATTTTTGATAAAGACACAAGTGCACAGGGGGGAATGCTTGTTTGATGGAAGGGCAAAACTGTTTACAGCCTACGCTGCTGGCTAACCTCAATATAATGGGATTAGTCAAGCATTGACGCAATCAACACAAATTCTCAAACTTTCTTGATCATCCAATCCTTGTTGTCACAACATGAGAGAGAAGGATTTTTAATACATCACATTAATACACATCCATTGATGTGAGTGACCTTGATCTGGTTACCTTCTCCTGGTTACTGTCAAGCTTCTGTTGCGGAAATGGAAATAATTTAGCTGGAGTTCAAGAGCAGGACCAAATCTCCTCTTCATCGTCAGGCCATCGTGACCTGTATGCCTGTTTGTTCCTGTTTTCTGTGACCTGCCCTCCCTCTCCCTTTTGTCTCTTTCTTCTCTCATCTCTCACAGGGTCCCCTGTGGGGCTGCCGATCCAAAAAAAGCCAAGCTTTATCCTTCCCGAATCCTTCCCCACACTGCTCCACCATTCTCATTCACCAGTCACTGCTAACGTTTCATGTTAAAATCAGGGGCAGAGGTAACAAATTATAAGTACTCACATTACTGTAATTATTGTGGCTGTATCGCCATATCACAATAAAAAATGTCTCATTTTCGCATCACACTATGTAATCTACATAAATACTGAGTGGGACTACAATTTGAATTAATATCCAAACCTTTATTCTGCCTTTTATCTGCCACTGTAATGGTAAAAAATCTGTCTAAAGTGCAACTATTAAATTCTACTATTGCAACTATTGAATGACTTTTTCTTTTTTGTTTTTTTCAATCCCAAGCTTAGGGGGACTCGTGACTAGCCACACTCAAAATATAGAGGAAAAGTGACTGAGCTGGAAGACAGACTTTGATGTGCATTTTAGATGATGAAATATTCAAACTTTTTAATATTCTGTTTATAGCCTATGCACCATTACAACTAGAGAATGTAAGAATGACTTTAGGTTTACAACAATGATACATAAAAAAGAAAATGTATTAATTCATTTTCGTATAATTGCTTGTCAAAGCCACTGGGAGCCAGCAGAGAGGGGCAATAAAGCAACATGTTTCTTCGGAGCCACACTTTGCAGACCCCTAGGCTATCAGATCACAAATGAGCCAATGAAAACCATAAAAGGGGACAAAAACAAATGCTGTAATAGGTACGGATTTGAAAAGGTGACTGTGACCACTGACCAGAACAGTGCAGGAGTTTGGAATAATTTAGAAAAGATTTGGAGAAGCAGAAATCCCTTTTGACTGAATTCCTGCTGTGCTTCGCTATTTAATTTAACAGTTAATTTGGGTTATGTTCTTTTAACAGTTTTAATTGTAGTCGAGTGTTATTTCAGTAATGTAACAGGTCTTCTACCTGAGTGCAGATTATCACTACTCTTTCACCACTGGTTTAAACAAAGTCTTCATATTTTCACCTCAGTTGATGGTGTGGTCCTAGCTCCTATGTTTCACTGACTCATTACACTGTATGGAAAAGATTTACGAGGCAGATCTCTGTATATAAGTGCACACTTGAGCTGCAGAATTTCACTGTGCTTCTAACACAGCGGGGTCAATACAGAACACGTTGTCACCAGAATAAATAAAGAGAAAACAAAGTCGCAGACTGAAAGCTGTCAGGACTGCTAATCACTTTTCATAAATACTGCACGCTACACTGCAGCCTGCTGCTGCTGCTGCAAAAAGCGTATAAGGGAAAACAAAGCAATAAAGTCAACAGTGAATATCATAGCGTACATGCCTGATTACACTTCAAGGCCAACAATGCTGAGATGAGTGTGGGCACACAATACACATCTTGTTTAGTGTGTCAATCAAACTGGTGTATTGTGTGTTGGCAGTGAAATTAAAGAAAAAATAGAAACTAGTCATGAGAATGGTATCATAATATTTAAACCCTTTCCTCAAGTTCACTAAGGTTCACATGGGCTGCAGAATGTGGAAGTATTTACATCTAAATCCAGCACTCCATGATTCCAAGTGTTTTCATGCTCAGAATCCTTTGAAATGATGCCAGGATTATTTCTAAATTACAAACAGGAAGGGAGGCAAGAAGAGATAATTTAGAAGTCATGTCATCCTCTGTTTCCTGACAGCATCTGTTTTACACCAACTGACTAACTATGCAAAACTGTATGATATAATGTTCCACGCATGGCGGGCTTCTGTTCGACAAATCACATCAATCAGCTTGTACATCTGCTTCTCTGCTTGAAATGTGTCATCTGCTAAGTGAGAAAGAAAGCAAGATGAATTAATGATGATGTGCAACAGTGACAACCGAAGATGAAAACCTGACAAGGCTGCTCCCTCATTGTGATTTTATCACAACTTTGTGAAGGAGGCTTTGAAAGTTATGCCTCAACTTTTTCTTGATGTTCTCAGTGAATAAATTAAAGACTGCTGAATATTTCTATCTCACTTTTACAGTTCTTGACAAAAAATGATCATATCATGAATCAAAACTTAATAACCCACACAGCTAATGTCTTGCAAAGGGCTTAACACTGACTTGTAATTATTCATATCTTTTGTAACTAATCAGTGTTGTCAGCTTAAAGTATTCTGTAAATTCAGCAGCAGAACCTGATTGCCATGTGAGCTGTTTTCTTATTTAGTGTAATTTTTGTTCCCTCAGGCCAGGCTTACCTTTTTTTCTTATTGCTTGCTCGAGGAAAGCAAATAATCCCGAGCTGTTTTCCCCCCAAACACCTCATTTGTACCCTGCAGCCCTCACATTATATAGTCATTCTGCTCGTGTAGGTAGTGTCGTTTTGATGTGTTTTTGTTTACATCAGCTGACAATAAAGTAAAACGTGATGTGATACATTTTTGTTTTCTTCTGCTAATCCAAAGGTTAAGATAAATTAAAATCAATCCAGTTATGTGAGAGTGAGCTTCAAAGAGCCACTGTATACTTTGTTCCAGCATTGGTTAGCCATCTCTGACCTTTCGTAGGCTCAGGTACTCATACTCAATCATTTATAAAGCCATTCTGGGTAAACACCCATCATACATTGGTACTTTGATTTTTCAGAGACCTAACAGTAATTACTATCTGAGATCACAAGATTTGGCTTTACTGTCTGTGCCAAGTGTAGGAAAAGAGCTGGCAAAGAAAGCTTTTACATGCTCTGCTCCCCTCACTTGGACTAGCCTTCAGAAAGATGAAGTTTAAACTAAGAGAACTGGTCTCCCAGCCTAATTTTTTTAAACCTCTTATAAGTAGGCATTTTATTTTGTTAAATGTACAACTTGTAAGTTCTGCCGCCAGGGATCTTTATCATTAAAACAATAACAAAAGATGTAGTTTGATGCTGTTGTGAAGGAGCATGGGCTCATGGGAGTTGTTATCTTTATGTTAAACAACAACCATAGCTGATGAAATCTGACATGACTCAGGCAGAAATCATGTTCATGGATAAAGTAATAATGAAGTTTCCATGTTACATTTCGACATGTTTGCCAACTTCTTTCCTCACTCTGATGTATCTCTCTGACGTTTTCCTGAGGGCTTTTTTCCCCCCAGGATGGCAAAGCTGTGTCCTACCCTACTCTGCCTCTGATTGGCTTAGCTTTATATTCTTCCCGTAACCCTAATCACAAATGACTAAACCTACCCAGAAGCTACCCAACCACAATGACCCAAAACAATAAAGGCAACGAGTATTAGCCAATCAGAGTCGGAGTATAGGGCAAGTCATGACTGTGTCCTTATGGGAAGAAAAAATTTTGCAATTTTGCTAGTAATAAACGCAGCATTACCTTGAATAAATCAATAACACTGTTGAAAATATTTTGGATAAAGTAAGCACACATTTCAACAAAATATATATAACATGTCTATCGTTTTTAGACATTTGAATTTGTTTCTGTCCAAAAAGACCAGATGACAAAGACAACAGCTGTTATAGATCAGATTTTCTAGGAGCAGTTTGTGGGACAATCAGAATAAATCCAGAGCATAAATTTGATTCACTTTACTGACAGGCTGACAATGTGTCCTGTGCCTTGCTCCCATATGGGATCCCTGATTATTATGGAAAAATATTTGAATGTCATATCTTAACATCATCACTAATTATCTATATTCTAATATGACAGTTATTTCATGTGTAAATCTGATAATTCCTCACAGAGGATTACATTTTCCAGGAATGTTTCAATTAACTTGCAAGTCATTTAAACCTACACCAGTGGCTTTGCTCGCAATCAAACTGGTAGAGGGGTGTGGAGACCCAGCATGAGCAAATTGAGCAGAAACATGAAAAGCTCAGGGTTCAGTATTTGTTAGCATTCATGTGGAACATCTTGTAAAATCCATTTTTTTTTCAAAGAGTTCCCGCTGTCTTGAGAGGAAAATATAGCACCAGTGAGCGAAGAAGAAGTGTTCCTAATATCATGCACACTGAGTTCACAGCTTCGGCATGAAAATGAAGTCTGAAATTCTCCTCAATTTTTGGACACCAGGAGCTTGCAGCACAGAGGAATGAAAGGCTTTACGTTATCAGAACACCAAAGTTCTTTTTCCTTGCATGAACGAGGGGATCTACTGAGGCAGGACATTTCTTTTTCACTGCAGAGACTTCTAATTCTTTTGCTTAATTGCATTCAGGGATTCTATTGTTCGGTTTTTATCTCCCGGCTTTTTCCCTTACAAACCATTTCCCATTCACCCATTGCTCCCTAACAGACACCACACAGTGTCTAAGCCTGGGCAATTTACCTCAATAAAGCTAATTAATTTGGGGAAACAAATGGCTGGGTAAGAAATAGTATGGAAATTAGCAGTATTTGCAGTCATCTGGAAAAACCCATTTGACTTTAATATAAGAGTGTATTAACGTCTGAATGATGCAGTAACGTAAAAAAAAAAAAAAAACAAGTCTGTATTTATCATAGGCTATTTTAACTGGTATCTTTAATGTTTTTGATCAATTCATTTTTTTTTACAGCCTTGTACAATACAAAAACTCTGCTCTCAATACTTGCAGATGAAAATTAAAATGAAAATGTTGACTCGCTTGTCAAAATCCAGCACATCACCACAAGTTCACCCATCTAGGTATCTTAAAAGTTCCACAACAACAAGAATTAAATATTAAATATAATTTTAAAACAACAAAAAAGTGAACACTTGAATATACAGTATATCAGCTACCTAAAATGACAAAGCCATCCTTGATGAAAAATTATTTGACATGTCCTTTGTAATTTTAACGTGTAATTTTGTGGTTTGGTCCACATGGAGGAGACAGGGTTTTGACCTATACTGCAGCCAGCCACCAGGGGGCCATTAAGATGTTTTGGCTTCACATTTGAAGAACTGTCATGTTGTCCATCTTTATATACAGTCAGTGGTTACAGCATAATGTATTCTTATGATTAAAATAGCTCAACATCTACCAGATGGATTATGACAAAATTGTTTACAAACATTCTTGGTTCCCAGATAATGAATTTGACTTCTGATCTCTTGATTTTTTCCTCAGTACCCCCCTGAGGTTGTCCTTGGTGGTTTTCAGTGACATGTCTCAACTAAACATTTTGTGCACACAATCATTCCACTCAAGATGATTTGTAATTTTTTGGCAATCCCCAGACCTTTGCTGGTCAGCAAAGTTAAGTTTAGTTAGCTAGCTTGCTGTACACTGAATACCTAACAACAAATGGCAGTCTGAGGAATTTTAAGAAGGGCCCCCTTGCACAACTCTTAAAGGTTTGTGTGCATTGTTCCTTGATTGTGCATGATGTACAAACTGTGTTAACTGTGTATATACAGAGATCTGTTTTCTAACTGTGGTTAAGATCTGCTCAAGTTTAGTGGAAAATGCTTGGTTATGGGGTTGGTGATCATGATTAAGTTGAATCACTAAATTTATCTCTTTATCAGAGATATTTCACAGTTCCAGGATTCCCTTAAACACAACCTGAAATATTTCCCTAAGGAGATGGTGATGACCAAAAAGAGCTTAAAGTTTAATGGGAATAGTGATTGACATAACAACTTTCTGACCTGACAATGTGTCAACGTTGTGTTTGAGCTGCTCCCAAGTGGCCCAAACTTAAGTCAGTGGGGGTTTAATAAGATGTCTCTTTTACCTTTTTGAAATAGCCATATATGGATAAATCTGAGACCAAAAGGTTTTCAAGATCTGGCCAAACAGTTGTGGAGGATGTGGAAACATTAATGTTATATGCACCACCTGCTTTTGCCGGAAAAACACACAGCTGTGCCTTTCACATCCTGTCTCATGCTTTACCTATGATAAAAAAAAAAAGTGCAGAAAAAGAGATTTTCTGTGTATGGTATTAAATTTTCAAGCTAACAGAGCATTTATACCAATTCCACCTTTTCTGACCCGTTGTGTTCATCACCCAGTAAGACGAGTTGGTGTTTACTTCTCCATCTGAGCTGAGCAGCCCACAATGGAGGAAGATATTCAGATGGATAGTCCAGTAAACACTCTGGGGAGTCACTTCCCTTGACTCTTTGTTGGTTGACTGACATTGAGCTGTTTTTCTTCAAAATCTGCGAGTGGATCATATTGAGTTTGATCCCAGCTGACCAGAAGCCATGGACAGCTGCTTAATGCTTCATGCTACAGCCTTTCAGGGTGTCTTGACTGTTACAGTGGCAGCTAAAGTTATAGCAGAGCATTTTTGAATTAAGGTTTGGCTCAGGAAATTTAATTCCTTAGTGAAAACGGCTAAGGCTAAGATAAAGACTCTGGTATGAAACTGAGTCAATAAACACATTGTTTGAATAGAAAACTTGAAACATGATAGACAGGTGGGTGATTAGGTAGGTAGCTAGGGACAATGACTATGTATTCACTGCCCACAGCAACATTTTTTGTTGGCTTCATGCCAAGCAACACAAAGACAAAACAATAAGACTGCAGCATGTTGGATAAATACATTATTTCATACACTTTAGTAAACGTCACCACACTCCACAGTGGATGTGCTCTTTTTCAGAAAATAGACCACAGTGGTTAAAATACTAATGCAATAATAAACAGGACACAAAGTCAAAAGTCCTACAAGGTTACAGCGTTTATTCTTCATTGTTATGACCCCATGCAGCTGAAATTTAAATTTTGCTCTGAGCATAGTGCTAGAGGAAAGGCTAAAAAATCATAAAAAAAAATCTAATGTTTTTATTCACGCTGCGAGCATGAATCTGCTCAACAAATTGCGTTTCTTTGACCTGTGGATGGTGCCAGTAGAATACTCATGTAGTCTCCAAATTGGAAAGAGTTCATCTTTTCAAAGAGCGAAAGAGCTCAGAGAGTTTCAGGGCTATCTACCCTTTATATTGTTTAGAGAACATGTGGAAATTTTAGCCTGTCAGCAGTAGTTCCAGAGAAAAGGTCAGAGGGAAGCTGTGAATATCCACAGCAAATGTAGTGAAAATTCAGTCAGTAGTTTCTGAAATAATATGTCAAGTGTTGGTCAGGGGGCAAGTTTTGACCTAGAAGTGGTGCTACGTGAAAGATCAAGAAGTCAACAATGTTACAAATAACATTTCGGGATCGTGAGTGAGAAAACCTCTCTGAGATGCGGTGGACGATACTTTATAAAAGTGCTCTCTAGGGTGCTCTCATTGTAGAGCAAACGTGAAGTGGTGCTCTTCGGGATGCCTTCCAGTTTGCACAATGTGATGAAGTGCCCTTTTAGAGTGCCTTTCAGTGGAGAAAACCTGGTGGGGTGCACTCTAAGGTGATTTTGATTGGAGAAAATGTGACAAAGTGCCCACTAGGGTGCCTTCCAGTGGGGAAAACGTAATGAAGTACCCTCAAGGGTGCCATTCCAATGGAGAAAATGTGACGCAATGCCATGTAGGCTCCCCTACATAAATAGTTGGCCTCTAAAAGCCTCTAAATGGTTAAATAGACAACATATATGTGTTTTCATTACAGAGGTGTTGTAGTTGTTGTACTTTGAGTTGCATAGAAAAACAAGTTTTAGTTTTTGGTTCACTGGTGCCCGTGGCAAACAGAACCATTTTAATTTTTTTGCCCCTGCCTCCTCAAACAGTCTGAGTATACTTCTGGTGTCCACACTAATCTTGACACTGTCAATTACCCAACAGTTGTTGAGGATAGCATTCACTTCGCCTAATCCTTGTAGGTGAAGGTTGTAGCTTGTTTCTAGTTTATGTATCTAAACCTCTTAGAGTAAGCTCTTAGAGTCCAAGACAGCCACGGAGAGTGTCACACTGATTTCTGCTATTAGGGTCAATGTGGAGGTGCAGCTGAGTGTAAGCCTCACAGGAACAGAAACCAATATCATGTCTGTATGTATGAAATGCCTCCAGGCCAGTGCACATATTGACAATAATATTAGTGTAAGGACAGTCACACAAGGTTCATCATGTAACCTTCATGCATTACAGAGCATAGTGACAGGTCTAAAAACAGAGCCAGAGATGCCTGAGCTGTTTCACACATCTTACTATCGTCATTTTTATGTTGTTTTTTCCTTATTTCTTTTTAGGTACTACTACACACAGGGCAGAAAACAGGATAACACCCTAAACAATGTAATAATGGGACATAATAACCCAAATAATTAATCCCAATGCGTGTTTGTGGTTATTTGGATTGTGGGAAGAAACTCAGGGGAGGGCAGATACGGTACAGACAGCAAGGACACAGAACTAGCTTGTCAGCTCATATATGAGACAGATACACGTTAAAAGACAAGTTAATAATCAGGACCATGAAACAAGCAAATCAAAATGCAAACAATTTTTTTATCAGATGTTGAGTCAGAAGCTGTGTCCTGAGAGACGGCATGACTCACAGGTCAGTGGTATCAGTAGTCTAGTCCATGTTCTGCACCGTAAGCACAACAAGTTTAGTTGCTGATGCTGAAACGTATCCTGTCCAATCTCTTAAACCAGTTATTAGACCTGCACCACAGTCCACAGGGACAGCCTTAACTTACAGGGTGAAGAGTGCAACACGTAATGTAATGGCTTTATTTTAGTCTGTGTATGGCTGACCCTCAGTGGTGGACAGGAACGAAGTACATTTACTTGAGTACTGTACTTAAGTAAATTTTTTGAGTATCTGTACTTTACTTGTGTATTTTTTATTTTTTATTTTTTTTGGAAACTTCTGACTTTCACTCCGCTACATTTCAAAGACAAATACTGTAGTTTTGACTCCACTACATTTCTAGGAAGGTTGTTGTTACTTTTTGACTGAACACATCATTGAAGTCAGCTGTTGGTGTTTTTTCTTTTCTAAAATGCAACTGGTCACATGCTGTGTTCCTCACAGAAAGAAACCAATCACAGTAGCTCCTCTCAAATGGGACTGATATAAACAAAAAGCAGTAATGGTGATGGCAGGAGAAAGACAAAATTAAATCTCAAGATGTTAATATAATTATTAATTATTCCAGGTAGCTTTGAAAGTTGGATTGTTTTTATCGGGGTGAAAAATACAGAATAATTCATGTACATACTGCCTCTGAAGCCAGAAAGAAATCTCAGTTATTTAACAGACTTGGAGAACTCCTTACAGTCAGCTTCAATCTGCTTTTATACAGTTATTTTAATACAGTTACATTAGAAAATGACAATAGCTGTCCTTTTTGTTTTTGATTGCATTTCTATGCTGAAGTTTTTATAGGTGTTTCTATAGGCTTTGTGTAGCAGAGTGGTTCTACAAGTAAGTCAGTGCATCATTAGATGGTTTCAGAGAGTTACAAGCTTCTGCAAATGCATCATGAAAACAATACAGCAGGTATTGGTATTAGAAAATGTACTTGGAATTTGTACTTTTGAATACTTAAGTATGTTAAAAAACATGTACTTTTGAATACTTAAGTATGTTAAAAAACATGTACTTTTGAATACTTAAGTACTTTTAAAACCAAGTACTCTAGTACTTTAACTCAAGTAAAATTTTGACTGAGCAACATGTTACAAGTTGCATAAACCTTTTGTTAGTTGTTACATTAAAGTGGAGTGGTATTAGTTTGAGACCATCCTCATAAGAAAAATGACGACATCATTTGTTTCAGAATGATGTATGTTTATGTTCACATGACAAGGCCTTTTATAAGTCCGAGCAATTATGATGGGAGCAAAAGAGGAAGTCAGGTGACATGTCCAGAGACAGTGTCCATGTAAAGAGATGCTGGGTGGATAGCTCAACAAAACATCAGACTTCATCGAGTGTTTCCCCTTTCTCACAAGATTAAATATTGTTTCTCTTTTTTAACCTCTTCAACCTCACTAGAATATCCAAGTTCTCAGCCAAGACTAATGTCAGAGGCTGTTATAGGGTCAGTTTTAAATGAGATGACCTAAGGAATCCAACCAAGTCATGCTAGCTTGTTGGGAAGGGGGCTAAACAAGTTGGGCTAAATTGTGGCAAGTGAATAATTGGCACAGCTATTTTCAAAGGGGTCCCTTGATCTCTCACTTCAAGATATCTGAGTAAAAATGTGTTTTATGGGTACCCAAGTGTCTCTAAACTGGAAGACTGGAATTGCACAGAAGGGATATGACTGGAAAGCTGAGACTCTTATGGTCAATGAGTCAAATTGAATTATTGTGTGACTTGTGCCCCCAGTAGGTATTTATAAATTGACCTATTGTGACCTCTCGGACAATCACAGCCTCATGAAATCGCACAACCACAAACTAGACCTGGTAAATTCAGAACATGTATGGCTGTCTTTGGTATATTGACAATGAGGGGGTTTCTTAACAATTTCCACAGCAGAAGTACTCACCACACACGCTGAGAAATTCTTGCAGAAATCTCCAAAATGTCAAACACTTGATACCAAATCACAGGGTGAATTGTTCTACAGTATTCATTAAGGTCTTGTTGTCTTAACGTGATATTTTGGATAGATTTTTTTTAAACAGTTCTCAAGTAGTCTAAAGGGTTTAAAGTTTGCACCAAATCCATGTAATAAATGATATCAACCCAAAAGTTGCTGCAACAGCTTTTGCATCAAGATAGGACATGGGGATGACCATCATATACCTCAATTACTATAATGTTCTAAATGGATTTACTTTCCAACAGTGATTTGTAATGTTTGAAAGGCACAGACAAATGATGTCAACCTGCTGACAAGGGTGTCTTTGATTCATACTAAGGCTCCCATACTGCGGGTTTTTGTTCTTTTAGTTTACAGTAAAATGTGTTAAACAGTGAGTGGAATAAAAGTTCAGTTAATTACTTTTTTTAACAAAATAAAATATTCTGTTTAAACTTTTCTTTGCTGATATCAGTCCTCATCCCATTCAATTCCAAAACCTGGGCATTTCTTTATCTACTTCGACACTGGAAAATTAAGTACTTCAGGCACTTCTGTGTGTTTTTCCGAGTGCTCATCTCTCTGATATTTCAGCAAGTCATTATTTGGTAGATGCAGTATAATCTGCATGCAGTATGGTAGATGTAATGTCAATTCAGAACGACAGGTTCTGTCTCCCCTAATTAATTAGTTTACTCTGAGTCTGTAATTTCTGGCAGATTCCGAGAAGCACTTTCCATATTACCACATTTCCACAGTAATTGAGGGGCTTATGAGCAATGGAAATTAGCCACTGATGCTGCTGAAGTTTCCATATGGCACACCTTGCTCTCAAATGATCTATTTAAATATCTATTTATTTGCCTACCTGTATCTAATAAGCCGGTTATTGCCAGCCTCATCCTTTGCACGCTAATAACACTCGTTTCCTTCCTACAGCAGCTTAATGTGTTATTAAGCCCCCGCTAGCACGAAGATGTCTGATTCCTAAATGCCAGTAACCAAAGAGAAGTAAGCCATGCTGTGCAACTACACCTACCTAAGCTGGACTGCTGTGAGACTGCAGCGTGATGCAGGAGGTGGCCCTCTGCTCTCTGCACCTCCAAATGTGTTTCTGGACAAGGATCAAGAAAAAAAAATCTTCAATTTCACTACAGGGGCATCTGAGGCATAAGCTTGGAAAGCACCAAGCTGTCAGAGCAGTCAAGGCTGTCCATGCTCATAACCACCATGATGCCACGCACCAATATGTTATGACAAACTTAAGCTTAAGAGACACAATTAGGAGAAGGCAAGAGCCGCCAGTTATCGGTTGGAGGGAGAGCAGATTGACAGCAAAGGAGAGGCAAAGCGGCATTAAAGATCAGCTCTGTCAGGAAGAAGGGGACACAGCTCTGTCATCTTTCCAGAGTCCTCACTCCATGCTTTTCATTTCCAGGTCAGCATAGGATACAGGCAAGGAGCCAAACTGACTAAAGGGGGCCAACTTAAGACAGCAAGTCCTGTCCTCTTTTTATCCTGGGCTCAGGGTGGAGATAAGAGCAGAAGAGCACAAGCCCTCAAAGATGCACCACTTGAATAGAAAAAGCAGCAAATCCCACATGAAGGGGGAAAAACATCAACTTGCTTTGAATTTAAATGTCGATGTAAAGTTTGTACATTTTCATTCCCTCCCTGTCTGTTTCTCTCTGTGAATGCAATCATACACACGTATATGGGAGGTACGTGTCTCTCACATTTCCCCTTTAAAGGCCCCTATTTACTGTGTAATAACAGTGATCCTTCAAGTTCATTGCGTATCACGCTGTGCGAGATGGGTCTAATAAAATCTTGGTCACTGTCAGTGTCAGCCTGTGAGATATCAATTTTGAAACATAACGGCCTGCGTGATGAATGTCTGGTCAATAACGACACTACATTGTAGAGTCTACGGCCACGCTAGAGGCTCTGTGAGGCTCTCTGTCCGATCAAAATGCTATCATTATCAGCATGCTTATTCGCAATGACAATGCTATCATGTTTACGGGGTTTTCCATAGTTTAGCACTATAATTGACTGTGTTAGCATGCTATCATTAGCTAAGGTTGGTGGGAATAAGTCTAGTCTGCCTGACTCAGTGATCTTTATCTGACTGACGTTTGTGCAAGTTAGAAACTATGGCCTTGACCATGGCTCTGAGGTATCAGTAGCCTAACTGTGCTGTGTATTTTTAAATTTATAATTGTGACTTAGCCCTCATGCTCAAGTAGAGGTATGCAGTTTGACCTGAGCATCAGCATTACATGGCGCCTGACCACTCAACAAATGTCTGAAGAGAGCAGTTAAACATATGAAGGGGTGTATTGCTCCCATGTTTTGTTTGAGTTTTCTGTGTTTTATTTTATGGCAATTTTATCTGAGTCTCTGAATTCTGAGCATGTAAATGTGTCCACTACCTAATTCCCTTCCACAATGGAATTAAAAAAGTACTGACATTTACATTTCTTTGTAATCATTACTTTGCAGTCCCTCAACACAATGCACAACACTGACTCAGAAATCTCAATTTACTGCTCACTGATGAGTAAAGTGCTTAGTGTTTATAATACACTCACCGGCCATTTAATTAAGTACCGCTTGCTAGTACCCAGTTGGACCCCGTTTTGCCCTCAGAACTGCCTTTATTCTTTGTGGCATAGATTCAACAAGGTTTCAGTCCATACTGACATGATAGCATCACTCAGTTGCAGCAGATTTGTCAACTGCATATCCATGATGCAAATCTCCTGTTCCACCACATCCCTAAGGTGATCTATTGGATTGAGATGTGGTGACCGTGGAGAACACTGGAGTACAGTGAACTCATTGTCATGTTCACAAAACCAGTTTGAGATGATCTGAGCTTTGTGACATGATGCATTATCCTGCTGGAAGTAGCCATTAGAAGATGGGTACACTGTGGTCATAGAGGGATGGACATGGTCAGCAACAATACTCATGGAGGCTGTGGTGTTTAAACGATGCTCAGTTGGTACTAAGGGGCCCAAAGGGTGCCAAGAAAATATCCTCCACACCATTACACCACCACCAGTCGGAACCACTTATACAAGGCAGGATGGATCCATGCTTTCATGTTGTTTCCGACAAATTCTGACCTTACCGTCTTAATGTTGCAGCAGAAATCAAGACTCATCAGACCAGGCAATGTTTTTTCACCACAGGCAGTCTTTGGTCATCTAAGCTATGAATTACCTTTTGTGCCCACGGTGATGTCACAGCTTTGAAATGACAAAGAAACATCTCTCTCTTGTTTGTCACTTTTTTTCTGCCAACAATGAGGATGCTAGTTTAATTTATCAGTTTCTATGTTCTGCACAGGTGTGTAAAACAGATGAATATCAGCAATGTCCTTTTCAGTGTGCGGTACTCATTCAGCCATTCATTCAGGAGTCAACCGAAACAGTCAAACTGCACATATATGGTTATGTACAGCGATCTTAAAACAGAAGGAAAGTTTTAATAATTGTCAATAAATGTTTTACTTCAATAGCTACATTATTGGTATGAATGGCCCACCTGTGCTAGATAAGAACACATGATGCAGACAGAAGCCTAATCTGATGTGCATCATATTACTACACCTGCAGTGAGTGAGATTAGAGGAGAACAGGTGTATCTCACGTGTCCCAGGCATTTTGGTATGTTAATGAGGACAGAGTATGACTCTGTGTGAACTGATAAAGAAACAGAGAAGACTTTGTGTGCAGAATAAGTTGAGATGGAGGTCAGACGGGTGGTTCCACTAGGAGCCATTGTTTATTGTGACAGCTGGAGAGGTGGTTTCCCCAACACCGGAGGGGACTATAACTGAATCTGACACACAATAGTGTGACCTAAAACATTCACTTTCGTTTCTGGGGTACGAAAGTGTCATCGTCTGTTGACCTTGGACTGTGAACTTATGAAAGGGAAATAAAATCTAATTTATCTCAGTGTGCTGGTGTCCTTGTATTCAAATGCAACTCTGCAGCTGTTTTGGTATTCATGGATCTTATTCTAGTGTTTTACTGCATCCTGTTTCAAGATGTGTCCTTCTCAATTTATTCAAATCCTTCAAAAGCTTTTTCTCAAGGCTTATTTTATATATAAATTACAAGCTGTTAACTTTTAATATACATTCACACTTTGTAAACATTTACATTAATCATACATGAGTGAAACTGAGGGCTATGAAAGATGAAAAGAGCTTATTTTCCATTCACAAGTTCAACTTTTCAGTGCAAGTGGGTACATGAAGAAGCTTAGCTGAAAAGAACTTTGGGGGATGGAGGCTCTCAGGATTAGATGTGACATTAAGATTTTGTTTTCAAGGGCCTTTCTCACGAAGCAGGATTAGTGGGTTACCAAGCTAAAGTTGGGCTTAGCCCTGGCTTTTCTGTCTCACGACAATGACTCAGTTCAGATCTAAGCAAACCTGCTCAGGCTGTGGAGCTCAAAATATAGAAAATGCCATGAAGTCTGTGCAAAAATACATCACCAGAGTTCTGTGGATGAAGGAGGGATATGTTGATGACACATGAATAAGGGTTTCATCCAGTTCTTTAAGGATTGTTGAAAACCTTGAAGAACGTTTTCATCAGGGCTTTATCAAGGGTTGTTTTTACTGAAATGGAAAAGGATTCTCATTACCTAAATTTGGACCATTCTGAGCATTTCCACCCAAAAGGTTTGGAACTTGAAAAGTTGGTTCCCAAGTGCAACCAGAAATTAGCAGGTTTTCCTTGGGAGCCAAAGTGGACGTGTCATGTTCTACAGGTTGTTTTGCGTTATGAAATGCTTTCTGTTGATGAAATCCTTGATCAACTCAACTCAAAACTTTCTGAAAGGGTTCTAAGTGGAACCTTTGGGAAAGGTTCTACCAGCAAAAAGAGTCTTCATATTGGGACAAGCCGACGGACCCTTTATGATTCTCGTTAGCCCCTTTTATTTCTAAAAGTGTATAAATGTTTTTTTCAGACTACAAAAGAGAGTCATGCTAGTTGAGTATATTTATTGAATGAAATTTACTGGTGCATATTAAGTGAGCTGAAATTCCTTCATTGGAGTCTTGAGAGTGACTGAAGCAGTAGATTGCACTCATATTCACATCAGCGTAGCCTTTAGGGGACGCAGAGCAAAGCAAAGCAAAGCTTTGTGAATTGAAAATCCTTCCACCGCCTCACTGTGAAGACATCACACTGTATTAATGAAAAAATCCCCACAGTGCTTTAATGACCTGGCAGTGATAAGCCTATTTACTTACACATGCAGTTTTCCTCCAGCTATCTTTTTGGAGCTTGGCAGCAGCCGCTGTTACTTTTTGCTGTTACAATTTGGTGTCGCTCATATTTATTCATTATGATCATTATTTGTTCTTCTTCACAGGCAAACATTGTGATCCAGGTCTCTCCCATGTGTCCCACTTTTTACTGCCCGAGTAACAGTTTTCAGGCTGCCACTATCACAGAAAAACCCAGACTTTGTTGAACTTGTATCACGAGATGGTCCTGTGTGTGTTTGCCTGTTCCCCTTCATAAAGCATCTGTGCACCATTTCAGCAGATTTATATTTTAGTGTGATAGTTTTGGCCTGTTCTTGCCTCAGTGCAGACTTCTACTCCAGCGCAATACAGTGGAGCATTTGCAGAATCCATTTTAGTATAGATCCTCTCATTTGTCGTATCCATTATCCTTTGCTGCCTGGATCCACTGGGCTGCATACAGTAAAACCCACACATTCATCTCATCCAAACCACATCTTTTCTGCAACTTTCCATTTTGCTGCAGCTGGTACTTTGTGTTTTATACCCTCTCTTCTTTATTTTCAGCTCCCTCTAAAAACAATTTAGGGTTACAATTAAATGGAAGCATTTTATTTCGTTTGGCAGCTTCTTTATGTTGAAATGGATGGATCATTTGGAAAACTGCACCATCAGATAGAGATTAATATTGTCTTGGTGTAAATTGGTGTTATTTGCATGTGACTGTGATGTAATGTCTGTCATCGTCATCTCTCAGAGACTTTTTGCTTATTTCCATTTTGTCCTGATATAGTAAGCTCTCGTTGGGCATGAGAGACTTTGGAGACGTAACCCCCTTCAATTAATTCAGTCCAGTGATGCACCAATACACAAAGTCCTGTCCACCACAAAACACCAAGACTTTATTACACAGATGGCACATTACAGTTTCATTACCCTGAGCCACACAGTTGCAAATTAAAATGCATTCCTATGAAAAATTATCACAACAACAACATTTTCCTATCTTTCAACAATGACACAAATTCAGTGTTTAGTCCATGAGAGCAATTCTGGAACTCTTGTTCATGCCTTTGTTTCATTAAAACTTGATTTGATGATCCAGTTACCTGACCTACCAAACTTCACTGTTAAAACTTTCATCATTAAAACACACAATGACATTTTGCTGCTAGAATATTAAATAAAGCTTCCAAATTTTATAACACTGTCACCTACTTTAACTGGCTCCTGAATACAGGCAGAAATTGCCTACTCAAACTGTTCATTCATTCACTGGCTAAGGAGTCAATTCATTTTTTATAAGCTAGATTGCATCAATCAGTGACTGTTGAAAAAAAAACTTTAGCAGGTTTGTAGAGGCACCACATATCAAGGTCAGTTTACAGGTCTCAGAGAGTACTGCTGCATATGTGAAAAAAAAGTTGTAAAAGCCTTTAGAGTCTCCAGAAGGAGCTGCACAAACATGGATAAATTGCATCAGTTGGGAGTTGAAGGCTACAAGTTTGAAAAGGAAAAAAAAAATCATGAAGTGTGGTATTAGAAAGAGGTGAGCTTCCCGATCTCTGTACCCACCCCTCATCTCTGCATGAGTCATGGCAGATCGAAGCATTAGCAACATCAGCTGCTAGTAGCGTAACACACCAGAATCTACAGCCAAATTTTTGGCAGTGGAGTTGCATTATGGGTAAGTGGAGAGTCACCAGGTTTTGACAAGGAAGAAGAATGTGTGTAACAAAAAGAGATGATGTAACTGTCCAGTGTGACCAGAACACTGGCCCTTTATAAACAGAGAATACTGAAATAGTGTTAAAAAGAAGGCTCATCATTACAACAACTTTACATTTTTATACCGGACCAAACAACGCCCCAGGGTGTGAGATGGGATGATGGCTTTCCAGAACCATAATAGGTGTGACATGTAAGGCCAGGGATATACATGCTTTCATCTACACGTTCCCATACGCACCCCTATTCATCCCCGCACATCCCTACGCTTTCCTACAGATCACGGCTGCCTGCATCCATTTGAAGCGATGGTTGTGCACATCCTCAGAAATTCCCGCTATACATACAGAAACACAAGCATGTGGTTAAAGAAGTCAGTACATCGCCAGCCTAAGAATCTCAGCATTGGTGTCTCATCCTGTCAGCTCGACGCTGACTTGGCTCTGTTACTACCTAACCCTAACACCTAACCCAGAACAACATCCCTGCCTTGAACAGGTTGTGTAAATGGGACTAACATTCTTGGAGTGCAATGCTAAAACAGTGGAGTACTCTATTAAGGTGCTTTTCAGACAGCAAGCTGTTGTTGCTTTTACCTTGTTTCTGCTGTAAGTATGATGGCAGCCGTGCCGTGGCATATTGCAGTAAGTAATTCTCTTTGCAGATGAGAACATCAACAGCCACTGTGTTACATAGTAATGTAGTGTTGCGTGTGTGCATTGCGGTTGGTAGAAAACTGTGCAGGCTCTCTCTTTGCTTTAATGTGTATGATTGAGGGCTGTAGCTGCTGTAGATTTTATACTGTATATTCATCTCTGTGTTGGCTGCCTCAGTGATGCATTATTCTGCCGTTAAAGTGGCAGGTTGCTTAATTTATGTATCTGAACAATGCCTGTTGCACCCAGTGTTCATAGATCTTTTTATTTATTACGTGTCATTTATGTTTAATTTTTATATTTTTTTTAGTTAATTCTAGTAAGGCTATGGAAAATGTTTATTTATAATTGATCAACAGTTGCACGCACAGGCTACAAATGTCCAAAAGGAATTTGTTGTTGGTTTGGACATGAGGGCAGCCTGGTGTTGTCTTAGTGTGTTGACATGTTAATGCATTTTATTTTGTAGCCTAAAGGTGATATTTAGTTTAGTGTTATCATACATCACTGTTGTTATCATACAACCACCCACCTGCTGTGACCTGGGAGGGAACCTTCAGTGTGAAAAGCTATTGATTAGATCAGTGAATCATTATTCAGTATAGTCAGTTCAGCTTGAGGATTTATTTGTTCAATTTTACTCCCAAATCAAGCTAGATTTAACTTTAAGCTGCTTAAATCATGCATAAATCATCATAAATTCTCACCATCCTATTTATCTGACCTCTCTGTCCCCTCATGTCCTGGTTGGAACTCATTTTTCTTGCTGTCTGAAGAATCAAGAAGAAAAATAAGGAGGCAGTGGAGCATTTTCCTGCCAAGCTCCGTAACTCTGGAGCCCACTTCCTCTAGCTAATTCTTCAAAAAACTGAAAATCTTCAAACCCAAAACTCAAAAGCAATCTATTTTCACTGTCATATAGCCAACCCTACCCTTGTCTGGTTTGGGACTGACAGTCTCTTTCCTCACCTTCTTCTACGCGCTGCATTAATACAGCCACTGACTGCTGGGAACCTCATCTGTGGCTGCAACATTACAGTCTCTGCCTGTCTGCTGTCTGTATGACAGTGTGTGGTGCTTACATAAGGATCCTCTGGGTGTGTTAGCCCTGCTTAGTGTAGCAGTGTGTGCTCAGCTGTCTGTTTGTCTTTCCTCTCTTTCAGACACCTGCTGCATTCAGTGATTTAATGTGACAGTGGCAACCTATGCTGGCTAAAGTGTCACCTTCTACATCATCATATTTGTCATCTTATTTATTTCCTTGCATCAGTGTCGGTATCCACTTCATTTTGTAGGTGTAGTACCTACTGCACACTCAGCTGAGTCAGGTATGTTAAGGTGAGGTAGCTAAATTATTTTGTTTAAGGGAAGGATCACAATCATAATTAACTAAAAATATCAAGAACAATTTCCAGTGAATCCGTGATACAGGTGTGATGGATGACGCCTCCCTGTAGAGGCATTCTGGATAAGATCAACTGGGAAAAGACTCTGGGAGAGATCCAGGACACACTGCAGGGATTATATCGCCCACCTCACCTCTGGATGAATGCCTCTGGATCCCCCAGAAAAATACTGGAGCATGCGGCTATGGACAAAGATGTCTGTGCTACCTTGCTTAATCCTGATGTAACAGTAAGCTGCACCAGGAAAATAATCATAAAATGGTGAATGAATTTGAGCATTTTAAAACAATTTGTCTCAAGAGAAAATGTTTCAAGGATGAAGACTAATGAATTTAGGGTAATTAAGCTGAAAACTCTGTATCTTGCCAAACAGCTGCTGGAGTTTCTTCTCGTGGAAATGGTAAAGAGGAATTAGGCAGGCAACCAGACCAGTTTACCATGTATAATTGTTATTTATAATTGTTTACTTTAAAAGAAAATCTTTTTATTGGCAAGTTTTCTAAAAGAAAATCACTTTTTTGTTCTCATCACATGGCTTTGAAAAGTTTTTAAACTCTCCTCATTTACATCATTTTCTTTTATCCAGTTATCTTCAGAAGGTCTTTGTACAAAACACGTTAAATGCAAGGTGTAAATGCATAAAGAATGCATTAGGATCAGAATGCAATCAGATCAACCAGACCACATTTGGAGATGGTCATGCTCACATTGTGACTGGATCTCAGGCAGATGTAAATGTAATCCGCATAACGTGAGTACATTCTTAAGACATAAACTGGACCTGCAAGTTGCAAGATCACCCTACATCTTCTTCATACAGCTACAGGTAGCTCCAGTATCACAAAAAAGTGAAGAAATTAAAGATATTCATTTGTGTAATGCTTGCCTTGATCTGAGTCTAGTCTCCCAGCGCTGCCTTATTAATTTGCCTAATGAGATATGATCACAAAGCGGGTAAAAATCAAGATAATGAATTTAAGAACACATTTTAATACCAAGTATGACTGCAAAGACCAATAGATCAAATTTTATCATCAAGATAATGTATCTAGCCTTTGTAGCCCAGCCCCTCAGAGACTCCACTGGCCATCTCTGCTGTTCAGTCGACTGCCTGCCCCGAGCCACCGCTGTGGGTCAACACCAAAAAATGCCCCTGCCCTCCAGTCGTCGGCCTTCTGTCCAACCTCCACTGAAAATGGCTTTGGCATCTAGCTGTCTGTCACCCATCCAGCACCCTGCCCCAACCTACAACTGGATCTTTAGTTACTGGCCGCCTTTCATGACCTCCACCTCTTGGCTGCCCTTTCAAGTGGGTCTGCTGATACATTCTGCCTCAATGTCTCTGTTTTAAGCCTCCAGGCCATCCTACATCCACACCACTGACATGGAGATGGATAATATGACAACTCCCAATAAGCAAGGCCAAAACATCTTGATTGCCTCCTGGCAGCTGGTCGCACTACATGTCATAAATCCTGCCCCCTCCAGTTTAGTGAATGGAACATGGGCCAGACTTTAACATCAAAGTACATGTCAAATATATTTTTTCTTAAAATGTTTTCTGTCATTTTAGATTCCTCAATAGGGAAAGGGAGAGAGAGAGTAGAGGAGAAGAGGAGAGAACAAGCAGCAAAGGGTCACAGGTTGGAATCAGACCCACAGTGGCTGTGGAGAACTCAGCCTCAGTTCATGGGATGCACACTCTACCAACTGAGTCACTAGGGTTCCCCTAAATGTTCCTTTTTTCTAATAATTTTGGTTGTAATGAGTTTTTTGATGCTATAAAAAGGTGTTTTACATCATGATTGACAGCTAAGCCCTGCTGGTAATTGAATCAGCAGCCTGCTGATTCAATTGTGGGTGGGAATTTGATATCGCAGCTCCAACAGTGATCAGTGCTGCACTACTGGCTGAGAATGACATCACCAGCGCAAGATGACAGTGTTTGTATCTGGGATTTTTTGGCTTCATTTTTGTATAGCAAGAAGAATTAGAGACATGCCGTCCATCTTTATTTATGTCAATGGTCTACGCCTACATTGCTTTCTCTTTGAGTGATCCCCTCCTATCGATGTTGCCACCCTCCTGGCTGCTCTCCACAGCCATCCCATTTGCATTGCAGTCCTCCAGGGTGGTGCTTTCTATGGCACCAGCATCTAGGTTGCCCTCCAGAGTTGCTTCTCCATTCTGCTCTCTTTTAGTTCTTGTCGTCGTTGAGCTACGGGTTCCCTTCAAGCGAAACAGTTAATAGTTAATAAGAATTTGGCACAGGAATTTTGCCTCTTAAATTTCCTTAAGAAATATAGTTGTTTCTGTTGTTGTTGTTTTTTTCCAAGGTTAGTGATGTGTGATGT
Source organism: Lutjanus erythropterus (assembly GCF_056507025.1). Taxonomy (NCBI): domain Eukaryota; kingdom Metazoa; phylum Chordata; class Actinopteri; order Lutjaniformes; family Lutjanidae; genus Lutjanus; species Lutjanus erythropterus. Next base: position 22,690,668 of record NC_139317.1, read on the forward strand.
CCATGACAGGTTCCCTGTGATAGTAATTTCCTAAAACTCCACCACAGTTCCACTGGTGTGACAGGAGTGTGTGCCTTTGGTTCCTTTCTCTGAAAATTGACAATCAACTCCTTGGTTTTGTTGATGTTGAGCTGTAGGTTTTTCATTGTTGGACCATTCTGCAAGATGGTTGATTTCCTCCTGATATGAAGCAATTGATATAAATGTGGCTGATGATGGTAGTATCAGACCTGTCCTTCTCCACCTGTCCACAAGATGCCCTCAGATTTTCCAAACGATACTGGTCCCCTACCTCCAACTTCCACCTGCTCACCTGTTCACATTCCCAAATCACCCCCATGACATACCTGCCTCATATCTTATTAATCCTTCAATGTATATAGCCCATGCACCAGCCCTTGTTGTGCACTTCTGTGCTATCTGTATCTGTTCCTGATTTACTATCTGGTACCTGACTAACCCCCTGTCTTTCTGCCTTGCCCTTCCTGAAGTTCTTTGCTTGTTTGGACTGTGTTTTCATGCCTGACTGTAAGCTTATTCATTTTAATATTGATTTTGTAAAGTTTTTTATTCGACCTGTTCTGCATTTGGGTCATCAATCCTTTTGTCGCATCCGTGACAACCTTAACTCTCATATTTAGCCACTCTCTCCTGCCCTGCAGGAACCCCTTTCCAGCCATTTGCATCACCTGACCTTTCCCGCCCACCTGTTCTCCTGTTACTTCTTTCCCTCAGTACCCTGCATTACATATTAGGGCTGTCTCCTGCTAAGATTTTCTTTAGTTGAATCAGATTTGGCTGTTCTATCCAAATGTTCGACGATTCCTCCTTTTAGTGCACCACACTAAATTCCTGTATGAGCCTAACTGAATATGTTTTACCAGACAGGCTTGCATTTTAATGCCTTCCTTTGTGGTCAGTGATGTGAAAATATCAATACGGGTGTTTTCCTAGTTCTTTTTCTAGTTCAGTTATAAAATCTGCGGACCTGCGGAGCTTCTCTCTTGAGGCTGTTGCTGCAGTCCAGCATCATGCATGCTCTGCCCTAAATTAAGGATTTAAATTAACCAAGACGTTTTTGGTGAGTTTTATTTCGCTTCTGTAAAGCTTGAGTTAAGCTGACATAATGCAAAAGGATTCTGGAGAGTTTGGCGAGTGCGATTAAACAGCTGTTTCTGGTTAAACAAAATGCATCTTGGTCTTTAAAATAAGGTCTGTCACTGTTGCAATCATTCTCATAATGTTGTTGGACACGAACAACCTCGGCCTGTCAGTGGCAAAAATAAGGACAAACTACAATAATTAAGCATCACCTCCACAGGTGCGTCTGGATGGTGTGTCAGTTCTCAGACTTTATTACCTCCACCAGGTGTAAACTGTCACTATTGTCTGCAACTAATCTCAAATACTACTGGACCAATCAGTCTATTTTTTTTATGGCTGGAGGCATTAAGTTTTCAGGTCATTCATTTGTCCCATTCTTGTAAATATGTTGCCTCAAGAATACCTTGAGGGAATTTTTTCAACTTGACACAAATGAACACGTGGACACAAAGATGAACTGATTAGATTTTGGTGGTTAAAGGCCAAAGGTCACTGTGATCTTACAGAACACATTTTTGGCCAAAACTAAAGAATTATGACAATATTTCACACAAATGTCTATATGTCCTATATATATAGAATAAAATTATGAAATGGTGACATTTTATAAGCAAAGGTCAAAGGTCAACTTCACTGTGACATCGTAATGTTCATCTGTCCTCAGTACTCTGTAAAAATGGTATGGAAATGAAGACAGTGTGCTTCTCAGTGGAAATTATTAGCTGGAATCATACATGTCAATAAAGTGATACCCATGTATCCATGTAAGTAGTTACATGTAATTAAATTGTAACAACTAGTAACTGTTACTATTACTGATAAAAACTATGTAATTAAAATACAGTTACTAATCAAAATATTGCTAATTACAAAGGGGCTACATCCAAATATTATTTTCGGGTTGCCTGACAGAGATCTGCACTCTACTGAGGGCACTGTTGTAGTTTCTTCATGTCATTGCTTTTGAGCCTCTGCACCCGGTAATCTATTCTCTGGAACCCGTACACGACCCTGCAACCTCAACCTCAACCTTTCACCTTAAAATCTGGAAACTGGACCTCTCTGGTCTGTTTGCATTTGGATTCATCCCCTACTGTCTCAGCCCTGTGACAACTCCAGTGCAGAGACGGCATCCTTTGCTTCAACATCCAATGTAGGAATGTTTTTTTATACACTGGGATCCTGAATCTGAGCATGCATATGGTCAAATGTAAAAACAAGCAACAAACAAACCCAGTCAGCAGTGCAGAGGTTAATCCTTAATTAATCATCCCCATGAAACATTTCATAACTACTCTATTTCTCCTGTTCCCATCTGCCTGCTTTTTTTTTTTTTTAAAGACATCCCCTGCCATACTGGAGTCAGGGTTTAGGGCACTGAGCCAGCAAATTCAAAATGTCAAACTAGACCTTTTTTCAGTCTGCCATCTGTTTAATCTGTGGCTAAAAATGAAAGCATGGTTGCATGTGATGGAACAACATGCTGTAAATGGAAAGAATTTTCATGCAGGATAGCCAATAAATAGTTGTGCTCTTCTTCTTTGTAGCAAGTTTGTATAAATTTGTCATCCTCCTCCATTTATATGAATGCCATATGAAAAGATGCAAGTGATTGTTGGTTGATCAATAATGGCTGCAATGTATCAATAGCTACCACAAGGGTCACACTGTTGTCATTTATCCTTTCATTTAGGCTTTCAGTGTAGACATTATCCAAAAATATGTGGTGCATTCACTGTCTTGGGTCGCCATCTCCAACCCCATCTGCCAAACAAAGCACGTGGCGCTCCACTGTGAACGTTAGCGTAAGAATCCCGCGAGGGAAACTGGAAATAGCTTCACAATATTAATGAGCGGTTTGATGGGCATTATATATGAGTGTGTGGTGTAGCTGCACACACAGCACTTTCAGTCCAGTAATGGCAGTCATATTCCTTCAGCAGGATAAATGACCGTCTCTGATTAGGTTTTATACTCTGGAAGTGATGTAAGAGAGGATGGTCTGGCCTGGGACTTAGAATGAGTGATGAGGCCATTTAAACCTGCGCAGGGCACACATAAGTTATTTGAAATTATTGGTGTTTGAATCAGTGGCATTTACACAGGAGCCTAGTTGTGACTCAGCACCTTGAGTATGGTGGCACTTCACTGCCTTCATTTAAAATTTCAATAAAGAGATTTCTTGTCAAATGGCTGAGCATAAACCATGGACACTGCAAGGAAAGTTGGAACTGTGTACAGTTTGTCACTGAGGCCTGTGTTGGACTTACTATGGTCAAATCAAAGTGCAAGTGAAAATAATAACAATTAACTATAACTAATACTTTACACCACAACTTCAAAAATGTTGTCAAAATTATATGTTCTCAGGTTTGGACTTCAAAAAAAAGGAAATTTCCTGAATCCACCCTAACTTATTCTACAATCTTGTACAAAATATACACACAATCAATTAACTGCCTTTTTTCATATTTCTCGATTGCACTTTTGTCTATTTGCAGACTTAAAGATCATGTGAGGCAACAATAAATGTGTGTTCTGAGCTTGTGACAAAACAGAAACATGTTTTAACCACCCAGTCAAGACTGAATGTTTAACAAAGTGGCGAAGTATATAGAATTAGGTCACAAAATTAAGAAAAAATTAGCAGTTTTCTCTGCTCTGAAATACTGACGGCTTATCCGCTCCACCGTCTCAGTGTCAAATATGAGCACCACCTGAAAACAACCTGAAACATGAACACTGTCTGGCTGCTTTATTGGACATGTCCAGGCATGTTTGAGCCACCAGAGCCAGAGGACGGTGACAGGATGGTATTTTTTCTTTTCTGTCGGCTTGGGCTGATTTTAATTTAGAGAGTCACTGAGGTATGTTCATAACTGATTGTTAGGAAGGGTAAGGGGGGGGGCAGGTGGTGTCATATGTATGTGAGTTTGTGGCGGTTATACAGTGTTGGAGGACCATGGCTCTGACACATCCACACAAAAAATCCTGAACACAGAAATCGTGAACAATAGTCTAATGCCACTAATGCCAATTTGCGATTTGGTTCCCCTACATTTTTTTTTATTTCAGTACACTTATCAAGAGAAAAAGTCCCTCCCCTTCCAGCATGCCCCACGGGACTGTCTAAAAAAAATATGAACGTTAATCAGTGTCGAGTCTAAAATAATTTTTGATCCCATTTGAGTTGTTCCACAAATTACACATATGATGACTGGCAATTAAAAAGATGAATTTATAAGTAAAGAAACCTGCAGGTGTTGTACCATTTACTATCATATGAAACTGCTCAGAGAACTGCATCTCTCATCTTGTATCGTACACTTCAGCAACACCAACACTGCTGTCCCATGGAACGTTATCTTACCTGATGTAGTTGGTGTCAGTTCACCTCTTAGCTGCATGTTTACGGGTCTGTGTCTATTCATGTGTGTATTTCAAGCCTACATGTGTAATGGAGTGATAAAGCATGTTGTCCCCTTCTTAAAGAGTTGAGGCAGAGCATCTGAAGGCAAATCAGAAAACATTTTTCCCATTAAAAGTATAGCAGCTCAAGTTTCACCAAAATCAGCTGGTGTTATATGACATATGCAACACAGCATTACACATGGGAGATCGCACCCAACCCAAGTTGCATAGTGCAAGAGTAAGCATTCAGGGAGTGGAGTGGGAAAGAAAGAGGCACAATATTACAAGTTAATGTGCCATCAAAATAATTTTGAAGCTTTTATTTTAAGGAAAAATAGTACCATAATGTTGCTTTAAATATCTGCTAAATTACTTTTTCATTTAAAAATGAGTTGAAGATGAGCTTCAATGCATAAAAAATTGCACCAGGCTCCATAGTAACTGATGTTTTTGTCTGTTTGTCTTTGATGCCTGGGTTTGTTCAACAAAAAACAAGCTTTTAAATCTTTGTTTTTTTTTCATTTCTTTCTCTCTGCCTCTGACCTCTGACTACAATGACACCCTTGAATAATTCCAATTAATGGAAATGCTCTCAGAGGATGGTCTAATTACTTTTCTGCTGCCACTGCTCTGATGATGGTCTGGTGAGTTCCCCTGGGGTTCACCTCCAGTAAATAAGACCATCAACCATTCTCTTAACGCCCTCTTTCAGTCATCTTGATAGTTTTGCTCCAGAATATTCTGTAGCGCTCAGCCTCCCCAGTGAGTACCACTTGTTTGCAGGCAGCAACCCCATCCTGAGGCATCACTTATCTGTATGCCCGTATGAGATCCAAGCAGCACAATAACACTGCTCATCCGGGGTTACGCTTATTATCTGTTTTCTGTATTCACCCCGGTGTTGTGATGGTCTCTACTGCATCTTTGTTGCGATATCCACATCCTCAGGCACGGGGTCAACACAAGAGGATGAATCTGCACCAAACAAGCAGTCTGGTTTATGAAAGGCATCTGACAAAAGACTTTTTCACTATCTTTACAAAGTTTTTCATTTATTTTCCTTGTAATTTTGCAGTACCTTCAAAACAACTATATGTAGGATATGAAAATTTCTAACTTTTACCAACCTTTACGAGATAGCATCAGAAAGGAACTAAGGCAGACAACGATACACGCCACTGTTAATGTGTTTGGACATCTTGCTGGCGTCTGGCTATAGGGACCTACGATGTTACCCCTTTTTTCTCTCCCTCCTAATTTCCTGTATAAACAAAACAGAAAAAGAAAATGTTACTTTACTTCCAAAATATATGTAGAGAGAACTGAAAAATGTAAAACCTTAGTCTCGGACTGATGATAAGACCCAGCTGTACTCTGGTGCATTGTCTGCTTGGCCTCCTTGTAGTTTGTCACAGTTATCAAGCTGGATAAGGATGCTGCAAGCCTTATATTATGGATAAGGTGCACTATAGCTCCCTTGTGCTTTTCCATTAAAGTGCTGGTTAAGCTTAATCCTGCTGTAGTGTATACAGTATGAAAAAGGTAATAACTTCCCCAGAGCCCAGAGCCATGAATGTTAACCAGTTCCTGATCTCCTTTGGGTGATTCTTAAAACATGACTGCTTTAAGTTGGGTGTAAATATTCAGTCTTGACCTTGAGACAAAGTTATCTCAACTCAAGATCCACTTACTAGCTGAGTTAACAATTTTCTTTGAATTTAGCATTTCATTTTTTATTTTGTTTTGCATTTTGTTTCTTCACATCAAGCATGTTGCTACCATAGCTACCATTCTTATTTTAGTCTTTACCATTACAAAGTATTGTTTTAATTAGATTATGCTTGTTATCATCAAAAGGTCGGTCCATTTCGTTATATCAAACTGTAGCTTTTCAGTCATGTTTTTAGCTAGTCAGTGGTTTTAGCATCAAAATACTATTTTCCCAAGCCCTTCTAAAAACATTTTCCCACATCACATGCTGCAGTTTTCTGAATGATGATGTTACAACATATAAACACATAGGTCAAGGAAGAAAGGGGGTTGGAGGGCATCAGAGCTGTAACCTTCATCACTGCTTTTTGTTCAAACATTTGCAATAATACTTGTTATACATGTAACACTTCTTAAGCAACTGAGTCGGCCAAGTCAACACAGCAATAAGCTTAACATTTTAAATTTAGGGGTTTTTTTACTTATTCATGTGTATAATTTATTCAACTTTCTTACCTCAGCTCAGTCGACCTTCTCCTCCCAGAAGTTCACTCCCATCACTATATTGACGGGAAAGAAGCAGAGGAGAAAATGGCAACTGGGGCAGCATAATTTTTACCTAGTTAAAATTGAACAAAATTTGGCGTTTCATAATACTGTGGCCTGCAACTCAGTCTAATAATACTTTTATGATTCTTACACTGGCTGCATGCTGTCTGCAATCACTGCTGAATGAGATAGGAAAGGGTAATATACTAACATTGATACTAATTCTCCTCAGAAATTAATTAAAGCCCCAAGAAAAAAAAAAGCCACAAATGGGAAAACATACATTTTCTTCTCTTCTTTTTTTTTGACACCTACAAAAAATGAAATTTTAACCTGTTATTTTTTTTGTTTTGTTTTGTTTTTCTGATTGAATTAAGTAATTCAACAAACAAATGATGCACAGAATCAATAGTGTGATATATATTTCTATTTAAGTGCTCAGTTTCCCAGAGAAATCTCCTGTGCAGCCTGAGTACAGTCCTACAGAGTTTGTTGGATTTAAACATCCAGCTCTTCTTTTTCAGCTGAAGCAAAGGGCCTGGGGACAAACTGGAGCCCCTAATGGTTTTGACCACCATTGTCGTGTCTGCAAGGCACACAGAAAGATAAAAGCTCAAGTGTGTTTCTCTTCTGTGTGTTTGTATTTGCGCCTGTGGCTGTATGTTTCACAGAGAGCAGCTCGAGGTCCAAGCTGAAAACACTTGGGTCATTATTCAAGTTGCGATTTGTTGAAAAAAGCTCAATTAGCAGAGATTTGTACAGCATCAGGTTTTCACTCAGGTACATCGCAACACGAACGCCTGTGGAATATAATGCAATCTGATAAAACACCACCCACACTGTAAAAACGTAAAACATTTAAGTCAAACTGAAATCACATTTAGTTATCCCTGTTGGTTGTCAAAAAAATAATGTGGTAAAGTGGTAAAGATCACATTAGCATCTAACCAAACCAATGTGACATATCCAGATACATTAGTTAATCACCCTGCAAACTAACCTTAGTAGTGCCACATTCAATAAGCTTAGGTGCAGGACAAAATGTGTGTTAATGTTTGGAAGATACAGGGTTTCAAGTTTTTAGCGCAGCCTGCAGGCCAATGGCAACCTTCAGAATCATTTTTGCGCAGCCCCCACATGTGACATGAAACGCATTGTATTTTAATCTTTCCAATTTAGTACTTTCATTGTCAAAAGCCTGCGTTCAATTGACTACTTGGTTACTGCTTAAAACTGTGCCCCTTTAACAAGTGTCTGTTAACTTGAAAATGAGAACTTGGAAAGACAACAACTCCTTCAAGTGTTGCAGGACCTGTGCTCCGTCATCAGTGCTCATGCTGTATGCCTGTCGATAACTCAGCAGTTTAAAGGTGGGGCAGGCAGTTCTGGAAAAAGATAGGTAATTGTTGAGTCTCATTCCCAGGCACTCAAATACTGACACTTTGGGTGGGACTGGTTGTTGTCTCGTAATATTGAGTTGTCTGTCCAAGCCACCAACCCAAAGCATCGACTCAACAATCAACTTCATCTTTCTCCATTACTGCTTATCCCATCTTTAAAGTGTAAGTGACAGAGAAAAAATGCATGATAGAGGAGGAGGTTTCAGGAAAGATGGACCAACTTAATAAATAAACAAATATATAAGACCAATAACAAACCAACAACAAGTTCATAGGTTTTCCTCAATCATATGTTGGCTCCCTAAATTGGCACTCAGTCATCAAAACTTTTAGAACCCCTGCATAAGAAAGAGACATTAGCAGGGAAGCTAATGTGGCTTTTTATTGAAAGTCTGTGGCTCTTGTGCAGCAGGCTGCTGTCTGACTCAGTGTGACTGTCTGTTCTGCTTATGATAAAATGCTGGCATTACTCGTTTAAGGAGTTATCACACTGAGATGTGTCGATAGAAACACGTCACCAACAATGTTGGAGACTTATTGAGAAAAGACAACTTTTAATGATTTTAAAACAAGTGACTTATTTATAGTTATGCCTGGCATGTATTAACCTGAGAGGTCTCAGTGTCCTTCAGAGTGTTTCATGTTTTGTCGAAGGATTGCCAGCATGTCTGGTTACAACGAGTCTAAGGCCTTTTTTTTCTGACATTGACATTGTTGCTTACTATATGTAATCTAGTGTCTAGTCTAGTGTCCTGATGATATGTGATTCTGTATGACATGAGACATACTATATAAAATTGACTGTTTCTCTTGTATCTTTAAGCTTTGGTATGAACTGTGCCCATGCAAACACACTATACCAAGACCCTCTCTGTACACAGATATGTGTAATATTAGGCTGATATATTCAAGTAAGATTAACTGAGTCTCCTTGAGTTTATTTTTTTGGTCATCAAAGTGAAGTCTGACCAGGAATATTTCTTTGTCACCTATGGTACGGTGCACCTGGCCCATGTGCCCCTTTTGTACTGTGCATCATGTTTTTCTAGTAGTTTTTAGGCATGCATAAAAGTTTTAATTTTTTCAACTTTCCAGTGCAGGTTGCGGAGTCACATCACTCATCAGTGTAATCTAATCTTTGATCACCCAGTGGCACACGCAGCCCACCTCCACAGGTGCACCAGCTGTTTTGCCCGAGTAGTTCTGCCAAGGTATTTTTGAAGTGTTTGCACCAGTAGCGATGGGTCCTTGTCTGATCAGCCCCATATGCAAATTTGATTAGCTGTATAGAATCATAAGGTCACCATCTGCGTAGACGGATAGTGAATAACTGTATTCTGTCAAATAACTGTAAAACAAAAACTAGGAGGTACCATCATGAAAAAAATAAAATAAAATATAAATTTCTCCCTTTTGAAGTTTTTCTCAAAGGACACCAGCGTGTCACATTCTGCCTCTAAGTCCCTCCCTCCAGCCACAGTGTGACTTCCCCAGGCCTAATCATTGCCATTCGCTACCTGTCCACTAGATACCCTCAGACTTTTCAATCAGTGTCAGTAATCTGACTCCCATATCCGCCTGTTTCCATTTTCTATCATCAGCCCTGCAGTATATAATCATCCCATTTTCACTCCTTGTCTGCCATATTGTCGATGTGGATTTCTTACTCAGAGCCTTTGTATCAAGCCATCTGTTCGTGTTCTTGTGCTCTGATCTGTTTCCTGTTCCTGACCTGCTCCTCAGCCCTCTTGGATTGTTTGTTGGGACTGCCGTCCTTTGCCAACCTGTAAGCCTGCCGCCTCAAGTGAATTTCCTTTCATCCTTCCTGCAAAGTTGCCAAAATTCACCGGACGTGACACATTGGATAAGTAATTTACTGAGCGTATGCTGTGCCTGACAAAAAAAAAGTTCAGCTAGGCTTCAATCAGCTGCTCTGACAGCCTCAACACAAAGGCTTCACAAAGGTAGTATTTACTGTATCCCAGAGCTATTATACTGTATTGTACGGACATGTAGTTATGTTATTGTGTCCACCCTCTGAGGATGTGACCATCAAGCTACACACTACACAGATGAACAACAATTACGGGAAAAAATCCATGAAAAAGAGCCTAGTCAGTCACTACCTTTGTCTACAGTGATTTACGCCCATATGTAATTTTACTCTGTATTATACAGCTGTCTTGCAGGTCTGCATGACTCATGCAGACCTGCAAGTGTGTCTTTGAGGGTGACAGTGATTAAGAACGTCTCCTTTGTTGTTGTTTCATGTATTCAGTTTTCTTTCAGGTTTTCTAGACTTAAGCTCTGAAGTAGTAGTACCTCTCTGCCCTCTAGTCCTCTCGTTCCAAATGACTGAAACTGTGTACGCTGAGCTCAATTACAAAAAAGAATGTATCTCAAGAGAGAGAAAGGTGGTGTGGTATTTATTTGTTTTGTTTATTTTTTTAGCATTTCAAAATCAAAGACACAAAAGCAAAAGTATAAGAAATGGATTGAAGGATGGGTTTATCTGCTCTAACATGAGCTGCAAATGCTGGCCTGCCTGGCTACAGTAGTAACCTGATGTTATATGCAAAAACAAGGGGCATGTCACACCATTTCATCACTGTTCTCACTATCACATTTAGGGAAAGAACTGGTCAGGATTGGGACATCCATCAGAGACAAAATGCTTTTGGTACCTCTGCTTAGTTTTCCAGTGTTAATAGTTCCTCCTCAACGTAGGCAGAGCTTCCAATCCACCAGTTGTGAAAAGCTTTGCTTTGGTCTTGGGAGGCTGCAGACTTTATTCACTGACAAACTGTAACCTACACTGTACTGTCAGATTGACAACTTCACCGCTCAGCATTTCTCCTGCTCAGTGCGCATTCACCATTACTCTCTGCTGCTCGCTATCTCTTGCTCTCTCAACCACACAGTCACTACACCATGGTACTCTGGCCAATCAGTGATCTGCAGTGTTTTCACTTCACATTTAGGTATCGGCTCAGCACACTTGGAACCTTGACTTAGGTGATACCAAAAAAGTACAATGCACTGTCCACAATAAGAACCAGTATCTACAGAGGGAGCAGGTCTTCTTCCACAGCGGCTGCCATGTAGCACCACATTTTTTTCTACAGTAGCCTAGCATGAACAAACTAAACCCTGGCTCTAGTTATGGCTCTTTGCGTTTTTGGAGTTTCTCAGCCACCATAGTTTCTCTGATTCTGTGCAATCTACAAGTTCACCTCTAGATGCCATTAAATCCCACACACTGGTCCTTTTATCACAATTTTATTTATAATACTGTTATACAATACTAGCTTTAACATTCAACAGAAGAACAATGCTGCTTATATTTCAGTGTCTCCTGTGGATTATCATTTGATGAGGATGCTAACATTTTGCCCAGAATATATTAGCTTTCACCTCAGTCTTTAGAACAATGTCATGTAGCCATCATATGCATAATTAAGACCCTTTTACAGAGTTCTCATTTCAAGAGTCAGCTAAAGGAGTTTCCATCAGGTCACAGACTTATCATTACCATTATCTTACACTGATTAGCTACCATATGCTAGCAACAGTCCTCATTTCAGCCCATAAAATCCATATTCATCCAGAGCCTGCTTTTGTTCATTTTGTGTGAAACTGACCATATAATTTAGGAATGTCCTGAGAATTTGTAAATTTGACACTCGTATCATTGTAAAGTGTTGTGCTACAACAGAAGAACACATGCAAATATGACTGGGGTTACTAAGGATATGACACGTATTTATTTAATGCTGTGTAACTCCAGCTCATATTAAAGTCAGTTAGAAGGAAAGTCTTCCTTCCCTAAGCTGCGAATCTCTTCTGTTCCCTGCTGGCAGAGACTCGTTCAGCCTGTGGTGAGCAGGTCTGCATGTGGAAGAGAAATAGGCTACATGAGAAGCAAATGGATTTATGAAATTACAGAGGATGAAAATGCAATTGTAATTATAATATTACATTATGTAAAAAGAATTATTTACATATAGTCATTGCTGCACTGGTGGTCATGCCACTTTAAAATGTTATTTTCTATCAGGGGTGTCTAATAAGCTCACATTTTGTGGACTATTATTTAAATGCAGCACACTCCACACTTCAATATAGTTTCATGAGGAGATGAATGAGGAGGTCTTTAAGGTTCCCTCCAATTTTTGCTGTTATCATTACAGCGATATTTCTTTTATGGCTATGGGCGAAATAGCACAGAGCACGAGGAACTGGGAACACTAAATTACTATTCATACTCAAATATCCATTTGGGAGCTGATCCTCTTTCATTTAGTGAGCTGAGCAAAAAACTAGGTGAAAGTTAATGTTCAGCAAGTGATGATTTTGTAAAGATTCCTTCAAAGCTGTTTATGCTGTATATGTTATAAACTTTTTGTAAAGGCCTATCAAATGTACTTCTTCATTGAAAAGCAATAAGACTTGCCTTACACTGCTGGGAGAGTTGACGAGGTAGAGACTAGAGAACCTGAAGGCTTGACTTGACATCAGTTTCAACCTCCCAGAAATCACAGAAAAAACAGCAAATAAGACAGCACTGCGGCAGGATGGCTTTGTATACGACTGTTTAGACTTTACATCTTCAGTCGTTGGGGCGGTACAACAGAGTGTGACTGAATTAAGAAAATCAATGAACAGAATAAACAGTGGATCTTAATAGTTTTTCTTTTGAAGAGTGTTAATGTAGTGCTTGCCTCACTACAGCAGCTCGTTGTGGCACATATTGTTCACTGCTTTTGGTCTTTACTTTGCACTAAGAATATCAGAGCTTGTGTATTATTCAGGGCCCATACCCAATTATGCTACAATGGACATTCAGGTGCATATAATAGAGCAGCCAAGACAATTCCAGCTGTTGAGTGTGTGTAATTATTATATTCCTCCAGGTCTCGCATTTGTAACCTTCACAGCATGCTTTTATCCATGCTTAACCAATGTTGGCAAGGATTACAGATGTATTGTATTTGGAGGCCTGTTTTGTAGAATCTTTTAAATAAAGCTTGCGTATTTGTAGCACTGAAGAGACAGTTTCTTCCCCTGGACTTTCACTTGGTTTCCTGGATTATGCAGACTTTTTCTTTGCTATTCACTGAACACCGTTGACTGTTGTTTCTCAGCGACAGAACAATTCTTTCGACACACGTCTCTAATGTTCGCATTGACAGCTGACAACAAAACGCTGCTGTACAATTTGTCCCTTCAGCAGGGCAGCAGTGCAAAAATGGTAATAACGTTTGCTCCATCTCAAATCACAGTCAAAGTTGGGAAATCTGCTATAACTGTCACAGCCAAGTTATTCTACCAGAGGTGAATGACAGGCACAAGACAGCTGCTACCTTACAAAAATATTATTAGTCACACAAAAATACTGGATGTGCACAGATATGTCCAATTTTGCTTCATATAGATAGGTTGGCAAAGGTTCTTTTTCATAACAATCAATTAACAAAATCCTAATCATAACATTTAGAGAAACCTCATACTTTCTGAACATGCAATTTTTTTAAAACATGGCTGCTGATGTATTCGGTGTCAGACATCACAGTTCTGAAAATTGCCACATTTCATCTTTTATCATGATAGCTGCAGGCAGGATTACAGGGAAACAACCTGGCCTGAGGACAAGCTGAATTTTTAGGTTTCCAGAATTTAGGACAAACGAAATAAATATATAATTGTGATGTTTAATTACAGCCATTAAGGATGATTATTTATGCAAATTATTTTGCATAAATATAACTAATTGAAATATGACTCTCCAGAATGGTGCTCCAAACTGTTCAATAATTCATAAATAGTTTTGAAATAAATAATGACCTGAATTAAGTGTGGTCTGTTGGACATCAATAAAAATGGTATCCAATAAAATCCAGTTATTATGAAAATGAATAATGAAATATCATTTCCTACTAAAGAGTTGAGTTTTAAGAATTTCTTCAATTATTTCACAAATTGTTGGCTAATTTACATATTTAACTCAATGTATTCACACGATTATTCATTTCATAATGTCTCTACTAAATATGGAACATTTGGTGGTTCCAGGGCTACAATTAATCTTTTCATTTGCACACTTGGTATGCATCATGTGTTGCTCTCTAACATTACTTATGCAAAGGACATAAAACTTCCACTATGATGGACACTAAAGTCAGTTTGATGAATTGCTATGCTCTGATACACCTCTTAGTCCTTTGCAGTATAGCAGTGTTCCATACCTTCGGATCAATACTTGTCATTGATGCCTTATTTTTCTGCTCTATGGTAGAAATAATGATTTTCATGAGGAGAGTTTGAGATCTGTGAGATTAGTGTCTGCGATTCCCAACATGGAATACAAAGTCGTTCCTTGTCAGAGATTTATGATTTGAATTTAAATTTCATTATGGTATTTAAGCATAACACATACTGGAAATAATGTAGGTATACTGTATAGTTTGCACTTGTCATTTTTCCCAGCAAGCATCCTCTGCACACATCGCCTTTGAACAAAACTTTAAATCCTGTCTTTGTTGACTTCAGGCCTGGAGCAAAATTGTGGCCTAAGCTCAGATACCTTTGAGAACAAAGGTATTCACTGATAGCAGTGTGTGTGAGAAACTACAGTCACTTAGTGCCTGCAAGTTTCTCAAATTTAAAATTCTTTTGGAGCTGTAGGGAGCCTAATCTCAAAAGCCAGGGTTCCCCTCCAAAGAAATTATTCACTTACGCCCTTTAAAGATTAAAAAACTGTAAAGACGTGCATAATGAATTTTATTTTATAGTCCAAGTGTGTGGTTGTCAAACCATAGGCTGTGACAAATTGGTGGGTCTGAGCAGATAACGTGGTGGTTCAAGCCTTGAGCGTATAATGTGTCTAATACTGCATGAGCTGAGTGAATGACACTTTATAGACTACATACTATAACAGGCCTTACTAGTAATACAACTGTATGCAGCACATATGTGCTAGGAAGGGAGAAGTTTCTTTTTTGTATTTTTCTCATTTTTGCAACCACGTTAAGAGCACTACTAACCACATACATTCACAGGCACCCAAAGTATTAATTATTAAAGTAAGAACCTACCACTGCTAGACAAGGGGGGATATTTCATGCCACAGTTAGTGGGGACAACAAATATGTCCCAATAGATTAATATAGCAGCACTAAGATAATATAGCTAATATAGCTACAGTAAATTCATATAGCTACACTCCAATAATATAAATACAATACACACTACACTATATGTGTGCATTAATAAGAGAACTGAAGCAGGTATTTAAAAGTAATGCAGAAGTTACTTTCCCTAGTTACTAACTAATTACTTTTATATGCAGTAATTGGTAAAGCAATTCAGTAACTTTTTAGAGAACTAACTAGTAACTTTACCTAATTACTCAGTTTCATTAACTGACTCAACACTCATTTCCTGCCTGAGGCACACGGTGCAAAGGGAGGCAGAGAGACACTGTGCTGCTGCCAGAGGAGTGCTGACTGAGATCACAGCACACATGCATGGGAATAAATGACAAACTAATAGATTTTATATATATATTTATATATATATATATATATATATATATATATATATATATATACATATGATAGAAATTTTGATTTTACTCCTTCCCCTGAATGGTCCGAATAGCTTGTCACTATCATGTAATTCATATCTGAAATATTTTGGCCATAAAACGAGACCCTTAGACAGTGAAAGAAACCAGTGTGAGGAATGAGGAGGAAGAGGACGTAATCTTTCAGAACTTAAAAATGCATTGTTTTGTATCTACAATATCTCAATAACTAACATTGACATGACATGACAGATATCAGTGGTTATAATTAAAAATTACTAATTATTTTTTTTTAATCAAAATTATTGCTAGGGACATACACCTACCATCTCTACCCAATCCTACACCCTAGTTGCTAGACAACATAACAAGTCAGCAAATTAAAAGCAATTTGTTCATATACAGACATATTATTTTAATCTACTACTTCAAAAAATGAGCCATGCTTATGTTTGAAAAGTTATACAACAGAGCCATGATAAAATGCCAAAATATATACATTCACAACAAATGAATATTGTACTTTGTTATTCACGCAGTAGCTACACACACATAGGCCAAATTCTCCATGGCTGCTCATTTTTTTGGTGAGTGTCCCAGCAACCGCAGGATCGGCACAGTTTCTATGCCTACATTGAATCTCCAGCTGCTGTAATTGTGTGTTTGGTTTGAAAAACCTTATTTACTGCTCAATTTAACTCTCATTATGTGGACCCAGGCAGTGTCTAACTGAAGTTGTTGGTGAGAGGCCAGAAAACACTTAGTGAAAGTCAACAAACCAAGGAGATTTGAAGTCCACACACAGACATTTTGGTGAGAAACGCAAGGCAACGATTTTACCGCCTCAGACGGCTCCTAAAGACTTTCTACTCTGCTGCTGTGCAGAACAACTGGTCAGTATAGCAGATCAGAGAGTGGTTCACTCGGCCGAGAGAAAATCGGACCTACACTTCCCACTCTGCTGGACTCATATACCAGAGCTGGTAGGATTATGCAGGATCCTCTCCACTCCAGCAGTAGACGATTTCAGCCTCTCTGCTCAGTCAAGCGTCTGTTTAAGTCCAACACAGAGAGACTGTGGAAAAAGCTTCTTTCCTCAAACAATCACGATGGTGACCTGTGACCTCTATATGCTCAGCCATTTTGTCCTTTTTGGATCCTCTGCATTGATTTGTGCATGTGGTGGCAATTTCTGTTGAATAAAGCACAGAAAGCACAGTCAGAAACCTGTCTGTCGGTAAGGTTTACTGAAGCATCTGCAGATGGACTCAAAGCACAGTCAAACAATGAGCTGAGCGGAATGAGCCAAGAACAGAGAACATGTCAGTGTTTTATACATACTGACAACTGCAAGGTCAGGAAAGGGTGAGTTGCATTGTTATCACATGATTGTACAGGACGTTCAGAAAACAGTAAAGCAATTGTGGCTTGTTCTATCTTATGCTGCCTTGTGATACACACAAGTATATTGGACCTTCCTTTCCACCCTGTTCTTAGGTGCTTACAATGTGCAGATACAGGATTACATGAGAAATGGGAATTTCTATCACATGCATTTTATTTATTTATTTATTTTTTTTGCAAACAAGCATGTACAAACGTTTATTTTAAAGTTTAGCTTACTCTGTGACACATGTACCTTTTACATTTTTATATACTGAAAAATTGCACAATCTATACAAAACAGGCAAATACTCACTCACATTTTAACACTTATATTACAGTTCTTTGTCTTTGACATCTTTTTCATTAATTTTTTTTTTTTTCAGTTCTATGCCAAAGCCATCCTAGCCTGGAAACCAGATGACTCTGCTTAGCTCATGTGTTCATTTGCTGGGGCAGATACATCTCGCCATCCTTCCAAAAAGACAGAATTCTACCAGCCTTGGATCTGGTCAGGCCAGTCATTACCATTTATTTTATATGGGGTGGGTTCTATACAATAATTGGCAGAGGAGTGCCACCTTCAATAAGCCCCTCCTGCAAACAGCAACTGTCCAGTCAAAAAAAAAACTGGCCTGTCAAGCTTTGTGTTTCTCTTTAGCCTCAGTCTTTTAGCATCAATGTTATATCATGTACGCATGCATCATTTTAAAATGTGTCCAGAAGAAACATTAAAGAGTCAGGTGGAGAGACAGCTTTCTCAGCTGACTCAAGGAGGTTAAGCATTAGAATTATCTTACATTAGCCAGCTACGCTTATGAAATCTGCTAGCAAGACAGAAATGCTTTTGTTTACTTCTCTGTGGAATCAAAGGCTGTGTGTTTCAAATATTGCTCCCACTTTCGATGTTAAATCTGCCATCGTTGTTTAGAAAAAAGAGGGATGTATTCAGGAGTAATATCATCCAATGACCCTTTTACTTGGTCATGTCTAGAAAATCACACAAAATGTTTCTGGCCAGCTGGCCTTCATCAGTGTGAAACACCGTTATCACTGTAAATGGCGTATGTGTAGTGTGAGAATGGAAAGCTTGACAGGATTGGCTACAGGAACTAAGGAGGGTGGGTCTTAGCAACCCTGACTGGTTGCAGTTATATCCAATTGTATCCAGAGGCATTTTGGCCTATGTGTTGTGTGTTGATAACAAATGAAAATCAAAAATGAATGAGAGTTTCCAGACTAATTCACATTTGTCTGTTTGCCAGAAAGCCTCTTTTGCCATGTGGTTAACATTGTGAAATTGTTGTGAAATGGTTGTAGTTGTAGCTTCGGTAGGTTTAGCCATAAGACCATGTTTGAGGTTACAATAACTACCTTACCTATGTCATGTGACGTCACTGAAGCAACTCGCAAGACAAAAGTCACAAGATTTATACTGAAGTCACTTGAAAAGCCAGGTGCCTTTCTTTTCGCCACTTAAGTGGTACTGTCCACGCCTGTATGAGTCGCCAAGAGGCAGTGACAAAACAGCTGTATTTCACAAGTTGGGAAAGAGAGCAGGCTGCCCTTTCAGTTTTAAAATAACACTTTTACAGGTCATATTGCAGTTGTACACTAAAATAACGATTCTAATAAGCGGTCTTGTTGTGTACCAATACCCTCTCCAGGCTGTAAAATTTTCTGATGGGTACAAAGAGATGCTCAATTCTGCCAAAACTGTGATTCTCTGGTGTAAAGCTCTATTCCTTTATTCCTCTGTGTTTATTTTTTGGTCATTGTTTACCCCTCTAACACTTCATTCAAACTACAGTCTATCATAACAGTTTGATATGAACTGTTTTTTATTCATACAGCCTTCAACAAGGTAAAATACTTTCAAACTGCTGCAGGCTGCCATTTGGCTGTAATTTACAGGTGGATTACTGTGTTGCACTGAATTTGACTGGCTCTCATTTACTTCCTATGAAGGCTATTCAGTTTTGCATGTTCCACTGTCTGCAACAGAGAGACTTTATTAAAAAAGGTTCAAGTGGGATTTATATTTGGTATGTGACTAATCTAAAAATTCTTGGAAGACTCTCTTGGTCTCTTGGTTTATGGGCGAAAAAACACACTGAAACATATTACTAAAAAAACAGTTTTGCATCAGACAGAACATATTTGCATCATCTCAGGAGGATTCCAGGAAAGACATTTTATATTTTCGTCCATGATGACGGGAGTCTTATGCACAGAATAGCTTCTGCACTCAAACTGCTGGGGACAGTTTGCCAGTAAGCTTTATGGTTTATTCTAGTTGACAGCTCTGCAATTTATTTCAGCCTCAGCACTCATCTCTGTCACCTGCTCGAGTCTGCAGGTTGAGAATCACTACTTGTTAGAGCAGTATAGCACTGCCAGCTTTTTTTCTTTTCTGCAAGGCCCTAAAACACATAAACTGCAAATAACCTCTCATCACTCTTTATTTCAGCTTCACCTATAAAAAACAGACTAAACTGAAACCCCTGCAGCTGGTCTGACCTGCACAGTCCAGGCCAATTTCCTGTCCAGTTTTTTTCCAATACAGAAAAATGCTCTTTTAGTGGTTGTCAGGTTGTTGTTTTTTCTTTCGCTTTTTTAATACAACACATTGTGCGGGCTTTATAGAAGAAATATAGCTAAATATAACTGTGTAAAGATGCATTTCAGTTTTTCTCACAATCCAGATAATTACAAGCCATGCTTACAGAGCTCCTATGGTAACCATGGAGACCAATCAGTAATCAGTTTGATTTACAACTAGACTTGACTTGTCACTTGGTGATCACATAATGCTTAATGTTGTAAATTACTGTGAGTTAAAGGCATCATATGTACCATTTTGACATATTTTGTTCCAGGAAAACACAGCAAACACCAGTTGTTACATCAGAGTGATGAAGGGAGTCAACCTCTAAAAAAAGGAATAAAACTCTAAGCATTTCCACTCGGACAGCAAAACAACACCAAATCAGACTTCCTGAGAACACGTTAAAGAAAGATTTAAAGGGAAAAGGCATGCATTTTTGTGTGAAGTAGTGTGAAGATTTGCAAGTATGGTTGGTTGCAATCTATACCGTGGCTGCTAGATACCACTAAATCCTACACACTCATCATTTAAATGTCACTCTATCAGTGTACAACCAGGCTACATTTTGTTGTTAACCATGTAATAAAGATGAGTGCTTTTAAATATTAAAATAGGGAGCAGTTAAAGTAAAGTGTTACCATTAAATGTAAAAACTGTTATTATCAGAATCAGAATTGCTTTATTCACCAAATGTGCACAGGAATATGACTTCGCTGCCAGCATTTCTCTCATTTGAATGTTTAGAAGTGTAGCTGGTTGACCCCAGATAAATTCAACAAAAACAACAAGGACATATAATTTGCTTTAAAACATCATATGTAGTGTATGTTAGGCCTTACACTCACAGTAATTACTCACACTGATTATTACCTTACCTACAGTGCCATTTTATCTCCCACACAGTTTGTTCCTCTTGGCTGTAACGTGGGCATAGACATAGGTAGGAGACAAGAAAAATAGTATGAATGGCTTCCAATTGCAATCATTTCTTATAGGCCTACAATTTATATAACAAGTTCAACTTTAAAGAAAAAGTTAAGCTGTGAATTAGATGAGAAGATCAATAAAATGACTGCACTCAGACATGGTATTGATCTCACCTAACTCTCAGCAAGGAAACTAATAAGCATATTTCTCAAAATGTCAACCTGTTCCTTTAACTACCCCATGTAATTTAAGGTGCAAAAGGTTTTGGTGCCCGAAAATCTGTAAGGACATTACTTTTAAATTTAACTTTCTCTTTACTGGATTATTAATTTTCTTCAAATGCTCAGAAACTGTGAGGTTAGTTTTATTTAAGAGCTTTGAATTAACTGAAGGAATAGAGAATGAACTTGGATTCTTTGGGATTAGTTACCAGAGTCAGATGCTCAGTCTTCTCTGTCATGAATAGAAGAATGGTGGGAGGTCAAAACGCTTCTAGATCGGAAAGGAAAAATATCATCTGTGATATTCAAAGAATTAAAAAAAGGTATGTGTAGCATTTCTCGCCTTTTAATCAAAACAAAGGTTCAGCACAGTTTGCGTAAGTGATTATACAGCTCAAACTGTTAACATAGAGAAAAATGTCAGCCACTGATTGTACAATTACTTGACATAGCCTGTATAAAAGAAATAGGGGAGACTGGGGATGGTTGCAACACTGTTTGCAGAGACTAGAACAACCTCAATTTACATATTAACCATACATCTTCCGCTAATCATCCATACCATTTAAAGATGAATAAATAAGACATATCATTCACAATATTTATTTGAAAGGAAGAAGTCAGGGGTTCTAACTGACCCCAATCCTGGGGACAAGGGTTGCAACACAACCTGGGGATAGTTGCAACAATTTAAAAGTGCAGTAAATCATAGTGTTATTCAGTGTTATTCATTTTTAGTGAGATTTATCATATAAACATTTCTTGTGTTTTGTTTGTTTATGGGTAGAACAAGGCTCTACGTTGAGTCAGTGTGCAGAACTTACAGATTCTATCTGATACCTCTATATTTCAATGTGATGTAACAATGGAACAGTTTGCAATGCAACAAGCTTTTATCAAACATGTACATTTTTATTTGGGTGAGCTATCCTTTTATGTACCCCACAATGATTTGTTCATGTTGAAAAATACTGTTGTGTGGTCTGTTTTGATATGGCTTCTTAGCTTGCAACAAGATGTTACAAACGTTCCCACTTTAACAGCCATGAGAGAACCTTATGTGCTAGTGAGACACAGTAATATGAACAATACAATACAGTACAACAGTATGACAAAAATACAGCTTATAAAATACTTTCATTTCTCCAAAACCATTAATAATATAATCTTACATAATATAATATAATCTTATCATCTTGATAAAATCTTTAATACTTAAAATTAAAATTAAAAAATGATTAATGACATAGCTTCTGTCATCCTGGTGAGGAGAGGGTGTAACTGAGCATGTGCAGTGTGAATGTCATCACTCCAGCATGTTTCTGATTGGAGGAATAAGACTTGTTGCAACCCTCCAATTGTTATAATCGTCCCAAGTCTACCCTAGTAAAAGTAAAATACAATAGCCTGGTTTTGGCTCGTACCTCATCTTAAACAACAACTTGACATGTAAGTTCTTAATAATTGATAACATCTTAATGATTTCTAATGCAAGAAACACTGTATGTGGCCCTACATTTTTTATAAGTAGGAGTATAAGCATCACATACATTTCCCTAATAGCCTCAGACAAGTTTTCTTTCCTTTCTCTGTTTTGTACAGGGTTATACAGGGTTATCTTGCACTTTTATGGACAGACTGGGTGAACTCAGCAGTCAACATAACAAATTGTTTTTTCAAACAAAAGCATGTAGACTGTGTTTTGCCTTGTTAGTTAATAATTAAACACGAGCGAGACAAGATGTTCACAGAAAGCAGACATCGCACTAAATGTAGCTCTCACAGCTTCAAGAATAATTCAGATCTTCTTTTCTTTAAAGTGCAAACTAATCGTGTGTTCCCAAGTCGTTTTTCAAAGAGCACAGTCAAAGATGGTCTGCTGCACACAGAGCCTTGGTGAGCCAGAGCGTCTCTAAAATGAGCTCCTGTCTATCCTTCACAGGCCCCGAGAAGGTTATCCATCCATGCATCTCATTTTGTCTAGACTGTAGTAACTCCCTCTGATGTGGCCAAATCAGCTGCTGCAGGGCTCTGAGCAAAGTCCAAAACAAATGAGATAATAATTGCAGCCTTTCTTCTCTGGCCGCATCTTAGTTTTAGAGTTCAATTTACATTTTAACTGGCTTTTTGCATTTTGTCCCGTTTCATTTTTATCATTTTCAGAGCTTTGTGTATTCAACTTTTATCCAAAACTGCTTCGCCCTTGCCTCCCATTGTTGTCTTAAAATTTTATTCAGATGGTAATTAATTGCCTGATACCTGCTTTAATTGCCTTTTTGTGTTTACTGCTTTTTAGGCTATTTTATCCTCTTGTTACTCTGTGAAACTGTTTATTAACATCTGCAGAGTACTTCTGCAAGTTTGACTCACCTTTTAGAAAGTGCTACAGGAAGAATGTGTCTTATTTTTAGATGTAGACAAGCTGTTGAAAGGTGAAAACCATTTTTTGCCACACCATTTAATGAAGGATCATTATGCAAGGCAAGTTTATTTGTACAGCACATTCCAACAAGGCAATTTAGAGTGTCTTACATAAGATATAAAGGTCATTAAAAAAAGACATGCAAGGCAATATAAAAAGATTCATTCAAATAAGATTTAAAAGAGTGCAATAAAATAGAAGATAAAAAATAGGATAAACCAGATAGAACTGGTTAAAATGGCAAAGTCTCAAGCTTTGATTTAAAAGAAGAGTTGGCACAGACTTCAAATTTTCTGGGAGTTTGTTCCAGATATGTGGCGCATCAAAGCTGAATGCTGCTTCTTCATGTTGAGTTTTGACTCTGGACAGATCATAACATAGAAAAAGATCTAAAATGTATTCTGGTCTGAAACCATTCAGTGGTTTATGAACCAAGAGTGATATTTCAAAGTCAAGTCACACAGTGGAAGCCACTGTAAATATCTGACATCACTCCTGGTCTTAGTGAGGACGCTAACAACAGCGTTCTGAATCAGCTGCAGCTGTCTGATCCACTTTTCAGAGACACCTGTAAATACACAACGTTACAGTTGTGACTCTGCCCACACTTAACCAGTCACTTGATCTTGTTCCAGGGGATGCTGACATACAGGGAGGAATAGCAAACTTTGTTTGTTTGTCTGTTTTATTCTAGATGGATGCTACCACTGCCTGTAGCCATATCTAAATAATGAATTTATTGTGATATATATTTGTTAAAAAGCTTAACCAGATACAAACAGTGTATACTATAGTTGCCTTTGATTTATATGAATTGCAGTTGAGTTGATTAGATTTCATTCATATGGAACTCCCAGTGATGGAGGCTTTGCATTTTGCCTCAGATTCATGGACACTTCAGTTATTTTCGCCATGCAAGTACGAGACATCATAGCAGTCAGAAATGTCCAGTTACACCTAGGAGGCTGACGTGAACAGTGTTTCCCACTTGGCTGCTCATGAATGATATGATGTGAATGCAGCATGAGGCCCAGCATACAGTACAGTACACATCATCCATTTCTGTCAGATTGTTAGTGTGGTGTGTTTAATGATGACTTTAATTTGCTCTGCCTGACTCAGCGATCCTTTATCTGACTCAGGTTTGTGCAAGTTAAAATCTATGGCCCTGACCATGGCTCTGAAATATCAGCAGCTTCACACATGCGTAGTAGATGGGCATCTGTGTGAACAAATGTAAAAACAAATGGTGGGTGTGCAGATGTCCGTTACTGAGCACACATGTGCACCCTTAGATGACAAAATTTATATTTCTCAGACCCCAGCTGACCCTCACAGACTCACAGACACAGAGAGCAAAATGTCAGCTTAACTGCACCGTGTATTTATAAATCCATGGTGCTGTCCATGGTGCTGAAGTCCTGCTCTTCTGTCAGTTTTGTGTTGAACGTACAACTGTATTGTATTCTCTAAATTATATAACTAAAGGAGAGGGGTGGGAGTGTGGGAAGGGGGTAGTTTAAAAAAACAGAACTAACAGAGTTGTTCATGAGTCGGTTTGCTGGCTCACCCTGTGAAAAATTAACAAATTGCTCACTGTCCCTGAGCAATGTGTTTTCATTGATTGGTTTTCTTATTGAAGCCCCTGGGTTGATTTAAGTTCTATCATAGTTTAATCAGGGAGTTGTTGACTGTGATGAGACACTTTTTCTCCTGTTTTTAAAACTTTTACATAGTTGAGCTTCTTCCAAGAAACAAGACGAGTGAGAGTGGTTGTTGGAGTTGCTCTCAGAGGACATTTGTGTAAAGTTGGACCTTTCTAAATTTCCAACTGGACAACTTTTCAGTCTTGTGTCACAGTGGATGTACAGCTCTGTCCCCTTAATTGTAACACCATGTTTTGAGGGAAACATAAAGGCAACCGAATTATGTTTTGTGTTAACATAATGACGAAATTCAGGAAGTTGTTAATTAACTTACCTGGTCACAAAAATGTAGATAATGAACATTTTCCACCATAGTCGGCAATGACAGTATTATTCACGAGGTTATGTTATTAATACATCACCAAATTTACAATCGTTCCTAACCTTACCCAAAGAGCTTTTGTTGCCTAAACCTAGGTTGAACCATTTGGTGAGTTTTAAAATAAATTTTGTTGCCAGTCTTTAGAGTGGCCCCTCATATTGGTGCAGTGACATTGTCGTGTTGCCACCGTTCAAGCAACTACTTTGCATGTAGAAATAAGTAGGTGGTTAGTCTGGACGTGAATCTGAACTCTTGTGACTCCAGCACAGTATATAAATGCATTATCTTGAAGAAACATTGTCTGTAAACATAATCCAGGCAGGAATTATGTAGTCATCACAACACATTTATGAGAACAAGTTAGTAATATATTAATGTAATCTCTGGGAGACGGGTTTGCAGGATGTTATTTTCAGGTCTCACTGATCATGTGCCATCCTGTTCTGCCTTCAGTGAGTGTTTGGGTCCACCAGCCATACAGTTGTTTTTGTTTGACCTTTCCCTCAGTAAAGCTCTTTAACCAGTCCTGTCTGTGGGTCTGCGTTTGTGTTCTTATCCCAGCTGAGCCTTAACTGAATCTTTGAAAATACTGTTTGCATCAGGCAGCTCAACTCCCTCTGGTGGCATATAGTCTAGTATTGCGCAGAGACTGAAACAATGCTGCAGACCACACTTTGACAGCTCATTGATCATTTTTATTACATGACAGCTGAGTAAAGTGACAGCAGACAGTGGTGAGCCACACATTATAACCCATGAGAAAATAATAGATGGTTAACTTACAGATGCAAACAGTGGCAGAATCTGGGGAGAAACTGCAGAAAACAAAATTATCAGCTTTCAAAACTGATTTTACTTCAAACTTGCCACATAAATATGCAGATGAATCTCTCCTTCGTGCTCCCCGTCTTCCTCTCTGCTTTGTTATTGTCCCTTTTAGTATTCACAGGCTGGTATTTTTCTTTCACAGCAGCAACAGAAGCTCCCCCAAGACACTCTTGGTCCAACATGTCTTTGACTGACCCGCACACCATTTTATTAAAGCAACCTTTCTCTGCATTAAAAATTCATCTGCTAAAAAGAAGAAGTTCCCATTCCCATTGAAAAGGATGTGTTAGGACTTTACATGAGAGAATTCTGCACAGAGGAAATTTAGATAAATTTTGCTTTTGAAGGAATGACACAAACATTTATAAGTGAGGTGTGCTCTGTGAGCCATTTGGGGGGGAAGCTCTATTTATTTAAGCTGGAAACGCACTGAGAGAATCAAATGTGTGCACTTTAAAATTCATAAATGTTGAAATCATCAAAAGCTCAAGGCTTCAAATGATGAATCACACACATAGCTGCATCTGCTCCCAGCTTTGTTCAGTGTAGGAGTGTAAACAGACAAGAGTGCCAACCAAACATTGCCAAACAACTGTACTAAATTGAAACTTACAAATCAAATATTTGTACATACTAGTTACTATATGAATTATCTGAATATAAACATGTATACAAGCAACGTACCGCCTGTGTTATTGATGTGGCATATTGAAGTAGAGCTGTCAGGCCCTTTGTGACTCAGCTTTATTTTTTACTGCACATAGAGCGATCAAGATTGTAATGTTGATTTCTTAAAACAACTGGGGAAGTAACAGAGCATGAGAGGATAGAAAATCAATCACATTAAATTGTTTTCCAACATTAAACACACTGATCACAACTAATTACAGTCTGGAACCAGTATTTTTCCATGAATTTCATTTGGACTCCCATGAATTTCATTTTGGCCTCTGAGCCATGCAACAGTCTTTGTAAATAGATTTGAGAGAAAATCAATATGTGATGCAGAACACCAGCAAGAACAGTCTTGAGGGTTTTATCTCAAACAATGCCATACTAATTTGCTTTTGCTGTTGTTTTTGGGTACTTTTAGTTAGATCGTGCCACTGTGATGTTGAGACAGGCTTAATGACAGCACTTCAACAAAGGCTGGTGCATTTACCACTTTGCAGTATATCTGTACATTTGTAGTCTGCTGGTAAAATGTTGTCTATTTTATGTAAATAGTGCATCAATCCTCAAACAGAGGTACCAACAATATATTTAAACTCAAAGGCAAGAAAACTTGTTTAGATGTGCCTCTTTTACACCACCTGTAATTCACTGTGAGGTGATATTTATAACAGAGCCTCCATTAGGACCTAAACAAATAGTTAGATATCAGGAAACATGCTTAGTCTCTTTATTGCTGGGAGCTGGTGGCAGCGACATGACTAATATCAATCCTTTCATCTAACTCTCATCAAGAAAGTAAAAATGTCAAACCATTCCTCTAAAAAGACATGACTACAGTTATATGTTAACATTAACTACAAATATATGAACTGACAAAAAAAGGTAGCAGTTAATTTATGAGCCTGGGAGGAGTTAATCAAACAAGTAGTACCTTTGCAGTGCCAGGATTTCTTAATTTTTTTGTTGTTAGAACATTTAAGTGGGTTGGGGCCAAAAATAAGCTGTATTTAAAGGTTAGGTGTGTAAGATTTATTGGCAGAATGTAGTATAAGTTTCTACAGTAGCCCAGAAAAGACAAACCAAACAATGACTCTTTTTTCCCTTTTTCATGAATTTTTGGAGCAAATTCCAAAATAAGTGAGAGAATAATTGCAGCTTCTAATCTCTGGCTGCATCTTTGCTTTACAGAAGAGTTTACGCTTGAACAGGTTTTTTGCAAGATATCATATTATGTCATTTTCAGTGTTTAGCTTTTATCCTGTATCCAAAATTGCTTTGCCCCTAGCCTCCTGTTGTTGTCTTAAATTTTTATTCAGAGCAATTAATTGCTTGATTCCTGCTTTAATTGCCTTTTTGTATTTTATGCTTTTCCAGCTATTTGTCCTCTCATTTATCCATGAAACAATTTACTGACTCTGCAAAGTACTTTGCAACTTCGACATACCTTTTAGAAAGTGCTACAGGAAGAATGTGTTTTATTTTTACATACTGTAGGCAAGCTGTTGAGAGGTGAAAACCAACTAGTGCCACACTTATAATGAAGGATCATTATACAAGTCTGTTTGTGCAACACCTTTCAACAAGGCAATTTAAAGAATCTTACATAAGACATAAAGGTCAAAAATACCTCAAGCAATAAGAAGAGTCAAATAAAACTGAAGATAATGGTAGGTGAAAACTGTATATAGCAGATATAGAAAAGCAAAATATAAATAACTTTGCAGTTAGTGCAAAATATGAGTAGTCCAAAATTAAATTTAATAAATTGCAGTGCCAAATATATCTTGAGCCCTGATTTAAAAGAACTGAGAGTTGAAGCAGACTTCAAGTTTTCTGGAAGTTCCAGATATGTGATGCATAAAATCTGACTGCTGCCTCTTCTTCATCAAGATTGGAATCTGGACGGCTCATAATAAAGCAGCAGATCTTTGGTCTTGAAACCATTCGGTGCATTTTACACCAAGACCAGCATTTCAAAGTCAAAACAAGTCACACACACAGTGTAAAGATCCGAGCTAGCCGCAGTAGTTTCTCTTACATCTTTGGAAGGGGAGGGTGAGGCATAGTGTTCACAGTCTGCAAGCTCATTGCTAGATGCCACTAAATCCTACACACTGCTCCTTCAGAGCAATTATATTTTCATACTTACAAATGATATAATGTCAATGTGAAAACAATGAGACGATTTGAAAGCAACTTTCTTACAAGTTCATCGTTTAGCTGTCCTGCTGCAGCATTAATGTTTTGGTTCACTCTCACCGCTAACATGGTTTTTGGCTGCAGATCACAGCTGTTTTAGCTAGCAACTACCTGATGAACACTGTGGAGCATTTAAGAGCTAAAGAAAAAGATATTTTCTTCAGGAGTTGGTGGAGACTAAAACAGAGCTGAAAGTCTTTCATTCACCAGTTAAACAGAAACATGATCCAAATGAATGATAATGTTCCTCCATAAGTGCACAAGTGTTTGCTACCAAGTTAGCTATATCAGCTTGTATAATACAACATTTTCTTTGAAAACAGTGCATAGACTTACATAAGCACAGTCCCTTTCAGTGTTAATTTACGTTACCAACTAGAAGTGCGCAGTGGTGTCTGAAACTGCAGAGATCCTGTCCTCTGCCTGTATTTCCTTATTTTTCACATTATTTTGCTGTGCTTGGGACATTTTACCAACCAGAAATGTCTGTATTTGACACCCTGGTATTTTTCTTGTGTTTACAAACAGCTTGGAAAAATCCTTCCGATTCTACCTATTAATAGGTCTATGTCAACAAGTTGTTTCCACTGCTCCCTAGTTACCAAAAAATCAGGCAAATTTTGGAAGAGTACAACAATTTTGCATCAGTTCACCTTATGCACATGACCTGTTTTTTCCACACACCATCTGTCCATCTGTTAACCATTCTAGTGCGTGATCAGCTGTGTTTCTGGCTGTTCACTTCTCCATACAGATGTGCCATGTAAAACAGAAAGGTCTTCAGATATGACAATCAACCAGAAGAGCACTCTTGTAAGAGAGAAAAAAAAATCCCTCGAACACCAGCATAGTTAAGTTGCCTAATTATTTTGAAGTTAGTTTGAACCATTGACTCTCTGCAGTTTGCTGCCACAGGTAGTGCAGGCAGCTGGTCCAACAGAGCAGTGAGTCTGCAGCTCACACAGCAGGAGAAGTGGGTAGGTGAGCCAACTCTGGCATTTTGCTTGCACAGCAGTGGCTCAGTTTGAGTCAGTATACATTATCATTATCAAGGTAACATTCAGGTGGCGCAGATCCAAGGAAAAATATGAAAAGCCTTTATTGGAAAAGTGGCAGCTGTCAGACCACCTGTGTGGTCTGAATACGTTCAATGAAGAGTAAACTATGTGTTACATCAAAGAACAGGCAGTTTATAATAGTTGGGGTGTTGAATGAAGTTTATTTATACACTACATCTGTTAAAATTATTTAATGTGATCCCAGATTGAGTGATTCAATATGTTGCACCCACATTTCCATTACAGCAAAAAAAAAGTAAAGTAGATTTTGTAAATACAGCATGTTCTCACAGCCTCACGGAAATGTACTGCCTCAGTGCTGTCACCTGTAACTCAATGAGGCATTTCAAGTACTGTTTTTTTCCCCCAGCAAACTTCACAGCCCTGGCAGCACAAACATTTTACTGTTAGTGTTTTCTTGTTGTTGTTCCTGATATGTATTCAATACAATAGTTTGTTCTTCAAGCAGGAGAATAAACTTTATGCATTCCTTTTCCACAAATACATTCCAGCGTGTCTGAAAACTATGGAAAGACATGTCACAGGATAATCCAAAACTATCACCATTATTTGAATAGTGTGAGACTGGTAAAATACAAGGTACTTTATAACACAAAATGAGAGATAAAGTATGAAACTAAAAATGTTTAGTAGTGACAGACTGATTAATCGTCTGTTGCCTGTGCTCATAAGGCTGATAAACATCTACAGATACATCTGCAGGCAGCCTTTTCAGTGTGGCTGCTGTGGAACAATGTTAGCTTAAGAGTTTTGAGAAGGTGGTGAAAAAGGTCATTTTAACCAGAGGTTGCATTAGACTTTTTTATTGTTTGTGATTATGGCAGACAGGGTCAGGAAAGTTCCATCATAATCTATTGTTACCCATCTTTTTGATTTATTTTTTAATACAACATGATCACAACAAACTTACAAATTATACATTTATTCACAGAGTTACTAACCGTGCGGTCACTTTTCATGTCAACACCACACAAAACAGATGAATGATTTCTTTTTTTTCCTCTGCAGCATTAAAAAAACCCACAGCAACTGCACTTAACAGGAAAATGTGAATGATTTCTTGATCCTGCAGACACCAGGAGGAAATTCTGCAGCTTGTGCTCCATTTGCACCAGAGGCGTGGCTGCATCTGTGACCCATAGTGTCTACAAACACACTCTTGGTCTCCAATCCACTTTAATGTGCTGTCAGCATCCGGATAGCAAGACTCGATAGATTTAGTTTCTGGCGCAGTGTACTTTGTTTGGGTTGTGTGTGACTTAACCCTCACCCCTCAGTGCTTCAATCTGTCAACATGAATGCTTCTGATATCCTGCTCTCTCTTAAATACCAGCCATGTTCTGAAATCTATAGCATAACCCAATGTATTTTTTATTCAATTAATTAATTAATTTTAAAAAAAAAACATCTAAACAGCATGTTGCTGACTAAGATAACCATGTATAATAGACTGTAATGTGCATGAAAAAATTGATTCTTTGAGTATCGGCATCAGCCATTTAAAAATCCACGTGTCGTGTGTCAACCACTAATTTGTAGTACAGTAAGATGTGAACAGGAAAAAACAGCAAGATCAGCAACACTATAAATTATAATACAAGTGTTTTGGCAGTTAAAGCTGAAATGCTCTCTGGCTCAATAGAATCATATAGAATAGAATAAATAAATGTTTATTGTCTACCAAGATGGAAATTTGTACATATTCATACACCTGGATACAGCTCCTCTACTTTAAATTCCATTTGCTCTAAAACTATCTTACTGCCTTTGTATTTCAGTCATGTCAAACCACATGGGACTGGAGTGTAAACTTTCCAGCAGGTACCTGGAACTGCTGGAGAAGCCCAGCAGGAGATGTTTTTCACTTAATCTAAAAGTGGATGCCAGTACACTACTGTAGTATTTTTGTAGTCTGTTTTTGCACAGTTTTCACCCCCAGACAATACTGCTGTGACATTTTTCATTTCATCTCAAAGCAGACACATGCTTAACCCGCATGACTCACCTCCTCTGAAACCAGTGTTTATCCTGTCCTACCTGCCTTATGTTACAAGCCAAACCAGCCAATATACACAGAGCTGTTGGGGAGTTTATCTGAGAAAAAGGAAAAAGAATGTCCACTTTGATTAGCTCTTTATATTAGCCAGTGTAAATGCTGTATTACGAAATGCTGAGCAATCTGGCAGTTTTTCACCTCTCCATTGCAGGAGCTAATTACTGAATACCCAGTATGTAAATGTAAATTATATGTAAATCTGCAAATTTGTAGAGTGTATAGTCTCCATCATAATGTGCATAAGCCTAAATTGCATATACTACCAATGGTTGCCATGGCGCCAAAATCCCTTGGTAATTGAAGCACTGTCTGATTGCTTGTCGTGGTGACTGATGTTGCTCTCTCTGATAATTCTTGTGTTTTCTTTGAGATGACACACGTGGCTGTGCACACACATGTTCAATCAGAGTTCATCAGAAAACACCAGTGAATTTTTCCCTCAGGCTTCTTCTTCCACGTCTATCCCTGCATGGGACACAGTCAGTGATTTTGTAGATAATTTCAAGATAACACAAGACCAATTTATTTATTTTATCTTAAATGTAGTTCCCTCTTCCTTATTCATTAAAACAACATTTAAAGATATGCAATAAACTGGTTGAACCATTTCACAAGGAGGAGGATGAGGAAGCTGCCTTCCGATTGGTGGTATAGCAGTGGATACTCCTGTATCTCCTGCCTGATGGCAGCAGGGTGAACGGGCTGTGGCTAGGGTGGGTATTGTCTTTTAGTATCCTTTGGGCTCTGCGCAGCCGTTGGTACTCGGTGGATGGGTACCACTGATCTTCTGGGCCATTTTAATGACTGTGAAGTCTTCCTGCCCTGGGCACATGCATGCCAGTTTGTGATTTTTCCACTCAGGATGGTCTGAATTGCTCCTCTCAGGTGTCATCAACCCAGAACTTTGGTATGTGAAGTCCTGATCCATTTACAAACAGCTTCAACAAATCCTACTACTATTAAATCTACCATTCTACCAATCTACCACCAGTCTACCATTATGAAATACAGACGTTTCTGAGCCTTCTTGACCAGGGTGCAGATGTGTTTTGGCTATGACAGGGTCTCTCTCAGATGCTGATTCCCAGAAACCTTAATCTGTTAACCTGCTCCACTTCAGCTCCACTGATGTAGACAGGGGGATGTGGATGTGTGACTTGGCCTCCTTTTTCTGAAAATAAGCAATCAGCTCCTTGGTTTTACTGACATTGAGAAGTAGGTTGTTTTCTCTGTAAGACTGTTGATTTCCTGGAATTAAATTATGAATGCCATTGGTGGCACTGTCTCCATTGAGGTGAAATTATCTCTAGTCAGAAAAAAAACAGTGTAGAAAATGCTACACTGGTACTGAAAAAAGGAAAAAAGGGGGTTGGGGCTCAGGGAAGAAAGTGTCAAAAAAGCTGAACTCAGGTGCTGGAAAAACAAATCTCCAGGTTCATTATGACCTCTATAACGAGAGGCTCTGCATTTATAATTTTGAACTGATAAATGCAAGGCAGTCCCTCTTCCCTAACATCACTGCCAAAAACAATAATAATGATGTTGCCTTATTTGCTCCTGTTGACAGGCTGACAAACCCTCCAGTGTCAGTAGTCCCTGAACTTTCATCCACCAAATCACACATGCATTTTTTCACCAGCAAAAATTCAGAAAGATCAGACAAGCTCTCATTTCCTCCATGACAGGTCTGTATTGTCCTTGCATGCTCATCAACCATTTCAGTTAGCATGACACATTTTGATCCTATCAGCCACATAACCTTGGATGAAAATGTTCAACATCCTCCTCCTGTTGCCGTGCTATTCTTCCAACAAGTGTTTTTAACAGCATGGCATCAGGTCTCATGCAAATTGTTAGCACGTATCCTCTATTTCCGACACATGATGAAAACTGCACGAGCCTGTATCAAAGCTGTAATTTTCAGGTAAAATCAGCATAAATTATTTTTTTTTCCAACATCCTGACACCCTCTTGGTCCTAAGCAATATTATTAGATGTCAGTGCTACACCACAACATATTACCAGACAGACTGGAAAACAGTGCTGGACTTTATGCCACAGTATTAAACTGGTTTGAATTCTACTTGAAGGACAGTGACTAGTTTGTATCGATCAACAATTACACATCAGAGCGTACAAAAATGAGAGGTGAAGTCCACCAATATATGAAATGTTCAAAATGCAACTTCACAAAGGCATGAAGGCAAACCTGCTGTTGATCAGAGCTACAGAGTTTGTGCACAGTTAGAGAAATGTTACCAGCACAGACTTGGATTAATAGTTCAGGAGCAATCATGCTATAAAAATAATTAAAGCTGACTGCTATAAGGTGTTTTCACATTTTGTGGATTTTTTACACACTAGGGAAAAAAAATTGAAGCAGATGCTGTCATTTTAAGGTATGGATCAGTAGTAGTGGCTATAAATGGCTCTCCTGGGCCGGGATGTGGAGAAGTCTACTCTTATAAATTTGTTTGTTACTCTGTGTTTCTGTCTTTATTGTTATTGTTCTGTCAGACAACAGCCTCCTGTTTTCATTATTTTAGCTCCCTTTTCTGTATTTTATTTTCATATTGCTCTACTTTATCACTTTATCACCTGGAGTGCTGAGTGTAACGTCAGTGTTGTTGTAGACATATTGATTCTAAAAGTCTTTCCATCAAAATATTTTAATAACAACTTATTTACAGGGGAATTGCAGTGGATTTTGGTTAACTGAGCTGTTAGATCACAGCGACCTCTTGTGGATGAATCCTAAAATTATGATGTTCAGTGGTGGCAAAATATGACAAGTGAGTGTTTCAGAAAGCAAAAAGAAAACATTTGTCAAAGACAAATTATGATCATGGCTTGACATCTCAGATAGGTTGAGCTCATTTTATACTGTAGGTTAAAGTGCATTTACAATTATCCAACACTAACAATTACCAATGTACTGTCATTCTTAACAGTACTATTCCTCTAAAGCTGTTTCATGTACAGCAGCAGAAGAAACAAGGTCTTACTGTGGAGCTTTCAGGTGTGAAAGTATCACTCTGTGAATGTCCAGCAGAGCAGAACCAGAAAAGAGCAAATGCACGCTTAACTTCCCCTGGATAAATAAAGGTGTTACTAAAACTACAGAGCAGAAACAGTCCAGCTGATTCCTGCTCTACCCATCTCCTGTACAGATTTGCCTTGATGTTGATATATTTCTACATGAATGTTTTTGTTTTGCTTCATTCTTCGCAGACTACCATATGTTTACTACTTATATTAATTTGTTGTACAGACTTTAAATCTAACTAACATAAGGGCGGGGAGAATCTCAGTGTTCTGCAAGTCACAAATAAATGTCAAGCCCTTGCACTCAAGTCCCAAGTCTTATATCTTATGCCTTATATTATATAGTCTGATATATATTATATTTACACAAATCATGAAATCATTTCAAAATGTATATGTTTTTAATAAAATAAGTTGGTTAAAGCAAGTTTTGCATGTTTATTACCTGTCCAGTATTCAGTTCATTCAGAAAATGAGTTGATTTGTGGATTCACTCTTTTTAAATAACATTCTTTCATCTTCAGGCTGAGGGAGAAGGATTTTTTAAGTTAAAAGGCTCAAGTCCAAGTCACAGGTTTACAAGTCCAAGTACAGTCCACACATCTGCTAAGTCATGATGTTCAGCTCAACTAACAAAACCTTCACTATGTCAGGCTGAATTTTAGGAAAGTGTGTCTGAACTTTTGCACAAGACCTCTAGAATATTTCCATCTGACAGGATGGTGCAGCCAAAAAAGTCCATAATAAATGTGATATTTCATGCGATGTGAAAATCAATGAATAGTTGGAACAAGCTGATACTGAATATGTATTTCATTGTCAGATAGAGTGACAGCTGTTAAAGCTACTAATATTCCATTGATTTAGCATTGCCAATATGATATCATTCATTGTTCAATTATCACTTCAGACATTTAAAAAATAAACCACAGAAATCAAGCTTTTTTCCAGGCTGACTCATCACATTTATCAGACTTCATGCAGCTTCCTCTGGCGCTGCAAAGGCTTTATATAACTTTCTTAAAATATGCAACAGCACTCCCTAAGACCTGTAAACAGACTTTGATGTGTAAAGTCTATGAAGTTAATCAGTTATTATTGTATTAATGATTATCATGTTGTCCATGAGCAGTGGTGGAAAAAAGTACTCTTTTACTTAAAGGGACAGTTAACCCCAAAATCAAAAACAGCCTACATGTTTCCTCTGGCCCATAGTACTATTTATCCATCTAGATAGGTTTGGTGTGAGGTGGTGATCTTTGGAGATATCAGCCCTAGAGATGTCTGTCTGCCTGCATATAATGGGAGTAGATGGCACTTGGTTTCTAGTAATTGTGACTTGTTTATTCAAGATAATCCACAGACCTTGTTATGGGAAGTTTCATGTAGGAACTACTTTAATTCAGGAATCTATCGGAACTACTTTTATTCTACTAGAAAGAAAATAGTTTTCACATGATTATGGCATCATAATCATCTTGTATGGATGAAACAAAAAACAATGCATGATCTTTATTCAAGGTAACAGTGTGTTTGCTGTGAGCAGTTGCTAGCTGGTTGCTAGTTGCTATAACTTTGGGGAAAACACAGACGGTGTTTGATATGAGTAAAGAAGGACGCTGGCGCAAATTACTGTAAATAATGTGAGTGAAACTTTAATACTCTGTGGTGGTTCTTTGTTTAAAAGTGAAGATGACAACTGATCTCATGCCACTTCATGATGTCATCAAACTACGTCTTTTGTTATTTGGTCTTATGTGGGAGAGACCTCTGGTGGCAGATTTGACATTTTGTGCATTTAAAATACAAAAGGTAAAAGTACTCATTGTACAGACTGGCCATTTTCAGAAAAAAATATATTATATTATTGAACTGTAATTACTGCATAACTTTAATACAGCAGCAGGTGAAGGTGGGGCTATTTTTTACTGTATACTGCTGAGCAATCTTTTAATCTCCATGCAATCAGTTAAGTCATCTTTACCTAGAGTTAGTGTCGCACAGTATAATGAAGCTCAGCGTAAGTTCAATCAGGAAGACCTTCTATTACACTGCCTTCATTCATAACTTTCCTTTACTCCAGCTCTCTCCTCTTATTCCCTCTAATCAGCTGTTTGTGGGCGTTCACCTTCATCTTTACTATCCAATCAGATTTTGCTACGGTCGCGATAGCCAGTCAATTTGCTGCTGCCAAAACTTTAAATCGCCTCTGTCTTTGCTCCATCAGTTGTCATTCAGTCAGTCGCGCGACCCTCCTCCACCCCTCTCTCCTCCAGTCATTGGACCCAGGTAGCAGAAGATGTTCACCTCGATCCTCCCTGACGCCCTCTCCTGCAGTCTTCAGGTCCAGGCAGCAGGAGTCAAGAGCCACTTCACCTCACCAGTCTCTGCTTCGTACCTCTTCACCACCACCACCACCAGTGTCTAGACCCCGGGGGGTTCTCTTCACTACAGCTTCATCACCCCCATTTATATATATACATATTGTTTCACCTCAATGGGGTCTAACTGCCAAAGACTGTTCATGTTTCATATATCATGCACATGCCAGTAAACCATTTCTCTTTTACTCTTAGTCTCTCCTAATTGAACTGATATTAGAAAGGTATTGCGGTACTCAGCTCTTAAAATGATACAATACCACTTTTTACCACCTTTTATTAGCACCGATGAATGACAGAGTTTTAGTATGAGCCATATTACATGTTTGTTTCTTGTCTGTTGTTTTAATTTTGCTATGTATGACTATTATGTATATCTGGGCTACATTAGGGTATGAAAGGTACTATATAAATAAAGCTGAGCTGAGCTGAGTATTGCTCCACATGCAACAGCAGGGCTGTGTGTGTGTGTGTGTGTGTGTGTGTGTGTGTGTGTGTGTGTGTGTGTGTGTGTGTGTGTGTGTGTGTGTGTGTGTGTGTGTGTGTGTGTGCGTGCTGTTCAGTGCTCCGCTTTCACTCCCTGTAGGCATTGTGGGCGTACCAAACATTTCCTACTTGGGAGGAATGGTGAGAAGCACAAAGAGAGTCATGGTTGCTAATGTTACAGATGCTAGTCTTACTGACCGTCCACTGTCCCGTCTGTTTAAAAATGTTTTAAACCCACACAGACCAAGGGAGCCAACACGTCCAGTTTGGCAAAGCATCTCGCCGACACACATCCCAACCTGTTCAAGGAATTCAAAGAGTGACAGGTTGGTTAGCAAATGTGATAGATAACATAATTACATGCCTTCAAATATCAGTCCAATGAGTGATTTATTTAGTGACAAGCAAACATTTTCACCATCAGGGGCTGTCGAGGCAATGAAGGGTTTGGCTTTAGCTCTTTAACTAATTTACCAACGTGACAAACATCTCCAATGTTAACACAACACTCATACATGTAATCATAATTTTACTACAGTTTGCAAGCTGCTTAAATCAGATGACTATGCAGATCAACAACACCAGTAAATGATCAGTTTATGTGTAATCAGTAGTGGTAATGGTAA
Source organism: Lutjanus erythropterus (assembly GCF_056507025.1). Lineage (NCBI taxonomy): Eukaryota > Metazoa > Chordata > Actinopteri > Lutjaniformes > Lutjanidae > Lutjanus > Lutjanus erythropterus. Next base: position 22,729,391 of record NC_139317.1, read on the forward strand.
TCATTGCCATCATTTTTACACACACACAGCAGAGACCTCTGTTAATATGGAGGTGTATTTTGTGATTTGTGTTCGGTCTACTTTAGTGCACTGCTACAGTGTTCAGACAAATCCTGGCTTTGAGCTTTTATCATCTTGAAGTGCCAGACCTACAGTTACTGTCATTTATGTTAAGTGTTTTTATAGGCTATCAAACTGGCTACCTTTGTTTTCAAAGCAAAACCAGTGGTTAAATCCCATATTCCTTTTCAAGTTCATTTCATCAATAATGACATTATTAAACTGACCATAAAACAGCTCATACTTAGCGTAAATACTTAACTGTTGTTCATTTTTGAAGCCATTTCCCCCTGAGTTGTTACAGAGCAGAAGTATAAAATTGCAGAAACTGGAAGCACTTAAATAAAATACAAGTACCTTAAAACTTTACTTAAGTACAGTCAGTAAATGTACATTCCACCAGTGTGAGTCCACCAAAGAATTATAGTGTTCATTACGATGATAATGAAGAAAAACTGTCCAGCTCACTGCTGGCCCTGACCTGCCAGGCTCTGTCTTTGTAGTGTTTGCTTCAATGCTCTACGTGCACAACGGTGACGAGATGCTAACTACTAACTTGACACCACCACCTGTGCCGGGTAGTCAGATGGGCATCGCGAAAGTATGTGATAGATTGATGTATCCTCATAAAATGACACTGACGACACTGGCTTACAGTATCCCCCCAAACCTGCTTCATGGAGGAATAAAAACATTTGCTTTGGCAAAGGAACTGTTGAGTAGCTCCAAGAAGACTTGGATGCACACACATCTGAAAGATTTACTGCTGCACTGGCTGCTACCTCCTTCATAAGCAATAAATTATTATCCAAACGATATGGTTTAGATATGTATTCTATGTGTTTGTTTGGTTTCACAGGCAATGGTGAGGTGATGTCGCCGATCTAAATATAACCCATTTTGTTACATGATATCTTTGAGTGAGGTGACCTCATTTCATGAAAAAAGTAACTCCATTTATAGAGTTCTGGGAAAGCAATATATGGCGCTGGTGTCCTTCCACACCTTTAAACATACAATACAGAGGCCTGATAGATGAACCTGTTGCATGATGGATATACAAATAACCATACATACAATCAGAAAACACATCTCACACTTTGCATTCACATGAATTAAACTGCTTTTATTGCCTTGTAGAGAACAGAACACAACAAGTATGACAAAACATTAAATAAACAGGTAAGAAGCCGAATATAACCATCTGAAAATCAATGACAGCGCTTTCAAAACCCTAATATGTACAGAAGCAACCTATTTACAGCCCATGCACTTATATATAGTTCAAAGAGATGAGTCATTTTTATGTGCATTACTTTCTTTGTGACATGGGGGTGACCCAAGTTAATGATTTGCGTGCAATTCTTCCCATCAATCCCTGTCAAGTCCTCTTGCACACCAGCTGCATACCATTACTGAGATGGCTCACATTGTGGCCGCATGAGGTAATGAGAGCAGCTCGGTTGAGTATACTACACATGTACAAAAAATCCAGCCTCGCTGAAGCCACGGGTGGTGCACGATGGGGAGGGCTGATAAAGACACAGGTCAGCATCAACTATATGGCCCTACAAGTACTCAACCCGTCTGTTTCTCACAGAGGAGGACCAGCCTGCAGGTGTGTCAGCCTGTCATAATAATCTTATATCAAGGGCAAGGCAATATATTGATATTGTGATATGAGACCAGATATTGTCTTAGATTTTGGATATTGTTATATCATGATAGGCTATAAGTGGTGTCTTTACTGGTTTTCAAGGCTGCATAACATTAAACTGCTGCAATTTTCTAAACTTACCAGACTGACTGTATTGTTTTTGACTACACCCACTTAGTCATTATGTCCACATTGCTGATAATTATTTCTCAAAAATCTTAATATTTTGTGAAAGCACCAGTAGTTATCACTACAATATTGTCACAATATCAATAATATTGGTCAAAAATATCAAGACATTTGATTTTGTCCATATCGCCCAGCAATACCTTATATATTGTTTGGTAGTTTAATCTACAACATTACATCACATTCCATAATATTTAAGAATTTACGATATGTTATTTTAGAGAAAATGTGTATATTAAGCAGGGATGATAATGATTGATCAATAAACAATTAATCAGAATTTGATCAATCGAGTAAAATTTAATCGATCTACTATCAAATAAAAAACTGAAACAGAGATTATTTTTATGGTCATACTCTGTATGTGATCTAATATACAAGTATATGTGTTTAATAAGTCGGTCTCTACATCTTTATTCATTTCATAATGCTGTCAGAGAATACGCAATATGTTGCTGTGGAAATGAAGCTTTTATTGATGGGGAAACACATTTGGTATTGTTTGGTATATACCATTTTTCCATGCCCTACTGATACCCTTATATGGATTTCTGTGGAGGATTAGTGATGTTTTCAGTAATGTTGTTTATCTTATTTACTTATTCACTTTTGCCAGTCTGGCACCGAATTAAGATATTGACATGTGGTGTAATAATATACTCTAATGAGAACTTCTTCAAGCTGTGTAACCATCAAAGAAGAAATAACACTTAATGAGATTAATGTTCGGACTGCTACATTATAAAACAGGGAGTTTAATGATTTAGGAGTTAAATCATCTAACGAAAGAAGAAAGAGTATGCCTGTAAGTTGAAAACGTGCATACATTTCTAGAGGACACTGTAAAAACAAAGCATATTGTGCAGGGAACCTTAATGACAGAAAGATATAGGTCCTTCTGTGGCACCTATTCCTTCAGTCATGGCATAGCCATTCCTCTGCCACATTTAGAAAATGTCTTTCATGGTTACCTAATGCACCTTGTGACTCTGTGACAAGGTGATCCACAACCCCATACATCACACAACTGCAATGCTATACATCTAAAAAGAATACATTAACTGTATGTTGGTTAAAGTATGTTTCTTCTCATCGAATGTCTAGTCCACCTATTCTTCCTGATATAATGCATGATAATATAGATTTGTTTTAGAAAAGATAATATGCAGACATTCAAATTTGGCTCCATTTTAGCTACCAAAAGCATAAAAAAGTGAAATCACAGTTTCAGTGGTGTTGTTTGAATTAAAATGTGAATAATTTGTTCTTCTTTACTTTCAATAAAGACCAGATGCCTGTGACAGCTCCCAAGCTGATACAAGATCTATAATCAACAATTTTACAGCGGGACTTTGTCACCGACAGAGAATTTTGCATGATGATCTGTGGGAATTCAGTCAAAGAGCAGGTGCAGCCTCCTGACTCTATGAACATCTTGCACTCAGTAATCGTATCTGTCTCTTCTTCTTCTCTGGTTGAGAATAACTATTAATCAGCACTGGGCTGGTCTCGTTGCTTCATTCCCAGTGGGCTGGGCCACATTGCACCTCTTCACGACCTTTAGATGCTTGCATGAGGTGAACCATAAAATAAATTGCATTGCTAATAAATTAAGGTTGACAGTCATTGCCATTTCAAAGAGTATATGTTTTCACTGCGCTCTCTCTGCATGAGACATTATCTAATTAGAAATATCCTGACCAATATTTGTTTCAGAGAGCGTTTCATGTGATGTACACGAGCAAAATAACAAAAGTTACATTATTTGGCATGAAGAGTCAAAAGGGAACAAGTTGAAAAACAGTGTGACGAGCAGGTCACTGCAGAGGTGTTGAAAGATGAGTTAGTAGTGAGTGGTGGTGGAGGTGGTGTCATGCAGATGCCTGTCCCCATCGATGCATTGGAAAAGTGACATCAACATCAACAGTGAAAATGGCTCATTGATGACCAGGGGAGGGCTACGCTGTATATAAAGGACAGAAGCTTCCTTGCACCAAAGACCGATCAACAACTTTGACTTCTTTGCCGCTCTGATACAGTATAATCTCAACAAAACCTGCCATACATTTTCCTCGATATAAGGACAGAAAATCTGGTAAGAATAGCATGACAATGGATCTGTATTTGAATATGTCGCTGTAAAATTAGATATGATCAACTAAAATCACCAGCTGTCACTTTTCTAACCTTTGATCTGATTTCTTTCAGTTACTCAACATGTTTTCTTTGAGGCACTTGGAGATATTGGTCCTGATACTCCTCCTCTCCAGTTTATACACAGGGGCAAAACCAGTGAGGTAAATTCTGAGTGAAAAGTGGCAAAAAATCATTGATAGTGAATAAATATAATAAACAATTCACTAATGATGAGTTAACAGTGATATTTCCTATTCCTGCAGGAAGAGAAGCATCAGTGAGGTCCAGCTCATGCACAACGTTCGGGAACACAAACAAGTGGGAGAACGACAGGACTGGCTCCAGGAAAAGTTAAAGGACATAACTGTTGCCAGTGCCAAACCACAATATGGACAATCGGGGAATATTAAAAATCTTTTCCCAAATGATGTTCTCGGATCAAACATGTGGAAGAGCTGAATACAGCCTGTTTAAAGCCCCAAGCAAAATCTGAGGATCTGACAGTGAAACAATTTTTTTCTAGCTGTTTTGATTTTCTACGTTTGTCTTTTGTATTGTTTATTTATTTTGCTTATTTATTTATTTCTGTTTTATTTATTATTTTGTTTATTTAAGTTTTTTTCTTATTTTTTTTTTTTATTTATTTCTTGCTTTTATGTTAAAGCTACTTCAAGGAAGTTTGATATTTTGTTGATTTTGGAGGCCCCTGTGGTCAAAAACGTGTGTCCACCATAATAACCACAAAATACAATGTCAAAAATAGAATTATCCAAACGAAAAATCTCTTTCTGCTCTGTTTTTTTGACAGGCTAACATACAACTCACTGTAACTCTGCCTGGAAAAATGTAACCACAGACTCATTTTATCTGAATTTTATCTCTTTCACAGAGAATCTGACATTAAGGCATTAAGAACAACTACACAGAAACAGCCAGTCATTCTGATGCTCTCATTAACTGATGTAGATCATTTATAGGCATTAGAAATAAAGTGTGACTGTTTCATAACCAACTTCTTGTAGTAGCTTTAAATATTTAAATTAAGTTGTTTACATTCTTTTGCAATGTCTAACAATAGGATTTAATTTGATATAATATGGAAAAAAAATTAGGTTTTCATACATTGTTTTTTTTATTAAATATTATTTTATACTTTCCTGTTCTGACTACAAATGTTAAAACTTACTAGTTAAAATAAATGTTTATTGTATATTGTAATGTGCAAATAAGGACCAACTAAACAGCTAGTCTTACATGTACTGTATGTATTGTTTCACTTGCACAGTGTAGGCATCATTAAAGGAGTAGTAATGATTTGTTTGTATGCTAGTTTTCATTGGCATGACCTTTTTTGCCTGCATTTTCCTGGATCCTGAGTCAGGTTGTCAACTTCTCCTCTACTCCTGATCTCTACAACAAATATTTACTAAGCTCTTTCTACAAAACTTCTGAAAAAAAAACTGCTGTTTGAACTCCCTCATCTTTCTCTGTTCTGGTTGTCATATAAAAATCTCACAGTCACTGCAAGTTGGTTACCTCCATCTTTTCCTGTGTCTCTTTGTGAGCTTGAACCTATAAAACCAAGATGCTCATTGAATCAGCAGCTGAGGCCAATTTTGGATGATTTCCATCATCTTGCCTTGCATTACATATGAATAACTAATTTCAACATATTGCAACATCTCACATCTGAATTAATAAATTGAAATTACCTTGTTGTGGCAATAATTTCCACTGTTTATGCTGATAAATAATCCAACATTCTCCTTTTTCTTCATCTCCATTACTTTTCATCTGTCTGCATTTAAGTAAACTATCCTAGTAAATCCTGATGAACAGCCAAGATGATTTCATACATACTGTCTCTTCTTTTTTTTCTTTTTTTTTTAACATCTAGTATACTAGTAATGATCAACTCTCGCCTTTTCCTGATTCCAGTTTGGTTGTAATATTTAATCTGAATTCCCTCGAGAATCCATCCAATAATGTGATAAAGGATGTTTTTGCTAAGGATGTGATTAATGAATGCTGATCCCAGTTCAATATTACCAAAGATTAACAATGCATGAAGGACCTTTTTAACAGACAGGCTAAGTGTTAGTATAACTATTCAACAAATAAGTAGAATTTCTTTAGCTTGACATGTCAGTTTAATGTCATGGGGTTCTACGCAGCAAGGATGTGGCACAGCATGTAAATAGTTAGGGTCCTCTTAGCATCAGATAGAATGCATTTATGTTCATTTTTGCAGGAATGTGACTACACATCCTCCTACAATGTCCATATGCCTTCCTGGACACTCCCATCCAGACAGGTTTGCCCTCTTCTGCTCCCAACACCCTATCACTTCTGTCCTGCTCTGTTCTCCTAAGGTTGTCTTAAAGGGCTTGGCCTGCTTCATCTACAAGCTACTCAGCCATGACCCTGCAACCTGCTCACTGGAATTTTTGAATTTCTTCTTCCAAGATTTCTATCGTATCATAAGGTGCTTAGGAGGTCTCTTAGTTAGAGGTCTCAGGCTAAGGTGGACACAAGAACATATGTGTATATATGTATGTGATATTATAGTGTTATTAGTATTATTAGTATTGGCATTAATAACAGATGTACATATATATATATATATACAATTTCATCCAAACCTATCTGCTGCTTTTTACAAGAAATAAGAACTGTATAACTGTTCAAATGGTTTCTGACAAAAGATTTTCAGCTGTATTCATTCACTCATTTATTTAGTTTGTTTTTCTTTGTCCCATTACTGTTTATATTCTAGGTTTATTTTTATTTTGTCATATGTTTATATGTTAATCTATGCCATATATTTATGTGTACTTTCTTTTTTAAATAAAGTGAACAAAAAAAACGCCACATATCGCGAGATCTGCTAGAGTCGGTAAACTCCTTTTTTAGGGAAAAGTAACAAATCGTTCTACCAGCTGTTAAAAACAAATCGATTACCTCCAGAATATTTTCATTTTCAAATCTAACCCACTTTTCAAGCAAAGGTAATATAATTAGAAAGTTTAGCAAGAGTTTATAATTTCTAGCTTTGTGTGCGTCAGCACGTCAAGCCACTAACGGTCGTCACGTTGGACGTCAGCTGGGTGAGTGTTTTGAAAGGAGATGGCTGGTTAGCTGGTGAGCGATTGGGATTACACTACAGCGGAAAACGTAGCCGACTGGGTAGCTATTTTTTTATATTTTGCCAGATCTGCCTAGAATATGACAGCCTTTATATCAGTACTGTTTGGACAACTTCACTAGCCGCACAACTGTCTCAGAATACTATGATAATAGTGTTGTATCGTACCGCTAGCAACGATAGCTAGCTGTTAGCTAGGTAGGTATGCTAGCACAGCAAACTAGCTAACCTGGCTAATCGTAGGCTGACTCAATTTGACAGCAACGTTGACTAGATTTTGTTCTGAGGTGTGTTGTACTCTAGCATTTCAGCGTCAACAAACTCCGATCATTCTGGTTCGTTTATATTGAAGTCAACAGCACACGTGAACTCACTGACAAACTATTTTGTTAGCGGACAGCAGCTAGCCCGTGGTTCGCTAGGGGCTAGATCGAACTGACTTGTTGATTTCGCCATTAGCCAGATTATGAACGGTGAAAGATCCAGACGGGACTCCCCTCTGTACGGGTGATGGCAGAGCGTCTGCAGTCATATGACAGTAACTCCAGTGACACCGAAAACTGGGATCGAAAAGCAACAAGCCGACCTCGCAAACTCTGCAAGCATTCGAGGTGAGCCAGCTGACAGTCTGTCAGACCTCATGGGAAAGTCCACAGCAGCTATTTAGTTTTACCACTGGGCAAGGACAGGACCGAGTATGGATTATAGTAAAGGATAATATGCCATAAACGTAAAAAATTATCAGGTATTGCTAAAGCTGTTCCAGGTATATCAGATGATGAACATAGGTACATCTGTGTAACAGATTATTTGTATGTTGTACATGGCTCCGGCCTTAGTATTAAGTCAGTGTTAGTGAAGTTAATTTCAAAACAATTAGATAAGACCCTGACGAGGGAACCGTGGAGAACTATCTCCAAAATGACCGTATAGTTTTTGAAAAGAAGCAAGTGATTATTCAGTATAATAGGTTTTAAATTTGACACAACTTTACACATACCCGATGAAACAATGTGCAGAATACATCACGTTTTAGCCTCTTTGACGCAAACAGGATGGCAGATAGAATTGGCAGGAAGAGCTGAGACATTCCATTTGGTGTCGGGCCAAGGGGGGTGTACCTGTCATGTTTGCCTGTGGTCAGTGAGTGGGCTTGTACTGCATAATTTTACCCAGCAACTGTGGCTATTGCCACTTCCCTTTCTCCCTTTTCTCAAAATTAATCACATGTATACTTGGTGCTTTTTTTCTGTCAATAAGTAGATTTGACCTGCCAGAATTATATACTACATGAAGAGTTGTGTGGTGCGCTAGGTGTTATGGTACATTTATAATCTTTTTGCACTTGACTCTAATTGTATTTCCTTTCGTAAATGTCCTTTCAAGGTATGATTAGAAGACATAAGAAGTGTGTTAGTGCTCAGACATTGGATTTGTGTCAGCTTAGACACCAAAGGCGATAGCAACACGACTTGGCTGCATTCTGAGTGTGGTTGTCATACTTGTATTGCAGGCTTACAGAATGCAGTAGTTCTGGTTGTTACACATGTGTTTAAGGACTCATATGTGCACTTGTCGGAGTGAAAGTACTATATATCAATCTTAATGTTGTTTTACACCCCACTAACTGTAGGGTGTGAACCAGACAATGAAGATAAACAGTGTGACAACTCAGGGTAGACCAGTATGTTTTTTTTCCTTCAGGGCCAATGTCAGGTTTGAGAAATCAAGGAAACTAGGAAATGAGGTTTGAAGCCGATATACGTCTGCAGTAACAATGAAAATCTTGGTGTCAAAATTCAGAATGACTCCAACGCAAAACTTTGATGAAATGCCTTTAAGCATATGTTTAATTAAAACAGAACGTTTCAACATTAGCTTTAAAAAGTACAGGCATCTTCCAGAAGCCTTTCTTAAAGTTAACTTATAATGTTACGTAAACAAACAAATATTCCTCTGAAGTTATATAAAGTAAAAATAAATAAAACTCTCTCTAGTATCTCTAGAGAGAGGCGGCAGCATCAGAGCCATAGTAGCGCATTTTAAATTAATTTATATTGTCGGGAATCAGATTTAAAAAACACAGATTCCAATAATCTTAAAAATGATGTAAAGTGACAACCGTCTTAAGTGTAAGGGAAATCCGATGTACTGGTAGGTATGTTGTTTTTGTGTTCATACTTACATTGGTGTTAACAACATGCTTTGTTAACTAGTGTATCCACCAGCAGTGTGTGTGCCTGTGTGTCCTTAATGACTTTACAACTATGAAATAAAAATATCCTGTGGCCCTCAGAAAGGGAGAGGAATGTTAAGCATGCTTTTGTCTTGAAAAGCAGCAGTCAGGCCAGAGCATCTCGAGTGGAGGCTGAACAGAGGAAGATGAGCCTGCATGGTGCCAGTGGAGGCTGTGACCGCTCACGTGACCGCCGCCGCTCCAGCGATCGCTCCAGGGACTCCTCACATGAGAGAGAAGGCCAGCTCACCCCGTGCATTCGCAACGTCACCTCACCCACCCGCCAACACAACAGCGGTGAGTGTGCACGGAAAGAATAGAGGGCTTATATGGATGTCATGTTAGAGGTCCACAGCTCTTGGCAGCTACTGTTGAGAACAGCTGACTGCATTTATCAACTTACAGCTCAGACATGGTTTATATCTGCTGTTTTTGGCAGTAAATGGATGAAGTCAGCACTAATCCACCTGTTTGTGTTTAAAGCAAGACAGCTTATATTTTGATTATCTGGATACAAGACATGTTCTGGGTGGGACCCTGTCCAATCTGATTGTATTGCCAGCAATGGACCATTCCTCAAATGGATACCAAAGATGGTACCAAATTTAGTTGTTTAAGAATGGCTCTCAGGAATTCAAAAACCTCCAAATCAAGCTGCAAATGATCCAAAATATATGTCAATAATTGAATTGTTGGGGTGTTCTGCCTGTCTGTTTGTAGACCGTGAACGAGATGGTGGCCCTTCATCGAGGCCCAGTAGTCCACGGCCACAGAGAGTCTCTCCCAGCGGCTCCAGCAGCAGCGGGGTGGTGAGCAGCCGCAATAGCAGCCTGTCCAGCACTGAAGGAACTTTTAAAAGCTTGGGAGTTGGAGAAATGGTTTTTGTCTACGAGAATCCCAAGGAGGGAGGAGCGAGTGCCACTGTCGGAAACCGAAACATTAGGACCTCAGAAAGAGTCACTCTGATTGTTGATAACACACGCTTTGTAGTAGACCCTTCCATCTTCACTGCACAACCCAATACCATGTTGGGCAGGTACAGTATATTTTTAGCATCGTTATTATTTGTCCTTACTCATTATAGCCCCAATAACAAAGTATTTTATAACCCAGTAATGTATGAATGAAATGTGTATAAATATGAAAAGGCTTTGTAAATATTGTAAGTCCATTGCCTGTGCTTCAGCGAATAAAGCAAAGCTTCTTTATTTCAGAATGTTTGGATCTGGAAGAGAACACAATTTCACACGGCCCAACGAGAAGGGGGAGTACGAAGTTGCTGAGGGCATTAGCTCAACAGTTTTCCGAGCAATTCTGGTCAGTTTAACATTTTCCCAATTTATATCAGTGACAGTAGACTAAAAACTATAAATAGAAAATATTAGGAATTGGCAAAAACCTTCAAGTCCATCTGTTCAAAAACGGAAGTAACAATACAGGTACAGGAAATTTCAGAAATAGAGATTAAGTTCTAGAGTTAGAAACAAAGAAACAAAGTATAAAAGGGTGCTTATTTAAGTGGATAAGTTATGAGGCTATTAATTAAATAGTAAAATCACTAACACCCTGTTTACAATACCCCCCAGACCCCTTTTTGTTTCTCTCTGTATCACTGGGTGTATTGGGGGAAAAAGGGGGGCAGGGCAGTGTAATACTGGATAATTAACACCTCACAGTAGAACAATAGAATTCAAACTGCAAACTACAGCCTCCAAAGTGACCATAAAGCAAAAGCATAATTCCGCTGTGTTAGTCAAAACCTTAGCATCATAACTGTCATGAAGATGGGATTTATGGTTGGGCTGTTGGTGTGTTGCCAGCATTACATTTAGCTAGGTGCAAGTAAGAAACTGGCAACATTTATATTTTGGAACTTTTATTAGAGTAAATGTAGGAAAATTGAATGTACTTTGTGATACAAAGCACAGCTGCAGTACATTGTATTTCTTTGTTTGTTATTAAGTGTCACATATACAGACATGCTAGATATTAATAGTCTTAAAGCGGTTCTCTAATTTCCCTGCATGTCATTCTCAGCCTTGGCTGACTGAGAACCCATCTTGAATATGTTCTACACCTGCGAAGCCTAATCTGTGGAACTTGATTAGATAGCAAAATTCAATACCAACATAAGTAGGCACTTGATTTTTAAATGTACATTTTTATGATGTGAGTTAATGGATTGACACAGCGTTTGAAATGACTACCTTCTGTGTGATTTCCGTCTAATTAACAGGATTACTACAAATCTGGGATAATCCGCTGTCCTGACGGAATCTCCATCCCCGAGTTACGGGAGGCGTGTGACTATCTATGCATCTCCTTCGACTACAGCACCATCAAATGCAGAGACCTCAGTGAGTATTTCCTCTGGGACACTGAAGCAGATAGTGTTAACCATTAATGGTGGCAGTTTGTATCAGCATGGACAATAAAGCTGTCTTGTGGCTTTTGCCCTTGAAATCTTGACATAAAAGCAAGCAGCACAGACAGCACATAAATATCAAACTTATTCTATGCTAGGTGGAAATATGTTTATCTATGGCCTCTTAGGTGTCACACAAGCTCAATTCATGAATCAGTTCACATCTTCCAACTGATGATCTTCATCCCCTTTTTTGTCAGGTGCCCTGATGCATGAGCTGTCCAATGACGGAGCTCGGAGACAATTTGAGTTTTACCTGGAGGAAATGGTTCTGCCTTTGATGGTGGCCAGTGCCCAGAGCGGAGAGAGGGAATGTCACATTGTTGTCCTTACCGACGATGATGTGGTTGACTGGGATGAAGAATATCCACCACAAATGGGAGAGGAGTATTCGCAGAGTGAGTACACACCAAGACACACACACACAGGCCTGCGCATACCTAAGACAGATGTGTCAGAAATTTTGTCTCGGTTTGTTCTCTTTGCAGTCATCTACAGCACAAAACTGTACAGATTTTTCAAGTATATCGAGAACCGAGATGTTGCCAAATCAGTTTTAAAGGAGCGAGGATTAAAGAAAATAAGACTGGGCATTGAAGGTAAGTTGAAACCTCTACTGATGTTTTTAATCTCTCGTCAGTGGAGTGAGCTTTTAGTGAAATGCTTATTATTCAGACAAGTTACAGTTTTAGATGCTGACAGGAAAACTTCAGACACCAAAATCAAGCCAAAGGTTTCATTAATAGCGGTGCACAATGTGAGCAGAATACAACAAAGAGAGTAGTGCTTATTTTAGGCAGCAAGGCTTTCTTGTGACAACTACGATGCAGAATCACACATTAATGAAGGCAAAGGAACAACACATATACAAGACAGATATGTTGTGTGATAGTTTATTGTAGATTGGGTATGGCAGGAAAACTGTTATATAATAATATGCATTAAAAAGGCATCAGTTAGTGGTGGTGGTGTCTGTCCCAGACAAATACAAGGCACAGTGATGCAGAAGGAGTCAAACATTCAAATTAATAGTCTTGCAAGTGACTGAGGGCAATATGTACAGAGTAGCTACAATGAAGTAGTTGTAAAAGGATAAGGAAGAGCAATTACATCAAGCACATGGGGTTTTTTTGGTTTTACAGCGAACAATGCTAAGATGCAAGAAAGTTTGAAATCCCTTGTTCCATGTTGTGATTGTGTTTTTTTCTACCTATGGCCACACTGGCTATACTGAATGCTGAATATTCATGCATATACACATATACAGTATATGTATGTATATTCACTACTGGCTGCTTCATATTGCTAATGCTGCCAATGTTTTGTCAGTCTACACCAAGCTCATTCTGAAATTGTCACTGCTGCTTCTTTCAGTAGGTCCCTGTGCTGTGTGCTTTCTTCCCTGTTCTCAACAATGTTTTGCTGCAGCTTACAGTTGTCTGTCTGCCGCGAGGTAGAACAAGTCATGGTGCAGGCATCTAATTCTCCTCTCTGCCCTGCTGGCCATCTCAGTGTTGCTCGTGCTGTCAACAGTTTGTTGCCTGCGTCCAGCTTCATGCTGAAGCTGTAGCAGCTTCTGTCACTTTCTCTCTCTGAACTATTCTTACTAACACAACCTGAGCTAATTTGTCCACACTGCTCCTTCGACAGGCTACCCTACATATAAGGAGAAAGTCAAAAAACGGCCAGGGGGTCGTCCAGAGGTCATTTACAACTACGTCCAGAGGCCCTTCATCCGCATGTCCTGGGAAAAGGAAGAGGGTAAAAGCCGTCATGTGGACTTCCAGTGTGTCAAGTCCAAGTCCATTACTAACCTGGCGGCGGCAGCAGCAGACATCCCCCAGGACCAGCTGGTGGTGATGCACCCTGGTCCCCAGGTGGATGAACTGGACATCCTGCCCAATCACCCACCTAGTGGGAATCACTACAGCAACAACTACAGCAACGAGCCTGACCCTGATGCACCTTCACCTGCTGTCTGAGGACACATGTCCTCTTTCAATGCCTCTGCCCCTCTCCTCCTCCTCTAGTCCTACTCCCAGCATGCTGCAGCATGGAGCGCCAGGGGCACCATAACCATATTGCCTTGACACCTCCTTTGCAGCCTTAGAGCCTCAAGAACCTGGTTGACTGTAGAGAAAAGACACATGAGGGACATAAGACTGGTGAAAAGAAGTATTCACTATTATTTTAATTTTGTTTTTTACTTGACCAAAGGAATTTATTTTTCTGTTTGGAAAAAAAAATCAGTAAAACACTTATTATTAACATTATTATTTACAATGTTATTGTACCTTAATTTGATGGGTTTGGCTGAGCACTCTTGTGGTGTCACTGTTTTCTCACAGGTTTTATTTCACTGATAAGTTTGATTTTGATTCTCTTGGGTGGCCTAACAACTAAATGTGCTTTGGGGGGAAGAATATAAGACTCGCCATGGAGAAAATATGACTTTCTGGTCATGGAGAAAATCAGTCATCACCACCTAGTGTCATGATCTCCAGTTGAACTTCTCTCAGATGTCTTTGAATCTCGTAATTGGGTATGTAGTCATTGGCTGGATCTGATATGTGATGTTATGCTCCTCCCGCAGCCAAGATATTAATCAGAGCACAGGCTGTTGTGGTCAGAATCTTTTTGTGCAAAGCTTGAAATTGTTGTTTAAAAATAAAACCGTAAAATCATCAAATAAAGACATCAAAATAACATTTTTGTATATTTGATCTTTGCTTGTAAAACATGTTGATACTTTTAATCAGACCTGTGACAGGAGGAGTGATGCTACTTGTGATGAATAAGAGAGGAAGTGAATGAACATCTTAACCAGAGTGGATCACAATCTTTCATAATTTCCTTTGCACAGTGATGAATAAAAGATCAGGAGATGCATAGAGAAGATACAGATACTTGGTGTGCTGCCAGTATATGTTTGCCACCGAGGGAATATTAATGTCCAGAGTCCAGAAGCAAACTAAAAAGAGCTTTTATCTATAGACATGGCTTGGCTTGGACGAGGCTTAAATGAAAACCAAGCAATTTAAAAATTAATACAATTTGACTTTAAGTACAGATTATATGCTTCATCCTGTTAATACAGAAGCAAAAACAGAGATTAAATGCTTAAAAAATCCAGTAATACTAGAATACATCAGAGCGATTAATGTCCTTACATTATCCTTACACACTGAACAAATGAAGACTGGCTACAGCTAAATGACTGCACTGGAAATGTGAGAGGATCCTCACATGAAGAAACATCTGTTCACATTTCTCTTTTTCTGCCCCGAAAGTTACTCATTTAATTCCTTCTTCACCTCTTCCTTGTCATTTAGCAGTCAATTATAAGAGTCTGCACTTCCTAGGCAGGGAGTCCAAAGCTGAGGGGCTCTGACAGTGAAAGCCTGGTCACATTCAGTCTTAGGCAGTGACATTTAAGCAACCAGCAGAGCCCTGCCTGAGGATCTGAGGCTGCGCTCTGGTTCGTAGGGGAGCAGAAATGCACTATTGTAACCAAGGTTATCAGTAAAGTCTTAAAATCAGCTCGGAAACTGACAGGTAACCAGTGAAGAGAGGCTGAAACGGGCTGATATGATCTTGTCTTTGTTCAAAGCTGAGCAGCTGCGATTTGTACCAGCTGCAGACGTGAAATCTTTTTTTTTTTTTTTTTTGGCTCAATCCTGAATACAGTGAGTTACAACAATCTAACAAAGAAGAAATAAAGAAATAAAAGTACCTCTGACAAGTTAACATGCATTTGACCCATGTTTGTGCAGTTGATTGGGATCAAACAGCCCTGTGATGACAGCCTTCTCTGCTTTCTTCACAGTCACTGGATAAAAGCTAGATTTTCATGTCTGTTCGCAATGGTTTGACTTTTGAAAACCCAATCAAAATGTGGGACAATGGCTCAAAATGTGGGATGAAAATGCTCTGCGGTCCCACAGAAAGTGGGATAGCTGGTCACCTTAGACCTGCAGGCCACATAATCTATAATCACACCACTTTAAAGTCTTGACCTCCTCAGCTTGTCCTTGTCCTGAAGCCTGGGGTTCAGAGCCCTCGACATAAACCTCTTGCGTAGCCTCCAGTGCTTCAAAAGCATCTTATTTTTCCTGAGCTGACGTTGCTTCCTCCTGTGTTGATGAATAGTCTTGTGCTTGCCTCTGTCCTCTCTGGCTGTGTTCTCCACTGTCCCATTCAACAGGTTCTCCAGAACTGCAGAAAACACAGACGAAACGATTTCCTCAAACACCATCCGGCCTTCTGATATCACAGTGGACACATTCATCCTCTCACCAGGTCAGTAAACAGTGTCTTGTTTAGGGTTTACATGGAATTATGTATGAAAGTAATCTATCTATAATATTGATTCCTCACTTGTCATTTTTTATGCTTTTTTTTATGGGCATGGTTAAAGGCAAGGGCATTTAATTATACATTTCTCTAATTTATACCCACAAATTAAACGTATGAACATGTCATTTCACACTGAAACTACTGGGACTGAGGAGAATGTTGTCAAAATGATGTCTGTCATTTTTTTCTTAGATTCTTAAAATATCTGTCAGTATAAGTATGCTTCATTGTAAATTCAAATTGTCAGTATTAATCAGGAATTGGTTTTACCTCTGGATTTCCAGCTGTTCCCCTGAAATCATTTGTCCAGTCTTCCCACTGCTCGCTCTCGTACCACCAGGAATTCCAGGTACAGTTTGGAGACCCAGTTTCCCCTCACCTGCAACAAGACGAGGCTGTAAGAAGTGTTATCTATTGCTTCTCTTTGGTGATTGAGATCAAATACCCACAGGAAATGGCTTTGTCGTTGTCACCTGGCTTCGAGACAGTGGCAGTTGTGTGCGGTGAGGCAGCAGGCAGATGATAACTGATCTCAGGTCTGTCTCCTGAACTGAAAGAGGAAAGAGGTATGAATGTGAATCATGTCAGATATTTACTGAACTGCTTAACTTACAGTAGTTAGAGTGTTTTTACAGATCCTATAACGATTCTGCACTTTTGAAGCTGTCCTCTCTGGTTCCAATTTTTTTT
Source organism: Lutjanus erythropterus (assembly GCF_056507025.1). Taxonomy (NCBI): domain Eukaryota; kingdom Metazoa; phylum Chordata; class Actinopteri; order Lutjaniformes; family Lutjanidae; genus Lutjanus; species Lutjanus erythropterus. The sequence goes on from NC_139317.1 coordinate 22,746,285, forward strand.
CTCTGTCACCACTCTGAGGGTCAAATTTGTGGTTCAGACTGAAATATCTTGATAGTTATCAGATGGATATTTAAAGGTGAAATATGTGATTAACTGTAAGGAAATGCTAAACTAAAACTACAACCAGTATGTTCTCCTTTGAAATTTCCATTCTGGCCCAGAACGTCTGTTTTGTTTGCCTGTTTCAGATTTATTCACTCTACATATAGCTAAAAAGTATTTCCAGATGCTCACCAGATGAGTTAGTGTCTATTTATGGCTTGTACAAAATCATTGAAGGCCAGGGCCATTGTTTTGTTATTGTTGGGTTTTTTTCAGTTGTTATATCATGCTGTAGCTTCCAAGTAGTGTTCATTATGAATTCAAATTTAAATATTGAAAGTTTGGTCTAGGTACAAATATTTTGGCACCAAAATGCCATTTTCCTGAGCCCTTCTGAACACTTTATTCCACGTGACGTGATGAAGGACCTGCATGTAAAATATGACCATCAGTCTAAGTTAACGCCAAACAAACAGGACAGCATTAGCATTAGCTTTAACTCTCTTCGGCTGCAGCTGGCCTATTAGCTGCCATTAGCTGTGTAGTTAAAGGCTCTAATGTGACTGGAGTCTGGTCAGACCTGCAGCTCAGAGCACCGAGGGAGTTTTTCTGTTTACACCATGGGAAACTGAACCGGGCTCAGCAGCCTTTGACTGAACACAGTGCACCAGTGTTCTGTCGATTTATGCTGCCTTGTCGAAAAATGCTACCGTAGCACAAATCAATACCAGAGTAACTCTAACCCACAACTCTCCAAGACAACTGTCAAGTAGCACATCCCGATAGATAGCACATATTGACAGAACCAAGCACTGACTCCGAGACCAACAGGGACTGGCTGATATACAACGTCTCCAATCAGGACTCTGACTCTGGGGACGATGAACACGGCAGGCGGGGACAAGAGAGATGAGAGGGAGGTCGAGCATCAGGGAGACTATGAGAAAACTGGATTCCTCTCATGGGGGCGGAGGGAGAGCATCAGCGTTGTAACCTGCATCACTGCTTTTTGTAATGGTTAAGCAGGTGTTTCCATTTGAAAAACAGAAAAAAAAAACGACAATGGATCTTTTAGAATAGATATTTCCAACAGTTAAATTGAGGAATTTGTTAATGGAGTCTGGCACACAGTAAGGAAGGCAGCCACTGACCTCCAACTCCTGAGTGTGTATTGTCACAATTGACAGTTATAAACAGCTGATCAACTAAGAGAGTAGGACTTAACATCACTTGTCATTGTCAAAGTAATATTGGGCTCATCTTGTGCTTGTGTAGCTTCAGTGTCCCTGCAACCTACAGGCAAACTGCTTGAGCTGTGAATCAAACAAACTGTCTATGGCTGCGATGTATCTCAACACCTACAGGATGGATTAGCAAAAAATATGATTCATGGTCCCACATGGTGTATTTTAATGACTTTTGAGATCTGCTGACCTTACCTCTCGCACCACCAGCAGGAGAAAAGTTTCAGTTATCCTGTCAAATAACTGAATATCTACCACATGGAGTGGCACAGAATTTGTTCTCTATATTAATGGTGCCCAGACTATAAATCCTGCAGACTTTGCTGATCCTCTTACTTTTCCTGTAGCAACACCATTAGTTTGACTTTTTTGTGTCTTGTGTTTTTTCTTTTTTTTTTTTTAAATTGAAATATCTCAATTGTTGGGTGGTTTGCTGTGAAATTTGGTGCAAACATTCATGGTCCACAGAGGATGAATGGAAATCATTGTGACCTCCTGACTTTTCTTTTAGCTTCACCATCTGGTCAAAATTTCATTTTGTCCAGTACTTTGGCTCCTAACCAAATACCTGCCAGACTCCTGACATTCCCATCATCCTCAGCTTTACCTTTAGTTCTAATCAGCAAATGTTTGCATGTTAAAATGCTACATTAATAAGATACTACTACTCATAAAATGATAAAACTATATTATAAGTCTGGGTAGCAATCTAATGTCATGAAAGATACAACAGAAAATACTACACTATTAAAATAAGACAGCATGTTTTATAATAGGATGTTACAACAAAATATGATATTATGCTATAAGAAAGGGACAGTTTTACTTACGTGACGACAGTACTGGTAGAGACGATGTACTCCACCTCTTTGGTCCAAGGGTTCATGAAAGTGAACCAGCGGCTTCTCAGTGTGATGAATGAGCCATCTTTTATTTTTAACTTGTAGCAGTTCGTATTGATCTTCTCCTTCATCTGCAGCACTTACAGCAGACAGCGACAGAGGAGGACAAGGACAGGTAATGGATGAATTGTCCACAGGTAAGATGGATTACAACACTATATTCACCTATGACTCCATTCTGCTGCAGAAATGGCAACATAGCACGGCATTTCCACTAGAGCAGATCAGACTGACACACATTCATTAGTATAATCACTGTACATGGACAGCAGTCTCATATCTATACTGCAGATTTGTGCAAGAACAGTTCATGAAGTGTGGTGCTGTCTCTTCTGTGAGATGCATACCTTGTCTGTGACATTCTGCTAAGTGAGCAATGTCGTCTTCATGAACATATTCGTAAAATGAAGTTCCCAGTAGCTCCTGAGGTAAATAAGTCAAAATGGCAGTGGTCCTTACAAAGAACAAGAGTAGAAATTACCATCTGAAACATGAATAATGAGACAAAAACTTTAAATTTACGTTTATTCAAAATGTATTTATACGAAAGCAAACTTGTTCTCACCTTTGATCCACAAAGACGAACTTCCCATCAATATCCTGACGTGAAACAAACTCCATGGGCTTAACCTTAACGTGACTCCGAACTGGCTGAGAAACTGTGTGCGGATGCAACCGACCAACAGCCACCAGGCAGCTTAAGTTACATCCATCATTGTCTGGTTCATTGTTTTCATCCAGATTCACCTCAATGGAGGACAAGCTTTTCAAGTAACCAGTGCTGTGAATGGTGCAGAAGGCCTTACAATCCGTTGTGAATGAAGGAAAAGTGTTAAGGTGTATTTTAAAATGATAAGTAAAACTTTGGTTAATCAACAAAACACAGTATAATTGTCCAACAGAGATATTAAAGAAAGGAGGCTACCTGTTTTTTCAAGCAGCTAGACAAAAAATCTTCATCTTCCATGTTGCACTTCATCCTGCAGAAGAATGAGCGTCTCGTCCCAGAACAAAGTCTTAAATAACTTGGGAGGATATCTGTCCTCACTAAAGGACAACCTGAAAAACCAACATTTGAAAAAGGTAACAGTGAAGATGGCAGCCTGTAAATAACCGTGTGGTTGTGTAATTGTTGTGTTATACTACACCAATGATGTACATATCAGTACCAAACTATAAGTCCAGACTGGGGGGGTTATAAAATGGTGTTTAAGAGAATTATTAAATTGATTATACTCTGGGGACTTAATGAAATAATTACACGTCCCAAGTCCCAAGTCAAGACTGAAAAGTCCTAAATCTAAGTCCTAAATAAGCCATAATTCACTCTTCACCAAATGTAATGTCATTTTAACAACAGGAGCCTTAACCTACTGTTCTTGTGCAACTTCAGATGTTGAACAAAGTTGGAACTTGTTCTGTCTCCATCTAATATTGCATAATGTATTTCATTTTTGGTTGACCACTACAGTTTTTTACAGTTTTTGTACATGAATGGAATTATGTTTGGTATAATTTTTTCCAACTGTAGATCAGTAATGTAACATTAGTTTTTCATGATTCCTCTCCTGCAACTTGATTGGATGATGTTGATTAGTTCAAATAAAGTGGATCTGGGGAATTTTTGCATTATCCTATATTACTATGTGTCGACTGAATAGCACGAAAGTTAGTTGATTCAGGAATTGAATTAATTAGTGGCACACATTTTAAATGATAACTTTCTTAATATTTAGGTTTTGGGGAAGCTCAAGTATTTCAAGTCAAAAGGCTCAAATTCAGGTGAAGTCACGAGTCACTGGTGTAAGTTCAAGTCAAGTTGCAAGTCTTTTGCTTTTGCCAAGTCGAGTTTAAAGTCATCATATCTGTGGTGTCTGTCTGACTTGAGATCAAGTCATGTGACTTGAATCCACACCTCTGATAATAACTGAAATTATTTTAATCAAGCCTGAGTTGCTCTTGCAGTTATTGTGGATTACTTTTTACGTCAGTGAGTTCCTCTTGTGGTACAGTAACTGCTGAGGACAGCTGCTCCTTGACTTTGACAATGTCTTTAGGATGCACATAGTCAAACAGACTCTGGCCGGTCAGGTTATTCTGGAGATAAACAAAAGACAAAATACAGAAGGAGGAGTGAGGGTGCAAGATGTGACATCATTATTACATGATTTAATATGAACAATCTCCCATTTGATTTCAAAGCGTACACTCATTAAGTCAAATGTGTGGCACACTGCGGTAAGATTTAGAAACCTTTTTTATATATTTGACATCACATAAATACTGAGCAGCACCTACCTTGCTATAGTTCAGGATTTTGTGCACTGACTCAGAAACAAACAATATTTTCCCTCGATCACAGTCAGCAACAAACAGGAAACCATCAGCTACCTGTGGACAGCAGAGAAGGTAAGACAGGACTGGACAGACCAAGGCCAAGAACACAGGTAATAACATTGAAATGACCAAATCTGAAATCCACTGTTAGGGCTGACCCTCTTAGTGGCACAAAACAAGATTTATTTGTGGTGTGAGTACACCCTAACCTTGGATCCATTGATTTTTTAGCCTCTTACTCACGTCAGTATCAGAGCATCAACAGGGTGAGCAGAGTAGTTCAGAAACTTTTTCACTGCAAATTCCCACACCTACTCTTAAAAGAGATGCCCGTGCATAGAAATGTCATCCTTCCATTTCTGATTTTTAAATTTTGTTTGTCCTTTAAATCCTCTACCTGCTGCCTCCTCACTTTAATCAATCTTTTTCCAGAGCGAGAACTACAGTATATCCTCAGGCTCGGTGATCCTCACCCCATCTGCCCTATAAAGCCACTCCAACAAACACCTTGGCCGTGGTCCAACGATGGCTCTGAATTTAACCATCAAATTAGTCTGACCATTAAAAAACACATCACAAATAATAGCCTGAGTATGTGGTTTCCATCAGTGGTTGTGGCCCTAACTGACCTTACTAAACGTTTGAGCTGTGGGTAAGCAACTGTGACGAGTAGAAAAGAAACAGCACTGCAGACAATAAAGCACCCGTGAGAAAGCTGCATGCCCACTCCAACTGTTTTTACATTCCAGTAATTTGTGGGCAAAGCAGTAAAGAATTTCTTCATATAAAACAGCTTCTACCAGTCCTACATTGTACAATAACCTGGCATTGTTTCCCCCTGCTAAATAAATAAGGGAGAATTCTTTTGTCTCATAATCTCAGCTCACATAAGACTTATTCAAATGATGTGATGGGCTGTAAGAGTACTCATTTTTATTAAAACTTGAGCATACAGTTTTCTGTTATAGCGCAGTGAAGCGGGTGTTTGGTTCCAGCGGTTTCTAAAGTTTGCATGGATTGATAAATACTGTAAAAGTGTTTATTGCACTCTTAACAACACATCAGTTTGTCATGTTTATCCATGATGGCAGACTTACCGTCTGTAACAAGTGTTTTATCTCCTCATCTGATAAGAACAAAGAGTTGTGATTATCCAAACCTGCTTTTCAGAGACAGAATGTTAGTTAGCTGTTTAAACAAAAGGCATCTTGAGTCTCAACCTGTAAAAATCTCTCACCTCGTAACATCTTCATGTGTTGGACCGCCGTACGCAGCACTGACAGTTTGTCCAGTTTGTGTGATTTAGAGTCGCATGTGGGCACTAATGCTGCCAGCTCACCTATGAAGCCGTTCATCTTGTCCCTGCGTCTCTTCTCTTCCTGGCTGCGAGTCGTCCTGAACAGTAAAGAGATCATTTCTACCCACTGCCTCCATGCTGTCATGGTTCATGTGAAAATAAAAGCTGCCGTGTTCACCTGGCATTCTTATCGGAGCCATGTTGGTCATCAGAGCCCCTGCAGAAGATAATAAGATTCACTGATGGTAGAACTTGTATTAAGTGACACTTTTTAGACTTTTAGGTCAGAAGTAAAGCAGAATTTTTTATCCACATTTCACACAAAATAAAATGAAAAAGGGGTGTACCTCAGTATTAAAGGCTGTTACATAGATTCTTTGTGTGAGTTCATTACATGTGACAGTTTTTGACACTTTTTCATGAGCTGCCATTCCTCCATGCACCTGTCTTACAGATGCAGCATTAGATTATATTACAATAAAAAGTTACCACAAATCATAGGAAAATCTCAGCATAATCCGTGGGTAAAAAGACATTGAACACACTGGACAGGTACTGTAGCACGCTGCACAGATGACAGGGATAATTCAACTAATATGAAGGTGTTTTATTTATTTATTTATTTATTTACTTTTTTAAAGAATATAATTATTACAGATCCACGTAGGATACATACTCCCTTACATAAATGCAATCTCATTTTCCAGTTTTCTTTCAAAAACATTTGTAAAATAATGTACAGTTAATAAATAATCTGGCTGATTTTATACACAATGCACTCGATGGGTAAGGCAGATGAAATGCGAGACTCGTGTTGGAAAACAAGGGCACAAACCAAGAGAGAAAATCAAGGGAAAAAGAAAAAAAAAACAAATAAGTAAAAACATATACAGCTACCACTGTCACAGGATTAATGATGTCAATCAATCATTCCACACCTTCACCCTCCCTAAAACCTCTTAAATGTCTTAACACCTGTCCTTATCAAACATTTTCCTCTTTCATCCAGTCTTGGAGAGATTTAAACCCAGGACCAGATGCTTTAAGGACTTGCGTTTATTTATTTATTTATTTGTTATATTTTACCAGTAGAAGTTATTTAAAGAAAATTATTATATTAATCTATTTTTTTTTGTACCATGTATGTAAAGGTGTCATTCACAGCAGTTTAATGTATTAAATGTAATTTTGTCCATGTTTTCTATTTGAAATCAGATTTTTTACAACCATGATTTAGGATCCACTGGTCTGGGGTTTTGTTAATTCGCTCATTAGTTAATTCAATAGTTGGTTGATATTATATTTTATACCATGGAAACCGCTTTTGTCAACAGGGGCCTCCAGAGTCACACAGTAACTCTTCTATATTGTGTTGCAGCATTGTGTGAGTGTGAGAGATAGCAGATCTATAAACAATTTACAACAACCACATTTGTTTGTAAAAGAAATCCTTTATACTGTGAGGTCAAGATTTAAGATATATACTCGATATGTGAACAGAAAGGAAACAAAAGCAACACATTTGAGAAGGCGTCATATGTGTGTCTGACTTACAGGTATACAGTGGATTTTCCTTTCCTTTTGAGAGAGACGTTCTCGCTGGTTGTGCCTTTGCTGATCAGGCTGGTTGATCTTGAGGACATGAACCTGCTCATCTTGGATGAAACGTCCATACTGTGATCTGTCAGGTCCATCTGGAGACAACTTTAAGTGCTGAGGGTACTTAATAATACACTCATAAGATCAGCATAAAACATGAAACACAAGAATTAAATTAGCTATCAGACCTAAATGAGCAGGTTTAACAGCTGGTACTCACAGCATATGAGACCCAGCGGATTTCACAGAGGCACACGTCTCACTCACCTGCTCACACACCTGAATGAGGTGGCTAAGAATCAGATGAGATATATGTAAGAGGAAATGTAACCTCAATCAAGATAGAGCTATCCTAACTATCTGAGATTAAATAACACAAAAACATTATTTAACAGGATGTGTGTGTGTGTGTGTGTGTTACGTGTGTGATACATTTAATAATGACATTTGATAATAGACAGGGTCTGATGTAACTGTCCTGTGAAATGAGTCTTGTCGGTTACATAAAAGGTCATGCTCTGTAGCTTAAGTAACAAGTTTTCATTTGTCATGTGCTGTACTCACAAACTATTTTCTCTTTTGAGGTAAAATATTTTTGGTATGTTTTTAAAAAGTGTTGTATTAATGCCTTTCATTTTTTTCAAATAGACTTTCAAATCTATTATAGCAGAGTCCAAAAATAGAGGGATGGAGAAAAGTCAGCATAAAGCTGAACAGTGAACAGGTGGCATTAGTAAACACACACCTGTTTTCACAGTATCAAAGTCAGTCATATGAGCTTTTTGTTGGTTCCGGGGATTAAAGCATCATTTTGTCCTTCCAGTTTCCAATGCAGCAGCCTCATATTACTAAACATCATAATCCCTCTTTTCTTTTAGTCCTAACATTATACAATGTTGTTATTAGCCTGTTTTTCAACTTTAACTATTACATAACAGCATCTCTGGTTTCATTAGATCAAACTGAGTGTCTCTTTGAGATATTCTTCTTCTCTGTACTGCAAATGGAAAAAAAAACATAAGCAACTACATAAGACAACAGAGCTGAGTTACAACACAATGTTTACTGGCACATAACACTGATGGAGCTCTCAGCAACAATGTCCCATGAGACCTGTTGTTGATCACTTACAAAGTAATTGTTTTTTTATTTTTAAAGTAACAATCCCTGATTAAGCAACATATTTTATGGATAATATTATGTTATATTCAATGTATAATAGCACAGAATAGTTAATAAACTGAACATTTAAACCAAATACTAAGCACATTAACTGCAGGGAGTTTGTGTAAAATGATTTTACTTTATTTACATTTTTGAAAAGAATAATTATTAATGAGTTTTTCCTGATATTTTTATGTCACTGTTGTTTAGTCACTGTATTTTTTTCCCAATAATCCTTACAATAGGTTTCCTTTTTTTTTTTTTTTTTTGACAAATTCAGCATTTTCTTCTACCTGACGCTTTCTGTTTTTCTAATGCAGGACAAGCTGTTTAGCAAAAGAGTCATTATCCTGTGGGATTTTTTTTTAAATGTTTATATCTTAAATAATAATCTAAACTTGTCTTCAGAGAAATAAATGACATGCTAAAAAGCCCTCTACAGTACCAGTCAAAAGTTTGGACACACTTCTCATTAAATATTTTTTCTTAATTTTTATAAGAAATATCAAAGCCCAAAAAATTACAATAACAACATTATTAAATCTTTGAATCTAAGATATAAAACATATTTTGCTTTGTTTTCACATTTCATGCTTACTACATAATTTCATTTAATTCCATATGTCTCCAGTATTAATCCACCATGTTGAAAAAAAGAGATAAGAAATTGTATTGAAGAAGAAGACTTTTGACTGGCACTGACCCCTTAGATCATGAAGGACTCAAGACCTCCTGGAAAGCTTTGGCTGCCCAAGTTGGGAACCACTGATCTCTCCGTTGGCCAGTGCTGGTCATTTGGATGCCCTATCCATGCATTGTGGTGCCCTCCTCTGCACTTGGTTCCCTACGCACAGCATGTCTACGGTAGTGCTCTCTTCATTACAAGTTATGTGAGAAAATCTGTATGGAACTTTATTTCTCATCAAATGTTTTCTTATTTGGGTGGCTTGAAGTTTATTCTACTTTGTAATTACAACATTGATCGGATTCCTGTCTCTTTCTCTCAAATTTCCATAAGCAAACATTTCTGGCGCTGTCTTTTTTTTTAATAAGCACAATTTTTCTCCAAACAGATATTTTATATAGAACAACAGGGATGTGTGCTATAAAAGAAAATCTTTATTTTTTGACAGTTTGAGGAATGGTATTGTGCTGGTAAGTCAACTTTTCGATAAGGTAGGAAAACTTTTTGAATACCAAGAGTTTCTCTGTCATTATAAGATTCCTGTGAGCCCATAAACAATTTGCTGTGGTCTTTGACACCGTTTCATCTGGGGTTATGCTTTTTTACTGGCTTCCTGTAAAAACAACAAAAAAATCTCCACATTATTCCTAACTGACTGGGTCTCGGTCCCATATGTAATAGCAACCTAGAATAAGCTTGTTCAGGGCTTATGCTGGGAAAAAATATGGTCTCTTCCTAATAGATATCTACTGGTCAACAAAGTTAAAGGGATTTCCTTTAAGCTCATTCATCATTGTTGTTCTGTCAAGTCATTTTTAGTCAGGTTCAAGAAGGACATTGACACTATGTGCACTTTTTGTAACATGCACCCAGAGACTGTCTCCCATTTGTTCTGGACTTACGAACACACTTGGAGTCTATGGCAAGGTATATGTCTGATTTTTTTTCTGTGTAATCTCATCATATTGCTGGCCAGGTTTTATATCCATAAATGTAAGGTCTTAAAAATCAGACCCTCCTGTATCTTTAAAAAGGAAACAGAATCCTACATGATGTCAGTGGAGTTGATGTACATTATATACCATCTACTCTGCCTTTTGATAAGAAACACAAGGCAGAGTTTATTAAAACTGTATTGACTGATGAAAAACAAATGTCTCAGAAGAAAAAGCAATCACCCTCCACTTTCATTTGACTCTGGGAAATTGCCTCATAAATGGCCTTTGAAAAAAAGAAATCAATTTCAAAAGAACACAGTCCGTCTTTGATAGGAATCAGAGTCTAATGCTGCTAGACCTCGATTTAACTGGCCACCATGACAATCACACTGACTTACTATGATTATTATTATTTGCAGCAGCTGCAACAGTAGCTGTAGAAAACCTATACGTTTTTTTTCTGTCTGTTCTTATTCTGTTGCTGAGAGGAAAAAAAGGCAACAAAAAGGAAACAAATATTCAGCACCCTGATAATCGCAGCTACATAAGACAATAACTCAAGAAGTCAAAAGGCTTGTGTCATCTTTCAAACACTGTTGAAAAAATTGTAATTATTGACCTCATGAAGAGATATTATTTCTTCAGCAGAGACTTTTGGGCCATCACCTCTTCTTACCACATGCTGGCAGTAGAGGACAACAAACAGACGAGAGCTTTTCACACTGACACTCTGTAAATTCAATTCATTAAACAGGTTGTGATAATAAAATTGTAAATCCTCTGATATAATATTTCACAATTAGTTTTTGAATATGCTGGTAAGGTTTAACAAAAATGACTGATGGGATGAGGTTTCACTGTATAATGGTAGCAGACAGACTATTTTGGTTTCTATTGAAGTGACAGTTCCCCAAAGCGCCAAAAAAATACATTTGAGATATTAGAAACCAATGTCTCTTTCCAAAAATCATGACCCGGTTACTCAAGATTCAGTCCAGCAGGTTCTAAAGTGGTTCTAGTAGATTCTACTGCAGAAAGGTCTGTGGATTATCTTGAGTAACTGGATTGTGATTTTTGGAAAGCGATATAGCTATTGAGTTTTTCAAATGTTTGTGTGTGTGTTTTGTGCTTTGAGCACCACAAGTTGAGTGCCATTTAGTCCCATTATATTGGAGAGAAGGCAGACATCTGTACGGCTGATGTCTCCAAAACTCTGCAACCCACACAAAAAAAAGTCTAGATGGAAAAATGGCACAACAGGCCAGAGGAAAAATAAGTGCTTCTGATTTTGGGGTGAACTGTCCCTTTAAGGTGCAAACTTCAGTACTAACATGAATTGTTCGGTGCTGCAGAAGATGCTGAAAACATTTCTTTATGTATATAAATGTCTGTTTTGCTTCTAATGTCAGTGGTTCAAGGGGACATATTTTACAATTCAGTCAGCGTAAAAATAAAAATTTCATCTCAGAATTTTGTGAGTATCAACAGCAACATCTGGCATGTTAGCACATCACAGGCACAACTGCAGATGTATATAACCCTGTCCTCTCAACCTACATGTCAACAATAGTGAAGAAAAGTAGGAAGTGCTGTACTAGGTGAAAAAGTAGCATTAAAATGAAAAATCAGGTGCTCTTCATGGTGGATACAGCCAGTAGTTTGAGTCGAGCTGACTAGTGATGGACTAAGGTGTTAATTGGCAGTCTAGAAACATCAGAGGCATTCTAATCGTGAATATAAAAATCCTTTATTAACTCATGGATTACACATTTTGAATCACAGATTCTTCAGGGCATGATGTCATCATGTCATGTCATACCAAGTGATTTATACACATTTAATAATGGCAATTCAGAATATAGAATAAGGATTCAGTTGGATGTTGAAATGTGCGGCACAAATAATTAGGAGTGAAGTAATTTGGAAATGAAAGTGGAAAAAGCTGTCCTCAATATCCTCACTGACTGCACAGTTCTAATGTATCACATTATTTACAGCATTATTTCCAGTTTCATGTCAGTTTAAACCAGTCCTGTGTTGCTTATATTTGCAGTGAGTCCACTAGGTGTCTCTGTGCATTAGCCGATGTTGATGTGCTGGACTGTAAATGACTCTCACTTGTCTCCAAGGGTCAGTTACAATATCCTCAGACAACAGTTACAATTGCAGAGTCAGACTTCAGCCAGTTCAGGGTCAACGGGTTCAGACCGTTTTACTGCTTGGTTTCCCTCAGAAACCCAGTCCTGGCACAACCTGTGCTTTATTACATTACATTTATTTGGCAGACGCTTTTGTCCAAACTCACAGTAAGTGCATCGGCATTATACTGACAATCCAGCTCACATTTGGTACAGCCCAAACCCTCTTTTTTTTCTCAAATACCATCTTCAGCAGTATCAGTATTCAAGGCAAACTGCATACAAGCAAACTTCTTCTTTTGACTCATTTAGTTGAGTCAGAATTAAAGATAACATTAAAATTTGTTGTGTAGGTCTGTGCCTAATCAGCACATGAGTGGCACAAATATCTTCAAGTGACTATATATATGTTTATATTCATATACATGTACAAATGAATATATATGCATATCAAGCAGGTGTATAAAAGGGGGTCGTCAAGCTGCAGGGTAAAAATATGAATGTAGGCAATAGATTGAGGAGTGAGTTGTAAAACTAATTGTTTGGTTTTACTGGCTGATTTCCCCCTCTTTTAACAGCTGGGCGAGGACAGGCTGTGGTGTCTTCTAATTTAATAGAATTCAGGCCGAGATGTGAACATGCAACATTATACCTTATTTAACTCCAGCCCAATCCGACCATCTGCTCTTTCTGCAGGATAACATGTCAGTGTCTACTATGTAAAATCTAATGAAAAATGTGTGGGCTGTTTTTAATGCAGCTTTTATCCCACAATACAAGTCTTTTTGGTAATTGAATCAAATGAACACTCACATGTTGTTATTTATAATGTTTTTCACAATAAACTGCAAGGTAACCACACCGGTTTCATTTCAGTTCATATTAAAATATGCTCCAGCTATGTTCATGTAGATTTGCTCAGCCAATCAAACCAGAAGTAATGAGAGCAGAGATAATTTAGATACAAAAAACAGAATAGTCTTCATTTAACTGTTCAACATATTTAAAGCCATACACACACACACAAAAAAATATACTTCTGCAGAGCTAAAAGCCTACAATGCAAAAACAAAACAAGAGTCATGTAGAATAAGTTAAAAACAAGTTAAATGTAGATTTGGGCATCATCAAACCATTGCAGGAAGCAATTTATATTTTTGCTTAAAAAATGAAAAGGAAAACATCACAACACAATGTGAAACCAGAGATGAGGCAGCAGCACAAAAGGTCAAATGTCTCAGCCAGACAAAAGTAATCTGAGACGAAATGTGCTAATGGGCAGATTTGTGTGTGGCGACTGAACCATATCCCAGCAACCATCATATTAAAGGTTCAATACTCTGCTGCAGTTGAGTACAACCGTGTATATGTGATTGTAATGTCAGATTTTTAAACAGCATCATGTGTGTTTCAGCTGCGTGGTTTGCATATGTCTGATAATTATTGCCCCAGTCTCACACAGAGAAATTTCATCGAAATTCTTGATGGAAAGCTAAAAGTGTACATGCAGTTGCTGTTGCACTGCCTAAGCTTTTGTAAGGTAAATTGCTTGCATCAAATATTCCATTGGTGCAAACTCTCAAAAGACTGCTTGATTGTCATCATGAACCGTGGTGCAACCCCTCCATCTGTCAGCAGTGAGTCATGAGGATCATTTTTGGCATATCCAAAGGCATGTGGAGGTTGCAACATTTGGGTTTTGTGGAGAATTTGGCTCAAACGGATTTTCCCTGACGACTGGGATCAAATGATGACTAAACTGTGTTATTGTCTGTCCAAGTCACGCTGGTGAAAATTGTGTGGCGGTTGAATTAAAAAGTCTGAGTCACATGATTTATCTGATCAAAAAATAGTCAAAACACAATCCCATGACTACATATCTTTGTCCACGGCTAAATGCTCGTAGTTTTCATTCTATTTCTTTTTTTGTATCTGATTCAACACGTTATGCATTCTATTTGCAGAGCCATTTCTTATGATGTGTTCTTTTAAATTAATCAAAATTATTTAAAACATATTGCACTGTGCTGTTTTGAAAAGCATGAGTTCTTCAGTACTTAATGTCCTGTCATCCAGAATATGGCCACCTGACAGGTAACAGAAACCTAACATCTGTTTACCTGATTAAATTACATTTAACACCTTGTCAAGCATCAAATGCTGCACAGACTGTAAAGCCCCCTGGGGCAAAATGTGATTTGTGATATTGGGTTATATAAATAAAATTGACTTGACTTGACTTGACTCCCTTGTGGTCCCTTTAAAATGCAATGGTGTTTTGTGTTATTAACTAAAGCAAGGATGACAGATTTTTTTAAAATTATTTTTTTATTTAAACTTTATTCATTTCCCGGGGTGGTCCATGCATGTATAATGGATAGCAATAATATACACAGGAATAATAGTATAACATATAGGCTCACAGTGAGGCCTGGCCAAAAAATCTGTTTAAGTTTCAGTTAAGTAGAAATAAAACACAACAGACCAGAAATACAAACCTTGAAAAAACACAAAGAAGCATTGCATTTTTCAGTAACATGGACTTAATATTTTTTACCAGTTTTTTCCCTAGTTCTAGCGCAAACCGAACTATTATTGTAATTAATGTAAAAAATATTTCATAATTTTTTTTTGTCGGATTAACAGACAACTGTATTTCGTTGTCACTCCCGTTACTTTGCTAATTTTTATCAAGGAAAATAAAAAGTGGTTTTGGTTTTCACTGAGTTTTTTCAAAGGAGTGAAACAGCGCCCCTCTGGATCGTGTGGTGACAGAGGGAGTTGCAGGCGTCTAGTGGAGACAATCATGTTGAGTCAACAGGTGAATCCTGCTGAAACTGATTAAACAGAAATTAACAAACAGTCGGATGTGGTCTCTGTCAGACGCTGTGGACGGTCAGGGGCTCTGGATGGGAAACTGACGGGTAAACCGTCGCACAGAAAGTGAACTGCAGAGCTAGCAACATCATTTAACAGCTACATGTTACAAGCTAGCTTGCTTCACGGTGTTATTGTTTATATGTTCCCGTTTTAAAAAAAAATGCCAGCAAAGATGGCGGACAGAGACGAGGCCATCATGGCAAGACGTGCTGTGGGTCTAATATGTCAGAATATGGACCAGTTCACCTCCATGAAGAAAAGGAAAGTGGGCTTGACATCAAACGAGGTGAGTCAAACATACCTGTCTGTCATAATGGTGAAATGTCTGTCAGTGGCTGTAGGTGTGTTTTTAGCTCCTTACTTTGTTCTTGGTTATTTTATGTAGGTTTTCTGTAATGTGTGGTGTTTATCTGGACACTGAAGCTTGTGTGTTATTGCTGCTATCTATTGTTAAAGGGACAAAGCTTTAACTTTGAATTTACAGGTCGTTTAGTAACCTGTTAATGGTCAGTGATTTGTGCAGGTCTGCTTTTTGCTTGTGAGAATTTTTTCATCCTTGTTTTGTTTTCAGGCTGTGCTGCAGGCCTATACTTAGACTGAACTTTAATAACTAGACTGCTGTAGGCCTTGTAGGCTGTTGTATGTCATGACTGAGAGTGTATTTAGACCAAAGACATGTCATTGATACACTGATAAAGTTTAAACTTCTGTCTGTGGATGTTTTTAGCATTCAGTGCTAATCATTACCTAGTGGCCGGTTTACTGTATATATTTCTATATGAGCTGAGAGGATTAACCTACTCAGTCAACAGAAAATTAAAAGGATAGTTCACCCAAACATGAAAGTTCAGTCATTATCTGCTCACCCTTGTGCTGATTGAAGGACAGACTAGTTAGTTTTTTTAGTCCACAAAAGTCTGCTGGAATGTCACAGGAGAATAGTGAAAAACTAAACTTGACCGTCAGTCAGCATGATGGCAAATAGATAATGACTGAATTTTCGCTTTTTGCATGAACTATCCCTTTAATCTCTACCTGTTTGGGTAATTAATGGATTCAGTTACTTTTCAAGCAAAAACACCAACACTGTATTTTATATACTCTCTGATCAATCTGAAACCTCTGTGCAGTGGATGTTGTTAGTATTCACCGTTGATCTGTACCTGCTGTATGTGGTGCTGAAAGGATTAATTGTTCAACAGAAAATTAATCAGCAACTATTTTGATAACTGATTAATGGTTTCAGGCATTTTACAAGCAAAACTGTCAAACACTGCTGGTTCCAGCTGCTTAGGAGCTGTGAGGAATTTCTGCTATTCTTTGTCCTGTATCCTGTGATTAATCTGTTTTGGACAAATAAGTCAGACAAAGCAAACAATTTGAATAAGTCTGGGAAATTATAATGGCAATTTTCCACCATTTTATTGACAAATAGAATTTGATAATTGACAAATAATTTGATAATTAATCATTGTAATAATCAGCAAATGGATTGATGATGAATATAATTTTTAGTCACAGACTTATTTTTGCATTAGAGGATACATTAGAAACATGTATCTATGATGTGTGAATATTTCCTTTTTTATTGTTAATGTTCTATTCTGCTCAGCTCAACATCAAGTTTACTATTCCTACTAAATCCCACATGGTTTGTTGTTAAAATGATCCATTGTCCTACATTATATCTTATGTCTTCAGATGACTTGGCTGACTACTAAAATAAGTTATTAGTTTCAGGGTTTAACTGGCTGCTCATAAAATAACAGCTGGTCACTGTGGTTTAAATGTGCCAAAATTACTTCGCCGCTTCTTCTCTGAATATGTCCTCCTACAGTTTATTCTTTGGACCCAAATAAAATGTGAGTTTTAGCCTACACTTGCAATAGAATATATGAATGCTGGTCTGAAACATGAAGAACCCCCCATGAAAACAATTTGAAATAAAGCACCAAGGCAAACATGATTTAACATTTCTCCTTATTAGGCTTCTCCTCTCAGCATCTTTTGAGTCTAGTTAGAGTTTAGTTTTGGTTCCCACAGGGATCCAGATGACTCGTTTCCACGCCCGTGCTCTTTTTCACCTCAAAATAGGCCCCGCCTTTTATTGCATTTAGGGAGGTTTGCACTTGAGAGTCAAGAGTGCTCGCCTGCCTGCACATATTGACCAGGCCTAGAAACTCCTTATTTGCACACTGAGCAGACTTTTTTTTTTCATGAATGAGCAGCTGTCTTCAGCATTTCTTTAGATTTTATCCTTGGAGCATTTAAAGTTGTGATAGTTCTGAAAGTGACCTTATAAGGATCTGTCATTTTTCCATATTCACAGAAATAATGAGGAGGGAAACTGAGGGTTGTCCGGTTTTCTGTCCTCACAGCTGTATTTTGGCTGTTTAGAGGGATTGCACCAGAGAGTGAGTAGAGTCCTTTCTTCAAAGTCTGGACATATGATCTTTGATGATACGTCTTTGATCAGCACCATTTTTGGGGTTATTTACGGAGTGAGCTGAAAGCCAAACTGCTGTGTGAGTGTGGCTATGGGGCTGCTGCGGCTCCTAAGATAGAGTAAACTTATTTTTGAGGGTCTGATTTGCTTTTCTATCTTTGGAATAGTGTCCAACAGCATGAAACTAACTTGGGGAAGGGTTGTGGTTGGGATAAGGAAGTAGAAGGCTTTGAAAGAAAGTAGCGCTTTGAAGTCTCATCCACAGCAAGTCTCCATCTAACTCGTCATATCCATGTGTACTTTAAATTGCTGTCTTACGCTGCTCTGGACTGTGGAGGCCACTGATGCTTGAAAAATGATTTTGCTGTTTACACTTTCCATATTGACATTATGCTTTAGCTTTGACCTTAAAGTGCTTTGTTCCCTTAAAAACACTCAGGATCTTGCTTCAGAAGTTGATTATACTGTACGTACAAATAAAAGTAATCCTGTGGTAACGGTAAAATATGTCAAGGTTAAAAAATGATGTCACAATCCTGGAATTTCTCATTTCGATACAGTACCTCAATAACATCCATTTTCGATACCTCGGAAAAATTGATACATAGCATAGCAAGTTGCCCAAGTTGAGGGCATAAAATTTATTAAAAGACAAATATAACGAAGTTATACCATGAGAACTGATACAGCAAAAAAGATGAGCGATGAAAAGCAGACAGCACTGTGGGTAAGTGTAAGTAAATTAGAAGTAAATCTGAATTGTTCCACTTGAATAATGCAGATATTTTCTGACATGCATGTTAATTTAGATTCTGAAACTGTGAATATAACAATAATGTGCATAACATTTAATATATGAGGCTGAGAAGTGAGTGAACGCACAACTAACTGACCATTCGTACGCACTTAACTTACAGCAGTTATTTATTTTTAATAAGTCTTATATGTCTTCTTAATGAGCAACCAGCAACTTCATTTCCATCAGCCAGTTCATTCAGGAGGACCCAGGCTTTATTATTATGAGATTAGCTTAAGAAAGTGCACGCGTTCATTATACACAGCAATAATAGACAACAGGCCTCCAGCCTCCCAGACATGCTACATAAATTTTAGATGTGACCCCAGTGCTGTTAAAGAGCTTTCAGCTCTCCCCTCCAAAGATGGAGAGCGTTTCAGTGTGACTGAACTCTGTTGTGGGCTCCTGTCAGCTGTTTCTAAATGCTAATCAGCATGCCCAGACCATCTGTGGAGCACCACCAATCACAGCAGAATAATTGTTGCCTCTTTTACTCCTTCGCTAAGGCAGTGAGCACAAAAGAAATTTAAAAAAAAAAAGCTCAAGAAAAAAGGTTCAGTCCATTACCATGCATGTCAGAAGGAGAATTACCTTTTTACCATCTGTATGGGAGTTTTAACCCTCTCAGCTGTGCTTAAAATCTGTATAGTCACATGTAGATGCAGCTGTTTTTTTAAGCTCAAGTGTTACATCATCACTATGATAATCAAAACTAGATTTTAAGTTGTACTCAAACTTGTACTTTTTGCGTTTCCACCTTGTTAATGGGCATTATCGCCACTGAGAGAATTAATTGATTATCCCTCGCATCTGGTTGAATCCTGGGCTCTGCCATGAGTGACACCAAAGGGCGTATGTTATAAGCTATGTGCCAGTGATGGCCTGAGTGTTACATAAAACAACAAAAAATAATGTGTTGATAAAAATATTCAATATACATGTGAACAGTATATGTAATAGTGATAGTATGAAATCTGACAAAACCATACACACAATACAGAATATAGCAAAAAAAAAAAAAGGGCTACACAATATAGTAAAAAATATCATCATTTCATATCATGTTGTGATTATTTTGACAGATAATGCGATATGATTCACAGTTGGTAGGAATTATTATTCTTGCATCACAATTTTCATTTTTACTGGGTAAAAAAAGTGACTATGATGATGTGACATTTGTTGGGGTTTGTACCAAATAAACATTTTTCTTACATTTGAACAACATGATTTGGAGGGCAGAGCATCTCTGCATTTCAAATAATTGTGCAACAAGTTAACAAAAGGAACAATTAAGCATGAGGATAAGAGGTGCAGGTGGCATATGTATGTGAGGTTGACCTGTTGGCTGTGCAACTAGAAGAAGCAGTTTGTGGTGTATGTGAATTAAGTGTATGTTTTTCTCCTGGTCAGTATTTGCTGGGATGGATTTTGCTTTTTGTGTGATTTGTCGGCTAAAAGTTTTCTGACAAATGAAAGTTGCTGCTCATTGATTTTACTGCTCTCCTTGGTCACAGTGTTGCTCCATAATGATGTTTGTTTGATTACAGTATTAGAACCCTGTCTCTATTGTCAGGTCAGTATGTGCTGTAGATTTAGAACTGTATTTAAAATATCTGTTGCATCTTCATTATCATAGACAGTTTTCCCCAATTGTCAAATCACTCCAAAAGATATTTCGAGTTCTTTATGCCATTGTTTAAATACTCCTTGCATTGAAAAGGTGCAACAAAATACAGGTGCAACAAAATTTGCCACATCCTTGCTGTTTTGATCCGATTTCAGTCTCCACTGTACACAGTGTTTGTGTTCGAAAGGGGAATTGCTGTGACCCACAAAAGTCCTGCAACACAATCCATGCCCATTGTATGCAACGCCAAACTTTCCCATTAGGTGATAAGGAGGGGGAGTTACAGCAATTGTTCTGGAGAAAAGATCTTGTTATGTTTGCCTAGAGCAGAATCCATTCACTTTTATGGAGAGGAAGATAATTCAGTGAATTTCAGAAACACCCAGACGTCTTCATGAGTTTTTCTGTAACTGATACGCCAAGCACACCCACGAAACCCTCTGTTATGCATGATAAGAGAATGTCTGTGTGTTGTTGGAGGAGATAACTGAGCCCATATGCAGAGCTGTAATAGACTTGTGGGTGTGGCACCTTTTGCCAGAGACAACCTGAACCTGTTGAACACTTGTAAGATGTGATTTGGTGTATCGTTTCACTAAACCCTGAAACACTTTAATTGAAAGTGAACACAGTGCCACCAAGAGATGGCAGGCAAGGAGCCATGAAGAGCCAACTGAGACGAGTTTGGCTAAGAGGGAGTGTAATGAGAGCCCCTATAGTAATACCCTACAACCAGACTTCTCTGCCTTTCCAAATTCTTTTTGTCCAAGAAGCTTTATATTACCCGTGTCAGCTGAGTGGCTCTAGTGATGGTAATATTAGTCAGTCAGTGGGTCAGTTCACTTCAGTCCAGAATAAAATATGTCTGGGATTGCAAAGGAATATTATGCAGATATTTACAGTCTCTCCAGGATGCATCTGCCTGTGTTGATCCCCTGAATTTTTCTTTAGCATCACCAACAATTTGACCTTTTAGATTCAGACTGAAATGTCTCAGTGACAGTTTGACGCCATGACATTTGTTCCCCTGAGTTATAATAACTCTGGGGATCCCCTCATGTTTCTTCAGCACCAACCTCAGGTCATCTTTTAGATTTGTCAAGTACACCAACAAAATGACATTCTCATCAGCTGGTATTGCTTTTTCACCATTGTTCAGGTGCATTTCTGCCAGCTGTGGCCTACAACAGCAAATGTAGTAACGTGTTTTTCAAAGCTTCAAATGCATTCACATAACTTTGAATGATATCTGGTTCTCATCACATAATTGTCTTCAGTTTTTACACAACTATGATATACAAAGCATGGTTTGCAGGCTACAGGTCAGGAATTGTCCTCATACCATCCAAAACGTTTACAAGCCTAAATGTCTTCATCGCACTTACTCAGTTGGACTGTGATCGGATCTCTCATTTGTAACAAAACATCCAAGTAATATAGACAAACTGATGTCTTTTGTACATTTGTACATTTACAGTTTTCTGGGGAGTAGATAAAAGATTGCCTGTCAGTGCTCGCTCACAGATCTGACTCTATGGTGGATATAACGATGTCAGTTAAGCTGATGTTGGTCTGTACTGGTTGCTACTACCAACACAGTTTTTGACTAAAATCACTTCCTGATAATTATATAGTGCACAATTTTCTGTGTCTGAATTTTGAGTGTCGAGATGCGCCCACTATAAAGAGCCCTGAGGACATCACTTTGGGCTCTTGGAAATTGTGAGTTCTTTTTTTTGTTCTTTTTTTGTTGACATTTTATGGACTAAACAACTTTTTGATTAATTGGGAAAATAATCAGCGGATGAATCGATAATCAAAATAATCGCAACCCTATTGTTCATGTTATGATGCAAAATGATGATGGTTATCAAACATCCAAGATCTCAGTTTATTGGCGGCTGTTATACAGGGAGGAGTGAATGAGAACACAAGGTAGTGGTTTCAAGCACAGCCTGCATATTGGATTCAAAACTTATCTAGCACCATTTGAAATGAGGTTTGGTTAACCAAGAGTAGCATAAAATGGTCCAATATGTTTGTCACTCCACTAGCTTTGATTTAGCTCCTCTGAAGAGGGTTATTGGAGGGTAATGAGCCTGTTGCTGACAGATCTGGGCTACGTCTACTCCTACATGAGGTGACAGGCCTTGAGACACTCGGAAAAAGGTTGTACAGTATCCCACAGGCAAGGTCCTGAGGTCAGCACCCGGCCTTACAGGATTAACACACCTGCCACTGGCACAATGAGGTCTAATGAGCGCACACTGGCGGCCCCAGTCTGCTAGCAGCAGGCCAAGTGCTCTCTGAGTGGCTCACACCTCAGCGCTGGCATTGAAGTCCTGGCTCTCGAGTCAATACCTTCATTAGTGACTTCATGGCAGATCACTCTCTGAGGCCGAACAAAGGCTCCGAGGAACACAAAGTGACACATTCCAGGGATTAGAGGATGCTGGCAGGTTGTGCCATTAGAAGAAGTTCATTTCTTTTCCTGACATGTAAGAAATTTGCTTTGACAACAGGAAAAATAATAAACTTCAGTGTAATTAATTTGACGAGGTGATTTTTCTCCCGCTCAACGGTTTGATGTGGTTTGAAGTAGTGTTGACATGTTTCACCATATCAGAAGCATTTTTGTGCCGAACACATTTGAGGCGGTCTTAAAAGTTGAAAGTTCACATGAAATCGTTAGAAAAATTTACCTGACTCTAACACAGTGCGTGTGTGTTTGCTTTGCTTGCTTCACTGTTGAATTTTCTCCACAACACTTTCATTCCCTTCATCAGGGTGGTGTCTGGGGTTGTGTCAGGTTATTTAGTCATGTGACTTATAAATAACCACAAATTCTAGGTGCAGTCAGTTTCCACAATTACCTTTTGAGAAAAGTTTTTAACAAAGGACATTATTTGCGAGATACAAATACATACAAGAAAAATATAAATGACCACAAGAATCTTTTTTAGCCTTTTTGCCTTTTTTTGGAAGGAACAGTAGAGACACAAAGAAGAAACATGGAGATAAATAGGGGGCCATTACATCTAACAAAGATCACCAGACAGAATTAAATCAGTTATTTGGTATGCACAGGGCGGTGGTAAGCAGATAGCAACCCATGGCCCAAATCAATGCATCCAACAAATTTTTGGTTCCCACCTCATAGTTTGAATTAAAACTATTGCACAGAGATCTACTAAAGTAACTATGTACATAACAGGCTTGTGTAAATCCCAATAAAAATGACTTTGTAGCAAAACATAAAATCAATGATTTTTGTCTGAAATATTGTTAAGACAAAAGACAGTTTCCTGCAGGCCCTGAATGAAACTCTATTGAGTATGGATAAACTATTGATTATAATTTAAGTAGTTCAGCACAAAGCATACAGCAGTCACCAGCTTATGGAAAAAAATGACATCAGCTTTCAAGTTTTTAGTTCAAGAGTTCAGTTTTAATCTTAAAGAAAAAAATCCCAAAAACGGCACAGGGCTAAAACAAAATTGCCCATGTTTGAACCTAATTGCTGACTGCAGGGGTCAGCAATTATTCAGCTATTATTCAGTATTTTAGTGTCTTAACCACAAGACCACCAGGATGCTCTAAAAAGTACACTTTATAATAACAGAACCTTCCTGCTGGTACCATAGGCTGTAACTTGACTTTTGTGTCACTCGTTCATCTGGTTGCATTGCTGAATTCTATAAATTCCGATTATTGTTAACCGGTAATCCAGATGTTTTACAATGTTTTGTGTTATTTGACCTCCAAAAATAATTCATTTGAGGTATTCACAAGACATTTAAGTATCAGCATTTATGTAAACACACCACCTGCTGACATGTGAAAGTGATGCATGGAAAGAGTCACGGCTCTTTATGGCGTTAACTTAGGCGACATAATGATTTAGTGGCTGTGCAGAGACCTCTGGTACCACCACATGAAACCTGCTGCTCTGTCCATGAAGAGACAGAGTTAGGGAGTCCTGCTGCTTAAAGCGTGCTTCCTTTATTGAGTCCCACTCCCCTACTGTTCACCTTCATGACCCCCCCGGTAGAGAGAGTCAGATGGCAGCGATGCTTCAGTAACTTTAACCTCTGATAATATGACCTGTGAACCCTGTACTGACCCCAGAACAAAGACTGTGACGTTGTCTTTGTTGGGGCCCGGGCATCTTTTTGTTGGCATGCACAAAGATGTGAGTTGTGCGTGTTTACGTACATGTCAGGAAGTTGTAATAAGAGACAAAATCTTGGATATTCTTGTGTGATAATGG
Source organism: Lutjanus erythropterus (assembly GCF_056507025.1). Classification (NCBI taxonomy): domain Eukaryota; kingdom Metazoa; phylum Chordata; class Actinopteri; order Lutjaniformes; family Lutjanidae; genus Lutjanus; species Lutjanus erythropterus. Next base: position 22,770,653 of record NC_139317.1, read on the forward strand.
AGACAAAGAGGCTATCACACATGCTGCAAGAAGCTCTGACTGCAATGCATACCAGAGAGAAAAGTGTTCAAACTTCTGACCGACATTCCTCAAAACCTTTTGTCTCTTTTAATCAGGCCAGCTCAGTGAAAAGCTTTAGATAAGGACACTTCAGATTCCTGAATTTCCTCTCGAGTGGCTCCAGAGTTCTGGGCACTCTTCACATAATCAAAACTTGACATTTATGCAACCCCATTCAGCAATGTGGGAAACACTCCATACAGACTTCACCTGTGAAACAATAGACAAAGAATGTGCTCGTGTTTTCCTCTGAGAATACTGTACGTCGTATTATATTCACTCTTGCAGCATGTGAGATAAAGAGGGGTTTTTTTCTTGTATCAGGTCAGGCTAATTTATGTCCCTGTGTGTAACAAAGTGGCAAATGAAAAGAGTCACATGAGAGAGTCGAGCACAGAGGAGAGTGCTGCTGTGTGTGTCAAGAGGCAGGAAGGCTGCCATTCACAGGACGTGTAATACAGTACTTCCCCTTGTTTGACAATGATGCTGTCCTAAATTCAAACAATGAAGACACTTTGGTGACTTGTATGTGTGTGTTGGTTATATTGAACTTCTATCTTTGTGAGGACCATTTTGAGTTTCAGACATTTAGGGAAGCTGTGGGTATTTTGGCTGGTCCTCACTCCTTGAAAGAGCCCTATAAGGGTTAGGGCTGGGTATTGTTAAAACAATTTTAGATATCTGTTGGATGACCAAAGATGTATAATGTTAGAAGTAGGCTGTACCTGGGCTGTCACAATCATGACGATTTAACAGTATTACACACATAATATTTATATATTAACATAGTCATTTAATAGCTTTGATATTTTTTCAGAATCATTCATATCATATATTATATATCATATATCATAATTTTGCAGTTAGTCATTAGTGGGACTGATAATTTTTACGTTGTTATTCTCATTTTCATAGAAAATCATATCACAATCATTATGGTGGGATTTTTGTGGGGCTCTGTACCAAACAAAGACATTTTCTTAATTTTGTAGAATATGATGTGTATGCTAGGACATCTTTGCATCCTCCTGCGACTTGAACATTCCAACCAGCGATATTGTGATTTCGCTAAAATTTTGATGAATGGCTCAGCCCCAGTAGGAGGCAAGGGAACATATTCTGTACGTGAGAGTCCCACTATAGAAGAGGTACTTCAGACCTCACTAGTGTGTAGTAGTACTGCATGAAATCTTCCTCAGGTGTTTTTACAGTACAACAACCACAAGCAGGACTGAAATATTTACTACTTTATATTTTGGATGCAGAAACACAACGATTATAAATAAAGGGCAGTCTGATTTCTTTGAAATGCCCCTTTTTGGCAACACTGATTAAGCTGGTAAGTCTGTAGTTCGCTGGGTCTGGTAACTGTTTGTCATAAGCAATATTATGGCTTCGTTGAAACATCTTGAGAGCAAACCACATTGCAGTCCTTCTTGGAAAACCTCTGTCAATATATCTATAGATTTCAGATAATATTCTGCTGGGAAGCCATCTACACCAGGTGACTTCCCAGTTTTTATCCTCTATAGCAGTTCTTACTGTAGCTTCCATTATAGCAGCATCCAAATGATCTTTCTTTGTGAAATTGTTGGTAGCTTCATGTTCTGGAGGAAAGTGTTCAGTTCTTCAGGTCTAGTTATAGAAGTAGATGATTACAGGTCTGGGTAAAAAATGTTGAAAACTGTAATAATCTCTTTATTTGTATCCTGATGTTTGAGCTATTTTGCCAGTAATCTTCCTGCCTTTTCACTATTTTTATAAAAAAGTTGTTTTAAATCTAAACAATGCATGTTCTACCTTTCTAATATATGTTTTGTGTAATTTAAACTTTAGTTGACAGATTTTCATAAATTTGTCCTTCTCATATTGTTGTGCCAGTTGTTTCTCCAGCTCAATGATTTCTTTTATAATTAGTTAAATTGTTGTACTTCCTCTTTGCTTTCTTTTTTCTTCCACAAACTGTAAGCTATACACTTTAAAAGTTAGAAATGTTGTGTTATTTTTGTGGGTAATGATTTTTTTTTAGTTTGTCACTTTTTAAAAACAGCTACACAGAAAAAGGAATTTCAAAAAGGAATTTTGTGTACAGAGTCTCAAGGTGCCAGCATTTTTGATAAACCACATTCATCTGAAATACCAGTACAAGGTCAGATGTTTCACGTTCCCTGACCTGTGTTAGTTTGTCTGTCAGAATGAGCTGCCTCGTGAACATAATGGGCCCAATTTAGACAAACTGTAACACATGGTCCAAGGTGCATGACACAAGGGCATTTAGGATGAGTTCAACTCCACTCTGCTTATCACATAATCTGGGTGCATACTATGGTGCATAGAGGTTGTATTTGGTCTCTTAAACATAGGTGTGTTTTGTTTACCACGAATGAAACGAATCAGTGTCTTGTCTCCATTCCCAGGTGTACCTGCCTCTGGTGCGTTGCTATTTAAACAATGAATTTGGCAAGTAGAGATATTAAAGTGACCCAGTTCATGTCCTGTGGTTAACCTGTGGATTGGGTGGGCCATGTCAAAAATGTACAAAATTAACATTATGATTAACAGTAGATGGGCAGCAGGTTGGGCAACTGTGTGTGTGCTTTACACACAATCTGAGGCACAGAACGATTGGAAGACTGCTGTAACAGTACAGCATACATGGAGATGTTACTGCAGTATAATTACTGATAGTAGCCTTTCATATCATTAAAGAAAATTGTTAAAGACAATACAACACACAATAAAGAAATCACCTCAAAAGCTGGCACTAGAGGTCACTACAGCAAATATTGTTGACATTTAAGCAGAAAAACTGAAATTGTAGTTATAAACAGACAGGACGGAGCAAACTCAGCAGAGGAAATAACTTTTTAATCAGTCCTGGTGGAAGTCAGGATTGATATAGCTGCCTTACTCTAAAGAATTTCACTGTATGAACTTCAACTATGTGTGAGACCTTTTGGGTGTGGAGAAGAGCACAGGACATTAACATTAGATCCTGACCAATCCTATTGAATTTAAACAATGAATGAAGTTGAAACTGCTGTGCATAACTGGTGCAATCTCTCTCTCTTTTATGCACACACAGCTTCATCCTCTTTCACCCCCCTGTAATCATCTGCTATTTATCAGTTAATTTTTATGTCCTGTGGATTGCCTGCAGTGCCCTAGAAGAAGAGCGTACAAGTGTTATGAACCTGTCTATGTAGGCAGACCTTACTATCTGAATGATGCATCCTTAAATAGCAGGGAAATACTGCATTATTGATTTCAGACCAGGTTTTTGTCAGTCAAGGGTGCAAATGCTTTCTGCTGCCTCAAGATAGCAATGCACCAGAAACGCACCTGACCGCATCTCATTTTAAGACCAACACAGCCATGGGTGCACAGATGAGTGCAAGTACATTTGCTGCCTACACAATGTGGGCACCGGGTAATAAAATGTCAACTGTGTCAATCAGAAAATAGCAATGACAGCTGCACTGCGCTGTGCATCGCTTTGCCCCAGGCGGAAGATAGAACCCAGTGTGTTAAGATTTCTGTGATCAGACTTGGTAATATGTTCATCCAGCCGACAGAAAAACTGTCTTGGCGCAGCAAAATCTTTCTAATTGCTTGTTGGAAGTGATTACATTACTTTAATCTGAAGAGAGAGAGAAGAAGACACCACTTTAACAGTAGGTGGTTACAAGCTGCTGACAGGATGGAGAGATGTGTTTCACCTTGGAGGTAGTGATGTAGTTCCTGCTGTGAGGAGCTGTTGGGTTTCTGTAGGTCACATCTGCTGCTTTGACGGTGGATTAACACAGCAGGTTTTTTGGTCTGAGAGTTATGGATAATATCTGTGTCCTTTTCAAATAAACAAAACACAGAAAAAAAAAATGTCGACACTAGTGTTAAGAAAGTCTGGTCTGTGACATTTGTGAGTTTTATTCTTGCAAAGGTCTCTTCTCAATATTGCAGATTTAGCCAGAGAAGCTAGCAGTACAGTTTTATTATGAAGAGAGAAATGGTTGTGTGTAATTCGATATGCAAATCAATCATGCTGTGTATATTTATCCTCTCAGTCTAATCAGGGCTGTGAAAAATCATGTTGGGGACTTTTTTCCCAGTACTTTGACATGTTGTGCAGTAACTAACTGATAATGCAAGTAGTTGTAGCCCTAATCCATGACATTTCCTTTATTCACAAAAAACTACCAAGGCTCCAGTTACATGCCAAAGTTTATACAGTATTTCACTACCTTTTAGCTTCAAGAACATACAAAGAACTTCGTTATCATTTTGCACCATCACAAACTTGCACTACACTGTCCAGTCAGAATAAAAAAAATAAAAAAGCATACTGGACCTGTATCATTATTTGGTTAGCAAGATCACTACGTATTTGAGTTAAAATAGGTCAGTATTGACTTTTGATTGCACAGCAGTCTCCTGATGAAAGTCTGGATGTGTTGGACCAATCCATCCACCCCAACCTCCTCCTTACTACATCACCTGACTTTCTCCTCTGCACCTATCATAATTACTACAACCACCAGAGGGTGCCGCTTAACAATAACCTAAACATAAGTATGGGTCATAATAAGCCACTAATGGCAGATTACCTCTACAGTTGTTTTTTGGGTGAGGGCATATACTGCATTTGACAGTATAAGGAGAAGATTGTGTTGTTAGCCGCCCTTTAGATCCTGTGGACACATCATTTCACTCATTTTTTACATGCAAATACCAATTATTGCTAAGAAGGGTTCCAAACATTTGTGCAACTGATGTTTTTCTCTGTGTCTGATTTATTAATGAGTCTTGTACAAATAATCTCCTAATCTCAGGCTGGCAACTTGTTGGCAGATCAAACGTTATAGAACAGGGTTAGGAGAGATCTGAAGAGATGTGAAGAGATCTGAAAGTGAAAAACACATAAGGAGTCCTATTTGAAGTTTTTTATATATTTTGGCATTTACTGTTAATATGTATTTTAACATTTGCATTTAGGATAAACATTCAGTTTCAGTCTGTACTCTTTTTCAAAACATTTTGCAGCTTTTTTTTTAGATATCCAAGAATAAACTAAGCCTGTAAGATATCTGCTGACAAAACACAAAAATCTGAAAAAATTTTTTTGCCTGATGCTCAAATATTGTTCTGAGCTGTACATCTGACTCCCTGTTTAAACGTTTGAAACTGTGCCACTTAAAACTTTGTTCTTTGTTGTGCTAATAATTTAAACAGGAACTTTAAACACATGTCTGGATTTATGGCACATCCTAGTGATTTTAAGATGTAGCGTATCAATAATTTAAAATAATAAACAGAAAGTATCTGAGGAGCACTAGAGTGAAAACATCATTGTGATACTAAACAATACCAAACCCACATCACAATGTAAGACTGCACAGGGAACACAAGCTTTACCCAAATGATCCTGCAAGAGTCACACATGGGATTTATATAACATTTTCCTTTCTGCTGTGTAACTCAGTCACTGTATATGCTGAGAAACCACTCGACTCATTTTTTATTCTTATGTGGAATACTTCAATAGATTTCTAAAGTAGGCAAACACCTCCCAGGACACACAGTAATGTATACCTTTGTGTTGTCATGTGCATCACTGTGTATTCAGTTATAAAGCAACACATGGGCGGGTTTATCAACGGTGGAAACTCAATACTGTTTTTAGTGCTGCTTTTTTTGATGCCTAGAAACTTCTACTTGCAGTAAATAACTTAAGAAAAGAGCAGCAGCATCATATTTTCTGTCTTAACTCCTGGTGGAACGTGAATTTCAGTGGCTGCAGAGACAGCAGGGATGTCACATACTGTACCATACCACGCTGTATATTAACAGAACATTTCTGTTCATGTGGACGGCCTTGGATGATGTTTCAGTGCTACACATCAAACAGTGTGAGTGCGAGTGTGGTTCAGTCAATGCAATAACAACAATATTATAAAATAAATCTACCAGGTTCCATGATACAAAGCTGAAATCACAATAAACTGTTTTAAACACGTATGTAGCTCAATTCAGTCCAGTTTCTGTAAAACTTAGACTATATTTATGCATGCAGAAATAATTACAAAAGTTTAGTTATTAATAAGGAGGCAGTGACCAAGTTTTTCTTTTCTAGTACTTTACAATACTTAAACTAAGAACATCTACTGATCCCATGGCCGTGCTCTCTTTTTCTAACATTTAAAATGTGTACATTATTGAGACCCTAAGGTCTAAAGCTTGTGTGCACAAGCTAATTATCAAATTAAAGTGCTGAACCACATTAAAGCATTTTCAAATTGACCCTCTAGACTGTTCTTAATAAAGTGAGACACAAATACAGTTATACAGCATTTCTACATAGATGATTAGATAAGTATCTTATGTAAAATAATATGAAGCAAGGGTTTGTTGTAGCATTCTTGTGACTGAATGAATATAACTGAAAAAAGTGATGTTTTTTAAAACGAGATAGATAGAGAAATGGTATTAAATGTGCATCAGTCTCATAATCTCTATGAACAAATATCTGCATAAAGAGAAAAAGAGGTGGAACACATTGTCCAAAATGCAATCTTAGAACCCATCAGCCATCATCTGGTGATGATTTAGTTGCTATAAATAAATATCTCCATATAAATGCAGATACATTTTAGAAAACCTGATAAAAGCTAGCCTCCAACTCCATTCTTGTGTCTCACATTGCTAATTGGGCTGTAAACATTGACCAGCACAGAAGAGGACATCTTGGCCTGGATATCCTGACTACAACGGAAGCCCTGAAACACTGGCTGTTGGCTAAATCATTGCCGTCAGACGACAGCCAATGAGTTCCCAGATTGGTTTCATTATTGCTGTCTACTAACGCCAATATCAGCACCAATACCAATCTGGCGTCCTTAGTTACCAATGTGCTTGGAGGGTCATGATATTCACTGGGAAATGGACGTTGAAGATTGCTAAAGCCTTAAAAGGGCTTTCAGTTAACTGTTGCAATACATGAGGCCTGGTTTATTGATATGGACAGCTGTGTCTTAAGATTCATTACTCTTGGTTGTTGAACAGAACCATTAATCTTACAGAAAAGAGAGTTTTTGCACATCGAGACTGGGTGAACTGTCCTAGATCAACAGAACTTAAAATATTATATGAAATGGAGCTCACTGGACGTCAGGAGACAGAAAAGAAATTATTTTTGGCCTTATAGAATTATAGTCCGCAGATTGCATCACCGTGTCATCAAATGGGAAGTAATCTCACTGTAAAATGATTGTGAAGTAATAAAATCATCTGTCTAAAACCTCTGAACATATAATTGCTAAGCTGACATGAAAATTGTCTTTACATAAGAGTTTTGAGTACATCTTTGATCTTTTAATAATACAAGTTGTTCCTGACTCTTTGTGGATTTGAAGATTTTGTTCTCACCCCCCACCAAAGCCATCCCAGACACACTGTGCAGGGATTTGTAAGACATCAAAGATCTAAACTGGCCTTTACTATGTTCTATTTTTATTTGGAGGAAATTGAGGGTGAAACCTCTTTTTAGTAGCTTGCAGATAAAGTGTGGAGGCTGTGTGTTGCTGTCCCACAACTTTGAGTGATTCATGGGAAATACCCTGATTTTCTCTTGATGTTTTTCAATGGCAATAATTCTGCATTAACCCACATGGCAATGAAGCAGTCATAGTGTTTAGCTGTGTATGAAATATCACTTATCTGTGAGAGAACACAGACCTCCTGAGCTCTGTGCCTCTGTTTTGACTTCACATATTGTTATTATTATGACTTTCTGTTCTGATTCACAGTGAAGAGATTTTCTTTATCACTCAGTGTCTGGGTCACAGTGAAAGCTGAGATGTTGCTCACAGAATAATCCCAAAGACCTTTGACTCTGTGTTTTGGCTGCTGTCTCTAAGGTGTTTATTACCATGGCAGAGGTTGTGGAAATTATCTGCTTATGCCACAAAGTGATGTTGGCACATTTCTTAATTTACTCTCATGTCAAACGTAATACAGGGAGTTTTTAACTTGTTATGAAACAGCCGTAGTTTAACATTGATGCCTCTATATGACCTACATAATCAAACAAGACCATCAGCAAGAAGACTGGCTGAATCTGTATCGTTACTCTTAAAGGGATAGTTCAGATTGTTTGACTATTAGTTCATACAAACCTCCTTCAGTCTATTACCTGCAGTATATGCTGGTCACCATGTCAACAGTTTGGAGAAACAAAGAGAAGTCCTAGCACAAAGGCTAACCTGCAACAGGTCAGCCTTCATGCTAGGACTCATCTGTTGCAGACGAGGTCAGCAGAAAAACGCCATCAGACAGCACCTTACTTTGGCACTACATTTTCTCCACTGTAGTACTTTTGTACCTGCCTGTGCAGTGTGCACCGCAGATCAGCTGTTTGAGTCATTTGAGGTGTCAGATTTACAGAAGTTCATGAAAGAGGCAAAACATTCAAAAACATAAATGAGTGATTATGCCCTTCACTTTGGTGACAAGAGGATATCCATACGAATATACAGAAGAACCTTTGCAGAGGGAGACTTGAGTTAGTTTCTCATAATCCACTTCAGAAAAATAATCACTGCAAATGCAGAGTTGTAAGTCTTACACACTGAGTGTTGATGTCTCTATTCAGTGCAACTAGCCAATCTAAAGCCAATAATCACCCAAGAGAACACAGTGAAATGTATTTGGTGACCAGGACACTTGTTTGTTTGAATAGGTCAGTGAAAAAATATGCATGCATCAGTCTGACCTTGCAACTTTCTTCACCCAAACAGCTGATGCATAATGTAGTGGCAGCACACATAGGCCCTGTTATGCATAGGAATACAGAAGTACTACAGTTGACAAAATGTAGCGCCAAAGTAAAGGGCTGTCTGCCAGCAAACAGACTGTTTTTGAGGTGGCTGAAATACATTTTTCTGCTGACCCCGCCTGCTGCAGTTCAATGCTGAGCCTCCATCCTGGGACCTCTTTCTGCTTCTCCCAACTGGGAGTGTGTTGATCAGCCTCTAGTGTAGTTAATACACTGATTATCAATTACTACCTCATACAACCACTTAAAATAACCCATACTATCCCTTTAATGCCTTCCAGCAGGTCAGCATGCAGACCTATATTTACATTTTTCATGGCAAAGTTGCAGTGAGTAGTTTGTTAGCCAGTTGAAAAGAATCGGGTAGAATTTTCTTTAATTAATGTTATTTTTGACATGATATTTTGTGGTTATTATGGTGGAAAAACTACTGATTTTGTCCACAGGGCATCTAATATCAACATAATTATCTTTAACTTACATCCTTAATTTGCTGTCCCTACAAGCACAAGGTTTTAAATATCATTTTTTTAGTTTTGGGTAGGGCTGAAACTAACGATATTGTCATTGTCTAAAAATCTGTCAGTTTCTTTCTTGATTAACTGATTAGTTGTTTGGTCCTTTAAATGTTGATCAGTGTTTCCCAAAAGAAGAAATCCTCAGATTTCAGACAGTTGTTTTGTCCCAATATTCAGTTTACTATCATAGAGGACCAAAGAAAGTAGAACATGTTTACTTTGAGGAGCTGAAACCAGAGAATTTGGACATGTCTCAAAACGATTAACTGGTCCTTGCAGCTCTAGTTTTGGGTCATTGCAGAGAAAAGAGAAACAAATGAACTCAAGCTTTAAAAGAGATTTTATTTTTTGTGTCAAACCAACATTTTTCTTGGTGAGGAAGTAACTGTAGAGCTCTTCAACCACTTTAGGAAGGATGTTATAAAAAATATAGGACAAGATGGGAGATATTATAATGCCATACAAAGATAAGTTCAGTTTAAATTTGCTGTCATCTGTGGAGATGTTATAGTGAAGTCTGGATAGCTTCAGAGTGATTATAATCCCTGAGACTGTAGAAGTTCGTGTTTTAAGTGATCAACAGTCAGATAAGCGTCCTTCTTGGTAAAATCCTAAACCAGTGACTCCCACACCGGGTGGCTGTCTGAGTCCTGGCTGTGCAGAGAACTTAAGCCAGTGTCTGAGTCGTCGTCGTTCACACTGTGAGCTTTAGACAGACCCCTGGCCTGCTCCACCCACTCACTCTTCCTCTCCAAAGTGCTCATCATCCCCGTCTTATCACCCGCCCCGTGGCTACACGTCTCCTCCCTGGCCGTCCCTTCGTCTTCCTCTATGTCCAAAGAGTTCACTTTCTCCAGCAAATCCCTCATCTCCTTCTCCCTCGCCGCGCAAATCTCCTGGGTCAGCTCCAAATCGCTCCTAATAGCTTCTAAATCCGTGTTTAGGCGCAGACCGATGTATAAACTCGCATCTAGCTGCGTCCTGATCCTCTCTCCTTCCAACAGCAGCTCGTTTTCTGATGCTGTGTCCGCCGCGGGGATGGAGGGGAGCGGTGCATCTGCGTCTTGGCTCCGCAGCTCCTCTGTCCTCCGCTGCATCCAGCGGTGGTTCAGCTCCTCCTGCACCTGCATGGAGATGATGTCTATAAGCGCCTCCTGCTCCCACAGCTCCTCCTGTAGTCTCACCACCCCCTCGCACTGCTGGACATACTCCTGAAACTTAGCCAGAGTCTCAGGTGGACACAGCTTATCTCCCTCTCTGCTGGAGGCTGCAGCAGCGTCCACTAAATATGTGTCCTGCACATAATTAACCCCGTGTCTTTTAATTCTGTCCAAATGCACCTTCGCCTCGAACCTCTCAATCTCTGCGTCCAGCTCTGCGATCCTCTGGATCTGCTGACGGATGGTGTGATCCTGAGAGATCACCAGATGAGCCAGAGTCTCCATCTTCTCCGCACTGGACGCGTCTCTGTGCGCCGCCTGCTGCACCCTCTTTCTGTTGTTGATCTTCTCCAACTTTCTGAAAGCTTTCCGGACAATCCTGCGCTGTTTCTCGGGTGAGATGCCACCCATGGGAGACCACGCTGTCGTACCATTGGTGACACAGGGGCTGTGTTTGCTGAGAACCACCCGCGCCTCTGCGCTCCGGGGTCCGTGGTTCACCAGAGACGCCTCGTTTTTCACCAACACAAACTTCACGTTCCTCTGCTCCTCTCCCCACGCATCCCACAGCTTTAAAATCCTGGTTCTGTTGGGTAAAATCCTCTCGAAGCCTCTCCATTTCTCCACGATGCAGTAAGATTGTGGGCATGAAGCTGCGGAGAGGCCGGGCGTAGAGTTTTGGTCCTCGAGAAGCACTTTGACAACATCAGCGCAGCTTGTGCGCTTTGACAAGCCGAAGACGAGCTTCTCCTCCCGGCAGACCCACACTGAAATTTTACTGTCCACCGAGTCCATCGTGAATGTCAATTAATAAAAATCAGAGAAAAGTCATTCTTAAAGTAGATTTAAATCCACATGGAGAAAAGGCGCACTCATGTCCTCTGTGTGTTTGCGCGCTGCGTCCCGGACACATCTGAGGAGTTTCTGTAAGTTTGGAGCTCCATGTGTCCCTCTGTGCATCTCACTGAGGACCAGTCAACGAAACACTCTTGCGCCCTCACGAGACTGCTGTGATCACATGACTGCCACGAGCAAGTGTCGGGACAGAGAACTTAATATTTAGATTTCTGTGTAGAGAGGAGCCACCAGCTGGAGCCAGGACGGTTTCAGTATTGTTCACCAGCTAAATTATTACTTAAATATTCTGCTTAGTAATAAAGTTATTCAGTATTTATAATAATATCATGTAAATATCTGTTTAGACTTATTCACTCAAATTTCAGCAGACAATACAACACATAAAACTAAATAAAATAATAAATAATAATTTTGGAAAAAGTTGTATTATTACAAAAGCTACTACTATTACACTATTACAAAAGCTGCAGTGGGAGATTGCATTAAAACATTTTTTTTTCTTTAGGGGTGTTTTAGCTCTCATTTGGTCTGCCATCCCTAAGGGAGTTTTTGTTCATTAGCCACAAACAGTGAATGTAGACAGGACATGGCTGTTAAAGCTAGCATTATAACAATAATGATAAACATAGAACCTTCTGAACCTTCTGAAACAGTGCTGTAAAGGAAAAAAACTAAATTAAAACAAATAAGCACCATAGTTAAAGGTCCAATCTAAGATTTATGGGGATTTATTTGGCAGAATATGTCAAAATGGAATATAATAGTCCTAAGTATGTTTTCATTCATCTATAATCCCCTGAAGATAAGAATCACTGTGTTTTCATCACTTTAGATTCAGCTGTTTATATCTACAGAGCGCACAGATCCTGTTTGATGGGGGCCACTATGTTGAACCACCAAATTTCTACAGTAGCCCAGAATGGACAAACCAAACACTGGCTGTATATAGACTGCACAGTTGGAAGGGGAGAGTGAGACAAGCTGTTTAAAATCTGTAAGATTGCTGTTAGATGCCAAGAAATCCTCCACACTGAACCTTTAAATTAAAATACTTAAGCACCACAATTAAATAAAATCCAGCGAATTAAAGTACAGTGAATAAAATATACCCCCCATACACAAATAATACAATAGCTAAAATTTAAAGCAAAAACATAGGGGCCTATGTAGAACCATTTTAAAAGGTTATAAAGTTTTAAGAAGTGATTTAACACACTTTGTTTGGGCCTGTGTTGTGTTTGTGTAACATCTCAGACTCGGACTGATATCAGAATTTACGAGTAATTCCATGTCTTACTGTCATCTTCCTCCAGGCGCCTCTTTGTTTCCTTGTGGTCTCTTTACATTCATGACATGAAGTCTTTTGTTGGTGTTTGTGTCCACTCTTGTATGCAGGCATGTCACCTCTAAAACAGTTTCTCCATCTGGAAGAGTTCACTGTCATGACATGGCATGTGATTTTATGCACATGAAAAATACTGTTTAATGGGACCCTGAGATTTAAGTATCTGTTTTGTTTTTTTTATTAGATTTTGTACTTGATCCCTGAACCATTTTATCTGATGTAGCCACTGAAATTCTGTATGTAAAGTTTCCACATTAAACCAACTATTCAAATAATGACTAACCATTACATAAATTCAGACACATGAGAAAAAAGTATTGAGTTTACTGTAGAGCAGACTGTGATAGTATTTCACATTTGCTGCAGACACCAAGGCTGTCTGGTAGGTACAAAAAGATACAAAAAAATCCAGCAGCACATTGAGAGGACTGAGTGGAGCAGTGGCGACCTCTCCGTCTGTTGGATTTGTATTCATTGACGTGAACATTCAGGGTCAGTTTGCTTTTGTTGATATGAGTGAGTGGGCACAGATGCTGGATGGTGTAAATGACACCTTCAGATGCACAAGTGGTCAGAGATTTAAAAGTTCATCGCAAGGGTTAAAAACATTGCGCTAAAGTACTGAGGGAAAATGGCTGAGTGTTAACTGAGTGTTGTAACTGCTGCTTTGATTGGTCTGTCCTTGATACTTAAAGGCAAGTGGTGTCTATTTAAATTGTTGTGTAGATGACTGATTCATCAATTTGACTCTTTTAGCTTTTAGTTGATTACAATTTCCCCTCACAGCTTTCCAATGGCCTTGGAGAGATGTGAACTAATAAGTTTTGATTGTAAAGAAAGAGAGCAAACTGTTGCTCACTTCTGTCTATCTAATGTCTGATAGATGACAGACGTTACCTGCAGTTTTACTGGGTTGTCAGTGCTGCTGTATGTATCCCTGCAGGAGGGTTTTTGCTCTGTAGCAAATAAATCCAGGGACATTGTCATGAACATTTGTGTCTTTTATCAAAACTCGTGGATAAGAAGTGTGCGAGGCTGTGCACATGCAGTTTTAGTCTTGTTCTTAAAGTTTTGGTGGATTGTTTGTGTGCGAGAGTCAGTGACTAGTTCTTGGTGAAGTCTTTATCTTTGTTTTAAAGCAGTGGCTCCCAAACTTTTTTCTGGCATGGCCCCCCTTTCAGAAGCCAAAACAGGTTTGTGCCCTTCACCCCACAATTTTTTTTTTATCAAGTATTAACAATAACTGGGGATGGAACTAATTAAAATAAAAAATTTAAAAAAGGATTAATATGTCGGGTTAGCAGGATAGAGTCACCAAACTCGTGTTTATTTCCCCTACATACTCATTTGTTTCATTCTTTATGTCTCTCCTGGTCTTCCATGACACGCCTGTCCTCCATGAAAGGAGTGAAATAAGCAGTGAAACTGCAGTGAGCAAAGGCAGTCTCAAAAAAATAGATTCAGTGAGGCTGGGTACATGACATCATAAATGTAAGGAACCAATCCCATTAGTTGGGAGCGTGGTGCTATATACAGGGTGTCCATAAAGTCTCTTTACAATTCAACAAATTTATTACAAAAGCAAATGACTAGACAAATCTGTGGAGATAATTACAAAATGAAAAGTAGATATTGAAGTTTTTTGCCTCATTTAATACACCTCTAGTTGCATTATGCACATCAAGACGGTACTCGATTTCTTGCCATGTTCGCTGTAGCATCACCTCATCAATGGTGGCAATGACATCAGTGATCTTTTGCTTCATGTGTGAAGCATGAATGTGATTAAAAACTGATGATAACCACTGAGTACATAGAACAAATCTAATTAACATATCTCATCAGTTGCTTTTGTAATAAATTTTTTAAATTGTAAAGAGACTTTGTGGACACCCTGTATATATAGCAGTGATGCCCAGCTCACAGCAGAAACTGGACGTAGCAAGTTACTGTGATTAGCTTGTGAAACAGAGGAGAAGCCAGATGCAGCTTAGGGGTAGGGGTCATAGGGTTTGGAGAAGCCTTGAATACCAAATGAAGGCAAGGTGTAGAGTAGGGCTACACAATTAATTGAAATGTTATCAATATCGCAATATGGCTTTCTGCAGTTTTCAAATTGCAGGAGGTGCAATATTTGAGAGGCAAAATGTTTGTCAAAAAACTTCTAAATTAATGAATGACATTAGGCAGAGATGTCCTGTCCTACAAATCAGATTGTACATACTTAATAAAGTCTTCATTTGTTAGATTCCTGCAAAAAAAATAACGCCATAGTTATTTGACATTTTCAATCAAAATAAGAATAATAATGTAAAAATTACCACTACCTCTAAGATTGCAAGTCATATTGCAATTGCAATATCTGTCATAATAATCAGAACTTGATATTTTTTCAAAATCGTTCAGCCAAAGTGTAGAAGTTAAAACATGACTGGAGGAGGACTTTAAATGCTTTGATACAGATATAAATCTTAAATTTGCTGAATTTCTTCCATTCTGTTATTATTTGGAGACCCAAATAAAATACCTGTGGGTCCTGACCCATTCTATTGAAATGACTGCTGTACAGAGCCTCGTCAGATCAGGTCAAACGAGACACTAAACTAGAAAGCACTCAGAGAGCACACCTCTACTAATGTGCACAAACCCATATTATTATAATCAGTAAAATGAAATGTTTTAAAAATCTTCATCTGGATTTGCATCCAAGTACACGAGAACATAAACAATCATTCTGGCATTTGGAAAAATACTTACTGGGAAGTTTAAATTAAGTCAGACTGCATTATGGCCAATTAAATGCATCATGTTATTGTGTGCGCCACCTACTAGTAAAATATTCTCAGAATGTGTAGGATCAGTCAGTCATGTACACAATGTGTGCACAGAAAGGTGGTTTTGAAGTTTGAACTACAGAATCCAGGACCCATGATTTTACTTGAAACCCTCACAGTCCAGAAGTTGTTAATGAAAGTGTAAAAGGCTTTGTAAATGACCACATGGTGGCAGTATGCACTCCAAAAACTTTTTTTTCTTGAACTCTGAAAACACTTTTTATTGATCTCTCTTGAGTAGTTTTTCAGATGTTCTGCAGAAAGACATTCAGTTTTGAGCCCTTACACAAGATGAATTAGTATCAGCAGTATGCTGTGAGAATACTTGTAGCCCAGATGTAATAATCACCTCCACAATCACAATTTTCAGAATAGAAGTTTGCTTTGTGAACCTCAGACGCTATGAATTGACATCAACAAAATCTAATTTACTAACATTGCTAGTTTATTTTCCGACAGGCAGGAAAACAGGCTAATATTTCAATTTTTAGTTGACAAACACAATATCCTCTGATACATGTTGTTCAAATGGGCAGAATAAGTGTTGTTTGTGCTTTTTTTTAACTTATTATCTTAGCTATTTGTAATTGCAATAAAATATAGTGATTAAAGTGCCTAAGATGTGCTTTCAAATGTTGTTTGTGACTGTACACTGATTTCCCAATTTATGATTCAGTTTACTGGTGCCTTAACTAACAGGTTCAGTTAAAAAGGATGGAACTCGTAATGCATTTGCTTTTAATTAAACAATGTCTCCCTCTGGTGATGCTCCATGTTACTGCAGTGCTGTACATTAAATATGTTCCCTTACATGTGGGACAGTTAAATATAAAGCCAGTGAGAGGCTCCATCTGCTGTTGATCTGAGGTTCTTGCAGTTAAAGAGTTAAATGGATGCTTCCTCAGTCTATGCCAAACAGAACCATGTTTGTAATAGTGTTGGCTACACGAATACTCACAACTTCGGCACAATAATTATGTTAAATGTTTAATTAAAGTGACAAAAAGGAGGCAATATTTTCTGATTTATTTAACTTCAATATTGCATACATACAAAGTATCTAGAAAGCTACAAAATATCTACTATTATCAAGAAGGCATCATAATGTTACGGAGCAAAGACAAGACCATATGCAGAACACAGAAACATTGCAGAGCTTCTTTTCTCTCCTTTGCTCCAACACTTTTACTGTCATGGATACGAAAAGATATCACACATCTGTACCAAGAAAAGCTAAGATATAATTTTGTACAAAGCACCTTTTTACAAAAACAAGTCTGCACACAAAACCCAAAATGTGTGTGTATGATAACTATATGTGAGCTATGTGAAAAATCACTTTAAAGCCACCATCTGAAAATGGTCATAAAACAAAAAAAGGTACCAGTACCTACTCTTCGACAGAATTACAAATAACAAGCGCTAAACTGCTGATATGTTTGTAGCATGATTCCTCAACTTAGCTGATTTATTTATTTTTTTCATTTTTAACGTGTCCATTTTCTCTTCAAATGGTCCACCAGACATTCGTGCCATCAAAGGCATCAGTCCTGCTGTTTTTAGCGTTGAAACGACATGTCAAAATGTACCAGCAGTGCAGCAGCAACATCATTACCATCTTACTGGGCTTGCAATATACAGACAATGTCATCACAAAACCAAGTACAACTGTATACAAGTACAATAAGAAAACAGGAACATCTCACTAAGTAATCAATAAATGTGAACAGATACACAGGGTAAACATAAGAAAAAGCCTATTAAAAGTCCACAGTGTCCACAGGACTGTGGCAAAATACTGAATGATTGAGCTTTATCTGCATCCACCAGAGACATTGTCTGCAATTATTTAGAGCTTCTTCGGTTAAAATACTTTAGATGATTATAATTCTTTTGTAAGAAACAGTAAATGTTTGAGTAGCTATGGTCCTTAACAGCGAAAAGTATTAACCTCGACGGCCTCGTCCACGTTAGCAGTTGTGAAAAATGATCTCAAACAGGTTTTGGAAACAGATTTAACCACATTAAAAACTGTTAGAATTACTCTTAAATAAACTTTCACTTTCTGTTCTGAAAGATAATAAACGATAAAAAGCTTGTGTCGCGCCCTGCCTCGTCGACATCACAGCTGTGTCTGCATCATCAGCGGTAACATTGTGAAAGTGTGATGTTTTCTGTGGTTTTCACATCATGCGAGCGTGCGGTCGCGGGAAATAGGAAACCATAATGTTTCAAAAAAACAAAACAAAACATTTTTTTCTTAAAAAAAAACAAAAAAAAAACAAAAAAAAACACTTGAACCTGCAAGTGTGCACGGAGCAGACAGCTGCAGTGTTTCTATGAGTTGACATCCTGCATGCAGTCAGCGGCTGTACGTTATCAGCAGGTCTTTTCAGTCTTTGACCTCAAGCAAAGAAATAGATTTTCTTTCAAATACATCATTTGTGAAATCAATTTACAATGTAAATAAAAATGAATATATCATTTATTTATCTTAACCAGTAACCAGCTTTCCCCTGCTGCCATTACAATCCTTTAAAAAGGCAATGTGGTGATTGGTTTCACTTATGTCTCATTTTTGGTCTAGCAACATTTAATTTTTTAATTTCTGTTTGATCTTTTCGAAGCTGGAAATTTTAAACTAAAGGCACTTCCTTGCTACCATGCAGGACATGACAAAAGATTGACTGTATCTCTGTATTTTTGGTCTTCTACAACAGGAAAGGCAGTCAGTCTGTGTTTATAGTACACTCTCTGAAAAAGGCTGATGTTTCAGGAACATACTACAGTGTTAAAGAGAAAAATATAACCTGTATTATAACTGTTACTGTTATTATAACTTAATTTTAACGAGAAAAACAAAAACTGTATTTCTAGGAGTGTACCAATTATAAGAAACATGATTTCTCAGATGTACCAAGTAATATAACGGTGAGTTATTTTTGCCTTTTTCATCCACAAAACTGATTTTTAGACTTAAAAACAAAGCAAAGGGTGATGTTAGAGTATATTCTAAGGCACTGTACATCTACACTTTGGCAGATAGGATTGTGAATTTCTTCCACAAAGCAAACACATAAAGAGTCTTCCTGCGTGGAGATCACAGTTTTAGTGGCATCTTTTGGAGTTCACACAGCTGGAACATGTTTAAGGCTGGGGATCGGCGTAGGCCACAGAAACATGTGAACATAATGTGGAGGCAGCAACACTCTGGCTTGGAGTTATTACACCGCGATCCCAGAGGGGAACGATATTCTGAGAGTCTGTTCAGGGTTAGGATGGAGAAGCCACAGCATACCGAGCACGGCCTGCTGTCTACGAGTGATTAAATGTTAGGATTATTTAAAATGTTATTCTAAAACCACAGACCTAACAGGGGAATAAAAAGTAAGCATCTCTAAGGCAAGTTCAGGGATAGAAACAAAGTGCTTTTGGACAAGATGAGAGTCTGAGTCAGTTTAAGACTGCTTCAAATTTCACCAAATTATTCTCCTCAAATAGACTCTCCTAGGAAAGACTCATGGCAACACTTCATAATAACCATCATTATTAAATGGTGAACTGATAGTTAATTTAACTTTTAACAATCATTCAAATGTTTATATAGATTTTATAAAATCACACACAACAGTGTAGACACAACAGTTGCAGCTTTTTATAATAATATAATTTTTAAATTTATAGATGCACTACACAGTATTTATCAACCATTTACTAACTATTATAAATATCATTTGTAGCTTTACAGTAACCATCCGGTCATTTTAGCACTGCTATGAGGTTAGCAATGATAAATCTGCTATGTCTGGGAAGACTTTGAAAATGAAGGCAACAAAACAAGTAAGGAAGGTTTAGGAAAAGATTATGCTTTGTGTTAGAATGAGTATGTTACTTAAGCTCACTGTACATTATCCTTTATTTATTACACAGCTACTTACTTTGAAAAGCAATAATTTGATACAAAATATTATTTTAATAATAATAATTTAAAATTATATTATTGATTAAAAAATATTTTATGGCTCCTCCAGTGTCTATGATGTGAACCGTGTCCATAGCAACAGTCTGTTATAAAGAAATAACAGACCTTAGAATGCTGTAATTGACCAATCAGAATGAAGTAATGTAATATGTAATACACCTATATATCGTGTCAAAGTTATTAATCATCAGTTGCAGCTTTATACTAGCAATCCAAACAATGTCTGTAAACTTTTACAAACTAATTATTAACTACAGCTGCAACTAACAAATATTTTCATGAATAATTTGCTTGTTATTTTCACGATTATTCAATTAGTCTATATCATTTCACAAAATTGTGAAAAAGGCTCCTCACAATTTCCCAAAGTGAAATTTCAAATTGTTTGTCCAACCAACAGTATGAAACTCAAAGACTCTTCATTTACTTTCATAAATGACAAAGAAAAGCAGCAAATCCTCACATTTAAGAAGCAAGAACCGGCAAATGTTTGACATTTTAGCTTTAAAAATGACTAAAATGATCAATCATTTATCAAAATAGTTGACAACTAATTTTCTTTTGATTGATTAATAATAGAGCTGCAATGAGTAGTCAATTAACCATTAACAAAGTGTCACAAATATTTGGTCCATCTCTCTATGTAATGATTTCTTAAAGGTTTACAAATATTTGTTATTCAACAATACTTAATACTGTTTAACAGTGAAATTACTTTTAGCTCAAGTTTAATTATCTAGGAATTCATCATTTATTAATGATGGTTATTATAAAGTGTTACCAGACTGTTTGCAGCTCAGAAATGCTTAGCAGGTGGTAAGACTTCCTACATTTATGGAACAGATGCAAAATATTTGTAGTATTTTTCACAGTGCTTTCATTCTGTTAGTGTATAAGACTTGGAGTGCTTCAACAGGGATAAATATACGCCTGAATGCTGAGTTGTTTTTGTAGAAATAGCAGTAATTTAGCCTCCAACTACTGTCTTTGTAGTGTTGTTAGTTTTGTTTCTTTGGAACATCTATTGGCTGTGGGTGCATGTCTGTATATTGACAGTATGTATGCTCACAAAATGATAAACTACAGACATATAAAACACACTCAAACATATTACACAGACCACATCAGGCCACTGATAAAAAAGGCCAGCATCCTTTTTTTTCTTAGTCTACATAACAAAGCAAAAAGAAACAACACACACATTTCCATTTACCAAATTAATCCAGTAAATTCTTTAAGAACGGCCACATTTATACCCAACAGAGACCAACTCAACATATTTTAAAAGGAGAATTCCCATATTTAAACATAAAACAACTGTACCGCACTTCACAGCTGCAGTCAAATAACAAACACTTTATATTAAAACAAATTTCTAACAACTGACTTCACCCGATACCATGACCAAAAAGCATTGTAGGTGTGACTTTCAGGTAGAGGCACTGCCACTTGTTTTGAGGTTGGTAAGTCTATGAAGAGGGGGATTGAGT
Source organism: Lutjanus erythropterus (assembly GCF_056507025.1). Lineage (NCBI taxonomy): Eukaryota > Metazoa > Chordata > Actinopteri > Lutjaniformes > Lutjanidae > Lutjanus > Lutjanus erythropterus. Next base: position 22,791,730 of record NC_139317.1, read on the forward strand.
TGAGGGAGGAGGGGAGCACAGAGCCTCTCATTCCTTTACCAGTCTGTAGATATGATGCTGGGCGCCGTGCTCACTGTTTGAAACTTCAAACACACACGCCATACACAGCAGCGTCTCCTGGGTGTCCCTATTTGTCACCACCTGCAAGAGAAGAAATGGTCACTTTCTAGTATTATTATACTCAGAGTAATCTTTTGACATGAATGAAAAGGTGTTGCCATATTTCCATATTTTACTTGTATGTAAGGCCACTAAAATTCAGCAAATTTGGAATATCCAGATGTGCAACATCAGCTATCTTTGGCTGTGTTCATAGTGGTCTTACTGTTTTTGTAGGTCACACCAAATATATTTATAATTTTATTATTTTTTTAATTATTATTCTCTATTTTTAATTGTTTAATTAGTGTGAATTCTACCTTTTAAAAAAAGAAACCACAGCTATACAGTGCTTAATAAATTTATTAGACCACCACCCAATGTAAGGTTTATGCCACAGCTGCCCTAAATTAACAGCATTGGTAATTACCAAAATCATTTTTTATGTTTCTGTAATGGTTAATACACCAGTATGTAGAAGCTCTTTAACCGAAATTATATTTTTAATTCTAAAATATAATTATTATTGTTATCCACGAATTTTCAAATATGCTGTTTTACAAAAAAACAGAAAAAAAGAGTAAAGCACATTATTATTTCTTGATTACGATGTCAAATTATAGTTGTTTACTTGCATTCCTGAACAGAAAAATTTTGTTTTAGTGGTTGAATATTATGCTTGGTTCATTTCTGACTTGAGGCCTGCAAACATCCAGAAACACCTCAGATTTGCCAGGGAGCACAAACACTGGACACTGGTGTTTATGTCCGTAGAAAAGCTGTGTAACATTTTTATGCCAGATGCACTGCACCCACAGTGAAACACGGTGGAGATTCCATTATGGTATGGGGTTTCATTTGTGGAAACGGCGTAGGCAAATAAGTGAAAATCGACAGTATCATGAACAAGAACGTCTACCACGACATCTTAGTGCATCATGGAATCTGGACTGAATCTGATTGGTCGTGGGTTCGTATACCAACAAGACAACGACCCCAAGCAAACTTCAAAGCTGTGCAGAGACTATTTGACCAAGAAAAAGGGATCTGGAGTTCTAGAACTGATGGACTGGCAAAGTCAAAATATGGATTTGAATCCTATTGAACAAATGTGGGATTTAGTAAATTCAAAGATTGACTGCACAAAAGTTTAATCTAAAGTCAGTCTATGAGAACAGCTAGGAACTATTTGGAACTCAATAACAAAAGAGACTGTCAAAAAGTACATAAAAACAATACCAGCAAGAATGCAAGCTGTTATCAAAGCCAAAGGAGGCCATACAAAATATTATGTTTTTTGGTTATGTGTGAAAAAGGACTATTTAGTTGTTTCAGTTTATTCGCCAAATAAATAACTAACATTTTTAGTTTTAAACAAGTTTTTGAAAGATTTCTAAAATATTTGTTTGCTCATTTTTATGACAGGTGGTCTAATAAATTTGTTAAGCACTGTAGATTTTTATTTAAAGCATCGTTTCATGATAACAATCAAGAGTTTAAAAAAAAATAAATCTAGCTTACTGTGTAGTCAACAGTCTACAGATTTCAATTTGTAGCCTAAGCACTTGCTACTGAGTGAAAGTTAAGTTTAAGAAAAAGTAAACTAATTGATTTAGTTGCTGCTCAGGACATTACTGCTAAGCACATATTAAACCTGAAATCAAGCAGTGATATTCTTATAAAAGTGAAGAACATATGCATGTTATCATTTCTGTATTACCGCTTTATGAGCAAATAGCACACAACATACACACTGGGGATGCACAATAAATATTGGGGACAGTAAATTACCAGCTGGGATTTTATATTGTTATTTATTATTCTGGTAATGAAATTAAAGCCAGTAACTATCGGCTACAATATCTAATTCGACAGATTATGTCAAAGCATTTAATTTAAAGTTTCTGGCAAAATACTTTATAAAACCAAAGTATGTTTTTGAGGTTGTTTTGATTTGACATTTGAAGAGTCAGAACTGTTCTATGTTTTTTTGTCATAGTGATTATCAGTTAGATTTAGTTCAGTCAGAGCTGTGCAACATTAAATCTGTTTGCTCACTACTACATCTTAGCTTTTCTTACCCTTGGTTGTGCACAAACTACAGGTTAACTTTTAAAAATTTGAATATGTGAAATTATCAGTCAGCTTTTCACCATGAGAATCAGGTAATTAAGTTATCATGCACAATACACAATATGTTTTTTTTTTCTTTGTTTTTTTTTAATTAATAGTTGGCTGAAAAAAAAACATAATGTGCATCCCTAATACAGAACTTGAAATTAAAAAGAGAAGATATGAAAATTGAAAACAGAACATCAATTAAGTGAACATATGAGGCCGTAGGTATAGATCTTTTACTTTGACACACTGCTGTCATTATGCTGATCAGTGCTTTCTTGATGGCAGCCTTTGACATCAAATCAATAATTACTATATTAACTCTTTTCAGGGCATCATTGTCAGGATAAAAGTACAGATATTGAGATGCAGTTTATTAAGAACAAAACATGACTGTTATTTTCAGTTCCTCCTACAGATTTCAGAGCTTTTTGAGACATTCTTAATTATCCTCTAACATGAAGCAGACATTCATTGATCTCTTAAATTGTGATGCTTTTGGGAAACACGTCCTAATCTTTAAAATATTAGTAGGATGGATTTTATGATCATCTTTGCCTGAAGATGCATTTGGGCCCTGGTTACTGTTTTGTGTGCACACCCCCCACATGAGTCTTCTTATTTATTTTTTTTTGCTTTCTATCTAGCGGTGAGTGACCCTTTAAGACCCCATGTGATGGCTAATAACAGGGGTTCCTGCCCCCTCTTATCCTCCCCTTTCCCCTGCAGATAATGAGGCTCCTCACACTGTGTTTCATCCCCTGTGGAATGAGAGCAATGTAGGACCAGTGAGAGGAAGTCATCTCAAGGCCCAGTCAGCCCCCCACACTTTTAGGTTTTTTATAAAGCCAGCTGGAGCCACCAAACACACCCTGACAGCAAAAAGGAGATGAAGAATGAGAGTCCTGGAGAGGGATCTCGCCCACTCAGGCCAGTGAGGTGATGATTACCAATAAGATAGTGAAGTTCTCCAGCACACTGTTCATCATGTATTTCTCTGGCAGATGTTTTAGCTTATGGATGAAGTTGATCATGTATTCACACATGGGAGACCGGCTTATCCGATAGACAAAGCGTCCATTCTCAAACCTTGCATATTCAGTCTGTGGGAAAAGGAGAAAATAATTAAAAATTAAAGTAGTTTGAGAAACAAAATCCACACCAGTAGTTTCTTCCATTTCACAGGATGGTGAGACTTGAATTCTTACCTCAACTTTCTCCACCACCTGCTTGCCGAAGGAGCAGACTTTTGTTGAACATGTGATGGTCATGTTCTCTGAGCTCTCATACTGACTAGTGACTCCGTAGAAAGATCCACTATCATCTTGAATGTTGCAGTTCAAGTCAGCCTGGGAACCAGATTTAAAAAAGGTCTTGAGTGAAGATTAACATTTGTATTTAGGGTGCACTTTGCCAAAATAAACTCTGCACAAAGCCATGGTAACACAAGTAAAGGCAGCATATTAAAATGGTGACATAAAATACCTGTGCCAAAGATTTTTTAGCATTTCACTCGAGTAAAGTAAGCTTTGCCTGCACACCTGTACACAGACAGGTGTGCAGGAGAATGAATAAACCCCATGTCACAATTCATTAGTCAGCTCAAAAAGAGAAAAACAACATGATATAGAAGTTTCAAAAAATCAGATAAAACAAACATATTTATATAGATGCCTTAGTCATTTTAGTGGAATTATGACCAAAACACATAAACGGGATATTTTGTAGTTGGACAGAGAAACTTGTCAGTGCTCTCTGGTGGACAAACTACGTCATGCAGACACTGTTTTCAAATCTGTTACCTAGTTTGGAACTGTTGTACTGCAATACTGTGTTATCAACTGACATATACATATATATCCCTGATTTTTGAATCTGCTGTTGATTCTCCCACAATGCAATACACAAAGGCATTGGAGCTAGAGGAGCTGCTCACAGCTTAAACACTTGGTTAAACCTGTAATAACTGTTTTTGTTTGTTTGTTTGTTTTTTGTCCAGTTGGGGGCAGTGGAAACAAGTTGTGAGCATAACATTGTCATACAAACTTACAAAGTGATGATATATCAAACTTGTTAGGGAATATTTGTGTATTTGTACATGCAGCTGTCACTGAGCACCGTTATCATTTATTTGGTGTCATTTTCCTCATCTATGCTTTCTTAAATAGTTGTAAATACTATTTTTTTGTATTTGATATTTGTGTTGAGCAAACTGAGAGAATAACCTTTTATATATTATCTTTGGTAATTGTGTCAACAGTACATTTCAAACAAAATTCAACAAAACATAAGTGGATCTGATTGATAGTTAGCCAACCCAGACTGTCATGCATGTCTGTAAACACTCTGAAGCACAACATGTTGCTTTACTGTGAGCTACTTGAATTTTTTTTTTTATTCTCTTTGTTGCACTAGACCAAATCATAAAATGATAGTCAGCTGTGACAGAACTAAAGCATTCAGAGCATGTATGATGACATCTGTTGGCATAACATTTAATACTCTCCTAACAATTGACACACCCCTACCCATCTAGCTCACAATGCAATTAATTAGTTTAGATCATCATTTATAATCCAAGGTTATATGTAGACATTTTGTCTCTTGTACTTATTCAACCAATATAATGTTTATATTTGATTTCAATACTGGTTGGACTTTGATTGATACCTAGATCCTATTATCATTATAAGTCAGAATTATATTTTAAAGGCTTAAATGTGGCAGCTAAAAAATGTTGAACATTAAGAATTCTTTTGTCTGATCAAGAGCTGTCGAGATTAACCATGTACATCGCATATCAAATTAGAAGATCTCAGCCACATCTGAATACGCATGTTAATGTGTCCATATTGGAAAAAAATTCTAAAGAGGATTAAATGAAGTTACGTTAAAAGACTGATTTACAAGGTTGAACGGGTCTGCTCCTGGAGGGCAGCCTTTCTATGCCACCAACATCCTGTTCATTATGGATACAAAAAGAGGAGACGTCCTCCTACAACATTCTCCTCCTTCATTAAGCAAAGCAGTTATACATTCATTATTGTGCAGATTCTGTCTTTCATTTGAAATTTAGATTGGCCGGTCACTTCAAAAGGAATTTGAGGGGACTTGGTCCAAGTGCATACGATCCTACTTTGTTGGCTGCCGCTAGTTAGCATTTTGCATCAGGGAGGAAATACATGCAATGTTTAAACAGCCATTAGGAGTGCAACCAGGTCACTCCATTGTTTGGAGATATTACATTGAATTAGTGAGTGCTTTGATCAAAAGCTCTCCTGCTATGCAAGTCCAAATACAGCAGAGTGCATTCTGCAAACATTAAGAGAGCAATCTTCTCTGTGTAGACTGATTACACCTAATCACTACAGACGAACCTGAACAGACTGTTAGTGAAGAGGATTCACGACGTGCACCAGGTCACAATGATATTTAAGACTGATGCATGTGAAACATAATCAAACTGTAACGTCACGGCTTGACAAATTATACTCACCCAGAATTTTATAAGGAAGAAGGAATTCTGGGGACCTTTTCCGTACAGTTCCTTCAGTCCTCCTTTCTTTTCTGGGAATTTGTCATAAATCTGACGAATGTCCACAGACTCCAGCAGGGCGTCACTGTAGGAATGATTTGTCTGTCCGATATGTACAAATAGGTGCTTGTTGTACTGAAAGGAGGAAATACACGGCATTAGAACATAATTTAAAATGTGAGACTGTTTGAGATTGTATCATTTTGATTTTAGAAAAGAAGTAAAACACAAATCAGTCTGAATTTTAACAATAAAAGTAACAAACATGATCTATGACAGAGTTCCTACACCTTTTCCAAAGTCTAATGCAAGCACTTTTCAAGAATTTTCACTATGCATTTTCAAGCTTTTCCAGCACCTTCCATCTGTGGTAAATTACTTAATCATTTTGAGAATCTGAATATAATTAATTCAGTTATTCATCACAATAAATCAACTGTTACTGTGCTGTAAACAAACAAAATTGTGTTTCATAACTCCATTATATTACAGGGGAGTGACATATTAAAGGAAAACACAACAAAGTTTCATGTTTCAGAATGTGTCACCTGTCTGCAAGTAGATGTGGCAGTCTAACTAAGCCAATATATGACTTATTTTATTCCTTTATCTAATATAATAACAATTTTGAGCAGTCTCAAGCACTTCATCCAAAATCAAACTCTATATTCAAGTGTTTTCAAGGATTTCCAGCACCTTTATGAACCCTCATAAGGTATTACACATCAATAACAATAAAATCATTCACAGTTACTGACATATAATATACCAATTATGGCAAATAACCACTACAATGAGCACAAAGTGACTAGAATTAGATTGTAACAATACACTCTGATAATGAGAATAATAATCCAATGCCAGACTGCTTTTTATTTGGGTGTCTGCATGGTTTTTGTCATGTTTTTTATCTTATGATGCACAAATTAAGTGATATCATTCTGCTCCTCTAAAGTCCAAAACAAACTGACTCATTTGTATTAAACCAAGCAGGGAAAACAGACTGCCTCACTTGAATACTACAAGCTTAGGTTGTGACTTGTGAAACTGTGAATTATTTTACTGTATGGTTTTGCTTGATTTATTGCTTGAGATAGATCCATCTAGGTAAGAATCTGAGGTTTCATTTTCTCAAAAGCTAATGGTAGATGAGCATAATTCAGTCTTTGCTCACATGAAAGGCAATATTTCTGCATCAAAGGCTACAATCAACCTGCAATATGGAATAAAGGGTAAGTGCTCTGCTATCAAAATAACATTTAGGTCTGCTCTAGTCCTTAAACTTTTCTACTGAATATTGGGATTTTACAAAGTGAATACAAATTGTGGTCCTTAAAACCTCAAACAGACGATGCATAGTGAAAAAATCAGAATGACAAGCAGCAAATCAGAGAATAACATTTGATTCTCAGAGGTTCATTGCTCTTGTTGCGACTGTATGAAACCCTGTCATGTGGCTGCGCTTCAGTTTAAAAGCTCACAGAGCAGCCTCTCCAGCATGTAGCCTTTAGGGCAAAGGCTACAATTTCAAGCATTAAGCTGACCGTTAGATTAATGGCCATTGTCATGCCCTATTGATACCAAAAGAAAGTGCACAAGAAAATATGGACAAACATTAAAAAACTGCTAGAGCAAACAAGAAATGTGAGACCACAGACTTGAAGCTGCTGATTAGTCAACTCACACTCGGCGAGTCTCGCTGAGCTGAAGTCTGCAGCATAAATATAGTTTTGGCGTGCCTTTTAAGGAACTGATTAATATACAGTCGTTCATTATTTTTGCAGGTTTTCATGCTGTGTGTCCCTACAGGGCCAGGCTTCTCCCCTCTCAGTTTGTTCTGGCCTCCTCTCAGCTGACTCTCTGCCTGGGAAAATGTCCCAGTGTATTCATAGAGGAAAGGAGCGGGTGATAAGAGGTGGGAATGAACACCGCGAGATAGTGATATTTCATGCTTTAGTATAACGCTCCACTCACTGAGTCTGGGTCTCTCTGCTGCTCTAGGAAGGCGGAGAACTCTACCAGTCGGAGTTTGGATGTGCCGATGGAGCGGCCCTGCCATGCTGGTGCCGTGGGAGCTGGAGCGGCAGTGGGCTCGTAACCTGTAGTAACATCACAATAACTTTAAAACATCCATCCTGTATGTGGGTTGTGTTAAAACACAGCACGGATATGTTTATTTTAAGACACTATAACAAATAATACCCCTATGTCATATTTGAGAAATTGTTTGAGAGGTTTCAGGGACATCTGTTGGGATTTAGGTTCCATAAACCAGTTAGGTTTATGGAACAACTGTAATGATGAAATGAAAACATATTCAATATGCATAAATTTAACATCATGTTGGCAAATAATACTGAACACATATGGGATGGATGATCGGAAAGGGGGACAAGCACAGGTTAGTTGGTTGATTCTGACTTGTTTGCTTTATTCTGTTTATTTGCAGTTGCTGTGTTGTAAATGTATACGTTTGATTTTGAGTTGTGTATGGTGAAAACTGGGGCAAAGAGGAATGAATGTTCATGTCTTATTTCAAGAATAAAACATAATAAACAACTGAAACTGGGAAAAATACGAACAAAAAAAAAAAATATAGCAACAGTTTTTTCAACATTTTTATCCCAATTCATAACATTTGTTTTCTAGTGTAACAACAAAGAACAGCCTCATGATTGATTTTATATAAAATAACGTAATATGATGTAAAGTAAGTCCAACGTCTCCATGAGTTACATATCAACAGATGTGTGTTTTGATTTCAGGTTTTAAAACAGAATGTTTCTATTTTACTATTTTTACTTTGACACAGCAGCACCCATCAAATTTACAATCAATCCTTAATAACAAAAAACCTTACAAGGATACAAATAAATTGGTTGTCTGAGCACACCTTGATGTCTATTTCTGGTATCTATTATTCAAATCTTTACTCGCTGCCTCCAAATAACCTGTAAATTGTGGAATCTACTCAATGTGCATAACCTTTAAACTATTTTAAAGCTGCTGTTTCTGCTTTTCTTTATGTTTTATATTTTGATTTTCATATTTTTCTGATGCACAGAGAGAAGCAATTAACAATTTCATTGTACCTGTCATCACAGGATTTCCTGCAGTTTCATTAATTGATTGGGGTAAATTTTGAAATTTGGCCAATATCAGGTGCTTAAAAGTGCTAAAAATAAACCATAGCTGCCAACAGCCAAACATTTCAAAAAAACAAAACTTAACTGATTTAAAAACTCCCGTTGTTAAAATTGATTTAATTTTCATCTCAAACCAGATCCTCAAATGCCCACATTATCTCTCCTCCTCCCTCCTGGAGCTCCACTGTAGATAACGTGCTCTGGGGGAAATGTAGGTGAGTTCAAAGTATCAAAAGCTGCTTTTATTGTTGTTGCTATCTCCCAAGCATTTTCACCTCTCTGTATCAACCCATTTGTTTTACAGCAAGACAATCTGCCAATTCTCTCAGTAAGATTAAAGGAACAGATTTCACAACTGTGGAGGCTTTCAAACGCTTTACACCAAGCAGGGAAATACACATGTGGAGATGGAGTGAGACTGAATACAGTAAACTGTGTTGTGCATGTTGCCTGTCAAAGACTTTAGGTGGGGATGTGATAAACAAAGTTGAATTTAAAATGCCTCCAATTGAGTAAACAATTGCAGAAAGTGCGGTGTACATTGTGGGCAATTTTTCCTTTAATGCTTTTTACTTGTGTAAATTCTTACTTGAAATTGCTGTTGTGACTGCTGGCTGGATGGGATAGGCTTGCTGGGTGAAAGGCTTAATACTGGAACAGAAAATTATAAAAAGTCATAAGAAAAAAAACACTTCCATAACACAGTACATTCAACTTATTGCTTAAGTTTAAGTTGTCTTTTTCTGATCAAGTATATACTCACTCTTGTGAGGATCCTGGCTGACCAGTCGATATCATCCCCTGCCATAACTAGATATATAAATAGACAACAAAGAACATCCAATTGTGAGCAGCTGTTAGCAACAAGATCAAAATGTCTCTTAGCTGTATGTTCAGTGGATGTAGTTATCTTGACTAGCACTCCTTTTGATCATGTGCTTATCTGATAGGGGCAGTTGTGCAAAGCTGTGGTGTGTAATGTGATTTGGCCCGGGCGTAGGCGCGGTTGGCCCCGTGGCTGCACTGGGTGAAGCTGGACGGGATGGATCAATAGTAGGGTGCCGACGAGGGTCTTACCCCTGCTCCAGGGAAGGCTGGGCGCGGGATGCCTGGCAGTCCAAGCTTGTTGTGAATAGCCGTGGCAGAGACGATCTGAGCCGAGGACATGGAGGCCATGCTCTGGAGGGCTTTGTCCTTCACTGCTTGGTCCTTTAACAGCAGTCACAAAAGGCTTAGCACTCACACAGAAGAGGGGGGGGGGGGGGGGCATGTTGCAGAGGTAGCAACAACCAGACTCCAAACAACACACTGAAAGCACCACTGACCTCTCACAACAGTAAACAGCAAGCAGGTTAAAAGAAGATGCATCTACGTTGCTATTTAAGTGTAGGCTTTTTTTAAAAGGAATGCGTCAAACAATGCCAAATGAATTCCAATATACAATGGTTGGCAGAGGTATGCACTTAAAGAAACTTTGCTTGTTGACTAATCCACCTCTAAAATACAGATAAAAAAAAACTCATTCAGCAGCACTTCTGTCAAGGCTGCATTTGTCTGTATGTCAAAACACATCTAAACATTGTGAAGAATTTCTCAAGTTAAACTGAAGGACACAAATCCCATTGGTTAAGAGTCTTTTGAAGCTTCAGTTAGTTCATTTTCTTTAATCTTTGGATGTTTAGAAATTATAGGCCATAGCTACATTAATTACATTAAATGGCAATGCTTAATTAGTGGAACAGTAATTCACAAAGAAACGCAGAAGCCTGAAGAAGAAGTGCCCTACACATTGAATGTTGTTTTGGACGTAACTGTTTGTTAATGCACATTAACAAAGATATTTAAAGGGGTAGTTCAGATTATTTATGGTGGGGTTGTATGAGGTATGTATTAACAGTCAATGTACCTACAGTAGATCCCTTTAGGCACACCCCAAGTTTGAAGCAGAGAGGAGTACCAGCATGGAAGCCAAGCAATGAGTTGCTGTGCACAGGGTCAGCAAAAGATTTTTTTGCCACTTAAAAAAGGTCCACCTAAAAGAAATCACTCATTATAGTGTATGTTATATTTAGAATATTTTCACAGCTTTACTTTGCCATCAGAGAGCATTTTCTGAGGAAAAACTGCTGTTACCTAAGCCAAATACCACAAAAACCAACCAAACTCAATGGATGAAATCAGTCATTGTACCTTGTAAAACATGTGAGGTGCTGAACTTCTGCTGCCTGAATCTGTTTTTTGTGTCTTTTTGTTGAATCTGCACTATCCTTTTAAAACAACGTCACACAAAAACAAACAAATTTAAGAGATTGAGGCAGCATTAGACCAGCAACTCCCATCTTCTCAGAGGGAAAATTACTGATTCGCCTATGGAGTTAAGTTGGTTTGCAAATGAACTAATGATAGCATACACTTAAAAAAGGTCAACCTACAAAAAATCTCACTTTAAGTAGCTAAAATACCTTTTGTAGCCAACTCCTTCCACAGCAGTTCATTGCTTCTCCTAACTGGGGGCGTGCCAACCTGCATCTACTGACTATGGATTAAATAGTCTGAACTATTCCTTTAAAGTCATACTGAGCCTGCTAAATTCAGTGTAAATGCTATAGCAGAGTGCATACTTGGGCAGCCCATACACACTAGCAAACCCATGCAGACTCACTGGTGGCAGAAGCTAAAAAGGTAAGCATGCTGGCAACAGATGCTGGTGGAGCAAAGTCAAGCTACAGTTTGATAATAGTATGATGACACAAAGTGACACCAATAAACTAGGAAAACACTGGGAAGCAGCTATTGTGTCACTATGGCGGGAGAACAAACTTAAAACTAGCAGCTGAAGGACGAGGCAGCCCCTAATGAAAGCAGAAACAGCATCACAAACAGAAAATAAATACTTACCATACTTGTAACCTAAATGCAAACAAACATGGTTTTATTGTACATTTGTGATTAATTTATTGTGAGTAATTCAACATTTTAAAACTGTTTATGGGGCTAGTTTGGATTATTTTAAGTGGGGTTCTCTGAGGTAGTTATCCATAGTCAGTGTATTACCTACAGTAGATGGCAGTCAGCACGACCCCAGTTTGGAAAAGCAGAGAGGAGTCCTGTTGTAGGACGCTAAGCAGTGAACTGCTTTGGACAGGGTCAGCAGCAAAAAAAGGTGTTTTGGTCAACTGAAAAAAAAGGCCCATGTTTAAAAAAAAAACAAAAAAAACCCCATCAGTACCAGTTTAAGTGTATGATATATTTAGAATATTTCCACGGTTTTACCCTGCTGTCGGACAGCCTTTTCCACCGGGAAAGTGCCATTTTATAAGCCAAATATTGTTCTCTCCAAACCAACGAAACATCATGGGCAAAAACAGTAATTTTACCTTTCAGACCATGGAAGCTGCTGGTCTACCTCTGCCACAATCTGTTAGTTTGGTTGTGTTATTATGTGACTTCAGTGAATCCAAATTAACCTTCAAAGACACCAAAGTCTAGACAAGACTAACAGATCGAGGCAGTGGTAGACCAGCAACCCCCATGTTTTGTGAGGTAAAATTACTGATTTCTTCTATGGAGTTTGGTTGTTTGAGTTTTATTTGGCTTATATAACCTGTTTCCCATTACAAAAGGCTGACTGATGGCAAGGTAAAGCAGTAAAAATATTCTAAATATTGCGTACACTTAACCTGATATATGTATATTTTTTTAAATGGGCCTTTTTCAGATGTCTTAAATCTATTTTGCTGCTGACGCTGTTCTCTGCAGTACATTGCTTAGCTTCCTACTGCTTCTCCAAAGTGGGGGTGTGCCCATGTCCATCTACTATGGTTAATACACCATCGATACAACCCCTCTTCAAATAATCCAGACTATCACTTTTAAGTCTAAGCTATGCATGAAAAGTGTTACAGCTCCATTCATTGGTGAAAAAAGTCATTTTACTTTAATTGGAGAATATCAAGCCTTCTTCACACAACACATACATGTAACTAACACTCAATAACAAATTTGTATTTACAAATTATACTTGCTCTAAGGGGGGGGATGTCTTGCTCTCTATAATTTTCACAATCTGATCAGTAGTCATCACTCAAGACAAAACAACAGAGCAGTGACATAATGACTGTTATTTTACTAAAATGCCATAGACAAGAACAGAAACAGCAGGTTTTCATTGATGCCCCCTTAAATGAAGGGCACACTTGTATTTCTCTTTGCCCCTGAACTCTAATTTGCTTTAAATGAGAAAAGACAGGGATTCATACAAAAGCTGTCTGTTTTTCTTCAGACAGCCGCCTGTGCCCTTGAAAGACCAGGCATTCATGTGGCTAGCTGCCTATCTGACTCTTTCTGTTTCTCAACATAGACACACACACACTCAGACACACAGATTAATGAGGGGTCATTAATTCGTGTTGAATACTGGGAGTGGAGCAAAGTGTGAAAGTCCAAATGTATAGTCGGCTCCCCAAGAAAAGAAAATGGCACATGGGCGGAGTGTTCTTTGATATACAAGCATTACTTTATAAAATACCTTAAATTACAGGTCAATATCATACAAGATTACTTCTTTCACAATGCTTTTCACCCATTTTAATCTGACATTCTGAAAAGCTTTCTTCAGTGATTTTAACAGATTTCACTATTGCTGAAATAACTGACAAGAACGCTCTGAAATGATGACATCTGAACTGGGAGGAAGGAAAGCGGCTGACAGCCATGGCATTGTCAGAGTCTGGAGTTATCAACAGATTGAAGGTAGAACAAGAAAGCAGAGAGGGCATTTCAGAAAACAGCCAGCCGCCATCACACAGATTTCCTCGGACCTTCAGCTCTCAGCCACTCACCAACAGCCAGTGCCAGCATGCTTCCCGACATTTCACACGCCGATTTTGCTTTTACTAAATGACTGGAAATATGTATAGAGTGAAAATTAGAGCCTGACCAGTAAATACACCAGCCTGCGTCATTGGCTGGTGTTAACTTATCATGATCGGTATTGGTGTATATGGTAACCAATAAGAAACTGCGTCATCACTTTGCTGTTTTTTTTCTACAAGAGCACAAAGCCAGTGGCATCACAATGTTGGTCAGTCCGTCAATTCATCAACTACCATTGGATACGTCGATATGAAATTTGGTTTGAACATTCATGTTCCCCTGAGGATGAGTTATAATTACTTTGATGATTCCCTCACTTTTCATCTAGTGCCATGATCGGGTCAAAATTTCACTTTGTCCAATACTTTGTTTTCTGACCAAATATCTGCTAAAGTAATGACATTCCCATCAGCTTCATCAAGTCAAATATTAGCATGTTAACAAGCTAATCTAAGATGTTTAATGTGTTAAACATTTTACCTCCTTAATATCAGTATGTTAGCATTGTTACTGTGAGCATATTAGCATGTTGTTATCACTTACACCACTACATACTGTAAGCTCAGCTCAATTCGTCAATAAAATAATTTAAGAGAATATTATTTGCATGTTATTGGCCAAAATGAAGCTAAGCAGAAGTTAAATTAGGAAGAGAGACTATCTTCAAGCTACTTCCATTCTCTTTCTCTCTATCACTCTCCAACCTTTCCCTTCCAACTGACCTCCAGTCTCATCTCATTTAGTGCCCATGGGTCTTTCCACCATGCTCATTAGAAGTTTTTATCCCAATAACATTAGCAATCAAAATCATTAGCATTGCTGTCAGTATAATCTGTAGAGGAGTATCAGCACGGAAGCTAAGCAATGTATTGCTGTGGACACGCTCAGCAGCAAGCATGCTTTAGACACTTGAAAAGCCCCATCTAAAAAGATCTATGTTACTATTATTTAGAATATTCACCACTTTAACTTGACATCACACAGCCTTTTCTAATGGGAAACCACCATTATATAAGTCAAATATTAGATTTTACATTGGAAAAGGCTTTCTAAGGGCAAAGTAAAGCCATGAAAATATTCTAAATATATTGTACACTTAAACTGATAATGATTGTGATGGGCCTTTTTTTAAGTATATAAAATATGTTTTCTGATCCTGTCCACAGCAGTATATTGCTTAACATTGGTGCTGGTGCCCCTTTCTATTTTTCCAAACTGGGGTGTGTAGACTGCCATCTACTGTAGCTAATACACTGACAATCCACAGGTACTTCATACAACCCCAACTTCAAATAATCCAAACTATCCCTTTAAGATGACGTCATGATGGGGTATAACTGCCAAAGACTCTTTATTATGGGCACATGCAAATAAAATAATTAGATAATTTGTAATTCTCTTGTTTCAATTAAGTCTGAAATGTAGTTGTCAGATTTTTTATCTCTCTATAATGGAATTTGCCTAAAAATCCAGTATCTGTCAGGCTCTAGTGTAATAAACAAAGTACCAGTAAAATTATTTCTTTGGTGTCCTTATATTAATCCATTTTATTTTTTTATTACTGGAAATAAAAAAACAACAAACAAAAACAATATGTTTTCACTGTTTTCATACTAAGTAATGTAAATGATGAGCAGCCACTCTCTAAGCAGAGGCACGTAATGGAAAGTGAATAAATGTTGATGAAAGTAGACAGGACAGTAACAGCATGTCTGAGAACGGGTGAGGGATGAACTGAGAAGGGCGGGGTGGGGGTGGGGGGCGGGGGGGTCGGAGAATCAGAACAGACATCAGTCAGCAAAGGATTTGGGTTAGGGGGAATCAGAGCACCAGGCATTCACTCTGTCACCACGGGAAACAGGAAGTTAAGACGCACAGCAACCAACAAGCCCAAAAGCAGAAAAGCGCATACCTTTAGCTTGGAATGAAACTCACGAGATTTCCTTCTGGCAAGAACCTGAATGTGACTAGACACCTGCGGAGTAGGGGAGGGGAGGAAAACAAAGGAAGAGCCTGTAACCATGGCAATGAAAAGCCCCCTGCAACTGGGCAGAGCCAGACGTACCTTAATGGCAGCTTGGATTTCTCGAACTTTCTTTCTTGCTAAGACCTGTATGTGACTAGACACCTCCATTAAAAAAAGAGAAAACGGAAAATAAAAAACAAGAAAAACAAAAAAAAGTACAAAGTAGATTATACATTTCTTTGTTTAAAAAACACTTGAAGGAGATAAAGTGCATAACAGAAGCATCTCCAAACCACACACCAAGCTAACAGCCAATAAAGTGTTATGCTGGATGTTGTCGTCACTTAAGTGAACTGATTAAGGAGGATGCAGGCCCCTTTAGCACACATTAAGAGCACCCAGATGTGATCTGCTGTGTGCTGAATGAGAATTGGCTAGTCTAGTATTCTTACGGGAGCTGGGCGAGGCATTTCACCGGCCAAGTTTACCCCTGACGTTCACACAGTTCAAAATTATTTAATATTCTCACATGAAACATGAAGCTGTGCAAGCAGCAGTCTGAATGAAGAGTAACATGTATTAATGATAAGTCTAAGGGGTGGATTTATGTTTTTTAGAAATGTGTTGATTTAACAGAAAGGGCATGATCAAGTGAGATCAAGATATTTATATTGTTTAAAAAAATTGTTAAAAAGTATTTTCTTGCTATTCAGTTTGATACATAAACTAGAGCTGAAACAATAATCGATGCAGTGCTCAACAGAAAATTAATTTACAATTATTTCAACAATCATTTCTAAAGCAAAACAAAAACAAAATATTGTCTGGTTATAGTTTCTCCAGTATGATTTTTTTTTTTTTCTGGATTTATTTGTAAATTCAACAAGACATTTAAAGACTTCACCTCCTGCTCTGGGAAATCATACTGAGCAATTTTCAATATTTCAATCAAAAAAATGATCATCATATCAACAGATAATAAAAGTTAAGGCTGCAACAAACGATTATTTTCATTTTTGATTAAACTGGTGATTGCTTTCAATTAACTGTTCAATTGTTTAGGCTAAAAATGTCAGAAAATGCCAAAAAAAAATGCTAACCGTAATTTTCTAAAGCCCAAGTTGACAAATTAAAATAGCTTGTTTCTCCAGCCAACAATCCAAAACCCAAAAGGTTTGAGTTTACTACCATAAAAGACAAAGAAAGCCAATAAAAATCAGCATTTCAGTTGACTTTTCAGGTACCCGATTATCAAAATTGTTGCTCATCAGTTTAATCTCTACCAATTTACCATTTCAGCACTAATGAAAATACTTGTTAGTTGCAGCTTCGACATTAAATAACAGCAATTACACACACATCACACATTTTAAACTAACAATAGAAACAGACGTGTTTATCAGTGAAGATGTGGTAAACAACTCTCTCTGCTCTCTGTCTGATTCTGTGTCGAGCAGAAGAGTCACACAGCCTTTCTGGTCCAGACTGATCAATTCACACACACAGTGATCGAACGTCACTGTAGACACCGACTTGTTTATCATTGTCACTCAAGTCAGTGGTCATACAGGGAGTTTCCTGTTTAGAGAGTTACTGACGCTCCTTTAGAGCTGCTTATTATCTGGTCACCTGAATACAAGAATCAACAGTATCATTTGACTTATTTTAGTACTATAATCCCCACAGATACACATATTATAGAATGACTAAGAATTCTATATTATTTATATCACGTTTACATGATTTACAATCTGAGTTCAACCCTGTGGTGAGAGTTTGTGTGTCTGCAGTGCACAGACAGGATGCACTCTCCAACACTGACTACAGCCAGTTGTCTCTTTGATCAGAGATGGTACCAATGTATTATGGCTTCCACCCTATTAATGACGGTTTCTACTGAGGCCAAGTGCACGACCTCCATGATTTAGTCATGAGGAGGAATACCTGCACTGTTGAGCTACAGTGGATGTTCCCTTTTCAAATGACAATAATGCTGCTTTATTGTTTAAAATGAAGGCTGCATTTTAAGTGAAAGGTTGAAACTTTGAGTCTAAAAGCTTTAAAAAATGCGACATTAAAGAATTCATTTCTCCTGTACAAACCTGCTACAACTGCTGTTCTTATATGTGTACTAAGTGCAAGTCAGAGTGACAATTTTTCATAATGTCATAATCCAAGGACATCTATTCATTCAACACAGCAGTGACAGGGACCTTCTCGGCCTCAGAAGTGTCCTGGACAGCTGAGCATTATGTTGGGCTACTTTCACACTACAGGCAAAAATGGCCCTAATCATAGGAATCTTTTTTTTTGATTTTGTTTGTTTGTTTTTGCTTATATGGGACTCAGATGGGGGTTTTTTTTGTTCACAATGATGTGAACAGCACTAATCATAAGGAATCTTATCTTTTCCGATTCTGATTTGGGTCACTTTCATATGTGGTCCTAAATCAGATATAGATTAATTTGGGACTAGTCATATCAGAATTCATGCAACTGTCAGGTCACTCACTCATATGAAAAGTCTTGTTGCCAAAGACTTGTGGAGAAAATGGTGACAGATGTGAAAATATCCCTCCTTACAGAGGTCTAAGTCATTGCTTCACAAAAAGCTATATTAAATATTGGTCTCTCCTCATCCCTTTCCTTGTTAATATTTTCTGGCTTTCACTGCACATCAACTTATAAATGAAACCACAAACACAGACTTTAGTGGCCTCCAGGTTCTCTTTCGTCCGACAGTGTGTGAAGTCTTTTTTATTGTTCTTTTGTATATGCAGGTCAGTTCAGGACTGGACACTGGAATCTGATAGTGGCCACATTTAGAAAATACTGTCAACAGCCAAACAAAAGAAATCAAATTAAAACTGAGCACTAAGGTTTGCAGTGTGAGTGTTGTCTTATTCTTTGTTTGGTTTTGTTTCTTTCCTGCACAAGCAAAGGCAACACACATTCACTCCTGCAACAGAAGACGCCTCTCTTGTCTTACCTGCTTCCGAGTTCTCGTCTTCCCAGTCCGAAGCTTGATGTATCTGGCTATCAGCTCATTTCGACCTGCGTGACCAGAAAAATCAGAAATGTGTTTTAAAATGTTATTTTTCTGATATTCACAGTTGGTTAAGTTGTACTGTAAAAAAGCTGAGTGACTGAATGTAAAATAAAGGAATAATTAATTTGTCTGTAATCTTAATCTGCCTTTCAAGATGCATAAAAAATGTCAAATGCAGATTATTTGCTGCAGCTAAAAAACAATTAAATTAAGCAATTAAGTCATTAAGTCATTAAAATTTATTTATAAGTTTTAAACCACAAGTTAATAAATACTTTTAGACCTATAAAAACATAAACTGTGAATAGTGAATTTTAAAGCTGGCTGACTAATGTGTGGCTTCATTCACAATTTCTAATGACAACTTTTCTTAGTAGCTGTCATACAGTATATTCATTCACAAGGTTTTGTAGGAAGTAATACATGAATCAAACACAAAGCCATAAACTACAAGGTCTATAATCATATTTGGAGAGCATGTAAAGTAGAAAGTATGTACGTTTCTTAAACAAACCAGATCCAGTTTCTCTGTGGAAACACCATGTGATATTAGCATGAAAAAAAACAACTTGCAGCAGCACAGCCTTACAAATTAATCTAATTCAATCTCATTCTCTTCAAAGCCCGATGCTTTGAAAGGAAACAGACCTAGGTGTTCATACTATTACGGAAAATAATGGCAACTGAATGTATTGGGTTTAAAACAGTGCAGCTCTGACTAAATTATAATTAAAGCATAGCTTTGTAGAGATTTCCAATTAACAACAGCTCCAAACATTCTTCTGCCCTCAGCTCAGCTCTAATTGCTGTAGCAATGCACATGACCCCTGCTTAGCCCTTTCATATGGTAATAACATGCCGCCAACCAAAACTATTACACAAATTATAGGTAAGGAGGCACTCTAATTATGTGTCCAGCTGTAGCCAACCAATGCCATGGATCTGCGCTACTCCTGTATGAAATGCACCGAACCCTCAACATAATGAAACATTTTTCTACATTCACTTCGTTATCAATTAAAGGCCTTACTTTTGTTATGGCACAATGGAACCACAATGTACCGCACATGTGCTAATGAGCCGTATCTTAGGTAATCAGAAGAAAAGGCATTTTCTCTCTATCACAGAATGTGACAGTGAACAGGAGGGCATCTCCAAAGGTATAAAAGAGCAGATGTGTTGCATAAATCCATAGACAAGAAAACACTGATAGATGAGTTTCTATGTGGTTGTTAGTATGATGGGAACACAAAGCTGCCAGCTTAAAACCTCATCTTGTGATCTTCTGCTCAAACGTGCTAAATGAAGGACATGGTTGGTCTAGGTTTAGCAGCTTGAATTATGACCTCCAAACCCCGTCAATGCCAATATAGCAGATCTTCAACTACCAATTAATCAGTTAATTGTAAATAAAATAACTGTTGATTGCAGTCCTAGTTCAAAGGTTTACTTTTGTCCTTTTTTTCAGCTCTACCATCCAGGCTTCCTTCGTACTATGTTCTGAAGCCACAGGTCAACAATTGCAAGAAAAGTTTTAAAATGAATTCAGAGGTGCTGATTTTAATCACAGAAAAAATATTTAAATAGGCTTTAAAAAAAATTTCAAGAATTTTCAGGCTGATAAAGCACTTGATAAGCTCTTGGCCACCACAGTAAAATGTAAAATCTAAGCTTTCATCACGGCTCTGTGCATTAAAAAAAAAAGAAAAAACATGGGGCATAAACTTGTCAGCAACATGAGATTTCTGACACCTGCAGCAGCACCTGTCTGCATGCCACACCTACACATTTTTGTTCCACTGAGTTGAGAGTTGTTAAAGGTTGACCCCCGAAGCTCTTTTCACACTGAACATTTAGGCGAGGCCAGCCTGACTGAACCCAGACACGTGACTCCACAGGACAAATAAACAACATCTGGGGATTTACAATTCCAGCCTGCCTGTCCAGTGTGCCTGCAGTGTAAACTTTACCAGATGAAGCGGGGGCCTGCACTATTTTCAATAATTCACACACTGTGGAAACATAACATGACAATACAGGCATTCATGCAAACTCCTGATTCCTAGATCAAAGCACACAAATGGCCAGCTGAAAGCTTGCTTACTGTTGAATAATTCATTCTTTACACCAGGCAGGGAAAAAAAGCTCAATGGGTCCTGGCTAGCCGGCATTTTTTCCTTCCCTGTGTTTGCACTGCAAAACAACAATGGCTGAAAAAGATGTGACATTCAAGACTAAAAATGCTTTAGACGCAACTCTGTTTTTCCTCCCTGAAATTCATGCATTTTTCCACAAACTAATAAAGATAGTGTCTTCCACAAATAATATAGGAAAGAGTTTTCTTGTCTCCGTGGTACATTAAAAAGTTGATAGTGAGGATATTTTGATTTTATCATTTATAATACGAACTTTGATAAGTCGTCACAGTATTAGTATATGCACGATTTACATTTGCTTTCCAAAACTAGTAATCAAACTTTTTCAGAAAAGA
The DNA here is from genome assembly GCF_056507025.1 of Lutjanus erythropterus. NCBI lineage: Eukaryota > Metazoa > Chordata > Actinopteri > Lutjaniformes > Lutjanidae > Lutjanus > Lutjanus erythropterus. The sequence goes on from NC_139317.1 coordinate 22,813,009, forward strand.
AAAGGTGATCAGCAACAATTTCAACATTTCTACTCTGACAAGTTTGGCATTTATGTTCGGTTTCACGTCGCCAAGACATTTCCAATTCTGATATTTTTTGTCCTCATATAAATTCCATTTGCAGTTGAGTTCTCGTGCATTAAGGGCAGCTTGTGCATTTTATTAAATCCACTGACAGTGATTCTGCAGCACCAGTAGCACATACAGTAGCTGTGAACAGTTCTTCATGAAATGCTGCCAATAAGTGTCACCAACACTGCTGACATTTGAAATTCATTTCACATCTTACAGTGTGTTTGTTGGCTGTTTGTTAGCAAGTGATTGCAGTGTCTACTAAACAACAGAAATCAAGATTATTTTCCCAGAGGGGGACAGGCAGTCAAGTGGAGCTACAAACGCCATCAATAATACTAAGCTTGGTAGAGATGGGTTGTGAACTAATGTGAAATAAAAAATAATTTTGTGTAACCTTGTAGATTATGATGCAACCAAGACATAAACCTCTAATATTTGACCAAAACAGCAAAAGTTCTAGTATCTCTACAAATACATGTGAAATAGGAATAACAATAAAATCACCATATAGTCTGGGAGATTTGCATCCATAATTTGCAAACATTTTCATATTTAATGAGTATAGAGCTGCAACAATTAGTTGATTGAAAGAGAATTACTTACTAACTATTCTGATAATGAATTATTTTATTTCAGTAATTTTTTAAGCAAAAATGTTAAATATTTCCTGGTTTCTGCTTCTTAAATGTAAAAAATGCTGCTATTCTCTGTCATTTATGGTAGTTAATCAAGATTTTCTGAGTTTTGGACTACTGGTTGGACAAAAGAACCAATCTGAAGACGTCTTTGGACTCTCGAAAACTGATGAGCATTTTTCACTTTTTTTTTTTTTTTTTTTGTCATTTTATAGACTAAGCGATTAATTGTGAAAATAATCAGTAGATTAATTGATAATGAAAATAATTGCTAGCACAGCTCTAAATGAGCATAAAAAAGATATATTGTAAGTTTTTGACAGTTTAACACAGCATGAGATTTAATTTCTTAATGTAGACTGAAAACAGACAAAGTGAAACTAATTTTTTGAATTTTATATAAACATAAAGGCCTTTATACATCAAATTTATCATTTAGAAGATGACATTTTTTTTTAAATATTGCAATAAATATTATATTGTGGATATTTTATTGTGTTATAATCATACCTCGAGTTTTTGGTATCGTTACCTCCCTACGGACTAAGCTAATATTTTTACACTTTGTTGTCTTAAAGATGACACTTTAAAGATCAGTGTGTCTAACCATGAATACATTTGAAATAGCTGAAATGCAGTATGTCATTGGTATGATTCCAACAGGGTTTACAGGAAAAAAAAAATCCTGCTGACGATCTAAACTTAGAGTTCTGGAGTTATCTTATGGTCAGTCCTGTCTTTTTTAGCCTTGATGTCTTTGTGAAATGTTTTCTTATATTAGTTATGAAAGATCATCAGTCAGTCAGTTTCTGAATGTTGAAATAAGTTCTTAGGTAAAATCCTGCAGCTGCAGCGATGTCTGGAGAGAGCTGAGAAAATTAACTCTTTATGGGGTGTCCCTGTCACTCAAAGCAGCAGGAACAGAATTAATAATTTATAGTTTGACCCCTGAGCAGATCTGTGCTGTTAAGCAGCTGGAAGAGTCCTCCACCTGGCCAGAGTGAACTCTCTTCTGAATCTCAATGACTCTGGAGGATCTGCGACATATGAATGGCACTCCAGCAGCAGCCACACAAAGACATGGTGGCTCAACTTTCTCCAGACCGTCCCCAAGTAGATTCCTAATTCAGTCAGAAATCCAATTTGGCCCTCAGCATCCTTTCTCCAAGGAACCTGGGACAGGCTCCCTCTGTGGTGAATAACAATGGAGTGTATTGTCACATTCGCCTGTGGAACAACCTCAGAGACACCTCACCCAGAAATAACTTCCCATGAGACTTTCAGTTTCTAAATCTGCTTTTTTACAAACTGAACTCTACTACCACGACAACACATAAAGCAAGGAGTCGAGTAAAAATGTATCTTCAGACATACTTTTTGTACACCCGCTGTCTCTCCACCCAAGAAGAACCATTTAGAAGGGAATATTTAAACATACCTTTGCAGTGGGGCGGCAACTAACAGTTATTTTCAATATCAGTTAATCTCACAATTATGTTCTTTATTAATCAAATACTTATTTGGTCTATAAAATGAATGGAAACAATGAAAATGCTTTTCACAATGTCTTCAAAAGGCTTGTTTTGTCCAAACAGCAGTTAAAAATCAATGCAGGACTTAACAATAAATCAAAGTAATTCATTATTACAACTTACACAAAAAGTTATTTTCAGTCAAAAAGCAAGATGCTCACATGAGCTGTCTTGAGCAACAACAGTAAACTGTGACATGAATAGTTGCACAATGTCTCCTGAAACCAGATGTTCCTAATGACTAATTTCAGTTGATTAAAAGAAAATTTAAATTTAGAGTAGTCACAAAACAGTCACAACTGAGCACACTTTAATCAATAAGGTTAAACACTGTCTGATAAATATTGCGTGTATTTAAGATCCACCTGAACTGTTAATCACGTTCTTCAATAACCAAATTGTACTTTATATGCATCTGAAACTTAACACGTAAACGTAACACTTAGTCTACAAAAACAACCGAGGGGGCAGATCATTATCTTGTTATTGTCTTTTTTCTCTTTTGTTTAAATGTGAGAGAGACCCCCAGACAGAAATTACATACTGTGGATTTAAAATGCTGAGCTCTATCTGGCCTCTCCCTACCTGATAGTAACAGAGTCATGTGACGTAGGCACAGTGAGCTGCTACATAAGCAAGCAAACAATGATACACACTGGAAGGTTACCGCATAGGTCAATATTTACCATTTGTAAATGCTTTCACTTCATTCTTCTTTCTTTCATTTCTTCGATTTTGCTGCATGTTATGTCAGTTATCATTAACAACTGTGTGCCTTTCAAATAACCTGGGAGAACAATGTCTGTAGTTGTAACGACACCACATTTTTGAGGTTTATAGCGTTGGTCCACTGTGAAGACAGTCATCTAAAACACAACAAAATGAGATTATCATCCTCAACCTTTTTCCTTCTTTGCTACATACTCTAAAAAAAAAGTGCAACAGCAAAAGAGTGCAGTCATCGTCTGGATTGATTGAGGTGTGATTCAGTGTGGGTATTTGTGAAATGCATTTGTACCCTCAAACTCAGGCAGAACTGTGTTCAAGCATTAGTCAGTTCAACTGTAAGAGCTAAGACAGCCACTACAGAGCTTCTTGTTACATTATTTCATTTTCTTACATCAATGCTCTCCATCATCCTGTTGATGTTCAGAGCCTCGCAGTAGAACAGACATATTCAAGAGAACAAGGTTTTTCAATAAAGGAAAACTAAGAGTCATACCATTCACTATAAACACGTCACAGTTCATGTTTACATCACATTCTAGTTTATTTGGGCTTCATCCTGACATTCCTGCAATGAACTGCAACCTGTGTGATTTCTGAGCATCATTTAAACAGTGAGTTTAGACAGAAGCCTTTGCTCTTCATTTCTGAGGGACTGACACCAAAACCTGACCTTTCACAGCTGATGATTTAAATAGCTGAGAAATGCTGCACTGGAAATATTTAAAGGCCCTGACTATCTATATTCTCAATCAGTGTCTTACTATCAGCAATGTAATCCTGCGTAAGCCCACTATTTTTGGACAAATTTGTACGTTTTAAAGTTTACCTTGGTTATTTCACAAATAAATCAGTATAGTATTTTGTCTGTTGGGAAAATGTGATATCATACTTTGATCATTGCTCATTTGGTCATTAATCTGTCATGCTACAGAGAAATATTAAGTTTTTAACTCAGACGACACACATTATTGACATACATCACCTGACAATTACTATATAGGGACTGCAACTATCCATTATGTTTATGTTCTGGACCTAAGTAGTTTCTCAGTTTATCTATTTATCATTTGGTTGATATATCAGAGAATTATGAAAAAATATTTGTTAGAATTACTCACAGCCCAAGGTGATATATTTAAATTCCTTGTTTTGTTTGAACAGTCCAACACCCAAAGACATTCAGTTTCATTATATAAGACAAAGAAAAGGGACTGATTATCATATATGCAAAGCTATAACCAGAAAATGTTTGGCTTTTGCATAAAAAAAAGACTAAAACAATTAACAGATTATCAAAATGGCTGCAGATTAATTTTCTGTCAAATAATTATTCAATTTATTGATTAATCATTTCAACTCAACAAAGGATATTTATATTGCATATTAAGCTTTTTCAAATGTTAATGAAAAAAAAATATATAAACACCACCTGTCAGCCATCAGACACAGAATAAGATAAAACTGAATTTTATTCTAAAAATACTCTCTAGTGACCATCTACAAGTCCTTGAGCAGTGTTTTAATCCAAAGAGGGTGAACAGTCCACTTAAACTATTTCATCTGTGCATTAAAATTTTACAAAATAAATGGAATAAAATAAAAGAGAAGGCAAATGTATACCACAGATGGCTTGTTGTGTCATCTGTCTAAATTTCCATGATAACATTACAGTGGTAATCCGATGTAAAACACAAAGCTTCACTAGCAAAGCCTTTATGCACCTGTGTAACATAAACGCTGAGGCTAATTTAAGTAATGGCATATTAAACCATTTAACTGGCTTGGTTACATCCTTTGAGCTGCAAGAACAATACTTTACTGCTCTGCTTCGTTTTTTTTTCCTTTTCCTCCTTTTAAAAGCATCCATTTCCTGTAACAGCACTTTTTTCTAATGCAGGCACAACCACAGTCACATCTGGCCCAGCACTCTGCCATGAGACGGCGCTGGGCCTGGCTGAGAATCAGTCGGCAGATTGCCTACATGTGTGTGGCTTCTACCACTCAGCTGTCTCTCTCTCTGCAGGGTCTGAGAGGGCAGCTTCACAGAACACAGAGTACACATGTGACGCTGCCCAGACTGTAAGGACAGATCTGTCATTAACCCTTCATTCAGTTCTTGTTAGAATATGATTAAACAGGCTGGAGATTATCAAAAAGTAAATACAGTGAGTAGAAAATATGTATGACCTAGTAATAACAGCAACATGGTTTGCTATGACATCTGTCTAGCTTGTGTAATTTCATGTACATCATTTTTCCTTGTTAGATTATACTTCAAGATGTGTCACAACCACTCTGGAAAAGAAAAGTTACCCACTATTCATTCTTTCAATTTTTTAGAGCGGCAACGATGATACTTATTAATCGATTTGCTGACTATAAACTGAATATTTTGCAAGTTTTGGACAGTCGGTTAGAAAAAATAAGACATTTAGTGGCATAATTTGGGCTTTAGGACAATGTGTTGGACAACTTTCTTTGTTTATGACTTTTTACAAATAAATCATCATTAGTTTCAGTCCTACTATACATCGCTAAATCCTGAACAACACTAATTTCTAAAGCAAGCAACCAATATCTGATATACTGCTGAAACCATCAAATAACCATTCAGTCAATCCAAATACCAAATATTTGTGGGTTCAAGCATCTCAAATGTTGACTTTCTGGAGCCACACTCTCTTTTGTACAGTTGTTCAGACAGAAGGTGGTCAGATTTGAGCTTTAAAATCTTGTGATAGGTGTTTTTCCACTATTATTTATCTAAAAACTTAATCAATTTATCAAGAAAATGATCAACAAGTTAATTGACAGATTAAGAAATAATCAGTCGCTTCACAAAAAAAGAAATATAGTACTGAGTAACGGTTCTAAAGTGATTCTTACATTGTCAAACTGTAAAAATGTGTAGCCTATACACCAAAAAAATGTTTTAATATTTCTAATGTGAACCTCTTCAAACTGTTCATGATAAGTCAAAGAATCTTTCTGCAAGATGTTTTCCTCATTTTTAATAAACATTTGATTTAGTCTGTTGGTACAAACTTATCTGGTTTCTTTCACTTTAAAGTTGTGTGTACCACAGTCAAGTATGTGTTTGTTTCTGTGTGTGTGTGTGTGTGTGTGTGTGTGTGTGTGTGTGTGTGTGTGTGTGTGTATGTGTGTGTGTGTGTGTGTGTGTGTGTGTGTGTGTGTGTGTGTGTGTGTGTGGTGGGCCAACACAATGGCCCCAGCTTTCCTGTCATCCGTGATAGATGACTCAAGGGTCTCAGGCAGACATTAGCATCACAATAGACTAAACCAACAATATGAAGGCATTCGGCCCAGGTTTTGGGAATAGCAGACCGGGGCAGGAAGCCCTTTACTTGCGGTATCAATAGGAAACCACTGCTTGCCAAGTGAAGGAGAACCTGTGACTTGAAAGAAAACTGACAGTGCCCTTTCTGGAGGGAAAACACCATGCTATCAGTTTATGTTAGCCCTGACTCAGAGGCCAAACACTATGCTGACAACTAGGTTCCTCTGTGGTGAATAATTTCACAGGAATAAATCACACATACCTGCTGTGGTGAAAACACAATATGTCAGTTATGTCAGCTTAAACAATTACAGCTAAATATAAAAGGTCTGCAGCTACAGGTGTTTCCTGACATGCAGCACTAATATATCCGTCTTAAGCACATTTACAAGTCTCTTCTCTCCCTTTTTATAATAATGTAGGTCAGAGCTACTGCGCACTCAAGCCCCTTCAGCAGGGAAATCTCTTGTGGAAGTCAGAAGATGAATGTCTGCGGATCATAACATCTGACTTCAGTTCACCATCTGCTCGTTACAAGAGCTTTACTTCCTGTATTGTTGGACCTTCGCACTGGAAACGTGGGTCCATAAGAAAGACTTCAAGGCCAGACGTCGCATGCGTGACGCCACAGTGCTCACAAACACTAAAGCTATTCTCTGAGACACAATAGAAATCCCTCCTCCTTCTCCTCCTCCTCCTCCTACACACACACACACACACACACACACACACACACACACACACACACACACACACACACACACACACACACACACACTTCAATTCCTATTATGTAAATGTAATAACCAGGAAGTATCATGTACACACATAAGTACAACTTATCATTGTTGTAGTATGTTTACTCATGTATTTGGTTTTTAACTCAATAGAATTTCACACTTTTATGACTTAGTGGAAGGTAGTTATTATGGTAGTCTTTTAACATAACTCTAATTTACACATAGCAGTCGTTTTAATGTCTCATAAAATTCTCACAGGCTCTTTTAGTTTTGGCCTCACATGTTCATGGGTGTTCCTCCCATATTCACAGGAAACTCTATTCAGTCCTCATTTAGACAAGAAAAGCTGGGACATAGAAACAAGAAAGTCTACAATTAAGAGCAGTTTATTTATTTCAAAGCCTGAGAATTTCTGAACTCAGTCACAGAGGCAAGAAGCTACATGGGGTTTTCTGTTATGTGTCAATCTATTTTTTACCTTAGAAAATACATAGACTAATATTTCTCATATATCTTGTATCAATTTACTGACTGTGACAACACTGCTTAAGGTTTTTATTCTCTGTCATATGTGGTTTTATTTGCACAGAAGGCCACTGTATTTTGGTGTCACAATATTACACTGGCTAAAAATGCAGAAGTACATATTTCTGTTGAACAGAGAGCGTGTTCAATTGTGTCAGCTTTTATCTGTCCTAAAATACAAAGCTGCAATATGCAGATTCGTTCACCAAATCATTTTATTTCACTGACCTAGTTTCCATCCAAATTTAGTGCAAATTTTAAATGAAATTCCTGAAAATCTGCAAAAGAATATGCAAACTAGAAGATTGCGCTCAAGTACGCATTTCTGCCAGGCAAGGGATGGTCAAACACGTTAACATGTTGGAGCCTGCATATCCCAGTGGAAGGTGTGACTATACAAAAGGCTGATGTTTTGGCATAGAACAGATTAGACTGCCCCCCAGTAACATTCAATTCAATTCCAAAAAGGAACCGCTATCATGTTCCATTTTTCAGGTTTAAAACAAAGAAAAAAGAATCAAGCGACTTACATTTGATTCAATAGCATTTATGGTGGTTTCATGTCTTAATTTGAGGAAGGTTACAGTGTCAGTCACTCCACAAAAATCTGTTGTTTTCATCTGCCACAATTTTTCCAATTTTTTTTCCTCCAGTGGAGCAAAAGCTTCAGCGGACATTGAAGTCAAACTCTTCATGTGTGTCATGATTTATTCACCAAGTCTGTTTCCATTGCACTCTGTATTACTTTGCTTTTATTGATACACCAACTTTTCTACCTCAGCCAAGCATAAAAATATTTCTGCATTATTTCAACTTTTTTCCAAATTTCTGGCATTTCCATTTTTTTAAGGCACAAATTGAAAATGTGCATGAAAGCAAATGGATGCAAACGGACTTACTGCGACCTGCAACTCAGGGTTTAAAATCCAGCCTTGGCAAAATTAAGTTCTCTATATAATGCAGTGTGCAAGTGTAATTAACAGCTCTTTAAAAATCCATTTTTTCTCTGGACACCAAAAGAAATCAATACTTAACTTCAAATGACCTTATTGAGCTGGATAAAAGGCTTTATTGCAGGGGCTGGGTCAGAAGCGGTTGAGCTAATGTGTTAGTTGAACAGTGGGGGATTAAAGGTGAGGTGTTCTCTCAAAATCTTACAAGACATCACAAAGCAGCAGGTCACTAACCTGAGCCTTCCTGGAGACACTGAGAGGATTACAGCAGCCAACCTCTGCTGAACTGTGCCTGTATTCAGACGGGGCTGAGGAGGCAAAGACAGCCTCTTTATCACTCAGTAGGTCCAGCCCATTCTATTTCCTCTCTCGCCGCTCTACACCTCTCAAACGAGACCAGAGCTGAAACCCGCTAGTCCCAACACTGTGCAATATACTCACAGGGGACCAATTTGCACAGGCAGCCCTTGTCTGAATCACTCTATCAATTAGGAGCCACTGTGTTTATCATCACATACATTATTGTAGTAGCTGGTCATTGTGTCGAGGTGTGCCTCTCAGGAGAGGGAAAGGGATGAAATAAATGACCAGGGAGTGAAGCCACAGTTGGACAGGCTGCTGGACTAATCTGAAAGGACGGCTGTAATTATGAGTCTCCCGAGGAACTGGCTGTGTGGCGAGTCCAATGTGTGAACATGGCACTAACAGTCAGGAAGGTGCACAGCCCCCCCCACCCCACCCCAACCTCTACCCCCCTTCTCCACAACAAAGTAAGACACTGAGTCAAATCAATATTTTCAATCTCTCAGGATCAATTCAGCATCTCAGCACAAAGGAAGACATGTGGCTGCAACCAATATGTATAAATGAAAAGTCAAACTTTGTGGTTATGATGGGCCCTTCTGTCTCGCGTTCTTTTGTGATAGTGAGCACAAGTCAACGCAGTCTTTACTGAAAGTTGTAATTGAATCCAAGTTTTGAAAGACGCAAGGTTCCAAACAGTTAATGGAAATACTTCTGATAGTCACGACATAATAAACATGTGTGTACTATTACATTTTAAGGATAATATAATAGGACTGGTCATTTACGGTATCAGGGTCAGACCATAACACAACACTGAGCATGATAATTTTATGGCTGTGACAACAGTCTTCCTTTGTTTCCACGGATGCTGTTCAGTGTTGAGAGACCTTTCTCTATTGCGAAGGAAGAGATGACTGTCTCTGTTAGCACTGGAGTGTAGTCCCTGTGCTCTGGATGAGAGAATAACACTGGCATTCAGATTCCATTCATATGTTGATTACACAAAATGGTCCCATCAGCATGAGATGATCTCATCAGAATAAAAGTGTTTCATCAATGGGATATGATGTAATCAGCGCCAAACAGATGATTTCTTGAGGAGAGAGCACCAAAGTGACACTGCATCTTTAAGAAGCCCAGAGTCTCACTGTGTTTTAGTCAAACAAAAGCAGCCAATTGGGAGAGTGCAACCTGAAACCAGAAGCCCGCCTCAGAGGGCCTCACACAGACCTCAGAGCAGGGACACACCCCATGTATGCCTGATTCATGCAGGCAGGCAGAGAGCCACAGCCTGCTATCCAACCATTCAGTACAAACGCTTCCACATAGACAGTCTGACAGAAAATCACAAACACAGACACATTGATCACTGTGTCTGGCTTCTTTCCAAGGCAGTCCTGGACACAGATGCTGTCAAAAAAAGTCGTCTAGGACTAAATTCCTAAAATACTGAAACATAATCAAAAACGTTAATGTGGACTACACGTTTGCATTCAGCAGCATTTTTAGGATGCTACATTTGATCGAGAAAGCAATTTTCTACAATCTCTGCCTCAGAAAGTCCACTCTTTTGTCAGATTGGGTACTGAAACCCGGTGACGGTTTGTATATGTCCCGTATCTACCAGACACAATCATTATGTTGATTTCATTGTCTCGTTTAGGTGCCACTACCGAAATAGTTGCCCAGTACAGATGTTACAGGCAACAGAAGCATCGCCAGACGCATCAGCGCTAGCTAACATTATAGCTACATGGCTCTAGTAGCAGGTAATGTTAGCCTACCTTTAGCTAGTAGCTTTCTTAACCACGGTTAAAATACCGAACTAAATGATCTTAAGTGTTGCTGTATTTCACTCAAAAAGATTATAACACCAGGAGGGTGTTAATGCACTGGCTAATGCACTACTACCTATAACTTTTTTTCTGGGAAAATGTAAACACAAGCTTGCATCACCTGATTTCAAGAAGGATCTGACACAGTTGGCAGCCATTAAGAATAAGCATACAGAAAGAGCCAGAGTTCTTGTGTATGGTCTCATTTGCCGATTCAGATTTTCAGTCTTTCTAAGAACTGTAATTGACAGCATTCACAAACATTTTTGCAACTTTTCTTGTAAAAATTAAATTGGATGTTCATAATAAGACACTGACTATTAAATATTCATTAAATACGTTCTCCAAAGTCCTCCAGATTACAACCAGGCCTTATTATAGTTTTATATTAAGATTATGAATCGGGTGAACGTCCCGCGAAATCCCGCCAGATTCCATGATCTCAAGGGATTTTGCGGGATGTGATTTCACATGATCTCTTGTGGAAGCAGATGTAAACAAACCGGAGACTGACGCGGTGCAACAGTTTGCTGCAGTGAAACTTTCTGTGAGACAAACAGACGCAGAAGTTAAATGAGTCTGGATGAGAAAATGTTTGAGGAGACACATCAACACAGGTTGTTTATTCTTCAGCCAGAACATGAGGTGAGATTTTAACTGTCCCTCTGTGAACAGCAGTCTGCTGCTGCCTAACATTAGCCTGAAGAGCTAGAGAGTTTATGACTGCTCTGCAACACTGTCAGCTGCTGTGTCTCGTTGTAGACTGTCTGTCTTCTCTTTATTCTGTTCTTGGAATCTGTCACTAATACCAACTTCATGCAAGCATGTGTCTGAGTGTGTGTAGCTGTGATCAGCGCTGTGGTGATATCACGGTCAGTTTGTCTGCTGTGCGCATGATGTGACCATCGTGCAGAACTTGTGTGTGACGATAACGGGCGCAGAATCGGATATGTGATGCTGACCGGCCAGTCACCGGTCAGGGCCGGTCATGTGGAAAACCACACTGGTTCCAGTCGCTGGCCGGTCGATCGGTGCATCCCTAGTTTAAAGTATTATTTTAGCACCAGTTTGGGAAAAAAAGCTCAAACAATACCCAACCCTATTCTTTCGTACTCTCAAATCCTTTCCCACTAACATCTCATCACAGTCTGGTCAGCATCAGTACAGCTTAAAGCTTTGCACCCCTCTATCACCTCTGTTCACTATGAGCAGACCTGTGAGGTGTGAACCCCTGACAACATGAAGCTGCTGTGGGCAGGAGACTGGAATCTCATATACGAGTCACAACATGTTATGCTTGGTCACCACAACATGGGCACGAGTAAGAGCTGAAATCTGCCCCCTGAACAGACCGCCATGAAATAATATGCACTTCAAAATCAATTCTGCTGCTCAGCAACAAGGGAGCTCTAAATGTAGATCCATTTTGGGGCTGAGTCTCATTAACTGCACGTTCTCAGAGACACAGAGACACACATGGGTCATAAGCTAATACTAATCAGCTAATACCATATGTAACAATTGAATAAATAAAAAAAAACAAGTACAGTGAAATCAACTAGATCTCAAATCATCCATTACCTGGATGTTTTTGCCAGCTGTTGTCCAAACGTTCTGACTAGTGTCTACTGGGTATTTTAGACCCATGTGTGCAACTCATTTGCAGTGCAAAACAACAGGTGCAGAAGCACTGTCAGCAAAGAGACATGAAAAGATCACATAAAAACATAAACTATTTGAATTACACAGCTGTTGTGTGTGCCTTTGAGGACTGAATAATGCATTAGTCCAAATTAAAGAGTGTTTCACACCAGTGGAGAGACAGGATGAAAAACTGATACGCGTTCATACTTCATGTATGATACTCTCTTGTAAACGTGCTTTCAGCTGATTTGGACCATTCATATGAGACTGCAGCCTGTCACTGGTTAATCCCTGAAAGTCTGCAAATGTTGTTTCCATATATATCACTACTAAACAGCAGACTTACATAGATTTACATTACATAAAATGAGATAAAATAAAATTGAGTTTGAACAGTTTCTAAATTTCTACAGGGTTCCAGCAAGTTAAATTTACGAGTTTTTAAGATCCTTATGAACACAGTTTAAGACCTAGTAAAAGTTCATTCTGGCAAAAAGGTACATGGCACACTTTGCATTTGTTTTCATTTGTTCAATGTTCGTTTCTTTTAATAGTGTAACATTTTTTTTCCTAAAAACACATTTAAGAGAGACTGAGGTTAATTCAGAAAAGTAATGTTAACTTCATTTTTATGACATTTCAAAATTGTATTTTAGATATTTTAAGGCATAAAATTCAGAATATTGGATTTTAGTTTTTAGTGACTTGCAGAAACCCTATTCTATCTTTTGCATGTTGTCTCACTAAGTCTTATGCTGTTTTTACAACAAAATTAACACATATATGCTAAGAATAAGTGATTGATTTCTTTCCCATTACAAGTAGATGAGTATTCCTCAGTTTTTTTCCTGTTTTGTCATAGTCAATGTCACAAATGTGCCAACAAACAGGGTTAGTAAACAGCAGAAAGCAGGCCGGTGACAATGTAAGTGGTTACTTTTTAAAATATTTTTACTGCCCTTAATTAATATTATTTGTTCCATAAAATGTCAGAAAATTATAAAAAAAAAAATCTCATCAAGTCAACTTTCCACAACCCAACTATATTCTGAAAACAGAAAATATGCATAGATAAAAAAAAAAAACTGCAATCAGAGAATTAGAGAATTTTGTCTTTTTTCCTTGAAAAAAAATTCAAGCTGCTTATCAAAATAATTGGTGGCTTATTCAATAGTTGACAACTAATTGATTAATCGTTGCACCTCTAGAGTAGAATGGTGTCCGACATGTGTTCCACCCTGTTCAGGAGAAGAGAAGCAAGAGCAGGTCGATTTGTGCTTGTTGACACATTTGTATCAACCATAAGCACGTTTGACCCTTATCACCATGTCAGGCTGAAGTCATCTCCATAGCGACCCACAACAGATAAATAACCAGTTTGTCACGACCCTAAAATCTCGAATCCTAATTGAAAATGACTTCTTCCTTCCCTCATCATACCTACATCAATACTATTTACACTTTTGACTGTTACTCCTTTTGAGGAAGACATAAAATAATTGGACTTTTTTCACTACCATGTGTGTGAAAACAGTAGTCTTGCACTGACAATGGCAGGGGAACAAATGAGGGATTATTCTGAAGGTGTGTGATGCCTCTCCTGCAATGAAGTTCCTCACACTCCATTCTGAGTGAATGTAGGTGACTCGGGGAGCCTGAGCTGATCCCAGAATTCCTCATTATCCGCCCAGCAGGGAGGATCAGGTCCGCTCGCTCTGTCTCAGAGCATGCTCGGCCCGACGAGACAAGCCCCAGAGGAGCACAGTGCTGGGCCATCGGGGGCAAGCCAGGTCTGCTCATTATATCTAACTCATCCTTGGCATCTCTGCAAACCAAGTGCCACTTAGTTCCCACAGGAGGGGTCTGGGCTGGATCACTGACGAGATGGCAGAGCAAACAGCAGAGGCGTAATAGGAAAAGCTTTGCATCAAAAGACACGTGCGAACAGAGGCATAGTGTCCAGCAGTCCACCTTTATGAGGTGAATGTCACAGCAGAAGGGGATATTTCACTTATTTGGTGGCAACATTTCTTTTTTTTTTTTTTTTTGTTAGGATAAATATTTGCAGATAATGACATCATTGCTGCTTCCGTTTATCAGAACCAGATTTTTAACAGACATAATGATGACCAGTGTATAAAAAGTACCTTAAAATGATCACGATAGATGAATATGTCTCTGCTATAAGCATTTGAAAAGACATTCAGGTGCAACTACTGGCCTTTCAGCCTAGCCTCTTCAGCAGCAAAACCAGGAAAAACACTACATGGGTGTGGTATAGCCTACAAGTAGAGTACGTATTTACATATTTATTTGTGAGTAGATGGAATCAAAATCAGTCCTTCCCTTTTTTAACAGTAACTGAGAGAAATTCACCAATGTCATTTAGCTTGCAGGGCAAGTGCAAATACATAACTCAATGAATAAACATACAATTTGAGTGAAGCGTGTTGTTTCATTTATCAACTCTATTTCTGGGATAAATGAATGCAGCCTAGCACAGCAGGTGCATTATGCAAGTGCAGAGTCTTAGGCCTTTGGCAAGGGGCCAGTGCCCTCCATTTCCCTTTACTTTTTAAAATATTCTCCTAAGTAAACTCTGGGGCCGTGGCAAGTGCCGGGTGATGCAGTCTATGCAGATGTGGTGTCTTCCCGTGCCTCAGAGAATGGGCACAGCGCCAGCCGACACTGGTCTCAGCACATCCGAAACACTTCAGGTAAACACCACAATAAGCTAAGAAGCAGAAATTAGAAATTGTTTTGTACTGCAACACAGTTGCTATAGAGACTGTTGCTAATTAACTGCACTCTACCCCAGGATAACAAAGGGCTTAAGGGCACTCAGGGCGGCTCCTCTTGTGATGAGCTCTGTGTATGGAACACTATGCCATCCCCAGGGTCTCTCAACTACAAAATACCTGTCTCCTTGTAGCCAACTTTCATCTCAGATGCCACGAGAGCTTTTGTGTGGTGTCTGTCCATGGCTGTTATAAACCCTATGGACCAGGATTACAGCACTATATCAGAGTCATGGTTTGCTGAAGCCTTCTCCTCTTAAAAGACAAATCACTGGATGTTTCAGACAAATCAATCCCCTGTAGCAGCATGGAGGACCACTTTATTGGTTGCTTATCATCTCTGATGGCATCCCAAAGAGTAAGGAAGGAGACTTGCACAAAACTAAGGCATCCTACAAAGAATACACATTCAAAGAGAGCATTAGAGCATTGTTTTTATAGCAGGCATGCAGCTAGGTTTTGGGTTTATTACATCTTTTTTTCGAGCTGAGTTCTCTAAATAGTAAGACTACATTTATATATTTGACATTTTTTCCCATTTACTACAATAATACATCTTCTCCTGCACCCCACAGAGAACAGATTTGTATTTATTCACCTGCCAGACATGGTTGCTCAGATGATGCAAAATACTTAAATCACTAAAAATCAAAATTCAAACTTTTTTCTCTAACATAAAGAAAAAATATTTTGCTATTAGACACTCAATACTGTTTTTTAATATTACAGTACAGGGTTTGGCATTAACCATAGCCTGATGGCACGTGGCCACAAATGGTTATTCTGCAGCCACCAATTATTCCTGCTACGTGGCCCATTGTGGCCACCAAGTTTTAAACCTATAAAGTTAGCCTCCACCAACCCAGTGTTACAGTTCCATCAACATCCCGATTCCTTTACTCTTTTTAGTTCAACATTCTTCGTAAACAGTAAACACTTAACAGCAAAGAGCACTCATTGCCAGCTAGCTACCAATACGTCAGAACTACTGAAGTATGAGTTTTCCTTACAGAGGAACCATGAACACTAAAAGGCTGATTCTGAAAAAACAAAACAGCAATGAAAATGTAGGAGGGAATGGAAACAGGAGTTTAAGTAGCTACAATGACACACCTAAGGACAAAATGCACTGCCGCCAGTTTCTTCAACTAGCCAAGGAGTCTAGCTCATTTTTCATTGGAAACAATGCCTTCAGGAAACACCATGTCACAGTTGATTGGAAAAGTGGACAACACAAGTGTCCCAATGAAGGATGGCTCTGTTAATTTATGTTAAATTATCATTTGTCATATGTTTACATTTAGGACACCAAAAATTTACATTGGCTACAAATTTAAGGGCTTGGTGGCTCATCGGGCCAGTGCTTAAAAATATCCTGCAAAATGTTCACATATTTGATCAATGACATGGTACAGTAAAAACATGTAAGAATGTCATCATATAATATTGTCCTGTACATAGCAGGTGTGAAAATGTGTGGCTTATTTTGATTAATAAGGCAATAAACAGCAAAAGCTACATCAGTACTGTAAGTATTTTGTAAGATTTGCTCACAAAACTGTAAATATGTCAGAGGAATACGGGGGAAAAGAACACAATGTTGCATTCCAAACATTCCTCAAAAGATTCACAACACTAAGCTTGTTTTTAACTGTAAGGTAATCAAACCAACCACACCCTACAGCTATGGCCTTGTTGTCTATGATTTATGGGACATGGCTACAAAACATTTCTAACTTTAGAGTGAATGTAGACATCAGCACTGTCCTGATGCATCCACATGTCACTGTTGCTAGTGCTAAAATGACACACAAAATCTAAACAAAATGTGGCTGTTTTTTGTCTTCAAGATAGACTCATGGCACCTTTAATGCCTTCCTAGCTTTGGGTGGGGATTGTCACAGTTCATGGCATGATGGGATTGGCACTGTGATGCAGCAACAGTTGCAGGGCTGAACAACGAGTCCCAGAAAAAGCACCCATAGATCAGACTGATACCAATCTGTCTTCTGTTACCAAGTCCCAACAAACTCTGATAATGTTAGGAGAAAGGACTGCATTCATAAATCCACCTTTAATCTTAAAAGAAAAGATCAAAAAAATGAATCTCTTCCATCCTTCTACAGCTCTCCACAGACATAAGCTCATTTTGCCACATGAAAATCGGCACTAGGTTTGCAGACTCTATCTTTTCAATTTGCACACTGGAACATGAAAGAATAACGATTTTACTACATTGTGTCAAACAGTTCTGACTCAGTAATGGTGGGAAAGACAACCCAGTGTTTCTGCTACTGGGGAGACAATGTGTAACCAGATACAGAGCACATCTGGCAGGACGAGACTCTATTCAACACTACAGTTGTCTCTTCAGCAGATTTTAAGGTAGATTCAAGCCCACAAAAACAAATACTTTCTCTAGGTTTGTTATTGGGGTTTTGAATCTATCTTAAGCAACAGGAGTCCAGGGAGAGAGAAAACTTGAATGCACTTAGCGCTGCTCATTTGTAACTCTAGAAAAACTGAATTGTTATGCTTTAATCCACAGCAGAGGGACAGCTTCTCTGGCAGCCTCGTTCTGTATGGGGACGAGGGAATTGGAGGAAGGGACAGTGGGGAGGGTCCTGTTGTCTGAGCCCACATCTTTGTAGTGGCAGCTGAGGGGTTTCACTGCAACTCCTAGAATTTACATTTTGTTTGGCCGGAGGGGTCACATGACAGCTGCAAGCGAATGCTCTGAGGGGCTTTCTGCTTTCACTTGACACTGACAGGCTGTGAGACGGTCCAACACCACAGAGAGAAAATATTCCCTCTTTCCATGACATCACCCAGCCAGGAATGGGGGGGAAATGGAGGGAGGAGAGGGGGCACAGCTGGTGGCAGCCGCAGTACCATCTGCTACTGACTAATAGTTCATGCTGCTTTACTTATAAACTTGCACTTCTGTGAACCAGAGTAGTAGCTGTATGGTCACCATCACAGAGCACATCACTGATAAATCTGAGATGGACAGTCTTGCATTACATTATTCGGAAGAGTCTTGCATTGATGCTTTTTTTTTTTCTTTTTAAAGGAATAGTTTGACATTTTGTTTGCTTGTTCACTTTTTTGCAGCAATTTAAATGAGAAGATCAATACCACTCTCATGTCCATTAAATATGAAACTACAGCCAGCAGTGAATCATACAAACTAAAAAAATGACATGTCTTAAAGGGACAAGTTCAGATTATCTGTCATGGGGTTGTATGCAGGAGTAGCGTTCAATCAATATCAGTTAATATTTTCACCTTTTTACCTTGCCATCAGATAGTCATTTTCCAATGGGGAACTGCCGTTGTGTAAGCCAAATATCACTCTTTCCAAACCAACCAGACTCCAGTGACACAATCTGTAATTCTACCTTGCAGAACATGGGCGGTGCTGGTCTACCACTGCCTCGATCTGTTGGTTTGTTTGTGTTATTGTGTAACTTCAGTGTTTTGATAAGTTGGTTCAGATTCATCACAGTCACACAGTGGCACAAACAAACTAACAGATCAAGGCAGTGGTAGACCAGCAACTTGGGGGGGGGGGGTACTTCCTGGAGGTAATAGTCCCACACTTAACCATTTGTAAATGCATAACTTTTTCCTTTTTTCACTTGTTTTGCATGGATTAAAAAAACAAGATATAACATTTAGAGGTGCTGGCAAGGGGGTCACATTATCTTAAGATAGAGCCATGCTAGCCGTTTCCCCCTGCTTCCAATCTTTATGCTTAGCTAGCTACAGACATGAGAGTGGTATCGATATTCTCATCTAGCTGTTGGCAAGAAAGCAAAGAAACACATTCCCCAACCTGTCAAACTATTCCTTAGAGCTCCTTCAGTTCTCACCTATTAGAAAAACATGCAACTCCAGCTCACACTTACACACATCTGTACTCACCATACATCTTTCCCTCATCAGAGAGGATGATCTTCCTGCGTCCACAAGGAGGATAGATGGCCAGGGCCTCCTGGAAGCTCTGTTCAATATCAGGGCTCCACACCCCCTCGGCATCGTTGTCCACGGGCTTGTCTGCCGAGTCGCTCATCCTCTCCATGTCCTCGGCAGGGCTCTCGCTGCCGCTCCAGCTGCTGGGATCAATCGTGGCGGTTGGGCTCTCCAAGCTGAAGCCTGGAGCAGACTAGGGAGAGACCTGGAATTCCCAAATAAACAAACACAACCAAATGATCACTCTCTACACAACAGAGCAGCGGGCATCTGCTTCCAAAAAAACAACACAGTACACACTGTTAGTTGAGAGCACAATATGGAGCAGAAGGAGCCAAACAAGCTTGGACATCGCCAAGAATGTTGTTGACTCGATTTACAATGGATGTTATGGGTTTAAACAACCGAACATTTTCATGGACTTGTGGCACTTCCTTCTTATTAAATGACAGGACACAATTACATTAGGGATCAAATATAATGGGAAATGTTAGGGCTGGGTATTGGTACTCAAAACCTTTAAGGTATCAACTGAAATAACTCTGCTCCAAGTAGTATCAAAACTTCTCCAGTCAAATGATACCAGCATTCAATCCTGTTGCTACCCAGGTCTAGAATAAAAATACAATTTATGAGGTTTTGCTTGCAGCTAGTCATTACAAGCATTCTTTAGAGAAGAACCTTTGAAAAAAGGTATTGAATGATGTACTCAACTGGTATTGGTATCACTCTAAGGGTGCTGGTGTTGGTACTAGTATGGTTATTTTTAAAATGATACACAGCCCTAGGAAATGTACTCCATGCCTGAGAGATGACAGAAGTCATAAACCACTAAACCAGTTAAAAAAGTCATGAAGTCATTACAAGGTGGTTTGGCTCAAGATTTATATTTTTAAATTATTTTTTCTTCCTTCATTTAGTACTTGTGCAGTTGTTTTTAGCTTTATTTATTTTTACAAGCTGTAACATTTACCTAGGGCTGCAACTAATGATTATTTTCATGATTAACCATTTAGTCCATAAAATGTCACAAAAAAAGGAAAAGAAAATTGCTCAGCCCAGAATAATGTCTTCAAATTGCTTTTGCCCAACCAGCAGTCCAAAACACTAAGACTCTTCGTTTACAAACATAAATATCAAAGAAAATCAGCAAATCCTCACATTTAAGAGGGTGGAACCAGCACATGTTTGACATTTTTACTTGAAAAATGACTGAAATTATTAATTACTCATCAAAATTAGGCAACTAATTTTAGGGCTACACAATATGGTAAGAAAATGGTCTGTGCCAAACAAACATGTTTTCTTACATCTGAAGAACAAGATCCTTGGGCCTGAGCATCTCTGCAGCACTACAGTACTTTACTATAATACCCTTTTCTTTGCAAGTTTTTCCTTTATCAAAAAAATGCAGTTTCTGTAATTTGGCTTCAACACTTGGTCATATTGTTATTTCAATGATTTTGATTAATTGTGTAGTCCTAGCTTCTTTTCTCTCAATCAAGTAATTGATAAATTAACTAGTCCTTGCAGCTCTACACAAACCCCATCAGAATGATCATCCTAAAGTTGCTGGTTTGATTCCTGGTGTGATAAATTTGGGTGAGAAAAAGAAAGAGCAGCATTTGACACTTCCTCATTAACACCGCTGCCCTTGAACAGAGGCACTTAGTCACAGACTTTGGCTTCCAGGACTAAAGGTGTGTAAATCTGTGATTGTAAAGCAAAGCATTTCTTTAAAAAAAACACTCATGTTCAGCAAGATTAGGCTGCATACATGAAAGTAGGGGGGAGAAAAGCATAGTGACCTCTCATCTTTGGAGCTCACAGGTCAGCCACAGCCATCACACCATGACGGTATATAGAAAGCAGACACCCTAACCACATAAAGAAACCAGAGGGGGTTTTCTTTTTGACAAAAAAAGGCTACAGACCTGCAGGCATCATGAGAAAACTACCGTTTACAGACTACGGCGCAAGAACCAAGCTGCTCACACAGCTGGAGAAAGTCTCATCTCACCAGCGGCTATTGACAGGACCAACAAGCTCCTGGGTGAATCTGTAGCTAATAAACTGAGGACTCCATCATTATGCGGTGACTTCATCTGGAGCAGAATTCGTTACATGTCCAGTAAAATAAAACACCAGACTATCCCACATATTATGGGAAATGACTATAACACACTACAATTTCATGAATCTACAGATGTGACTAATCATGACATTTTACTGGCCAGCAGAGAAGCATGTGTGTGGTCAAATGAGATTCAGCAGTGCTGCGGTCAGTATACACTGTGTGGCCTTCATGAATGGAAAGCATTCTGCACAAAGTGGCATTAGCAAAGTTTGGCCCAAGACTTCCTTTATCAGAAATATTGCAGCTTCTGTAATTTGGCTATTGCACTTGGTCAAGACACTTTGAAAAATTTATTAAAAGGTCCAGTGTGTAGAATTCAAGACTCTATTGGTTTATGGCAGACATGGAATATAATATTCATTAATAGTATGGTTTTAGTGTACAGTCACCTGAAAATTAACAGCTATGTAGATGCAGAGACTGCAAATTGGACATTACAAAGGAATACATGCTATCATAACATAACAATATGTAAAGGTTTTCTCTCACATCTTGCCAGTTACCCATCTGTTTGTCAAATTGGTTATATTTCAAATGCAGGCGAACAAGTTACCACCTGCATTTGTCCATGTGTCCATGCAAGGAAAAGGGACACAGTTCAAGCAAACTGATGAACTCAAAGCATGTAAGACAAAACTGTCGTAATTATGGGTAAATAAATTATGCATGCAGGCGTGTGAATGTTTAAAAAAGCTTGCTCCGAGGAACAACAACCGAGCACAAAGGCATACAAGAAGGCACGTCTTCTGTAAGGCAGGTTCTCTGAGCAGTTCCCAGAGGGAATAAGCAAAGCAACAAGTGTATCAGACATCCATGAGATGGAATAGGACTCATTTGACCACTTGCTAAAGAGTAAATTCTCCGACAGGCTGCATTTACTAGACTAATTTTAGCTGCATTTTTCTGCTGTCTGTAATGTAAATGCTTCACTTACACTGTGCGACCTGAAGTGTAATTTGTCTCTTTTTTTCACCTAAACACAATAAGTACATGATTGTAAATTGAGCTGTGAGTGATTCTGAGTGCACAACAGCAGCGTGGCTGAAAAACCCAGCTCACACTAGGGATTAATATTTTTCTGAAAATGAGAAATTTTATATTTTAGCTAGTCAAGACACATTGGTCATATGCATAAACCTACAGGCTTCAAACATGACTGCTTTAGTGTAATATTTGGTGATATTAAAATTATGAAGGAAAAAGAATGGCACTTATATTATTATTCATCTTTAGAATGAACATAATATGAACTTCACGTGCAGCTTTGCTTGAACTTTCCTGGTAGCCTATTATGAAATGCCAAGTCCACTGCTTGTGTTCTGCCAGCTGAGAAAAGTCTCATGGAAATGATAATTGACAATTCTTCATTATACAAACAAAAAATAACTCGTTAAAGCAAGTAATTTGGCATTTTCAAAGTCATTCTATTAAACTGAGACAGATTCCATATTCTGTTAGTGTTCTGAGGCCGCTGGTATGAGCCTTCTGTAACGGGCAAGAAATGTTAAATATGCTCACCTCTGTTCTCAGCAGAGTGATCATGGGAAGTTAACTTGCTGAGATTCCATATATCGCAGCAAACTGCTTGTTGAGTCACCAGCACATTTGATCATTCTTTCACACAACACACACTTTCTATCTTCATTCTTCAATCTTTTGATGTTTTTGGTAACAGACATTGCGGTGTGTTGGCCTAATTATTTTCCCCAACTAATTGTTTGTCTATAAAATGTCAAAAAATCATCAAAACTTCCTAGACCCCAAATTACCATGCTCAAGTAGCTTATTTTGTCCAAAGACCCAAAGACTCTTCATTCACCATCATAAATAACAAGAAAAGCAGGAATCCTTACATTAAAGAAGCTGGAATAAGCAAATGTTTGACATTTTTGGTTGAGAAATGATTGAAACAATTAAGCAATACGCAAAATTGTCGTAATTTTCTTATAATGCACAAAGCTGTTGCATATGTTTTACAAAAATCTACTGTAGTCCTACATATTTTGTAAATATATTACAGTATGTTTTTAATGTTTTATATATAAAAAAAAATTCCCTGTCTTCCTTCTATTGTATTTCTCAGGAATATTTGCATGGGTATTCCAGGAAATCCAGTTTCCTGGGATTAAACCACACGTACACTAACAGATGACAATGTGCCAGTAAAATTTCAGTAACATGTCTACTGTATGTTAGAGCAACTTTTTTATTTGCAGTCAAACTCAAGGTCAAACATAGAAACAGACTGACTTCCAAAATACAGAAATCTCAAGGTTTATGTCAACTATCAAATTGTTACTGTCAACATCAACTGTTCACAACGAAAAATACTTTTATGTTTTACTTCCTTCGCCAGTAATTCACTGAGGTTTCTCTCTTTTCGTAATCTCTCTCCTCTTTCCAGACAACTGCTTCCTCCCTGAGCAAGATCCTATTCAAGCAGCACAAGCTGTCAGGAAGTGGGAATAGTAGCATATGTTTCTTCCAGCATGTCAGTTCATGAGGGGGAAAGGGGGGATGGGAGCAAGCTGTTGGGGGAAAAAAAAACTCCCGGAGAGCAGAGAGAGCTTTTACTGAATTCCGTTTTTGTGTGCTGACTGCTGACACTGCAGAACGAACTCACAAACTGATGAGGGAGGGGAAAAAAAATTCCCATTTCAACCACTAAAAGGCTGGGACTCTTTCTGGATGTGCTCCTCTCATCCCAACCAAATGATGAACTGTGCTCATAATCACTTCCAGCTTACATTTTCATAGCGAGACGGGGTTCTGAAGAAAATATTTGTTTCTATCCTCATCACCTCAAATCACGATGGTATTTCTAAAAGCTCAAGTACTGTTAAAAATGCCATGACTCTGTAAAGACATCTTTCTCTAGAGCGGCTCCAAGTATGTTTCAATAAAGTTTTATATTGTCTAGTATGCTAAATCATTCTTTAAATATTTTAACATTTTAAAAGCACAAACTTATTCCCACAACTTGTTCAAAACAACCCAAAGAAAAACAAATAATTCAGCTAAACTGTAAGTCAAGTGCTCTTTTATCCATAAATTGACGTACATTTTTCTATGCCATTTTACACGTCTTATGAAAAATATGTATTTTTTCTACGAGCGCTGTTTTGTTGATTCTTAGAGTGACCTTGTGGCTCTGTCCATCAGACCAGTTTGATTCTTACACATTCATGTTTCTCTCTTCTGCAGGTGCTTTCCTCATACGTCACACCAGGAAATGAATATTGCTACAGTAACATGTAGTGAATTATTCAACCTCAACTGCACCTACTGTTGTATTTGACAACAAGTCACTCATGTAAGGACGACATCAATATTACTGTAGTCTTGATTAGTCTGAGCCCCTAAATTATGATAGAAACACTGTGCTTTTTTCTCAAGCAAGAGCATAACATGATCAGTGTACTGCCTTTTCGATTATTTGACCAATTCCTGCGTGCAGATGTGCTAAGAGAGCATCTAGAGAGGGGAGAAAAAAGTCAAAAATCTTGAAATAACTAGATCACTGAGCATGTCTCAAATCACTCTGCTCAGATAAACATTAATACATCTTTTCTACAAAAATTACCAGATAAACAATGTTTCTCCAGAGGGCTTTTCTCTAATATGAGATCAAATGTGTCTTCAGGATGCTGATCATTATCTGAGGGAAAATGAAACAAGTCAACCAAAACAAATAACACAACAAACCTGACAGCGCTGGATAAACTGACTTTCCATCCCACTCTCTTTAAAGCAAAACTGTCTGTTTGTCTGATTCTTGTATCATCATCTGAGGTTCGAGTGCTCCCAATAAGGTATCAGTGCAAGGCAGGGCAACAATTCCCAAGACCCCAGGGGATTCAAGCTTTCCAAGCGAAGCAATAAAAGCTATACCTTAAAGCCACATAGAGATTCTAAAACAATCACTTTTACATTTTGGCCAAGAACTACCCGGCTGTGTGCCACTGTGCTTCTTATTCAGGTCGTCCAGAACTCCTGGCATAGGCTTTGTGCACATTTATACAAACAACCCCGATTACAAAAAAGTTGGGATGCTGTACAAAATATAAATAAAACAGAATCCTTTTTGACAAACAATCAGTGCTTATTGTAAATTTGATACCAGTAACATGTTTCAAACAAGTTGCAGGGGCAACAAAAAAATGGTTAAGTTGTAAACTGCCCAAAAACACCTGTCTGGAACATTCCACCAGTAAACAGGTTAATTGGTAATTGGTGAGAGGACCATGACTGGGTATGAAAGGGCCATCAAAAGGCTCAGCAAGTCATCAAATCAAGGGTATTATTGCATGAGCTCAGGAATACTTCGAAAAACTGTTGTAGAAGAACAGGTTGCTTGCAAATGATCATATTCTGTTTTTTTTAACTGTGTTACACACTGTCACAGCTTCTTTGGAATGAGAATGGTAGATAGATTTCCTGCGATTTAAAAGGTTTTCAGAAATTTTTGAAAAACTAGGCTACATTTGCAAACTAGTACTCACATTGTCATCCAACCAGCAGAAAGCCCTCAAAAGATGTCAAAAATATGCTTTTGGGTACCTTTTTTCTCTAATACATTGGTTCATTTTCCATCTGTCATCTGAGTATTGTTTCCTGCCTTAAATCAAAATATGGTGAACTTTGAATTACACAAATTCTCTGTCATGTGTCTTGCATTTCCACTGTATGTTCATCCTGATTCTTTCTTAAACACTTTGGGAAAACACTTTCAACAAATTCAGAAAGTGTTATCAATGCTAACACTGTTTTAACTGAAAATCCTAATTCAGCTTAAGCTCAGTCGCTGTAGATAACAGGTGCTTGGACAATGTGCAAACTAATCATTTATATGAACATGAATAAAACATGGGTGCAGACCAATGCAACAATTTTCTATTCATAAATAATTTATTGATGGACTTAAGCATTACTAGTTAACAAATATTATATAATTCTAAACTACTGGCAACATCATGAGAACTTCATGGATTCCTACCAAAGGTTATATGAAGCTAAATGTAATAACACTGGATGATGTTCAAATAAATGATATTCCTTCATTATAAACTATTTTGCACTGCAGAACCAGTTCTTATTTGTGAGTCCAAGATATTATATTGTTTGGATGAACTGTTGTATTAAAGCCCCACCTTTTTTTATTTTATTCAGCTCTTGTTCCTTGATGCTACTCTGTCAAAACTACACTGATGTTTATAAAATGTAAGGTTATTATCAGTATAACGTGGGATGTGGTGGAGTAACAAAGGAGGAAATGAGTGTTTGCATTGAAGGAGGAAAAGGATGTGGGGTATGGTTATTCATGTGTGCATGGTAAAGAGTGAGTGCATGCTTTTTTCATAACAGTGTCAGTAAACAGAAAATTAACCCATATATTGTTCAATAAGCCTCAACTGATAATTTATCGTATGTGATATTTATCTTCTCATGCCAAATGGAAATGAGGCGTGTTGACTTGTCCTCATTCAAACATGAACAAAATAATAGAGGATTAAAAGTCATCCCCATTCTTTCTTTGCATCCAGTGTCATCACTTGGATGCTTTTGCTGTGTGCAACATGTGAATAACCTAGCAAAGTTGTCAACGAAGACAGTCTCTTAGCGCCGCAGAATCTGTGGACTAATTATGTCCGTCAAAAGGAGGTATGAATGTCACCCAAAGAAAACACTTGTGGCTCAAAGATAATTGCATACTTCTGTGTTTGCAGGATGTACACCATAGAAATGGTCTTATTTGTGAGATGCTGGGTGAGGATGGCCTGCAATGTGGTAGCTAAGCAGAGTAGTAGCTGTGACATGGCATTATGGGAAATTACACTTACCGTGAGATTACATAAACCACTCACCAAGCTGGAATCCAGCTCCTTAAATTAAGAGAACCCATTTCATCCATCAGACAGAGTAAGGTAATGAAATAGCAGATGAGAGGTCTCAAATGTAATTTTCCATGTGGAGTTCTTTTGTGCCGTTATCTCAGAGGGTGCAATAATGATTCTGTGAATGACTTTTGTGCACCCCATAATGGCCCACAGTAGTTAAGGCCACAGTGTGTAAAACTATAATTACCATGTGATTTCAAAACTCAACATTTTCAGCGTGTTGTAAAGACATATCCTGGCCCTTTGCATAATTACAACAGCAATGTCAAAAGTATTCCATTTTGAGCAACACGTACCCCACTTTGAACATTCATAATGATAGACGTTGCTGAAATTCCATTTAGTTTTGTCATTAAAACAAATTAATTAGCTTGTGAAAAGCATGTTTATGGAATGAAGTCTTTGACAGCAGACCTTTTGAGGACCTTGAGATCCAGGTACAAGACATACACAAAATACAATTAACCAAAAATTCTATGGAAATACTCTTTGAATTTAATTTATTTTGAGAGTTTTAACACTCAAAGTAAAGTTCAGGCATGCAGCCCACTGTTTGAAATGAAATTAACTAAACTGGTGTGACACTGAATACAAGTCCTTGCCTTTAATTTAAAAAAAACATTTTTGAAGCACACACTTCAGCTCCTGCAATTTCATTTAAGAAAATAAAATGAGGTGAATAGCAGGGAAAATTTTAATTACCACAATCACGTCAAAAACATTTCCAAACCAATGCCACTAAACTGCAAAAGAATGCCAGAACAAAACTATTGATTCTGCATTGGATTTTCCTTTAGGTTTCATGAATAAATCTACAGATGTGGAGTACAGATGAATGAATAAACAAGGTTTTCAATACCAATTTCCGAAGGTCCACTGGAGAGCCTAGAAAGCTTACTTATGCTGCCTCGGTTATTGGCAATGGCCTCGTGTTTATTTCATGCCTCTTTGAACCGGCAGGCTTAGGTGCCGTGAATCTGTCTGATATCATCCCACTCAAATCTGAGGCCTGGATCCCACCGCCCGCCCAGCAACCATCAGGCCACTGTGGGATCAATCTTTGTTTGCCAGAGAATAGGATTGATTTACAGGTTCTGTCAAAGCAGCCCTCTCTACCTGCCTCAGACTGAGAAACAGGTAGCAACAACATGACCTGGACAACATCAGATACGTCGGCAGCCCAGAAAAGAGGCATTGCTAAAGGTCTGCCACTCTCAACAACAGAGGGAAAATTGACTGTGAATCTAAGAGACAAAAATTCCTCCTTCCAAGGGCGCATCCATGTCCAGCCAGTAATACCAAAATATATAAAAAATACAATTTCCCATTCAAACATGAAATGTAATGAAAGCTCAGAAGACATTTGCCTATCAAAAATTTGCAGTGCATTCCAGACAGCATACACCCCATGTCACAGTGGTGTGGAGTGTGAGCGGAACACATAAAGCTCAGGAAATTAAAGCTGTAAATAAAGGTCCGTCAGATAAAGGATCTCCTGACAGTTATGAGAGCAGAGCAGGCCGAGGGCTGGCCGCTGGCTCATTCAGGACGCGTGCGAATGGGCATGAAAAAACAAATCACAGTGATGAGCATGAAGGCCACCATTTGCATTTGGCTCTGCCAATTCACACTGACTTTCATCTCTTTTCTTCTTCTTCTCCAGCCATCATTTATCCCCTTATATACTTCTTTCACTCTCATCTCTCCAGATCCATCTTTTCCTCTCCTTTCTTTTTCATTGGCAACTCCTGGTTTCATCTGTCATAAATAAAACAGCCTCCTACGACATGCTGTGCAGCCAGGTGAAATTGACAAAATCAAATATGTTTTTTTTTTGTACTGCTAGGGCTCTAAATTTTGTGCATTTTCCTTAACCGATAGTTGAACACATTAAAAATTGATTAACTGTTAATAACTAATAAGATACAGGTCAGTTTAAGCATCACTTAAACAATTCTAGCAGTTGTGTGAAACATTAACTCACGAGGCACAAAAAAATAAATAGAATAATAATTCTTAACAGCAATTAATTTATTAATGATTAATCAATACAATCTCTACAGAGTACTGAGTAAATATCTATGATGTGGCTCTATTTTGGAGATGACTGTTGGTGCATTAAAACTATATTTACAAATATTTTTGAGATGTCATCATTACTGACGTAAATATGATACCCAACAGGTAAAGGCATTTACTGGTTATCTGATGATACACCAACATACTAGGGGTTTCACAAATGCAATATTAAATTGAAAAATGTTTGAAATAATCATCTAGCATGTTTCTAAGGGAAAAAAAACAAAAGAGAAAAAAAACTTCAAAGACAAATCAGCATAGCTTATCAGCTGTTATATCAATTCAGTCAATCAATCAATTCAGACAACACTGTATGTAAATTTGGGCAAAATACTAATTTAAAATAAATATAGAAATGATTAAAACTATTTAAAAGGACAATAATATCATTCATAGTTGTAGTAGAAGTTGAGCAGTTTTTTGTAATTCTTTTTGTTTATATCTAAAAGGCAGATTGGACAAAAACAACACATATTTAAGTATTTAGAGGATGGCAAATGTTACTAATAACCGAAGAAAATTAACACTAAATTCTACGGATGTCTGCAAACAGTTTAACAATAAGATTTTTTTTTTTTGTCTTTTCATCTTTTCCACTATGTGCAGTTTCAAAATTATTTTCTATTTTTTTATGCTATTTTTATGTAAATTGTATTGAAAGACAATCAAGTCAGCTATGCAAGAAATCATCAAAAGCCTATGACTTACTTGTATTAAAGCTGCCCTACTCACTATTCACAAGTACACCACTCTAGGGTATTGGCATGATAAGCCAAACTAAAGCCAAATCAAAAATATTTTCTTTAATACAGCAAAAAACAGAGAAAGACATGCTTTGCCAAATTCCTCTTTCATCTGGTTCAACAGCGGTATGAAGACGAAGGCTCTCCATGTGGGAGCAGGAAACACAGGTGACAGGATACAAGGATCCCACAGAAGTAAAGTTATCTTGACTTGTACAGCCTACTGTAACTGGAATTTTTGGGGCATTCAGCAAGTAATAAGAAATTAGGATCCAAGGCTGTTCAGTTATTAAGTTAGACACTATACACAAGACACAATGTGAAAACCAATAATGAATTGATAGTACTAATAAGTGTTGTGTGTGTAGCCAAAGTCTGATAGTTGATTCCTCTGTACTGTCAGCAGCTGAAAATGGTCCTCAACAAATGTGCTTCTTAATCCTGTTTGAGTAATGTTTGCAAAAAGTACAGTGTGCAGCTATCCTACAAAATTATTTAGCAGTTTTTCAAAATGAATGCATATGTATGTATGTTATATATATATACACACACACACACATATATACATATGTGTGTATATATATATATATATATATATATATATATATATATATATATATATATATATATATATATATATATATATATACATATATATATTGACTATGTATGCTGCACTCATGGAAAACTTTGCTGTATATCAAGTCAAACACTTCCTAAACTAAAAACCAGCTACCCCCGCAGCATGTGAAAAAATATTCATGGACGTTTGTAACACGGACATTTTAGAGGTCAAGACAAAAACAAAATCAAATGTCTGGAGCAGACTAGTCACTCGAAACAGATCATCCTCCAAATGATGGAGGGTGATCTGTTTCGAGGGACTAGATCAAAACTCAAATTTAGGGAAATTGATGTTAAGCAAAATTAAGTCATATCTAAACAGTGATTGAGACTTGAGTCTGTGCTGCAAAGCGACACAACTAACTTCTTCAACCCCCTGAAAAAAAACACAACAAACTGCATTACAATTAAGGTCGAGAAGAATGACATCACTAACGTTACCTCACTGAATACCCGTCGTTGTCCGGTGTCAACTCTGACATCCATAACCGCGAAGCTTACAGCATGCCGTGATATGAATGCAGCACAATGTGAAAGTGAAAGCAGTGCTCTGTTGATTTAATTTTAAATAAAAAGCTTTGGGACACAGTCTTTAGGCAAAATATTAGTGATAAATAGGGATGTAACAATATATCAAAGATCAGAATCAAAAAATGTCTCGTTATCATAGAGGGCTGTGATGATATCTACCATATTACATGGTTAACTATTTTATTTTATTATTATTATTTTATTAAATCACTGCTACTGACTGCTGCATTGTTTTTGTTCTGCAATTGCACATAAATAATTCAAATATTTATTGCCAAAGACAACATGGTATTATTGTATCTTGAGTTTTTGGTATTGTAACATCCCTAGTGATAAATAATCATAATCTCAATATTGATCAGACTAATCATGATTATCATTTTGACCATAATTGTGCAGCCCTAAATTGTGGCCTAAGATTTAAGTCTTTATTCAGAACAAATGGACTTGGGGCATGAAACAGGAAGTCAGAAACTATGCAAAACAGACTAATGTACCTGAGGTTTTGATTTGTTTTAATGCTTGTTGATGATAACAAAAATGTGGAATGTCATCAACTTGTCTTTTAATCTGATAAGAAACACTACATTCTCTAAATATGGAATAATGAAATGTTTGGTTAGTTGACACCACAGCTAACCCATGTTGATGATGTAATTATAAACCAAACCTTGTTGAAAACACCTACTATTTGGCTCTTTTAAACAGACTAAACAGAGAAAAAAAAAAGAACAGTTTGGACAATACCGCTCTCCGTTGCTGTGTCTAGGATCTGATTCCAAACTAATTTACTGGGCACAGCCTGCATATTAATGTTGGGAGCTTACCCTCCAGTCTATCTGTGCCTCCACTGAATCCAGGGCACCTTCAGGGCAGAGAGAGCCGGCCTGATCTGTGTCAGCCATGATAACAATACAGCGACCATTGATGAAAGGTCTTCTGGGAATTTATTACAAGCAACGACTGGGGAATACGGTGCCAGAGAGACTGAATAACCCACATTTGAATACAAGCCACAAATTATACACAGTTTCAGTAAATGAAGTGACTGTGTGCCTTTGTTCCACGGGTTTCCTTTCACTAGTGGGAAGCTGAACACCACTACCACTACTATGGCCAGCGCGCTGAGAAAGGAAGTTGTTGAAGCTGAGATTTCCTGCTTTCATTGTGGTTTAGAACTCAAAATGTTTATAGTGGTTTCAGAAACTGACTCATCTAATGATTCATGGAGTGCATATTGCTTTTCATCTGCGTGTGATCATGGGGCAGCTCATTTATTTGTCTTTTTATTCAAATAAGAATAGGAAGAAAAAGTACACATCCCAGCAACATTTAAATAACTTCTGAAGCACTACACGTCAGTAATGAGTGGTTATGGCATTATGCTTTCTAAATGCCTTTTTTCCTGCACACATGACTGAGATTGCCATATGGCAAAAATTATGAGGCTGTAATATTAAAGTGGTATGACTTCAAAGGGTCAGAGAGACTCGATCATTTGGTGCTTTATGTAAAACTGGAAACATGGCTTGTGCTTTCTGAATCAACAGGCGAAGACTACTACTAGTTGAGCAAAACAGAAGTAGACTTAAAGACAGCCTGTCTTCCATGAGTATTCACAAGATGGAGAAAAAAAGAAAACTGTGTTGCACTTACTAAGGTGGTTGACAGGGCCAAAGTGCATTCGGTAGCTGGCAGTCATTTTATGGCTGCAGTACTGAAGCAGATTTACTTAGATGACGTCAGTGGCTTTGAGCCAGCTTTTCCTTTTTGGTGGCACTCTCCGCTGGCCTCAGTGGGCCCTGCTCAAACTGCTGAGCAGCAGCGCATACTCTAAAATTCCCTTTCTAGACCAGGGTTTACCTCAGGGCACACACAGTCTGGAAGCCTGCAGGAGTGTCCTCTTTTTAAAGCGTGCTTTGACCGAGGAGAACACTGATGTTTTGATGTGATTCTACCCCTGCCACACATCACATCTAATTACACAATTAATGGCTCTGGGTCCAGATTCAATTACAGATCACAGATCTTTTTCTAGCCCTGGATTTTCATAACAAAAAATAATATTGTGTATTATCATCTCAATTAAAAATGTGGGACACGTAATGTGTTCACATTCCCATGAGGAATTTCACAGGCCCCTACTACAATTAGAAAACATGCCTTGTTGCACGTACGTTTGTATTTTCAGTTAAGTAAAGCCTTTATTTTTAACACAGCTAAACTATTCATACTTGCATGGGATGGATTGCTGTCCAAAACAATATATAAACTGAGAACTACAAAAGCTTTTGACTCAAACTGGTGACCATTTCATTCTCAAGACTGTTGCATATAAAATAATTTTTAAGGTAGTCTAAACCTAAGCACAAATACATGATTTGGTCTGCTTCAAATCTGTTCTGTCCGCTCTAGCAAGACCCAAAAATAATCAATCCTAAACTAATATTACTGGAATTAAAATACCGTTTTTAGTTTTTTTATGTTGTGTTTTTAGTTACCTGTATCAGCCAATAAAGGCTTTAAAATTAAGTATCGCATTTGCACAAAATGAACATTTCTGCTTATATGACAGACTGGTAAGATGACACTTCGATTATGTTTATGCAACGCGAAAAGGATAGCAAAGTTGCTATCTGAAAGGATTGCTCAGCATCAGTCATGTGAGGAGGAGCCAAATCACATTCCTTCAACACTACAAATTTAATGTCCCATCTTAAGAGCCGTCACCCAGATCATTATAACAAATTACTGAAGAAGAAAGAGAAACAGGCACCAGCTAAGAAAACCTGTCAGCATTAGTTATTTTGCTGAGTGAATATGTACACTTTGAAAAGGATTATTGCAGACATTGTTTTTTTATTGTTGTTTTGTATTATTCTTTAGTGGCAAAGAGGGAAGTGTATCTAAATCTCACTGCAGCCTTGTTGTATAATGACACAAATCAATCTTGTATCTTGTATCTTAATGTCTGCCAGTGGGCCATCACAATAAGAGCAGGTATGATAATATGTTACTTCCACTCCAAGAGAGACTTGATGTTCCCTGCCAATAGGCCTATATGGAAAATAAGACATATATCAGAATTGGCAATTGGCCAAAATGATTTGTAAATTACAACATCATGTAACACTACCACATTTTAAACAAGAAACCATCCTGAGAAACACAGCACTGCTCTATATAGCACCTGTTGCATGGAGCACGGACTACACAGGTGCTTCTCTCTGCAGCAGTCAGTAATGACTCTCACACAGACTGTATCTCTTAATGTGCTATTCATCAAAATGGTCAGGAACCATTTTAGGTTATTCTAAAATTTCAGCTAATGATGATAATGTGAGTGGCTAAAGGGACAGTATGGATTCCTCCTTCACTCTGAGAGCTCAACATCTCTAAGAAGATCAGTGTATCCTCGTCAGTCCAGGATTTCAGGCCTCATCTCCACACTATACTAAATGGTATATCTGGTAAGTATCTTCAAATGTCATAAGTAAATATATGTCATATTCTGTTATTATTGCATGAAATCCTGTCATGGTACAACTACTGCAAGAGCTTTAAAGGATTTAAATACATGATATGTAAAAGGTAGGAAGTGTCCTCATTGCCAGGTGCATTTAAATCTTCTCTTTGTAAAAACAAAAGCAAAAAGCTATATTTGCCATACTCCTCCATACAGCATAAAATATAATGTTTGGCCAAAATCTGGCTTTTTTGTAAGTTGAACAACAACACTGAACAACATCCAGTATGGACCACCAAAGAAAAGAAGAGTCTATCCCTTTGCTCTAAGAAGTAACACAGTCCACTCTGTGCTTAACAAAAGCACATTATTCTGTTCACACTTCACAACAGATAGACTACACTCTCTGTAGTCCTGCCCTCAGACCTCAACAAGGCAGCGTAAAGGAACAAAACCTGACTGAACAATACATCAAAGTTACACGTCGCCTGTGTAGCAATATATTCACAACAACACAACTGTACTTGTGTAGGTCATAATAAACTTGTGTAAACAACTGTTATGGTTTACTTGTAAGAATTGCAAATTTATCTAAAAATAAATATTAATCATAATTTGCAAAAAAACAGAGGCTCAGTGTCATAATATCTGTGAACATATCTATGATATAGTGTCTTTAAGACTCTACAGGTGATGCTAAATGTGCTGCATTATGCTCTGTCAAAAAGCAGAGGGAGTTTGGAAACTCCTTGTTTCAGAGGTAAAGTCTCATTCGGTCAAACAAAGACAACATCCTATTCTTGCACAAATGTTATGCAGGCTTTCGTCCAACAGGTCCACTGGTTGCATAAGCTGAAAACAAAGCATCTATTTCTACTCCTTATTTTTTTTTTTTTCTTCTAAGCAAGCAGATTTACACTGTGACTTGTCTGGGGTTTCGCCTGACTGCATTCAAACTGATTCCTGGAAATGATAACAGCCCTTTCATGTTAATGAAATGAAAAATGTTGCATCTCTCCTATGATTTATTGTCTGTTTCATTTTCTACAAAATTACATCAAATGTTTAACAGTAGTTATTTGTAAGAAAAAGCACCTTTTACATTATGAAAGCAGAACAGAGAACTTAATCAGCTTTCACGTTAAAAACAAGAAGAGGTGCGAGGCTGCACATGTCGCAGCCAAAAACTTGTAGTAGTTGTAGAAATGGACAGTGGGTTTTGTTCAACTTCCTTTTAAAGCTTGTGCAACAATTAATTGATTAGTTGTTAACTATTTAACAATTGATTAATTGGTTTGAGCATTTTTTTAAGAAAAACAAGTCAAAATTCTCTGATTCCAGATTTTTAAATGTGAATTTTTAAATGTTTCTGCCTTTTTTTTTTACTCCTCTATGACTGTAAACTGTTTATGTATATGTATATGTTTGGATTGAGGACAAATCAAGACATTTGAGGATATCACACTGGGCTCTGGGAAACACTGATTGATATTTTTCACCATTTGATGAAATTAATCTGTAGTTGCAGTCCTACTCAATTGTGTCACTTCTTCTGCAAAGCTTATCCTAACACAAAACAGCAGCTGTCACAAAATTCATTGCAATTGATTATTTTCCTGAAAGTGAATACGAAACACAATTGAAGCCATGAGATGTCAAGATTAGTGTGACTAGCGAGTTGACTGAGATATTAAAAAGCACAACTGGAGAGCTCCCATGAGAATGAATGACAGAGGTTACATCAAGATTTAAAATTTAAGTAAAAAAGGTTCTTTGATTGAATCACAGCAGCATATCTGAGCTGTGTAAACTGTGGCCTGATGACCTGACTGGGCTGTTTGTTCAAAGCAAACCAAATGTGACCATTTAAAGCAGCAAATATCCAATGAAACGTCAGAGGGAGTAGAAGAGTGTAGACTAAACAATTAGTTGATGAATTGATTTGTTGTCAGCTATTAAATTAATCACCAACTATGTGGGGGGGCTGCAACTTACCATCATTTTCATTGTTGATTAACCTGTCTATTATTTTGTCAACTAATCGGTTAGTTGTTTGGTCTTCAAATGTCAGAAAATGGTGAAAAAATGTTGATCAGTGTTTCCAAAAACCCAAGATAACATCCTCAAATGTCTTGTTTTGCTCACAACTCAAAAATACTGTCACAGAGGACTAAAGAAACTAGAAAATATTAACATTTATAAAGCTGGAACCAGAGAAATTTTTTACGTATTTCTCTTAAAAATTTCCTAAACATATAATATATTGTCAAAATAATTAGTGATTAATTTAATTATCGATTAATCTATTCACTGTTGCACCTCTACACTATTTTGATAATCGATTAATCACTTTCACTTTTTTTGTAAGAAAAATTCTCTCAAATATGAATAGTTTCTGGTCTCCTCAGTCATCTATGACAGCAAACTGATTATCTTTGGGTTCTGGACAAAAAAAGATATTTGATGACACACTTCACATTTGGGCTTTGGGAAACGGTGATCAACACTTTCTGGCATTGTATAAACCAAAGAACTAATCAATTAATTGAAAAAATGATTGACATATTGATTGATAATGAAAATAAATAGTTTGTTGCAGCCCTACTGTGCACTTAACCAAAGTCTGACACAAAGGGGATTTTTTTAAGCCAACTTTACTGCTGCAAATGAAAGCCTTATTCTTATCCCTCCCTTTGCATAGCAGCCTGTGTAATTTTCCCAGAGTCCAGAAAAAAGTTATGGGGATGAAATCATTGTGAGGAGTAAAACTTTGTGACACACACACAGCTGGCCTACAGTTGAGGGGGAGTTGAGTTTTTAGCTGAGCAGGCATTTCCCAAAGTGGAGGAAGCAAAGGGAAAACAATGAAGGAAACCCCAAATAAAAGCCCCATAAACATTACATTTCCAGCTAACTTTACTCCTCAACGTTAACCAACAATTTAGAGTCACGATTTGTTGCTATTTTAAACCGCCAAAGTAACGCAAAAAAAACGAGAAAAATAAAAAATTGGCGACTGTTTTTGTAAAAGTGGTACTTTTGGGACATAAGTTACTCATCAACCTGAAACAATAAAGGAGTTCTGGGTTTTCCCTCCGGGTTCAGTTTGGTTGGAGTTACAGTAACAACATGGAGAGCAGCAGCAGCAACACACACACCGAAAAGTGACCAAGTAACAAACATGAAAATAAAAAAAACATTCAGCTACTTACACAAAACTTCGATGGCGGTTTTTTAAAAAAAAAAAAGCCCCGTCAAACGCGTTGAAGCAACAAGTCTCCACACTTGTGTTTTCTTCTTCGAGGTGGTCCGAAAATGCTCCTCCGGTGAAATCTCCAACAACTCCCGGCGGCCGAGCCAACAACTACGGAGAGGAAAACAGCAACGTTTTCAACCGTCATCTTGTCCAAAAAATTGTTATTCGGCGCGGTGTGTTTTTTAGTTCATCCCGAATCCCGCCGGGAGTTTCTGGGGATCCAACACGGGACAAACGAGCGTCTGAGGCTTTTATAGGGGCGTATAATCGGGCTTCTTTTCAAAAAAAATGTGAAAAATGTCAAAGATTTTCGCTGCTATGTCAAAGCCATAGGCTGCAACAGTGAGTGTTCAAAGTGAGCACCCTGTTGCAACAGCGACCAGAATCGGCCATCTATCTCAGCGACGACCTAACGTTACTTCACGCCATGGGATAAATAGTAAAACACCTAAATAAGCCAACAATTTTACTAAATTGTCCGATATTATCAAACCCGTCAACTAAACCCCACGAACAGAAGTCCACAACCAGTTTGGATACCTGCAACTACCATTGAAACTTACCTCGTTATTGATATCTCATATAAAAATGTCCCTTTCTTTTGGTAATGGGATGTTACGGGGTATTTTTGATACTATGTCAAGTTATTCTGGTGTTTCTGGGCCAGCCAGGAAGGTGTAGGTGAATCGCTTCGCGCACTGACAGAGATGCGAAGAATGCTCGGAATGAGAAGAGGAATGAAATGAACGCAAAGAGCGAGTTTGCGCCGGGGCGGAGCGAGAGGTGGCGTCATCCCGAGCACCGGCAGCCAGCCTGGGCGGCAGGCAGCAGCAGCGGCGGCAGCAGCAGCAGCAGGGGCAGGGAGGGTACAAAACATCCCGAGAACTGACTGACGCCTTCAGGGACACTCAGATTTTACAGCTCCACCTCAGCCGGCAAGTCCACTCGCAACGGTATCGATCTGGCTACAGTTATCAATGACCAGTGGTGTAAAGAGTTGCGAAAATCTAAACTCAAGCACAAGTACTGTTGCACTGCTAAAATGTTACTCGGGTACAAGTAAAAATACAGGTGTTAGAAATATACGTAAGTGAAAGAACAAAGTTTTCGTTTCAAAAACCACTCAGGGTATTTGTTACATTTCACTGTTGACGTCACCCTCACCTCTGTGCGACCTTTGGGCGATTTCCTGAACAGATAGTTGAAAATGCTAACAATCGATTAATCATTAATAATTTATAAAATACAATTACTGGCCAAATGACATCAGGGCAGTGAAACAGTAAACTCATTTTCATTTTTTTTTTCATTTTTTTTTTTTTTGGTCCAAGTTTAATTTTCCCTATTCAACACATGGCTCTGCCAGACAAAACAGTGTCAAAATATAATATTAATATCCATGAATTCGTGTTTAATTGGTTTCTTAATGACAATTAATCAATTAATGATTAATCATTAACATGCTTACTCCAAATGTGTGTTGCTGCAGCGTTTTATTTTATTTTTCAGTCATATGTCATTGTTTTCATTGGCCCATTTGTGATCAGCTCACTTGATTGGCCACTAAAATGCAGATGAAAGTTTTGGATATTAATTCAAATTGTACTCAGTGCTCAAACTGAAAGTAACTAAATAGGTTACATTTTGTAATGCATACTTAAGTACTAGTAAAAGTACAGACTTGAAAATCTACTCAGAAAAGTATAAGTACCCAAAAAACTACTTAATTACAGTAATTTGAGTATTTGTAATTAGTTACTTCCACCCCATCAATGACCCTCTAAGATTAGAGGTAGTAGTAATGGATTGCATTGGGATTGGGATTATGTAATCAGATTACAAAAAATAAGCAACTATAATCAGCCCAGATTACATTTGAAAAACTGTGTAATTAGATTAGAGCCCAGTCTATCACAATTATGTTGGCCTATAATAGTATCAGCGTATGTTGTCCAATATGCGCTTTTTTACTTTTTTAAACAGAATATAATAGATTGTTTTTGTGTGTTAGCTTAATAGGCAGCATTCTGTGAATATTTGATAATTTTTCTTAATTCATGTTTAATATATACATATATTTTGTTCTGTTTGCATTTTTTATTTATAGTTATTCATAATTATTAAAAAATACTGGTAAAAGTTTACTGTTTCACTGCCCTGATGTATTTTTGGCCAATAAAATTTATTCTTAAATTGTAAAATATCCTGCCTCCATTACATATCTTCACAAGTCTTAACCACTTTTGTGGGATCATTGCAAAAAGTGTGTGTTTATGTTCTGTTCATTATATCTATCAGCTGGTATATTGATACTGGAATTCTTTTACTCCCTGATATCCATATCAGCCCCAAAAATTCAGAATTGGTCCAACTCTAAATCCAATTATAGTTAAATTGTTAAGGATTATCTTACTTGATTACATTTTGGTTTATATCCTGAAAACATGGCAATTTGAACAATGAACAGGAGCAACAGAGACAGCATTTTTGTACTTCAATGGATTACATTACTACTTACAAAATTTGCCATGTAATTTGTATTCACTGACTGACTATATTTCAACATAATCTGGTCCAACCCTGATTATACCAGATCCATATAGTACCAAAAAAGAAATGTTTGTCACAACTGCATCCTTACATTTCAAGCCACTGACCCTCATCCAGCCAAATTTCATTTTATCATTAGCTGAACAACTGTGCTGTGACTTGACAAAATGTACCAAACAATGTGACTTTTTGTCATGGTTTCTATTTCACGCGCTATTTTCCCTCAAGTCTCTTTTTAATAACACCTTTAGTTCATGCCCTATCGCTCAGTTCCGTGATTCAATATTTCCTACAGGACTTAAAGGCAACAGCTGACTTCACAAGACTGGCCAAATTCAAACAGGAGAGAGGAGGGGAATGTGGAGAGCAGGCCTTCATGCAGATTGGGTGTGGAGAAACTTTGTGAAACTACAGTCACCAGCCTGAACAAACTTTGGTCTCCAACTGAATGTAGTTGTAACAAATTCTTTGAAAGCCGTCATTTTATATATTTTCCCCTTAAATCTATCTTGTCAGCACTGTGTTCTATTTATTACACACTACCGATTGATGGCAAATTTAAGCATATGCCATCATAAGGGCTAATCTGTATTCTTTAAACAAAAGCTTAAGTTTAGGTATCACCCTCCACAACATAACTGAACCCACCTAAATGAAATTACTCTCCATGTATTTCCAGAAAACATTTACTATCATAACATAAATGCATTTTTAATATAAATACATGTTTATTTCAAGCCACCAGGTCAGGCATTTCTATTTCCAAAGCCTGAGTGTGCCAGATTTTCCAAGTGCGAGTTCAAACAGTTATAGACAGAAAAGCCAGTCAAAGACAGGGCTGCGGTCCTGTCTGAACAAGTCATCCATTAGAAGCCAGTGTTTTGACACCAATCCTTCAAAAGAAAAGGATCTATAAAGATGAACGACTGCCCCTCTGAGGACATCCATCAACACCTTTTAACACCTGTCTGTGCACGTTCAGCCTGCAGAGAAACACAGGGAAGTGCAGTGTGATTTAAATGCTCTTTACACAGGAGGGCGGTCTTTCAGTGCATTTTTACTGTCTTTATGTTTATTGAAAATGCAGTGAATGTTATATCTTAGACCATTTTAAATTCATTTGTTTTCACTGTAATTCCATCCATAAGTAACACAATGACAGAATGTATGACTATTTGATCATGGGTTTCATATAGTGTTTCGTTTGTATTAATTTAGCAGTGGTGCACAGTGATATGTATAGACATTGTAATGTTGTCTATAACTCTACTAATAGTGGTTCACATGCTTTAGAAATAATGATTGTATAATAATTAAAAAGATTTTTAAAAAGACAGCATCCCAGCTGTATTAAAATTACATGTTTACAGAGAAAGTTGGTGATTTGAGTTATGTTTTCTTAAAGAAAACATGTAAAAGCAAAACTATTATCAAATATTATACCATGGGACAAAATTTTATCAGACTGAACCATGGCCTTAGACACTCAAATCACCAACTTTCTCTGTTGTCCTGAGTCTTGGTTGATCCCTCAATAACAAATGGTTACTGATCAAAAGGCAGTTGTATCTAGGACATCTTCACTATGTTACTGCAGGAGCTCAGATGTGACAGTGGTAATGTCATGACATGACATGTTGAAAATAATCTTGGTGTCAGAATTGTGTGTCAGAATTCAGAAAAACTCTTATATGAGAGGTCTTCAGTGTCAGTGCACTCAACAGTGAAGGACTGCATTTTGTAGGTTACTGAGCCAAATGATTACAGTTGAATTATGGATATATGAATTCCTCATGTTCTCGCCTCTGTCTTGACTGTACAGTTCTTGTATTTCATCATTTCTGCATGTAGAAAATGAGAAAAGCAACCAAAAAACAAATAGCTCACCCACCAAGCCCACCCTACAGTACAACGACACCGTTCATGCACCCAGTTGTTGTGTAACAGGGTGTGGCCACATGAGCTGTGCAGTCGGTGGTTTGAGTTGTATAGGTGGCAGAAGAGACAAGACAGATAAATGTGTCAGCAGGGAATGACTGAAATTAATGTGAGACAGAATGGGAGAGTCGCATGTCAAATGCATGTTTTGTCTTATTAGAGACAGGTGGTGAGGAGGTGCATACATCAAACAGACACACCTCTGACATATTTTTACTTCAACACTTCAAAAGCTACACAGATACTGTGTCACCACTTGGACCAAAGCGGTATTTCATAGGAAGCATGCATTTAATTGTTATTATAAATATTTTAACTATAGGTCTAGCTGTTATTTTAAAATCCTGTAAGGCGCTTTGTATGGAGAGGATAACAGTAAGACTTCAACTGTTGGGTTATTGTTCCTTTCCTTTTTGTGTTATTGAGCACACCACAGAATCAGGCGGATAACTTCACTCAGTCCCAGTTCAGGTGTTGGATTTGAAGGATCTCTGTGTGACAGCTGCAGCATTTCTGTGCAAGAATAGCTGCCATAGATGTGGACTGCAGTCAGACTCGTGTCACAGATTTAATGACTTCAGACTTGACTTGACAAAATCGAAAATGACTCGCAACCCGACTTGGTCTTAACACCAATTACTTGTGACTTCCCTTGGATTTGAGTCTTTGACTTGAAAATATATGCACCAAACTCAAAGATTAAAAAGAAAAGTGTTCCATGAATCAATTAATTGCCCCTCCTGTAACATTGTACATTAATCCTCCTAATTCTCAGCAAGTTGATGCTCACTTCCTTAGTCCTGCTTAGTCTAAACCAATCTCACAGTATTCAATCAAGTTGCAGGAAAGAACCAAAAAGAACAAACTTCACATCACTTCAGTTGGGAAGATGATAACAAAGATAATTTAATTAATAAAAGAAACTACACTATGATCAAAATTAATTGCAGTATGAAAACCTTGTGGCACAAAAATCACAGATGGAGATTGAGGATCTGTTGTTAAAATGGTATTACACCTAATGAAGAGCACATAATAAGGATAGGATTAGGAATCAGGATTCAAAACACAAAGTTTAGGATTTGTGACTTGCCTGTCTTGATTTGGGACCTGAGTGCAAAGACTTGAGACTTACTTGTTTCTTGCAAAACAATAACTTGGTCCCACCCCTGCTAGCTAGTCCTTGATTTACTGTGTAGTAATTTAATTCAGTAAAATCAGAATATCCAGAATGATCCAAAAGTACAGAACTAAAATAAAGACAAATTTTAATACAGGGGCCTCTCTAAAACAGGACCCCAAGATCAGGTAAACAGGACTTGCATATAAGGCCCTTATCACGTCAGGTGACACTGTGCTTTAGTAGTGCACATTTTCAAACAAACTGTCAGTTAAGTTTAAAAAAAGCAGTTGACACACAGTAAACCTGTGGAAAACACACACTTTGACAGAACCTGAGAGTCAAATGTCAAATAAATGTTCAGACAGTCTTCATAAACTTGTAAAGATACTTCACTTCCAAAACAGAAAAAGGACACAGGAAAAAAGGAACAAACCAAACAACTGCTTAAAATTTTAGAAAAAAGAAAAATAACTATCCACAGATTACAAACACCTCATCTCACTCTCCCTTTCCAAGCAATTAGGAGACCCTACGGTGGCTGTGGAGCTTATGGAAAACAGGAAAGGCCCTATAGAGCCGGGCTTTTGGGTTTTCCGTTCTCGGCCTCTGTAGAAACATGACAGTGCACTGCTCCATGGAGA
Organism: Lutjanus erythropterus; assembly: GCF_056507025.1. NCBI lineage: Eukaryota > Metazoa > Chordata > Actinopteri > Lutjaniformes > Lutjanidae > Lutjanus > Lutjanus erythropterus. The sequence goes on from NC_139317.1 coordinate 22,857,039, forward strand.
AGGACCTGTGCCCTCTGTAGATATAAATGACTCTTTCTAAGGGAACGAAAACACAATGATCCTTATTTTCAGGTGATTACACACTAATGAAAACATACTTATGTATACTATATTCAATTTCTGCGATACTCTGTGAATAAATCCCAGTAAACCTTACACACTGGGCCTCTAATAACTCAGTGTAACTTATATATTACTTAAAAGTGACAAATATGATGTGGTTGCAGACGCCATCATCATGTAGTTTGGGGTCATGAGCCCCCCCACCCATGCAAAAGTGAAACTTAGGCCCTGTGCGCTCAGATGCATTACTCAGACCTCTACCCTCCTGTACTGCACTTACACTGCACTGTTTGTACACTTTGCCCACAAATGGTCAATTTTTTTCCCCCAAACTGAACAAAACCAGGCTAATGGAAGCGACCCCATCATGAAACAGCCTCACAGGCAGGAATAACACTGTCATAACAAACATTTTCTGTCTACTCGCTGATGTTTTCAGGTGCCCCTCTACCAATTTCATTACCTAATAGTATCCCTTTACTTTCTATAACTAATAAATATGACAGGCACAACAAAAGGTCGTGACTTGCTTTCCAATGACTGTGTACAGCAGTGGTTTTCAAACTGGGGTCCGTGTACCACCATGGTTCTTTGAGTGGGTTGTAGGAAGTCCCTTTTAGAAGTTGGAACAACAAGGGAAGAATGATCATTTGTTGACTTTGAAGACTTTATTATCTATATACAATGTCTCCTTATATTTTCTAGTCCATTGATTCCTAACCTGGAGGCCCTGAACCCCACTAGGGTCACCAAAGGTTTCTTGATTTTAAGCGATAAAAGAAAACCTTTTTAAAAACATATATACAGTCGGCCTTTATCTCAGCATTTCTTTAATTTATATAAAGAAAACCAAATGAAATCATTCAAGATATGTTATTGTTAAGAGATATAAAGCAAAAAAAATCTCTGCTCAACAGCTTTGCCTGAAGAGTGCACAGTTAAAACAAACAATGGGCCAATAGAACAAAGGCTGAACTTGTCAAAAAAGAAACCTATCAAGTATGTATGACTGTTATAACATAAGACATACAGAGAATTGGTTAAAAAGTTCCCAAAAATATCTGATGCAATATTCACAGAAAATAATCAGCTCAAAAAGTTGTTTTACACAATCTTCCTGTAGTTATTGTGTTTACTCTTCAACTGTACAGTTTATTAGTTTTTCTGTACTGTTATTGTGGAGAAATGAATATAATATCAAATATCCATTAAATATGTCACATAGTCAGGTTGGGAACCCCTGGTCTAGTCTTTCACCTTGAACCACCAATGGTTTGTTCTTTAATTGCAATTTTTTTGCCACCAGCAGTCAAAGATTTTTGTTTACCGTCCTTCAGTTGTTGCTTGCGAGCATGTCAGCATCTCAATATATCAACCATCCCAAGGACTATCTGTGTATTAAACAAAATGTGCTTCAAAACGTGTCATGCACTGCTTCATCTGAACATGTAAACCATGTGTAGCCTACATGCAGCTACTGATGTCTAATTGTCAGTTGCATGCTGTAAATTGCACCCATTCTAATCTAATTCTTGCATATGTCTGACCAACCAGGCTTCTTTTTTATGGTTTTATAGATTTTTTTAACTGTTATGGAGGGAGCAGCTCTATGCTTTACATGCATTATACTGTATATGGAAAAATGGTCCATCCTGTCGCCATCTGCAAATCATCTTTTCTTAAAAGTAAAAGCAAATAAAAGCAGACCAAATTCCAAATCCTTTTCTAATCTTTTTTTGTTTGTGCGCATGCAGAACTCTCCCACTAATGCCTTCATTTTGCTGTGTCATTCTTAACAGTCATGTTATTTTCAGCTGAGATAAAATATGTCAGAGGACTGTTTTTTTGGTAAGCCAATTTGGGAGCTCAGGGGACACCGTCAATAATAACAGCTTAATCATTAAATGCTTCAGAGCACACCAATCAGCTGTTCTGAACCAGCGAAGCTATAGTTTCTCACAGCAGTCCTCATTCCTCACTCCTGGCTTGATAAGGTTGCTCTGTGCTATAGCATTGCTCTGATTTGAACATGCTGCTCTGAGCCTCTCAGGGAGGCCGTGGTGCAATAGAATTAACCTGGTTCAGTTCATTTTAGTCCACATCTGCCCTGCCGCTAGCTGCTGCCACTGCCTGGCCTGGTCTGGTTCAGCCTGGCCTGCAACCTCGTCTAATCAGATAGCTGTGTCAGGCCAGGTGCTTCCCTGGCTTTGTGCTCTGACTGCTCAGCCAGCCACACTGATTCGCTTTATTCAGAGATAAGAGAAGGACTAGTGAGGGCCACTTACTGGGTTAATGAATTGGAGTGAGGGAGCCCACATCACCAGAACGTCTGATTATTTCACATGGCGTATTTGTGTTTAAGTGCATCTATTTTTGTTTCATACGTATACTTAGTATATGAGCCAATGTGCCTGAATAATAGTTTGCAGTTTGTACCATATGACAGTTTGCAGGGTCAGGCAGTAACAGATTACATAATAAATAATCAGGATTATGTGATCACATTCCAAAAACTAAGTGCTTTAATCAATCCAGACTACATTTGAAAAATATATTTGATTAGATTATAGTTGGATTACTTTTAAAACCATGAAACTTTTTTCTTGGTATCCAATATTCTATTAACTCATTAAAAGAACATCTGATATACAGGGTTCTTTAAATGTGGACCTGCAAAAAAAGCATTTCATTTGCCCTGAAAACAACACAGAGGGAAAAAAAATGTATTTGTGGAGCACCAGCATCCTTTTTTTTTTTGTATAAGGTGCATTTTTTTGATGTTTGATTTTAAAGTAATGAGTAAAAATTGTAAAGTGTTTAAAAAGCGTGCAGCAAGCATACCTATCCAAAGTGTCACCTGATAGATCATGTGATTACAAGATGGTAAACCAAAGAAAATAAAAAGGATAAAAGAAATATATGGTAAGGTAAGGTAATTCAGGTAAGTGTCATGCGCCAAACAAACAACAAAACAAGACAAATCAGGAGCAAACACCATAATACAATGAGAGCAAAAGAAATAAAGGTACACTTCCTACATGACAAACAATCTTAAATCAAATACTGAGGACACAGACCTGCTTCTTACATATTGCATCCACATACCTTGAGCATATCTAGGGCACATCACCGTGCCTTTTAACACATCAAATAAAAAGTGCCCTTGTGTGCTGTTGATAGGCATTTGACACAAATTGAGCTAAGAGGAACACTTTGTCTGTAAACAGGTGCTTAAGTCTACATTCATCAGACATGGAAAATAAATCCAAACAACCATCAGACATTTTAGGAAAAAGTCTAAAATGCTGATATAATGGACAATAGAACAAAAAGTGCATTTCATTTTCAACCTCTCCCAAATCACACAGAAATATAGGAAATGGTGAAACAATGCAATAAATATAATCGATCATGTAAGTATAACTCATATCTGTAATAAATCTTTCCTGATGACCTTGTTATGGTATATGTAGGTGCATGGTATTGGTATATTATGGGTGCAATGCATTTCAGTTTGTTTAATGTCTAAAGAAGGGCTTGTGCCCGAAACACCACATGGTGGTATAGGAATAAATGTTCCTGGGAGCATTATGTTACCTGCTGACTCTATTTTATCTTTTTTTTATTTTAAGTAATCCAAAAGTATTCAGATTCAATATTTTTTTGTAATCTAGTGGATTACGTTACTAATTACAGTAACTACTACTTTCCACAGTAAACTGACCCAACCCTGACAGTTTCAGCATTTTTTTTTATGTGCTAAGAGAGTAGATATCATGGAAATTGTCTTGATAAATTAAAAACAAATAAATTCTACTACAAGAGTCTGAATTATCTGTTATAAATACATACATAACCTGTCAGTTTGGCAGAATTAAATGCTGTTTTCTAGGCTCACTGATGTATTGATAGAAGGTTTCAAACCAAGGTTTCTGGAAATGCCCCCTTGTAGCAAGTATAAACTTGTTTTCTGGTTCACTTAAGAGCTCAGTGTCCAGCCTACCTTTAAGTTATTCATCAGGATTTAATTGAGGACTATTGTGGGATTTACAACAAACTTTTAACTGAGAATTGATGCATGGGCCAAATTTGATTGTTTGTTTTTTTGTTTGTTTCTTTGTGTGTGTGTGTGTGTGTGTGTGTGTGTGTGTGTGTGTGTGTGTGTGTGTGTGTGTGTGTGTGATTTTTGTAAATTACAATATGAAAACTGAAGAAATTGTGGGAAAAATGTCTTTCATGAGGGGCACCAGAGACCAAAAGAGCAGGTGGTTGAGCACCATCTGGGATCTATTTGTGAGCCTGTCTGGGATTTGGTCTCAAAAAGTTTGGACAAAGTGGTGCTAAATGCGTCATCACCCCCCGGCTGAAATCTACACCCACAACATTCAGAATCAAAAATACATATTTTTCATCAGGCCTGTAGTGCAATGTAACCATCTATACTGTTTCAGTGTGAGTTGTTTAGTTTTGAAGGTATCACTCACAGAAAAAGATGGCACTAGTCCTGCGGTGCCCAAAGTGCCAAAAAATACCTTTGAAAAATTCAACAGCTATGTCTCTTTCCAGTTGCTCAAAATAATCCGCAAACCCTGTTGTGAGCAGTTTCATGTAGGAACTACTTTATTTCTTCAGTAGAATCTACCAGAACTATTTTCACTTACATGAAACGACTCACAACAACATCTGTGGATTATCATGAGTAACTGGGCCATGATTTTGGATTTTGATTTTTTTGTTTTGTTTGGTTTTGGTGCTTTGAGCACCACAAGCTGAGTGCCATTTAGTGTCATTATATTGGAGAGAAGGCAGACAACTCCACAGGCCAGTGAAAAATATTTTGGTTTTGGGGTGAACTGTCACTTTAAAGACTCTTCACTCCTTTCTTTTAAAAGAGTGAAAAGTACCAGAACCTGGACAACCAGGTTTGCTTTCACTGTGGTCACCATGGCAACCTGTGCTGTACTTGTACCAGGTTACAAGGATCAGATCAAATAAGCAGCCCAACTCTGGAAACGTTACGTGACCATTCCTTCATGATCCTAGCATGGACAAAACGATTGCCTTCAAATCAAAGTGAAGAGTAATGAACAAAGCCTGTTGTAGCAAAGCCTGTTAGCACGATGCCATACTTTCAGACCGAAACAGTCACTCTCCCGCCTGTGATCATTTGTTTCATGCAAGATATAATAAATGTCTGTGGTATAACCATGTGCCCACCACTCTGCTCATTAAGCAGGGCTCCATTAGATAGCAGGAGGGACTGTAGTTGACTATCAAGAGATGTAATGAATGGAAATTACTGTTGTATGATGCATTGTGCAGAAATGTACAGAAGTCATGGGTTGTGTGTAGCCTATCAAGTTCAGTATTTCATAACTGCAGACTTATTGAATATGAGGTGACTTTGTTATAACAAAACACAAAATTTTTATACAATAAACCCACATATTAGTAATCATTTTTTAAGCAAGGGTCTCAGTCTCAATTGGTATTGTTATCTCATAGGGGGGCTACTTCAAGAAAGCCCAATACTCCTGAAAATGTGCATTTTGGTCTCCATTACTGTCATATTTTTGTCATATCTTGTAAAAAGTAAAGTAAAGTAAAGTGTATTTCAGTAGTAGTTAAAAGAATGTAATGTCTAGAATGAGTCCCATTCAGCTTTCTGCTTTAGTGAAGCAGTTTTTTGTGGATTATATAACAACTTGAAATTACATCCCATACCTTTAACCCGCTATTTTTTAATTCAGTAAGAGCACATCAGTTAGGTTTCTCTTAGTTATGTGTGTCTGACATCATGACAACCACGTTTTTTCCAGATTTTTTCCCCTGCAGTTGAGCTGCCATTATCTCTTAGTGACTTATGAAAAACATCAAATGCAAGACAACATGATATTTTGTGATCAAATCATATTTTAAGTTAGACATTAAATTGTCCACATAAACTGGTTAAATTGGGTTGTTCAATGTGTCGTAAACTAACTGAACAAAACTCTGGATTACATAACAGTGGTTTCACTTTGGTAAAACTTGTCTGACAGCAAGGTAAAGAAGCTGTACCAGTACTCCTGCTGCCTCTCCAAACTGTGGCCTTGCCAACCGTCATCTTTTGTAGGTAATACACCAACTGTAGATAAGTACATACCTCAAAGAAGTCCACTTTAAAAAAAAAAAATCCCTTCAAGTTCAAATAAAATTCTCACAAATGCCGTTTCAAATGTCTCAATATGCTGCAGCAGCTGTTTGGGTGTTTTTGCCACAGTTTTAAACAGTTTGCATACCTGCTAGTTCCCTACAAATCTCTTTATCTCTTTGGCAGCTCAGTTGTCTATTCAATAGAAGGTTTTGCCAGCAGGACACAGACATTAAAGACAGATTATTGCATAACCAATGTTTAAAATGTGATTATAACCAGATGTGCACGCAGATTGTATCTGAGGCAGAGGATTTTGTGATATCACATGGATGCATGCTTTTAGAACAGAGCTTTATGTCCTACTGTCAGAAAAAATCAGTACACCATCAAATTTCTGCCATTTGGCAAAAAACATGTGAACCTGCAGTATGATACGACAAATGCAGAGGGAATGATTCCTGCAAAAATATATAAGTATATGTAATATTACACGTATATGGCTTAAAATACAATTTCTGGCACACAGTCTCAGCAGTGAAATTGATTCAATTTCTATGAAAATTACATAAAACAAATGTGCATGTCCAAATGCAGAAAAAGGAGTGATAATAGTGGAGAACATAGATAACATCTGATAGATTCTCCTGCTCTGTGGCATTAGCACAAATCAATAACAAACACACATGAGTTCCCGAAGCTCTAATAGACATAAACTACTCCTCCTCGACTTACCTTTCTGTGCATGTTTTTGTTAACTGCTGTTGTCCTATATAAAGGACAGACAGGACCATGGGCTTCACATGTACAGAGAGGCTTATTTGATATGAATTCAGTGGTATATAAAGGCAGATACAGGAGTGTAATTACACCTAATGGCTGGAAATGCTCCTGTTTAAGACATCTTGGTGTATGATGTCTGATTATGGGTGATCATTTTCTGCTTGTTGGTGAAAAAGCACAGCTCCCTGGTCCTGGGCTTTACTGATGATAGTGGTTCAGAACAATGGGCTATTGAAGTGCATTGTCACTATCCCAGCTTAAATGTCAGAGGATATGGCTGGCAAGAAATCCAGGGCTCAAAGCATAGTAGCATCCTCAACCAAAACTAAGAGCAGCTGCTGTGATGCTGTGAACTGGAACAGGCCTGGAGTTGCATCTTGCCAAAGACATATAAATAGACACATATATAATAAAATAAATGCAGCCACTGTAATGTGTGAAGAAATTGTTTTCTTCTTGTTACTGCAGTGTCATAATAATGAGCTCAAACTCTAATATTATTTTTAAAATGGGGCCGTCTGACACACACAAAGGCTCCCGTAATGACTAAAGTGAATGTTACACAGAAGAAAAATGACACGTCTTGTTGAAACATCAGTAGCAGAAATACACTTCTGCATTGACTGGGAGTACTGTGGTGTAAGTATACAATACAGTATACAATACATAACTTGACTGACAGCAGTGGTGGAACAAGTATCCAGATCCTTTACTTTAGTTTGTATATGAATATAATTGCTAATGATTATAATATTTGTAAGTATATTTTCATAAAAAAAATCACATAAAATAAGAATTGGGGTGTTTTTGTTTTTTTTTTGCCCACATGAGCTGTTTATATTTATAGAAAGAGAGGGTCCTCTTGCTGGATACCGTCATGTTTGTACAGTAGCCTAGAACAGACAACCAAAACAATGGCTTTAGGTTCAGCCTTTCACATTTTATGTGTGTTTTGCAGCCAGTGTAGGCTCTCCTACATGCTTGGAAGGGGAGAGTGAGACAAGGTGTTTGCAATCTGTAACCTCACAGCTAAACACGACTAATTCTTACACACTGGTTCTTTATACCTGCAATAACTATGATATATAATTTTAACTAGAATCTTGAGAACAACAGAATCAAGTTACAGACATTACATTGACATATTTTCATCTGTTACTTTGATATGGCAAACTTTTTAGCCAGCAGTTGATAATTTACACATCCAGCCATTACTGAGCAACATGATCAGTCATTTAGAGCCATGTTTTGGTCACCTGGAGAATATTCAATCTTCTTTTAGCTCTGTTTTTGGTCTCCACCATCTGCTGAGGGAAGTGTCTGGTTCTGTAGACAAGAAATTACATTTATATACAACTAATTGGCAACAGCAAATACATTTTTAAGGGAAATGTGTTGCAGCATCAGATATATTATCTATATTAATATAATGAGGAAATGTTGTTAATTAACATACCTTGCCAGTTGGAAAATACTGAACGTGTCAGTAAAAATGTGTCTGACAACAAATTTCATTTGTTTTCCATCACATGTTCAAAAGTCAGCCGTGACTTGAGAATTGAGACTTTTTTAAAATTAATATTTAACTAAAATGATAATCTTACCCTTACCCAAAGTTTCTATTTTGCCTAAAACTATCCATAATGGTTATCTGTCCGCAGCTTAGCCAAAGTGCTTTTGTTGCAGGAGTCTGTATTGTTTCAAAGCAAAGTTGTCTATGAACAAAATCTGCCAAGAATTACGTTTGCCCCAGCAACATAATCATGAAAACATTTTAGTAATATACAAACATATCTATCTAGGAGAAAGGGTTTCTGTTGCTGCTAAATCCTCCACTATGACACTACCTGATTTGGTATAAGCACTTCTACCTTAAGACCTGTTCAGACAACATGTCACACCACTATTTCATCCAGACTTGAACAGGTGAAGGTCAGCAGGTCAGACTCGAGACTTTTTGACTGGTGAAGACTGAGGGCACCTGGTGAGTGCAGCTGGCTGGTGAAGACTAGTGAACACTGGCTGTTGGACGGCTGCAGGATGAGACTGACAGGAGTCTGATAAGTGTAGGCAGTGAACTGGTGGGATGATGCAGGACACTGGCACATTACTACTAACAGGCAGGTAACGGGATTAACAGGCAGGAAATCAGGGGGCAACATCAGGTTTACAACAAGCAAACTAACCGAAGAGAATGAATGAGATACTGCCTTGAATAAACTACAGAGCAGGGAGAAGTAACTCTGGAAGAATCAGGAAAATGCAAGGCATGTGTGAAATCACTTCCTTATTCACTCAACAATCACTAGTTTTTTATAATCAGATTTACCCTGTGGTGGAGGAAGTGGTAGTGATACCACACTGGGAAACTACTGAATTACAAATAAATGGCACTTGTATTTTAAGGTTGACCTTATTTTCAGCACTTTATATACTGATGGGTAGTTTAATCTACAGCAGTGCATCTGAAAACTCAACATTTCATGAGCTCAGAAAACCAGCTTGGTTTCCAGTTTGTAATGTAATCACATTAGAAACAATAATAATCAGCCCTGATTACGTTTGAAAAAGTGTGTAATGAGGTTATAGTTAAATTACAGGATTACTTGATATATATATTTTTTAATCACATTTTTAAAATATGGCCTTTTAAAAATGATGAATCTTTCATAAACAGCAGCCACAAAAAACTTTAACAAAAGAAGCAGCATTCATACATTTATTTTCTTTTTTTGGTAATCTTATGGATTATGCTACTAACTGCAAAAATTGCAAGTAATTTTGTTTCACTAATTAATCCAACCCAACCCTGTTTGTGACAACGTATTTTCCAGCTAATCACAGGGCAGGTTTAATTTGTTTGTCTTAAGAGGGAGAATTTCCCCAACCCATAAAGAAAGACTTAATGCTTCAGTTTATCAGAAAAAAAGCATTTAAATCCCCAAGTTTACAGCAAATGTAGTGCAGTAAAAAGTATAAAGTTGCATAACATGTTAATACTAAGTATTTCCATGGAATATAACATAAGCACATTGAATTTGTACTTAATGACTGTACTTGAGTCAAGGCACTTTGTTACATTTCACTGTAGTGACAATAGTCACTTGCCAACAATCAATGAATAACAAGAACAGCAGAAGTGTAACTAATAAAACTGATGATGGCTCCAGTATAGACAGGCACTGTATTACCTGTGGTTACATGGAACTCTTCATTTGGCTAAAAAAAATCTTAATGTGAGCTAAATTAGAACAAAAATGTCACATGCATGTGAGAATTTATCTGTCATAATTTCTGTCCCATTTTTCAGATGCGCTGCGATATTCACTAGTGTTGATGAGCAACTCTTAAAAAAAAGTATGTCCTCAGTACAAATGCACAGGAGTACGCTAATAATAGCATCTAGCACTCAAGTGAACTCTACTTTTCCCATGGTGGAGTACATTTGTTGTGTTACACATCCACTTATATCCACAGCATGTTGCAAACTCGATTTAAGGGCTACATGGGAGCATAGGCAAGAGAGATTAAACAAATAATGACCTTTCAGAGACACACATGGGCTAACCAGAGAGGCCAGATACACACAGAGTGGTTTGGAGAGGTGCATCTTTAGCGGCTCCATCTCACTGCCTTTTTTTCTCTGACAGAATCATAAATACAAAATATTGATTCTTTGCGGTGTATACTTCTCTTACTATATCTAATCAAGTAGGCTAAAAGGAATGAAGAGCACATACATTGAATGGAGAACATTTGAAGTCTGCTGGCATTAGTGGATGCTGTGAAAGCATCTCCAGAATGATGTATAATGGGTTTTGTATGGGGAAAAAAAACAAAGACTATATCAGCAGAACAGTGTACCGTGATGTGGAGCTATTGGTTATGTCGCTTTTGGTACAAAAAACCTAATCGCGCTGATATTGTCATTGATATTGGTCAGAGAAAGCAGCTATTGTAGCATCATTATCAAGCATTACTGCCTGGCTAGCAAACTACAACAATTTAAATGCCTACACACAAAACAGCATGTTAAAGTCAACATAAAACACACTTTCCTTGTTTACCTGAAGGCCTGGACCTTTTCATTATTAAAGATACTATAAAGGAACTATAAATGTATGTTCAGAGTTTGTCACACCATGGAAACATGTCATTAATCACCCAGACAAATTTGAATGATTGAAAAAAAAAAAATCACTAAATATCTAAAATTAGGTCTCAAAATCATGAAAAAATAAATAAATTTTCCCTGTTCTGAAGTGCTGGGGACATGTCCACTCTGCTGTCTCAGTGTCAAACACCACTATGGCCTGAAAAAGACCTGAAACGTGTACGCTCCGTCTACCAGCTTTGTCCAGGTATGTTTGAGCCACCAGAGCCAGAGGACGGTGACAGGATGTTTTTTTTTTTCCCTCTGTGTCGGGTTGTTGGAACTGAAGTGAGCTGAAGTTAACTGCTGGGCTGATTTGGACTGAGAATCACTGAGGTGACCGTTAGCAGTAGTGGAGGGAGAGGGAGGCGTTGTCATTCGCGTCTCTCTTATGTGGTGTTGGGCGACAATGGCTCCGATATGTCACTGAGTCACGTTTCAAGTCTGTCCAAAAAATCCTGAACACAGAAACAGTCTTTTCACATGTTTTCAGCAACTATGTTCTAACTCCAAGCAATCCAGATGTGGGCCATCTGGGATTGTACATCTGGGACAGCACATGCAGGCCAGGGCACAAAATGAGGACGGTTGCCCACTGGCAAATTTTTTATTTATTTATTTTCTATTTCTCCTTGAGAGCAACCAGCGTCCACCAGAAGTTGGCAGCCTTAGCAGCTGCCTACATAACCTGTACCTTTAACAGGCCCTGGATACATGAAACTGCTCACAACAATGTCTGTGGATTATCTTCAGTAAGCTTGTAATGATTTCTGGAAAGAGACACTGCTGCTGAGTTTTTCAAATGTATTTTGATTTTTTATTTGGCACTTTGAGTACCACAGGTAATTAATTATGCATTTATTAATAAACTGTGAATTTTGAGGGTGCTGGATCTAAAATGTGATCAGTGCTTATTAAGGTTAATTTATCCTTTATTATCTACTTGTTAACAGTTACCTATTTTTTTATTTATTATTTTTGTCAGGCCGTTTCCCTCTGCTTATAACAACTAATAAATACAAAATTAAGTATGTAGAATGTAGTAAGTAATTATAAGAAACTCAAAAGGCTTTTATTTATATTTTTGAGCATAAATTATTTTCAAGTTTCTTATAATTACTTATAAGTGTCTTAGAATCTAACAATAAACATATATAGTAATACATAAGTAATATATAAATATATATAGTCATATATTAATGGTAATAAGCAGCTCATAATGACCTTATTACCTATTAACTAATGCTTATTACAAGCAACTTAATATAAAGTGTTACCAAAGTATTTATTATTGATTTTGAGGTGAACTGTCTCTTTAAACCCCTAAACTGGTCGTGTGTGAAATGCAATGCAAAAACATTTTTTCTGTTTCTCTGTGTCCAGCTGATTTTCCAGAATAGCGATTTAAGCTTCACCTATTTTATACGAGCTTTTACATTTGATTGTGTCGCAGCTGTTCTACACACAGTTACATGCTGCCGATTCCAGGAAGAAATCCTCCCAACTGATGAGTTTTACTGGAAATAGCAAATGGAAATGTGTGTAATGAGAGGAGTGTTTTCATGTTTCTGCACTGCAGGTAGTATTTTCCAAGGTTGTATTCGGATACAGTGCCTCCTCCCTCTCCCTCTCTGTCTCACTCACTGGTTCGTTTGGTTTCCAGATATTTCACATAGTCTGTCAGTGTCAGAGCTGCAGCGCAAACAGCATCTCTTCATGATGTTTGAGAGAGGTCTGGCAAAGCTCACTGTCACTCTGAGATATCTGAATGAAATTATCTGGATTGTTTTTTTGAATTGATGAGAATTGTCAATGGCATGCTTAGTAAAGGACCAGTTCACCCACATCACAATTAAATATATTGAATTATTTAATGAATATATATTTTCACAGTTACCCACATTGTATCTAGCCATGAAGATAGTTTTGCTTTTTACTTAGCAAAGATTTAAGACATACCTCTAAAGTGAAATACTGTAAAGATATATATATATTATAAAAAAAAAACAGTGCAGTAAAATTCCTGATGCACAAAAGTAATCATTACAAAAATGCGGCAATGGCAAAGCATCACATTCAAATTAGCAATGATGGGATTTTGGGGTTGGGATAAAAGCAAGAATCTGAAGGATTTTATGTTGTGTTGATTGAAGGCTGTTTGAACACCCCAATTTGCTTAAAAAAATGCAATTACAAATGTTTGTATTATGCTCTGAGCACCAGTTAAATTCAGGAGAGGCGGCTTGTGATTTGTTCAAGGATCTTCAACTACATTCTTTCACTTAATAAAATGTACACTGCTGATCTAAGAAATATTTACTGAATGCTTGGTGCCATATTTGCACATTTAGAAGGATAAGTTTGAATAAAGCAACTGAAAAAGAAAAAAAAAGATTTTCAGACAAGTCAAAAACAGTAATAAATAAGAGTTACTTAGTTAAAATAAAGCTTTAGGCTCCAATCAATTAATTAAACACAGAAAAAGGGGTTTTTTTCACTTAAGAAACTGAACCATTTTATTTTTAATTTATTGTTTATCTTTCATTTTGTCTTTTAAGCTAATTTGCTTTGGTCTTAGCACACATTGTGTCATTTATCTATGTCCTGTTTTACCTAAAACATTTTCCATTGTACTAAAAACGCTGTACTTACATAGATTGTTATAATTATAGATCACTATTTGTGTCATCTGACTGGTGCTACAGATGGAAATAATCAAAAAGCTTCTATCTTTTTGTTTACATTTTGTTTTTACATGTCATTTAACTGTAACTTTATTATTTGATAATATATTGAGTTATATATTATTGGCTTGTCTCATACATTTTATCACATATGCAGCTGCACTCTGACTGATGTGTTTCATGTGTTCATGCAGCTACAGAAATATTCATATCCCTTGCTTGAGTAAATGTAGCATTTCTACACTTTGAAAACACTCAATTACAAGTGAAAGCCCTGCATTGAAAACCTTACTTTAGAAAAAGTATGTAAATATTAGCAAAAATGAATTTAAGTATCAAAATTAAAAATATTCATAATGCAGGAATACAGGCTCCTGTGAGAGTTGGTATGATATTATATTATTGTTGTGCAGTCGGCAGCATTTTACTATTATAGTTAATCTAGGTGGAGCTAACATTAACTATTTTACCGTTTGTATCCTACATTATTTGGGTAGTTTAATCTAATAATGCATCATATTTTATAAAATAATCTGTTTGTATGTAAAATCATAAATCTGCACAGTAACCAGTAGGGTTGCATTACTGTACAGTAAGTACAATATGCACAACAGGCTTTTTTCTGCTCTTTGATTACGATAAATGACATTTTTAAAAAAAGACATTTCCTACAGTATGTTGTTACAGTGGAGCAGAGTGAAGCAGGCACTTGATGCAGACAGAGAGGAGCCTCGCTGACCGCCCGGCAGCATCACCAGACTAAAGACAGCTTCACTGTTTCATTCATCTGTCCTGCAGGGACTTACATGTATTTATATCTGTGTTCTGTTATTTGAGGTCTTATATGAGGATGACATCTTTTCGTTCATTTGTCAGTGTGAAACAGAGAGCTTTTGTGATCCTCTGTTATGTGTGGGACTGTATTTATTTTATATTTGCTTTTATATAATTGAACAGCTTTGTTCTCAATCAACTGTTCATGTTTGAATATTACTTTATAACTTTTTAACTTCAAAATACTATAAATATGGGTAAAATATAAAGTAAAACAACCTTAAATGTTAACTGTTTGCTCCGCTTTGTGTTGTAAAGATAATTTTCTCCTCAGAGGAAATGTAAATGGAAATATTTAAATAGTATCCAGATTATTTCCTCCAGCAGTCCATCGACTGTCTCCTCCCTTTAAGAGATTTGTGTTTGACTGTTTAAAAGGATGATTTGCGTGAAAGTGCTAAAATAATGACATTATATTTTTAGATTCATCTCGTACCAGCTTTTCTATTTTTTTCATCAATTTTCACAGCTTCTGTAATTTCAATGCAATTTCAGGCTCTGATTGCTCTGTTGCTTGAATGCTAATCATTGTCACTGTATAACTTGTTTTCTATTCTGCTCCTTTTGCTTTTAAGAAAGGGTAATTTAACAGAAAAAGAAGAAGAAATGAAAAAGTTACAAGAGGTCAATAAGTGTTTGGATAAGTGCACGGTCTTGTGCTTCTGCAGGACTGTGTTTTATAAATCCACGCTCCACATCACTGCTGCTGTGGAGTTAAACCAAACCCACTTTAATTTTATAAAAGAAGTTTTCTGTGCATCTGTGACTGGGGATATTTTATCCTCTCTTAAAATTAATTGAAACATTTAGTCCATCATGTTATCAATACATGTGTTTATCCATGGAGTTGTTTTTGGTCAGAGCTGCAAAGACATTCATTAAATGAAGTTTCTGAGGCGAGTTCCTTCAAATACTTCCTTCAAAAGCATCAGCGACTAATCACAAAAATATTCTTGCTAATGACAGAACTCATAGAGGCTGACTGAGTTATTTGACGTCACATCGCACCACCTGTGTCTGTTCCTACTGTGACTGACAAAATCTGCTGTTTAATATTTAAGGTCAGACCCAGCAGGCAAGAATAATTTTTTATGTACTAGTCAATTTTAAGATTAACATTAAAATTGCTGTCTTAATGTAAGTAATCAACTGTGGAAGTTTCATGTTGGTATCTGTTTGTTTCTATTAATTTTTTACCCTCTTCACCTGTATAGTCTCTTGCTTTGTATATAAACGCTCTAAATCAGCCCCTTTTCATCATCATTTTCTGCAAAGAAAGAGCTGATTCTATACTGCAGAAAACTGCACAATTAATGAATGAATTCAGCATATTCTTAAATAAATAGATAATTAAGACGTAATTATTCATTTGTGATTTTGAACTGATTTCTGAAGGTTTTAAATACATTTGCTTTTGGTTCTGCCCCTGAGAGGCTCTCATCATTCTCTGAGTTATTAGAAAAAAAAAAAAAGCTAGTGTTTACACATAAAAAAACTTTAAATATTAAAAACTCACATTTACTATGAGTTTTAGAGTTAAACAGGCAGACACATAGAGAACGCGACTACTTTTGAAAAGCTGCTCTCAAATATTTAATTGAATTTGAATCAAAGGATGTCGGTGAACCTTCGGTGTCACATACTACCTGAAGTCATATTGTACACATCTCTCAGTATTTTCTCTGTAAAGAAACTGTCTGTATCGTAGCTTCAGAGGCAGAAACACACGACACCTTCCTCTTCTCTGAAATGAACCAAAAAAAACAAAAAACAAACCTGCTCTGAATAACTTCAGCTCTCCTTTTCCGGCACAAACTGTGTCGGCTTAGTAAATTATATATTTAATCAATTTAATATCTTCATATCCTTATACTTGTGAAAAACTAGAGACTTGGTTTTTGTCCTCTAAATTATGCATTAATGAATAAGGTGAGAAAAGTGACATTCAGAGCACTTCAGATGTACAACCCAGCTAAATCTTTGCTTCCTCAATAAAAAAGAGGCTTTTGGTCTTTCCACTCTGTGATACTGAAAAACTTGAAAGTTTAATTAACTGAGCAGACGATAAAGACTTTTATTCACAACATGAACTGGTTTTGTAGTCAAGGACATTTTTAGTTCACACTGTGAAGTACATTTGTCCAACACTTATTCCAACAGTTTTTTTTTTTTTTTAAGTCAAAGGAGGCATAGTGGCCCTCCGAGCTCTAAGTGCATTCCTCAACAGATTCTAACACAGCAGCAGAGTGTTTTTCTCTGACGATTTTATACTTTTAACACTAAAGAAGACACAGGTGAATTTATTCTATTATGTACTTTATTGACCAGATTTTAGTTGCGTTATAAAAGGTATAACACAGAGATACAGAGGTCAGTATCTGCTCACTGAAAGAGAAGTACCTCTGAAGATATTCATGAGCTAAATGGTGCTTTCAGGAACCTCAGGACAGAAATGATCAACAGTTCTGCATTTACATTTGCTATTTGCAACTTTCAACATTTGCTTAAACAACCATTTACAGCTAAATAACTTTTCTTATTTTTTTTTTTTTTTAAATTGCAATTTTTTTTTCAGAGAACTGAGAGGGAGAGTTCTTGAATATTCCGTGGGGTGTTTTCTTTTAATGATTACACTGCAAAAATAATTTGATTAACCAGACAGAAACGAGCTTGATACGCACACAACCTGCACACCTATCCCTGTGGCAATCAATCTGAACCCGATTAAAATCACTCAAGATATCAAAGCCTTTTGTATGTGATAAACAGTCAGAAGTCAGTAACAACATATACATTTCATATTTATAACACAATACAGCAGCAGAGAAAGCAATCCAGGTATCTCTCAAAAACAAACAAACAAAAAAATCTAACATACTTTCAAAAAAAAGGCAACATTAATTGTAAACAATTATATACAACAATATCATGAAGAATTATCATTCTTTGATTTTCAGTCCGCAGTGAAGTGAATCAGTGAAGTGATGGCTTAATGCATGGCAGCTCTGAATGAAAAACTGTAAGGAAAGGAAAGGAAAAGGAAGGAAACAAACGCTGGAAACCGGGATCAAGAAATCTTTACATCACTGTAGATGTCTACACACTCCATACAGACTCAACAGTTGACTGAAAGATATATATCGAGTTAGAAAAAGTTGTTCAGATAGTTTTTTGTGTATTTTGAAATTGTGATGGATCTTTGCAGTGCGCCGTCTGATGCTAACATTGTTATGAATTCATGAAAGATGAGAGCCAAGGGGAAAAACACAAACTTGTTCAGGCATGAGACAACATTTTAGCTCAGTTTACTCTGTGTTTTTGCTGCAAGATATATTTGGTATAATGTTGTCTTTAGATTTGATCTTTTAAAAATTTTCAAGCCCTTAGAGATTCGCTGATACATCATCAGTCATCAAATTATTAGGGCTCTAACTAATGATCATTTCGTGTTAATCATTTTTTTTCCTGATTAAGCAATTAGTTGGGCCATAAAATGTCAGCAAAATGGAGAAAAATGTTGATCAGTGCTTCCAAAAACCCAACCTCAAATGTCCACAAATCAAAAATGTTCAGTTTAGCATAGAGTATCATAGAGCAGTAAAGCAAAACAGAGAAAAAAACAGAAGACATTCACTTTTAAAAAGCTGGAATCTGAGAATTTGGCTTAGAAAAAAAAAAACTCAATCTGATTAATCAGTTATCAAAGTAATTAGTTTAATAGTTGACAACTAATCAAGTGATTGTTACAGCTCTGATAGCTATATTAAAGGTTAGAGAAATTAGTCTCTGACACATTTGTTGCTTATAAAACAAGATGAAAAGTAATTAAGTACTGTATAAAGAGGTGCATCAACTTATTTGTGAAAGTTTAGGGCTGACAGACGAACAACATCACATGGATGAGATAATTAATCAGCAAAGGTATCTGTCAGTTTTTTTGGGCTGTAAAGGAGTATTAAGGAAGTGCATTTCTTGGTACATAAACTTAATTTAGCTTCTCTCCTGAACATTACAGGCTGAAATAATTCAAAATATGCACCCAAACATCCCCATCCTTCACTTAAGACAATGTTGGTGAGAGTAATAACATGACTTGCATGATTCTAAATGACTTTTGCACATGAAATAGAGTTTATCTACAGGTATACACTCATTCTCTGAGAGATCACGCCTTTATTCTAGTTAATCTTTACATATCTCTATAAAGATAACAGTGGGCTGTATTATAGTAGTATAATTACAGGAGTTGTAGAAGTAAAAGTCATAGTAGTAGTTTAGGTAGTTAGTTTAGTTAAATGCAAGTGTCAGTGGGAATGTTAAATTGTGAATTTCGTACAGAAAATTCAACCCAATACAAACTGGAGTCAAGGACAGTTTTTTAAAAGTAAGAGTAATGTTTTTTTTTTCTGAGCATTAAGTCCATTCCTCAGCAGTTTCTAACATAACGTAGATGTACTTTTTCATTTTAAGTTAGTATAGAGGAAGCAGGTAAATGCCAGTAATGTGTTTATTTAACAGGTATTTTTCCTGTTGTGCAGTGAAAGTATAAAGTTACAGAGGTCAGTGCACATACTGAAAGTTCCTCTACTTGGTGCTATGTTGTGTGGAAATGTTAATCGTTCCTTTGCTGCTATTGTCAGATCATTGTGGAGATGTAGCTATGCTGATAAAAAACATATCTTAAACTTTTACTTAACCAGGGGAGTTTCAATACTATGTACTCTTTTCCACAGTTACATTCACACTCAAAGTCTGCCCAAAATAACCACAGTCTGATCTGGTGGCTTAAGAGCAGCTCCACTGCTAATAGGCAGGTTAATGAGCTATTTCATTGTATTCAGCCACATTTATCCCTCTCTAATCTTTAGACCTCCACGGAATGATGTTTGTATAATGGACAACTTTCCCCTTAAAATAACAACAGAGATAGAGGTCAGATGTCTGTGTCACCTGCAACTTGTTCATTTGAGTAATGACAAGATAGTTTTTCAGACTTTTCAGATAAACCAAACAACGTTATTTTGCTTTAAGTTGATGTTCAGGGTTTTAAAAGAGTTCTGCGCTGATTTAACATTTTACTCCTGTAACACTGTTGCACTTGCAATGGAAAAAAGGGACCAAAATCAAAGCAGCAGAGCCAGAGATGTTATCTTTTTTAATCCAAGGCATGCTTCTTACTTGTAAAAACATGGTGCCTACATTATCCTTACATAGTATTTACTGTTGCATGCAGTATGCAAAAGATTGGGACCTGCTAGTTTTTCTAACATTGATTTGACTCTTCTGCTCCTTCATCTGCCGCAGTCTGCGCAATATTTTACGTAAAAAATAAAAAATATTCACTCTGGAACACAGTTAATCTGTCTGTGCTCTCTTAGCCAATGTGACGTGTCTTCTGCTGCAGAGTATCGTAGGTCAGCAGCAGCAGATTAAGGTGGTCATGAGCTGCTAGGCTACTCAGTGAGTGGGGTCCCCCTTACTCATCATGCTTTACCAGTGCTGCAGGAATATTAGACGGCACACATTCAGGGTGTACTGGTTCCCACACTCTCATTGAGACAGTCTTTACTATACAACAGCAATCCTACAGAAAAAAGGTATTCACTGTGGAGCTGTATTCTATCTGAACAAATTGACCTCAAGAATCAGACCACATGATGTAGCCAGCAGATGATTGGGCAGATGTGGCCCATATGCTTTTATCGACCAATATGGGTTAATTAAATTCAAAAAATTAAAAATAATCCAGGGCCATCGCACTCGTAGGGCCCCGAAACTGCAGCCTAGAATAGCCTGTGCATTAATTCTCCCTGATGGGTCAGAATGGTAGCATGTTGGCTTGCAGGCAGAGGGAATTTTTAGCACACCGCATTTCACATACTGTCCATGAGCTGTGTACAATCACTTGGATACAAATAATTCAACAAACTATTGGTGAACTGTTGAATATGACAGCTGAATCTTAACCTTGGAAACAGCAGCTGAACAAACAACACTGACAAGGCATCTTCCTCAGAAGAGCGAGTTTAAATTCAGATATTCAAAATTCAGTTTGACTGAGCACTTTAAGGAATTCTCATTCTTGTTGGCTTTAAAATTCATTCTTGACATGGAAAATAGTAGTTTCTTTAAGTTCACACTGTGCTCAGAAAGATGGTGATTTACGCATCTACAGCACCAGGACAGCTCGGCAAGCGAGGAAGATTTTGTATTTAAAAAGCTCCAAAACAGCTAGAAATTGTTTTTTAATCATTGATTAACAGTTGAATTTGTCAGTCAACTGATATTATTCCTGCTGATTCTGATTTGAAAAGTTGTTTTGCGAGGAACACTTGGAATAAAACTTGATTTGATGTTTGTTCTCTTGACAACTTTACACAAACCCAATAATCAGACTGAATTGCAATTTTGTTCCACTTCATTATTCATTATCAATTCTATTTGTGGAAATCATTTACAAACAGACAGAAAAACACCATTCCATATTCACAAGAGCTAAGAAAATCAATTACAGTATATATATCACATCAGCACTATATCAGGAACTGCTATTGAAAGTGTCTCACACTACAAATATCTGGGCATCTGGACTGATGATTAATTCACTTACAACGTTCATAACAATCTGATTAAACAACTTTCCTAAAGAAATGACCAACTTACCTCACTATTACACTTCAGGACAGGAGTTTATCGAAGCTGCTCTCAGGACTGGACTTCACTTCATGTTCCTCGTGTCAATTCTGAACTTGGGAAAACTGCTTTTAGGTTCTGCGCTCCTGACTCATGGAATAATTTATGATGCACTTTGGGAGATTTTAAAGTTACACTTAGAAATCCTGATGTTCTTACATACAGACGCTTTAACAAGGTATTATCTTAACCAACTGTTTTTGAGTTCTCATTGTCTCTTCTTTATTATTATTTTTATTGCCTTTATGTTTTTTCCTGTTTTGTTTTTGTTGTATTTCGGTTTTTGTTGACTAATGTAATCTCGGCATCACTGAAAATGAGGGCCACCCCTCAGTGTATCCCAAAGAAGTAAATTAAGGTTGAATGAATGAATGAATGAAAAAATATATTAAAATGAATAAACATCACCAGTCTGACTGATATTCTCCTGAATGCGCTTTAAAAGAAAACTTTTCTTACATCAACGTGGTTCACAAAAAACAAACAAACAACGAAATAAAAATCACTTTTTAAGGAATATGAATACAAACTGAGATATCTATTTTTGCAAATGAATCCCTCATCTGAATCACTAAAAACCGGAGATGCAGCAGCTCTTCAGAGATCTCGAACCAGGCTTAGTTAGTAGTGGTTCATTCCCAAACTGCTGGAGGATCAATGACAAACACTGAAGCGGTTCATTAGTCACCCTGAGTTTAGTGTCACTCCAAAGAAACATCTTTAATTACTTCAGCACTGTAAATGTTGTTAAGTCATATCAGACACTTAGCATCAGTTATTTATCACATCACACACACACAGCCATGTGACCATGCAGATGATCACCTTCAAAATGTCATTTCTCCTAACCATCCAGCCGGATCACACACGTCAAACAAGGCTTCAGCTGAACGAGAGGAAAAGAGAAAAATGATCTGAAACATTTAGACATAAATAACAACAGATTAAAGCACAAAAGTATAAAATGTTTATGAAAACAAAACAAAATACTGACATTCATAATGAAGATGATATTTGTATGCTGGCACCATTGTTACAGTTTGATTTTCATCGTGTCATACAGCTGTATAAAATAAATGTTACACAAATCCAGTCAGTGTGTATGAAAGCATTTCTTTGGTATTTAAACACTTGTACTGCACTGTAAACTAGATATTTAACTCATATTACATGCAGCAGATTCAGTAATTCAACATGAAACATTATGCAACTGATAACAAAACACAAACATATTGCATATCCAGCATATCATGCCGTAAACACTTAAAGGCTGAAGTTTTTGCAAATATTTAAAATATTTTATAAAGAAAATCAAAATACTCTAAGGTGCTTAATAAGCATCATTAGACAGATAGTGTCTGAATAGGAAGCGACTGTGTAGCTTCCAGTCTAAGAGGTTTGCAGTTGATCTTCCAACAACATGCTTTCAAATTATGGCAAGAGTGGCAAGCACAGTCAAAAAACATCACAGCATGCTCACCAGCGTCTATTGTCTACAGTAAATCTGAAAAAGAAAAGTATAAATCAATTATTTAAAACACAACTGTCTTGGTAATCTTTTACAGGCAGGCAGGGTATCTCATGTTGCCTTCATGGTTTTTCTGAGAGTCAACAGTAGATGGCAGCAAAGTAGAAGTAAATACTGAGAAAGAAACTGTCCTGACCACAGTATAAAGAGATTCTTTGGTTTTATCGATAGAAAAACCAATACAAACAGTTCTCGAAAGTAAACAGAATGGTCAGAGTAAATAAAGATTATGAGCAAATTGTTGACATGCGTGTAAGACACACAGGCCTGCATATACATATTAAAAAAGACATACGGCAGGAGCACATATGTATAGTCAAAAGAAAACCTGCCTGAAACCTGGTGTTTCGGCGTTAACATGAGATCTTTTTATCTAATGTGACAGTTTATTGCGACGTCCACAAGGCAGTTCTCAAACATAAAGTGCATCAAGTTAGTCAGTCATCACCTGAGTTAAGTTATTTTAACTGCAGGATCCATTTCCCAAGACAGTTGAGTTCTACAGCAATGATTAGTGGACATGTCAGCAGTCTCAAGTCCTTAATGCACAGACTGTGGCCTGTTTTCAAACCTGTTTAACTTATTTTAACCCTACAGTTTACACATCAAACCCACTGCAAACTTATTTGGTGCAGCTTTCATTATTTCATATATTTTTCCCGACACCCCTGTAGTAAATTGCTAAAAGTTGCATGAGCAACCTACAGTGTCTCTTCTTTGGCCGAGTCCAACATCCAACACACTGAGAGCAAATCTACCTACAGTATCATCTTAAAAGGCAAGTAAACATTAAAAGGTGCTTGTGCACGGCTACAAATGATATCAAAGGAATACTTTTGATTATATGACGTGCGTATGACTGAAATACTTACTGATGGTCAGTATATTAGCTACAGTAGATGCTGGTCCACACGCCGCCAGTTTGGAGAAGCACGGAGGCTAAGCAATGTACTACTGTGAACACAGTCAACAGCAAAAGGTAATTTAGCCACTGAAAAAATAAGTGTACACTATATTAAGAATATTTTCACCGCTTTACTTTGCTGTTAGACAGCCTGTACCAGCAGGAAACTGTTGCTATGTAACCCAAATATCACTGTCCCCAAACAAACCAAATTCCATAGGCAAAATCAGTAATTATACCTTGCAGAGCACAGGAGTTCCTGGGCTAACGCTGCCTCCATCTGTTAGTTTATTTATGCTATTGTGTGACTTTGGTGTTTTAAAAGGATTCAGCAAAGTTGCACAATAACACGAACAAACTAAGAGATCGAGGCAGCGGCAGGCCACCAGCTCTTGTGTTCTGTGAGGTGAAATTACTGATTTCACTTACAAAGTTTGGTTGGTTTGGGCAGAGCAATATTGGATTTATATAATGGAGGTTTTCCGTCAGAAAAGGCTGTCTGAAGGTGAAGTAAAGCTGTGAAAATATTCTAAATACAGAGTACACTTAAACTGATATTGATTTTGGCTGATTTTAGGTAGACCATTTTTAAATGGGTAAAATACCTCTACTGTAATACTGTACTGTTAATATACTGACTACAGATAACAACCTCATACAACACCGCTTCAAATAATCTGAACTATCCCTTTAACACGAGAACACTCCAGCTAATGCACTCCTCAGCAACAGATTTAATGACATTTGGAGTCAAATATTAACAGCTGGGGTCTGCTGAGTGTCTATATGAGCCTGTGGCCTATCTGGTCCTGCAGCCACAGCAGTAGCGGCTGTATAGAGCCGGGTCCATCAGGCACAGCCTCTGTGTACATCTGCAGCAGTACCTCTTGTAAAACGAGCAGCAGGGGCACGCTCACGCTCAGTAGCTCATACAGGGACGCATAGTCCTGGGCATTGTCCCTCAAGTGGCCAGCGAGGGCCTGAGCTGTACTACGCACGCGGTTAGACAGATACCAGGGAGCGTTACACACGGCACGAGTCACACTCAGCGGCCAGCTCAGGTGTTTCTTCATGAACGAGCTGAAGGTACCTGCCGAGGTTTCACTCTGCAGGTCTGCTGTGCTGCTGGACTCAGAGTTCTGTCCATCATCAGCACATCGCTCCTGAACTATGGCTCCATAACGATTCTAAGACAGAGGAAGAGACGGACAAAGAGGTTAGATATTTTACTGTAAATATGGCGAGGATAAGATGGAATTTGTTAGAAAGGCAAGGCACTCACTGAGCGAAATGACAAATTCCTCCTGAGGTTTGTCCCATTGTTGCGTTGATCAAAGTGAAGTTTGCAGTACAACTTTCCTGGAAGATTACAGCAAATGTCAGGATAAAGCAGCCAACTGGATGCTCAATATATAGTAAAATGTGGATCCAACACTGTCAACAGCTGACATGTGATGATACGAACCCTCTTCAGAGTCGAAGGCGTGCGCTCCCTGTCGCAGGGCAGAGCTGCAGGTGGAACAGCGAAAGCACTCTCTGTGGAAGTAAAGCCCTTCGGCACAGACTCTCTCCACCATATAAACACGCCTCTCACATGAGTGACACTTGTCACCTGATGGGGGGAAGGCTCTCCGTAATGAGCCGCCCTGGCAAACAGAGTACAGACAAAATGATGATGACGAAAAAACGTGCTCAACAGCAGCACCCTGACTTGTTTGACCTGAATGGAACAGGACGTTAAGTAGTATCATAGATAACAACTGCATGTAATATACTATTTCATGTCAAAATGGCTACGGCATGCAAACTATTTTTACTGTAAGAGAGTCTCTGTGAATATTTAATAAGTTTAATTGACTTTTATCTCTCTACATTTGCTATTTTAAGTTTTAACTCAAGATCGAAAAGCTAGTAAATGGACAATGAGTTAAGATTTTCTTTATCAAATTTTCAGTTGTTATGGTTTGTGTCATTTAGGTGGCTAGAACTGTATTCAGGTATTAGAATTCAACTAAACTAAATTTATTAAACTAAATTTAAAGAATTGGTCAATCATATGCCAAAATGCAGCTCGTATGAATCCACGCTACCAGGATGACCGATGCCAAATTTTTGGAATTGTATCACAGTGTGTGAAAACCCTGAAATATGACTGCTATGTTGTCTGGCTTTGCCTTTCTTATTCTTTATTTTGTGGATTATGATTAGTGCTATATCCTCTCTAGTATGGATATCTCTATTCTATTTCCATTAGTGACATCACCAATTGAATCTCCCACTTTATATGTTAACCTGCCATGTACCAACTCGTTCATAAGCAAGTTAAAAAACAAACATAAAACATATTTTTAAAAAAGATTTTGTTTTTCTAAGGACTGGAAGAATAAACTTTCATGATTAATATTTTCCCATCTTTAAGGATATTATCAAGAATATTATCGAGCAGTTTTTATTTAACAAACATAAATGCACCAACAGCTCTTATGGTTGTGAATTTTGCAACACATTAAAACTCTGTGTTCAGTTAGAGGTGGATATTAAATGCAGGAAGAGTAACAATGTACAAGATCAGAAACACACAGCTGTGTTAATGAATGTTTTCCACTCAGATCAACACTCTTCTTGTCAGCGTTTCATCTTGGGAATATTCTGTGAGACCACTGCAGAGTGGGTGAGCTGTTTGAGACTCTGTGTCTGGGTCATTTTCAGAGAGGGTGACCACTTTCTTTACTTTAAAGCCTACAGACTTCAGACTCCTTTGCAACTGCTCACTAACATGGAGCCAAGAGGAAAACATAGTTAAGGAAAGCAAGTCAGATAATTATATATAATCACAAGGTTATATGGATAAACACACACGGTTCGGTGAGAAAGTTTAGTGTGTCTAAATAGTTTCCCAACTGCTCTTCAGGAATCAGATTTGATCCATGATGTTTGTATACTGTACTGTGTGAGTTTCTCCTTTATATTAAACTGGTGTAGGTCCTGCTATAACATCTGGTTGGTGAGATGGAGCGGGCTGTTTGGGATGGGTGGAGCAGAGAAACCCACAAAGTGCCACCACAAGAACACACACTTCTCCTCTGTGAGGACTGCCGGTAATTAAAAGCACAAGGGGCAAACAGCAGTTAAAAGGAAAGCTCTCATGCAAAGCAGCAGCCATTTTTCACAAATCTGTCTCTTATAATTAAGAAGATACATGACAGCAATGAAAATATTGGGCTGAGATGCTTGTTTTTTAAAGCTGTTTTTTAACATGTTGAGCTTTAACTGCTGGAACAAACATGACGTCATTAACATGAACTCTTTTTGACACTTCATTAGGTACACCGAGATAAAAACACAACAGCCCTACAATAAATCATAACTTCATTAAGTTTATAGTGGTCAGCATTTGTTGATGCTTTTTAGATGTTTCAACTTTAGGTTATGTTTGTGATTTAAATTTCATTTTGTCATACTGACAGGCTTATTTAATATTTAGTCTACCGTAATATGCCTAATGAACTGTAAGGAATCACTGGAAAATAGGAAACATTTACTGCAAAACCATATGTACGGCCCTTTAACTCAATATTAAGGTTAAAACAATCCTATCATCACACAAGAATGTTGGATGATTCTAAAACCCTGGATTACACTGAAAGACTCTGACATTTTGAAAATTCTTTACAGATATTGTATGGTTGGTGAAAGCTTGTGGTTTGCAATTAAACTATGGTTAAGGTTGGGAAAAATTGGAGTTAACAGTAGAAAAAAAAAGGTCTGTGACAGGACATGAACTACTCCCACATGAATGTTGGCCAAGCTACACACTCATCAACCACTGGCTACAGAAAGGACACACTACATCCTGTCTTGGCAATAAACATTAGCACTGGGTGTAAATGTTGACTGCAGAATCATCCAGCATAAAAGTAATGCCTTGAGATACTGAGATACATTAAAAGTAAAGTGACAAACTGTCTTAATCTTAATTTTGAGCCAGTATCTTCTGAAGATGCAGAAACAAGTTATGAACATAAAGTCAGAAATGAGTTAGCATATTTGCACCTCTGGTTATCTTGTCTTGAAGTCAATGGTTTTTTGGTAAGATGTCTGAAACAAGTTTAAGAGATTTTCATGTTTTGTTTTACAAAATAAAATCTGTCAGTAAACAGCACTTGTGAATTTTGAAGCTTTTCCGCATCTTTAAATAGGAGGTTTCTAACAAGCGGCTAATTGAGACTACAGACGTTGTTGGGGACATTAAGTATCATCATGCCGAACACTAGTTACTTACTGGTGGTGACACTGAAATAATGTGACAGCGGTGTAGTTAGCTTATAGTCCAACGTTAGCTTTTTACTTCCTGCGACTGCAGCTTTAAAAATTGTAAATCAAAAAGTGGTGTCATTTCTTAGGATTATCCTGCAGAACAAAGCGTGTAAGCACGCACCTTTTATGGAGCAACATTAGCATTCACTTGTAGTCATGTTTCTGGTCTCCTGGTTAGTATGTCCGATATTCTCTCTTTTAGCTCTGCTTTTGGTCTCATCCAACTCATGAGGGAAATATCTGGCTCTTAAACACTCCACTGTGTTCATCAGTTAGTTGTTAAATGTGTCTGTCTGCGTTTGATGCTGAACAGGTACTGCACAGTTCAGCTGGATGCTAAACGATGACCTGAAACTCACTATAAAGCTCCATAAAGCCTAGGAGTACTGTATTTCTCAGTAGGTCCATCTCAACGAGTGAGCCTTTCACATTGTCTGATTGTTTTTATATTGTCATTTGAAACACTGGTATTATTAAATTATTTTACAGCTGCTTTAAGTCTTACCTTGATAAAAAAGGTCATTGAATTTTTATGACAAAAATTTCAGCATCTATGTATATCTAAGTGTCAAAAAAAAATCCATGTTGTAAAAAATAGTGGATGAGACAGAAAGCTGGCTGCATGAGACAGTTTGTGATCCCAAACATTATGTGTTTCCACATCCACATAAACACACTGTGAGGGGCAGGTGGTGCAAAACACAAGGCCGGGGTGGGGTCACAGATCAAACTTGAGATAGTCACCTTGAATTCAGCTGAGCTGTCTCCTGAGAACAACCCACTAAGGTGAACAGCTTTTTCCTTTATACTCTTTGTCTGAAACTCTCTAGCCTGTTGTGTCTGAGCTTTTTTCTGCAGGATGACACGGAGCACAGGAACAAAGAAAAGCCATCAGTCTCGTCTCCTCAGCACAATGAGACACATTCTCCCACCAACAACATAATTAGGTAGACTAATAACCGTTTAATACGCACTACACAGCTAAATGATGAAAGACCTTTCTGTTCTACTTTCCCAATAAGAGCAGGCTTAGACAGCTAAGTGCGTATTGTCAGGGGGAGAACAATAACATCGCTGTGTGGAATGAAAGCTGCCTTATTACATTAATTTCACACCCCACTTGATGTGGTTACTCATACTGTACTGGAGCAGAAAACTGAGACAGCCACACAGACCTCACAGAGAAATCTGAGACAAGGACATCAGTTCAGCCAAGAAATAACTTTATATATCAGATAGTGAAGTACTTAGTCTTTAAGGCATAAATAAGTCAAAGTCAAATTTCAAAGCACATTAATCAAAAAAATAATCTTGATAATCAATCAGGAATGCTATGCGCAAAGTTTTAGTATCTACAACGCAGATAACACAGGGGTGGACAAAATAATGAAGACTACATGAACTACATAAAGGTCCACCCAGGGAAGAATTCTTGAGAAATAGTTGATTGTTCAGTCTCATTTCCAGTTTGTTAAATACTGACATTCAAGGAATAAGACTCAACAAACAACTATCCTACCACTTTTTCTCTAAGACCACTTGAAATACATTGTGCTTACAGGTTATTATGTAAAACAATGCCAATAATATACTGCCTACCCCACCTTTAAAGGAATAGTTTACTTGTTCACTTTGTTTATCGAGAGTTAGGGGAGTTATAATCAATACCTGTCTCAAGTCTGTATGTTAGCTAAGCATGAAGACTAAAAGCAGGGGGAAACTGCTAGCCTAGTTCTGTCCAGAGAGCTAGATACTTTTTTTTCCCCAGGATGGTGACGGCATAATAAAACCTACTCTGCTCCTAACTGGCTTACGTTGATATTCTAACCCTAACCCTCCTCAAGTCTAAATCTACACAACCCAAACCACCAAAGGCAACAAACACTAGCCAATCAGAGTGAAGTGAGGCAAAATTTTTCCTTACAGTGATAAGACCCTCAGAATTATCGCACCCAGCTGTTTTCAGTCAAAACATAATTGTTACTTGTAACTCTCCCTAAATCTACAATTCACTATTTGTCAATAGATTAAAAAGTGACAGTGTTTTTGGTAAGCTAGAAACCCGAGCTACAGTATCAGTTCCTCCCTGCTTCCAGTCTTTATGCTTAGCTAAGCTAATCACCTCCAGGCACCAGCTCAGTACATAACACACAGATAGGAGAGTGGTATCAATCTTCCAATGTAACTCGCAACAAGAACATTTATTAGCGTAATTCACAAAATATTGAACTACTACTATAATGATAATGATAACACTGTTAGCCTTCACCAAAGGGGGTTTAGAAGAGTTAAAGTGAGTGAAAAAAGATGTCAAATGCATATAATGGTAATTAAAACAACAAGCTTACTTCCGATCTAGAATATTTGAATGTTTCTTTTCCAATTGTGATAACTATTAAAGCAGAGAAAAAAAGAGTATTGCTTTGCACACCAGCTCAACTTTGCAGACATGCAAATATCTGGCATTTTTCAAATCTGGCCGTTCTAAAAAAAAAAAAAAACTGAATATGCCTGGCCTTACATACAGTATATGCCAGTTAGCAGTATTCTATCAGCTATAAAAGAGCTCTGGTAATCAACACTTGGAGAGAGTTGAAAACAACATGAAACAGCTCCAAAAAAGTCAGTTTATTAGTGTTCAAAATGCACTTCCATCTGTCAAAAAACCTGAGAAAAAAAATCTAAAATATTTCCTACTATTCATCCCAATTTTTCTCAGCAAAATACAGTTCTGCCCTAAATGACTTTGAACAACTTTGCAGTGCTGATCAAAATCTGAATAATCTAAATAGCTGCTTTTTTTCAGACGTAAGTCAGTGCCTGCAGCGTGGCCCTGGCTGACTGGCCAATAATCCGCCTGTGTGTTTGTCTCAGCTTGTGCCAGGTCTGAAGGCCTGCCTTTGCCATTTTCGTCAGGCCGGATAATTTAGGGGCTTACTTCACCATCTGACTGCACATTACACAAGCCTAAATGTATGATCAGGGCATAATATATAATCAACATTCACTCCGGGGTTACTTTCTGGGGATCAGAACATGAGACAATCAGAAGGGTTTAAAAAGAGAACAGAGACATAAAGAGGAGAAAGAAGTTACAGGTATGAAGGAGGAGATAGTGATCACCTCAGAGACGTGTTCATCCACCTCCCTGAGGCGCTGGAGCACTCTTGACATGAACTGGATTGCTGAGTGGCAGGACGGAGAAGAAGCAGGGGGGTCTGCAATCTCAGGCTGAGGCTCAGCGTGTGTTTGCTCAACGTGTCTGAGCCTCACTATAGAAAATGGATGCTGGGACTGAGGCTGGAGTTGGGGTTTGGGCAGAATCTTTGGAGGCCGGTGGACTAAGTGTGCTGCCGCTTTTCTGATACTGACTTCAAACTGAAAGGGATCACATACAGCAGTGCACATGTGAGCTGTGGTATCACTTATTTTATCATTCACTTAGAGGCCGTAGATCGTTTAAAGAACCATACAGGTGGTTTTATAAGTTTCAGCCCATTAACTGCGCAAATACATCACAGGGCTGCCAACCATTTTCAAAGCACAGCACAAGTTTTGTGAGCTGTTAGTCATGCCAGAACTATATGAAAATCAGCTTACGACCCATTACAGTGAATACTCTGTCTGCTTTATGTTTTGCCAAAGTTATATAATCATCACATGGTAATGCAGTTGTGAGCAGGAACTGTTTTTAAAACGTTCTTCCTGTACCAGTCTGGCATGTGAGACCTCTGAGTCAACAGCCAACAGCTACATTTAGATGTTAAATTTACATTTTTCTTTTTTTTTTTAACACTATTTGGGTTCTTTTTGTTTGCCCTGTGGGTATGATTTTTCTCATGAATACAATGCTTTAACTGCAGCAACTACAAAGCTCTTTTGTGAGGTTTTGTCTGGTTTATTAAGATTTATAAGTAAACATAATATGTATTAAAGTATATACTGCAGGGGTGTCAAACTCAATTTCTTCCTGGGCCACATCAACATTAATGTTGCCATAAAGTGCGGTTGTAAATGTATGACTACATAAATGTATTTACCTGCTATCATATTAAATGATTGGCTCTGCTTTTTAGTAATAACTTAATAATAATAACTAGCTCTGAAATGCATTGTGGAATATGTAGTTTGTGGATACTTCTGAAAATGCAGCATAGCATTGTATTTAGCAAATTATATTCTTTGCAAGTTCCAATGGACCACAAACAGTTAAGAGACTCTAAAAGCTGTGAATTTGAGTTTGGATTCAGTAACACTTGCATTTAAGTGCAGTTTTTTTTAATTCATGAGGGAATTTTAACAATTATTCAACTGTGGTCAATGAAGCCAATTTACTTTCATGTGATCTTTGTCAAAATTTAATTTGAATGCTTTTGAATTCCACTTCTGTAGAACTTTTAAAATGAAAACTGTATATTGTTTACCAAACATCAAAACAGCATCGACTTAACTCCAATGGCGTAGGTCTGACATGAACTCCACACTGGAGAAAGTTGGAAAACAAATATGCAAAAGACTTGCAGCACAATTTGTATGGTTTACAGGATTAATGTGTGTAACTGTATATCTTTACTTGCATTTGATCTCTTGAGCTTTAAATCTAATTTCATGCTAATTTGATCTGGTTTGTTGTTCTAAATATAATTCCAGTAAGACATGAAGGAATCACATTCAGTCAGTTTGTGGTGTGAAATTGGGGTCTAAATCAGTCAGGACAAAAGAATGTAAAACCACCAGTATGGTCATTTAAACATCCACAATAAACGGAAAACTCCTATTTTAGATAAATGATATAATCTGAACTTTACACATGGGTGGTGTATGTGTTTGAGGTACATACATGTATATATATTTATAGCATGTGCCTTCAAATTTGTATGTTTGAGTATTTTCATGTACTTAACTAAACATATATCTTGGGACAGGACAGAAGTAGCAAACAAAAACTACGTTATGTGAAACTTTACAGACTGTCACTAGATTTAAAAGACTGTCCTGGTGCCTTTAGCCACTGCTTGTGTGTCTTAACTGCCAACTGGCAGCTCCAGACTACCTGTTTCTCAGGAGGAGGTTTCGGTGGGACAGGAGGCCTGCATTTAATGTGCAGCAGACTCTGAGTCAGGTCAAGAGTTTGCAGCGGGGAGGACCTCTCACAGTCTGACTGAGATTTTGCAGAAAGGTTAGGAGGAGTGTTAATAAAAAGGCACAGAAAAAGAAAGAGCTGAAACAGAAAAGGCTGAAAACATTAAATGCTGGAAATAACAGAGGAGAAAAGACTTTGTAGTATTAGCAAAAGAAAAGTTTTGTCTAATTAAAACCACAGACCACTGTCAGAGCTCCATCTCACAACAAGAGAAATTTAAAACATATTTATGATCCATGAAAAAGACGGCAAATAGCCACATCTAACTATATGCAGGCAGGAAAGAGGCATTTGTCAAATAGACAGACAGATACATAGAGTATATTCATACATATAAACATACTTAATTGTAGCCTTAAAGTACTAGAATGAAAGCCATAGCCCTGCTACAATAAAATAAAATCTATGGGCTTATTTTGAACACACTGTTGTGCTTTTACCTGTGGTTTCCGGACAGTGTAGCTAGGTGTGGTTTCAAACTTGGCCAGCAACTGAGTAGAGATTGAGCGCACCTTATTCTCCTTGGGCTCTCGGCTCTCTCGCATCGAGGAGCCATTACTCGACAGATT
Source organism: Lutjanus erythropterus (assembly GCF_056507025.1). Classification (NCBI taxonomy): domain Eukaryota; kingdom Metazoa; phylum Chordata; class Actinopteri; order Lutjaniformes; family Lutjanidae; genus Lutjanus; species Lutjanus erythropterus. The sequence continues at coordinate 22,890,843 of NC_139317.1, forward strand.
CGTGGCCTACAAGAGATGGACAACAGACACAATCCTACTTTATTAACATTCAAAAAAAAAGAAGAAAAGTTAAGTTTGAAATTAAAGAGTTTAGCAACACACCTCCTCCAAATAAGTGCAGAATTTCCGCCTCCTTTTGTAAATGGAATCTGTACCATCTAACTTCTTTTCATCCTGGAAGTGCAAAACATGGAATATGACTGAATATCCACAGCTGAACCACAAAGTCTCCTATGCATAATGAATATATTGTGTTTTAACACATATTTAAGAATAACATACTGTACATATATAAAATAAAACCCACATGAACTGAACAAAAAAAAAATAATGGAAGCCACAGACTTTGTCTGTAGTACATGAGATTTAAACATTTCACTGTGGAGTTACCTTTGGAACCCGTTTTCTTGGCAGTGCAAGATTGAGCACATTATTATTACTCCTGACTTCTTTAGATGGATAATCTTCATTGTTTTCATCCACCCCTCTGGAACCTGCAGTAGAACACATGACTGCATTAGAGTTTTCATTGTTTCCACAGTGCACAGCCATAAATCAATGAGAAATGACCATGTATAGTAAATTAGGAAAGTTAGAGTGGTCTGGAAAAAAGAGTTACTGTATTGGTGCAGGAAAATGCTTTCGCTAAAAAAATAAAGCCATTCTCAATCACTCAGCTGCATGTCAGAGGTTGGTTGGTTGGTTGACGTTCGACATGACAACATAGTGTAGGTAAGCATTAAACTGTCCTTCAGTAGAGACAGGCAGCTGTTTTCATGTTGCCAAGAATCTGAGAATGTTGCAGACTACAGCTCTGGTACACATTCTTCTCATGCCACTATACTTGACTCATAGGACCACACATAACTCAATAAATGTATTAACAAGAAACCAAATGACATTCGAAACTTTCTCTGGAATATTTTGTTGTCGTGTTAAGAGGTTGCATAAATATAAATCTGAGGTATCAAATATGTGTTTTAGATGTAGTGTAGTGTGGAGTAATTGTTTTTGCATTGCTTCTGGCACAACTTCACTGACATTATGGCAAAACCTACAAGATTTACTTTCCATCATTGAATCTGCAAATTTACGTAGTTTGGAATCTTACAATAATTCATGCAAATTTAAGAAATGTGCATGAAGGTTTTTAGACATAGCTTTGTTAATTAATGTGAAATGAACAGCTACATTCCACTTGAAAAGATCATGCATACTCTCAGAAATGGATACAACAGCTTTCTGAAGATTTGGCAGCCTCTTTGACTTACATAGACACCTTGCCAATGCCTGTACAGTATTTTATATAAAAATACTACCAGGATTGACACACCAGTAGTAAGCTAGGATTGTTTAAATTGCCTCATTACTTTATGTTGTATTTATATTTTAAAATTAATGTTTCTTTTATTCCTTTTAAATTTTAACTTGACTACTTCCCACTCCTTTTGATTAAGGTCCTCTTGGAAAAGCTGAGTCAAGCAAAACTGAGTCGAACAGAGTCAAGCAGAGTAGAATCGAGACAATATATACAGTAGAATAAAGTAGAATCAAACTGAGGGCTGGGTACCAACAGGGGTCCTTGAGTGAGTTGTAGGAGGTCCCAAGCAAAAGAAGGAATGTAAATTTTTAACTTTAATCACATTTTTTTGAATGTTGGAACATCAATGGAAGCAATATCATTGGTCATTTTGATTGACTGTAATTTATAATGATCCTAGTTTGAAAATTGGTTGACAATGAAGACTTTATTATCTTCAAACCTAAACATAAAAAGGAGGATATTCCTTAAGACAAAATCCTTTCAAATCGGGGGTCTGTGATCTAATGTGCCAATCTACTGTGGGGTTGACAATTGGGGTTGCCCGGAGCAGTCTACCTGAGGGAGGCAGAGGTGTACCACGGAAGAGCTCATAGAACTTGGACAAGTAGGTGATCATCCTGGTCTTATCCAGCTCCTGATCGTCCATCAGCTCCTTCACAGACGCGAATGGCCGGATCCCAAATTCACGCTCACTGATGTCGAAAGCCAGCTGGAGGTTTGCAGCATGGTCCTCTTCATTTAAAGATTCAAAATCTCTGATAGATAAAAGAGAGAAAGCGAAGGATAATAAAAAAAAAGATTCAGGCTACGTATGTCATGGCAAAGCAGCTAGTTACTGCGTCAGCCTATGGTAGGGTTTCAATGTATCCTGACACAGTTTTAGATCATTAACTTCTGTTTGTTTCTATTTACATTACACTCTGAAATACATACATAATGAGATTTCTTTTATTAGACTGTACTGTTTCTAAAATGCATATTTTCATAACAATGTAAACGCCCTGAAAAATGAGACAGGAATGTAACAGAAAGGTTTGTAACAGAGATTCTTAAAAGGATTATTTCCTGACTTTCATGTCTACATGTAGGTGTCAGGTGACTGAGTGTAAGATAATATGCACACTGATACAAAAACAGTTAACATAGGTGCAAAGGAATGACTTTACACAGAAAGTTATCTTACTCAATTATTCTTCTGTAGGAGAAACTGTCAACTAAAATCACAGGGGAAAGTGGTGGCAAATTACTTCTAATGGGTAAAAAAAAAAAACAACCTTGCTCTGACGTCTCCACCCACACTGACGGTTTGCAGACACCACCAGAAATAATGTAAAGAAGAGAGCAGTAACCTAGCAGCAGCACACACAAACTTTGGAGTTATTCTATAAGTACAGAGGCCTAGTCTTTCTTTCTTCTTTTCTCTCTTTTCTACGAACCTGCTCCCCTCGCTGCAGTCTGCTGACATGCATATGGAGGAGGGAAAGGAAAAAATGCCAGTGGTTCCTGGAAACTTACAGGACCACGTGAAATTGTAGTGGCATGTGGCGAGGTATGAAGGCAATAATTAAAGAGTGAGAGGATATAATTAGATTTGTAAATGTACTAATCTACAGTTGCACTGGCTAATCCCATGCTGTGGATGGCAGTCTAATTCTAAAAAGTGGAAACTAAGGTATAGCCTCTGTTTTTAAGGATGATTTTGTCCTATAAGTGGGCACCAAGTCCCACGAGTTGTTTTTTTCCCCAGCTCCAGATACACTGATGGAAAGGGCCATTTTTTCAATTTAATTACTACTCTGTATTTATTTCCGTTGAGTCGATAAACCCACTGACAAAATGTTCTTGGTAAAAATGTGTAAAACGTACTCTGTGCCCTCTGAAAACTCCTCTGTTTGCACCTTATACTACCAATTAGCTTTACGTCTAGAACATCTTTGTATGAAGTCTTCCATACATCTATCAGCACTCTAAAAGGGTCAAGTGTTTTACAAGTTGTGAGGAGGTGGTTGAGAGCACAGCAGAAAATACACATAGATAAAAGAGCTGCTCTCATGCCAAGCATATTTTACACACCCACAAGAAATGGATTTTCTTCACAAGTAGTCGTTAGAAAGAGGGTGTAGAGTTCATTTTTACAAAAATACAGGTTTGTCCTGTGAAAGTAAGTACGCATGAAATACTGAGACAAGATTATGTTAAAGGCATAGTTCAGATTATTTAATGTAGGGTTGTATGAGGCATAGTCAGTGTATTAGGTACAGTAGATGGCAGTTGGCACATCCACAGCAGAGAAGTGTATTAGCACGGAAGCTAAGCAATGTACGACTGTACTGTCTGTGCTGGTACTATTCTCTCCTTCACCTAAGTGGGGGCATGCTGACCACCATGTAGGTAATACACTGATGATAGGTAAGTAACCCATACAAACCTATTTCAAAGAATCTGACCTATCTCTTTAATGACAATGGTTTTAGATGGAGAGATGCAGAGCAGCATGCTGGTACTGCTTTTATCTGATGTGTTTTACGTACATCAGCTGGGGTTTGAACCTGTGGATGAGGGCACACAAGGCAATGCCGCTCTTCCACGAAGACGTCAAGTCTGTGATCATCACATTCCTGTAGCCCTCTGTCTGTTTCTGGCACCAAGTAAGAAGCCTCGTCGGTCTGATCTCTGACTCTACAAAAGAAAGACAGATTTTTTGATAAAACAACGCAATTCTTCAAATGACTAAACATTTATCACTGCCAGGAAGTTTAGCCGGTGGAGGATATGATGTCACACGCATGGACACAACACATGGCATGCCAACAAATAAGGTCACGACAGAAATGCTGGGACTGGGTGCTGAGGTATGTACACATCTTTGTCATCTTTGTCTGGACACGTACTTCCTCAATGCCTTTGGTGAATGACTCAGGTTACTTCAGTCAAACATACAGATCACTTCAGAATGTAAAGCGTCTGTGTTTACTGTCAGTTCCAAGGACATACTGTATATAATCCCTATCTGGACTCTGCAACACTATAATTAATGTTACAAAGGAGGACGAACGTTTAATTTTTGTCTCACATACATCTTATCAGGATACTGTTAAAGTTACGAATTCTTTGAAAAGGAAAGAAAAACTCAAAGTCAAAGTGTTGTCCATAAGAAGATACTTTCAAAGTAACAGGGGAGAGGAAATCCTTATCAATCAATTAGATCACAGCCTTAAATAATCTGAGGAGGAGTCAGCAGCAGGAATGCTTTGAACTACAGATTCACTCATACAAACAACGCACAGGAATCTGCCAGTTCCAGTTAAACTCACCTCGTCTGCTGAGATTGACAGGCCGACGTATGGTAGCAGCACGCTCCAGAGAGCAGGACTTCAGCTCTGCACTGATGTACAAGTGACGCACCTGAAACAGGAAGGAAACAGAAAATGATTACCAAGACGCTCAAGAAGATGTGCATATCTGATAAAAATGGAGCCTGAAGGTAAGAAGCTGACATTGTGAAAGTGAGTTCTCCCTCTTACCTGGTGTGGCCTGACACAAGAGGAGTTGAGGTTGGGGTATCGAGTCCCAGGGTCTATGGTGTACTGTTCAAAGTTCTTGGCAATGTTTTCAGGTGTTGTCTGAGGAAGTAGCCTGTAAATACTCTCCCTATAGAAAAACAAAAAAACATAACGTTAAATACATAATTTGACATTTGACAGACATAATAAAAAACATAATAAACTTGAGTGGGTACCTCTCTGCAAGCACTTCCAGAACTGTCCGACCGTGAGCCCACCTCTTTACCATCCAGGCTGTGTCAAAGGCAGCTAGGAAGCCTCGGGCACAACCCGTCCCCATGGGCCAGAAGGGCTGCACAGAAACAAATAACAAATATATATGTATTATTTTTTGTATTGTTCTGTAGTTTTCTGTATTTCTAAGTTCTTAAGAACTAATTTTTATTTAGGTGGAGGCTTCAAGTAAGCTAACATAATTTTGTGTCAATGTACATGAAGAGACAAAACAACATCAACACTTCATTACTTTAAAGTAACAAAATCACATTGCAAATACTGTGCAGTAAATATTGCTATTTGCTGCTAATATTGGTATAGATTGATTTTGAAACTGCAAAACAAAACATTACAGGTGATCTAAAATGGACATACATTACATAACATACATACAGTAAGACAAGCACTGCATTACAAAAGACTCAGAGGATAAGGCATACATGCAAGATGGGGGAGGATATAGTGGTGTGATTTATGAAGAGAGAGATGGAGAGAGATAGGCAGATTGTGAGTGTAGATTTCCTTTGACTGAAGAAATGCAGGAAAGTACAATTAAAATAAAGATAGATAAATAAAAAGGAAAAAAGGAAAACTGTAAAAATGTGGATAAATAAATGTTGCTTTTAGCAATTATAAAATCAAAACAAAAAATAATGGTATAATTTTCTTGTAGTTATTTTGACAGACTTGTTTTGCTTTAAGTTGAAATATCAAAGTGCTGACAACCAGACTTTATATATTTATAATAATTATCTATGTAACTGCGCAGTTCATATTTCTAAATGAATTGTAAGTCCCTGTGTGACTTAAGACCATCACAATCATCCCAGTGCTGAAAAACTCAACTGTCTCAATAATTGCTGGCAACATGATCATCAAGGATGAGTGTATACACAGAGAGGAGGAGCAGCTCACAGCCCACTGAAGCAGGAACATCAACACTTCTCCTCTCACAGACTCTTCAGCATCTGGCCTGTGCAAACTGAGCCTCCAAGCCATGACTGCCAGATTGTCTAACAGCTTCTTTTCCCAGGGAGCCAGGCTCCTCAACACCCTGCTACCTTCCAGCGCTCACCAGAACCAAAACTCAGTTTAATTTACTTGATACAGTTTGCCCTTCCATACCTCTAAGAGACTGTCGCCAACCAGTGCCACCAGCAGCTGGTGTCCAAATCTCTCCCTGACCAGAGCAGCGTTCTCAGAGGCGTGCATGCTTGTGAAGTCGAACATTGCCACATCTGGCTGCCCGCAGTGGTTCATGGCAAAATCCAGCGTGGGAAGCTGGTAGTTGGTGCCAAAGTCAGCAGCCTCTCGGGCGTAGCACAGAAGAGCTTCCTGGTTGACGTTTTCGCTGCTCAGCAGCATCTGGGTGTCTATGTAATCCTGTTGAACAGAAGCATGACACTCACGAGAAGTTCACATAGAATCAGTCTGAGCTTAGCAGTTCTAAAAAACAAGATACATTTCTTTATGATCTGTTCCCCTAGAGAGTTTCTTTTAGTAATGCTGTACACAGAAGTGAAATAAAAGCTGGACAGTATCTCAAAAAGCGTAAAACAACAATAGCACAGACTGTGAACATCATATGCTGACATGTTTACAACTAGCCTGGTTCTAGACCTCTGAAGTGTTGCCAACATTTCCACAATCTTAGCGATGCAAACAGAATTACTGAGTGAAGCAAAATGGCACTTCACTCTGATTATCAGGCTATTATGTAATCTAACCTAATGCAATTACTGTCTGCCATGCAATAGCAGCATAAAATAGTAACAGAAATTATTCTAATTATTTCAACACCTCTCTGACACAGTTCTAACAAAAACAAGGAAAAGCTCTAAAGAATTTGTATTTGTTGAGGGCATTTGACTACATTAAAATACATTATTCCCTTCATCAACATCAACAGATGATGCTACTGAGGAAATGACATGTATGTCAGTTAGTTTTTACTGTGGAAAAAAAAGTGTCCCTACCATAAAACAACCTGCTTTCGGCCTACTTTTTCACCACTGCCTTCCTCCAAGTTGTAATTAGATCTGCTCCTGCATTATGGATCACAGTGGATCCCTGAATAGTTGACCCACACATGTTCTGCTTACATTAATGACGACTCCCTTGTCCAGCAGGCTCTGTTTCTTGGCAGTCATGACAAAGTAATGCGTGTTGTCCCTGTAGTACACAATGTTCTCCAGGTCAATACCTGCAACAAATGATATGGTTTGAGAATCTATAAATTTAAAAAAGCACCAACGGGGCATCAAATTGTTGCACAGGACATTTGAAGTGATTGACTAAAACCCATCTATGTGTATTAATTACAACCACAGTAAGCACAAAAAAATCCAATATTTCTTTTAGATCATGCCAGCGAACACCACAGTCTGACTGTGCTTCTCTCCCACCTGTCTCCTCTTTGAGGTCGAGAAAGAACTTCTGGTTGAAGATGAACGCCACGCCACTGATCTCCTCTACTTTGGCCTCTGCAGTGGTGTTCCTGTTGATAAAGTTGGCTGTGATGGCGATTGCCAGCTTCCCCCTGAACTCCTTCCTTTTGAAACCTGAGAGAGAAAAAAGACAGATAAAATAACAGAGAAACTGAAGAGATGTTGATCTTTCCAAGAATACCAGGCCTATCGGCTTGTCTGGTAAAACCAAAGGAAACCTAGCACTGAACCATAATTACAAGGCAGTTATTTTCAGTTAAGAGGCAGCTTACCAAGGTGAGCCTTTATATGGCCAAGGGAACAAAAGCCATGGATTGTAAGAAGCACCAGGAATTAAACAGAAGGATCAAAGTTTAAAAGTTCCTTAATTAATCTTCAGAACTGCAAGTGTAGCAGTGAAGGGCCACTTGTAAATCCCTAATACCATACAACAGTGTTTCATTTTATTAACAACAAAGTAAAGATTCTGTTTTATACTTGTGTTCAAGGAATCTGATTTAATTAATCCTATGCTAATACTGAAATGGAAAAATTGTTATTTTCACACCTTTTCATTTCAGATATTTTTAATCACAGGACAGCTACATAGGAAACAATTCAAAGATTCTCTCAATGTTAATTTTCTATATCCCGACCAAAGCTCAAAACTCCAAGCACACATCATCCATTCATCCATTCACACTTTAAAAAAACATCAAGAAGACAACACAATATTAAAACAACTGCACTCGGAGGTAAAGTGGTTTGAGAACATCATCTTGAACTGTGCAGAAGTAGTGGAGAGCATCGATCTTCAGAATGTGTTGTAGATTAGTCCATGTGTTTGGTGCACAAAAACTAAAGGCAGATTTTCCAAACTCAAAATAAACCCACGGGACTTGAAGCATAAGACAGTTGGTAGAAAAAGTCTGGTAGGGGCCTGTGGCCTAGTCCAATATAAATGTTATTTAGGGTGGTGAATATCCAGTTAGTGATTTATCGATGAAACACTGCAAGTGTTTATCACACCTCTGAGCCAGAGGAGATGTACCAACTTTGTTATACAGAATGCAAAAGCGAGTGTCAAAAGGATCTCTAGGGTTTTGGGAGTGGAAGCAACTGCATGACCGTCTCTATACTTTTCCTGTGATTCAAAGAGAAGCTGAGTCTGTTTGAGTCTGAGTTTTTTCTGTGGTTCAGTGATAAGCTTTTCAATATGATGTTTAAATATAAATTATTCACCATGCCAAATACCAGGCTATTTATACTCTGTGGCTCTCAATATTGCTACCATTCAGTGTGGATTGGTGTAGTCTGTTAAAATCAATATCTTCTGCTATAGATAAAAGCATGAAATTTGTTTTACTAGTTTACTAGTACTAGTTTAAGGTTGCATCTTGAAAAGCAGTAAAAGAAAGTTGTAGGTTTTCAACAGCAAGTTGTACAGAGCCAGCAAAACAAAACAGAATAGTGTCAACATTTCACTGGTGGATTTTCAAATTACAAAGTTAATTTATTTGTCACTTGACAACACAGTGCAAATGCATGTTGTAGTACCTTTATGTTACACAATGAAAAAGTATTTTATGGTGGATTGAGGATGATGGGTTGAGGAGTTTTACAGTGTTAGGAAAGAAGCAGCTCTATTGTCTGGTAGTACGGCAGCGGATCCTTCTCTATCTCTTACCAGATGGCAACAGGATGAAGAGGCTGTTAACGGTATGGCATTGTCTTTTGTCTTTTTATCTTTTCAAACCAGCAAGAATCACTAAAAATGTCACTATCTCTACAGATGTAACTACGAGAAAGAAAAGAAAATGGATGTATGAAACAGTGACATTATTTTCTGGGGGGTAAAAGTAAAGCATCTGAACTTGTGTCACCCCTCTTCCACACTGTGACTGTTAAAATTCATGGAGGACCTTTTCCCCTCTACAGATCTCATTGTATTTGACTATGTTTTACCGTAGCTAGGCCACAAAATTAGCTCAAAAGTAGTCTGACTGCAGGGGAAATTTATTTCCCCCAGGCTTGTTCATAATTGAAGAATGAGCTAAACATCTTGTTCTGCTCACAAATTCCCTTTTTAGGAATAAGCATCTGATGTGAATTGGTTGTTAGATGACAGCATTTTTAGGAAAGAGACCGAAACAGTGAGACAGACAGAGAGATGGAGAGAGTCCAACATGCATGCATCAGCTGCCGTACTGAGTTGCGGCTCTGCACTATTTCTGTACGGTGTTTCAGTTTGATCCTTTCCCACTGGGAGAGATCAATGGCTTCATATGAGCCTAAGTTTACAGAAGGTGAGTTTCATTTATAGCATCCCAACAGAAATAATGCAGTACAAGTTATTCAAAGTGAGAGTCCAGAAGCAGTCCTGTTGGATGTCTTGGACTATTCAATAAACAGAGGGTGTGCTGGGTTTTATCAGAGTTAAGTTAACACACTTAAACATGACTTTTTGTTCTCCATGATACTTCAGAGATTTTCACAATAATGCAAAAGTATAAACTTCACAGTAAACTCTGGAAACAAAGTGTTTAGTAAACATGTTACGTATCTGTGACAGACACTCAAAAATGTATTCAGCAGAAAAATACAAGCTGCTGCATGAGCTATTTTCTTACTGCAGAAATGAAGAGATACACGAAGAGATATACATCAAAACAAAAGGAGGCCAGTATATAAATAACATTACAAATACATTCACACTTACTGTACAACTTGAGTGCTGAAATTAAATATTTGCATTTTGCATTTGCCTATGTTTATTAAAAATCACTGGAGAAAACAGAAAATATTAAAGGAGAAATATGTAGGACCCTGGCATTCAAAATGAGTACTGCAGTCCAAATAGTGAGACAAGACAAAAACAGACATTCTGGCCTGTAATAGAAATTTATTACACTTTATGTGTAGTGTTGTAGTTGGAGAAGCCAGTATTTCAACTCAGAATGTTTTCTCTGATGACCTATCCAGGTCATTTTATGATTTAGTACATAAATATATTACATATTTCTCCTTTAACTAATGCAGAATTGTTGAGTATTGTCATGTATTGTTGGAAATTATGCGCATTTTCCCATATGCCAGTGCCAAAGTCGTACAATAATCTGAATCTGAATATTAGCCTATTGTTATCATTTGGGTTATGGATTGTTCCTTCCTTGATCAGAAACAGTAAGTAACTTTATATCGTACTTAGTGGGCAAAGTAAAGTACATCCTTGCCGCATCATCTATGCTATCTATCCTCCCTTCTGTTTGCTGGCTTCTCACCTTCTAGAGTATTCCTGCGTCCGTCAGCCCCGACCACGACATCAAACTCAAAGTTAGCCACAGGGTGATCAGCAGGTCGGATTGCAGCCCTCCACCCAAGCCCTGAGAAATGGAAACAAAGACACAGATAGAGTAAGAGGGGAAACAAAACAGTTCATATAAATTCTGGAAATATTCCCTTTGTGCTGTTTTGTTGCTACAAGCCAGTAAAATAAGGAAAAATGTGGCTTTTCATGTCATGTTTCAAAAAGAATGCTTAATGAGGAGCGAGCAAAAGAAATAAGGTCCATTGAATGTGGCTTGCAAACTTGACTAACAGGCACTGTTTGAAACTTAACATTAACCATTGTAAGTATGCAGTGTGGGTGCTGCAGGAGTGTGAGACCAGCACAGTAACAGCTTGGCAGTCTGTTGTGTAACATCGCCATGTGGAAAATGCATTCCATGATGTCAAGGGCACGGCTAAGTCTGTCACAGCAGAACAGGAGGGATAAGTCTGTGTCTAAATTTAGGCGAGGTTCTTGTTGTTATCAGCGTATTGATATTACAGCTGAAGACGCGACACCTGACAACAGTGCGCAAGTTATTTTCTTCCTGAGAGTTATAGTCCAACGTGGGATGAGAAGGTCATCTACACTGCAGTGTGCATGCTATGAAACATTCATGAGAGACATGCAAGTGAAAAATTCTACATTTCGGAAACTATGTTCATCTACTTGCATTAATGTGATAAGTAGGTGCCATACAGAACAGGCATGTATTCGAGCACTAACAGGGAAGTCAGGCAATATACTTGAACTCTGCTAACCTCATCTAAATATGATGATAAACTAGATCAGTGCCAATGTTTGTCTCCTGTTTATTGGTGGCTGTCAAGGAAATTAAATACTGGAGGATGAGAAGTCACTTGCTGCCTGACCAGCATTGAAGAAGAGTGCCAAACTACAGAGTGGGAGAGTAAATACAGATCTTCAAGGCAGTATCTGTATAATAAACTGGCAGATGTAGTCGAGCTTTACACATTATTAAACTTCTCAGCCTCATCCTACTTCATTTCTCAGTAGAAGTGTTTCCAGCTGCTTCATTCTCCTCTTCTTCCCAAAGCTTGCAGGTCATAAAACAACTGTCAAGTGGGTGAATATAAAAGCACTATTAATCTATTGTTTGACGTGTAACTGAAGGGAATGTGTGGACGGATACCTTCATTTTCCTGATCCTCTGGAGGTTCCAGCAGCTTGACAAACTCCACATTGATGTGAAACTCTACTGCAACAATCAGGGCGACTTTCAGTAGGATCAGCTGCAGCTGCTGAATGCCTATTTAACACAAACACACACACATTAGTGTTAGCGAACAGATGTTAAACACTGCCAAACTTTGTGTTTTGTGTTATGTTGTCTTGACACTGCTGAGAGCGAGGCCTGAATTTCATTACTCTCTCGTACCTTTGTTTTTCCTCTTGTTGTTATATTGGAAAGATTTAAAAGAATCAATGTTCAAGTAATATTTAAAAACAGATTAATTAAATTATATTTAATAAAGGATTATATCATTATTTTTTAATTATGTCCTTTATAGGTTATAAACCTAAGTCATTTTCCGGATATATGTATAAATTTCTTTCTACATCCATTCTTTTTGAAATGGTTTTGGAATCAGTCACTCAGCTCCATTTATAATCCACTGTACAAGACAACTCTACAGAAAAACAGAAGTAGTAAGGTTCACTTATGGGTTAAAGAAAGGAAATACATATTGTTGTACTGTACTGACACATTTTCTCAAAATGTTAAGCTATTTACTGGAAAATTGTAGCATTTAAAGGCATAATATGCAACTTTTTCCCTTTCAATCATCACTTATGGCCCATTAGAAGTGTTGGGTGGTGTCTGTATTTGCAGAGACTCTGCCCACTGCCTGTATTTTCTTATTTTCTCATCATGTTTCTGTGCTCAGGACATTCAGAAATAACCCACAATGTCTGCATATGACAAAATGTTTGTATTTGACTTATCTGAACAATTTGGAAAAATCCTACTGATTATACCTTAAGGAAAAAATGGATAGATGCAAAATTCAAAAGAGACAATACACTGTTAAGCAGCCAAATCCCACAAAACATGAAAAAAACAAAGATAAATGTATGACCAAGACACAATAAAAAGCCATATAATGTGTAATAACAAATGGAATTAAGTAAAAAATAGGATAAGAACTGAGAATAGATCTTATAAATCAAAGGTTTTCAAAATGGGAGACTCCCCTGAGGGGCTCCAAACAGTTTCAGGCAGTGAATGGAAGTAAAAACTATCACATCAGTTATCAAAAGGAGATCACATAGAATAGTCTAAATTTATGTGATTTGCTTTAAGAGATACAGCAGTTTGGGGGAATTTCACTGTTTTCCAAGATTCAGAAACTAATAAATGCCTTAGGACAGATTTTTTTATGTGTTTGGTGTAGTCTGATGTTATGTTAAGCAATACACCAATAATAGGCTATTATGGCTCAAATGCTGAGTGTCTAAGGGATCAAATAACATAATCATAATCCCATAGATATCCAGGAATTGAGCAAAATGCGCAAGTAAATTCATGTAGGTGATGAGGCGCCTTTTTCCAAGCTTTGTCCGAGAGGAGCCCCACAGTCGCAGACTCTGCAAACCCCTGCTATAAATATTTATCTCTACTATATACTTAATATAGACTGTACAATTTAAGCATCCAATAAAACATTGTAGATTTAAGAGGAAGATCTGAGTTCAGACAGACTAATAATATGTGATTCGAGGTCAATGAAAATCAAAAGCTTGCATCATGTTTTGTTACTGTAAAGTCAGATACTCACTGATGTGGTCTATGGCCCCGGCACAGAATTTGCCATAAAACTTTTTGGCCCCAAGGCCCCGCAAGTCATGAATGGTGTATGGCCAAAGGTGCAGCACATTGTTCCTCGAGAAGGAGTCTCTTTTCTCGATGACCACCACTTTGGCACCCAACAAAGCGAGCTCAATGGCTGTCCGCAAGCCACAGGGGCCTCCTCCGATGATGAGACACTAAAATAAGAGAAGATGACAAATCGCTCTCATTATTACCCACGAGGCACAGAGAAATGATATCTATAATCGCAGAAGGCTGAGACTTTTCCCGCAGAGAGGCTGAAATGAATCCTACTTGTTTATTAAAATATAAGGGAGCATTAGCACATCTACATGGATCTTGAAAGAGAGCAGCACTTTACTGCACCACTGTAATATTTAGAGGTTTCTGGAGTGTCCCACTCAAGGACACTTCAGCAGGATAGAGACACTAACTCTGAGGATCATTTTAGTCTTGAGATGCCTTCTCCAGGCACCCTTGTGTGTGTGTGAGGATTGTTAGTAAAACATACGAGTTTTCAAGTGCCTGAAAATGGGTTGTTTTCCATCAATCTAAACCATTATTACAACCTTTACATATCTAAGGTGTTATTCATGCATCAACCTCACCCAAAAAATGCATTAAGTCAGTTCATTGAGGTTACAGCGTCTGTCTGAGAATGTGTGGCTCAAACATGACATCATTCTCTTGAAAGATAGATGAAAGAAGTGACGCATGTGTGCTGGCAAACCGTATCTTCTTTCCTTCTAAACATGTTAAGAGGCACTCTAGAGAATTGCATAGAGAGGAGATGTGACATTGAGTCCAGAACCACCAAACCACTTCTGAGGGATGATCCCGCTGTGCTCAACGAAGTGGACAGTCTCCTGTCTCGATAGCCTCAGCAAATTAGTGCTGAAAATATCCTTTCTTTTACCTCTCCAGGAAAGTCTTCAGTTCATCCGACAACACAAAGAGCTGAATCCACTCTAAACCCCAACTCTAAATCCCACCAGTATGCAGACAGGGGTTTGTCACATATTTGAACAGGAGGACTCACTTCCTGCAGTCCTGTGTGTCCACCAACTCGATGACACAAAGTGAGGATGGGTGGGTATCACCCATCTTTATCAGTTCTGTGTGAGACAATCAGACTGGGTTCTGTTTATAGAGTAACCAGTGCCAGCTGACAAAAAACCCCAAATCATACCCTAAAAGGCTCTCTGCTCCTGCACAAAAAACAAGATGATTGTTGCTTTAGTCATTCCATATTCTCCCTCCGGCTGAACTCTGGGGTGGCTTCACAGGGGGATGTGGGTGATGAGGAACACAATGTGTCATCATGTGTTGCCTGAGGTTATCAGGATGAGGTAATCTCAGGTGTGAAGCACACATGCAGGTGGTTGAACTGCTGCCTGGACAAGTCTGCCTGCTGGCCTAATTTTTTTCTCCTAACAAAGGGTGAACAAGTGTATCGGCTATTTGCACAGCCAGGGACAGAGATGGCAGGACGTTGTTAAATGTGCAGAGGATTAACTCAGTTTGCTCAGATGTACGCTCACCATGTGCAACTTTCTATCTAATCTCATGCAACTGTTTTCATCTGTCTATCAGTCGTTAGCAGTAACAGGCTGTTTGTTCTAGCCTGTTTCCATTCGCTGATATGTTATTCTAGATATGAGGCTTTTCCTGACTGCTTGGTCCACATCTGTTGAGTCAGGACACACACGCTTCCTTTCAGCTTCCCACCTGTGACCTCGCTCTCAGTTCGTCCAGCTCCACCTCTCCCTGGTCACATTTCAGGGTTCAACATTAACCATAGCCCTATTGGCCACAACAAATGACTCTGTGACCGCCAAATATTCCACGTAGGCTGCCGAATGTGGCCACCACATTTTATTCCCATACTGTGAGCCTTCGCCAACACAATGTTACAGTTCCACAAACATTGTGATTCTTCTGTCACTTTAAGTTCAACATGCTACAAAAACAGCAAAAAGTTCTCATCGACAGCTAGCTACCGATATGTCAGGAGTACTTAAATACGGGTTTACTTTGCTCAAACAGCTACTGTGATCCTTACTGAAGAACTAGAAACACAATGGCAGTCTGTGAAAAAACAAAATGGCAATGAAAATTTAGTGAATGAAAGCGAAAAGTGGCTATAATACGACAAATCCAAAGATGTGATGCATTATATGTGCCACCAGTTTTCTCAACTAGCCAAGAAATCTAGTTCGATTTTTACTGGAAAAAATGCTTCCAGGAAACACCACATCACGATTCATGGGGAAAAGTCAAGTGTGACAGTTATGGAAGCCTGTACTAAGCTGCATCAAATTCCCTTTTCTCTATTGCTTTTACATAAGTTTACATTTGGGCCACCAAAAATGTACTTTGGCCACCAAATTTAGGAGTCTGATGGCCCATGGGGCCAGTGCTTAAGAATGTTAGCATCTATTCCTGCATCCTTCACCTGAAATGAACCCTATCTGTCGGAGTATTTGTAAACTCAGCAGACAGTGTGACAGTATCTTTCAATCATATCATCTGTTCAACTAATTGACCAACTGACCTGTTTGGTAAAGTGTTGCAGAGCTTTTCCAGTGAGCCAACATGCACAATAGCAGCACCCTGACTCCGTCTGACTTTAATGAAATACTACTTTAATTAGTATAATTGGTAACACCTATGTTTACCCTACTATTTAGGTTATGGGTTCCAAGTTCGTTTATGTTCTGTAGTTGTTAGAGCATGCGGAGGCTGTTTGGTCTAAACACGGATCCAATGGAGATGAAGTTGTTGTTGATTCACAACTTCATATTATGGATTATAAAAAAAGACCAATTTGCAATTATTTGGTGCACAGTAAAACTTTATGAGGAAGAAACTGACTGTGGTTACATGTCAGTGTCACAGCAGCCAGCTGTGTCAGGCCCATAAAACACAGATGACATCACATCCTTTAAAGATTGCTGCTACAGCGGGAAAATGAAGACGAGGTGCTGAGTGATTTCACATCTGTCACTGTTTAAAGAGCTGAGTCGTCATAAAAACATGACTCGTCACCTTGTGGTTCTCCCATGGAGAGGAGAAATAAGTAATCAAGTAAAAGCAGATTGTGGTTCCTGTCAGTCATTAAAACCGGCTCCATATTGCTCTTAAGCATTTTATTAAATCTCTGGTTTACTACTTTGGTACACAGTTTTATTCTTATTTTACCTTACATTACATTTTATTTACATTTTATTTTAGAACACAAGCCTATGGATTGTCAGAATTACAAAATCTGAGCTAAAACATTTGGCCCAGAAGTTTCACACTTTCATCTTTCCTATTTTGGTGTTGCCTTAAATCAGACAGAAACTGTTAAACTGAGCCAACACTGAAGCATTTAAAAAAACTTTAATAACAACCTGGGTCTGGCTCCAACCTTTGAGGAAGAGCCTATAAAGAGCCGCACACACCCTCGGTATAACTGGGGCCAAATATTCATAGCTGCTGAGTGATGCTGTCTGTTTCTCTGTGCAATAAAAACACTCTTTCAAGCTGAGGACAGCTGATGCCTGGAAGGTGATCACACTCCTCCAGGTTTTCCTACTTTCCCTCATCACCTTTACTGCCAAGCACCCCCCATCTCCTCCACCACAGACCCTAACATGATTCCTTTGTCTCTATTGCAGCCATCTCTTCATATTTCAACTCAATAATGGCTCTCCTATAGCTCTCTTCTTACTCGTGTTTATGGAATTTGTTCTTTGTCTGTAATTTGCTCTCTGAATGTGATTGGCTGTTTTTGTGTTATTTGGCCGCAGGGTGAGTTAGATGAAGCAGTGCATAGCTGTCAGGTTGTTTTTCTTCTGTGTGTTTATGAAATTCTGTGTCATGTTTCATATGATTATGTCCACATCTGTTGCTTGTTGTGTTTAATGTACACTGCTTATGTGTCTTGGCTGCCATTTTATAACATTTTTGTCTCTATGTCTAGATACATTTACACATGATGGACACACTGATGGTTCAGCAGTGCTACATAATGTATTTCTGTACAGCTTTTTCATCTAACACCTGTCTGAGAGACAAAGAGTCAGTGCATAGCATATATATCTCTTTAATTTCCTGTCCTGTGTGTTGGGAGGTGTTGCAGTGAAAGAGTAAGTGTTTCTGGAGTTGATGGGCTGTGTCTTGGCAGGTGGAAGTTATAGTAATAACCAGGACATTGCCTTAGCAATGGTATATCATAGTGTATGTTACCAGTCCAGAGGAGGAACAAAGTACAGACTGTTTCAAAAAAAAGGAAGCACATGATTAAGGCACAAAAACATTTCCTAAATCCTAAAACATTAACTTATGTGTATTTTTAGATATATTACATGTAATGCTATTCATATCCGTAATTTGTTTTCATGGAAAAAAGTACAAATTTGGCTTTCAAAGCTACCCATAAGTAACTAATGAAGTAAATAAGGTCACTGTGAAGAGATGACATGTATTTTGCTGTTTTTTCTTTTTTAAATGGGTTGTGGCTGTGGCTGTTGACTGGGATGGTGGATGATCCTGGAATACACCAACAAATAGGCTTTTTAAAATAAGTATGTTATCACACCAGGGCTCGAAATTAACATTTTACCTCAGTGTCCCATAACTGTCTTTCAGTTATCCCAGATTTAATGACCACTGTTCCACATTGAGCTTCTTTTTACATTTTACATAATAAATTTTGTTTATTAACTCTGTGTCAGTAACCCACATCACTCACTTTGTTCTGCCATGGATGTTTTGATGCTTGTCCCCTGCATTTTTACATTTAGCTGAATACAAGATTGAAATCACCACAGGTGTTTGGAAAAAAACAGTTTTCATTAACCTTTTATCATTGATTGAGTTACTGTGTCTTGTTCAATCAATAAATGCATCACTGCAAACTGCAGTGCAAATGCAACCCTTTTTTTGAATGGTATGCAATGATACCAATCTATGTACATACAGTTTGAATGGATCTCAGAGTCAACAATTTTATTTTAAATACCATGTGTGTAAGCATACATACTGTAGCATGGAGCTTGTGCTGGTGCCAACTCATATTTTTCGACTTTGAACACCTACCAATTAAAATGATATACTGTATATTCCATGATGCATGAATGGAATAATTGAATTTAATGATAGGTTTCTCTTCTGTTCCAGAATCATCCCAGACTGTACCTTTGCGTCCCAGGTGCTTTTTTTTAAGTGTTGTAAAACAAAACAATAACCTAGCTTTGACAAAACAGTGCACATGTAGTCCATTTGTATTGAGATGAATTACCTAACTCATACCTTACTGAAAATGACTGTCATGATAAACTGGAATAAACAATAGCAGTTGGAAAATAGGAAATCCATCTAAAGTTGTGTAGTTTACATTGGAAAAAACGCTGTCATTGACAGAAAAATAACTTCTAGTTCACTGACCCATGATTAGTACATTTTTGTGGCATAAAGTATAGCTGTACAAAACATGTTAATAAATTTACCTTGGTGCCCACACATGCTTGGCCTTTCTTGTACTCCTTATGGGACATCCTCTTGTCTAGCTTACTCCATAGTGCTTTGGCCTTCCAGGTGGTGACCTTCGCCTTCAGACTGCTGTAGAAGGTGCTGCTGTCCGCAGGGTCGAGGTCCAGCTGTCTGCAGAGGACGTTGAAGGCCTGAAGGGTCCCCTTACAGGTCGAGGCCTGGACGAAACTTTCGAACAGCTTCCCCACATTATTGTCCCTCTCCTCCTCTGTCTCTCCCATCTTCCCCCGCTGCAGTAGATGATTTGGTGTACTGAGGCTCCTGCTTACTACAGCACTCTCTGCCAGATGTGGCTACACCCTCAGCTTGGCTCGCACCGTCATGCCCAGTCTGAGGAGGCAAGACACATAAGAGTCTGATGTCATCTCATGGCAGAAAGTCTTTCACAGATGGCTTCAGGCAACTGGTTTTTTGATACTCTATTATTAGCCTGGACATGTTTCGTAATTTCAGTTAATTCAAATGGTTTATAGATCAGAATGTTAAAGTACTTTACATTAAATTGACAACACAACTGTATTTTACCTGCACTATGACTCCAGCTTACATTATCAAGAGTGCACACAGTACTCATCTTCATTAATCACTGAAACACAATTAGCTTACAACCACATTGACAAGATAGCATTCCAAGTAGAGACAAGGCTATGAGATAAATACTAGAGAGTAAAAATAAAATGAGCCAGTCTGTCGTCACACAGCCGTCAAGCATATTTATTGCTTGTGCTTTACTGAAGCATAACCATGTGAGCCTATAAAAGGAGCTGTTTGTGGTTCTACGTTGGAATTATTGGTTCAGCAAACTTTAAAACAACTTCAAGGTTCAGTGATAGTTTTATACAGAACAAAACTGTTCAACTTCAACATGAGGTACCCACCATGAACAAATAATCACAACTATACTGTATTGTTACAAGACATCAGGGCCCATATTACAGAAATTTGCAGATCCTATCTTAACTGTTTGGTAGCCATGGCTGCTCTTATGGCTTTTATAGAATAGATGCTGCATATAGTCAAGTCTGCTATCAGATCACCTCTGACTCATCTGTTTTGACGTTAAGAGCCCATCACTGTTTTTGCTTTGTTGTATGTTTCAGTATTTGTCAATGAGAATAAACAAATAACCCTATTTTGGAAAAAATCTTTAATTCTTACTATTTTATCTTCAGACAAAGAAAGAAAGAAAGTTTCTCTAATACGACCCCAGTTGTATATTTTTTCCTAGAATCATGAATTGTTGGCAATATATTTTTTCTAGCATGAAGTCTTCCATTTTGAAGCACAAACCTTTTTAATAGCTATGAGGGAAAATGGCTCTAATGAATCAACAATACACTTGCTACATTTGCTGCACGATACTAAGATTGTCAAAAGTATCAATACTTCAGTACTTTTCAAGACTGCATGTTTAAAATGTTACGGTATTCATTAATTACAGTATCAGCAATACCAAAGTTCTAAAAAGTTTTCTAAGTACTAATTCAAGACCTCAGTTCATTTCAGTCTTTTCAGTCAGTCGAACTTTGGCGTGCAGCAAAACCAGACAGTGATCACTTTCTTTTTGTAAACCAGCACTGTGCACAGCTTGTGTTTGTGTGTCTAGGACATTTTTTTACTTTTGCTGTGATATCAAAAGCGGTATCGAGTATCCTATTTTTTTTTTACTAGTGTTGTATTGCTGGCAGTTGCACCTTTGGCACTATATAAATACATTTTCTACTATATAAACCATCTTCAACGAGGTAAAAAGTGGTTTCCCTATACTTGCAGCTCAAAAACCACAGTTTGTTTCTGTTAAGCACCTTTCATTCCTGGAGTGCAGAACTGACCATGGATGAGTAGACCGGAAAACTATTTGTCTTGTGGTATTTTGCATTCCAGCGGAAAACCAGACAATGCTTTCAGCAGTAAGAAAAGAGGTCTTTGAAACTAGTTGTAATGCAACCCCACACCAACACTGATTGATTGGCTTGGATTGGGCATGCATACTTAATAGTCCACCCTCTACTCAAGTATGTGCATTCAGTATGCTTACATAGGTGCCTGTGTGTGAAAGGCACTGTTAGTTAAACGCACGCTCCCTGTCAGAATAGAGCTGAACTGACAGAATTAAATACAAAGTAGTTTTCTCTTTCCTCCAATCAACCATCAAGCATTTTGAAATTCATGCCAGAAAATCTGTGCCAAGACTCAACATCAAAGCAAAATGTGGAAATTTTCTGCATTAAGCATGTGAGTGCTCACTTGGGTGGAGACCACAGCTTCTGTGAGTTTTGGGTGAAGTCTGCCTTTGATATTCTAATGTCCCATGGAGCGGGATGGGCAGAGTTACAGAAGAGGTCAGGTTATAGCTGCACAAGACTCAATCACACCCCCACACCAATCCACTATCAGTAGAGTAAGTAAGCCTGTTGTTTCACCTCACTTACAGTTCAGATGTTATTTTAGGTTCTATCTGTAATGTTGACATCTAATCAGCTTTCACTTTCCCACCACATTTTGGCTACTGATTGATTGAGTGAGATCATTTTTTATCCCAGCTACCATGTCCCTGAGACCTGACTGAACTAATGACATCATCTGTGAGCTACAATAACAGACACCCGCCCTGGAGCATCAGGTGGCTATGTGACTGTGCCACGAAACTGTCCATAGCGAGCTTTAGCGAGGGACAATACATCAGTGCATGCAAAAGTTAGACACTGTATCTAGTGACCATTCAGTCTTGGTTCACAACCATGTTTTTTGACTGTGATTTGAATGTGGTGAGATTTTGAATGGTGCTCCTGAAGCACCAGCATTTGCTCTGCTAAAATTAGCATATTAATTTGCACAAGATCCTGTTTGGCTGTGCGTTTGCATCCTGTTTTGATGCTGCTGCTGTTGTTGTTTTACATTTCAGAGAAAGATTTCAGGCAGAGAAAGGAACATCAACCAGCCATTCCAGATACTGTGCAGCTAGGGAAGGGTATCTGTGCTTGATATCTTTTTTTTATTGAGGGCTAGGGTCACTGGATCTGCGAAAAAAAATTGCTAGGATAAACAATTATTTTAAAACATTTCACATGATAATTTTTTAAATAATACAACTTGTCAAAATAAAACTAGTTGCACAAGCAGTGTGGTGAAAAGCTCATGCTATTATTGTGTCTTGTATTAAAATACAAAAAAAAAGACAACAAGACAAAAAATAATGGCTTTCAGACAGGAGCCAGATCCCATCATTCACTGAAATGGCTAGCTCGGCACCCAGCACCCGTGGGCTAAGTCACAGCTAACCAGCTACTGGCAGTTTGTGATTAGTTAACTTACTTTAGCAACAAATAAAGCTATCTTTCCATCAGGAAACTCCACAAACAACCTCGATATGATATGTATTCTCTGTTGATCAGAGGCTGTGTTACCAAGTGACCGGTCATGCTCACTGGGAGATAGCTGAGCCTGGTTTTGTCGCACACTGAAGGCAGCTAACAGCTAACACTTATGGGTAGCTGCTTTAGCAACAAGTACACTATATGTCTATCAGGAAAGCTCTGTAATTAAGCAAACAAGAGTTGAAGCTGAGCAGCCGAAGACTATCAGAGAAGAGACCAATAAATAAACTATGATCCAGTTTCACCCAATTCAGTGAATAAAGTTGTACTTTTGTACTGAGACCCAGCCTTCAGAAACACATATAGCACAATACATGTGTGATCAAAACACTTTAACATCAATTTTCATTTCATGGGAACTTCAAAGGTACCAGCTCTTTGAGCCGATTTGTAATAGGTATCACTATCACTTTATGGGCACTGGTATTGGTATTAATATTGTAATTTTTTAAATGATACCAAGCTCTACTGTGCACTCAGGTGACCCTCAGTCTGCTTTCTACACCTTTGTTGCTTCAAAAGGACCCTGTCTGTCTTGTTGGTAGATTCTGTGGACCCCTGAGGCCACTCATAGCAGACATTCAGCTTCAAACTCAGTGAGCTGACATTCCTTTGCCACGTGGCCAGAAGAGCTCTGAACTGCTCCATCAGCATGAGTCCACGACTCACCTAGCCCTCTAACTGGCTCCACCAGCCAAGTGGTCACAGGACCACCTCCATCATTTTTTAGTGAATTACTGTCTGACTGTGAAGGAGTGACAAGCGATGACTGAGACAGTCATGATATATGATGCAGGTGCTTTAATCTTTCATGCATGGCAGCAGACTGTGATGGGAAAATTGCTTTGTATTCTACCATGTGGTAAGTGGAGTATTTAGGGCCTACATAATGTCTTCTATAAAGCCTCTCTGGAGTTATTTCTTTTGACAATTGAGTTTAAATTAAAATTGTCTGAGGTATAGAGATGTAAATTTTTGCTAAATATGGAAAAACTGGATAGCTACATTACAGAGACAAACTTTAATTTTCATTACTGCTGTTTGTGGCTATCTTTTCACAAGAACAGCTAATAATAATTTGATGTTGACATAATTTTATTCTTAAATTTGGCCAGTTTTCACTAATCTCTCGTGCCTTTGCTGGAAAAGTTCACATATGGACATGTTGACTGTACTTATGCTTTCACATTTCAGTCCAAGTAAAGCAGTAAAAAAGGCAACAATTATTGGAACCATCTGTTGTATGAGTCTGCGAGGGCTAATGAAAAGGTACCACTTACTGTCTTCATGGCCAAGTCAACGCTCAGCACTCAAACTACATTGTCTCAGACAGAGTCCCATGACTTCACCATCTCAGTCTGACAGAATGGAAAGTCACTTTTGGGCAGACTGAACAAACCCACAGAACGGCTGTAAAAATACAACTAATGACAGACGAAGCGGAAAGAATACACACACACACACCATACATCACAGCCGAGCCATATAATGCTAACATACAGTATAAAGCTTAAGAGGATCAGAGTTTAATGGCGAGCACGTTTTAAGTCTCCTCCGGTCTGTTTAGAAAATGATCTTATTGAGTGAAACCGACGGCAGCTAATTGAGAATGTGAGCAGCAAGGATATATTTATTTGTACAGTGAGGAATTTATACAGTGATATCTGTGGTTTGCTATTGCTTACTCAAGCACTTCAATCTCCTGATACTTCATGTATCGTTTTACCATGATTTGTGACATTACTTTACTGTACACTGACACACCGCCTAAAAAGAAAAGTGTCCATAGGATGGATGTGCAATTGAATGTGAATATTAAAGCACTGCTGTGTGTCTGAGAGACATAACAAGCTATGTGTTTCCAGTATGGTAGAGAGGGAATGTTAGGAATGTGAAATATGTACCTGTTACACCTGGATTGAAGAAAGAAAAATCAAAACCTGTATGCTTTTACACACATACATAGCAGCCACATTCCCATTAAACATACACACATTTTCTTAAATGTTTCTTAACACAGTTTCATGTTTATTCAGTAATACTCTACATTTACTGGTTCACTAATCTGGCAATTATCCGTCTATAAAATGTCAAAAATTTGTGAAAATGATCATCCAGTTTCCCAGGGTCCACATTACATCTTTACTTTGGTCCTTTGGTCCTAGTTTTGGACCTTTGAACATCTAAATTAATTTTCAGCCGGGACAAAGCTGTATTTATTATACAGTTCTCATATTGGCAACAAATCTCATACAAAACCAACCATGTGTTACTTTCCAACTTCCCAAGCCTGTCTGTAACACTCTGCCCCAAACCACATCCTTTCTACTGAAGAAAGAAATCTTTAAAAATGGCTCAGGAGCTAAATCATTTCCTAAAACAGCTGGGTACTGTAGTTTTTAGGAAGAGTTACTCAAACAAAAGTAAACAGAGCATTTGTTGGGGACTATTTTTAGCAGCAGAATAATACATATTTGGTGCGTTGTGAGTATTTATAACAGAGGACGGTCACAGTGTATGAGACATTGACTCAAAATAATACACTACAGTGTGGCTGCCTCCTAATAGTTGACCATGCACCTTGCTGTAAAGCCTAGGACAAAAGTATCAAGAGACTGTTGCAACACGGACCTTTTCTGTTGTAACATTGTAGTCTCAGGCACACTGCTGCTAACTGTTAGCTGCTTAGCTCAGTTATCATGCCTCTTAGTTGACTCAACCCAGACTGGGACACAGCCTCTGGGACTGATAAAGGCCAGTTTGAGGACCGGGAATGCAGTACTGAGGTGATTTTAAGCTGTTCCAACTAGGACTCTGACTCTGGGGACAATGAAGACACGCTGGCTTCAGGGACAAGAGAGGCATGACACGGTTGAACTGCGAGTTTGTAGCAAATTAATTTGTTAGTGTGATACTAGATCATCCAATGTGTTTATAAAGCTGCAAGTATTTGTTTTTGTGTAGTTATTTATTCCTGTGTTTTAAACAAGACTTGATTGTTAGACGGTGTGTTGAAATAAGTCTCATTGCTGTTTTTTCCAACACATTTAGAATCAAACTTCTCAAAAATATATATTTAAATAATTCAATTAATATCATAAACATGCAGCAACCACCGCTAGTCGACTAATGGCTTGAACTAATGAGTACTAGTTGACAAGGAAAATCTTAAGTCACCAGGAGCCCAGCTTTGGCCACACAGGCAATACTTTTCATTGGATTAGTTGACGATAAATACCTATAGAGTATTGCCACCCGAAATAATTAATTTAATACATTTAAATGTACAGGTTATGACAATCCAATAGATACTGAAGTAAGAGTCCAACCAGTGACTCAGTATCTTCATTTGTTTCTGCAGAACACATAGCTTCAGGCTATCTGAATACAATAGGAAGCTGACAACACAAGGAAAACATTGGGAGTGCTGGGAAATGCACATACTGTAGTGCAGCCAGCCAGTAACAGTAATTACAGACGGGACTGAAGAAACCCAGGAAGGAACCCTCTGTAGGCCTGATAAGCAGGCAGTGTGCCTCAGAAAACAGTGCACTCATGTGGACTTCAGCCTGTCGACTCTGCCCTTCACCAGGCCCCAGAGCTCCACAGTATTATCTCAGCTCTCTGAAATCTGGCTGCGTGTTCGGACAGCGGTGCCAAAACAAAAGAAGAGCTGTCATGAGCAAGGTAGAGACACTGGCAGTAAGCAATAAATGTCAGTCACATTCAGAGGAGAAAACTGTGGATTTACACAAACAGGAGCAGACTTGTGAAGCTCCTGGGTGCTGTCTGGGGGCCCGTCTGGCCCACGAGGTGTGTTCACCACATGGCTCCTTTAGAGAATGATTTATCTGGACATGCTGAGCACAGAGTCATGCCTGCCCAGCTACTGACACAAACAATTCACTTGAACAATTATTCTGACTCTGACTACATATTCTCATGCGTTGCAATACATTATTCTGCTGGATTTGTTATCATTACAGTGAATAAGTCCAATGCTCAAAAATAAAGAAAAATGTTCTAAACTGACAAAATTGAGTCGCATCACCATCAGACCACAACAGTTAATGAAAATGGATCCTCTTAAACAAAGACAGTTGATTGCTGAGTTTATTCCCAAGTCGTCAAACACTGACGTTGGGAATGACACTCAACAATCAACTATCTTACTGACCTGTGACTGGCCAAAAGCTCCCATCACAGGTAACGCTGGGTATTGAAAACATGTTCTAAATTAAAATGGGTTCAAAAACTACAATGTCAAAGGAATCTTTAAGAAATGTGTATTTATATTTTGCTTATTGGGTCACATTTTACTCGCACTAGTTTGCGCTAGCACTTTAAAATTAAACGGTGTACTACAAAGGATTAATCTGCTAATTATTTTCTCCATTAATCAACTGGTTGTCTGTTTCATTAAAACTCTGACAAAAAAGTGGGAAATGCAATCACAATGATCTACAGTCCAAAGTGACACCTTTACAATGTTTGTTTGTCCAACCAGTAGTACAAACCTCAAAAATATCTAAAATAATTAAAAAAAAAAATCAAGGAGAAGTAGCATATTGGTCCAAATCAAACCAGAATCATTAAAATCCAAATGATACCCAACGCTAATCTCAGGCTAGATTTTCTGTCTGAAAACAGACAGGAGGAGCAGGAATCTAGCTTTCTCTCAGACAACTTGAATGGCATGACGCTCAAAGGTTATTATGGATCTTTTGCCCGGTGACACCAAAAATAAACTGCCAATTCAAGCTTTAAGTGTCAAAAATGAAGTAAATATAAACCACAAGACAAACTGGCTTGCACTGAGGATCAAAGACCAGTCAGTGCCTTTCATTTTATCCACATCACAGCAGGGGAAAGTCAAGGTTTAGGTGGTAGTATTACTGTCGGGCAAATTCTGTAGGCCAACAATCACTAAAGCCAAACTCAAAATAGACAAGTTTCATGTTGCAGAAGAAAACAGCACATGATTTGAAAAGATATCAACAGGTCTAGAACATGTAAACAAGAGGCCCTGCAAACAAGACTACCTCAGAAATGAACAAAAGGTCAACTTAGTAGCAGTTAAGCATCCTGGCTTCACCTGTGTTTAACCGCAGCAGGGCCAGGTAGCAGCACAGACTATGGCCTATCATAAAACAAAATATTAAAAAAGACAGTTAGGACCTACTGCAACACCGGGAGCGGTTTGGTAGTTAAACAGAATCATGGTGATCCACTGAGAAAGACATACGATGCCTTATTTTACATTTCAAAAAGCTCTGGGTGCTAAAACACAGTGCGTGTGCTCCATGAGACGCCCCCCTCCAAACTCTTCCTGTGGTGTGTGTCTGGTTTCCTGTCCAGATCAAAGCTCAGAGGAGCGCTGCCTGCCTCTGTAAAATTCCACCTCTGTGATTCTAAAGCATGACCAAGATATGTTTGAAACCCATTTCACTGCGTTCCTGTCTCCTCCCTGCCAGATGGAAAGTGTTAATGATATCCTGGGGTGACTTTACCACGGCAAAGTCTTTTTGTACCTTCTTCAGTGGGTCCATCTTTAAATGTGCCATGTGATATGTCAACACATATACTGCAATGTAGCAACAGCAGAAATTATGTTGTTTTCTGATGCAGCGGCAAACGTTTTGTTTAATTACAGACTAGCAAGCTACACCTATCACTGAAAGTTCCTCTCCCTTTCTGTGTGCCTGCTGATGCCTGGACACATGTGTCCATTTTTATGCTGTGGAACAAGGAAGGAAACATATTGCAGAGAGGAAGGGGAAAGTTTACGACACCTCCCTAGCAATAATGAGAACAATATTCCATTCACATCCAGTTTATTGGGCTGCATGTAACACATTTACTTTGTTTTCTTCCACAGCACGACGTCCTCACATACCGTTATGATTCTGATTTATTTACTGATTGATTCAGTCATTCACTAGGACATTGATTTATTTGATCTATGTACTTCTCTTAACTACAGTACTTGTTTCTAAAACTTTATAATAAGTATTTAAATAATGTTTCACATGTTTTAGTATTAATTATATCTTTACCTGTATGCAAAAAAAACATAACCTATGACTAATAATAGACAGTAAGACACTGAAGCAATCATTTCAGCTCTGTGTCAATCTGAGCTGTGAAAGGCTGTTGTAACAGCGTTGATGGGTAACGCCAAATGGAGCTCAGACTGCTTTGGTGTATGGCAAGCCTTTTTAACATTTAATCAGAGGGGCAGACAAATAGTGATTTACTTTTCATGACTATCTGTAAAACAATATTAATTTTCACATTTCATACATTTTCATACTCAAAACTAATTTACAGATACCTTTAATTTAATTATTCATATCAGTAATTCCTTTTTCACACGTAAGAATAACAGCTGCAGATATCTACAACTGAATTTCCACATGCAGAAAAAGGGCTGTGCCTAGTGGAAATTACCTATCAACAATTATATTTCCAATTTGTCGGATATAACAAACCATTTTGATTAATTTGGCCTAATTAGCATGTTCATTTTGAATATGTCACCTTTATCATCATATTAATTTCTGATATGTGCACTGCAGATAAGTACATATCTGATATGTGAAAGGCCAGGTTGTTCACATGGCTTTTAGCATCATGATAATGTAGGCCTTCGTTTGGCTGCATGATTGAAGGGACCTATGCAGCTTTCTGTACTGCTATTTTTATCTCCACACACTGTTGTTAAGTTGAACTCCAGTAAAGCTGGTAATTACAAACTAAAAATGAAACACTGGCACAAGAATTCGCAATTGTAAGTGACTGCAGCAGTGTTGACGCCTGTCATGCTCAGAGGGTTTTTTTTTTGCCAACAGTCACAGGACAGTTTGAAAAATGTGGAAGTTCGTATGTAAATGTCAGCTGAACTGGTTCGCTGCAGCAGGTTTGTTTCTCTGGGTTCTCACTGTGTTACAGTGAAGTCAGGGACATTACTTGCATTTGTTCGTTCAGCTCTAATATACAACCTTGTGATTTTGTGATGTTTGTATATTCTCTTAGCTCTAAGGTGACTGTGTTTGTTGAGAGAAGAAAATGATTCACAGTTAAACCTGCGATCACTGAGCATGTTCAAAATATAAGCTTTTCAGTTATTCGGGGAAAAAATAAGACTTGCATTCGCAAGACAACGACTCATCTTATTGATCAATACATGGTTTACCCAGTCTTTCCATATATTTTATATCACAGCACATAAATGACTCAAAAAAGGTTTACTGAGAGTGAAGTTCCAGCAAGAAGAGAATAACATGGTTTTAGTTGAATGTTTATGCATGAAGAGGTTGTGAATCTCCATGAGCATAAATCACACAGACCATCAGCGTCTCAGCCAGAGACCAGATACTATACATATGAATACTGTTTAGATGTTAGCACATTCACTGGCAGAGTCACTCTGTAATAAATTCTGGATCTTACAGTTTGATGGAGAGGGGTACGGCGCTGTGTCTTCAACAGTTGTAAAGTACACAGGAAATGATTGCTCATACAGCAGTGGGAAGGAGAAATACCGTTGTTTGTATGACCCTCCTTAAAAATGTTGCTGAACAAATCATGCATCATCTTGCAAGACAGATGAATCATCCCAGACTGAGGGCTCAGGAGGTATGTTGAAACGTGGAAGAAGAAGAAGAAGAAGAAGAAGAAGAAGAAGGAGCAGATTTGCCCTACTAAAGAAGTTATAAAGCCTCACAAATCAATCATTCAAGTATTTCCTTTATGATAGATATTTTCACCCTCATTGGTCCAAATTTTTAAGCCTAGGTCATCTTTTTGTGTTTCATTGCTGTTTATCAAAGGTTCAGCCGTGTATTTGATCAGTAGCTGCACATTAACCCAACTAAAAAACATTTACAGGCAGTTTCTGTCACTCACTGAAATTCATTCAGTAACCTGACAGTACAGCCTGCCAACACCACACCTTACTTTATTATGCAGTTTGTGTCACTACAACCCCAAAGGCAGGATTGAGGGCTATTTACAGTCTGGAAGCTGTTAAGCAGGTGGAGTCAGTCAGCCTTAAGAAAGGCTGAAAAGAATTAAAAACACTGCACAGAGTTCATTAACTTGTGCTGACAGGACCTCTGTGTGAGGGGTGATTCCAACCTACATTTACCCATTAACTTTCTACTCTTTATACTTGTCTTTGAACTTTTAGAAAATCTCTAAATCTAGGCATGTTTGACAGGCAGGTACACAGACATTCAAGTGGTTTATGGTGTAAATATCAGCAGCAACAAAAATGCAGGTTGCTAAAGTCAAGCGGAGAAAACATTTTTGTTATCAGGGAGCAGAGACAAGCCCAGGTGTCTGACTCCTCTCAGACAAAGTTCGTTCACCGCCTTCACAATAAAACAAGAGATTTAACACGTGTTCACACAGAAACCAGTACACCATGCTTATATCTAACTAATCATGATCTTAATATCAACTTCCTTAGTGATACTAATGTAATAACCAGTGTTGGTTTCTGAGTCAGAGTGAGTTCATTCAGAGATCTGTAGGCTTGATGAAAACCTATTTTTCCATTTCCTGCCCTGTAACTTTTAACATCACCTCGGCTGGTCGTCATACTAGAGTCATTGTTAAACCTGCTACTGGAATACATGAAAACAAAACTTCTGTCAGGTGTCTCAGTCTCACAACCACCCTCTTGTTCAGCAAAGACAAAAAAAACTACAAGGTGTAACTTACTCTTATCACTTCTTGACCCAGTCCAAACACTTCTTCCCTCCAGTGTCTTCGGTCAAACAAGGTCCTGAACTGTTATGTGAGTTGTGTGTCGGTCTTCAGTCAGCCTGACAGGCAGCAGTTACACTCTCTGTCTGTGCAGCTGAGAGTCCAGTGTTTTGGGGGCGGTGCTCTGTAGTCGGACACATCCCTGAACAGCTACTGTGGCTGCTGTTTAATCCAGAGGATCCAGACTTTCTCATGCTAAAGTCAGAGTACACTACTTAAACCGACCACCCACCGTCCGGTTAGTTGCCCCACACGAAGAAGTTACAAATTAGCCTCGCGATAAACTAACTTTTATGACGCTGGATTAAATCTGGGTGGATTAGAAATCTAAAAAACTTTACAGAAATAAAAGCTAAGTAATTAAATGCTTAAACCGTGAGGCGTGGGCATGAGGTTGAACTAAAATTTTGTGAATACATGGATTGCTATAAAATCCGCCAATAATTAAGCAAATACAAAGAGCTAGACTTCGTTCCAATACGATACACTGGCTTTTCAGGTGCAACTAATTCCTTTCGCATGAGACCACCTGGTACCACACGGCCCCAGACCCCAGCTAATCAAGTCATTATACAGTTTACAAAGGGTCAGCAGAAAGGGTAGTCTACCCTGCACAGCACATGGACAAAAGCATTGAACAAACACCGCAAACGTGGGCGCGCACAGCAGAGTCTGCGGTCCGGAAAGAAGCGTTTACCATGAAAGCTAATGGCGCCATCTTGTGGCTATACTCCGGTACTACATGTATATGGTGTCTCGTTTAAAGGATCGGTTCACCCAAATTATGAAAAATAATTTCTCACTTACCTAAAGTAGCCACAGTGTTCGAAAGTAATTAAGAACATTTACTAAAGTGCTGTACTTAAGTACAATTTTGACATACTTATTAGTTTCATGCTACTTAATACTTCTACTCCACTACATTTCAGAGGTAAATATTGTACTTTTTACTCCACTACTTATTTTTACACTTGTGTACTGTTACTATTTACATAGCAAAACATATGATATGCTTATTTCATGTGATGCAGCACTTTATTACTCATCTACACAATAGTATACAAAGCATCTAAATTAAACTTCAACATTAAAATGCTCTTACATGTATTTGTCTGTGATAAAAAACAAAATAATTTAATATTCTATAATAATATAACACTAAGGAAGGTGGCATTCTGTATAGTGACTACTTTTATTTTGATACTTTGTGAATACATATTGCTTTTAATACTTATATACGTTTACCTAACTACACTTTAATATACGATTTTTTATGCGGACTAATTATTGGCCTGAGTTGTTTCAGTGAAAACGTTTGACTATAACGTTATATTACCGAGATATTCTCAATATTTAGCTTAGGCAGTTAGTCACAGTACAGATATGTGACTATAAAACAGATTTTGAACTCTGTCTAAGACTTATAAAGTTAGTGTAACTGATAATGTAGCGTTAGCCTAATTTGTAAATTTGTCTTGACAATTAGGTTGCTTTATGTTAGCTAACATTAGCTACATCAGGACATTTTTAAGTTCAATATTGCAGTCTCACCTTGGACCCTTAACTACTAACGTTACATAAAGAATTGCAGGGTTTGTTCTGTCTCGCCATCATTTTCAAGTTTGACTTTTAATGCCAGTTAGTTCGTAATTAGTCAATCGCCTGTTAAGCGTCATCAATTAGAGGTAGCGTTAACAGAGAGCTCGCGAAGCCAAAGTACTGTTGTTATAGTTACGGACAGTTTACATTACGAAATAATTTATCTAGAGGGGAACCCCAGACCGCGAAAGATCTCGCGAGAATAAGTATTTTAACCTAGGCTATTATCTTTCCCTGCTCTTAACCAGGTGTTTTTACAAATCTACCTAAAACTTAACCACAATGTTGTCACATTATACAACATTATTAGTTTATACAACTTGCACAATTTAGAGTCAACTCGTAGAAATCTCGCGAGAGGTTCGCAAATCTTACGTTCCCTTCTAGTCATGACCGTTCAACGTAGTCGGAAAGGCATAATGATGGAGTTAATTTAATATCTACCAGCCATTTAGCATACAGAGAGTTGTGTTTTATGTTATCTTCTATATCTATGCATGTTGTTCATGCTGAAAACAGCTAATACGTTTTTTTCCAGCTTGTTTTGTTTTTGTTTTTTTTTTGTTTTTTTACCTGTCTGGATGTTACAGTATGAGGTGATGACCCCTCACAGTGACGGAGACGTATCAGCTGTGGTGACGCTGTTTGTTTCTCAGCAGCATCCGCGCCACACCCTCCTCAGAGTGCAGCAGCAGCAGCAGCAGGACCAGCAGGACCATGATGCGAGTCGCTCTGCTAGTTTTGGCTCTCACAGCAGTCTGCCATGGCATCCTCCCTGAGATAGTGGACTCAGGCATCACTCACATCCTGGAGGATAATTCCGACCAGAGGCAAACGGAACTGGACCGTATGTTTGTGGAAGTGGAGCAACTGCCAGAGGATCCGCAGCAAAAGCCTGAGGATGCGTTTCACCAAGTAGGCAGCCAGTTGCACCTCTCACTCAGTCTCCATCCAGCTTTTGACATGACAGAGCATTATTTCACTACTCACTGCTGATTAAGGCATAAATTATTGTGAGAGTCTTTTAAAACACTTGCATCTAAGGACAGAAGTATATAAAGCTTAGAGGCAGTGGCGGCAGTGGAAAGAGCTAGAATATGGGAGTGATTTATTAATGCATCTGTAATCTGTCTCTGATAATCTCTCCTGTCCTTTTAGAAGAACAACGACAGCATCAGTCCTCATCCCAGTAGCCTTCCTCCAAGCCATCATAATGAAACAGATTCTGATAAAGTGATTGACAGTGAATCTGTCCACACTTCAGCAGACCAGGTAGCCTTATAAACAGTACATGAAACTGACATAGTGCCATAGTGCTCGTTTCCCTTTGCTAATGAACTTACCTGATGTCCCACCTTCACACAGGAGACAAACAACATCACCACAGCAGTCGATTTCAGTGACCTGGGGAATAATATTGATCAGGTAAGTTTATTCTGTTTACCTATACTCTTAAATAATAGACATAAATCAAAAAGTGTTTGTGAAATGTACAGTGTACATTCATGTCTTCACTCTGCTCTAATCACTTTTAAATTTGTCTTGTATACAGTGTATACACTGAAGTTGAAAAATGCTGATCTGCAGCTCAAGTGCATTTATCAAAACGATTACTGTGCAAAATTGTTTATAAATAAGTGATGGCGCTTATGCTGCATGTCACAGGAATTCACTTTCAGGATTAAAGCTTCTAACAGAGGGGTTCTTATGCAACAATACAGATTTACAAACATGGTTATTCCTAATAATAAATACATTTCAACTTTCTTATAATGTGATTTATTTGATTCAGAAAGTTAGAACGTTGAGCAGTCGAGGTTGGAAGCCAAAATGCTTAGGAAGATACCTCCTCTTTATGAATAAAACTGTCAGGCTTCAAAGTGTCAAGACTAAGCAGTGATACAGAATTTAATTTTTTGTTTAATTTACATAGGAGTGTATGTTTACAAGTTATGATGCATTACAATGAGATCCAAGCACTGTTTTAAATATTTGCTAATTAGAGACCTTTTCATCAGTAGGGCTGCGTTTGTTGATTATTTCTCGATAAGTTGTTTGGTCTTTAAAATGTTAGAAAATGGTAACAAATGGCGAGTCAAAGAAATCAAAGATGATGTCATAGAGGAGTGAAAAAAGGGTAATATTCATATTCCAGATGCTGGAATCAGAGAATATTGATTTTTCAAATTTTTTTCTTTAAAAAATTGCTCAAACCAATTAATTGATTTAATTTAATAATTGATTAATCGTTGCAGCTCTGCCTTAAAGTGTCTTTTTTATAATATGAGTGGATGTCTGAGGAAGACTTAAAGAAATCTGAAAGCACTAGGTAAGTCATGAGTTAGGCGTACATATTTATACATAATCACAAAGACAGATATGTTCACATTTAAAACTGATTCAAAATCTTGAGAACTCTTGTCATCTTGCTACTTCACTTTCTATACTGGCAGAAGGGAGTCCATCGAATGATGTGCTGTTTGACACTTTGTAGAGAGGCAGGAGAGGTAAATACTGTAGCTGTTTACTTAGTAACTCTGGGACAAGAGTCTGTCCTAGTTACAAGAGATAAAAATAAAACTAGAGGAGGTGCCTCTTTCTTTATAAATATATTGCAGATTTTCTCCCTGCCTAATTAGCTGCAAAAAAGCATATGAAAGCTAAAGGTTCATTTAAGTTTAAGTTTATTTAGTTCTTCGTTTTGCACACTGTGACCTGAATGCGTATTAAATCCGGAGTTTCTCTACTTTTGGGTTTGAATCCCATGTAGGGTCACTTGGTATGCAGATGGGTGGCCAGAGATCTCTAAGACTGATATAATGATCTATTCATCTTTTACAGAATACAATTCTGTATATTTAAGTAGAGCCTAAGGAGGTAACTCATGTTCTTGAAAATGTAAATAATACCATTCTTACTTCACATGATAACTGGACAGCTCTGTGATTGCTGGTTTGGACCAAACCATGGAGTTATAAAAGATTAAGAGACCATGATGTAAGGCTTCCTCTCTCTTATCTTTAGGGGTGTATGACTGATGAGGACTGTGGGAAGGGAAGGTATTGCCTTTATGACATGCACAACTCCAAGTGTCTGCCTTGCAAAGCAATTGATGTGGTGAGTGAACCTTGGTTACTTTTATATGAGCACCTGCACTTTTCAGTTTTCTCTAAAATGCACTATTTCCCAGGCTCTGTCACTTTCAAACGCGTGCACACACTGTCACTTCCGGGCAGCTGGGGTTTTACTTGGACTGCATTGCAGCATGTCCACAAGTGTAATTGGAGTGTGATGTTTGATCCCTCTGTCCTATGAGCTTCACATGAAAGGACAGCATGTGTCAAGGTTAAATAAGAGCTCATCTTATCCCTCAGCTCTGTAGAACAAAAAGAATATTAGTGAGACATATTTATAGTAATATTAATGAGAGCCTTCTCTGTAGAGACTCACCGGTTGGTTTTATTTAAGACTCAGTTATTTCTGCTGATTCTGTAGTGTCATCATTGGTTGGTGTAGCAGGGTTGAAAGCGAGGCAAAGGGATAAACATACTGGCAGTCTGCCACAGAAAGGCACAGTGTACAGGGATAATAAATACACAGAGGACAGGATCTGTGTCTTGTCAAAAGTGCTGCACTGAAAAACTCTGTGTGGGAATAACCAGCCACATCAACAATTCATAGAGGAAGAGGAACTTGTCTCATTGCTATCAGAGACCAGTTGACCCACTGATCTCATTTATATTTAACCAAATAAAAGCATCATCAGCTGTCATGCTTAGAGAATCATTATTGTCATTAATGCTCCACTGAGTTTCAGCTTTGTTGAAGTGAAGGGTCCATTATATGTTTGAATTTTTGTGACTTTTAAAGGGACACTTCACCCCCAAATCAAATCTTCTCCAATACACCAGACCTAAATGGCTCTCAAAGCACCAAAAAATACATTTGAAAAACTCAACTGCGATGTCTCTTTCCAGAAATCATGACCTGGTTTCTCAAGATACTCCACAGTCCTTGTCGTGAGCACTTTCATCTAGGAGCCATTTTCTTTCCACCTAACTACATCCACCAATCATATAATTGTGCTGTCTAGCTCAGCAGTGCAGTACAGTTGAGCAGAGGATGATGCCATTAATGTTTACATCTCAGACTTCAATGGTGGAATAAAGTGTTCAAGCTCTGCCACGACCCCCAACCCTCTATAAAAGCAGACACTTATCAATATTATTATTGTTATTGTCATATTATTATAAATTTAACAGATCTCTCCTAAAACACTAGTTTAAATTGCATTATTATAAATATTATGTCTATGCCACCCTCAGATTCCATACATTACTTGTTTGCTTTGTTTGTTTTAGCTTGTAAGGTTTTTGTTTTTTCTCTTTTTCTCTGTTTGTTTGTCATTGTGTATTTTGTCTGTTTCACCATTGTAAATAAAAAAAGTAAAAGTAAAATAAAATATTATAATGCAAGGTCTGTCTTACTTCCTTTACATTTAAGAGAAGACAGACATCTCTATAAGAAAAAATATAAAGAATATAATAAGATGTATCTTTGATTTTGGAGTGAACTGTCCTTTAGAGTCATCGACGTTGTAAAAAAGAATTTGCATTGGATGAAAGATGTTTGTGTAAATATTTTTAATTGGAGGTTAGGAAAATAAAGCCACTTTTCTGTTCTTTCAGCCGTGTACTAAGGATGTGGAGTGCTGTGGTGAACAGCTGTGTGTGTGGGGTCAGTGCAGTCAGAATGCAACCAAAGGAGAAGCTGGCAGCACTTGTCAGTACCAGACTGACTGCAGCCCAGACCTCTGCTGTGCTTTCCATAAAGGTACGGTACATTCACGGCGCAGTATATGCTGCTCAGTGATTGTCTGCGAGTACGTATGAATGTATCTGTGTGTTTTCTTTGTGTTCAGCCCTGCTGTTCCCTGTCTGCTCGGCCAAGCCCATCGAGCGCGAGCGCTGCTTTGGTGCCTCCAACCATCTAGTAGAGTTGTTGTCCTGGGACATCCAGGACGACGGACCCAGGAAGCACTGCCCCTGTGCAGGAGATCTCCACTGTCAGCACCTGGGGTGAGTGCACTACATTTAATGACACAGAATGTCTTCAAAACCAAACCAGTGTGTAACATTTACAGGGATTTATTGGCAGATATTGTGGATAATCACCTGAAAGTAAGAATCGATGTGTTGAGCCAGAAGGAGCTGGTTATATCCACAGAGGGCACAGGCCGTCTTCCACAGCGTCTGCCATGTTGCACCACCATGTTTCTACAGTAGTCCAGAACAGACAAATTTACAGCAGTTGACAGCTTTCAGCAGTTAAAAATAGCATTGAAATCAGAAATGCTGGATTAATCAAACTAACATTTGCATTATTTATTGACTTCATTATAGTATAATTATTCATGTATTATATTTTTTTTAATTTTACAAAAAAAAAAAGTATCCCAAGGGGTACTAGTACCCTCCTTTGAGAAACACTGTTCAACACATTTGGAAGAAAAGGTGAGGGTGATGGCATTCAGCTGGCTGCAATCTAAAACCTCACCGATGCCACTAAATCCCACACACTGGTCCTTTATATCTTGTATTTCTTGTTGACTGAATGATTCTGTCCAAATAAATGTAAGACATTAAAGCTTTATTTGCATGTTTTTGACAGGCGGGGGTCCATGTGCCTTAAAGGAGAGGACTCAAGTGAAGAGGACCTGACAGACACTCTATATTCAGAGATAGACTATATCATCTAGACTGACTCACATTGCCTTGTAAACACACAAACCAGAGTCTCCTCTGACTCCACAGCTTCGTTGCAAAGAGTTATAGCACTTTCTGTTTGCCAAGCTTAATTTAAAGTGGCAAAAGCATGGAAAATGGATGAAAATATATTTATTTTATAAGCTTTAACTGAGACCTGAGGTTTACGATCCTTTTAGGTTTCTGAAAATGTAGAAATAAGTCACTAACAGACAACAGGAAACACTATATTTGCAAAGTCCTGTGATGTACTAAATGCTGGTTTCTTGACTATTTGCTCTAACTCTAACCCTTATCTAATGCTAAACTTTATCTACACCAACGGTACCACACTGAATACAACTCTAGACACTGATTATCCGTAGACTACACACCTCACGGTTTGAAATTGTGAGACGAAAATAGACAACAGTTAGGTTTGAGCTTCCCAGTTTGCAGTCTCATTGCATTTACTTTGAACAAGAGGAAGAAACCGGATATAATCGTGCTTCATGTACTGCATGACTAATGAAATAGTATCACAGAAACAGGCAATAATTGTATTTGAGCTTCCAAGAATCACTCCTCTCAGCATTACACTAATTCGCCTACAGGACGCCAGCACTACCATGAGATGTTAGCAGAACGTGTGGTTTCTGATAACAAGTCAATAGCCGCGACCAATGACTAAAACAGTTGGTTATACTGTCATCTTGGGAGTTAATGTGCATCCCAATACAAAGTTTAAGTTAAATCCAAAGTTTAAGACTAAATCCAATTCCAGCTGCTTCAATGTCCTTAAGTTGTTATGACAGAGCTTTTTGTTTCCTCTGGACTTTCCCTTCTTGTTGCAGCGAAAATGTTTTTGGCAAACCTTGCTGTATGATCCCGGCAATATCTGCTCAGCTGCCAAGATCCTCACGTTGCTTTGTTCCACAGAGGCACAGTTTGTTTTTGCCAAAGACCGAGACCTCAACACTTTTATGGCTCGGAGATGACATGTTATTACGCTCATGACAAAAGGAAATACTGTCAAACACGCCATGTTGTGGTTTATTCTGTCTATATTGTTTGTATGTATTTTTTCTTTTATATATGCACTTCAAATTGATTGTCAATAACTTCAGCATGTATTGATTAGTCTGAGAGTTGAGTGTTGGCTGTCAGTATAAGGTACACATGAGATGTTGGTAAAAGTTTGTCTCAGGGTCAGTTATAGGACCGTAATTACTGGCTATTGAGACAAATCTAGTTGACATTCTGCTGAGAGTTTAACAGCCAAACGGGGTATCCTGAAATTGTTACTCTTTATACTGTAAGGTTTGGTTCAAGCTTTAATTGTAATAATGCTCTATGTTTTGGTCCACTGAGCTGATGGACGTGCAACACTGGGGAAAAAAAGGATTTCCTAGGTTTAGAAGCATCAATTAGCAAAGTATTAGGTACACCTTCACAACCAAATGTAGTCAGTCAAATAGTCATGTAAAGAATGTGGTCTGAATGGGTTTAGTCT
Organism: Lutjanus erythropterus; assembly: GCF_056507025.1. Classification (NCBI taxonomy): domain Eukaryota; kingdom Metazoa; phylum Chordata; class Actinopteri; order Lutjaniformes; family Lutjanidae; genus Lutjanus; species Lutjanus erythropterus. The sequence continues at coordinate 22,931,076 of NC_139317.1, forward strand.
AATTTTATTGCTGAATTTGTACTGGATGGCACCGCTGAATACTTGGAGCTGTTTCTATTATTCTGTCCCAAAATGAACCATTTTAAGCAGCACAAGGATAGGGTTGGTTGCAAAGTTGTGTCTAGAAGGGAATGCCAAACCCATGAAAGATCTCATGAGTGATCATTTTTAACCCCAACCATGATCTTTCCCTAACCTTAACAAAGTGTTTTCTGTTCATAAACCTAAGCAGATTTGAATCACAACTTTGAAAAATAATAATAAGCTGCACAATGAAGAAATGTGTAAGTTTTTGTGACTTTCGGCTTCCCTTCTATGCACAACCTGGTTGAAAACCCACTGGATTGCATTAGACTGTACAGGTGTACCTAATAAACTGGAAACTAAAAATTTAAAGTAAGTAAAAATACCAAATCAGTCCAGTGGCCATTCCCTATGTTTTGCTTGTATTTTTTCCCCCATACCCTACAAATGTCCTCCTTTGATTTTTAAATCATAAAAACATAGCATGTGGACTCCCGTACCAAACATTTTAAGGCCTTGGACACTCACACAGGTGTTGACAATTACCCTGGCTAATAAGTCCTCTGGGCAGGTGAAGCTACAATGGTTACATGATGTCATCAACCAGTATGTACTAATAACAATGATAATGTGCAACTTCTCCCAAAAGACTGACAGCGGAGTGTCAGGGAGATGGCATTTCTAATGGAGGATATTTTAGCATGTCACAGGTGCATTAATGATGAATTCCATTTAGCTGCTTCAGAGTCTTGGCATTGTGCATGCTGCTAACTGAGGAACTTAAATAGGAAAGCGGTGTTGTGCTTTTCCTATGAGTCAAAATAACTGCTATGGAAAAGGCCTATGAAGAAGTTTGAATGTGCCCACGCGTTCCTGAAAAGAGGTCCACTCGGGCAACACGAGTGAAAACACCTGTGCAAATGGAGCATGGTTATTCATTTTTGTGTGTGTGTGTAGTTTATACACCCTCACTGGACCTTGTTTGAATTAAACAAAAACTGTACCAGCATCTATAGCTGTATACCATTTACAGCTGTAATATAACTGTTAATGTTATTGTTAACACTGAATGAAATATTTTCCCATTATTAAATTGACAGACTGCAGCCTTGTCACTAGATTTCAGCTCGCAGCTATAATCATTCGATGTTTTAGTTTCAGCTGTTGTCCGCAGCTGCATCTTGAGCTCATGCTGGACACTTCTGTGGTCCAAAGATTACTTTTAAAGACAAATACACTAGTACCCGACACCTCATGTTACTTCAGGACACTTTTAAAACAGTTATACTGCCTTTATCACTGCATGGTCATGTTAAACCTTAAAACAAAAAATAAATAAATAACGGCCATGTTTTATCAAGCTTTCCACAGAGCTGATTCAACTCTCTGACGAAGGGTTGATACCGAAATGCATCAGAGTTTGTTTTGAGGTCTAACGTGACCATGCTGTGACAATAAAGGCACTTTAACTGTAAAGGAGACTAACTTCTGCATGCGCATGTATCCTTATAAAAGGAGTACCTCAAACAAACTCGAGTCTCACTGGGATTTTAGGTTTTGTTGAGCCAGCTCATGCAAAAAAAAGCCTGGCTAAGTTGAGCTTGCTTTGTAGTACAGCCCACCAGAGGCACTCCTATCCAAATTTTCTGACCTTATGTTGATTGTTTGTGCTCTGTGACTTTCATGTACAACAATATGACCATTTAAACATCCAGGCTGGAAGGTGCAATACTAACATACACTTCCATTGTCAAATATAACCTCTGCACTGTTCTTAAGCACTTAAACCCTGACATGCAGCTTGTACAACTCCTGCCTTTTGAAAAATAAAGTTTTTTTTAACACCAAGCCTCTTAAAGAGTGAATATAATTTCTGAGTTAAATTGAGCTGTTTTAATTTACAGTGACAGAAAACTGCAGTTATGAAAAAAAGCATTTTAATTAATTTCTAAAATCATCTTAAACTATTTTCACACAGGATTTAAATCTCAAAGAAATAAACATCAACAACAACAAAAAAAAGAGATTTTTCTTCAGATATTGGCATTTCTACAGTGAATAGCTGGTGGCAGCATCAGGAGCCCAGAGGGGGGCTGGGGGGATACTGAACTTCAGTCCTCAGACCAGTCGCTGCCCCCCCTCCCCTGCCCCCCCAGAGCAGACAGAGGAGTCCAGCAGGCTCTCTACACCCCTCTGATGCCAGTCTATCAAGCAGCAGCAGGTAGAAGCGCCAAAAAAACAAAAAAAAAAAACAACCTTACACTCTCTGCCAAAAACCCAGAGAGCGCTCCCTCCTCCCAGTACAATACTCCGCACACACACAGAGTCACACACACGCACATACGTGGATGACACTAGAGATGTACACCCAATTCACATGGTGCAAAAAGAAAAAAGACAAAGAAATTCACTTTCTAAATTAAAGGTTAATACAGACAACAGATGTGTGCCTGGCGCCTCACGAGACCTCATCTAATGATTAAGTCTGGAGTGAAATAATAATTTACAACAAACAAAAACAAAACAAGGAGATTCTTAACATAGTCTACTTGGTTTTGTTTTATTGTACTTTTGTATTAAAGGACCCACAGCCTATGTATCACTAGATCTAGTGGAAGTGACGTAGCAGAGGTAAAGCTCCTATAAAGCACGAAGAGCAGCAGTAACGACACATTACTCTGGCATTATAGGAGCGTCAGAGGAGCAGAAACAACCTCCAGTTTACAAATTATTATAGTAATTGTTGCTTTTTTGAATTCATCAAATCTTGTGAATGAATGACGTCTCAACTTGTCAAAGAAGTCACTGAGAGTGAGGTGTGCCTCCCCACAAGAAGCGAGACCGAGGAAGGCTGGACAAGTAGTTCTTGGTTGTGTGTGCTGTTGGTTTTTTTAAAAGGAAGGCGAGCAATGTTAAAGATATAACGATGATTTCTCAAAAGGTGTGAGCATTATGGACTTACAAGATGATCACAGATGAATCAGAATCAACACTGGAAGAGAAACACTCAGTGAAAGAGACTGATGTGAGAGGAGACGGGAGACTTAAATAGACAAGATGGACGCCCTCCAGCCCAGTTTCACAGTCCTATCATCTCTGCATCCATCGCGTTTGATTGATTTGTCTATACAGTATTTGATTCTTTTTTTTCTGTATTGAATAGCTTTCGTACTTCCCTTTAAACTTTACAGTACAATACACTATAGTGCACAATAGGGTTTCTGAGCCAGTCCGGGGGCTCAGGGTGGAGGGTGAGAGCATGTCAGCCTCACCACGCTGCTTGATGTTCAAGTATCTATCGGGCCCGACACTCAGAGTCCCGCAGCCTGGCCGCTCTGCTGCTGCAGCCAGACAATCCAAATAACCTGGAGCGGGGTTCTGTGCCTCAGTCCTGCCCCGGGTCCTTAGCAGGACCTCCGTCCAGGTAGATCTTGAGGGCCTTCTCCTTGCGTGGTGAGTAGCTGACACGGTGTCCGGTCTTGAGCAGACGGCTGCTCTCTTTCTTCATCAGCTCGTTGCGCTCATCCTCTGACAGCTCCATGGGTTCCTCTAAGCTGTGCCTGCACAGACAAAGAAGACAGTAATGTTGATCTCAAGTCACAAATATTTAAAATGTAATACACTAGGAGCTTGTGTCCAAATAGTGTGTCTTTTCTATTGCTCTTTTCTATTGTTCAGCATGCAGCTGCCTGGAGAAGCAGCACAACACCCACAATCTTTTCTCAGAGTACTCATACCTCTTTATGTTGCCACTCTGGGCACTTCTAGGTCAAAATCTCTGAACTTTTCATGCTGGTGTCATGAAACTACATATTCATTACACATAATTTGTCAACTGTGTCTAAGCTAAAAAGGGAGAGAGATGCATGAACACACACACATAGGCAGAAGAGATATTTCTCTACAGATCATCGCACAAGGCAATCCGTTTAAACTTAATTTTTGCAGAAGAAGTACCACCTCGTGTTTCCAAGAACACAAAATAAGCTTCACATTACAAATAATATAAAAATATATATGTGATTATACAACAGCAAAGGAGCAGAATCACTGTTGTGATGCTTTTGTTTTAGGTCACGCCTCTCTTTGATTCTACAATGCCAGCGTGCTCTCTAAATTCACACTGTGGGGCGGCTTTATGCCACCTTTGTGTTTCTTTACACTGAACCAAACAATGCCACTATAGAGACAAGCCTTCCTTACAGCAGTATCGCACGATCTTTGTGTAAAAAGGGATTATGTGTCAGACAGTAACTATCATAAGAGATACAGAAAACCCTTTTTTGTGTGAGCAGATCAACCAGACACCAAATGTTGCTAAGGAGTGTTGTGCTTTTATCACCCTGCGTGTTGTAAGCTTTTTGTTAGCCGTCTAGTAAACCCTCTGTTAACGTGGACGTCAAACCCACGTGCAGCTAGTTTTACTCTCAAGGAACATATGTTTTATCCCAGCACTCTAGCGTCCTGCTGGCAATTAACTGCAGAAAAAAATGTTATGGACATGCAGCCTACGATGCTGTGATACAGTGAGGTGGTCACATCTACTCTACTCTCATCTCCTTCTTTTAACTTATTTAATGAATGAAAATTGGAAAAGCTGCAGTAAAAATATAAAAACTCAATGCCTGTCTTATATACCTGCACATTTGCAGGGTAACCAGGGAATTAGAATCATTCCCAGCACACACACTTAATTACAGTCTCAAGTTTTCAACGTCAACAAAGTGGTGTGCATTTATTATGATAAACGCAAGAAAAAGCAATGCTGCTGCTAAAGTAACTGTGGTTAAGATTCAACATTGCCATTACATCTCTGCATTAACTTAATTTCAAAGAACCTTAACATTTTTTCTTTTGATTTTTAAAAATAAACTATATCATTTGGATGACTAATTGTCCTAACAATTGTGTACACTGAGATCATTTACACAACAACAACATGACTAACAAATTTCTCATACTGGCACATGCTAACCCAAAAAAATTCTACTCAAATAATTAAACTCTAGGAGATATTCACAGTCCGACAAAACTGATGACATATTATAGGCAAAACTGCTTGAACCCAGTCGTGTATGTCTGTCAAATGTTTGGCAAAATTCTGAGAGGACTGGAGGAGAAACATTAGTACTGAATGCGTACTCTAACATTTTGAACTCTTTTACCTGTAAAAGACCACAGCTCCATCATCACAGATGTACAGAGGCCACACGTTAAGAGTCGACACTTTAGGGTTCCAGTCCAAATCCTGATGGATCTCCAACACAGAAATATCACAAGGAAATGTTCCTCTGCCCTGCACAGAACAGACGAAAGGATTCTCAAATGTGGCATCATTTAGAAGTTAGTAGACTAAAGCAAATGAAAAAGATAAATAAGTGTTCTGTGTGAAGTTCTGCATCTCACATACCTTTGCAAACTCCAAGTTCTCAAGAGGAATGTCGCTGATTTCACTGAGCTGCAAACAGAATAATAAAATTAGTCACCAGTCCAATTGGTAACAATTAATAGGGCTTACTTAGACTTAGATTATTTTATGACTCTTTCCAGGTTTAATCTATTTTCTCAACAAAATGTTGATTTATTTTCAAGTAAAATGTAAATATGGTGCTTAGAGTGAAGATAAGACTCTATTACTGCATCAACACTTTTATTATTGAACATAGTTCTATGTTGTTTTTATCTACAGTATTATTTTTCTGTAATGAGTACTGACGGATCAAGAATGGAATTTCCATGATTTATGAAGGGATAAATTGAATGTTTGAGTGTTTTACAAATATAAATGATGTGGCAAACTGAAAGGCTTCAGTAAAAAACATGCAGTAGGACAGACGTACCTTCTCCTTGAGTTCTTCTACACTGCTGCTCTCCAAAATAACTTCCTGGAAGGGCCCCAGCTTCATTGTAGCAGGGCTCCACCTCCGGGTCAGAACAGCCAGCTGCGACATGGACTTCATCTTCTCTGGTTCTGAGAAACAGATTATAACAGACAACAGATTGAGTTGCCCATTGAGTATACTTCATTTCACCTGAAACGTCTTCTGAAAGAAATACTGCCTTGAATTGGGTCTCTGAAAGCAACAGATAATTTCACCTTTTCTTTTTTTTATTATTCACTTTGGAACTCACTTTTATTTATGCCAAAGTGATTTTACTTTTAAGCGTAAACTGCAATTTTAGCAATACAGCTTTTGCATTAATTTAGAAAACTCTTTATTATACAATTCTCATTGTAGCTTATTTGAAAGAGGCCATAAAATGAATGTTACCATTGAGAACTTCCAGAAAAACTTCCCAGTTGGAGGAGATGCTGATGTCTTCTTCATAGACATGGTAGTCTAGGAACACAGTGCCTGGGTTCTTCCATGTCTTTTTCCTGAGACGAACCCTGAAGACACACACAGTTTGGTAAAAACCTAGACTTTTCCATTTTTTAAATTCATAACTATGTACAAAGAATGGATTACCTATTTAAGATTATTGTTGCATGAATTGTTTGAAACACTCTTAACAAAGGTCCAGAGGGAGCTGTGTGCAGCATTTATAAATGTGTTGGAACAAAGTCTCACCTGTCAATGCTGAGGTCAAGCTTGCACTGCTCTTTCAACTGAGGGAGCAGCTCCTCTTTAGACTGTCTGACAGTCATGCCCTTGGCAAACACAGTGTCCACGAGGAACTTGCAGGGCTGAAAGAAAGGGACACATGAATAAATGATTCGTGATTACAATGCTCAGCCACAATCTTGTTGAGCACAGTAACTGAGAAGTCTCTCAGTTCTTACCTCTGCTTCATTCACTAGTAGTTGATACACTTTCACTCTGTATTCACCCTTTTTCAGTGCTCTTCCTAGTCGAATGGTTATCTGTTGAAAGTAATAAAATGAACAAGTTCAAGAACTGGTTCAGTCTGACAGAAATCTAACAAATCAATTGTAAAACAGATGCTGACCTTGTTATCATCAGAGAATGATGAGAGCGTTTCATTAAGCCGAACGCTTTCAAACTCCTGGTTGTTGGCGTACACCCGAAACACCTTGAACTGGGTGGAGGTGACCCCCACATAGGGCTCCAGGTTCTGCTTAAATGCTGCTAATGTTATTCTCTTGTCCACATGAACCACTAAACCTGGAGCAGATCACAAGAAAGAACAATTCAACATTTTTTTCAGATATTTTGTCCTCATCAGGAAGGAAAACAAAAGAAAATTATTTCACTTCAATAATACTGTCAATGCAAATTCAGCAAGGAAATCATTATTGTTCCTGTCTCTGACTTTCAATAAGGGATGCAAGATAATATCAGAACACCACTGGTATAGCCTGGCTATATTTTCAATTCTTTAAAATGAAGTATCAGTCTAAATGCCAGGCCAACAAGATTAATCCTTCAAATGCTTCACATGCAACATACGAGTGTGTCTTTGGTGTGGAGGTTTTCTGATGTGTCTTAAATGGACAGTAAAGTTGCTGTTCGCAGTGATTGCTCAGCATCAGTCATGTGAGGAGCAGACAAACACATTTTTCAACATATCAAATTAGGGTTGTTATGATACCAGTATCAGAAAATGACTCTGATGCAGCCCAAAATGCGGCATCAGGTATCGACAAGTACATGAGTCATACATAATGTATTGGCCCTGAAAACGAGACCCTGCTACTTCCCAACAGCGTCCCCTATGCCAGATTTTATGGTCAGTGGAGGAGTGAAACACCAGATTTACCTCAGCGCCAGATCGTCTTGCAAAGTGCACTTTATTGTAGCAGCTTGTGGTAAGCAGAGGGTGTTTGGAGTCTGTGTCAGGAGGGGGAATAATCTGGTGGACTGTGTATTTTCCAGTCAGACTTTCTCCAGGAAGCCAATGCTGCAAACCTGACTAAGTTACTAACTGACTGACCATCAACAGGCACCATGAGTACCTGGTGTATATCTTGTACATAATTTCCATTACTGAACTGTGAATAGAGAAGCTCTTATTTCAATCTTTGTCAATAATTATTTCCTGAATTGATTTGGTTTTGTGCAGATCCATGGTAAAAGCTGGAGTTAACTTTTTCAGTTGAGGTTCTTTGTGATCGTGAACTGGACTGAACTGTTTTGGGGTTGTATGGAAAACAAAATGGACTCTTTACCAAATGGATTGAACTCTTAGATTTTTTTTTTTTTAAAGACACACTGTTATTGGATCAGGACATAGTATTAGCCAATTCGTAAACTTCAGGTATTGGAATTAGTATGGGAACAGGAAAAACTAATATGGCAAGATCTCTATTACAAATTTAATTGGCCATCTGAAAAAAACATCATCCCTATAATTACAATAAATTTGTCAGCACTAGTTTCCTTACTTTGCCCAGTGAAAGCATTGCATTTTATATCTACATCTGCCAGTGGTTTATCCTAAGAGTAGCCATAATAATATGTTTCACTACAGGAGAGACATGATGCTCCCTGCAACTGGGTGGAAAAAACATGTGTGTATATATATATATATATATATATATATATATATATATATATATATATATATATATATATATATATATATCAGTATATATATCAGTATTTGAATTGGAAACTATTGGTATATTTGAAATTAGCAAAAATCCAATACCATGCATCCCTATTTTAAAAATGTGATGTGAACTAATTTTCCTTACTTAAGTATACTTATTTCTTTGAACTGGAAAATAAATAGAGGGTTCGTACATTTTTGTGTATCCCACGTTGAGTCATCCTGAGAACACGGCTCTGCTTTGAAGTACAGGTACTGAGCCTCTGCCTTGCTCTTCCCGTTGTCGTCATACTCGCTGTCTGTCCCAGAGTCTTCTTCAGCAGTGTCCCACGTCTCTTTTTTGCCTTCATGGGCTTTGGAGCGACGGCTGCTCGTGATGCTGTGTGAGTCCAAGCCGTTGGCCAGCTGTATGGGCCCGCTGTCGGCATTACAAAGTGTGTCACTACTGTGGCTGGAGCTCAGGATGTCGCTGTCCACTGAGCTGGTGCTGCGGTCATTGTTCACCTCAGAGTCTGAGCGCTCCTCACAGGCAAAGTGGTTCTCTGGGTCGGAGGAGGCACCGCTGCTGCCCCCGGCTGCGGCCCTGATCCGGTTCTCCAACTCTCTGTTGTCAGCAGCCACACAGAGTGAAGAGTTTGAGTCGGCTTCCTGGGTCGGAGATTCAATATGTTCAAAGTCGCTGGCATCAGAGCTTTTCTGGCTGTCACTGGTGCTGGAGCCCTGCTGCTGTTGCTGCTGCAGAGACAGATTCTTTAACTTTTCTGTGCTCTCCTCCAGAATCGCCTCTACAGATTTCCTGTTGCCCTTTGACCCCTCAAAGGGCACGTCAGAGTCACCGCCTACTTTTTGGCAAAGAGTTCTGTTGACCAAGGTACCAGGAGACTGCTCAGGCAGTAAGACCAAGAGTCGGATCGTGTTTCCGTGACGATCCAACAGTTTCCACAAGAGTGAGTCAGTGAAAGCAACCTGATGATCTGTTGACTCAGAGCTCTCCACAAAAACCTGATGGAAAAACAAAAAAACCCCAAACAGGTCAAATTCAAACTTAACCGGGGTGTCTACATGTATCAACAAGACAAATGTTACACTTTTTAATGCCCCAGGGTTCTCGCAGATTTCAACTACTTAAATTTAAAAAACTGAATTATGAATATAGTGGTGGTAGTGGTTACTGGTTCTATGTTGGTTTTGGTTTGTAGCTGTTGAAGTGTGATCAAATGTTTCCCTAAAAGGACATTTAAAAGGGTGACTGAATGCAACTTAGAAGTTAATGAAGTAGTAAAAAAATCTAATGAATTTTTAAGACCAGTTTTTTGCCATTTAAGGGGCTGAAATTCAGGTTATTGGATTTTAGACTTTGTAAAGATCTGTAGAATCAATGGCCACCATTTAATTAATTTTTTAAATAAAATTTTGCAATAAAAACCAATCATCAAATATGAAAATATAGGTGTACTATTCAAAGTGCATTCCCATATGGTCAGTTGAATGTTTTAAATTGAATGTTTGATGTATGGAAAAATAATAACTGGTGAAATTAAAGAATATTCATCCAAATAGGTTTATTAGTGTGACAAAATGTCTTATTCCTTCATATTAGTCACTACAAATACTGTCCTACAGCCAAAGTCTGAAATGAAACTATATCAACAACACAGAATGCCAATTTCTATGCCAAAGTCATTTAGACATCTATATTCTTATTTTGGATCTTTGTTTTATCGTTTACACAGGGATTTTAAATAAATAGGTACTTGCCATCATGTCTGACTCATCATGACAGACACTACGATGGTCACCAGCAGACAAAGTTCACAAATGCAAATAGCAAAAATCTTAAAGACTGTAACAGGATAACAGAGGCATTCAAATTCAACTCTTGATTTTGCCAAAGATTAAATGTACAGGCATTTTGTGCCTGGGGTGAATTTTAGGCTGCGCTTACATTATTAAATAAATAAATATTCAATAGTTCCCAAACAAAATGTAATACTACTTAATATCTTAGGGGCTTTTATTAGTGAAAGTGAATTGAAGACTTTTTAAAGACCTGTAGCCAGTGTGTTAATAGTGTGTGAGGTATTCAAATGGATTTTCTGTCAAAGTAAAAAAGTAGGGACCTTGTTGCTCCTGAAGAACCCCTCAGCTTTCAGTGTCTTGTTTGGAACATACAGGAGCCGGAGGTCATTATAGCAGCGCTCCAGGACCACACGCATGGTTTCTGCAGACAGCCCTGTAGCCTGGATGAAACAAATGCACATACGGCCTAAATCTGCGGGACTGATCTCACATTGTCACAGATATTATACACAGTTTCAGTTGAGGAAGTTGAGGATAAAGTGAAGGAACAGAAAAGAGCAGGAAACCTGTGCAATAAGCTGTTTGAATTCAGTGATCGTCTGGTTCAAGTACGCTCGAACACTGATTGGAGAGGCGATGGTCTCGCTCTTCAGATCCACAACATGAACCTTCACCATCACCTCTGCAGAAAATCAGAAACACGCCCACACAGACACAGAACAGTTATTTTGCTTAGTATTGTGACCATCTACACATCTGTATCCACAACTGGTGTACCGTCTGTGTGCTCCTAACCATCAGTTTTTGAAAAGTCATTGCACAGAATTACCTGTGCATCACTATGCAAAACAAGATGATTATCTTCATGACTTTCACACGTCTAACTGAAATGTTTGACTCAAAAGCAGCAGGCTACTGACCTCCAGGTTTGTAAGGCTGAAAGACTTGCTCTGGCCTGCGGGTCTCAAGCAGCAAGTCGAACATATATGAGGACTTGACTCCACCTAGCAGCAGGCCCATCGGTGTGTCCTCCTCACCTTCGTATGAGCGCTCCAGGTACTCGTGGAACTCATCATACTTTACCAAGCGGCAGCAATCCAGAGAGACCACGCCATCCAGCTCCATCAGCTGAGGTAAAAAAGCAAAGAAATGACCACAAATGTAAGTAAAGGTTCAACATTGATGAAGAAGCATCAAGTTTTCAAAGCTCTCTGACTTTTTTGACAATGTTACTTTATTGTGTAGTACGGTGGTTGGACACAATGACTGTCTTTTGAGTCTCGTTTATGGTGCATTTAAAGACCCTCAATTTTTCAAGACTCAAAGGTCAGCTTGCTGCACTGATTAGTTATGTTATTGGACAATCAGATAAAAAACAATCATTAACCCAACAAACCTTGTAGGCCATCTCTGTTGCTTCTCTGAGAGTTTTGTCCTTGTGCACTTCCAGTTTGCTCTCCATCATCATCTTTACAGGATGCATGCAGAAAAGCTTTATCTGAGGGTAAAAAGCAAGCAAAGCAATAATAGTTAAACTGTATTCAAAGAGAGGCAATGCATCAATCAACTGTTCCTCATTCAGAAGCAGAACAAAAGATTCTGGACTGAAACAAAAACTACCTTGCAAGTGTTGCGCTCAATCTCCCTCTGTCGTTTCTCCTGCTCTTCAGACTCTTTCTCCTTCTGAACCAAACTCTTTATGTGCTCTGGGAAGTCTTCTGCAGATAAATACTCTGCAGACAGAACAGACAGGGTACTCAATTACCCAAATTACACCTACAACTGGATACTAATTTTAGGGCAGGTACAGTAAGGGCAACCCTAGTAACAGAACCAGTGAGTAATATAAAACATCTTCCACCATGCCACACTGACAGGATATGATTTCTACTGGTGTGAGACACAGAACAACAGAGGATGACATATTTTGGAGTGACCCATAGCACATTTAAATGAATTGATTTCTTACTTGCATTCCTTGAGGGATCTTTCAATCTATAAATCAGCATATATGCATTTGTAGAGCTGTAGGCAGAAAAAAGATGTACTGTTAATGAAAGTAGTGGAATGTATGGAGATAAAACATTGTTCTGTCAGCCAGGGTGCAAGATTAACTTTTTTTGTCCACCAGCCAAATGGCAATGTTCAATTTTTAGAACTCAATAGACTACCACCATCTTTTGGTTGGTGAGTGAAGAAAATCTACCAGCCACTTGCGTATTTTACTAGTATTTGGCTGGTGCTAAATTTGTGCCATGCTGTCTGCCAAAGAAGAAGCTGCCTATTCTTTCAAAAGGAACATGAAAGCACAATCAACAAAGAACAAACAAGAACCCTCTTTACTTTCCTTTTGAACACAGACAAATAAGCTTTATTTAGTCTTTATTGAATTCCCTAAGCCAATGTACTCCAAGCATGTGATGTGTGTCAACCCAGTTGGAGTGTTAGAGACAGATATGAGAGCCAACTGACCTTGCAAAGGCACTGGAGTAATAGCCTCTGCTCCCTGAGGACCCTCCATACGTCTTCCTGATATCATCTTGGGTGATCTGTCCAATAGGAATGCACAAATGTACTGACAATGATTCAACCGATACTGTTACTGAAAACAATACGTAGACTACTAACAGATGACTAACGCTGATATAGTCTGGTGAGTCATTCTGCCTGATATTCAAGTGCGTTAAGAGGAGGTTACTCAAGGGCCAAGACTGACCTTGCTAACGTGTTGATCATTGAAACTGTACCACTGGCCATCACTGAAAGATTTGATGCAGGCGTAGTAGTGGCCACCCGCAGCGCTTCCAGAATGGACCATGACAGAGAACAGCTCAAAGGTCAGCAAACTCTGAGAACAGACGGATGAAAATATGCCATATTTTCAAAGCTACAAGCATATCAAGTAAGCAACCGTAGAAATGTAAAAAGCATGCACAGAGGGGGGGGGGGGGTAGTTCATCATCATCTTTCAGTTTAATTTAACAAAACCAACAAGAACTGTAAAGTGCTGGATAGGTCATTACCTGAAAGTGCAGTACACAGTGTGAATGACAGACATCTTATGTAACAAGAACAAGGAAGTAAAGCATCGCTTTTCAGCTTTGTCTGCCGGCAGACAGTTGCTCAATAACATTTCCAGCAGCTTCCCCCATCTCTAAAATATTGGCCGACACAGTATGAGGGAAAAACCAACAAACAACAGAGTCACGATGAGCCTCTAGAAGAGTTTCACTGCTGTCTGAAGCATAGCCAGAGCTATCTCCCCAGCTCTGTGCCAGCTTCAGAGAAAGGTCTAGCTGCACACACTACCATACTGGTATATGTGGGAAAAGGCTCTGGCTCATTTGCACGTGTGGACATTAGGGTAGCATGCCATTTTTAATGTATGGGTCGCTAGCTCAGAGGTGGTTGTTGTCATTTCCTGTAGAGACAAGGATTTTGAAAACATTAACATGCAGACCACAGAGGTGTAGGAAAATGCTGCATGCAATAGGTGGCCAGTGGCAGGCTTATACCCAAAGTTCATAACAAATGAGTCCACCTGAAACTCAACTGAAGAAAATGAAAAACTGTCAGTTTTGATTATGGTGGCGCTGTATAACACCGTTCAAAATCTGTTCATTTTGTCAACATCTTGTAAGTCACAACATATGATTTACATTATTTTCATCTGCATCCACTATTTATCTCCACTCATTTATTCAGGGTCTTCCTTGTATTTATCCCATCATTTATTGGTTATATGCAGGGATGTCCTGATACCGGTCTGGGCATATTTTAACAGACTGATATCAGATAGGACAAAGTTGATCAAAATCCAGTGCTTTCTAGAATGAACTCTACTGTGTTTTGTCCAACTCAGCCTCCTTGTGTTGCAGCACGGCTCTCCTAAAAGACAGCCATGCTCTTCACTGTGAGTATTTTGTTCCATAAACAGGTATAAATTAAAGAGTGTGAATATGAACAATTATTTGGTCACTTCGGTGACTGACTCCTGGATTCACTTAACTCCAACCGTGACAAAGCTGTTATCTCTCCTCTTATTAGCATAGAGCAGTGGACAAAACATTCAAGTAGAAGCTTCTCATTTTTAGCTAGCGCTGACAGCCATGGTTAAAATGTCAAATGGTGGCAGCAGGACAGATCAGCTGTTGCTAATTAATGTTAATTCCGTGAGTAACTTGATAATGGGCCAAAATAAAACTTGGCTGTCGTGGGATCTGCAAGCTGCTGTCAGTACTCTGCCAAAGATTGTTTAGTGTTTGTAGAGTGTTTCTGTAGTCCCGACAATCCAACAGAGCGATACATCTCTCAATTGGACCGCCTCACGTCATTTTGAGGAATCTCCTAGTTAAACTTCCATGTATATCATATCAATAATATAAGCTTATCAGCTTTATTTAGGTTGTAATCAGGACGTTCAGTGTTTGGATCAAGTAGCTCATGAAAAAATATTCAGAGGGTTATGACTGTTATTTCAATGTGTCAGATACATATGTAATCAACATACAGGTAAATATAAGCATGGTACTTGGTAACTGCAAATACCCAGTATCAAAGAGCTCAGTTTGGGAGTAGGGCCAAAAAAAAAAACTTGGTCAGGCCATTTAACCGTCTAACAGACAACTACCACGGAGATTAACAGCAATCAACAGCATCTATTAAGTGGGTGGTCAAGATGATTACCTTTGGCTTCAACACCCTCTCTGTGCTGCCGGTGCTGTCCAAGCAGATGCCCTCATCCACACAGTCATCGGTGGAAAAATCGTTGCTCATCTGGTCGCTGTGGCAACTGCCTTCATTCTCTGCTCCACTGTCGGTGCAGCTCTCTGTCTGCGGCGACTTCTAAAGAGGAAACCAATCATAGAGGTGTTTTTAGAAAGAAAAAAAAAAGGGATAGACCATGGTCAACCATAATCTTTAGAATAAAGATATATTACGAGTTGCTCATAACTGCAAGTAGCTTTTGGGGAAGAAATGTGTCACATCACCTATTTTCACAAATACTATTTTTACTTGATAACACATCAATGACAAAAAACAAAAGCCACCAGTATCACATCAGCTGTTGCCTTTCTGACATGAAAGATGTTTGACAGGTTATCAATAAGGTACCCTGAATGTTATTTACTTCTTGAGAGAACACAGAAGGAGATTCAGCATTTCAGATCATCAAAACACCCAATGGATGGCAAATGATTATGACTGTAAATGTTTTCTGAGCATCCTGTTCAAATGTTACAAGATGAAAAAAAAAATCACATGAAAGTGTACGATAACACATTTTTTTCTCTTCCAAACCATAGATTACAGTCATATCAAGTTACTGATTGATGGTTAATACAAAAGAGAAGAAAAATCACGGCTCTGAAGACTGATTTAACCTAAGTCTGATGGAAGCAGGTACTCACTTCATCTTCCACATCAATGAATGGACTCATGTCGAGCTCCTCTGGGAAGGTCATGCGGTCATTCAGCTTGATGCGATGCATAGTGGTGTAGTCAAAATCAAACCGCTTCAGCTGGAGTGTCAGCAGGTAGGGAAAGTGCAGAAATCTCAGACCCTGTGTAGAGAAGCATTTATCAAAGAATCAGGCTGAATAACAGCAGAACTTTGTCTTCACTGAACATGTCTCCCATGTCACATTTTCAGTGCTCTCACCTTCCGGGCATCACATTTCTTTTTGCAGCGTTCACAGAAGTACTGGTTGGGCCCATCCAGAGTTTCTGGTTGGATAAATGCCTGCAGAGCCTCTTCCTGTGGCAGAAGAAAAGTCATTTCAGTTTCATTTAGATGCAGGTTTAAATACTAAATGTTCATAAACTGTATTAAAATGAGAAGCTATGTAAAGTAAGAATATTTTAAGTGTTAGTAGAGTCTTTGCTGCCAAAATGTTAAATGTTTTAAAAGATGATGTGCGGAAAGAAACACACCACACTGCCATAGGCCTGGCTGGCTCCAAAGGGTCTGATCACAAGAGGGATGTCCAGGTACGTGTCAATCCTCCAGCTTTCATAGCCACACTCCAGACAACGGACGTAATCCTTCAGCTTCCCCTGGTATAGCTGGTTGATTAGATCAGCCTGGGGATATGGAGGCATGACAGTCAGGCCCTCTGAGCCAATGTTTCACTTGTGACAATACAGCATTTGTTTGGGCAACAATATTTTCTCTCCCTGATACATTCTTTTACGAGACTTTCCATTTAGCACTTTTCCATGTTTCTTACGCCCTGACTTCCAGTGGTTATTTCTGAATTTCTCGTAAAAACCAAAGGCACCAATGTGCAATTTTTGCTATGAGACACCACCTGCCATCTAAAAAATACATATATAAATTAAAAACTCTTAAAAGAAACTCTTCACTTCTTTCCACTAGTGGGGCAAAACATTTAAAGTTTGAAGCTTGTCTCAAGACAGAAAATGCCATGTTGTTACAAAAATAAAAAAGGATTATCCATTATCGCGTAGCCATTTTAGGACTTAGACAAACACAATACAAAGCAGACCTATGAAAGATGAACTGCAGAATAAGTGTGACAACACAGAGCTGAACCTGGTGAACTGAGTCTATTGTATTGTATACGAACTGCAGCTAACATGCTAAAATGCCTGTCTGACCTGTTGATTCAGATTCTCTTTCTAAGAACTATAACTGACAGCACACACATTTTTGTAACTTTTCTTTAATGGAAACTTAAATTGTATGATCATAATAAAATACTGACTATTCTTTTTTTTCTTTTTTTTTTTAAGTGCCCCACCTTACTGCAAGGCCTTTTCCTCTTCTCTCTCCCTTTCCACCTTGTCCTGCCTTTCTTGTTCCCGCTTGTCTCCTCCCATCTTCTCTCACATTTTCTTGCCATCTCTATGTATGTCCTCTCCTCTATTTCTTCTTTCCCTTACTCACATTTTTATCTTGTTCTATTGTTTTTTTCTCGATCCACACCGCTCCTCTAAATTCCAACAGCATCCTAGCATGTGCTTGTGTGACTGTGACCGGCATTTTTGAATGTGACACTGTAAGGAAACTGAATTTTTGCAGTTTGCATAATCTATTTTGTGTTTGAAGATCCACTCATTACTACAAATGCATGTCCTGCAAGAGATTCAATAAAAACAAAAGGGTTAGTTGTCATATTGACGAGACAAATGTGACACAGAGAGAATTGTCTGTTTGTATAGTTACAAAAACTATCTGCCAGCTACTTTTCATGAGAACAATGTTTTCTGGGTACAACACAAAGAGACTGTCCAAAAATGCATGTTAGTAAAATAATAAGCTAACAACAACATGTTACACCAACATGCTGTGTTAGCAATTAAAAGGATCTAGACTGATTTTCCTACATATGGCCATTTCACTACACTAGTAACAGATGGTGCTACTCAGACTGTGAACAGTGAATAATGTCATCTGAGGCTCAACAGACCAAAACAAAATAAGTAACTTCACAAATTCTTGACCGACAGCAAACCAATGTGGCTAAAAAATGTTTGCATATTCTATTTATTTATTTAGTTATATATTGATTTATTTTAAATTACTTTATATTTAGAGTTGTTATCCTGCCTCTGGTGTCTCCTCTCATATGATAGTGTTTCCTCAGTTCCCATTTTTAATGAGTGCTGATCTAATTTTAGTCTTTACCATTACAAAGTCTTTACTGTGTGTGTGTGTGTGTGTGTGTGTGTGTGTGTGTGTGTGTGTGTGTGTGTGTGTGTGTGTTGCCATTCTGTTTATATGAAAAGTGCTATATCGATTAAGTCCGATTGAATGATTGATTGAGTTGAGAGCTAAATCTTCATGTGTCATCTGGACTTAGATTAAAACAAAAGGTGATTTCATTTAGTCAACACTTCAGCTATTTTTAACTTTAAATTCTCACTTTAACTGTAAATTTCCCAAAAAGTAAACTAGAAAAAAATATAACCCATCTCAGTAGTATGTCGCCTATGTTATTTTTAACAGTGCTCAATCACATGCAATCATTTTGTGCTACCCAGGCGCTCATGTGTACAGACCACATGGCTGTACATACGCACACTGGATTAAGTGTTTGCAGTTTAGAACTCACTCCCGAGATAAGAAACAGCTAACCCTGGGGCTTACAGGCCCATTTCACTTTTCCCACAGTAGCCCTTTTGTTTTCATTGTGGGAGGGTAGGGGTGGCTCAGACTGGCTGCAGTATTTATGTTTGTTGTCAGAAGACTAGAAAAACTTCTTGCTTTCTCCTACCTGCTCTGTCTGCTTCCACTTCTGCTCCAGGGCATCAAACATGACCCTGCACAGCTCCTGGACGTCATGCTGCTGCCAAGCTAAAAACAAAAAACACAAAAAGTGTAATTAAGTGCACAGATGCAAGAGGCACATGGTGTCTTCTTTTCGCAAATACGCAGACAAGCCATGTGAGTTGAACCCAGGAGAGTACAAATGCTCACCCTCACTACTGTCCCAGCCAAAGCTCCGCGTCACATCAGTGGTCTCAATTGCCCGTTTCTTACTGGTCTGCAGCAGAACGAACAGCCTCTGCAGCTGGTAGGGGATACTGGTGACTGGATCTTCTTCAGACTCCTCAAACTCCCAACTGAATTTGGACAGAAGTTAGAAAAGAATTTTAAAAGTTGTACTTCACAAGTAAAACTCCACAGACTTCAACAAGCGTGATCCCTTACTTGTAGAGCGCGTTTCTGAACTCCGGGGTCATGAACAGTGTCTGTAGAAGACTGTTCAAATAGCAGGTCATAGCTTGGTTGACCAAGCCCACGTAACCTACAGCGATAGGAAGTTAAGAGGTCAGTTGAGGTTGTATAAAAGGAGTGATGTCACATATTAAACAGGAGCCAAAAGCTCACCTGTCTCAGATTTGTTGAGAATGGAGGAGTAGGAGTAAGACAGACTGCTGTAGTCGCCGCTGCAGCCTGCTGTGCCGTCTCTCGGTAGAGGCCCAATAAACCGCTCCTGGGAACTGTCATCCATTCCACTGCTATCTGCTGTTCCTGACTCATCCTGCTCACATAAAAACACAAAGAGGAATCACTGAATAAGTACCTTTAGTTTACAGCCAAAAACAATCTCACTTTGTAATTTTTATATTATTGAAGAAATATGGAACTAATTTTGTTTATCTTGTATCACTCACCGATGCAATCTGTGGCTGCTCTCCATCTTTGTCCGTAAGCTGGAGGAAATTCCTCTTACCCCCAGGCTCAAATCCAGAGTCTGAGAGGGACATCTCACTGCTGTGGTCCAGTGGTGCCTAGAGGGATGATATGAACAGAAACATAACATCAACAATCTCTGGGAAAAGCATAAAAACATCAGCTTCAAAACAAGGAGTTTTCTACAGGCTGCAAACTGGGTGAACTCACAAGAAGACTCAGATTCCCACTGAACTCATTTTCAGCAAATTCTCTGTATTGACGCATACGAGGAAAATAGCTTGAAGCCAACATGTGAACAATGATACGTAGCCGAAGACTTTCTGTCTTTCTCCTGGGCAAGCTGAGGACAAGCAGCCAAGTGCTGCAGTGGAAACATACAGTAGCTTAATCCACTGACCTACTCAGTGAGATAACAACAGACACAGCACCTGGGCTTTGGACTGGGTCAGCAGCAGGATTAGCCTGTGCTCATTTAAGAAAAGGGAGTAGTATGAATACAAGCACAGACAAGAGAGAACAAACTCATAGTCAACATTGAGTGTGGATGTTAAAAATGAATTCATTCTATAGTTCTCTGTACTAAAAAAAGTTAAAGTGATCACTCTTAGCAACCCCATTCTTACACACTTTGTTTTCTTTGTAGCAGAAGACAATGGTATGACAAAGTCCATTTTTGAACACTGATAGCATGAAAAAAAGAAAAACCAGTTGGCACTGCCTGACTTTCAAACATATCTCTGCTGCTATCAGCTTCACTGACGTCACGATATGGTGACACCGTCCTTCCATTGTATAAGTGGTGGCAGCTGTGTGTGCTAACATACACATCTTATAAGGAGCAGACAAGGGAATGACAACTGCGGTGCAACTGTAAACAGCTTTTATTATGAATGCCACTAGAGTTCACCTGAAATACTTGAACTCAATTTCACCAAATCAAAACAATACCTTAAAGCTGCATTGATTCTATTATTTTAGCTGATTGGAGGCAGCAAAAAAAGACAAAAACACGGCAGCACTGACATACTATCACCTTCTAGAATTGTTATTCAACACATGAGCAAAAAAGTACCTATGTACACAGCCAGCAATTGCTTAGAATTGCATTTCCCGTTATCTGACAAATGACAAGTAAGTCCAACATGCTCTCTTTTTCTGTCGAGGGATATACCAGGCTCCTTAGGTTCTAAATATCTACTACATTTACCAGTTAGTCTCCAACTTTGTTCATCTGCTGTTTGGTGTTGGACAGGCAGCATGAAAGGTGCTTATAAGGAATCCCCTCTAAACTTCAATGATTCAAATAATCTGTCACGAGGACAGGTTGACTTGAGCAGAATAACAGAATAGTCAGAGTGCAATGTTGGGTTGGGTGACTGGATGAATATATTGCCTACTGACGATGGTCTGAATCCATCACGAGCTGTTTTTTTTTTTTTCTGGCTGTTTTTGGGATGATATTTGTCATTTTATTTTGCTACTTTAATGGTCTGCAGAGTAACACCCGCTGCTCCACGACATGCTCTCATCCAGTGGTGCAGTATACCACTCAGCCCGAGCATGAGTGCACTGAGCTGGCTGAGGGGTGAAAGATAAACAGCCTACTGAGCCAGACCCTTTGCACTTTTTTTCATGCAGTGAATTGAGGATTTAATGCTACCAAACCTGAGTCGGTGATTGTTAGATGAGTGGACAGACTATCAGCGATGGTTTAGGTGAGTTTCACACGTTTCATGTCGCATTTGAATGAAGTGCGATTTACGCAGAGTTAACAAGCCAATTAAGTTCTTCTTATTTCGTAAAAAGAGAGACATTTGAATTCACAGGGTGAACAGTCACTCTGCTCTTGCTCTGTTTTAAAAGGAAAATGGGTATGATAATATTTATTTTCTTTCTCTAACTAGAAATTAATAAGTCTCCTTACCATGTCCGGTGTATTTCCCCAGGCAAGGTCAAAAGTGCCGTTCACATATCCCGCTTTGTGAGCAACATCTTCATAAAGTTTGGAGAGAGTGGTGGAAGCAGGCAGGTTGAGAGTGAGCCGCTCATTGACCGTTTTTGCACTGGTGGTGTCCTGAATTATACACAGCACTCTGGGCTCCTCAGCTGCATTTTGGATCTGCAAATCAAGAAGAACGGGAAAAAAACGTCAGCATGATGTACTGACTACATTTTCATTCTGTATTGTGTGTTATGAGCTCCATGCACTGGTGGAAACTTAAATGTTAGAATAAATGGTTAGGACATATGTTAGATTGTGCATCAAGTGTTATTATCAGAAACACGGCAGTATACAAAAGGAAAATCCGACCTCATGTCAGGCCAATGATATAACCTTCGTGGAGGTGCATTCCTGGAAAATATACAGCTGGATAGCAAATTGTAATATGTTTTTGGTACTAACTGTGATGTGTCCATATCATACAGAAAATATTAAAACCTGGAAGAGATTATTCTTTTGAAACTATGTATTCATTGGATCAACAAACGGTTACGTATGGGTTAAAGAAAAAGAAACTAGAAGAACTAAAAAAAAAAAATGTATTCAGTTTAAGAATTATCAAATGCAGAAAAGGCTAGAACCATGTAAAACTACTACAATGTAACGGTTTACTTATGGCATATCGTCTTATTACCTGGACACATGACCAAGCAGTAATAATTTTTGCTGTATTTTTATGCCAATCACAAAAAACAAATGATATTAACAATAAAACAAACTGTGTTTGTGACATGGAGGAGCTCATCTCTAACACTGACAGCCAAACAGAAGCAGCGCGCATTTTCTTTTCTGTAACAGTGGTTTGTCAAGGATTAATAGGGGACAAATTTCAAACAGGCTGTACAATACATGATTGACAGTTCACTGACACATCAGCAAGAAACCATCCTACACATGACTGGACAAGCCCTCTTACTGGGCAATCACTGATTTTTGGCTACAAAAACAGAAAATATGGACAGATTGTCAAATTTCTCCCAAACTGTCCACAATATGTTGCACAAAAAAAAAATTTAAATCAGGCCATGCAATTGCTAACGCATGCTTCATTTTACGTATTTTCCCAGACAAGCAGGAGTTTCAAGACGCAGCAAGTCACTTCCTCATCTGAACACTCCCCATTGCTTATCTTTGTATCAGTCTGGTATGTACAGTACCTGCTCACACTAAAAGAATTTGTAACCTGCTAAAAATTTTATATCAAAAACAAAAATAGCAAAAAGTGGCAGAAAATCTCACTAGACAAGCACTAATGTACTGAGCATGCAAAGGTGATGCCAGACAAGCTTTTTAGCTACAGGTATTGTTGATTAATTGATAAAATTGTATTTAGTGTACTTTTAATTTCGTCATATATTGGCTGATTTGAGTAATAGTTTTGTTAAGAATATACTGTAGAATTACACTTTTGCTTAAAACGTTAAACACTGATGCATTTGAGAAGTCTGGCTTATTTTACAGGTGAGATTTTGTGTTTAGACAAATATGTCATTCCTCAACATAAAACTCTCCATTTGGTGCCACTGTCAAAAGTATTGTACTAGTAAACTGATGTGTATCGAAGAGTCAAATGATGCCCAACCTTAAATGTGATTATATTTTTTAGAAATTAGCATAGGACACAACTTCCAGTATGTAATTTAACCGGTCATTATTCCATTACATATTAACTATGTTGGAAAAGGCTGTTGTTTGTTAAGCAGACTCTGCAGCCTGCTTGTATGTCCAGTATGACAGTCATCACGATGCCGCCTCATGCATCTATTTAACACCATGCTTTAGCACTCTCTCCCACACCACACACACAAGGCATGGCTACCTGAGAAATCCTCTTCATCTCATCAAAAATACTCTGTCTGCAACTCCAAAACACACCCTAATAATACATGGAGATACCTGGGGTGAAGAACAACTTAAACACAACAGGGGATATAATTTGTAAAACATTATTGTGTAACTACTCTTTAAAAAAAAAACCTTTAGGCTAAATGTAGCTGACTTGCAGACCTACACCTACCAATGTTTGGCTGGCAAAGCAACCTTTTGGCTGGTGAAAGGGTGTTAATAACAGGAAAATATATTCAAGTTATTCATATTTTTGCTACCTCTTTGTGAGGTTTGTGATCTTGGTAAAATGTGACTGACAGGTCCTATAAAGAAGCTGCAGCTCACAACACACAAGTGTATTATGAGATTAAAGGTTATTTTTACCGTGGATATAATCACAAGGTGCTGACATGAAGCCACAGCTACTGCAAAGCACAGGCATATTTCTTTACAGCTGTAACTGTTTCTAAATAACACATTTCACAGCATTATAGTCAGTCATTATTTTTGTCAGTTTCCATGAACATCTATTAAAACACTGTAATGCAGCTACAACCACACATGGCACACACTTTAACACTGAAAACAGAGCAGAGATGAGGTAATGAAATCAATAACAGCCAGAATACTGATATAAATACAATTTATTGTAGCTGGCAAATCTGACAGCTAACCAGCCACAAATTTGGAAGGACTACTGTAACCAACGGATTTGGAAGGCAGTGTCAGTGGCTGGTAGATCTATGGGGTCACTAGCTGTTAATAGCAACAGAAAAAACAGATGAGGCCATGACCATTAACATCGATTATCACTAGAAATATCTACTGCTAAATCTCTTGTATTTTTTTTTTTAAATCATGGCTCAAGAAAAAAAAATAGCTACTATAAAATGCTGACTTTAGCAGACACCATGGGCTGCCTGGCAGTGAGAGTAGAACTATGGAAATTATTCTAGTTTCACTTGAAGAAAGATGTCTTGACAAAGTCAGACATCAAGCAGGGTAAGCAATGCTCTGTGCCAGCTTTCTGCTATCAGGCTTAATAACAAAGACCTCAAAACTTTTAAAGGAAAACACTGGGGAACTCCAGCGGGAGAAACAAAAATAATTGTGGGGGTAAAGGTCATATGTTCACAGCCTGTTTGTTTTTGGCTTGTTCTGACTTGTTCTAGGCACACAATACAAAATGCAACACCTTGGAAAGTATTAAACGTAATAACAACATGTGGCCCTCCAAAGAGAAAGCAGCATAGAGGGAAGTCAATTTTCTTGTGGAACAAACCTCCTGAAAAATAGATGATTAACCATGGCCACCAGAAGATTGTGCTGTGAAACAACAGGCT
The DNA here is from genome assembly GCF_056507025.1 of Lutjanus erythropterus. Lineage (NCBI taxonomy): Eukaryota > Metazoa > Chordata > Actinopteri > Lutjaniformes > Lutjanidae > Lutjanus > Lutjanus erythropterus. Next base: position 22,955,752 of record NC_139317.1, read on the forward strand.
ACTTAGTTGTACAAACACAATAGTATCATTTAAAATTTCACAGGATTTGATGTTGCAGTACTCTGTCATTGTGCATGGGAAACATTCTGACAGACACAATGTGTCAAAATATAGCTTTTTGGAAATCAGACTGCTATCCAATCTTCCCAACATGCATGAAGTGACTGATTGTAAATAGGGTCTAAGTATGTACATACAATAAGGTGAGAAGAGGTGTCACAATTCTCCAAATTCCCAATTCAATTTGACTCTCATTTTTATGGTTATGATTTGATTTCAACGGCTATGCCACTGTTAGACTATCAAATCTTGATTTGTAAAGACACCCTGACAACTGTCGTTTACATTTTCAATTTATTCTTTAAAAGACTGACTATATGGTAATCTAGAGTGATATAATGGCCAGTAAGCTACATAGTGTGTCGTCTTTGTGTTGCTTTTTTTCTCTGGGCACGTGCTGGCCAGCAGCTGCCACAAGCAAGTAGGGGGTAGTGAGAAAAAAAGTATTGGGAGAATTGTTGAGATTTTGCCTTTCAATTTAATTACTGAAACTGAAAACTCATTTTGATCAATTTTCAATATGATATTGAAATTTTGACACACCTCATGTTGACACTTAGGACAAAGGGTTTTGTTATGATTAATCTAAATATTAGAACCATAACAAACACAGCCATTCAGTAGCCAACCATCTTAAATGTTACATGGTTGCATGTGAGATTGTGGTAATGTGACTGTGGTTATCAACTGGGTGCGTCTCCTCACAAATGTTTCATTTAATTGAGCCCATGGCATCAACAGAAAGATCTGAGTGCTTTCTGGTAACCCAGAATACCACATCACTGCTGCTATCCACTTTGAACACCAAACACCAGCTTAAGTTACCAACACTACCCTACCTACACTTGAGCTCGTGTCTTGATCCAAACATTGGTCAATAATTTGTAACATTGCCATTGATTTCAGCACATAAGTACTGGAAGAGATATTTCACTTAGGTTTTATGTTCCTATTCTACCAGCAGGTCCCCAGACCTGATGTTTACCTTAATGGTCAGCTGTTTTTTATTATTTTGTCGGGGAAAAACAATTAACCACAGCTAGAACAAGGGGTTTCACATCTTATTTCAAACAACAATAAGACAATAAGAGACTTTCTAAGTTACTGTTTTGGCAGTAAAATGTACTTGCATATGTTTAATAATTAATAATACTTCTACCTAACAAAAGATACATCAATCTGCATTGATATATCACATCTTTAAGATTCACCTTCATTTTGAAATACCCATGGCATGTCTGTCATAAATGTCTGGAAGAGTTCAGTCATATAATTGCCAAATCATAATTTAGTTATTTTCTTTCTTTGTGATTTCATAAAAAAAATAACTTTTTGAGGCCCCTGAACTGAATCAAATAAATTCATATTGTGGCAGACTTTGTGATATTGGCAAATATGGTGTTGTTGTCCAAATAATCGATATAATATAGTATCATGACAAAAAAACTGTAATTTACACCCATAACAATGATCAGGATGACAGCTCTTAAGATTGGCAATTACATTTGTAGTGTTTACAGAATGTAATTTGGCTTCTGCCACAGAGGAATCATTGCAAGTAGCAACTCTGCTATCCATTTCAGGCACTCCAAAAAACTTCCACACCACAGAAATAGTCGCATCCCATGCACATAATAAAAAGGTCATATCAGCAAAATTGTTCATTTCGGGGTAAAATCAATATTTCTTTTTAAAGCCTCCATTAGTTGATGAAGATGACATGCCAATATTTTAGTGCATCCCTGATCTAATGCAGAGCAGGTAACTAATATATGTAATTCCACCAACCAGTCATTATCTTAAGCTTTTGGCCAGTCAAATGTGATTTTAAAATGCTGCTGCCAAAGTGAAAGTAAATAATACAATTTCTTCTTCACAAGTTCAAGTCATCCTTCTGGTTACAATAGAGGCTTGTCATATAGGGTTTTATTAATTCATTGATAAATTCTGTAGCTAAAGGCTATGCTACAAAATAAACTGATTAAATGTATGCAGTGCTGCATCCAATTTTCCCACCAGCTCTACTATCCAACGAGTGACGTCCTGCTTGATGTATGACTGCAGCTGACGTCAGTGCACCCGACAGGCTAAAAACACCCAGAATTAAATATTAGGACTTAAAATAAAACTTGAAATTACCGTATAGATATATAGGATTAGAAGAGAACATGAACATGACTAATATGCCAATAGTACCCTCGAGGATGTTTAGGGTAAAATCACACTAATAACCTGAGGCAACATGTCAGCAAGCAAAATAACATTTTAACTCGGGGTGGAAAACATGACAACCACAGTACCATTGTACATTAACAGATTATTGTTTCAGATATGACATTGCCCAGTAACGGTAGCTAACAAGCAAACGCCAAATAATTTATCATCGTAACAAATGAGCTATTCAAGGAGAGAGGGCAAACATTTTAAATATTGACCAACATTAATGCCAACGTTGTGTTACACACATCTGCATCTGCAAGAGTAACGTTAGCTAGCCAAATCCGCTAACATTAGCGTTAGCTTGCGAATTTGACTGGCTAACGTTAACGTTTACTGTAAAGCTACAAGTACCATTCAAAACAAGGTGCACACGGGATCACGAATGAATCAAAGTATGCACATTTATAAAACTAGCATTAGAGCTAAATGTTGCCTCAGCGCTGTCATTGATGTAATATAACTATTGGCATTTGGTTTAGCAACTTCAAAAACATCTAGAGTTGTTGTCATTAATTGACTTACAGGGCTAACGACATTAGCTAGCCCAAATTTTGGGAGCTAACGTTTATGTTACTTGCAAGTTAGCTATCTAATGTTGACAAACATCGCCTTCGTTTTTCGTCCGTAACACTTGAAAGTTTTAAGGAACAAAAAGCCAAATTCTAAGTCTAGATAACTTAATGATGATTATGCTAAAGCTTTAGCTACCCACATAAACTCACTTTGTCTAAGATACAGTGAAACTAGCCGCTAACTGATGTTAGCTAAAACGTTAGTGAGCTAGCCATGTCATGATAGGCCGTCCAAGTCATGTTTAGCTAACTGTTAGCAGCAGAGAGTTAGCCTCTGAATTATAAACCAAGATCGCAAACTCCCAAAGTGGTCCAAAAGTTTTGTCATTATTAATGAGCACGGTCTGCAAGGTTGACAGCTAATGGTCAGAGGTTGATTCTCCGACCTGGGCTGGGTCCGTGATAACCTCACCTCTTTGGGTACGAACTGGTTCTCCTCGCTAGGCACCATTTCCATTTGTGCGACAGTTTAGACAAGCATTTATCCGGACAAGGATGTCAGCGAAAAAACTTTGCAGCGGTAAACACAAACATTGTTTGTGTCCTGTTTGTTGTAAGTTTGGATGCTTGGATAACTAAGTTAAACTTGACAAAACTTGTAGGCTTATCAAAGTGATCGCAACACTTTCGGTTGCACTAGCCAAGCACAAAGTGTCCTGCTATAAATGGAGAAAAATGGCCGGTGTTTTACTCCGCGAGACTTCACTCAGGAGCTCTGGCGTCACATTCCATCCAGACAAGCGTGCGTGATGTGTGCGGACACGATGACGTCGGTGTGTGTGTGTCTGCATTTTTAAAAGGACAGCGAGGAAAAAAACACAAAAACACGGCGTTGCTGGTTTAACCTGTGTGAGGAGTGATGTAGGTCAGTTAGGCAATGCTTTCAATTTGATCACCTCAATTATGACAGATTAAACTGAGTGAAGCGCACCGCATGGTTTCATAATGAACATTAACTGTTCCCGTTGAACTGAACAGAAACATTAGAAATACTTCACAAACCCACAACCTTGCTCATAATTTCTATTTATAAAATGTGAATTATGCACAGGGTCGTACTGGTCATTTGCACCACCGGGCCAGTCTTTGCACATATGCACTGCAGACTAGGAAAGTGCGCTCAGTAGAGTGCAGATGTCCACCAGGCAAAGCAAAAATATTTGGATGTAAGCCTTTTGTAATCACCAACTTTTTTTCAGAAACAGTAACAGATTGCAATTTTATTTATTTTGTAATATTATATGTTAAATTGAAGTAGTTCCTCTGTGTTTCAAAGATATTCCTTCCTATGTTCACAAGAATGGGACAGACATTAGGTCACTTTTGACCACCAACATCTAATCAGCTTGTTCTCGAGTCCAAACCGCTCTTTGTGCCAAGTTTGAAGACATTGCCCTAAGGTGCTCTTGAGATAGGATGTCCCAAAACATAATGCTTCAGGCCAGGGCTGTCGCCAGCAAGGAACCATAATAAAGTATTCTCAAGACTTCTATATCACAGAGGTCCTTCAGCATACAGCCATGAATGTGTACCAAAAAAACACCCATACCTAAGAGTGGACTACTAACCAAGCCAAGTGGAGAACCCCTCCCCTCAAATAAACTCAATAGATTCACTGTTGAGAATATTAATTCTTGATTAATCAACATGTCACTTGTTTATGAAGTCTCCCATGAGCAATGGCTGACAATGAGTGGCTGTTAAGATTGTTAAAATTAGGGTACTACTTTTTATATTATTGTACATTTTGTACAACTTAATACTGCAGTGTAGCGGCATCACTTAAGAGCAAACAGTTAGAAACACGTATTTCACATTGTCACCTCACAGCAAGAAGGGTCACAGTTTGATAACTCTCTCTCTCTGCATGTTTGCATGTTCTTTCAATGTTTGTTCAGGTTTATTTTTGGTGATCCGGATTTCCTTCCCCATTCCAGGAACAAGTCAGGTGGATTGACTCTAGACCAGGGATACTCCGCTTGCTTTGCCTGGGGCCACTTTTGCAAAATAACAGGAGTTGACAATTAATACACAAACATAAATAATATTTATCAGATAAAAAAATAAACTTAAACTTGTCTTTCTTTTAATGAATTGTTTTCAAGTTAATTGACATTAATTTAATTTATTAACTAAATTAACTTAATGCAAGGTTTGGCACAAGGCATATATCACATATTAATCTGATATTTTTCTGCATTAACAGCTGCAATTGCATTTTAGTTGTAAATGCTTTAGTAAAATTTGTTTTTGCAACATTAAACCGTGCAGGAACATCTACCATCATGCAATTACTGAAGTATTGGAATGATTTCTAAACATAAACCATAAACATAAACCGCTCCTGCCAGGGACAGGATGAATAGCATATTTAAGCTATTTTAGTGTGTGTAGGCTGATATGCAGCTTCCCAAGCGACAGCCAAGGGACATTACTGAACATTTTGCTAATGTATAAACAAACAAACAAAAAAATCTCAGTGAGAATCAATTTATTTTCATTTTTAAGTAGAAAATGATTGGAAGGCCACCAGCACCTTATTGGGGCCAGATTTGTACACAGCCAATAACACGTCATATTTCCATCATGAATTAGGGATTTGACAGCACATTTTTGCACAATTTTAATTGATGACCATAAAATTGTAAACAACCCCATGTGTCCTTCAGGGAATGACATATTCACAGATGTACTTCTTGAGGCTGCGACACACCTCATCATACCACTTTCCCTGTGCAACTACTGAGAGAGCAACGCAGCTCTCCCTCTTCGTTCCTGTGGGCTGCTTCTTGGAGCGGTCCCAGTTGAAGTAGCTGACTGGCAGACTGTTGACATCAACATACTGGCCCTCTTTCACTATGTCTGCCACACCGATCCAGAAGTCCTTGGATCCCGGAGCACTCCTCTTTGCATAGTCTCTCAGTTCATTGTTTTCCATCAGGTCCCGGGGCGTTGCAAGAGTTCCCCCCTGTGCAATACAGTCTTCATTTGCTTCATGGTAATGTTTGGGCTCCTCAATTGTGAGATAACACTTCTTGTGAGCTTTGATGCCACGGAGACAAACTGAAAACACAAAGCACTTCCTTCATGAGTTAATGGAATTGTAAATATTGGATTATACAACAGTTAGTTCCGACCAAGTAATTTGATTGGATGATACACATTCCTTGAGTGCTGATACAGAGTACAACATCACTGGGACCTTTAACTACATGTATTATTATTATTATTATTATTATTATTATTATTATTATTATTATTATTATTATTATTATTATTATTATTATTACTACTACTTTAATTGCAATACTAATACTTTATTTTTTGAATCCCCCTTTTTCTTCAACAATTTGTAACTATTCATTTAGCCATATTTGTTAACTAACCTTAGTCACATTAGCCAAGAAAGAAATACATTTGTAGTATTTTTATGATTAATTGTTGTAAGTCTTATAAAATTCTATAAAACAGAGAAGCAAAAAGAAGAAACAAATTGAAAGACACACACAATTTAAAAATAATAATTTTCCTTGATACAGTTGAGTTATTGCACAAATGATTGACATTAAAATAACTTATTCATATAAGAATTACAATTTGTGCAATAACTCAACTGTGCAACATTGTTATTTACATCATTATATATTGTAGCATGTTGGACAAATATAAATCTTACACATGTTTTTTGTCATTTCCTATTTCTCCCTCAATATGTTCCAATTATATATTGTAGAATAAGGCACATATTATTTATACATATCTTATATGAACAGATTTTTGTTATACTATTTCTATATTATTTTTGTTATATACTGAGGTAGGATGTAAATATATTTCACATTTTTACATATATACTTGGCTATTTTCTTATAATTCTCTATTCTTATATATTTTTCTATTCTTGAATAGGACCATCTGCAATGTGACTAATTTCCATCCAGGGATCAATAAAGTATTTCTGATTCTCATTCTGCAATTCATCCTTGTGCTTGGTTTTTTGGATACTATGAGCATTGCTGCCCTCTGTTGGTGATTCAACACACTTAGAGGTTCAAAATGTGGTTACCAATTATCTCTCAGCGATGTTCACACTCTTGCTCACTTGCCTCAATCAAAAACTAACACTGGGTGAACAAATAACCTAAAATAACCTAAAGTAACAATCACTGTCCCACAATTTATTTCTTATTTATTTATATTTTTAAACAAATATAATGAACTGACTGCCTTTATCTACTCCTCACTCTTTAACCTTCCTTTATCTAGTGAGGGCAGTACCTGTCTGCAGTGCTTGCATCTCTTTCAGTGAATTCACCTCTTGCCATAACCTCTCCAACTGGGACTTCACATCATCATCTTCTGCAGCTGCATTTTGACAAAGAGGCAAGAAAAAAACACAGGTCAGATGATCACCTTTAGAGAACATACTATTCACGAAATGTGTGCAGTGTGCATATTTTACCTCCAGACTGGCGAGCTGACACGGCCTTCCTGGTGCGAGATGGACGACTGGAGCTGAGGTGGAGCAGAGAGAAGCACAGAACGATGAAGACAGGGAGGGCCAGACGTGCCATGTCTGATGCCAGGGGATCCTACAGGACGGGACACAGTGGCACACCTTGTACTGCTGTGAAAGGAACCAAAATCACTGCAGGCAGCTCAATATATACTAGACCCAGTGTGTGCCTTTCTGGGTTCTCTGCCTGCATTGGCTCCAGCTCTGTTTGTTTTTGTCCAAACATCAGGAGGAGGTGAGAGAGGTATAAGGGTGGAGTGGCAAATAATGACTTCCTTGTGTCTGGCTTTTGATAAATATTTACTCGGGACAAGGCGCGCTAAGCAGTATTCCCTTTCATTTCATAAACAAACTGGAAATTCATTGACTGCCTTACTGTTACAGAGTGTTCTTCATCACATCCAACGCTCCATCTCAGTTTTGGACAAGTGAAAAATAATGTTACGCCTTTGTGTCAACTCAGAAAAAAGTGCCAACATGTGTTGAACTGTCAAATGATACCACGCAATAGCAAATACACTATAAAAAGTGTTTTTCAGTAGTAATTGAAGTGATGTTTTGAATGAGTCCCATTCAGATTTCTGCTGCTTTTATTTACAACTGTGAGTGGTTAAAAACAAGCATTCGAGTAAATGTTGCTGCCGCTTATTCACTAAAAACTCACACAGGAATTTAGCTGAGTCAACTAATCTTTTGTCATTAAATCAAAATAAATATCCAAATTTTATTTATTGAGGTTAATTAACATGTCAAGTATTTATTTTCAGAACCCCTCAGAACTTATATCCTGAAGTCTTTTGGCTCAAAATAATGACTTGAATTAATGTACTGTACAGAGTTCAATCAACTCATTAAATCAAGTTTCTAAAGAAACATGATCAGCATAGACTTCCCAGCATGCCCTGCTCTTCTGAGAACCTTATTTGTCATAGTCTGAAGAAAACATAATTGAAAGAAACTTGCTTTTTGTCTCTGATACACTTTAAGATGAGTCATGCTGCTTATTTTCATGAATGAAAACACTGCAGACAGTGATGAAGGTCAGGATGAATTCAGTCCACTGGAGCAGATTCACATATTGAACAAAGTAACCTGAACAGCAGCTGCTGCAGCTCAAAGTTCTCTGTGTGAATTGAAAAAAACTAATGTTTCGAACTGAGAAAATGTAAAAGGAAATCAAATTTGTTCGTCCATCAGTGCAACTGAGTCATCTTTGGTTCAACTTAATATCTAAACTTAATTAACATAAAGTTTATTTGACAAGAAAAGCGTATTTGTTTTGAATCATAACAAAATCACCTCAACATGTCTTTTTATATTCAGTCACTGTAACATTTTTTTTAATTAAAACAAACAGTTTAGTTTTTACAGTGTAGATATCCTTTCAGTGTTTCAATCACACAGACTTCTAGTTGTGTAATCTTTAAAAATAAAGCTGCTATTAGACCAGAGGAAGTCCAGCTCCCAGCTCAGGTTATTTTTAGAGTGAGATGTTGTCTAAAGATGGAGGGGGGGAGCTAAATAAGAAAAAGACATTTGGCATATGGGCTCAGTAAAGCAACACAACTCTAGAAACTACTCTAGTATGTTCTCCCATTTTACAGTCTTCAAACTGTACATTTCTTAGCACTAACTTTCATTAAGGTTGTAGTAAATAAAATATTTACCCCCTAAGGTAAACATTCCCTGGAATAATTTATTATAACCAAACATGGTTGTTCATGAAAATCTACATCTATACACCTTCTACTACAACATGATCTTCTAAATGTGCTAATTTCCTGCAAGTTATGGAAACTGTTAAAATAAAAAGACAAGAGAATAAAATATTTCTTTTGTATTTACTACATACAGTACATGTTAAAAGATGTGAAATGGCATGCAAACATCTATTTAATTTAGGCCAGTGGTTCTCACACTTTTGAGAGATGCATTATTCATTTATTTAAGATGTTTTAGGCTTTACTCTGTTTTACAACGTGTGAAAAATCTGAACCAAACAACTGAAACCTGAACTTTACTGGGGTGGTGATTTACTCTTACTCTGATTTAAAAACTAAACTAAACCACTAAAACTTTCTTAAAGTTCCTAATTTGATTTGTTTTTAAGTTATGTGAGGAAAAGTTATGTACAGAAAATACTGCTACTACACAAAACAATAAAATAAATAGTTTTTTAAATATACCATAATTCCAAAGAATAAATCTGAAAACTTTTCACCGAACTCTTGTTAGAGTGCCACAGATCTCTAGACCATTATTTGAAAATACTTATCACTGCTCATTAAATCTATTTTTTTCTTACATTTGTGCACATGATAAACATGGACTCTTAGATCAACTTCCACCACAGAATCTAATGTGATGTGGAAAGAACGGCCTCCAACAAGGGTGTGAATCTCATGTGAAATTAATTCAAACACTGAACAAAGACAAAAACACAATCACTAAATACTTTGCAGATAAATTTATTCAAGTAAACAGAGCTGTACTCACAGAAAGTACACAACAAAAAAGTGACACAAATATACGACCACAGGTAAACCATAGTTTATAAGGAATCTTGTGAGCACACTACAATGCTAAACACTTCTTTAGACATGTTTTTTTCTTTTTTTTTCTTTTACAAGGCAATGTGAATGCACACACTCAGGAACATGCTCTCTTTCACTCTCTCGCTCTCTCTCTCTCACACACACACACAAACACAAAAACACGCAAACATACCTGACATTAAAGGCATCAAAATTGAGTGTCTACACATCATTATCCTCATCAGTTTCTAAATCTAATACCTTTAGTAGCCTCTTCGCATTCAACTCCAAAACATGCAGTGTTACTCCTGTTAGTTTTACTGTTACTAAGTTGATACAGTTTGAAATTCTTAAAATGGCAGGATTACAAAACAGTGACTTGTTTTATTGTTTTAATAGTTGAGAAAATACTTTTGGATATATACTCTGGTTTCACCTTAATAATTCAAGTGAAGTAGTAAATAATTCAGATGACTCGCCGAAATAAAATAAGCATGAGAAAGAGTGAAAAACTTTGTTTGTACTTTGATAAATGAAAAACGAAAAACCAATCAGTCATCTGTTGTAGGTGAGTGTGAGTGCCAAAAATATTTGTTCCCTGCCAACTGCTCTTCTCCTGCATTTCATTAACAAGTTGCAGATGTGCAGTACAGCAGAGGGCATCACACTTAAAATAAGTGACACATAGTGTTGCTTATACCTAAATCACCCTTCTTTTATACACCAGCTCATTGTAAAAATAATTTACACGTTGGAGTCTTACGGCACTTTTGTTTGAGAGGCACCAGCGAGTAAACAACTTTGGTCAGACAAGCTAAGCAGAGACTCCTCAAACCTTCAAATGCAGTCTGACAACTTCATGATCCTCCACTAAGAAAATCATCTGGAATTTACTGATTTATCTGCATATATTCAGCAAGATTTTGACACAGATATTAATTTGAAACTGTTCTGTTTAATGCCAGTGTTTACAAATCATACCTGCCCATAATTGTATCACCATTTATTATGTATTTTGGTCAAAGTTCTGAATATACTCTCAAGTGGGAAAATAAGTCAGAGCTCTGGTGGCAGCATAGATTCACCTTTTATGATCAGGCAAGGAAGAGTCTAAGTTTAAGCATCCGTTTTATATTCCAGTTAAAGGGACACTTCACCGCAAAATCAGCATGTGTTTTTCCTTTTACCTGCCGTGCTATTTATCCATCCAGTTAGTTTTGGTCTGAGTTACAGAATTTTGGAAATATCAGCCATAGAGATGTCTGCCATCTCTAAAATATAATGGAGCTAGCACTAAATGGCAACTACCTCTAGAGTTGCATGAAGACCGACCAACCAACAAAATTATCTGCTTCTGTACCTGCATTCAGATAGAAGACCAGAAGTGGGTATGCTTTATAGCGGAAGTCACATAAAACTGAGCAAATGCTTTATTTTTTCACCACTGGCAATAAAATTGTGCTTTCAAAGCATCAAAATGATTTCATACTGGCATACAATGAATTATGAAATATATTTCCACATCCTCATACTGTATTTTTCACGTCTCTCTCATTTTATATTTATAGGTATCATCCTACTGCAGCCAATCATAACACATAAGAGTTTCAAAAAGGAACCAATACCATATTGGTTAAGATCACACAGTTAATGGTTCAGATGTGTTAAGGTGGCTCAGAAATATGATTGTTATTGTCATTTTTAATTGTCATGTCAAACACATGCAGGCCTGATTTGCAGGCAGACTCCTGAGGGCATTATTCAGCTCAGGGGTCATTACTTGCGTAGACCTGATCTAACTGGATAAATAGCACTACAGGTAAAATGGAAAAACTTCTTGATTTAAAGTGTGAACTGTCCTTTTAAAAATACTTTTTTTTGTTGGTTTGTTCGATGCAAACTTCACACAAAGAAAGCAGTTCAAGTATCAAACACTAAGTAGCTCAAAGGCACTGGTGATCCCATAATATTACACAGTTGGCACCTAGGAATAAAATATCATGCACCTATCTACACATGTTGGCTTATACATTACTACTGTAACAGGAGGAAATGATTCACTCGCTTAGTTGGTAGCATCAAAACACTTTCTCAAATTTTCTCAAATGTATATCAATTGTTTGCTCTCATTTTACAACTGTCATCTCTGGGGACAGACATGATGTGACACTTCTGTGCTAAATCTGGTTTTAAGAGTGCGAGTCAGCAGGTTTAAATGCTTACTCAGTCTTTAATTCATTAATTTAATTAAGTAATTCATTAAACTGCTGGCAGATATAACTAACTGTTAAATGGACACAAACCTATTCACATATTTGGCTAGCGTTACAACACTTCATAATACAGTAAAGAAAATAATACTACTATTTTGAGAATGGCACTTGCATGTGTTGCCTGGGTGACAAACATGTTGTTAGTCTTCGTTTAGCCTCAAAAATTTGCTTGACCCATCAGCATCAGACCCATCACAAAGGCAGGTAACAGACAAGAGGCACAAACATATTCTGTACATACATACATTCATGCATACATGCATACAGCACATGCATACTGCACAATACTGTGTGGTTGTGTTCCTCTGTGGCGAGTGCGTGTGTGTAGCTTCTCCAGTCTCTAGCTGCGTAGCAGTGGGGTTTGTTGGGTTTAATGGATGAAAGGCATTCGCTCCTTGCTGTCATTGTCTCCCTCGGGCTCCTCTTCTTCCTCCCCTGCTTCGCTGGTCTCTGTGCTGTCGCTGGCCATCTAGTGGTAAAACATTACTCGGATATCATTAAGTGTAGACTGAGGTGAACGTAAACATGAGCTGACATCAAGTGGTACAGTGAACGTGTCCTCTGCTAATGGGCAGCAGTTTAAATGGTCCGTGCTTTTAATATGAGCACTTCTACACATCTGACAGTTTTTTTTAGGTTTGATGTTGAGATCACCATGGAAACAACTGCTACAAAACAGGAGGAATTCCTGCTCATTGCCTCCTTATGACCCTGTCTGGACCTGAAAATATGCGGTAGGCATCAGAAATGTCAAAATGAACTATATAAAAAAAAAAAAATACCACCCTATTAGTCAGCCAGCAAATAAATAAATATCTACAGAGGATGTGGATCCTTTCCCATGGCGGCTGCCATGTTGCACCACCTTGTTTCTACAGTAGCCCAGAACGGACAAACCAAACACTAGCTCTAGAAACAGCCTTTCACAAGTCTCATGGCCACCAGAGTTTATCTTACATGTTTCAAAATGGAAGGTGAGATGACGTGTTTATCACCTGCAAGCTCACTAGATGCCACTAAATACTACACACTGGTCCTTGAAAAAGATATTTTCTCGCTCTATATGGACTATGCAGATGCATAGGGCCCCTAAAGTCACCAGGGGGCCCCCAAGTAGTGTAATGCAAGTCTAGAGATCAGTGGGGAAGCTCTGGGAACATCATTTATGTGAGCACACCTTGTGAGACTGCTATTTGTTCTAGTAAAATACGATTAGTTAAGTTAAGCTGGAAATTTGTATTATGGATGTATTTGTTTTCAAATATTCTTAGAGAGAAGAGGTGCTGGGTGTGTTGGATATATGCATTTCAACAACAACTGGCGGACTGTGCTCTTCCCCTCCATATATTTTTCATAATAGGGTTAATTTGAAAACTTTGCTGACTTTTTTCACGTTTTATGTGGGCTGGACATAGCATGAATAATTATGTTAGAAAAAAAATTGTTCCTAATATTAAAATAACTTTAAGGAAAATGCGGCATCTGTCTCATTTATGCACATATGGCAGATGTAAATCCTGTAAGCTTTCAAGAGTTTCTTGATGTAGGGGAGCCCCAGTGTTGCCTATTTATTGGCATTTTCTGTAGGTGAAATTGCAAGGAGTCAACTTGTAATGTTAAATTTGAATTTGAGACAAAAAAATATTAAAAGAGGTTTTCACAGTCCCAGCCTCTTTTCCTTTTAAAGTGCAGCAGATTGATGCATTTAAAATTTTTAATGCATGCACCAGACCACTGTAGAGAATGTGGGATTCCCCCACCATAGTTTCACAAAATAGAGGCTCCAAAACAACATTTTGCATAGGGCCCCAAAAAGCTGGAAACAGCCCGGCATCATCCTCTTACATTTGCAGAGTGAACTCTACACTGGCTAAATATTTTCTTTAATCTTCAGTAGCCTAACTCTGAACTTTTGCAAAACTGATTCTATTTTGTGCAACCTTTACTCTGCCAGTTTATTGCCATCTTCCTCCTCTTTCCTCATCATGTGCCCTAAATCATCATTTGGCCTCATGCAAAAAAACACTCATATGAACAGATAAAGGAGAATTTTCTTGGATCTCAAATTTTCTCTTAGGTACAAACATAGTCTCCATGATGGAGGCTTCCCCTTGATCCCCTCCTACAATTGTAGTCATCAATTGCAGCGCTGTGGTGAGACTTTTCTGCTCATATCAAACTATTTCTTCTTCATTTTAGTGACAGTAAGGGCCTCAGGTGACACAGCATTAATAGCACTTATTATTTTTCCCATTACCTGATATTAGCTGCAGAGGCTGTGAAACTTTTAGACTTTCATTTATGGATATCTGAAAGTTTCCTGAAGTTATGAGCTTTTGCTAAATCTGACATGGCACACTTGTACGAGCCCGCTGTAGTAGATAAGAACAGGAAAAATGCTCTTGAGTAGTGAGCTTCCAGATTGCAATCAACTTGACTAACCCTCCTCTTCCAAGATTGTAGGAGACGCTACAGTGACCAAAAAGACGAAAAGCCGTATTTTGAGCCAGTGTCTGGTTTGTTCATTCTGGGCTACATATGGCAGTGCAATATAATGGACTCCATGAGGACTTGTGCCCTCTGTAGATATAAACAGCTCATTCTAAGGTAAAGAAAACACATTGCTTCCTATTTCCAGGTGATTATACACTAATGAAAACATACTTATGAATATTATATTCTATTTCTGGTATATTCTGCCAATAAATCCCTGTAGATCTTGAACACTAAACCTTTAAGATCATTCCTTATCAAGAAATGGGGCCCAATGACCCAACTACTGAACAGCCCTGTCTATTGATGTATGTATGTTTTTTGATAACTTAAACTGAGAATCAACAAACATAAACTGTTGTTTTTACCAAAGGGGTGGGAGTCTTCTCAACATCCAGAATGAGTTTTCCTATGTTGCCTCTGTCATGAATTCTCTGCATGGCCTCTTTTACCTGAGAACAAAACAACAATTAACTTACTTTCAACAAGCTGAACTGTTAAACACGAAAAGGTACAACTGTGATACTTCATCTCAATATTGACTCTTATTTCTAAAATCTGAAAACAGTATGGCTGTTTCTAGTAATTAAAGTAAAGAAGAAACACAAATAAAAACTATTAAAAGTAGTTGGTTTATTCATACAAACAAAATTTAGGCAAGTGACAGTTTAAAATAAATTTGCTTCTTTCCTCTCTGTGGTTAGCGTAGTTAATTTAAACCAAACAATTGTTATAAAACAGTATTATTGTGGTTGTACATCTAAAACATCTCAGCTTCCTGTGAACTCGAGTTACATTTTTAATGTCTAAAACAAGATTTGAGCTGTAATCTTTCTATAGTAAGAACGTAAGAAACGATAAAACCTCTCCAACAGGAAGCCTGCTGTAACCCTGAAAAGACACGTCAAAGCACCTGCTGAAAAAAATGTCTTTTGTTAACTGAATCCTCACAAAGACACTTCTGTAACGATTTCCTGGTCAGAACCACTTTTTCAGAACAGCTTTAATCTAAACTTAGTCTGTGAAAAAAGCTAATGGCCTTACTGCTGGCTGAATGATGCTGACTCACCCTGCTGGGTTACATTTGACATCACACTGCCAGTAGTAATGATGCAGGGTGGGTAATATTAATCACATAAGTGCGCTGCTTCATTTACCTATAATTGCAGGAACAATATAAGCTATAATTTGCAACAGAGAGTTGATTAACCAGCTTCACACTAGAAATGCACAGTGGGCTCTAATGACAAATGATGTGAGTAATAAATGTTTCAGCAGAAGACATTATATATTCTTCTCATACAATTTGAAAGTGCATCACATGCTGAAAAAACAAATTATTTTAGTATTAATTTTCTTGGAAAAGCTTACACCAACATACTCCTCAGGTCTGAAAAGACATAATAACCACTCTTTATTTTTGTTTCATTCATGCAAGCATCGATGAAGTACGAAATAACTTTATTTAAACTTTGGTAAGTTGATTTATTGAATACTTAAATGTAACATAAGACACAAACTTCTATCAACTTTGTTCTAACAGTGTTGGACTTAATTATCTTCTGCCCACTTCTTCTCTACTCCCACCATCTAATTACCTCACTGCCTTTTTGAAATATATTTAGGCAGTGATGCTTTTCATTGTCTATGACAGCAGAAATATAAATTCAGAATAACCTAAATGGAATATAACATACTAAATCAAAACTTATTTTTATCTTACAAACTAAAGTAAGTATAAACTGTGGACAGTATTGCAGACTGGCTCATTGTCAGCAGAACTCAGAACCCAAAAATCATTTTATATTATGCAACAGTACATAGACTGCTCATATTTACCAACACGGCAAACCTTCAATTATGAAGTGATGACAACTTTTAAGTGGAAGAGTTTTTGTATTTTTGTATAGCGTTCATAGGGGAAACTAATACTTAACCTTATGGCTATGACTAATGATTAATCGTTGATTATTTTCTCAGTTTAATCGAGCCAATATCATGTTTTGTTCATAACCCAAAGATATTCAGTTAACTGTCATGGACGACTGAAGAAACCAGAAAGCATTTGCATTGAAGAAGCTGAAATTTGAGAATTGTGACTTTTTGTCTTGAAAAATAATTCAAACAGTTATCCAAATAGTTGGCAATTAGTAATTTTATAGCTGACAACAACTAATCGATTAATCAATGAATCATTGCAGCTCTGCTAAACTTTTTAAACTGGACAATCTATGGCTGACTATTATCTGTTGCCTGGGTTCAGACCATCAAATCCGCCCGCTCCACCGTCTTTACTGAGGGAAAATGGATTTTTTTCAGGCTATATTGTCTATATTCTTCTAGTTGGCAAGAGGACAATAAAAGTAAAGTTTGTTTTGAGCTATCAGATTTAAACTATTTTGAGTGCACTGCAATTGTTTCATTACTGTGATTCTGGTTTTAGGTCCAACGACATACCTCACAGGTCAAAGCAGTAAACAATGAAACATCAATGCTGCTCATTAAAACCCGTCTGAATCAACTGCGTAGAGAACAATCGACACATCACAAAAGATTACTCGGGATGCCATATTTTGCTTTCTCATTACAGTCTACACAAAGACACATCTGAATGTGCCTCTTTGTCTGGAAACCATTGTGTCACAAGCATTCATTTGTTAAAAGAAACAGCGCAAATCAAGCCAAGAGCAAAAATAGGTCAGAAACTCGTTCAGCACTTTGATGCTAGGTAGCAAGTTTACAGAGGAGAAGGGATAACGGGCCTTCCTTGATACTCTCGATCAATCACTGTCATGTACTACATGTAGGATCACTTCTGTTTTTTGGTATCCAAAATAGCATTTACCTTGGGAGTAAGTATAACTCCCTGTGGTCAAACAACCTCCTTTTATTCTGTTTCAGTCTCGCAGACTCTCCAACTTTTTCTTTGCAGAAAAAAAAGGTTGCCATGGTCAACATGAAAACCTACGCCCTCTGAATTCTCCCTGCAGGCATATCAAAAATGAGGCAGGCTGTGCCCCTGACACTACATCCCACGCCATCCTCCCCTCTAATGAGATTCTTCATGGGCAATAGCTCCAGTGAATGGCCTGAGCAATCTGCCAAAGTTTAATGACAACAGTATGTGGGGAGTTTCCCATGAGAAATGAAAATCTGAAGATAGCAAAATATTCCCACTGTGACTGCAGACATAAAGTTCAGAGCAACTTAATTCAGCTGTAATACCTTTTATCCGAATTCTTTCTGAATTTTTTGGGTGTGATAAACATTTCACTTGTAAAGACAGAACATGTGTTGGCTGCATTCTGGTATTTCTGATGGGAGCAATAGGGCCAAATCACTCTCAGATTAAACTTTATGCTGAGGAAATGGTTGTAGCTTAAGTTGTAATGGTACCATTAGTCATATGTTGCTACTGGAAATGGAGATAAAACCACAGTCAGTAGCTTTTACCCTGTTACAACTACAGTTATGGGTCATAAAAGTTATGGACTAATATTGCCTGCTATCACCATAGTCTCAGTGACGTCACCTACAGGTTTCTGAAGAGCCATTGTGAGGCTCACAATGTGGTGGCTCCGGCTGTGGCCATCTGCGCAGCGCCTGCATCCACCAATCTCCCAGCTAATCCCAAAATGGGCAAAGAGGTGGAGTGTGGGCGGAGCTGAGGCAGCAAAATGAAGTGGTTAGCCACCCGTGACATCACCCATCTGTCACTCAAAGTGGCAATGCACTTATTTATACATTATTTTACGTTTTAATATGAATTAAACGGGTGAGTTATATGAAAATTCTCCTCCCTTCTGGGTGTCAAGAACGGGGAAATTAGCTATACAGATCAAAACCGTTCTTTGTACCAGACTGTAAACATGTTTATTTCTGCTGTACAGTTGGGACTTTTAGTATGAGGGTCAATGGTCTATTTTTGTCATCTGTGCTTTTTCTGCTAAACCAATAATCACAATAGTTTGTGATTAATTTAATAGTCAATTAATAATTGATTAATCGACCAACAAAGACAGGGCTGTTTGTTGATTTTGTAAAAAGCAGCTGCCCAAGTTACTTTACAAAGACAACAAACTGAGGACTGATCTGCTTGTTTGCAGCAGAGGAACCAGAAACATGCAGAATAATGTCAGTTATACAACCATGTCTGTGCCTACTCAAGACACATAGAGCAGTTATATGACACCACAAGAGAAAATATGAATATGATACTGAAAGGTAACACATTGTCTGATCGGGGATGGATGGACATCGCTGGCCACACATACTTACAGCATGTGACAGTCACAGTCATACGGGTTATGTTCAAAATAATTTGAAAAACTGCATGTTAGTTCAAATTTATTTGAACTTTGAAAATGTGACAGCCCACACAGTTCTTAGTCAGAAATGTTCTTATCAAGCAAATAAGTGAAAACACCAGTGTAGGTGGACCAAAGGTATGTGGTGGCATTAAAATCATCAAGAGGAACTTTTTTTTACTGTGTCTATCTATCATCTGACCAAAGGAGGAATATCCTCAAAGATGCTAACATAGCCAACGAGACATAAGAGAATACATGTGGTACAGGTTTAGATGTTCCTACTATCTTCTGATGCTCTGTCTAATGTAGACCCAGCACCTGGGATGTGAAAAGCTAAGGGCCCACAAAAGGGTCCTGTAAAAATACAAACATTAAGAGTGAAAAACGAGGAAATCAAGAGGCTAATTGGAAAACTTTTAAAGATAACATCTTTGTCCACTTGTCTGAGACAGTCTAGCCAGGACTTTCTCATTAGCTGTGGTCTCAGAGTTACACCAACTAATGAGACGCTCTTTCAGACGGACCACAACTACCAAAGTGTTTGAACACCCTTTATCGTCTCATGAAGGCAAACTTTCCAGTTCTGGGGCTTCATTTAATGATGTCCACCTGAACACTAATATCACGTAAATGTGATGCTGTAATGGGATATCTTTCAAATGAAGAGTTAAGGAGGACTGTCTGAACCCCAAATCAAACACCTGACCCACAAACAGTGGATTATAACATACTAACGGCTATAAAACATTCATCAGCTGTGTCCTCTGCGGGCTCGAGACATAAGGAAGCACATATTGCACTACTACTTGTTGATGTCTATGTGAAAAGTGGCTATTGTTGGCAAGGAAGCGATGTGACTAAAAACACTTTCTGTAGTTGGCAGTGTTTGGATAATAATCTACTGAGACCAGAATACACACGGGACATTAGAGAAAATGCCTCAGAGATTTCATACAAATAATACACACAGCAGCAGCAAGACAATGTTTAACTCCCTTTTCAATTCAGTATAGTCTCAACGGCGATCGCTCGGCCGATCCAAAGCTGATAATGTACATATCATGATTAGAGTAGGTGTGAATCTACTGTGCAAAGATTCCCCAGAAATGTAATAGTGGAAAACAGTTGAAGAGTTTATAGGAATCAGGAGTGAAGTGATTGGCGTATGGGGTTTGTGTGGGCATGATAATAATTGTGGAACAGGAAGATGCAACCTACCCACCATCTGTGGAAGAATGTCCAACAACAGCTGACAATGTCCCACAGAATGCAGCAGTGACAAACAACAGCTTCTATGCTGTCCAGGACGTTTGCAGAAAATCATCTCTCTATCATCTCGTTGCCACTGTGATCAGGAGGAAACCCGCCCCCCCAACTGGACCTCCAACCCCCATGAAAGAAATGAAATATTTAATTTATGTTATTTACCTAACTTACGTGCACTCGTTTTATTTCAGCTCAGTGTGAGAGCCTTTACTGTGTTTTGCTGTCATTTAGATTAGCGCTAGTTTCTCCTCTCCTCTGCTCTCTGTGTTTCACCGAGAGTGGAGCAGAGGAGGGACGTGGAGTAAAGAAAATATGGCTGTGTAACTCATTACATTACTCTAAGTGCAATAAAAGCTTCCCAACGACAACAGTTTATTTATGTAATCCGCCTAAAGCCAAAGATGGACAGATGTCGAACACAAAAGTCTGAAATTCAAGCCAAAATATCTGTGTTTTCTTTTTAACGCACCCAACCTGAATTTGGCAACAGTGGAGAGGATGCCAACAGCTCAGCTGCAGGGTTTTATTACAGTTTTCATGAAATGCGTTTCTGATGCCAAAATACAATTCTTTCAACATTTGGACTGGATCTTTTTACATTTACTTTCATGCATATCAAACAGGAAACGTGCTCCAAACAGCATGTCCGAAGTCAAAGAGGAGAAAGAAATCTATGATAAAAATGAATGTATATTATTTTGTTTGTAAAAAAAAAATGTTCTGAGTGGATCACTGGGAAATTAAACAAAAAATGGGAAGACTCCTTCAGCTGTTTGCTTGTTCAGGTCCAAACAACCTCCCTGTCACCCCACTGCCCATCCACCTCCCAAAAGCAGTCAGCCTAAGGGAAACACTGTGATCAGTTCATTTTTAATTTGACCATAATTAAGCTCACCATATTCCAGCCTCTGATCATCCCTGGCTCTTACCTCCTCCAGCGCCCATAGGGAGTCCACCACCGGCTTGATTTTCTTCTGGTCATAGAGACACAAGAGTTTGTCCATCACTGATTTCACAACACTACATTTCCCGTGTTTGAAGAGGAGGTTGAGGAGTGAGAATCCTGCTATGACTTTGTTCTCCTCATATAGTTTAATAGGGTTCACCTTCTCCACCTGCCACCACTGGAAAAAAACAAACACACAGAGCGACACGTTCATGCCAAGTGACTCATTTGTATGTGTGTTTCATTTGTCATGAAATGTTGATTGGACGGTATAACAGGGTACTGTTTCCTTCAAATGTTGATGACGAACTGCATCTCTGACTCACGGATTTTGCAAAGCTGAAGAAACTCTTTGTTTCCCCAGTTACCATGTTTGATGCGCCTGAAAAAACAAAAAGAAAAGGATTGCTGTATACCATGCAAAAGGCTGGACAGAAGTGACTGGTCAGTAATAAGTGGCCACAAAGCATGAAGGATGAAGGGTGAGGTGGAGGAAAACCAGTTTTCAGCACCTTTAGACCCTCAGATCTGTCCATGCATGTCTTTGCACATATTATAACTAAAACTAATGAATTAATCTCCCTCTAAGGCTGCTACCAGATGGAAACCAAAGTAATTAACAGAGATCAGATAAGAATTTGACTGTGGAGGACAATACATCTCATTTGCAGGCTATGGAGTATGTTTTATTCAAGTGAGACTCATTATTTCCTCACTCATCTTTAACAGTTCAGCATTATGGAAATTACACTAATTCACTTTCATGTTGAGAGTAAGACGAGGAGCTCGATACCACTCTAATGACTGTTTATTAAAAATGAAGTTACATCCAGAAGACGTTTAGCTTGGCTGAGTATAAAGACACAGACACAGGGGGAGCAGTTGGCGAGCTCTGTCCAAAGATAACAAAATGCTTAGAAGCACCTTATATTAGAGTTGGGTGGTTTGACGAATATATTGGCTATTGACTGAGTCTAGTTTTGGTTGTTTTTTTGGATGATTTTTGTCATTTTATTTTGCCAATTTAATGGTCTGCCTCACAAGTGGCTGACTCTCATTCAGCAGCACAGTTCACACACACTGAGCCGGAGAGCGATAACAAACTGAAGAGCCAGAATGTTTTCACATCTAACTCAGTGAACTGAGGGTTTCTTTGGTCCAAACCAGGGTTGGTGAAAGTTGAAACAGCAAAAAAACCAAGATGTTTTTAGTGAGTTATATTTTGTTTTTCTGTCAAGTTTGATTGAAGTGTATTTTATCATTTATATAATAGTTTATACAGTTTATAGTTAACAGGACAAGCACCAAAGGTGCGAACCAAATCAACAAAAATTTGACCAACATTAGCACTTTGAAAGCACGAAATGGAAAGACAATGGACACACTGACACACAGCAAAAGCGTTAGGTATTGGTCCTACCATAGAGGATGTAGGTTCCCAAAGGCTTCAGCAGAGTCAGGCCTTTCCCTGTGTTCTCCCCACACAGACAGTCCAACACAACGTCTACCCCTTCTGGAGAAATCCTGAAACATCAAGAGCAAAGTAAAGGCTAAGTCCACTGAAAAAAAGGATTCAGATAAAGTAATATACACACAAAAGTATAGCCTGAACATTAGAGCTGCTACTGTTTTTTATTATTATTATTTAGCTGCAGGTAACTCAGTTTCAGTTAATCATTGGTCCATCAAATATTAAAAGAAGTTCAATCAGCCAAACACCGTTTTCCAGAGTTGATGTCTTCGTGTGTTTTGTTTTGTCAAACTGACATCCCAAAACACAAAGATATTCAGTTTACAATGAAATGAAGATCCAACCAGAGAATGGTTAAAGTTTTGTTTTATAACTGGCTCAAATGAATAACTGATTATCAAAATAGTAGAGAATTTCCTTTGCATTATATGATAATAAAATGGATTGAGTGGATGAAATTGTAAAAGTGGGCTTAATCAAAACAGTCCGTCCAACACCACAGAGGAGACAGATGGCCTAGAAAGAATTAATGTACATGACTTAATTTGAAATAGAAATAAATGGATCACTGGGAGATAAAATAAATACATACAACAGTAAAATAAAGATGCCGGTCCATCATTGCAAAATGTGTTACAGACTGTTTGTTAGACAAAAGAAGCGATCTGATGACATCTCATTGGGCTTTAGGAAACTGTGACTGTTTTTTCTTTTTTTTTTTTTTTTATTTGGTCAAATGATTAATCCTGAAAATAATCGGCAGATTTATCAATAATGAAAATTAGTTGCAGTCCTAAAATAGCAGCAGATTAATTTTCTTATCCACTAATCAGTTAATGTACAAACTGTTCCCGCCCTACTGAACATGTGAGTTCATCTACAAACTTCTTTTTTTTTGTTTGTATAAAGTTCAGAGGCCAATGTCATACATTTACAATGACAGCCATATCACTGATCTGTGGCCTTCTTTATGACTGTGAGCACATAATATAAAAAATACAAAACTTTGTGTGTTTACATGCGTCCATATATTCAGTCTGTGATTCACACTCTGGAGCAGCTTCAGGTTTGTCCAATTATGGATTCATGAGATATGAACATTGATTCTCTGGAGTATTACTCTGAGGAAAAAGTTGCAGTATACAACCCACATATTTTTTTTTTTTACTCTGCCTACAGTTTTCTTATAAAGAACTTATTGATATTCTGCAAAGCCCACATTAAACATCCTTTATATCATGTTACAAAAAGGATTAATGTTCTTGTCGCACACAGAATCCATCCGACAAAAAAAAAACTTTGCCATAATGAGACTCATTAGAGGCACACATATGAAGGAATGAAAGGCATGTTATTATCAAGGCGACCCATAATTCCTTACTTTCTGCCTTCTGGGCCTGGACACCTGCTTGGCTAAACTGCTTGGTGGTCTTGTGATTCCCACCACGGTTTTTGCCTTTTGTAAAAAGACTAATTTAATTGTACTTTGCTCTTGATCCTGGGAAGAATGTGTGGGCCAGAGAGATGAAAGGCAGATTAATCCACAACCACTCTTGATATGTAGGCAGAAAGCATGAAACAATCAGTACTGGTGAAAATATATTTGAATCCCTGTGTATTATAATCTAAAAAATACAGTCACACAGGGTGTTTCATACATGTATGGTGCATGTATCCTGGTTACATGACTTACATTATTGCTAAAGCTGTTTGAATCAGAGTAGGCAGAAAGGAGAGAAGCTTCACAACATCTTCAAAAACAAGATTTAAACTTCCCAGCATAATTGCAACAAATATGTGTCTAATTACATCACATTACGGGCAGGTTTTTGCGACAGTGTGTTTCCTTTGTAGTGTGAATGGGCTAACAGCATGCTGTGTAGTGATTGAGATGCGCAGGGAACCAATGCTCAGACCTAATTGGCTTAGTTGTTCCACATTGCCAGTGCAGACCTCCGCCCTACACAGTGCTGCTGGTCTCTGAGATGAGCTGCGCGTTGCCATGGGGACCATGACCATACAAGACCAAATAAGGCAACAGGTAACATCTGCATCCTCACACAGCCCGCTCAGCACAGCGAGGTCCACGTTATCACATTAGCTCACATGTATCACACGCTACAGCCAAGGTCAGTTTGAACATTAACAAGTTAATGTTGCACAAAAATAAACTCTTCAAGCTCAAGCCAACCACAATAGAGACAAACTGTCCGAGCTTACTTTTTGATTTCTTGCATGTAGTCAATGTTTCTGTCAAAGAGGTGAGTCACCGAGTCTCTGATGGCTGCATGTTTGAAACATGAGGCGATCCCGAACACTGTCACATTAGGCACAGTGGAGCACAGCTGAGCCACAGCTTGACCCTGAAAATAACAAAACAATTTGCAACAATTTATCAGCGCCTGAGAACACAAAACAGAGGCAACAGTGCAATTAAATTATATAGAATTCCTATTTGCGTAATGCTTTGGTTCAAGTGGTTCACTTTAGTTGTAAGACAGCTCTTCTGCAGGTTTCAAGACTATTTTTAAAGACCTTTTTATGACCATATGAATGCAACTTTACACACTGTCCATACACACTGGCAAAATAGTGCAAAGGACTGGAGGAAAATCAAATTAAACTCTGGAGGTGACATGTAGTGACACCTTCCTTTGAATTTTTAGAATTCATTTCATAGTAACAGGTAACCTGTACTTTCATTGATGTTAAGCATCGCCTTTCTTTACTTGAATAAGTGATGTTTTGTTCAGTTTTTAGTTTTTAAAATGTGAACATTTGCTAATTTTTGTCTTCTTTTATTATGAACAAATACAAAAACTTAATCAGTTAATTGATTATTAATTAATCATTAAATCAATTGGCAACAATTTTGATAATCAATGAATCAGTTTGAGCATTTTTTAAGAAAAAAAAGTCAAATTCTCTGATTTAAGCTATGTAAATGTGATTTTTTTCTGGTTTCTTTACTCTTGTTGGTTAAACAAGACATTTTTAAAGACGTCATCTTTGGCTTTGAGAAACACTGATCGACATTTCTCATCATTTTCTGACATTGTACGAAACAAACAACTAACTGTTTGATCAAAAAAATAGTGGACAGATTAATTGCCAATGAAAATAATCATGAATAACATAATAATAATAATAATAACTTTTACCATAATAACCTTTCAGCATATCGTAAATACAGTGGTCTATGAGAAAACTAGATTTCTGCACCCTCTCTTAGCTGTTTTGAGGCTGTAGGAAACCTGACCTGTGACAGTAGACCAATCACAAGTCATCTCAGAGACTGTGCCAGTGACAGACTGGAGCTTCTGAAGGAAGAAACACTGCAGTCACACTGATTTTCCTCCGATGCCAATTCCTTAACTGGAAGAGCTCAGAGTTTCTGTTTATTTTTGGGATTAAATTTGATCTTCGCTCTTCCCTCTCAACCAGTCTGCAACAGCAACCCATGAAGGAGCTGATCGCGCTCGACTGTTTACTGTATGCTAATTAGTCTCTCTCTATTCATGCTGACTGCTGACTGGAGGAGAAATGCATTTTAAAGTGACTGTGAACATACAGAAAGAGTGAGCGCACACACACAGCTGGTGCTTTATTTTCTGCGTTTGCCTTAGTAAACTGAAGCTTGTCTGACAGGAGAGGCTTCGGACAGAGAGCATCCTACCAAAAACACTGGTATCTTACATCCTGAACACTATGAGACTCAATAATCAACTGTTTTTCTATGCCTTTCAGAGGAAACTATGGCCTAAAATTCAGATTTTAGATTTTTTAAGGACCTGTGGAAACCCTCTGTTTTGTGCTTCTTTGAAATATTAAGCATTTCTTTAAGAAATTCCCAAACTCAAATTACTCAAAAGGATGTTCAAGAAGTTTTGGTAAGAAATAATTTAAAGTCTAATCTATATTTTTGCACTTTTGCACTGTGACATAAACAACAGTAAACACATCACTTACAGTGAGACTCAGATGAAATGGCAGAACTCGTTTTGTGGCTGTGCAATAGTCAAACAAGAAACAGACTTACTACACCGCCTCCTGCTGAGTGAACCAACACTGACATCCCCTCTCGCAGATTGGCCACCTCAAAGAGCATCATATAGGCAGCGACAAAGTTCAGCAGGAATGCAGCTGCCTCAGCAAAAGTCATTTCATCTGGCATCTTGTAGACAAACTCCACTGGTGTGCAAACAACTTCTGCCCAGGCATTGTAATTCACAAAAGCCATTACTCTGTCGCCTATCTGAAAGACATGTGTTAGAGTAGCTGGATGAAAAGCAAGCAGATGCTGATGTGAACTAAGCATGTGGGACTGTGGAGGGCGTTATTAGCAGATTTTTTGATTGACTGAAATGGTTATCTCATTATTAGACTTACAGCACCTGTCTCTAGATTCGGTTACTGACATACACAACATTAAATGCTTCTTTAAAGGGATAGTTTGGATAATTTGAAGTGAGGTGTGAGTGTATTACCTACAGTAGATCACAATTGGTGTTTGGGGAAGCAGAAAGGAGCACCAGCACAGACGTTTATCGGTGTACTGCTATGGATGGGGTCAGCAACAAAATGTCTGCCTAAAAAAATCAATATCAATTTAAGTGAACTATATTTAGAATAGTTTCACTGCTTCACTTTGCCATCGGACAGCCTTTTCTAATTGTAACCCATGGTTACGATGAGCTAAATATCAATCTCTTCCAACCAATTAAACTCCATAGTCATTCTACCTCCCCATGATCAAGATCATGCTTGTCTACTGCTGCCTCAGTCTGGTACTTTGTTTTTGTTATTGTGTGACTTTGGTGTTTTAAAGGGATCATTTGGATTCACATTATTAACACAACAACAAAAGCAAACTAACAGATCAGGGCGGCAGTAGACCAGGAACTCATGTAAAATTATTGATTTTGTCAGTGGAGTTTGATTAGCCTGGAGAGAGAGATATTTGGCTTGTTATAATGACAGTTTCCTGTCACAAAATAAAACAAAAAATTTATGTGGACCTTTCTTAAGTTGCTAAAATTCCTTTTGCTGCTGACTCCACAGCAGTTCACTGTTTAGCTTCCATGCTGGTGCCCCTCTCTGCTTCTCCAAACTGGGGGCTGTTGACCACCATCTCTTGTGGGTAATACACTAACTATCAATAAGTACCTCATACAACCCCACTTAAATAATCTTAATCATTCCTTAAATTTCACTTACCTCAAATCCTGCTGTGTTTTCACCTACTGACTCTATTATACCAGAGCATTCAAACCCAGGGACGAGGGGAGGTTTTGGAGGATTATCAATAGTCCCCTGACGTACCATCAGATCCAGGAAATTCAAACCACTGCAACAAAAAATAAATAGGATGGTACCACTTTACAATAAATGTACCCTTATAAAGGATTTATAAAGGATTTATAAATGCAGAATTATGTTTTATGTGTTATTAGGTTGCAAACACTTTATGAATCATTAATAAACAATTACAAACAGGCTATAACAAAATTGTCATGCATTCATATCGGCTCACTATTTGGCAAGATCCAGATCCTTATTGTAAAATATACAACGGTGCGTGCTGAAAATGTCAAGGTGAACACATTTGCCAACACCTTATTGTATGAATCTGGTAATTTGACAAATGAAATCCATTAACCATTAAGATAAGCTGAGGGTGGTTAAATTCTAGTAATGTATTAATAAATACATGATGAAGCTGACAGGTGTTAAGTGCTGGCTAATGGAGAAGACAAAGTTGGCTAAGTCACTAGTTCTCAAACTTTTAAGCCCTAAACTGACAAAAATTAGACCGCAGACCCTCATTTTGTCCCAGGGTCCCTCCTTTCTTTTATTTTATTTTTAACTTGACCTTTTTTCCATTTTAATTAATTTGTCTGTATATGTAGGACTGTGTATTGCTGGGAAAAAATCACAGTTCTTCTGTTTATGTACAGTTTTCTTTTGTTTTTATTTCACTTGCTTTGGTGATGTAAAAATCTGTATCCCATAATGGTAAAGTCATTTCTGCCATTGTGTTTCTTATGGATGAAATTACACAGAAAAAAACACATTCTCCTTGTTGCTGGGGACTCCCTGGATCCCCCTCAGGGATGCCAGGGGCTCCCCGGACCCCACTTTGAGAACCACTGAGCTAAATGTGAACTCACTATTTGGCAAGCGACAGGTCACTGTTGCCCTTCTTATCTAATGTGTTGGAAAACCTTATTAATGATTATAAAGTGTTTACAACCTTGTTAATAACCTAATTATAAACTATTTATCAATCATTTATAAAGGTTGTCTTATTGTACAGTGGCAGCAATGAGATGCTACTGTTTGTTTATATTAAATTCTTGTTATTCAGTATTTGAAATGATATCAGGCATCTGAACTGTCTCTAAACACTCACAGGTATTCAATCGATAATAGAAATATTTAGGACTGCCCTGTGCTATTTATTTCATTATTATCAGCAATGAGTCACTGGCTGTACCACTGTGAAAAGAAGGCCATGTTGAATAATATTTTCCTAACTCTGAGTTTGCAAACACTTGGCATTTGTTCAGCTGTAATCTTCTGCAATAACAGGCCTAAACAATACTTTGTAAATGCAGCAATTATCAAATAGAAATTGTAATTGAAAATGACTCAATCTGCCTGAGAGATGCTGGATAGTCTGGCAACAGTTTGCTCTTCATTTTGCTTGGTGTGAATGTGCTCCAATCAACCTGCTGCACTAAAAAAGACCTGTGGCTTCATGACTGCGAACATTTCCAGTAAGCCCTGTTGTTCAGCGTTCATACTTGTCAGAAACACTGTGTGGCGTGGGAATGCAACGGGGAGGCCAGATTACAACACAATCAAATCAAAAAAAAAAAATATCTCTGACAATGTTCATATTTACCACGCTTTGACGCGGATCTTCACTTCACCCTCCTGGAGCTCGGGCATTGCCTTCTTGGTCACCCTGAGTTTGCTCAGACCTCCAAAACCTGCCAGAATCACCGCTCGCATTTCTTTGGCATCTCCAGTCGACTCCACGTTTTCTGTTTCCTTGCCCACGTTTCTGTCTATCATGAACTCGGTTTCCTCCGTCATATCTGCTCCTTCTTTAGCCATGTCGGAGACCTGCTGCTCTGCCGCTCCTCTCTCCTCCGCTGCTCCTCCTCGGGGCTCAGAGTGATGTGGTGTGCAGCCTGTGCAGACAGCCGCTGTGTGGATGATGGTTATCCATTGTGGAGCCTCAAATCCATCTCATCGGCTACAGTTTTATTCAATCGTGCGGAGTTCAAGGCCTGACTAAGTCCCCCCCCCCCCCCCCCCCCCAATCTAAATCACAGAGATACTGGTTAATTCAACTAAAGTTTGCCATTTCAACAATCTGGAACATAATTCAGGCTTGTGCATTGCTTTAGCCTGCAGCAGGTTAAACTATGAAGTGCACCACCTGCTGGTGAAGAGTGAAAACCTTCAAAGTCTGATAATGCAACTCATCCATGATGCATTTAAAATCCTTCAACAAGTGTGGTGCCTTCAGGTCCACGTGGAAATAAAAGTGAAGCATCGTACTCCTTATTTTGAATGATATCTGTACTGTACATATATATAAATATATACATACTCGGGAAGTAAAGGCCCTATATAACTGGAGTATGTAATCTGGATAATTATAAATAACAGAAAACATTTAGAGCTGCAATGATTAATCTATTAATCATCTATTAGATTAATTTGTACCTCTTTTGATAATACAGTAATTGTTTTGAGTCATTTTTAAATTAGAAAAATCTCTGATTTCAACTTCTTAAATGTGAATATTTTCTGTTTTCTTTACTCCTCTCTGACGGTAATTTTTGAGTTGTGGACAAAACAAGACATGTGAGGATGTCATTTTGGACTGGATCAACATTTTCACCATTTTCTGACATTTCATTGACTACACAACTAATTAATTAATTAAGAAAATAATCGACTGATTAATCAATTATGAAAATAATTGTTAGTTGCAGTCCTCCTACAGACCAAATAACTAATTGATTAAGGGAGAAAATGGTCAACAGATTAATAGATGAAAATAATTGTTACAGGAAAGATTTGAAATTATTAACTGTCCGTGATTTCTAACAGCTGCACATTTATATTTACAGTATTAACATTTAATACAGGTTGTATAATGAATCAAGTAAGAATCATGTGAAGGGAAAGGAGCTGCTTTTTATTGCAACTTGCATGATCAGTGAATAGGTACCATGAATACTAGGTCCAAGTGCAATCCAGTGGTTAGCAATCAAAATTAAGGTCAACTTTCATGGGACTTTAACATAAATTGTGTTACTGACATTGCAAAATCATGCTACACAAAATGATTTTTTGGTTTGTAGCAAGTCTTCACTATTCACGGTGGTTGTATTTATTACTTCCTCAACTGCTTATCATGACACCAGCATCATTATCAACCCTGAGAAGACCCCACATTCAGAGGAAACGATGACTTGACATTTAACTAGCTTTTCACCAAGTCATTTTGTGCGTATGGCAGCCTTCACCAGTTTTATACATCATCTCAGAGAAGATGCCTCACTTCTTAAAAAAAGATATCTTAGTATAATCTCAAATTTCCTTCACACTTAGAAAGTGTAACTGTCAGGGACAATGTATCTCTGCATTTCTGTGACTGGCACATTAACAATTATCATAGAATTTATTTTTTACACAATATTTTCTTTAAAACTGTACATTCATAACAGATAGGATGAACAAAGCAAAAGGTTGTGTGTCAACCATGGAGAGACTTGCTCTAATGTTTAGGAACGTCAGTGAATATTCGTAGGCCATGCATTCCTTGAATCTCGTCCTTGAGTGCCTGTGGAGAAAAACAAAACAAAACACACTAATGAGTAAAATTCAACTTTCACAAGTATAAACACATCTACAAGTGTAAACACTGAAGTTAAGAGGATAATCTTGCAGTCTGTGTACGATATGGACCACAGCACATGTCTGCAAGCTAAGTATACTATATGTTTTAGTGCAATTAATAAATCCAAATTTCAACTGTACATTATGACACATAGCTTAGTACTAATCATTATTTTATACTGCCACAGGTAATATGTCTGACTGATTGTTATATGACTTACCTTGTTGACTAGCTGGTGTTGCTGAATGGTCCTTTTTCCTTCAAACTCACTGGACTCTATATGGATCTCATACATGGCCCCACAACCACCTAAACACAGCACAGGATCACACAAACAACACAGTCATTTCCCAAATGTATGCTGTCACCATCAGGTTTCTACACAGCCTTATTTTAACAGATCTAAATAATAACAGGGTGTCTATATCATGGATGCATTAAATGTAGGAATGATTTCCTACCAGTTTATTAAGAAAATAGTTCCTGCATTAATTGAAGTTTTTGGTGCTTTGAATACCACATGCCACGTGTCATTCACGTCCATTAGGACAACAAACACCACGCGTTGTGTAAAATACTAATTTTCTGTGTAAATGCAATATTTAACGCCAGATATGAGTTTTAAGATGTGCAATTAAGTTTTAATCTGTCAACAAGCATAATTTTGTGGCTGATAATAATAATAAAGGTTATGTGTGACCTATCAAACGAACAATTACAAAGTGCTTTACAAGCCAGATGAAACTCGCACCAAATATGTCTAGATGGATGAACAGCACTAGAGGTAAAAGGAATAATATGCATTGTTGATCTTAGAGTGAACTGGATGTCAAGGGAGCATCTACTCCATCTAAATTTAAGTTTTGCTAGACTTCACTGAAGTTCCTGCATTCAGAACGGATGTTGCGTCATCCTAAATAACTAAATAACAATCACCATAGCTTCACTAAATAACGTGTCAATCACCATTGCTTCACGCAGCTAGCTAGCTCTCTTGGTCGATCTGAGTTTACCTGATATATCCACCACTTTGAGCGACGAGGCTAGCGGAAACTTCTCCTTCAGTATCTTTGCGATGCGGACTTCTCCGTCTGTTTGTGTGGACAACCATCTTTGCACATGTCCAGAAACAACAACCTGAGGAGGCACAAACGAGCATCAACTTTAGCAAACAGCTGTCAGTTAGCTTCACAGATGAAGCTGCAGCGCAAGGACCGATAATAAAATGTATTTACTTGATTACTGCTGAGAACCCGGAGGGCAGAGAGCACAGTGCTGCTCAAGCTTCGTCTACAAGCCAACATAGTGAAGATGTGTCGTCAGTTTAATCATGAGACGTTTATTAAATCCACACCGGTTACTCAACAAGTTGTGTCCGATGCATGTCCTTAACGGCTGCGTCTCAGCAATATGACGTCAGGCATCCGGGTACGTAAGGGTCGCTTCTTTTTTGTCTTTAACGGTCGAACAAAAAATGTCAACGAAACGAAAATCTTAACAAAAATATTTTTTAAAAATTCAGAAAATTCAAAATAAATAACAAATAAATAACATATGTATAATAACTACCAAGAAGAAAAACTGTAATGATTAAGGGGTTATTTATTGAAATAAAATAATAATACTATTCTAATCACAGAAAGGTCTGTGTTTTTCATGTTTCATATACAATCATTTGACCCCTAAAAACGAGAGTTACGTTTGCTTAAAAAAAAATCCATTTTGATACGAGCACTAAGTGCAATAGTGACCTGCTCACTTTATCCTACTTGTTGGTTGTACCCAAAAAAAAAAACAATAATTTGAGACAAAATAGTAATTTTAAAATTATGTTTGCTAATTAACAGTGATTTTATTGTTCATCCAGACTGTGCCCATAGCGACAGTCTGTTCTTCATAACAACGGTCTTCAATACAGAAATAACAGACCTTAGAACGCTGTAATTGATCAATAAGAATCAAGTATTTAGCAAAGCCATGTCATAAATGAAAGTAAAAAGGTGTTAATTCTAATAGGTGTTACAGTGAATAAACCTTTTTCACAGCAGCCATTTTGACATGAAATTGTAGGGTAAACACAAATGTTACCAACGATGCTAATTAAAGTTCTGTTTTCTGGTTCTGGTTTCTTTCTATCACTTTATACCTTCCAGTGACTTCAGGAATTCTGGTGATATTCACTCCATAATTACAAATAGCCTGTCTTTTGGTTTTCATGCCACAGATACCCAGTTTCACCTCTAAAAATTCTACATAAATATCACATGATTTCGTACTTCTGAGCTCACTCTGACACTTCTGCATGAACCAATCTTTCCTCCTGTTACATGTCAAAATATCTTCTGTGAAAAAGGCCTGCACTGGAGCCCTGGAGCTGACATACCAAAATGAAATGCAGTCATTGATATGTTATTAGTAACACCTGTGCTAAAAACATTTAACAAATTATTTTATAATGTTTAGTTAGGGATTTAAGCCCATGTAAATGTAAAGGCTACAACCTTTTAACCTTTGTGTTTTTTAGCTCAACCTTCCCCTATCAGTCTGAACAACAGCAGGCCTGTGGGACAGTGGAAGCCATTTTCTCCTTTTAGAGATCAGATTGACATTTTCGTGGTCGGAACAGACCTGAATGAGAAGCTTATCTCACTCTGCAGGTTGTAGACCCCTACATAATAGAGGCGGAGGAGCAATTAGCGGCTGTTGACAGTGGGCTCTTGTGTCTTTTCATCACAGGCCTAAGCTTTGTTTGTGCACAAGAATTATGGGCACAACACAAAGCTGGACAGACATGGAGGAAGCCATCCTAATGTTTGAAACAAATCTATAGAGCTGTCTAGTGTCAGAGTCACTGACGTCACTGCCCTTTAAAGACCTGATGTTCCCTGAGACTCTGAACAGTGTACAGGTGCAGACATGGAAAGCATCACTTGTCCCACGCTAACTTTGGTGGTTCTTTTCCTCAGCGGGGCGTGTTATGCCGAGGAGGAGACAGAGGCTCTCTCCTGCCCAGAGCACCAGGAGGGTTTTGACGGCTCTTGCTACGAGTTTGTTTCTCTGCAGCGGTCCTTCCTCAGTGCCCAGGGGTGGTGTGAGCGAGGTGGGGGACACCTTGCCTTCATCCTGAATGATGAAACACAGCAGTTCCTTCAGAGGCACCTGGAGCCGGGGAAGGACTGGTGGCTTGGTCTGGCCCCTGCAGCTCCGAACCTCACACTTGATTCTGCAGCCACTGAGGGTGAGAGGACACGTGGACAAGGGACAGTAGTAACTGCATTATTTCTAATGGATTTATATATAGACTTTTGTGATGTTGTCTCTTTTGTTGCTTCTATTGTTTAATTTTTATTTATTTATTTACTTAGTTTTGTTGCTTTTTGCTTGTCTTCTTTTTATTTCATTGCTCTTCTTGTTTTATAATTTATTTATTCACATTGTGTCTTGTTTTGACTTTATCTTACTGACTTTATATTAATTTTATCTTGATTTTGTTGGCCTTGCTATTTGGCTTCTGTTGATATATTGCGTTCTGACTCCCTGTTTTTTTTTTTTTTTTTTTAAAGCATTTTAGTGCTATAGAAATAAAGTTCTTCTTATTATTAGTGAGTTTACATGTATTTGAGTGCTAGGATGTAGTCCAGCTAGAATAGAAATTCATAAAAGCCTGCAGAATTCTCTGAAACCTACCATTTTGGTAACTAAATCCTTTTTTGATATATCGGTAATGAATGATTATATCTAATAATTGAGTGAAAAATGTCAGAAATGGAAATGATCACCACAGCTGGTATCTCGTCAGGCAGGTTTCTTGTCCATTGTGTAGATCTTCAAAGTGTTTGTTTACCCACATTGTTAGAAGACCAGCACATTTGGATATCTCCCTCAAGCAGCAGGTGTATTTCTCATTCATTTGAACGTCTCAATGGGTTTGCTGTCACATGGCCTGATTTACAAATGTGTCTTTATTTCCCCTTCACAGAGAATGACGCTTAATCATTCAGCCGCCCTGTGACCAGCTCAGTCTGTTGCTTTGTTATTTTATGATCCCCGAAATTGCATCTTAACAAGAACCCTATAAGAAGAAAAGATCTTAACATCTGTAGCGTTAATCTCTTCTGCAGCATTTTGCTTGAGTAACACAATTCAAAGAAGTCTGATCAAGTTAAATGGTGTGATTTTGTTGTCCTTTCCCAGGTTCCCTTGCGTGGCTGGATGGCTCAGATGTCAGCTACAGTAACTGGGTGAACGTGCCTGATGGACAAGCAGCTTGTGGACACATCATGAGACATTCAGGCTTCCAGTGGGAAGCCACAGTGAACTGTAGCCAGGAGCTCAACTTCATTTGCCAGTTTGGTATGCACTAAATAAAATAACATATAGCATTCAATGTATGTTGTGTTTGCTCTTCTTATATAATTCTTCTTTTTTTCACTCCTCAGATTCTGGGAGATCTATCGCATGTGATGGCCAAAATGCAACACTGCAATGTGGTTCTGGTCAAGTTATAGAGATAGATGACAGCTTCTATGGTCGAAAAACAATTCACTACTGCAGATCCAAACTTACAGCCCCGCCCACATCCTCCCAAGAAGAGTGTAGCTGGATAGATGTGATGGATTCTGTGACAGGTACTATGAATTTTATATTTGTGTGTGTGTTTTTTTTTTCTTGAACATGACATGTCAAATTGTTGTAAGGAGTGTTTCTCCTTATTTTCACTGTAATACACCAATTTAAAGAGCTACCGGAGCCTCTCATCAGAGGGTTGTAGCAACACCAGCAAGATTATTACAATTTTTTAGGGTGAATGTTGAACATTGTCATTTACTTGACTTGTGTGTCATTCCAGATCATTGCCATGGACTGCAGGCTTGCCAGGCTTCGGTGAATCTGAGCTCTTTTGGTGAACCGTGTCCTGTGCTGGGAAGTTACCTTTCTATAGAGTACCACTGCAAATATGGTCAGATTTGTCCTTTTACTCCCACTATTGATCAGATTTACCTCTATTAAAAATAATACTGTAGATCAGCTTTATTGTCATGTGCATTAGAAATACAATGAAATCCTTGTGCTTGCCTCTCTCTGCCTTGAACACATCAACACACAATACATACTTATACTACTGGTTCCCAGCCTGGGGGTCCTAATCCCCACCAGGGGTCGCCAAAGCTTCCTGGGGGGGTTGTGACGCCTTTTTGATTTTAAGGGGTGTCAGAAACATTTTTTTAGAAGTAGATCTATTGACCTTTATCTCAGCATTTCATTTATTTCTGTGAATGAGACTAAATGAAATGGTTATTTTTCAAGTTCAGATTATTCTTTAATATATAAACAGAAAAAAAAACACTTAACATACTACATTAAGCATGTATGATAATTTAAAAATACATTAGATGGACAGAGAATTGTGTAAAAAGTTCCTAAAAATATCAGGTAAACTCACACAAACTTCCTGTGTATTTAATGAGAGAAAAGGGATTCCAAGGAAAAAGGTGAGGAACCACTAGACTACACAAAGAGTCCATACATTAAATACAGAACACAATACTGTAATGCAGTAATGTTATGGAGAGTATTATGGAGAGGAGTGGCTCATTTATTGGCTTACAGAGTTTATCTAAACAGTGTATGTGTAGTCCACAGTTTGTTTTGTGTTAGCTAAAGCTGCGTTTGATGTCGTCACCTTCAGACTATGTAGTGTATGTCTTATGTTCCTCTTTTTGTGGCTCAGCCAATTTTCTTGCCCTTCAACTTTCACCTATTTTACCAGCAGAACTATGCAACCTGTCAAGCTAAACTTGCAAGTTCACTTTCAAGTCAATAAAAATGATCGCATCACTGGGTGTAATTAGTATAGAAACTTAAGATGAACTATTGCCAATACTGTTAACTATACTTCATTGTATTCATTGTAACGTGGTGCATTAAGTTTCAATTGACGGTGTGATTTCCTCTCAGGACTCCAACTTCTAATGAGCAAGCTGGCAGCCGTCTTTGATAACGTCACCATCACTGTGAAGTGGCTCCTGCATCCTTTTCAGGGAAACCTCACATGCACACTGAACACTGGAGATGGACACACTATCGATCCATACAGCCCAGCTGAGTGAGTCGATAGATAGATAGATAGATAGATAGATAGATAGATAGATAGATAGATAGATAGATAGATAGATAGATAGATAGATAGATAGATAGATAGAGAGGTGATTCTTAATTATTCATTAGCTTTATTATTTAACTGTATTTTACCTGTCTCATAGGATGGAGAGTATTGTGATGCACAGATTCACCCGTCCCGGTGTTTTCATGGTTGGAGTGGAGTGCACCACCAGTGACTGGCATGTCACAGCTCAGAAAGCCCTCACCATTCAGGAGCCTGTTGGCGAGTTTGGTAACATTACTTGCTATGGTGGAAATATGTCAGCAGGTAGCACTAAATGCAACATGCACCATAGTAGGCCTGTTCAGATCCAGGTTGTGGTGGAGTCAGGTAAGTCAGTGTCACTGTGGGGGGCAAATGCTTCGAATAAACCACTTAAAAAATACAGGTTAGTGTCATTACGTTTTCTTTTGTTAATAGGCACGAATGTTTCCTACGCAATTCAACACAAAGACAGTTTGGTTGCAAACTTGTCCG
This sequence comes from Lutjanus erythropterus, assembly GCF_056507025.1. Taxonomy (NCBI): domain Eukaryota; kingdom Metazoa; phylum Chordata; class Actinopteri; order Lutjaniformes; family Lutjanidae; genus Lutjanus; species Lutjanus erythropterus. The sequence goes on from NC_139317.1 coordinate 22,993,976, forward strand.
TGGACAGAGGGGTCACGCCCCACAACCTTACACTGAGTGCAGCTGTGGTGGAGAATCTTGGACATGGCTGCCACAACCTGACTCTGACCGCCTCTAACAGGGTCACAGCCCACACAGTGTCCACTGGTCTGGAGCTGTGTCTGCTGCAGCCTGTCGAGGGCCTTCAGGCCTCAGTCATAACAGAGGGAGACGAATGTCCAGACTCTAGTGATCTCGTCATTGGTGTTTCGCTGGAGCGAGGAGCTCCTGTGGAGCTGCTCTTCACTCTGACTGGAGCCAGGGACACTCTCTCCGAGACCAGAAAAATGCTCAATGGGAGCTTACAAATGTTTACATTCTCCAGCCCGCTTGAAGGTACTTACACTTTAACTTGTACTGTCATTAAATGAATCACCCATTGTATATAAAATATGTGTTCAATTCTTTTTAATACAACCTGTTTTGTAAAGGACTGTTGAAGGTGCAGGTACGAGCCATGAATGACTTTGCTGCCTCTGAAGGGGACGTGGACTTAGAGAAGATACTTCAAGCTTGCCAAAATTACTCTGATGGTTCCCTAGATGAATATGGAAACACAGTACGTAGGAGAATAACATCAAAAATGATGACCTGTGCACAAATTTATTTAATCTATTGTTAAGTTATAAGTTATATGCACAGGTGTTGCTTGTTTCTGCTTGAGCACAATGACCTTGTTTTTATTTACAGACAGGTAACATGAGTGTTGATGACTTGAAAATAATTGCTACACCAAACACCTTGGCTGACTACACGCAGACTGTTACACTGAGCGTAAATGGAACTGAATCATTTCCCCGCAAAGGACTCACCTTTAAATGGAAATGTAGTAAGTAGAACAATTACTGTAATTCACCACTTTAAATGTTTTTAGATGATAATTAAAGTAATGACACGGGATGAACACTATTAGATGAACACAGACAATCCAAAACAAAAACCTGTGAAGAACAGTGAAGCTTTATACAGCATGTTTCAAAACAAATTATGAAGGATATTATTCTAACAGCACAGAGGTTTCTGATCATTTGTCAAGCTCAGTTTGGTCACTGGCTGTCTGGATACTGCAGTATTTTCCACACAGTTTGGTTTTATTTCCCCATTTCACCACCAATTATGTAAGATGACAGCAGCAATACAAGTGAACATTACCAGTCTCCAACTTTCGCTTTCATTTTACCAGAACTGGTGTCAGGCTCTCAGTTTCATTTCAGTGTGGATCACCATTACATCTTTAATCAACATATTTTGCTTTGCCAGACCAATTTGAAACTACCAATTAGTCTGGAACCTCCCAGTTCATTTTCGAGGGGTGTTATCTCCAAATGCCTCTGGATGCAATTGGATAGATCTACAACCACTCAGAGTAATGAAATGTGTGGCATAGCCCAGATAAAGCAGACTACAGTGTGAAGAGATGAGCTGTAAGAGTGTGGCATCAATATGCCTATACTTTTGGGTCTAAATGATTAATAGATACAAAAGGTTTTGGAATTGGTCCAGTAGATTGTGACACCTGGCTGTCGTAAAACAGACCGCAAAGGCTGTAATGTAATCATCGGGGGCAGTTGCACCCATCACAGCACATTGCAGTGAGTGCTTGTGTTTGCAGCTGAGAGGCTCAGATTGTTATTCTAAGTTTCTGACAACATTAGGATCCATACAGAGACAGAATCTTTTGTTAAAGAGCGTGATCCTTTTCGTTTCACCAGAGACAACTGTCATATCACTCTCTTCAAAGTCCCCGTACTCGACTGACAACAACAGTCATTTTACCTCACAGATCATCATAAAACACACTTCATTCAAACAGGCCAGACAGAAAACTCACAAAAACCCGTCCTCCCTCTTGCAGCCACCTTGGTTGTTTGGCAGACCAGATCCAGGTCGGCTGGAAACGGAGCGGCCGGCTGGTCAGATTCATCTGCCAGTGAATAAAAATATAAAACATGAGTTCAGAGATTTCCAGGCTACATATTTTGATCACAATGATCAGAAAGTGTCTTCTGTTTTCCATAAGTATACTCCAGCTATTCTGGATTGTTATCCACATTTCTGAAGCCAGGTTATTGTTTACATGTTAACATCAAACACAGAACCTCCAAAACTCACCTCACTGTGTCAAACAGGTGTTTCAGTTTGAATGTTTTTGGGGTTGTGAGTGATGGCGTTCTGTTGTGTTTTTGTTTTTTGGTCCATGCCCTGCACATATCTGTCTCTGTAATCTCTATTTTAAATTTCTGCCTCTGATTCTGTCCTTACAGAAGGAAACTGCAAATGCAGAAACAGCACAAAGGGTGAAACTCATCTTATTGAAAAAGATTGCCTTCCGGATCCCTCTGATATTTTTAAGTACACTTTAAAAGTGATGAGAGCAGCCTGGTTTAGGAAATGGATAAAACTGGGTTCAGCTTCAAAGTGCATCAGATTTGCTCCAAAAAAATTCACAGACATTACGATCAGGTAAAAATCCACACATCGTCAAAGATCCAGAGAATAATTATTCTGCAGGTTGTTGGCAGGGGCTGACATGCAATATTTGTTGTAGAGCTGCATATATTTAAAGTTGCACCATGTCATAGTTGTACATTTACTTTTATTCTTGCAGTTGTGAAGATTGTGCTTTGATAAATGTGAACGATGACGTAAAGCTGAGACTGAACTGTGTAAGGACTTGCCCACAAGTACTTTGGTATATTGAGGACCCCAAACCTTTGACAGTAAGTCTGTAATAGCATTTAAATTGATAGGATGGATTGTTGTGTCAAACAATTATTAACTGTTGATCTTTTCCCAGGATGACCTTGAGAAATGTTACTCCCTAGCAGGAAGGAGGCCACCTATTGAGAAGCAGGATGGCAACACTGAATATGTTGTACATAGTCAACATCTAAAAGTTTCAAGGCATACATTGCAAAACATCAGTGTGATCGCCTACGGTGCGTTTACATCTTTTAGTCCCATAGATTAATTGTTTGCATAAATTGGGGTTTGACCCCCTTTTGCCTTTTTTACAGGCAAGACAGAGCCAGGTTTTGCCAAGTTCACTTTGCCAATACCAGGTCCTGAGCCAACTGAACCAGATGCAACTGACGCACCTACAGACCCCATCCCTCCCTCATGTAGCATCTTTCCACCATCAGGAACGGTTCTTGATGGTTTTGACATTACCTGTGAGCCAAGCTCTTTCTGCTCCACAGGATGTGTTTATTGCTTCAAAACAGACACAGGTGAGAGTAATAATTTTGTTAAATAAGAATATGTGTTTTCAGGGTGCTTACAGGTGGTGGAAATCCTTGGAAACACTTTTAATGTTTTAATGTAGTGCTGCTTGAAATTGTAAATGAATTTCTTTTATGATAAAACGATCTCTGACTGAATAGTTTTGTTTGTTTTTTTAACATAAAGAAATAAAATCAGTCAGAGGGAGCCTAACTGTTAAGTCCCTCTGATGGAAAAGTGAATGACAACAGACAACATGCCAGAAGGCTGCTTTTTCAATGAGCGTTGGCTTCAAAACAAAACAAAACAAAACAAAAAAAAAAAAAGATTTATTGAAACTGAAGTGATTTGTCTAGTAATTATTTGACTGATTACTTTATGTTGGCTCAGCCGGGTTATATGGGACGCCGCGTCTACTCACAGACAGGTGCCCCATTTTGAAACATGAAACTTTGAAGTGTTTGCCTTTAAGTTGTCACTCCTCTCTGTAGACTGTTATTACAAAACATAATTTTGGTTGTTTATAGCATAATAACATCTGATTTAAAGTGATGGAGACATGAAATGAGGTCTAATCATTTGAATATATACAGTATATATATTAAGTGTGTATCAATATGTCATTTTCCACTGTTGTAAGATGCTGTAAAAGCTTGAAAATGCTGATAGGTGCTTGAATGTGACTTTGGAAAAGTTATAGGTGCATGTTTGGAATTGACAGATACTCAGTTTGACACTATAAGTCTATTTTCACATTTATCTGCTGAAGGGAAAACAAATGAGTACCTGCCCTTTTAACAACCCATATGCAAGTAAATAATCAAGTTTTACTAAACTGTCTCTTTTATCTTCAAGGCAAACATCTCCGCTGCAGTAATGCAGCTGAGGTGAAATCTGTCTTCCTGCCTCTCGGAGATAAGAACAAGAATTACAGTTTGTCTGTTGTGGTGACTGTGAGAAATAAAGACGAGAAAGTCACCACGACTGTCTCCACTCAGGTTTGTGAGAGAAATTCAAATTGGAAAAACAGGTTGGTCAGGTCAAGAAAATGTCTATGAGTAATTTACTGTGACTGTTTATGTTCCTCAAGGTACGGAAAAGCAGCTCCAGCTCCTCTGTGGAGGCTCTCACTTCTGCAGTGGAGGACACTATGAGTCAGTTAGAGCAGCAGGGTCTGCTCTCTGGTGAGGCTCTCGGGCAAATGTTCACTTCAGTTTCTGACATGCTGAACGCAGAGACCAGCCAGGATCAGAAGGATGAAAGGAGAAAGGTAACGGGATGTTATTTGTGGTGCTTACAGCTTGTATTGTGGGTTGAGCGGAGAGCAGTGTTGTGTTAATCTGGGCTTCCTTCTCTTTCAGCTCAGAGAGCAAATGCTGACCAAAATGACCGTAGTTCTGCTGGACTCACCCAGCAACACAACTCAGGAAGTGCAAGTGACAGCCAGAGCTGTGGCTGGACTCACCCAGCGCCAAGACGAGCTCAGTCCGGCAGCTCAAGTACAGTACAGTAGATCAGTGCAGCTATATGACAGATATTTCAAATTATAATTTACATTTGACGAAATGTTCGCTTCACTTGTTTTAAAATGTCCACTGTCAGAAAATGCAGTATAGACAGCCCTTTGTAAATAGGCAATAAGCAGTAATTGCAGCCTAATACAAAATGCTCCATCAATAAATAATACAAGAGTTAATTATTTTCTAAAATCACAAAACAACAATGAATAAGAAAAGATGTGCATCTCAACTTTTTGAGCACTGGACTAGACTGGAGCTTATGTCCTCCTCAGGATTCAGGACTTTTTTTTTTTTTGTATATTTATCTCTTTTTATTTAATGAAAGAAACATGATATAACTCACCAGAGGACAAACAAACCAAAATGCACCCTAATCAACCCTAAACATCCCAATAGAGACAAATTCCCCACGTCATCACAACAAATCTGAATAAGAAATGAAGTGGCTTAAGTTAGTAGTAGCTTAAAGCAGATTAAATTAAATATAATTCCATTATTACATGGAAAAGAGGAAGAAAAAATGAATGTATTCCACATTTCTTTTAGTGTCTTGCAGCTTCAATAAATGTATCCTTCCATATAAATATATCTTTCCAGAGTAAAGTATTGTGTAATACATTTAAAACATTTTAAAATTATTAATATTCAAGGAATCCTCACCAGCAGCTTTTAAAATCATTACTCATCCCTTGAACCTCCCTCTAAATGCCAGAAACAGCACGACATGTCATCCTGTAACTGACATAATGATAATTTGGCATTTTCACAATTTATCTTTTGGTTCCATTTTTTAAAAGGGCATTTAATTTCTGAATATGATTTATCAATAAATGTAATATGCAGCAATATGCAGACCAGGCTGTTTAACTGCATTTTCAACTCTTTAACTCTGCTTTTTTCAGTCAATAAATTGTGTTGCTCTAGTATAATAGCCTACATGTTCATCAGCTCTTTTGATCGACTGATCAACTTTATTCTGTTCTGTTGCTTTATTTATTTCCTCTCCAGGAAGAGGCAGGATCATTGTTGGTAGACCTCAGCTCCTCCCTCCACACTGTCAGCATTAATCAAGATGGCAGAGATGATGGAGAAGTTGTGCAAGCAGCTACACCAATAGTTGAAGCAGCCAGTAATATTTTAAATGTTTCATCAAATGTAAGGACAAAAGTATCATTCTCTAAATATCTGTTTTTCCTCAATCCTCTACGGACTTTTCTAAACAATATATGATATGTTTTCTTCAGAGAAAAGTCTCAGATTTTCTTCTCACTGGGATAAACAATGTTCAAAGTGCTTTGCTGAATAATAGAAAGCTGAATGGAGATCCTGCCATCATTGATTCTGGTCAGATCAGTGTGTATGTCAACAGGTAAGAGACAACTGATGCTGGCTCAAACATGTACTTAAAAATCAGCCACAGTTTGCTGACATTCTGAAAATATTTGTCATTCTGCCTCCTGCAGAATGTCTCCAGAAAAGATACAAATGCAGAACATAAATGTCCAGAAGAACAGCTCCACCAGATTTTCCTTCCCCAAACTTCCTGCTCATGTTGCCTCTCCAGAGGAGCCAGTGGATGTCAGAGTAAGTTTGTGTACATAATAAACATTTACAATCAATTTAAAGATGCTGAGGTTTTCCCTATTCTCGAACATCCATAATGCCCGAACCAGTTTAAAAAAGGCAAACTGGTTCATTCTTAGATGATGAAGTTACTATTTCGATCAATTACAAATCTGAATTCATACATTTAAAGGGTTAGTTCAGATTATTTAAGTGGGGTTTGTCCATAGTCAGTGCATTACCTACAGTTTGGAGAAGCAGCAGGAGAATTGTTGTAAGAAACTAAGCAATGTACTTCTGTTGACAGGGCAGCAAAACGCATTTTAGCCACCTAAAAAAGGTCCACTTAAAAATATCAACATCGTCCTTTTCTGACAGGAAACTGCTGTTACTTAAACCAAATCTCCTCTCTCCAAAGTAGCCAGACTTCATTAGCAAAAACAGTAATTTTACCTTGCAGAAGATAGGAGTTGCCGTTCTACTGCTGCTAACCCGTTAAATCACAGAGGTCACACAATAAATAAATTAGGTACCTGTGTTCGTTTTTGCCAAAGGAGTCTGGTTACTTAGGAGGGATTGATATTTGACTTATATATCAGTTTCCAGTGGGAAAAGGCTGTCTGATGGCAAAGTAAATCAGAGTAAATATTATAAATATAGCGTACACTTCTTTCTGCCCTCCAAACTGGGGGTGTGTCGCTGACTATGGATAAGTAACGTATCCAACCACACTTCAAAAAATCTGAACTATCCCTTTAATGTTTGCACTCTGGTCAATTCATGTAATTCTGAGAAGGCTAAACAGAATGTGGAAGAGAGAAACATTGAATTTCAGAACTTTATTAAAATCTGACATAATCTAAAAATCTGGAAACAACAGAAAAGACTGAATGAAGTAATCTGAGTCTCATTTTTGCACAATTTTTCTTTTGTTATATACCCGTTTCCTTCTAGATGATGAGTTTTGAGACAAATCCATATTCTTGGAAGGAGGACAACATCACAGGTACTGTAGGATCCGTCTCTCTCACCAGAATGGACGGCAGCGTCATCCCAGTAGAGAACTTACCTGATGAGATAGAGGTAATATTTGTTTTAAGAGTTACTTTACTTTGGATAGAATTGGTCGACTGCACAGAATAATGTGTTTTCGTGCCTTTCAGATTCTCCTGCCGAGGCTTGACGTTGGGCAGGAGAACAGCACAGTCCTGGACCTTGCCAATTTCAGCACATTAATAATTGATGTTCCCTCGCCGGATGTAACACTGGTGCTGAAAATGGAGCCGTCTGAAGAAATTTCCTTCATGCTATTCCTGGGATATAAAGATTATCCAAATGATGACAAGTACGTGGCCAAGACTCAGATCCCTCTAGAGAATTCCACAGAAGGTAAATTTAAAACTACCAGAATTACCTTTTATTACTTTATACAGGATACGGCTAAAAGTCACATTTAAACTACACAGTAGAGAGATAGTGTGGTGTATTGATTGTCCATTGCTAATGCATCTTCTTTCAAATGTCATCTTGTTTATTGATGAAATTAGGCTGCATTATGTTTGCCACAAATGCCATAAACTTTTCCCACAGGAACAATCAACACATAAAGTAGTGAGTGGAAACAACACAGTTATGTTTCCATCGTTGACAGACACATTAAAGGTGCAGTAAGTGATTCTGGAGAAAGACAGTTGATTGTTTAATCTCGTTCCCCGGTCATTAAATTTTTAGTTTTGGAAATTCGACTCAACAGTCAACTATCTTAGATCTTCTAAAGCCTGAAAACAGAGCCAAGAGGAGGGGCATAGTTTTGAATTACATTATAGTTAAAGGAATAGTTCAGATCATTTGAAGTGGGATTGTATGTGTTATTTATTAGCTAGTAGATGGTGGTCAGCATACAAGCATGGAAACTATACAGTGAACTGCTGTGAACAGGGTAAGAAGCAAAAAGTATTTTCGCCACTTAAAACAGGTCTATCTAAAAAAATCAAAGTCTGTTTAAGCGTTCACTGTATTTCCACCACTTTACTTTGCCATCAGGCAATCTTTTCTGAGAGGAAACCACTGTTACACAAGACAAATAATGCTCTCTCCAAACAAACAAAACTCCATGAGTGAAATCAGTAATTTTACCCTGCAGGACACAGGAGTTTCTGGTTTACCACGGCCTCAATTGGTTATTTTTTTTGTGTTATTGTGTGACTTCGGCGACTCCAAACTAACCTTTCAAAAACTGAAGTCACATAATAACACAAACTAACTAACAGAAAGAGGCAGTGTTGGACCAGCAGCTCCCATGTCCTGCAAAATAAAAAGACTCGCCTTTGGAGTTTGGTCAGTTTGGAGAGAGCAATTTTTGATGTAAATAATGGTGGTCAGTTAAACTGTTGTTGTTTTGTTGTTGTTTTTTTACATTGTCCCCATCCACAGCATTACTTTACTGAGCTTCTGTGCTGATTCTGCTTCTCCAAACTGGGGGTGTGCTGACTGCCATCTATCGTATGTGATGCACTGACTATGAATAAATACCTCATACAACACATCAAATAATGAAAACTACCCCTTTGAAGGTTATTATGGAACTTTTGCCCAATGACACCAAAAATAAACTTCCTACCTGAGTTTTAACTATGAGTAATTGCAGATACCATCCCTGCAGAAACCAGTGTTTAGCTCTAACCTGCCATATTCAATGATTAGGGAATGTGTGTTTCTGTATATGAACACATCTGTCATTTTAACACAGCAGAGAAATATACCTGGGTGCTGAGTCCCAAAGACAGAACTGCAGATGTTGGAGTGCACTACCTTGTTATGAAGCCCATTGTAGAGCCAGGCGTCAAATCCATCAATGCCACCGTCACTGTTACTTCCATCGCCGCTCAGTGCAAATACTGGAATGAAACTGGGTCTACTTGGAGTGAAGACGGCTGCAGGGTGAGTGAAAAAAACAAAAAACATCCACAGTGGCTGCATCAATCCATGTTTGAAAAGTAGTCTGTACTTTCAACCCCTGTAGTTTGATGTTGACATTTAGGTCAGTAAACAGTAGACAACTGAACACTTCATTTCAGTTTATTTATATATGCATGAATATTTATTTTACTTTCTTAAAATAAGTTTCTTAAAATTCTGCTTTGAATTTATTTATATTTTTTCTGTCATGCTTTTCCTCCTGTAAATGTAAAATAATAAAATGTTTTGATCACAAAAAGGAAAAGTGATCTAATAGAAATTTTACCAGCTAGTTAATTTCTTTCTTTTTTTCTTCTACAGGTCGGTCCGCTCACCACTCCTTTGGTCACTCAGTGCCTCTGTAACCACTTGACCTTCTTTGGCAGCTCTTTCTTTGTCATGCCGAACTTGGTGGACGTGTCACGCACCGCAGAACTTTTTGCTACGTTCACTAACAATCCCGTGGTGGTGTGTTTCGTGGGGGCCATCTTTGCTGCTTATCTCCTGGCGGTGGTGTGGGCACGCAGGAAAGACATCCAGGACTCAGCCAAGGTAATTCTCTTTCACCCATAATATATTTTTTAACCCCCTTTAGACAAGTCTCACACAATACACACAATATGAAATCCTCCAAGTATCAGTTCCACAGCAGAACATCACATTAGAAACTCTGCATCTGAGATGTTGTAATGATGAATCCAACCATGGTTCAAATTTTATAAACTCATGGTTTTGTGCCTTAAACCTTTTTCTACAAAACAATGAGTGACTAGAACCATCAGTTCAATTAAAGAAAAATAAAGTACAATATTTCCTCAGAAAAATATTGAGTAAATACTCATGTAAAGTATAAGTACCTATCAAGTTACAATGTGCTTCATATAAGGCGGCAAATTAAATCGTTCATCATCAATCATTCAAATCATTAGAGTTTACATTGAAGCATACATATAAAAATAATATCAGTTCTCTACTTTAAAAGAATTTATTTTTAAAAATTCCAAAAAATAAAGAGACAATTCAAACAAAATAAAAACTCAGGTAAAATAAGCTCTCTAATTAAAGTGTGTCATGAGAAGACATTTGAAACATTTGATTTAGCTCTAAACATATTTTTCATTGAATTTATGTCCTTCTATGTTTATTTATTTGTTCAGTATCGATTATTTTAGTTAATTGTCAAATATAATCAGTTTATTTATTGCTTTATAAAGATCTACAAGACTTTCTGGGTACTCCACAGATTTACTTACCAGTACTACAGTACATACATACTGTAGCTGTGAGGTCCTCTGGTATTCAAGTCTGAAAATCTTCCATCACAGGTTCTTGATTTTGAATTAATATTATACAAAAAGGCAATATATGTATATATGAGTGAATAGTCGAGTAAAGTATCAGTACTTGTATGAAACACCTGCTCTGACGTACTACAAAATGTCCAAACATTAAAATAGTAAAGTATTAAAAGACTGGTTATTTTTGTTATATTTATTCTAAATATGTTTTTATTTGAGAGAACATTGGTATTTGATTTATACATGGTCTGTGATTTAAATGCATTTCATTGCTTCTTTTATCTCATTTGATGCTCTCATTCACTGTAGGTCAAGATAACAGTGCTTGAGGACAACGACCCGTTGGCTGAATATCGTTATATGCTGACATTTAGCACAGGACATCGGCACGGTGCAGCCACCTCCTCTCAGGTCAGTAATGCCTGGTAAAGCTTAAAGAGATTCACAGAAACAAATCCTGTCTGCTGCTCTGGTCATCTCTGCCCACCTTGTTTGTTTTAGGTGACGATAACTCTGCTGGGAACAGAGGGAGAAAGTGAGCCCCACCACCTGACAGACCCCGAGAAGCCGGTGTTTGAGCGGGGCGGGGTGGACATGTTTCTGCTCACCACACATTTTTCTCTCGGAGATCTGCAGAGCATCAGACTGTGGCACGACAGCTCTGGAGCACACCCTGCGTGGTACGAGCCAGAGGGCCAGACTGACGATTAAATCAAAGTTAGAATGAGTTTGTGCTGCTGTAGATTATTATTGATGTTATGCACAGGTACATCAACAAAGTGATGGTGCAGGATCTGGAGAGTGGTCAGAAGTGGCACTTCCTGTGTAACTCCTGGCTGGCTGTTGATGTGGGAGAGTGCACTCTGGACAAGGTCTTCCCCGTCGCCACAGAGATGGATTTGAAGAGGTTTAGGTAAGACCAGCTAGGATCTAATAAAAACATGTTACTGCAGAATTTAACTTGATTCTGTCTCATTGTTGATTTATTATTTTTCCTGACATTTTCTAGTAACCTGTTCTTCATGAAGACAGCCAAGGATTTCCGTGACGGCCACATCTGGTTCTCTGTCATTAGTCGGCCCCCATGCAGCACCTTCACACGTGTGCAGCGAGTGTCCTGCTGTTTCTCCCTGCTGCTGTGCACCATGCTGACCAGCATCATGTTTTGGGGAATCCCTACTGACCCCTCTGAGCAGACCATGGACCTGGGTAAGTAACAAAATACTAACACTCACACTCAGTAGAATACTTTTAAGTTGTTGTTCAAAGCCCCACAAGATCCTATTCTAATTCTCTTCATGCATACATAATTAAGATTATTCTTGGCTGTCTGCACTGGCAAGAAAAAAGATTTCTACTTCTAGTTTCTGCATCAAACTTTTCCATGACAATGACCTGAGGCAGGTAAAGTATGATTGGGACGGCAGTGCTGAGGGTTTAATGGATAGATGAGAATCTGTAGAGGTGCATTCTTGTATTCAACATAATTGAATCCACTGAAGAATAATAATAAAACAATAATGACAACAAACCTTATTTGTATAGCAAAGTGCTTTACAACAAAGAAAAATTACATGCACCAAGTGCTTCACATAAAAAAAGACATAGAAGTAACATAAAACCTGGGAAAGAATGTCATAATTAATGTAAATAATAATAAAATTAAAATCAAAATAGGGTTCATATAGTGCATATCACAGCTGGTTGAATACTGAAATGAAGATCAGTTTTTAGTTTTCTTTCAAAAATATAAAATTGTAAATAATAATCTAGTGAGGTGGCTTCCCTGAAGGAGAACTGAAAGGACCTGTCCTTTAATCACATCCATTTAAACTCCATTTACTTTGCAGGTCATATTGAGTTCACCTGGCAGCAAGTTATGATCGGAGTTCAGAGTTCAATCATCATGTTTCCCATCAACCTCCTCATTGTGAGCATCTTCAGAAACACTCGTCCTCGCGAGAAGCCCACCAAACCAGATGTGTCCAAACATGGGAAGACTGGCCGAGTTTCTCCCTCGCAGACGTCTTCCCCTCAGAAAGAGCTGAAGGACATCACACCAGACACTGTGATCAAGGTGAGGAAGCAGATATCCTCATTAGTGTTTTGGCGGTAATACTAACTCCTCTCTTCTACATGTCTTAAGTTCTCCATGTGGTTTCTCTGTTAGGACATAAAGAGAATTGCTCAGTCGCTCTCAAAGGCCATGAAGAGTCCGTTGCCTGACCTGCAGCTGCGGCCTGGACAGCAGGCCGACATCAACACTCTGCTGTCTCTGGTGGAGGACATCATCAGACAGCAGAACCGAGCGGCCGGAGACTTTTACACTGATGACTCCAAGAGGGATCGTTCCATGATCCTCAGCTTACGAGCAGTTAATTTACAAGGTAAACAGCAGCAAAGCCTTTACAACACTCTTGATATCATATGTTTCTGATTTTTATTGGCTGGTTCATTTGGAGGACCAGACCAAGGTTAATATAGTTTAAAAAAAACTGAACTAAGATCTCAAAATAGATGTGAAAAAAATGTAGTTGAAAATAAAAACATTAGAAAAAAGGAAAACTAACTGAAACAATATTGTGGACAAAGAAAACTTACTTAAATTAGAAGGAGTAAGCCTTAGTTTTTAAATTGATTATGGCCTAACTCTGCTAAAAATAAAAAATTAAAAAATAAATTATTTAGATGGAAAATATAATTTGTAAAGTAAAGTAGAGGCATGTTGAGTACCTATGTGTGCCCTGAATGATTTAACTTCTTTGTTGAAATACTGCCACGTGCATTTGACATCCTAACTGACAAGGACTGATTTTTGCATGGACAGAAGACAGTGTGTGGGGGAGTCCAGAGAAGACCTCAGATGAAGTTCAGAAGAAGAGCAACAACAGCAGGTATCTTTACAAGCAGCTGTGTCATGTTGAGAAGGAGCTGGGTCTGTTGGGACCTTCTCGTTTTCCAAACCCGGAGAGCTTTAACCGAGCCATGCAGCAGGTTCAGGGAATGAAGGGTCTCCTGGAGTACCACCTCCCCTCGTCCGGCCTGGACGGGGACCAGCTGGACAGCAGCCCCAGTCCAGAGGAGAGCATCAACGGAGACTCTGCCAAGAAGAGCCGTCAAGGAGGGCTGCCGTGGTGGTTTGTGTTTATTGGCTGGATTCTGGTGATTGCAACCAGCGGTGTGTCGGGATACTTCACCATGATGTACGGGCTGACCTACGGGAAAGACCGCTCTATAAGCTGGCTCATCTCCATGGTGGTCTCCTTCTTTGAGAGTCTTTTTATCACACAACCTCTGAAGGTGAGCGACATTACAGCTAATGGTTACAATATACAGGGATAAAATGGATAATACTGCAAATGTTTTGTTTTGAAAGTAATTCATTAAGTGATATTAGGGTGTTTCCAATGTCCAGCCTTATTCTGTGTTTAATAACACTTTCTTTGAAGACCACATCTTTAGTGTGTACAGTATTGTATAGTGTGTTAAAGCGGGCATGAACTCTTTCAACAGTCATAAAACATTAAAGGTGTGTCTTATAATGAATTATAAGTTCAAGTGTCTTATGGATGTTCTTAGCTAGTTATAAACTATAGGGTCTGACTGATGGGGCTTATAGCACATGATGAAATTATCAACAGTCAACTGTAATAAGGACTCATAGTGTACTATAGAAGTCCATATAGTATCACAAGTTATCATTGTATGCGTGAAGTTAAGTGAAGTACATATTAATACATCGATAATAATTCATGCCTCATTGTAACATTTCATTTTAAACCATTATATGTTTATGGGCATAGCCATAAAGCATTATGAATGCACTGCATGTATAATACACTACAGAAGTGTTACCAATGTTACTATACTGATATATATTTATGATGTACTGACTAAAATCAATCACTGTTACATTACTTCTACTACTTCTTGTCACATCTCACAACATATTTTCCACAACAAGGCCCAACAGAGCCAATTAAATGATTTCAGTGTTTATTTAAATTAAGTTATTTTAAAAAAAAAGTGCTTCAAACAAGGCAGCAAATTTAATGACCAAATTCTAAAATCATTACATTTTACACTGAAACATGTAAAAACATCTGTGATCTAAAGGTCTAAAAAAAATAATTTTAAAAAATTAATAAAAAAGCCATTCAAGTAAAAAAAAAAACTCAAGTAAAACAAGCTCTCTATAATAAAAGTGTGTCTTAAGAGGACTTTCAAATTAATGAATAAATGACTTAAATCCCACATAGTTTCAGCTATAAACATATTTCTCATTTTTAAATATCATCTGTTTATTGATGTGCTTATTCATTTGTAAAGTCTTACTTATTAATTGTAGTGACTCCAGAAAACAAAAGAGTCGCTGAGAGAGGTCGGGCCTGGCTGCTTGTCTCATGCACTAACAGAAAAAAATCACAGATCTTACTTTCTAACTTTTTATTCATGAAAAAAGGATGAACTAATTATAACTTGCACAAACTCATAATCAAAGCTGTCACAGTGATCCAAAAAAGTAGCGGACAACAAATAATATGGCGACGCAGCTCACCCTCTTTCTAACTAGGCACAAAGGTGAACAGGTGCTCATATGAACTAAAAATATCTCTGCCCACATCCACGTGACCCACTATCTCCCTCATAACCACAATAACACAATAAAAGCTAATATTGTAAACGCTAACAAATTATACCAAAATATAAACCAGCATACACTGTAATATTAATACAAAAATATTTCTCTGTGAGTTCAGTCATGGCTCCTACATTACTTCCATTTTCTATATTTGTCAGTTACAGTATCAACTAATATCAACTGTATTTCTTTATAAACATCTGCCAGCCTTTCCAGATGTGCTTCTCAGTACTATAGTACATACATACTGTATTAATAATGGATCTGTGAGGTTCTCTGATGTTTAAGTCTGAAAATCTTCCATCACAGGTTCTTGGGTTTGCTGCTTTCTTTGCGCTCGTTCTGAAGAAAGTTGACCAGGAGGAGTACGGAGAGCCTCAGATAGATGACAGTTTGAGAAACACAGGTATGTTTTTTTTTCCAGTTTTCTATGTTGTTGAATCATTTAGTGTGAAAATAACAAAACGTATCAGTTCAGTATTCCTCTCTCAGATGATCCAGATGCAGTGCGTGCAGCCAGAAGAGACAGCACATGCAGTTTCTATCAGCCACCTCCTCCCACTGATATCGAGAGAATGAGGAACAACATGATTAAAGAGCAGAAAGTCTTCGCCCTCATCAGGGAGATTCTCGGTAGGAAAACCACTTTCATGCGTAACAACACACTGGGCAAAGCATTACAGTTTGAGATGCTGATCATAGATATTTGTTTGTGATGCAGCGTACATGGGATTTATGTGGGTGTTGCTCCTGGTGGCGTACGGTCAGAGGGACCCCAACGCTTACTTTCTAACCCAACACATCCGACAGAGCTTCAGCAGAGACGTCTCAGACAGTATGAGCATTCAGGACGTGTTCAACTGGGCAAACTCAACTCTGCTGAGCAACCTGTTTGGAGAGCACCCAGGTCAGTCAACATATTGTGAAGTTATTAACTGTCACACATGACTGTTTTGCTTGAATTTCCTTTAACATTTGCAAATCCTGGAATGTAAATCACACACATTGAGCTTTCATCATTTCATCATTTTTATTTGAGAGATCATTTGACAAATAAATAAGTAGCTAAAATCAGCTTATTGTTAATAGTGGCCTGATGGTTTTCTCTAACTAAATTAGCAGCGACACAACTACAACTTGGATCTGACAACAAAATATTAAAAGTTGTAATGATGATGATGATGATGATGATGATGATGATGATGATACATTAAAGGAGTATTGCACATTTTAATGTTGGACTACAAATGAGAATTTACTGATATCACTCCTATGTTTCTTTTTGCACTTAGAACAATATTACAATTAATTATTATTTAACTTCGCAATGCCTCAAATTGAATTCTCACTTGTACATTTTCAGTGTCAAAAGGCCCTGTGTGATTTGAAACATGAGTTAGTTTTGGCCAAAACTATAGTTTATTTGGACTGTCAGTGTCAATAAGAGGGCTTGAAAATCTGTCACAGGATTCATCACAGATGGAAACTCCAAGTTGGTGGGTAACGCTCGTCTTCGTCAGGTGAGGGTGCAGAAAAACTCCTGCCTCGTGGCTCCCTCCATGCAACAACCTCAGCGGGACTGTCATGCTCCGTATTCATGGGAGCTGGAGGACATGGGCTCCTACGGTCCAGGCTGGAGTCGCTTTGAGGGCGATAATACCACTCTGAACCTTCCCAGCCCGTGGATGTACCAGTCCCAGAGAAAACTGAGGACCCTCCCCATCTGGGGCAGCGTGAAGCTCTACAGAGGAGGAGGGTTTGTGGTGGATCTGGGGCCAGATTTACAAAACTCCACCAGGTAAGCATTATAATACATTAAGGACCCAATGAAATTAAACAATAAGTCTACTAATTGATTGGTTGACTGAACTGGAAGAAGCTGAACTAGAACAAAGCTACCCCTGAGAGAAATCCAGATTTCTTAACTTTAATAACTTAGAAAAAGTAGTTCAAGCTACTTTATATATATATATAAAAAAAGGATCAATGTACATGTGAAATGAGGCTCTCTGCTAGATGCCACTAAATCCTACACACTGGTCCTTGAAGGTATAACATAATTGTGTTTAAATGTACGACAGTTGTAAATCGTATCATTTAACCATGTTTTTTTCTCTCTTTGTAGATCTCTTCAGTACCTTTACGACAACACTTGGCTTGATGTGTACACCCAAGCGGTCTTTGTGGAGTTCACTGTGTACAACGCCAACGTCAACCTCTTCTGCATCGTCACACTCATGCTGGAGACCACAGCTATCGGTAAGAAGTCCATGTTCAGCTACTGTGTGCGTGAGAGCTGCGCGGAAACCTTTTATAAGAATCGTGTTATCTGTCACGTTGTGTTTCCTCCCAGGAGCTTTCCAGTTCCACAGTGAGCTTCAGAGCGTGCGTCTTTACCAGTCGACTGGTGGCCTTCACATCTTTGTCATGGCCTCTGAAGCCATCTACTTCCTGTTCATCATCTATTACATGTTTGTCCAGGTATTAATTCATTATACCTTGAATTTACAACCATTACTTGTATTGATAGATAGATAGAACGAGGTTGTTCACACAGACTTCTCTCCTCCTGACAGGGAAAGCTGATGAAACAGCAGAGATGGGCTTATTTCAAGAGTAAGTGGAACCTGCTGGAGCTGGCGATTATCATTCTCAGCTGGAGTGCACTGTCTGTCTTCATCAAGAGGACTTTACTTGGAATGAGGGACATGGAGTACTACCAGAACCACAAAGACCAGTAAGCAAAAATAAAAACACAACATATACAAGTGGGCTTTATTGACTTGGGAAACATAAGTTTACACTGAATTGAATTGAACTGAACTGAATAAAACTTTGTAAACTAACTTTCTTTGAATAATAAAATAAAACTGAATTAAAAAACAAAGCATCCCAGAGATAACCGAGTTAGCAGTGAACCTATACAAATGCTCTTGATGAGCACATTAATAAATAAAATATGTCTGAAAAGGAGTAGGAAAAAGCAATGCTTATATCGCCAAAGCAAGTGTGAAATAATATAAAACTGGCATGATAATAAAATAAAAACAAAATGAAAGAGAGTTTATGAAGACATTTAGTTAATACATACAGATAAATAAACAGATAAGAGTTACTTATGTACAGATGAGTAACTAAAGAGAAAAGAGAAAAGAGCAGACTTGAGATTCAAAAATAAATACTGATACAGTGAGATACAACAATTTTAGTAATTGACTAATCATTGTAAGAAATTTTATCAAATAAAACTGTCAAACATTTGTAGGTTTCATTTGTACTGTATTTCCATTCATACAAATACAGTGAGATACTATCTTAATATTGTTATTAGCATTATTGTGTCACTTTTGTTGGTATCTTTATTATGTATTGGCTGTCTCATCTCTTTATAAAGTGTCCTTGGGTGACTTGAAAGGTGCCTATAAATAAAATGTATTATATTATTATAATTGTTGTATTAAAAACAAGTTTTTCTCATTTATTGTGCATTTGGCTTATTTAATTTCTATTTCTTAATCTGCAAAACACAGTGGGAAATCAATGCATCTGACATTTCAAACTAACCTTTGGAAATTAATGTTTACACAGAGAATCTATTAACTGAACTAAGTTACAAGTCACTTAACAGGAAAACATCAACAGATCAACAATCATTTCATCACTCTGTCGAAAAGCTTTTTTAAATAGATTGTTAAATAAAGGCTCTGTCCTCTCATGCTCTGCCTCCAGGTACGCGAGTTTCCATGAGACGGCCAAGGCTGACGCAGTGCTTGGGTATCTTATTGCCTTCCTGGTGCTGCTGGCTACAATCAAACTGTGGCACCTGCTGAGACTGAACCCAAAACTGCACATGATCACAGCCACGCTGCAGAGGGCCTGGACTGATATTTCAGGCTTCCTGGTGGTCATGACCATCATGTTCTTGGCCTACTCCATTGCTGTGAGCACTTTCCCACACTTAGTATCAACATGCTGTACTTTTTTGAAATAGAACTAATTCAAAGGAAAAGGATAGTGGGGTTATATCAGACACCTATCGACAGTCAGTGTATTACCTGCAGTAAATGGCAGTCAGCATACCCCCAGTTTGGAGAAGCAGAGTGAAGCATTTGCACAGGAGCAGAAAATTGTAGTTAGACAGCCTTTTCCAACAGGAAATAACATTATATAAGCCAAACATTGCTCTCTCACAATCAACCAGCCTCCATTGGGGAAAAAACATCATTTTACCTTGCAAAACATGGTAGTTGCTGGTCTACCACTGCCACGATCAGTCAGTTTGTTTGTATTATTGTGTGCTTTCAGTGACTCTGAACTAACCATCTAAAAGTCACACACAAGACAAACAAACTAACTGAGCATGCCAGTGGTAGAGCAGCAACTCCTGTGTTCTGTGAGGTAAAATTGCTGATTTTGCCAGTGGAGTCTGGTTGGTTTGAAGAGAACCATATTTGGCTTACACAATGGTGGTTTCCTGCAAGAAAAGGCTGCTTTATGGCAAAGTAAGTAAGTAAGTTTTGGTGGCTAAACACATGTTGTTGCTGACCCTGTTCACAGCAGTACATTACTTAGCTTCCTACAGTGGTGCTCCTGCTGTTTCTCCAAACTGAGGGAAATGCTGACCGCTTCAAATAATTCAAACTACACCTTTAACATAGAGATGAACTTTCTACTTCTCAGTCTAACCTGATGTATGGGTGGAAGCTGTACTCCTATCGGACTCTTCTGGATGCTGCACACACCATGATCAGCCTGCAGCTTGGTATTTTTAACTATGAAGAGGTTGGTATGCGTCTATTATAACCGTAGCTCAGCAAGTTAAAACAGCTGATCCTTCTTCAGTGTGTGTCTTCCTCCTGATCCCTCAGGTTCTGAAATACAATCCAGTGCTTGGCGCTTTCCTCATTGGGTCCTGCATTGTGTTCATGACCTTTGTGGTCCTGAACCTCTTCATCTCCGTCATTCTGGTGGCATTCAGTCAGGAGCAGATACATCACAAGGTAACTCACCCACGCTGAGTATGAAATGAGTGAAATCTTACCATTATAGGAACAGCCTCTCGTGATTTGATACTCTGTGGCTTATTCCTGTCACTCGCTGTTCTTGCAGCCGTCAGAAGAGGATGAGATCGTGGACCTGATGCTGATGAAACTCTGCAGTTTGTTTGGACTCAAATGTAAAAAACAAGGTGGCGACTGCCCAGCTGAGAGGCCAGTTGTTTCATCTGCTTCAAATAATGGACTCTCTACTATTTCTTCTGGAATTCGTGAGGGCTGAAATGTTCCCACGGAAAGCTTTGCTTCAGGTTTTTGCTTGCCATAGCTTTCTTAATTTATTCAAAACAACTTGCTTGGCTGTCGTCTCTTGCTGCCTTGTGACTGAATATTTAGCTCTTGCAAGCCTATAAATTATTAGCATTTCTCTCTACTGCTGCAGATCTGTCACTATTGTAGGAGAAGCTGAAACAAGCATAAACTGAGAATAATGTTATACACTGATGCACTGTATTAAGGCTGCTGTTTATTTTGTTAAGCAAATAAATTTGTGTTTCCATGACTGAATCTTGCACAGAATGCTTTTATTCCAATGAAATGAATTGATACCAGTAAAACATTGTATTTGCATCAATTTGACTAATCTGATTCTTAAAAAAGTTTAGTAAAGCAGTTTAGTAATAATGATCTTTGCAGTGAGAAATGATGAATCTTTTGGGACAACATGTGTAAGGTTGCTGCATTAAATAGAACTGATTATCTAAAAAGTGCAGATCGTAAGGTGTATGATGCTACTACCTCTGGATGTTATCAGATTCAACAAGGTATCATTTTACTGTATGTGTATAGTCAAAATAAATAGTAATCTGTAATAAGATCTGGAGATCTGTGTGAACCACAAACATTAGTAAGCAGTTTATATCTATTACCAGGTGCCTTTAATGTCATTTCAACATGTTGCTACTGCAATTCATCCATGGCTCTAATGGACACTGAAATGAAATGGAGCTAAATGTTTAGATTTAATCATCGGTCTGACTTATTCTCATCACATATGTCACATTATCAATATCCTCATTAAATTACTGCCAGATATAGTCTGTTTCTAGGCATGCAGATAGTTTGATGTTCTGTGGCTTTGGGCTGTCTACTACTGAGAAATCAGTTTCATTAAACTCAACTGCACTGAGAAGATTATAATATGGAAGTACATGACCTGCAGCAAAAAGAGATATTGATTAGTGAATGTAAAGGTTGAATGACAACAAATGCCAGCTGCTACCTCTGAATGGGGGGAGCTGAGACAAGGCAAAGTGGTAAGTGATTCCTAGATACTGGAATACACTGCTTGGTGAGGTGTTGTTGGCCTATTGTAACTCAGCAAGTCAAGGATGAGCCTTAACCTTTTACATTTAATTAAGGAACGGTAGTGTGTTGCAGATTCTTTCTCTGAACTGAAATAATAGTCAAGTGAAACATATTTTTATTGGTTAATTTTATGATGCATATGGTTAATGGAGATAGATGATTGTAAATCCTGCTCAAAATTCATCACACATCTCGTAATCATATTTTTTTTCTTTATTGAACACAATCTGTAAATAAATGAGCATCTTTCAGCAGCCAGACACATTGTGAATTATTGTCCAAACAATTTCACTCTAGTTGAAAATTTTTAAAATCATATGATTTCTAGGAGAATTTGGTGACGATTTCTCAGTTTTCCTACACCACCTAAAGCTAAAGGAGTATATGTTTAAAAAAAAAAAAAAAAAAAAAAAAAGAGATCTATCCCTGTAATGATTTTTTAAAACTCAGGTTCAATGTTGATTTTTAATGAGAATGCTTTTTTTGTAAAACAGAAACAGAAACAGAAACACATGAACATCTGATGTCCTCTTGTATCTATTTTGTTTTGGATTTCCACAATTTAGTATTTTATAATATATATATATTTTTACAAACCTTAACAGAAAATTGTTTTTTTTTCTACAAGAATTTGATAAAACTTTGGACCCCTGACAGAGAATTAAATAGATTTATCTTATTTTATTTTATGCACTCTATTCTTTGGTTTTCTTACTTTCTTTGATTGTATCTGCTCAGTCTCGAATAAAAAATAAATATACAAAGTAAATATACCAAAACAATAAATACAAAACCTGTACGTACCAATTAGAGTAAAAAATCCAATGAGCAAAAAAGAAAATAACCAGTCATGATTGTTCATAATAGGCTTACTCATAATCATAAATTATCAGTGCGTAGCTGGTGCGTATTGCGTCACGTGTGTGGGCGTGTCCCTCGGTGTGAGCAGCTCGGGTCGTCTGCTGACAACAACACGCGCTGTAGGCGGACCGAGGGGGGACTCGCGAGGCACAGTGACGGCGGAGACGGTTAAGCAGCCGTTAGGACAGGGTCAAAGTTAAAAACTACAGTTACCTGAAGAGAGGTTTAAAGGTATTTTTTCCGGCAGTCAGAGAGAAAATAAGTACGTGTGGAAACGTCCCGCGGTGTCTGAGTGAGGGTGTCCGGTTTCTGAGTGTGAGGGATTGCGATGCCCTCTGACTTTATCTCCCTTTTCAGCGGGGACCTCGACCTGAATGCTCCCAGATCCTTGTACTCCAAAGGTAATACCAGCACCTCTTATTGTGTAAATATTTTGTCCTGTTTAAGTGTGTACTGTGTCGTTGTAGTAAATAAACGTGTGCGTAAGTTATCCACCTAACGTTACCTGTCGTAACTGTTCATGTGGTGGCGTTGAGCCCCCCCTCACTATCATTTATCTATAAACTGCCTGCTGTCACATGCCCGTTGATAATAGTGTGGACTTCCCTTTACCACGGTGTCTTTCATCTTTTCCTCCCCCTTTTTTTTATGATTTAACTTGTTTATTTTTTATTTCCTGGAGCAAGGTGAGGTACTTTTTAGTTTTCAAACTGAAGCCCTCAGCAGCTGCATGCACACCGGTCAGACCAGTTTACTTTTCCCCTGCCTGCCAGTTGAAAAGCACTGCTGTCTGTCTATTTTCTGAGGGTTTGTTTGAATAGGCCATCAGTGTACCCCCCCCTCCTCCTCCCCGCCCCTCTGAGGCAGCACGCATGCACTACACTGCCCCCTGAGAGAGGCGCTGGTGGGCCCATAAACATAAACTGTGTCATCATCAGTAAGGGAGCCTCAGGTATAAAATAACTGAACTGAAGCCATGAGAGCAGGTGTAAGTCAGAGTAAAACAAAACTCCAGGGAATTATGTGTATTATAGTATGATTATCCACAATGTTAATAATATGAAAGACAGTTTAGACTCACACCTGTATATGCTCATTTGTGTCATACCAGCAGTAGTAAAAATGAAAAAAACTATATTTTTTAGTCAACAATATCTAGCTTGGTCATCAGGGCTAGAGATAAAGCAGTCTGAAAATTTTGAGTTATCAAAATAATGATTCGAAATGGCATCATGTTGTTTATAATGTCAGTGACGCAAAACAAACCCACATTTGTTTGTGCACTTTTTCTCAATTTTAAAATTCCATATAGACTATGGACTTGAAATAGTCTATGAATTTCTCCATTTGTGCCATTAAAACACAATATTGCGTCAAAGATGCTTCAGAGGTATCAAAATGCTGATTAAAATCTGAGTTTTATTTAAAATTCAGCAGAAGCCAATAGATAAGGATCATTAAGTCACACTCAAGTGGGCGTTTCTCAGTGCATTGTTTACAATACATCACCTGAGGAAGACCCATGTGATGTAATTCATCTAATCAGCATAGTCATCTAGTTGGCTACATCACTCTTTTGGTTTGTTCACATAGCAAGGAACTGGTGGTCAATTATTTGAATTTTAGGAACAGAAGTTAGATGAAATAATATACTGCAATCTATATGATTCACCTGAAAACTTTGTGGAGTCCTTCAAGATCTAACACAAACTAAAGTCGTCAGATCTCCCACTTCTAAATCTTGTAATGCTTAATCTGCTTGTGTGTGTGTGTGTGTGTGTGTGTGTGTGTGTGTGTGTGTGTGTGTGTGTTCCTAAATTTGGCTTCTAAAGACCAAGATACTGTATGTACTGAGCAGCATATATTACAGGTGAGAAATTAACTTAAATACACTTTGGTCTACAGTATTGCAAACATATCTTAAGCATTTACATACTACATACATAATTTCTTGTTTTTCTTCAACTTATGTATGTGCTGGTACCTGTGTATTTGCAGCAAGCTAATGTAGGCTAGTAGAGTTGGGCGATGTCTACCAAACTGACATATGACAATGTCCACAGTGAAACATTGCAGATGGATAACATTTTTAGTTGGGGGGTGGGAGGTGTCCCACAAGAAAAAAATAAAAAACAAAACTTGCAGCTCACCACTGTAGTCACCACTGCTTCCCACTGCCACTCACAGCAACTTCTGACTGTCTCACTCAGCTGAGAGAACTCTGCCTTCTATCATTCTCACATCCCTGCCAGGCGAGCATCTGTCATACATCCATGCGCCGGTTTTAAAAGGGTCTTCATCTCAGCACCACATGTCCATAACTTAGTTTTGTTCCGCCTCTGAAGCTGTTAACAAAGTTAGCTGGCTAGCTATACTGAGGAAGTAAAGCTTTAATAAAAACCATGGTGCAAATAACAAACAGTGAAAACAACATACTAATAGCGACCAGCAGAAAACAAACACCTCTGCCACCAATTTAACCGAGCATCTTGGGTTCACCTAACTGGGCACATTTAATAAGGAAATATGGACATGGAGATGAAACATCAGCGCAATAATCAGCAGAAACAGCTTCTTTATATTTTCTCTCCCACATGTCAAAAACTTTGCCAACAACTCCTGCCGTACAGCAACTCTCAGGCGACATACAACCTCAGATACACAAGGCTTTTAAATCGCAATGTTTCACTAGTAGAGCTCAGTGATGCACAATGGCAACGTCTGCATTTGATTGGGGAAAAAAGAGAAGATAAAGCTGTTTATTTTTCTGGGGCTGGTTTTCACTAGGTTTTATCATTTATTGATTGATTCAGTTTTACTTTTGATTCATCAGAAAACTTGTTGTATGTAGACTTTAACAATTTCTTGTGCACCATATCAATCAGCTGAAATTCCGTTGAGATCTAGACCAATTGTTACTGTAGCCTACCTTGTTTGCTTACTAATCACACTGTTGTGTATTTGTGTCAGATGACTTGGCTGTGTGCAAGATGTGAAGTTAGTTTTACATCTTGCCGACAAGGCCAACTTTTCCCCTCGGTTGTCTGGAGGATTACCATTTTTATTGAAAACATAATCCCATTTATCATTTAGTTCCTCCAATCCTCAGACAAGTCATACTACACACCTGGATGAAAAGTAGTTCTTATTTATGGACACCATAAAGAGTAGATAATAGCAGCTTTGTTGAATTTCATTATTTTAGCTTTTCTGTTGGGTTGTTTTGGCAGTTCAGCTGTTTCTCAGAAAGCTACATTGGGCAGCTAAACCATAATGAAGACTGCATATTTTTAGAGTGTGAGTAGTCTAGGGAATACCAGGGAAAAACAGCACACTGTAACAATGGCACTCAGGGTAGGAATGCCAGTAATACTACTGCAGTTTAATGGACGTCATAAAATGTCTTCCCACCAGGTTCACATCAAAGATGAAGAACGTTATGGCTTTCCCATAAATTCTATCAAACTTGGTTAACAATTGTAAGACCACAGATCTTGACATAGTTTTGTTTTTTTTGTATTGACACCCACTAAATCCTGGTCGATCATTAACTCTCTGGCTGCTCTGTGTGTAAACCTGGGCTTAAATAGCACTCTATTAATATTGACTCTCCTGTGTTAAGCAAACTTAGCGGCATGTGCTTAAAAATACTTGATTGCCTTGAAAGCTTGTTGATATCTAATGATGAAAGAAAAAAATATCTTAGAGGAAAACATCTGAAAAAGAAGGAAAAGTTTATTTAGAGTTCATAAGCGATTATCACTATCATCATCAGTAGTTGGACTCTTGAAAAAACTAATGACTCAGTCTTCTTGTGCAGTTGAGATGTTTAGTTTAGAGATGTTGAGATGGTGTTTTGTAGTCATCCAAAACATTCTTTCCAATGTCTTCATCAGTTTAACATCAACCCCAACCTGTTCTGCATACTTCAGACACTTCAAGAAGTTTTGCACAGTTATTTCCATGTGTCACAACAGAAGCAACCATGACCATGCTTGACATTGTATTGGTGGTTTATATCCACTTTTGAAATTATATTGTGAAGAATCGCTATTTTCCAGCCCACAACAATGAAGTTTACATAATGTACCCTCAGCCAGCCAGCTCAAGAGGAGCCACAAATATGAACGCTGTAAAAAAAACAAAAAAAACAACAACCAAAAAACCAGTTAAACTACTCATCTGAGAATCTACTACTGTGATGTAGGCACTTCTTGTGGAGCCCTTGATAGAACTGCAGCCGTATGCAGAAGCCATGATTTGGTTCATACCTTGGTTTACGAGCCATGGTTAGGTGCAAGTCCAGTACAGCGGAGGATGAAATGCTGTTTCTGTTCATTTGGTTCAATAGCTTTACCCTTACAGTACCCTTATGAATAAGTGATGAAATGAATGTAAAAGTTATAATTTGTTAATGAGTTAAGAGTCAAATGTAAAGCCTGAATAATGACACTGGATATACATTTACTCTATATTCAGTGTTAGGGTTAAGTGTTGATTATGTATTGATGCAAATTACTCACACCTCCTTACCCTCTTCTGAATCTCTTTGATTAATCATTAACACAAAACAAACTCAGTAAAAAGACTAATCAGGCACAGGTCAAAATATCACCTCCTCTGGTATTTACTGCACACTTGTGACTTTGTTTTGGCCGCGGCAAATCAATAAATGAGTGGTTTAACTTGTTGAAGCTGTTGCACCTGAATCTGATACTGAAGTGTTCATTTTTATGTCTGTTTTAAAAGTGGTTTCTGCTACAATTTGTCAAACTTAATACACACTTAACACTCTTAACACACAAAAGCTTAAGTTACTAAATTTGGCAAAATATTCCCCAAAATTCAGAAAATATCAATAGCAGACAAATATTAGTAAAATATCTTTAAATATTGAACAAAAATAAGTAAAATATAAAAAATACCACTAAAATATCAGACAGAACCTTTTAAAATACCTCCCAAATACCAGTAAAATATTAGAACATTCTTACTAAACTATCCCAAAAATTTAGTAGAATACCCTAAAAAATACCAATAAAGCATAAAGAACCCCCAGTAAAATATTCCCCTAAATCAGAAAATTAGCAAAATATCTGAACAATTGTGGTAAAATATTCAACAGAAATAAGAATATAAGTATAAAGAAACAGTGAAAACAGTTGGCAATTTATTTAAAATATCTCCAAAATCCCCAATAAAATATATATAAGTAGAATATAAAAAAATATAAAAAATATAGTATATGAATATCCCCTAAATCCAAATAAATTGTCATATATTTCTACTAAAATATAACAAAATAATATTAAGATACCAGGAAAATATACCGACAAAATTCAAGTAAAATATAGGAAAATTTCTAAGTAAATATCCAGTTTATTATTTAATTTATTTTTTATAACTATTTTATTTTAATGCTCTAGCTGCCCGTTGACATCTTTGATTTACTGCTTAGTGATAAATTTCTATATTTTATGAGTGACAGTTTTGTATGTGTTATATGCAGGAGTGCACTATACAGTAGACTTATACAGTGAAGTTATCAGCAAACCCATAAATCCTCTAAAATATTACAAGTAATGCCTAGTTTTTCCACTATTTCAGACATTTTTGTGAGAAGTGTAGCAGACCTTTGTCTCCTCGGCCTATTTTGGGTTAGCAGGTCAGTTGTGTTCATGGACTGTAAGCAGATATTTACTTACCCTGAAGCAGCTGACACAAGCACATATCAGCTGTTGAATGGAGTGTATTTTCTTGATAAGTGTTGCTTTGGAGCAGCGTATCACTTAGAAAAACTGCAATGGTGCAAAGTGGAATAAGATGCTGCATATTTTGAAGCAGATTTTATGCTGTTTCTATTTTATTTCTGTGTCAAGCTGGATTTCTGCTTCAAATGATTCCTTTGTAGGCTTATCCATAAGGGCTAGTTTATAGTCGAGCATCGGATTTCTATTGATTATTATAAAAATGTATCTTTGCAGGTTAAAGTGGAAAGAAAAAGATGCATTTTCAGATTTAGCTGGTTTAGTGTTTCTAGTCTACTGGAGGAGTGCAGGAGGAGACCATGATGCTTTTGCTTCCAATCATCTTGTGGAGGATTTCTTTCTCACACTCTTCTGTGAAAAGCCCAAAGCACCTGTGAGATCTAACATCCACCCCTTGTGTTTTTCTCCAGAGCAAGATGATTCTGAACTAAGACATTAAATATTAAGTGTGGTGAATCTTGGCTAGCGGGAGTCTTTCCATTGGCAGCTGAGAAGCAGCAGTTAAGGTGTCAGGAGCTCATAACCAAGCTCTACACATCGTGTTATATGCTGCCAGGGTATTTCCTGGTGCACATGGAAGGAGAGGTGGCACGTAAAGTGTGACCTAATGAACTGTTATTTATTATAATTATTTATAGCAAAATAAAGATTCATTTTCATATACCAAATCCTAAGCATATGTGTGTGACTCGGGTCTAACCATCACCCCAAAGTGTTGGTATTTGACAACCTGGGAATGAGACTCATCTCCATCCAGAATCACTTGTAGCAGCTTTAACTAATTCAGGGATTTAAAAAAAATGATGATCGTAAGCCATCTTGTCTCTTTCTAATCTCTCAAGTTTTGCATGTTTGCAGTACTGATTGAGTACTTGTGAGAAAATGGTGGGTAAAGACAGGAAAGTTTATGATCTGAAGAGCATCTCACTTGTCTTTGAAAAAAGAGTTTAGTTGGGTGGCACTGGAGGATATAGGTGTATATTGGTGAGGTATGGGTGCAACTATGCATTGCGCAATTTACCACAAATTTGAGAGCAAGGCAGATAAAACGGGGCCATTTTTCAAGGGCAATTTTCTGAAAAAAAAAATGGAATTGTAAAACTTACCACAGTATCACAGTATCATGTTTCAAAATACGCTAGCTTCTAGTTCCACCAGTTGCAAGTAAAAATTGACCCTGGGCAAGTAGAATTCATTAAAGCATTTAAATTAAATGCTGTCATGAGATGAGTTCTGTTTACAGTTAAGTCAAATCATGTCTTTCACAGATCAATTAATTTACCATCCAAAACATGACTTTATTGTTACAGTATGGTGTTTAAATGAATACTGAAATACCAGAAACCAGAACACCAGCTTCGTGTAATCCAATATACCGGCCTTACAATAAACCCTCCCTTTGTGAAGCTTATCATATTCAGTTTTTGTTGAGACTGTGCCAGAGAGCTGTTGATTCAAGTCTTTGGTCTGTTTGAAAGCTGAATGTTGTGGTTGTGTATTGTTTGACTGTAATACTCTAAAAATGCTTCAGATTGAAACTAGTTGACCTTTAACACCTGCACTCCTGACTGCCATCTTTCTGCAAGAGTTGTCTTGTATTTTGTCTGCTGTAAATATACTGCATCTTGTTAGTAATGTTAGTTATGCTGTTAATGGCCAGCGGTAAGTAGCTCATGTATCATCCCATTATGCTGTCATTTTTCAATAGTAGCTTGAAGTGATTACTGATTACTGTTGCAATTACAGTTGGCAGTAATGCATTTGACATATTGATGGATAGACAAAACACAGGAGACCATTGTTCGTTTACCATTCCCAACCAACCGTTAACTTTGTTTGTATGACCATGCTCATCACCAACCTTAACCTTTGTATGACCATGCTCATCACCAACCTTAACCATATTATTACAACCATGACAACGAAAGGCCCTTAACTTTAATTAACTTTTATTTCAATTCAAACCACAATGTTTCCCTAAGCCTAACCATCTCGTTTTTGTGCCTAAACCTAATCAAACCTTAACCACAGTGTTGTAAAATCACAAAAGAGATTTCTTTGCCGCAGGATTTGCAATGGCTTTTGAATGGCACATGCAAATGTATCCCGCCAATTATCAACATTTTTTCTTCCTTTAATTTGGAGGACTTACACTTTTGTCTGAACAACAGTCCACACCCTAAAGATATTAAATTTAATATCATACAAGACAAGGAAAAGCAGAGAATTCTCAATTTTGAGAACCAAGAACCATCAAATGTTAAGCATTTATGCTCGAAAAATGACTTGGACCATTAATCAGTTATGAAAACATTTCCTGATTCATTTTCTGTTAATGAACTATTCAAATAACTAACTAATAGTTGTAGCTATAAAGGTAGGCCTATGCATTTCTACACTTTTCAACCATATCTGCTCACAAGGTCAAATTCTCCTCAGGTCCCTTTAAATTTAAAATCATTCTCTGCACGTTGGATTTGGGAAAGTTTTCCATGGGTTTGTTTTTAAATGGGTCCAAAATTTTGGACCATTGAAGAGCCCAACCCACTAAAGAAGCAGACAGACTGGATGCAATGATGTACATCAAGTTGACGGAGTGTGGAGATTGCGCCACCTGATGCATTATGGTTATGCCGCAGCGAGTTGACTGACCATCTGCCGTATCTGGATTCTCCTAAACATGATATAATCTCAAGAAAATGAATCCATTTAATGCAAAGCACCAGGCTCATGAAACTCAGATAAAACTGTGAAACTAATCAAACAGGAATCAAGATTATGTTACTACATTGGCTATGTCTTGCATCAAATGTTTTCAGAAACATATTTTACTGTACTATTTAGCTGAATATGATAAAGTTTGTGATCAGGCTGCCAGTTTGAAAACAGAGAAGCCAAAACCAAGCACCGCCTACTTCTCAGTTACGTCACCTACCTTCTAAAATGTTCAGTGGCCTGGCCTAGATGTGTCCAGGTCAGAGGTCTGTTTCCAGCATAATAGCAATGTAAAATGGTCTCATTTTTCTTTTCCTTCTTGCCAGGGATGTTTTTGAGACACTGTATCTGATCCAGATTTAGGAACAGTGTAGGGGGTGAGACTGTCTTTGTTTACTAGATTCTGGCCATTTATACAACCTGTCACATCACAGGTCAACTCATAGAGAGAGGTATTTCATGACCGTCAAAAATGCTGTGGTGAAATGATCCTACAGGCTAACGTTTGTGGTAGCTCAATATCCTGTGTTTTCATTTCTTCTTTCTGAGTCATCTGCTGCTTCCTTGGCAGACTGGCAGGGTTGGAATGAATAGAAGTGCCGGACTGGCCGTTTTCCCCCTGCATCCTGTCATTGTTGGTACTCTTTCTCACTGTCTCTATCAAAGAGACACCAAACGGGTTGCATACTAAGAGAGATGCCTGGTAGGGCTGAGACCAGGGGAAAGGATGGCATATTATTATAGCAGAGGAAATCTCTGGATTAATAGTTAGGTAGGTCAAGCTATAGCACCCCTAGTGATAGTGCAATATTTGTGTATGGAAAACAGTTATTTTTTTGTTGTTGGTTGAGCATGATGGTTTTCTTTTACTTAATAATGACCACCATAATGTCATATGTAACAAACAGAATTACACAGAGTTTTGAAACTATGTGTGAATATTTATTTATATATTTAGTATGATAAGATTATAAGGCTATAGTAAGATAAAATATAAATATATGTTGAGGATTATGACATCTTGCTTGCGAACTCCATGTTGTTGTTTTTTATATATAAATCTTTCACAATGTTCAGCAGCTAGTGGAGGTTGCCGTAGCTCCAGACTATATTATAGTCCTTTTAACCTTGTGTGAATTTTCCAAAGTTAAATTTTAAAACAAAGGTCAGGTTTGCTTCTAGCTCCCATGTACAGTGGAGTCTCTTGCCTCAGGGCAAGTCAAGGCAAGTCGAGCTGAAGTAGGTCTCTGCTCAATACATTCATGTAAATTATAGCTGTCTCTTATATTACTTTTTTCCATTTTGATTACCAATGTTACTTTAACTCTCTTGCCCTTATTGAAGTCAGGCTTGGATTTTAATTATTAATCACTTCTCATTTTATCAGTCATTGTATTAGTAGTAATGCCATTATATTGTGTCAGCACTATTTTGTCATGTTCTGTTTCCCAGTTGCCACTCCTTCACGTATCAGAGTTTAAGAGGAAGTCTTTTTTTTTTTTTTGGATGAGTTAAATAAGACGTCATCAGCAGACATTGCAATGTCCATCTTTCACTGTCTCACCAAGTCATAACCTGTCCCAACAGAAATCAGACTTTTTTATTCTCTTTACCCTTCTCCTTGATTTCATTGTCATTCATAGTCAGTGTGTATTTTTACATAAATCCTTTTTAGCATGTGTTTCAGACAGAGTAGTGAGCATGCTGTTTATTAAAGCTGGATGAACATACAGAAAAAAGAAAATACAACTGCACACCTTATAGGCTTCTTGTTCTTAAAATAACTTTCTTTATTGCAGCTGTGTTTTGATTAAAAGTTCCTCCAACAGGAGCTGAATGATATAGGCTTACATTTTTGCTTGAGCAGACAGACGGTAACAGGAATCTCACCCAAATCTACATCTGGTGATCCCAAAATGAGTTCTTCCTCATTTTTATTTAGAGTTAAAAGAGTCTAAAATAGGCCAGGACAAATTTATGCATCATTGTGGTGGTGTGTGCCTTTGCTGAGTTTTAATTACCTTTTTTCCCAGGCTGCTGTGGTTTTGCCTGACTAATCAGTAGACATTCCAAATCTGAAAAATGGCAAGTCTTGAGGAAATAAATCTTAGGAAATTAGGACGGAAAGACTGTACAGTATGTGTAAGCCCTAAAGGAGCAATTGGGTTTTGCCAGGCCTGAGCAGACCTTTTGTTTAAGGCTGTGATTGTTTTGAAATGGCTTCTCAGTTTACCAAACTTTTTAGCATTAGGTTTCTATTCCTACATTATTATGCTGCCAGTGCTGAATTTCTCTGCGCCTCAAGACTCAAACAGACCTCTGCAGTGTATGCTAAATGTTGATTCAGTGCCAACTGTTTTATCTGATTATTCCCACTTTCTTATCAATAGAGTCAACAGCTTCCATCAGAAATCAGCCCACAAACATTCTAAAAGTAGACCTCTGTGCCACTAGCTATTTTGGTATTGTGTCCACTGTTTGTATGAGGACTGTGTGCTGTGTGTAAATGCACTGTGTGTAAGTGAAGATCGACTCTTTGTGTCTTTATTTCAATCATCTGCTCAAAGATTTTGATTGTATTTCACAAGTTACTGCAGCAACAGTCACAGCACCTTCCCACTTTCATATACATGTATGTCAGACACCGGCACAAATCCAGCAGAGCTGCAGTGTTAAATTGATGAATTGAATAGTTGTGAACTACTAAAGCTATTACTAAATTGATAACTATTTTGAGAATTCATTAATTGGTTAATTGATTAGTTGAGACAATAATCAACAGATTATCAAATAATGAAAATAATTCTTAGTTGCAGCCCAAATATCCAGCCATGAAACTTGAGCTGAGAAGACTGATATCACTCTCATGTCTGTACAGTAAATATAAAGTTACCACTTTGCTTTGCACAAACACTAAAACTAACCTGAAGTCTAAAAGTGTCTGTTTGCTGTTTTACGAGGGGGTCGAACCAATCACAAGGTTTGTTTACAATAATCTCTGGGTAGAAAACACGGTGTCTTGCACATACAATTTAATGAAAGCAACATGTTGAATGTTTTCTTTTTTTCACAATGTTATTTCAAAGTGTCTACATCTCATTCATCTAATATTCATGTTTTATGCTTTCATTAACCTTGAGTTGGAGACCTAATTTACCTGTTGGGCCACAAACTAAAGAAAATGACAGCTTGAGTTTAACCAAAACTGTCTGTCAGTCTGACCAGTGGTGAGACACTATGAAGGCAACACAGTACATAAAATAATCACAGCAGAAATGTCAGATGGGTCAGATCTGTCTAACTCTAATGTCAACAGAAATAAACGAGTTTGCAGATTTTACAGACAATTCAAATGAACTGCCAGTTGTCTATACGGAAATGACTGTTACTGTTAGTGTAATCTCACTGTGATTTGGTCTATACTTGGCTTGGAGCACAATCTTTTTGGGGTCTCAGCTGGTTGCTTGGCAGCTGCTTGATTGTATTTTCATTCAGTTAGTGCATTTTAGAAGTTCTGGTTGGTGGATTTCATTACATTTGGACACAGCCAGGATACCTGTTTGCCCTTGTTTCCAGTTTTTGTGCTAAGGTAAACTAACTGGCTACTGACTTTAGCTTAAATGTTGAGTGGGAGATTCTGGACAATGATAGTTGATTGTTGAGTCCCATACTTTGGGTTGGGTTAATTATTGACAAGGCTGCAACGAATGATTATTTTCATTATCAGTTAACCTACAGATTATTTTCTAGATTACATTTAGTCTATATTATGTCAAAAAAACAGTGAAAAATATCACAAATGTCTCAGAGCCCAAAGTGACGTCTTCAAATAGCTTTGTTTGTCCAACCAACAGCCCAAAATGCCAAGACTCTTCATTTACTATTATATCTATCAAAGAAAACCAGCAAATCCTTGCAACTGAAATGACTGATCGATTATCAAAATGGTTGGCAACTAATTTCTTTGACTGATCGACTAATCACGGCTCTTATTGTTGAGGCTCATTGTTTTGTTTTCTGGCTTGGGTCCAAGTCACCAACTCAAAGCATGGGAATGAGACTCAACAATCAACTTTCTTTCTCCGGAATCACTTTCTTCACATTTAATATTTACTGTAAAAATAAAAACATTCGCTTTTGCTACGATCCCCTTCCAGATTCAGACTAAATGAAATTAGCGTGGCAGCTTGGTGATGTCACACTATGTAGTATGTGCGTGCGTTGTTGCCAAAGGCTCTTCCTGTTGCCTCAGCAGGGTTTTCCTGTGAATTGAACAGAAATGCCTGTGTTGCACACTGAACGTTTTGTGGAACACTTCTATTATACTGCAAGCTGTCAATATTTCTGTGCGTGTGTGCACATTTGCCTGTGCGTGTGTGTGTGTGTGTGTGTGTGTGTGTGTGTGTGTGTGTGTGTGTGTGTGTGTGTGTGTGTGTGGTGTCACATTTAATTCTGAAGAAAACAGGCACAGTCACTTGAGGCCTGATTTCATTGGAACGGTGTAGAAGTTAAGTGTGTTCCCATATCTGTGTGAAAGCGTGGCATTTTTTAGCGAGTGTGCATGTGTGTGAGCTTGCGTGTGTGTGTTGTCCTCTGTAAATAGTTTGAATTCCACTGCTTTCTGAAGTCATGCTTTCATGTTAGGCTCAGTGTCTGTTTTATCTTTTTGAGGCCACGGGTAAACACATAGCCATAGGTAGAAGTGTTGTCGAGCATTGTCTGAGCCAGATTTAAGACTAAATTTCTCAAACAGTAACCCTGACTCCATTGCACTCCTCTGGCTGTGAGCTGGGTGGTTTGGCCCTCACAGGAGCGTGGGCTGTTTTGTAAAGTCAGGATAGTGGTGGTTGTTTGTTGAAAGCAAGTCATGTAAACTGATGCCTGGAGGTCGTTCCTGATCACTTCAGGATTAGCTGAACTGAAAGAACTACAAGCCACAAACTCTGAGCCTGATGTGAGCCTGATCTAAGGCCTGGCTGACCTTCACTTTATCAAATCGCTGTGTAGAAACAATAAAACCTGTCAGACCTTTCCAAAAAGCTGTCACAAAGATTATTGTGATTGCCAGGAGTAATAGCCAAAACAGAAAATGGCAAGTTGACAACAACAATATCACTCAAATACAGCCATTCTTTGCTTTGGTGTTTCTGTTAACTTGATGGCTACATAACGAAGGTCCAAATCAAATGACAATACAGGTCAAGGAGGGAACATAAATTGATATTGTTTGGGAAACAATGACAGTGACATACAGACATTTTTCTCAGTTTTATGTTCAAACAACTAGTTTATGTATAATGAACAAATCAACCAACAATTAAAATAATCCAAATATTCAGCCATGAACCTTTTTCACCTTATATATTCAGTGTACCGGGCTGATCAGCACAGGCTGATTTAGGATAAAAAGTTGACCAAGGAAGACATATTGGCTTACAGTCAAACTATTATGCAAGCCCATTTAAGTCTGTAAATTAAATCATTTTAAAGATCATTAAAAATGTAAAAATGTGTCCTCTGGTAGAGATTTGGCAATATCATTTCCCCCATGGGAGCTGTTCTTGCATGATTTTCTGTAATTATCAAATGATCTTGTCCGATTATTGCCTCGCAAAGTCTAGCATGACTGCTTATTACTTTTTCATATGACGTGAAAATGGCAGTTGGTGGTCGTATACAGCTCTAAGCTGGTTTGCCAACTGGCACGGAAAAGAGAATGACAAGAGAACATGGAGAAGGAGAGTGAAATCGCAACCAAGCTGGTGTTTATTTGCATCTATTAACATGTAACTCTTGAAATTGTTGTTCTCATTTGGAACCTTAAAGCGTCAGTTTGAGTCTTTTGTTTCTTACTCAGATGTTGTCTCATGTGCTGCAGGTGTTTTTGATGGTATGGAAGTTCTAGTACAGTATGGTTATTTCAATATTTCTTAACTTACAGAACAATTACTGTATGTTGATATATACTGTTAGTGATATGGTGATATGGCCAATGTCTTCTATTACTGTGTTTATCATTTTAGATCACACTATTTGTGACAATTTCCAATTTCTGGCTAAAATGTCTTCTTCCCTCCATCTTCTGGTCTGTTTCTGGGGGTTACTGCTTGCTGTTGCTGTTAAATGATCAAACATATGTTCTCATACACTACTGAGGCTACAACTCGTATCCAGCATCATACAAGCACAAAACTGTGATTTCCTCTCTACTCTAGTCTGGTAATTCTCTTCGGTTTCTTCATCAGATGAACATTTTGTCAAAAACAATGTTGGTGTCATGATCCTTCCTGACAATAGCTGTTTAAATGCAATGACAATACCAACAATGGTTTCTATTGAGCAATAGGCTGTAGACAGTAACCACTGTAAGACTTTTCTTTCAACATAATTGAGTCATCATGTCTGGTGTAATCACCGGATTTAATGACAGATTTGGCAGGCAAAATGAAAGTTGTGTGACCTGTATTCTACATGTAGAAAATATTATGGTAGAGGGTAATTTGTGTATTTGTTTATGCAGAGTAAAAAATATAGATCAAACACTTTGACTGGAAAAAATGGAGTATGCTCTTTAAAAGGCTCTACTTATCACTTAAACACATTACAAGGAGCTTTTAACTGGTTATGAAAACAGTGTAAGTTTAACACTGATGCCTCTATATGACCTTCATAAGCAAACAAGACCATCAACGAGAAGACTGACTATTTCTATATAGTTGGTTTTAATGCCTGTCACTAAGTTGAATTCTCTTTGAAATCAGATCATATGCAAATCTGAAGAGCCTGTGTTTACATTTCCCAGCCAAAGTTACAGTTAGTAGCTTGTTAGCCACTTAAAAAGAAGCAGGAGGAGATTTTTATTTGGATACTTTTATTTTTGACATTATATTTTGTGGTTATGATGGTGGAAACACTACCATGTTTGTCCACAGGGGGCTCCAAAATCAACACAATGTGAAAATTCATGCTTTAAATGATGACTTTTCAGTCATTAACCTTCATTATCTGTATTATTGACCTACAATAAACTGATATATAATCCTCTAGGCTCACCTCAGATAATCTGATTTGAATATGACTCATAACTTGTGACTGATGGTGATGACATCTTAGAACAGACATTGATTACTTGAATGGTTGACACTGTATGATAAGGGTTCTCAACTCAAGTCTAAATAATTCAGTTGTAATAAATGATGCATGAATTTATGTATGAAATATCAAGAAGTCCTGTGGCTCAACAATCATAAATGATGCAAGGTATGTCTAGGTTAATTTATTATCAGTATATGAACATTAAAAATAACCTGTATTCAAATGTTTCCCCTTAAATCAGTGTTTGGTGTTTTAACAAAATCAGGAAACATTGCATCAACAGCATTACATCATTATTACTGTGGTTGCACATCGTAAGAATTGCCTTTTCCTTCAGTCTTTCCCATCTGCTGGCTGTCGCTGAACAAATAGTTTGTGACTGCAGAAGTTAACGCCTGCAGTTTTTGCTTCATTGCACATATGCTCACCCCGCCCTAACATCATATTGTCACACTAATTTTACAGGATGCGTGCATCTTTGACAAGTTTGTCTAACTTGTAAATTTACATACAGGTGACAGTTAATAGGTAAACCTAGTTAAAACTATTGCAGTCTAATACGACAGTCCTACAGTAAGCAATAAAAAGGTTAGCCAATAATGTTTGGTCATTTTTGAGGCTGCAGTTTGTGCTGTTGTTAATTGTGTTATACTGAGAGGTGCTTTTAATATTTAATCTATCTATAATCTATTGATTATGAAAATGTTGATCTAATAGGGTGGCATTTTGGGATTGATTATTGGTGGTGTCTGGAAATACATACACATAAGAACAGTTGACTTATTCCTCGACCTCTATATATACATTGAGTTACAGTTACAGAGCTGCAGCAGTCCTGGAACTTTATACCTGATCCCTTAAAATTTGCTTCCACTTTTTATAGAGGTACTGAATCCTCGTTAATTCAGCAACAAACCTGTACTCATGCCTGGTCATGAAAGGTCATTTCTTTAAATGTATGCTTTATTGTATCTAGCAATATTAAGTTTTTGTTTAGCTGTGTGATATCTTGCTGTACTCACTTTACCATCTTTTATCCTCACTGTTTTAATCTTTTATAGCCATATAATGGGTGTTACAAATTAGCATCTGCTGTAAACAGTATGATACTTGTATTGGATAGTTGTTTTCACTTTGTCTGTATATACTGTATCTGTTCCCATAAAATAAACCATGAATTAATAAGTGAACATTTTGAGAAGGAAAGCCATTAATAATCTGATGGTCAACTCAGTAAGTCAGACATGCTTGTGTTTGTGTAACCTAATGCAGCCAGCTGATATCTACCACATATGATGTAATAATTTGAGAATTAAAAAATATATAAGGACATATCAGCCAGTATTCATTTTGAACATAAAAACAAAACATAAACAAACATTTATGATCACGATCCCTTAAAGTTATTTTGCATCCTTCTTGCATGGCAAAAGTATTATTAGCTGAACATCTGTGCCACTAGCTACACAAATGCATATATGATCTGAATGTGAATTAGTGTATGGCTAAATCAATCACTTACATCAAGCGAAAAAAACTAATTCCATGGCTTGGTTATGTATTATTAATATTTTAATATAGTATATCTAGGGCTGCAATTAATTCTTATTTTCATTTCTGAGTAATCCATAAATTAGTTTTATGATTAATTGATTCATTGTTTAGTCTATAAAATGTAAGAAAAAAAGAGAATGAAAAATGCAATCACAATTTCTTAGAACTCAAAGCAATGTCATCAAGTTGTTTCTTTTGTCCAACCAATGGTCCAAAACCCAGACTAGTTTGCAGTGAATTTTCTTTTGATCTACTAATCCATTAATTGACTAATCATTGCAGCTATAGATATATTCTACACTAATTTTTTCATCAGATTTAGTCCTGCAATGCATTAATTAAGCATGAGTGGTATACTATACTCACATCATAAAAGGTATTATTTGAGGTATTAGTGTTATCCCTTAGGAGTGGGCGGTGACAAATAAGATAATTATGTGGTGTCATTTCACGGAGATGATTCAGATTTTTCCCACAATGTTGTAATGTTGCTCATGTAATATCCTGCACCATTAATGCCTAGTCCTTCATTTGAGTTTGGATAATGCAGTTTTATTTTCTAATTTTCTCCAGTTTATCTCATGAGAGACGCAAAAGCTCAAAAGACTTGTCCCCTGATCTGTGTTGCTATGGAGTCCCTGGCAGCCTTCATGTAGGCTTGGCTGTAAACATTTCAGGGTTGTTGTACATGGTTTGCTGCAGGTGCCAGCCCCTTCACTGTTTTCTTTTTTTTCTTTTTCTTCTTCGCTGCTTGGAATAATGTCCAAATGCCTGTCAAGGTGAGCTCAATCTTAATCTTCCCCATCACTTTTTGTTCAGTGGCAGTCTACCAAGTTCAACAATGTAACTTGTAGATTTCTGTTGTCTGGATTTTTCAACATAAGTAGGTTATTCTGTTGCTTCATTTCTGCTTGACAGGATTCCACATGACAATACCACTAACCTGTTGAGCAAGTTGAAGTACAGAAAAGGGTCTGGGAGCACAGTAAACAAGACAGAGAGGGAGAGAGGAGGTAGGTGGAGTGGAGGAGGGGGACAGAAGGGGAGTTAAATCAGTCACTCAGCCAAAAAACCAGTGCCACGCCCCAGGTGCCAGGGCTAGTAAGAGCAAGCAGCAGGAATGTGAGGGAAATGAATGGGAGTGTAAGTCCTGCCATTCACATGGTGAGTGCTTTCTTTTTTCACCTTTAGGCTGCACTGCTTACCATATAAACATATCACAATGCATGGTGAGGTTAAAAACAGCTATTTTTTTTTTACTTTTGGTTCCAAACAAATCTAAAGTTATGCAGGATTTCTGACATTTCTGACAGATTTTAAGTGTCTATTTACATTTAACGTGAGTGCAAACTGAATATGTGAACCAGTTAATGAGAGTAGCCACATTTCAGCTGAGTTGATGTTTATCGAAATTTATTAATAGCATGAGTAGACCTGTTCAAAACTAACCACATGAGCTTGGCATCTGTCAGTGTGAACATTTTTAATCAGGCTTTAATCTGTTATTATGAAAATTAAAGGTTCTCCTCAGTGGTCTGCACAACACGACTGCAGCTTTAAGTTAAAGTCAAAACATCACATGGTGTGTGTGAGTCAGTTTATTTCCCATCTAACGAAGCTGACCTTTCATAATTTTTTTGATCGTCTTCTCCTGTGTGAAAGGAACAGTGTTTTGTCACATGTAAATAAAGAATTGCACTCTGTCTGCTCACGAGGAAACAAATATGTGGCAAAATAAGAACTTTTCTCAGCTTTTAGAAACGTCAAGGGAGTGTGGAAACACTTTGAACAGGCCAGCCAGTGATTCGAGACCGCTGCTCTGAGAGAAGAGTACATATTTTCTGTCTGTGCGGTTGGCAATCTGTTTACTGGAAGGGTTGCTCACTCAGAGCACATGTTGCTGCATGTGCAGTCGCTCAGTGAGTCCCAAGAAGACTGGGTTTAAGTGTAAATGCAGAGGCAGAGAAAGTGTTTTTGTGGAGGTGGTGGGGGGGCGTTTGTGTGCATGTGCATGCATGTGTGTCTGTGATTTTGTTTGGAGAACTTAGCAAATAACCAGTAAAACCACACTAGAATCCTGTGTGTATGTATGTGTGGTTCAGTGTGTGAGTTATATGAGTTTGCTGAGTCCAGATTTAAGCTCCCTTTCTGGGAACCAGCATTCCCTGCTTGTCTAAAGCGAGCTGTAAGAGACTGGAGGGCTTTGGGAATGAAGAGGCATGGGCTGGTTTCAGTATGTCCCAGGTTTGTCTATTGTACACAGCGAGTGGTAACAATGGGAGGGTTAAGTATCTGATATACACACCGAACCCTGGGACTCAGCTGCAAGTAATTAAAGCTGGCAGTTGGCAGAGAAGAGAGTCAGGCGACTGTAATGGCCGCTCTAAGTTCATACCATAATATTTGGATGATGAATCAGGCTGCTAGTAAAAGTGTTGTCATGCTGTTGACCCAAGGCTTTCTCCCCTGCCCATGTCCTGTTGGCCCTGAGGGAGGCACACAGAGAAGAGAAAAAGGCTTTTTAAGACCCTGCTGCCTGTTTGTTATGAGATCTGATGTTTGCTTGGCATGCTACAGTTTTTACCTCATTAGTCTCTACATTTTTTGCTTTTTTTCTCCATTTGTTTTGGTCCTCCTCAAGATGCATTTAGAGCCCTGTATTAACATCCATAATCGAAGATGTAGCTTGGATATTACAGGGTTCCTACACCTTTTCTAAAGTCAAATTCATGCACTTTTCAAGCATTTTTAAGCTTTTCCAGCTGAGAAAATTAAATGACATATTATATTATCATAGTATATACTGTATACCCAGAATTATTATTTTACTTATTTACTTAAATCAACAACCAAAATTATGCCTTGTGATAGCACTCGTATAAGGATGTTTCATGTTTCAAAATGTATGTCACTCTCCAACTTGATTTTTTTTATCTAAAAAGCAAAAAAACCTCTTCAGTCAGGTATAGAATGATGAACATAAGAAATTACAGTTTCAAGCAGTTGCATTGTGGGTAATGTAGGTGCTAGGTTGTGTCAAGGAAGTGGAATGGTTCTGCTGTATTGACTTTTTATTGTATTGATCCTTTTTTGCTGTTCAACAATGGGATAGACTGATTATGGTGTGGCAGAAGCTTATTTTTAATTAGTAAAGGTGGATCTTTCAAATGAAATCAAAAGTCTTGATCAATGTGAACATCATAATCAAGGTCGCTTCGCATTTATTCTCTCTCTAATGTCAGATTCTTGATCTTTCTTGGTTTTAAGACTATCAACAAACTAATTGTGTATTTTTGTTTGCAATTTTGATATGGCAGACAGCTGACCACTCAAGAGCGTGGTTCTGCTCAAGGTTTCTGCCTCTTAACAGAATGTTTTTCCTTTGACAGTCACCTTAATGCTTGCTCTTGATGGGAGTTGTTGGGTCTCTGGAAGGACTACAGTCTAGCCCTGCTTTATATGAAAAGTGCCCTGAGATGTCCTCTGTAATAATTTGGTGCTAATAAATAAACCTGACTTCACTTGTCTTGACTTGACTTGCATAAATTACAACATAATAACAGCCTTTTCACACAAATCACAAATATTTCATGCAAATAATTAATTTGGACTTACACCCAGCTGGTGCAACAGGCTGCTGAAATGAGACTATTATTGTAACGCATTGTTCCCAAAAGTCTT
Organism: Lutjanus erythropterus; assembly: GCF_056507025.1. Taxonomy (NCBI): domain Eukaryota; kingdom Metazoa; phylum Chordata; class Actinopteri; order Lutjaniformes; family Lutjanidae; genus Lutjanus; species Lutjanus erythropterus. The sequence goes on from NC_139317.1 coordinate 23,037,233, forward strand.
AAATCTCAATCTGTTGTCAGTATTTCCTTGTCATTTATCAGATTTGTTGCAAGCCAGGTTGCAGGTATGTTCTTAATTGCGCAAGAGTTGTGATGTGAAATTGCTGCACCATAACCCGTAACACTGAGATTGCAACATCAGCATAAAAACGGATTAAATAGAAACTGTATGAGGAAAGCATGACCTAAAACAATAAGAAACCATCTCTTTTTTTGTTTCATGTTTACAACAAGTCAGTTATTGAGCTGACACACGATTCTCATTTTACCAACAATGTTGAGGTCCTGTTAATATGTCACCTTATCATCTCTTTTATGTGTTCTTCTCTCCTTTTCTTGTCAGAATCAGCGTATGACCTTCTTCCCAGAGAGCTACAGTTGCCTTACTCCACTCAGCAGACCCCAAAAATCATGAGTCAAAAGAGCGGTGGAGAGGCGGGGCCTCCCCCTTCAGCTGCTCTAGCATCAGGTAGGATCCTGCTCCTCTTATCTGTATTTCTCCTCTGCAAGCAGGACTGATCATGTCCCACGAGAAACAAAACACAACTCATGTAACAGTTGATACCTGTGGGCAGACAAACACCTGCACATGTCAAGAAAGTACGTCAGACAACCAACCTCCTGCTTGTAATTCTCACACATCAGTCAAAAAAAATAACAAAACAAACAAAACAAGTGCTTTACAAAGAAGTTAGTCATTAAAGTTAAGCCAGTTCAACATCTGTCTATTCTGTACCTGCTGGTAGACTGAAATGCTTGGCCTTTGGATTTTTGTTGTGAATACTTGTGTTGTGTTGTGGTCTCTTGCAGCAACAGTGTGGAAATGTAGGTCATATACTGCAGGTTCACATAGTATTTAGGGCCCTCTACAGTTTACCAAACTGTCTTTTGTGATACAGACTAAAATAGGTTAATGGTTTAAACCATACACAGTACACAATAATGATGAGAGCGCCCAACAAAGCTTATTATATCACAGTGTTGCAATCTCACATCACACCGTTCTTGATTTAACAGTTCTTTTTCACTTTTGTTTTTTAGGGAATTAGGAAGCTTTGTGTGGCTGTAATCACCTTGTTGACCGCTATTGTTCACAGGAGAAAATCTCATTGGCAGAGAAACGCACAAGTTCAGAAATTAGGTATCCTGTTGATCACTAATTACTGCACAATTTAACATTTTTTCTATAGGAAATCAGTAACATCTTGATCATTATACTTGCAGTGTGGACAAGTGAAAAGGGGCAGCTCATAACTTTTACACTTGAGCTTGGTGCACATGGAACAGTGTTTCATTTAAAGTGGAAACAGACAACTTTTCAATCCACCACTAGCATTTCCAAGTGGCATTATTGTTTGTGCTGCTGATGCTAAGACAACCGAATCATGAAGACGTGATTAATATCACTTTGGAAATAAGAAAACTGAAGAGGTAAATTGAAATAGTCATAATTTTATACTGGGAGTAGGCATTGAGCTATTGTAATGATATAAATTGAATTAGTAATGTTAATAATTTAGTCTTTAATGGCAGATTTGCATAGTGAAAACAAGGTTTGTGGAGAACCAGTCTAAATGTGGATGGGGTTTATGGTCTATAGCCATTACGCTACATAATCAACATTTATTTATAATAATAAGTCAAAGTAAAAAACGTCTAATTCCTCTTTAAAGAGATCAGTCACTGGAAAAGGTTCCACTTTTCGCTGAACTGAGCATTTGGATTGTCTGGTTTTATACTGACATTAAACAAAACAAGATGAGTGTACAGTGCTTACAAAACAAAGGAAATGCAGGTTTGAAGGATATTTAAAGAATCATCTTTATTCCTCAGAAATCTCTGTGACCTGTGATTTTGTGTTCTTCTGATACATAGAGGTGTAAAAATTCAAAACTTTTGAATGGAAAATAATTAAAGCAAAAAACATACTTTCCCAGAACAGTGTTGTCATTGATTTTTGTTTTGTTTTTCCCATTGAAAAATCTTTCATGGAACTTACTTAGTGAGGAGGGAATTGCAGAGGTTAAGTGCTCATGTTTGTTCATAGATTTGATTTGCTATTGTATGTTTTTGGTTTGTGACCATTTGTGCTTTGATACTTGCTCAAAATGACACTACCTCCATGCATTTTATGTGCCTCTTTATCTTGCCGACTGTGTGTTTTGCAAACTAATGAGTCACCAAACGATCCACAATGTCAACAGCAGTCTAACACTTTTTTACGATCTGCAACTTAACCAGACTTCTCCCCACTCTTCATCTAGTTCATTGTAACTATTTGAATGTTTTTGAAATTACAGTGTTATGTCAGCATGCTGGAGCCACATTTTCTACCAAACAAAATAACCCTGTGTTATTATTATTTTTTCTAAAATCTGAATAAATTTTTTACTGTTCAGCTCTTATTGCTCATTCGCTGTCTCATTTTTATATTCCAGGAAGTTCCCTCTGAAGCAGGGAGTGTCTGCATATAAAATGGTCTGCAGTTCTCTGCTTCATAGGTCAGAAGCTTGTTTATTTTGTCTCTGTGGCTACGTTCAGTCCCAACAAAATGATCTTTTGTAGCAAAAAAAAAAAGAAAAAAAAAGAAAAGAAAAAGAAAAGAAAAGCTCCAGTAATCGGCATGCATCATATTGCACATATTGTTTTGATCTCCCCTCTCCATTTCAGCATTTTGTTTTTTTTGTCAGCTCAACATGAACAAAATGCTAATAATAACGATAAATTCATTCAGTTATTTTTAAACGTTTTTTTGTCGCAAATTTATTTGTTTACAAGTATATTTAAGTATATTTATTTTTTTAATTAAGAGATACTGCTCATCTCTCATCTCTTCCTTGGTCCCTTTATAGTCACACCTTCACGGCGCTTCACATACTGTACATTTACTCAGATATTATCAGCACCACAGACACACACATGTAAAATCTAATAAAAAGGGGGAAATCTCAATTGGACAGATAAATGCTTAAAAAAGCAAAAACAAAACAATCACGAACAAATTTCGCTGCTTAAATGGGACTGCTAGCCAACACTGGTTGGGATGCCTTTATTTACTGTCTAATTATTTGCACTGTAGATGCCATGTCCTCTTCTATGACCATGGAAGGCCCCCGCAGTGCTTTTTCCACCTCTTCCAGCTCCACCATGCATTCCAGTACGTCAGCCAGTGACCAGAACCCAGTTCACGGCAGCAATGTCGACCCAGAGGACAGCAGGAGTAGCAGAGCGGTACCAGAGGTCGTCGGCGCAGAGGGTGGGAATGGCAACAGCAGCAGTAGCAGTAACTGCAGGGGCAGCAGTGAGCTGGGAGGAGGCAGAGGCGCAACATCCCAGGAGGCTCAGCCGCATCACCAGATGACCCCATCGAAGCGCCGCACCGTGCTGAACATCTCTCCACCGCCACAAGACCTGCTGGATGACAGCCGTATGTCCTGCCAGGATGAAGCTTCCCTGGACTCAGAGCAGAGTAACAGCATCTGGATGGACGACTCTCTGTCCAACTTCAGTATCATGAGCAGCATCTCTTACAATGACAACACGGAGGTGCCACGAAAGTCCCGCAAACGAACCCCTCGCCAGAGGCCAGGTCCCAAGTCTGTGCCTGCAGAGGAAGCCAGCATGGACATGTTTGATGCAGACAGTGCCAAAGGTCCACACTTTGTCCTGTCACAGCTCGGCCCGGACAACAAGACTGGACCAAAAGGAAGGTTTGTGTAACTTGAAGTTAGTTTGAAAAAAATCGAAACTGAGATTGAGCTTTCAGATTCTAATGGCTCTCATGAAGTTGCTAAAGGTGGTTATGGTTGTGCATAGATGGTTGAAGAATTAGAGGAAAAACCAGTATTAGGTGTTACACCACCACAATCTTCCAGGTGAAAGTTTCAGAAGCTCTACTGGAGGGATGAACACCATTCTCCAATCAGCAACTATTTTAATAATCAATTAATCATCTCAGTCATTTTTAAAGCAGAAACCAACCATTCTTTGGTTCCAGCTTCAAATGTGAGGATTTGCTCTTTTTCTAAACTGAGTATCTTTAGCTTCTCCAGTGGTCAGACAAAACAATGTGTCACCGTGACCTCTGAGAAATTGTGAATGTCATTTTTCTTTTAGAATTTCATAGACTAAACAATTAATTCATTAAGACTCAGCAAATACAGGACACAAGATACATGATTGATTTATGTATCAAAATACAAAAGGATTGTATAGAGAGATTTAGATGTAGTTCTCTCTTTGCTACTCATAAAAAAACATAATTTAATTATGAACTCTAGATTGGTTGAATAGCCTGAGGGAAGAAGCTGCTCTTCAGTCTGGTGGTATGGTAGTAGACACTTCTGTATCTCCCGTGGATGGCAGCAAGGTGAACAGGCTGTGGTTGGGGGGTGGGTGTTGTGTTTTTCATTTGGGCTTTGCGCAGGCACCTCACCTGTGTAGCATATCAGTCTTATCATTTTAATATTATATCTACTTGTATACTACATATATAATTTCATACTCAGGGCACATCTGCATTCATGGTTTTCCAGCAATTTGTTACCTATCAGTGACCAAAGAAAACAATGACTCCATTTATTGTAGGAAGTTGTTTATTGAGTAGTTAATTGACTTTTTATTGACTTTATATTCTTTCAGTGGTAGTTGTCAGTAAGAAAGGCACTCAACCTTTATTCTGTGTTACCATTGTCTTGAAGGCCCCTCTGGATAATCTCATCCAACACTCATCCTGGCTGTCAGAATAGGTATTATTAGGAAGTGACACACTGCACAACAGATGGAAATCTTTAACAAACTACTCTGGCTCTAAATTTCCCACCACACTTTGAGTGAAGAAGACCGGTCAGATCAGAGGGGAGGGAGGGGCAGGATACTGAAGTACAAACAATGGTCAGCCACAGTGAATCACAGAGCCTCTCTCAAAGACCTAGGATAAGCAGAGCAGATTAAATAAACAGATAAGTCTGAACGTTTTAAGAGCTGGGCATAGAATATGCTTGGTCGATGGAGGGACTGTTAACTCTGCATTGCTCAGAGCATCATTGGTTGTGAGGGGGGCTCTGAACAAATAAGGACAGGCTTATAATCTGTTACTGCAAGTTCCAGACATTCTTTGGTTTTTCTACCACAATAACAAAAGTAAGATGCCAGCCAGATTGCACAAATTAAAATAAAATTGCCCCAAAATGTTAGCATTAGATGTAATTTTAATGGTCTTTGTTGCAGCTCTGATGATCCTCAGACAACCAAACAGAAAGGAGGAACTCTTTTGATGCAGTATCCACAGAAGAGTGAGGGGAAGGAGCTGAAAATCCTTGTCCAGCCTGAGACTCAGCACCGAGCTCGCTACCTGACTGAAGGCAGCAGAGGGTCAGTGAAGGACCGCACACAGCAGGGCTTCCCTACTGTAAAGGTAACTGTTAAACCCTTGACATGGCCACTGGAATGACCACTCTGCTGTGGTGTGTTTTTGTTTAAGGTTAGGTTAATGATTTAATTATTTCCAGAGGCTTTGAAATACTGTACATGTGTGTAAGTTTTGCTATTCTTAGAGACATAAGCGTTCCAGTTGGAAGAGTAAAGCTCATTAGATGTCAAAAAGTATACTGGAGGAGTGTCTTGAAAGTTTGGAAAATGCTTAATTTTAACAGTCATGTTTTCAAGGTTAGGAATAGGCTTGAATTTGAATATATTGGTTGAAAAATGCTTGATTTTCAACATAATCTGGTGTTTCATCTCTCCACAATCTCCACAGTCACCCATGTAAACCAAAAATCTTTTAATATCTTGATTGAATTGATCATGTCATCATATTTGTTCATGTCCTGGAGTTAAAATTAGCAGCCATTAAGTAATCATGATTATAACATACAATCAAGGTGAATATGAACAGCTGGTAAAATAAACAGAGTTATTATACAACAATTTGCATCTATAAACTTTTTTACAGTAGCATTTTTGTAACCACTTAGACATGAAATAACTTGAAGAGTGAAATTTTGATTTAGGTATCTTGAAAGTGCTTGAATTTTACTCTTAAAAAGCAGCACCCTGACAGACTGAATATGCTCAGTGTGGATGTGCCAGTCATTAGTTTGCAGCATTATGGTTTCCTATTATATTTTCTAAAAACCACTGCCTAGGCCATCGATTGACGTTAGTAGTTGAGTTGAGTTTATAAAAACTAGAGTTCAGAGATTCCACTACCCAATGTTTTCCAGTCACTGAGGTTCAGGGGTTATTTAGCTGTGCTGTTTCTGGTTTTCTGATACTGAGAAAATAGCTGAACCACAGAAGAAACTCACTGTTCTAAACCTGTCAAGGGTGATGTGAAAACCAATTCCAGAATGATCTGGGAAAAAGGCAGAAGTCCTTCATGTTTACAATCCATATCTGGCTCTTTAGTTGAGACTCATAAGAAGATGGAGAAGTAACGGTAGTCTTAACAGGAGAAAGGAGTGAATCAGGGGCAAGACCAGAGACACTGTCCAGCATTTGATCATGACTTTGGTCAGTTTGTCATTGATGTTAGCCCAGGGGGTGATCTGGAGATGAATTTCGCCATAAAGCAGCACGAGTTCTGCCACTAATTGGCTCGGTTGTACTTGTTCGTGAAGAGCAGGTGGATCCAGACGCAGAACACAGGCACAAAGATCAGAAGTAGAAAGTTACAGCAGAAGATAACAAATACATGTGGTGTTTTTAAAAGGCTGACTAGATTATACAACAAGGTAGAAGGAAGATGGGTTGATAAACAAGCAAAAACTAATTGTTGGAAGGCACTGTAAATGGGCAAGACACAGACAGCGTAATTGCTTGATGTGAATATGCCAGAATGCACTTGGGCAACACACTGAGGACATCTGCATCTAGCATTGTCATCATTTCCATATCAACTATCCCACAGTGTGTATTATATGTTAATGTTATACATTTTTTAATAATGTTTGTTTTTTTCCTTACACAGCTGGAGGGAGTGAATGAACCAGTGGTTTTGCAGGTGTTTGTTGGCAACGATACTGGGCGTGTGAAGCCTCATGGATTCTACCAAGCCTGCAGGGTGACTGGCCGTAACACCACAGCCTGCAAAGAGGTGGACATTGATGGCACAACTGTTATCGAGGTGTCACTTGATCCAAGCACCAACATGACACTAGCGTATGTTTAATTTCCATATGTTATATGTATGTATTTATGTTATATGTTACATGTCTTAATATGTTTTACTATGCTAAATCACAAACAGAGACCTCTTTTCGAGAGCAAATGATGCTTTTATGTTCACTGTTGTCCAGATAATTCAAACCAGTTGCTTACTAAAGCAAGTGCATACTGGTTGCATAATCTGTTGTTGTAATAAGAGGTTGAGGTTTTTGGTGTTGTAAAAAAGCTGCAAGTTTAGCAAACATTGTAAAGGTTGTTGTTTTCCCGGCTAACATTGTCTCTGTGTGCAGGGTGGACTGTGTTGGCATCCTGAAGCTCCGTAATGCTGACGTTGAGGCTCGCATTGGTGTGGCTGGGTCGAAGAAGAAGAGTACACGCGCTCGGCTGGTGTTTCGGGTCAACATCCCCCGTCCAGATGGTTCAGTGCTCACACTACAGACGCCTTCATCTCCGATCCTATGCAGTAAGTCAGTTTCCTTGTGTTTGTGTTTGTGGAAATGCTGTCATGAACTGAAAATTAATGTTCGATTGTAGATATTTGCAAATTCTGTATCTTGTTCCATGCATTTTGGAGTACCATTTCAGTACTTTAAACTAGTTTCATGGAGGCTAAACAAGCAGTTGACCTGTCACCTACTTAGTTAATAATTACCATCATAAACTGAGCTATTTTCTTCTCTTTAAGAGGAGATGTGCTCTTTGTTAAATATAACCTGAGGTAAGGAGACTGTTGTCTTTTGATGTCCACATTTGGAGACAATGTGTAAAGATCTCTCCAGATTCAAGTTTTATTTAATAATGCATACAGTATGAGGGTGTGGTTGGTCTCATAAACAGGAAAGACGCCTAGGGCCATTAGAAGAAAGTCTCTGAGTAAGTGGATTTGGGAGAGACAGGGGAGAAAGAGAAGGAAAGGACGAAACAATAGAGGTGTGTGGACTCCTATTGTTTACACAGAGCCAGCATGCAATCCAGGGAAATATCTTTCCACAAAACACAGAAATACTAATCCCCGTTGGCATCAGTGCGTGTGTGTTGGAGAGTAGTGAAAAAGTTTTGTGAAATGTGTGAGAGGACAAAAGGAGTGATTCTGAGCTTCAGGTGTTGTAGTCTCTGGTACACATAAGGTAGTTTATGCTTACAGTGCGTTGGATAAAGCCACTGAAATTATGTCAGGCAATCCCGAAACACATATTAACTAACTTGAAGCATCATTGTTATTTTTAGTCTTTGAATTTATCTGTTTTTTTGGATATTAACAATAGATCAAATTAGAAAATATGATTATAATACAAAAATAATGATAAAAAGCAAATTTTCTAAATACCACAAACCCTCATTGGTTTAACAGTTTAGTGTTAAAATAATTACTTTGAGGGAATAGTAGACACCTAATAATTATGTGTTTTTTTTTTTTTTTTTTTTGGTTTTTTTTTGTTTTTTAATTAATAGCAGCATAACATCTGTTATGTTCAAGCCAACCCACTCCTTTTATTTCTTTTGTAAAACTTGGGATGTTTTTTGTGAAAATTATTAATGAGCCTTGTTGAAACTGTTAACGTCCACTCTGTTTACAGCTCAGCCTGCGGGGGTGCCTGAAATCCTGAAGAAGTCACTACACAGTTGTTCAGTGAGAGGAGGAGAAGAGGTCTTTATCATCGGCAAAAACTTTCTTAAAGACACCAAAGTCATATTTCATGAGAATGTTTCAGGTAGAGAAAAAAAGTATTTTTTTAATATCATTATCAATGGGGTCATTTTGGTTCAATGGATTTTTAATTTTTGTCCAGTAAGCAGGCTGTGTCTTCTGTCTGTTCCAGATGAGAAATCGTGGAAGGCAGAAGCTGAAATTGACATGGAGCTGTTTCACCAGGTAAAAAATGTGATTGTTCATGTGTTATTTTTGTACCTAATGATTAATGCCAATTACTAATAATGAGCTGAGTAGATAGAAGCAGCCATTTCAGATTTGTATGGGGCTTTAGATGTAATCATCTTAAATGGCTGCTGGTTCAAAGGTTTGAGTAGTCTCATTGTGTTCTGACCTAATTACACGCAGTCTCAAAGGCTATACTGAGTGTGTCTCAACAGTCCAGTTTAAACCTTTGCCCCTGTAAACAAAATAGTCAGAAGTAGTTGAATTGATGAATCTGCAGCTAATAGTAATGGTTCTTGTGTTTAAGTCACTGGATGTCATTTAGCTTTTTGATAAAAGGTACACTGTGGAGTTTTCTTGTAAACAAAGACAGTGTTGATAACATTCATTGGGCTTATGCATGAATTATTTGTAAGAACACTTTAAGAACTTTTATGGCATTCATCAGTATTTTTATATGTACTGTTTGGTAAGATCAAAGAGTGCCCTCGACCACACTGCTAAATTAAGGTGCAGTTTAGGTGCATTTCCTTGTCAGTAGCACGCATCAGCCTCACAGTAAGGTTATATTTCCCATCAAGACATTGCTCTGCATATAAGCAATGGACAGATCATATCGTTTTGCGTCGCCTCTATCATCTGCAGCAATGAGCTTCCAGGGCAGCGGGTGTAGCCATGTTGGATTATGACGTTCTTCAGGTTATTCATCTGTAAATTTGGTTGGTACACCCTTGTTTCAAATAATACTGCCACAGGCAATACTGCCATCTGCAGTCCTGTGCAAGCATTTAACAAGCCTTAATTCTACTGCCCTTATATGGATTTACTGGGGTATTGCTATATACTAATTGCAAATTTCTTGTTATGCGTGTTCAACATAAAATCTAATGTGATTTATCAACATACTGAGGTGGTTAGAGAACAGACAGTGGACTTCTCAAGAATCCTTCATAGGATTTTCTTATTTTCATCTTACTGCTTTAATGACAAATGTAAGAGAAAAACACTCATACATGAGGCCCATTGTTTCTGACTGGCTATGTGGTGTTTATCTGCAAGGCCTAACAAATGAATATAAATACAATCTGCTCATTCTTTTTCTGCTTCTCGTCCAATACACATTTTCATTAAAACCATCTGGAGTCAAAAAATGTGTAAGTCGTCATTCCCATGCTGATGATGTGCTGTTAGACCACAAGATACAAACAAATAGATGACCTGCTCATCCAAATATTGCTCCTCACTGTTGCTAGTGGTCAAAAAACTGTACAGTGTACCTTTAATTGTTGTATATTTTCTATTTCACTCACCTTTTGACTCAGATTAGGTACATATATATTTAGACTTTACTGTTGTATTAATTCTTGTGTGCTGACTTTTTCACCCCCAAGAATCACTTGATAGTTAAGGTTCCTCCGTACCAGAACCAAGCCATCACATCTTCAGTGTGTGTGGGGATCTATGTGGTGACGAATGCTGGGAGATCTCATGATGTTCAGCCTTTCACCTACACTCCAGATTCAGGTTTGTTCCAGTCAAATTTCAGTTAAATTTCTCTTTATCTGTCTCTTCTCAGCTTGTTAAATAGCATGTAACTTTCTCATTACAATGTCATTATTTCCTTCAGTGCTTTTTAGATTTACTGTCTGGCTTACTCTGTTTCTTAACCTGAGAGTGAAAAACAAGTATTGTTGTAGTTAGTCACCACAAAAAGTTTATTTTACACATATTTTCTCTACCACACAAACAAGAGCTGCATCACAGCTTTCTTGAGTTCATACTTAGAAGGCTCGCTCAACACCACCACCTACAGTTCAGTATGATCAAAGCATGCATTAGTAATCAGCAAAACACAGCCAATTTCTGAACAAACAGGGTCATCTACATTCAGGACTGTCATCAGCACTTTTTCTAATTTCAAGGTCCTTTCCATTTACAGTCCTGTGCACCACATCTTTTCAGATAACATTATTGTTATGCTGTGTCTGACATTAACTTTCCAGTTTTGTGGGCTCATAGAGATAGATATCTGTTGATGTTTGTTTTTGCAGCCATAAATGATGTTCCTGTGAAGAAAGAAATGCCCTCTCCGGTGAAGACCTGTTCATATGATGAACAAATTAAAGGTTATTTTTCTTTTGTTTACAACCTAATCATTATTATGGCATCCCATTTGAAGACTGTTTGCTAATGTACTGTAAATAGGATCAGGTACATTTTTAGCTCACAATGGACTGTCTTGCTCTTACAGTTCTAGATGGTGCCTTGATGCCTTCGATGTTGCCTGTAGTGAAGAGAGAGGACGTTACTCCAATGGAGGTCACGAGTAACCTCCAGGCTTCTGGTGTATTTAAGGTGATATATTGATCTTTAACCTCATTAAAGGCCTAATTAGCTTGGATTCAAGTAATTTGATATTATAAATTACATAAATTGTTTTCTAAAATTTAATTTGCTTGTATACTTTATTCTCTTATGGTACTTGCCTGTAAGAGAAGTGTTATATGTTGGCACTTTTAAAGGTGGAATATGGTGGCTTTGTCAGTTGCTGTTTGCAAACACACCACACAGATAATTAATTGTTGAGTCTCATTCCCAGGATGTTGGTAAAGTTTCCCATACACAGCAAAATAATGCTAAAATAACACAATGCAGAGAGAGCAGGGCCTCTGCAGTTACAGACACCACCACACTCTTCTAGTGGGTCACAAGTTGTGATTGAGAGGGATTATTTTTATATGTCTTACAATGTTTCCCCTAGCTTTTTTGCTTTGGGAGGGGGGTTGCCTGGGCTGGAATGAGCGTGGTCCATCGTTGGGGTCCTCGCAGGACCCTCTCGCCAAAGGACCCCATTACCATGATTACAAAGCATTTGGACCTGAATAAACAGTTAACACTGTTTTGTGTTCACATTTTTTTATTTTAGCAGTGGAACACTGTTTTTATTTATTTATTCATTTATTTATTTATGCATCCATCCATCCATCAGGCATGGCGTTATGGGTGGGTCTAACAGGCCTGGGCCACCCACACATCCATATCCTGTGCCATTTGAAATAAATATAAAGATTTAAAAAGTGATCTCACTTTAACAAAAATTGAAAAACTTGAATTTCTGGGTGGGGGTCCTGTTGGCAGGTCGGGGGCGTCTGTTAGAGGGGCGGGGTGCTCTCCCAAATAAACTATAGGGGAAACACTGTTTTATTTAGAAAAATCCTGCATAGTGTGCCTTAAGCAATAAAAATAATACAATAAAACTGACTATGAACACTAAAAGCAAAATAAAGCACATCTTTTATCTTCTGTTTTGTGTTTTTGCAGACTGGTGACTTGTGTCCAGCCCAGCAGGGCGCAGACATGGCTGCAGGCCATCTAAATAAAAACAGACCATTCTCCAACAACCTGGCTCAGCCTGCAGGTGATCCTGACAAAGGCCAGGCTCCTGTTTTTACCAACACAGAGCCCTTAAGCACTATCCAGAAGCAGGACATTGCAGCAACCAGCTCATTCTCTGTGCCTGCTGACTCTCTGCTCCAGCAGAGCTCGCAGCAGTTCCTCCTGGAGTCCCGAGAGGGTCTTGGACAGGAGAGGCCCAGCAGTGGGTCTGCAGCTGTGGGGAGGCTGTGTGGAGAACCAGCACCTCAACAGCAGCAACTCCCCCTATTCCAATCAGATGAAGTGGCCCAGCTGGAGGAGGCAGTGAGGCAACTTAAAGCCAAAGGGTTCTGTAACTTACCGCTTCAGTCTGACAACTCAATCACCAAACAGCAGCAGCAACATATGCAGCACCAACAGCAGATCCAAAAACAGCAAATTCAGCAGCAGCAGCAACAGCAGCAGCAACAACTCCAGCAACAGCAGCTTCAGCAGCAGCAGCAACAGCAGCAGGTTCTGGAGAATCTACAGCAGCAACTGTTTCAGTCACAGATCCAGATGCAGTGCAGCATGTTTCAGGACACCTCTCAGGGCAAGAACACAGAGCAGCAGGGCTCAACACAAGGAGTGGTGCCAAACCAGGGGACTCTTTTCCAACAGGCCCAACAACAGCAGCAGCAACAGCAGCAGCAGCAACAGCAGCAGCAACAACAAGCAGCTCTCTTTCACCAGGCGAGTGACCTGCTCTCTATTCAGACCAACTTTCTCCAGCAGACTCCCTCACACCCGTCACCGCCCATGTTCCACAACCCCAGTCCACAAACACAGGATCCACAGGGGGGTTTGTTTCAGAAAGCCTCTCAGGAGCAGGTCCAGGCCGCTCTATTCCAGAACACCATGACAGTACTACAGTCTCCAGACCAACAGCCCTCAACACCCGGACTCTTCCTCCCTCAAACATCCCTGTCCTCTCAGCTAACCACCAACAGTGCTCAACAACAGCAGCAGCAGCAGCAGCAGCAGCAGCAGCAACAGCAGCAGCTGGCCTTCCTCAGTGCTCTGCAAACTCCTGCCCCTGAACCACAGTCAGTATTTCAGGCTCAGACGCAGCTCTCGCCCATTCAACAGAGGAGCCCCATGGAGCAGCAGCAGCCCTCGCAGCCTCAGCCCCACACACAGCCGGCCCAGCAGGCCTCCCTCTTTCAGAACATCTCCCCACATCCATCTGCAAACACGCTCTCTCCAGGTCAGCAGCAGCAGCAGGCCGGCCTGCTCTTCTGCAACAACCCGCTCTCCACTCCGGACCAGGCCTCCAGCCTCCTGTTCAGCAGCCAGGGCCAGATGCCACCTCTCACCAGCAGCAGTATGGTTTCCCAAGAGCCCCAAAACACCTCTCTTCTCTTCTCCCAAGCCAGCATGGTGACAGTCAACCAGCAGGATCGCTCTGAACCCATGGCCTTGGGGAATCCCACTGATCCAAGGCAGCAAGTCATGTTCCAGGAGCAGCAGCCGATGCAGCTGGGCAGTGGCTCAAACAGCCGTCAGGAGCAGCCGGTGGGCCTCTTCATGCCTCAGTCCAACATGGCCTCTCTGCAAGGGGGACTGGCTGCTCAGGAGCTTGCACAGTCAGCTATGTTTGCCTCACAGAATGGCGTGGCAAACCTCCAGACGACCACCTCCTCCCCTGTTCAGCAGCCAGGGACTCTGTTTCAGACTGCTGTCAGTGGGAGCATCAATCAGCCCAGCCAGCCGCAACAACCTGGACTCTTCCTGTTTGGGATTCAGAGTGGTAAGAGCTTGATTACACAGGTGCATGCTCCTGAACATGTTGAGATAGTATGATTGTCAGCAAGGCAGAAATGATAGGCACCATCCACAACTAACAGACTGACAGCCAGTGTCAGCTGTTGTTAACTCCATTAGCAAATTGACACAGTCCCTCATACCACATAAAGGATTGTCGAGTTATTGAATGAGAAAGTCAGTCGGTAACTAATTGGGAAACCTTTGTGCAACCTAAATATTTATTTAGTTTATTCTCATCACAAGGTCAACTGACTTTTTTTTAACCTCAGTTTAGGTAGGTAGGCATCCACTCCTCGCATCCATTCCTTTTTTATTCCTTTTAGCTCTGCAAACAGGCACTGTGGCTGCAGAAAAAATGGTTTGGTCCTTGTTAGCTCTCCAAAATCTTAACAAGTTTGGAGTAGGGGTGTCAAAGCATAACGCTTTTGGTTTGTAATATTATGGATAATTGTCTTTCAATGGAACGATACTGTACATGAACATATGAGTGCATATGAAAAGCACAAAGAAACATGACACATTTAACTTACGTTACAAAGTCCTGTATGAACACATTGTGACCTGCTGTTTTTCTGCCCCCCCCCCCCCCCTCTCTTTTGTAGAATGCGGCCAGCTGATGAACACTCCTGGAAACACGCTGTCGGATCAGATCATCGCCATCAGTCAGTCTGGTCAGAACCAAAGAGAGAGTGATGCACACATCCAGTCTCTACTCAGCCAGTCCCTGTCTCAGTCTGGTTCTGTGCAGAACAGCATGACAGCATCTCAGAACATGGAGAAGATTGATGACCTGCTGGTCAGCCTGCAGGAGTCGGGCAGCAACTTAACTCGTTCATACTAACCTTCACACAGGTCCATGGAGATGTCTTTTATTTTTTACTGATTATATCTGGAATCATTGTAAAATATTGAGAGAATAGTCAAAATAATATCTGTTGAGAAGCACACGCAGTAACATTATGTGCTTAAATCTGATCACCAAATATTTTTCTGCCCTACTAACCTTATTTGGTCTTCTTCAGGATTTATTAGAAAACAGCAGTGAAGGTAAACATTATCATGAGTGTTGCTACCCAGTCTCTTTAGTCCTTGTGATTATTCTCCAGAGCGTAATTATTGTTACTGGACAAACTGGATAGATTGTATAATCGAGACAGTGAATTGGGAATTTAGTTTGGAATTTCTTGGCTGAGTGGGCTGACCAAGAAAAGAGACAAGAACAGAACTGTTCTGTGGGAGAAGCAGCTTTTGGCCCTTTTTTGGCTTTTCCTCTGAGAGTACAGTAGCTTAGTGGCCTTGGCATTGATTTAACTTGTGAAGTTTCATGTACATCTGTAGATAGACTGTCAGTAATGTTATCTGCAGCATCTTTTGGTTCTCATGGTGTTTTCCAAAGTGTTCTCCAAAGTGTTTAGTGGTTTCCACGAATAGTGTTCCCTTTAATACTTCTTTTGTATTTTCTGTTGCATAGAGGGTAGAGTGTGTGGTACAGTAGAAAAGCCTGGACAGACTATGGTACGTATGGATGAATATATCAAAGAAGGTAGAACTGTTGGCATGATTTGAAAACTATTTTCACATGATGCAACAGTGCAGAAAGTGAAAAAAGGTTAGAGAAGTAGAGAGGAGATAGAGAAATGAGGGGTAGAAGAATGCAGAGATGAATAGAAGGTTTTCTACATGTGGGTGCTTATTATTTTAGTGTTTTAGCAGCTAGTTAGCACCTGGTGATACAAATAAATTTGCTCTAGCTGTCTCTGATAGCCCACAAAACGACTTCAGTTAACAACATGATAGAAAGAAACTACTCAGTAGTTGTATAAATGAAGTAATGTGGTGTTTGTTTGGTTATTTACAAAAGGCCTGGCTAAATTAGGTGTAGTGTTGTCAGACCTGTTTGGTAAAGTAATAACTGTAAAAGAAAATTTGTAGTTCAGCCAACAGCTGTGAAACATATCTTTCAATATTAGACACAGATTACCACCACAGTGTACAGATAGCACTTTGCAATATACATAAGCAAACATGTTCAGGCTAACATTTAGTCTGTATTCATCAAAACCAAACTGTGTCAGTTTGCTACTTTTTTTTTTTTTAGAACAGATTCTCCCTTTAATACATTACAAAGAGATGAATCTTTTTAAAAAGTTAGGTGGGAGAAACATAAATATTGGCTGAGACTTCTTTTTTACACATATATTCAGCACTTTACAATGCTGTTCTTGTAGGGGTGTCACGATTCTCCAAATCCACAATTTGATTTGACTTTTTGTTTGTTTTTTTTTCATGACGATTTGATTCAATTTTTCAATTTAAATGTGTGTTTTTTGTTTTTGTTTTTTTTTAGCACAGATGGCTATGCCATAGAATATCAAATCTTGATTTGTCCTGATCAACAGATCTATGTTTTTAATGCCCTGATCACTGTTATTTGCATTTTCAAATTCTTCTTTAAAATGTTTATAGAGTATCAAGTGTGAAATTATGGCCGGTATTGCATCCTGCTTTGTCTCTGTTTTTTTTTCTTCAGACATGTGCCAGATGCTGTAAGTAGGCGGGACGGAGAAAAAAAATACTGTGAGAATCGCTGAATACTTTCAAATGTTGAAACTGAAAGCTCATTTTGATCAATTTTTTATTTAATATTGACATTGTGACACCCCTAGTTCTTTGTGACCACTTTATTCATCGAGGGTACAGTTCAGTCCCAGAGGAGGTGGATTTTTTTCCAGCCACCTCTTCCTCATTGTTTACAGTGAAGAAGATACATTTTATAAACATGCACATGCATCAGAAATTATTGTCATTACTGTCCTGTGTTTGCATGGCAACATTTGTGCAGTGGAGCAGACTCTTTCAAGCCAGTATCACTAAATTTATCACAGTCAGTTAACACATATCATCTTTTTCTATTGGTTATGGTCTGGATCTTGTAATATAACAGTGCATGTCTTTACCAGCCATGTTACAACAACCATTATTCATTCCCAAAACGTAATACATTATTTATTCCTGAAAACCAGCTTACAAATCCGGACAAATGAGGAAAAATGTGGATCAAGACATGTTTATCCAAATAATTTCAGTTGACATATAACTCTTATTTAAATACATGTGTCTACAGTAGAGAGAGTAGAATGTAATATAGTATATTATTATTATTATTTTTTGTTATAAGGGTTAGATCATTGTGTGTTTTTCTGCGTCAGGCACGCATGAACTGGAATAGTATTCAGCTAGAAAAGAGCCTTTTTTTTAACCAGTTTTATTCATGTGATGGATTCACTGAATGTTGAGGAAAAGCAAGTGTTTGTTGGCTATGACTGTACATTATCCATCTCATCCAGGTTAAGGTATTACCATGCAGGAACAGAGCCCATTTTACATGTATTCTTGTAAATGTACAAGTTAATCTGCAGTTGGCCAGTGGCCTCAGGACCAAAGTTTGACTCGAATCTTGCTTTACTTAAATCCTGATGACAGGCCAGTTTTATGGCTCGTGAGCTTTTACTCTTGTTTTTTCTGACTTGCAAGTTAACTTCATCATTAATAGACATGATGTCCTGCTGCCACACTTTTCTTTCTGTTTGTTGTGTTGTTTTGGTAAAAACAAAAAACAAAAAAACCCCACACATTTGTGTCATGTTTAGTTTCACTGTATGTGTACGCATGAACAAGGGGCTGGTCTCTCTGATGATGACAGAATTAGCTCAGTTTTATGCCTCAAGTTGTTGTCTTGTTTTCTCTGTACAGTTTGTTAGAAACATAAACAACGTTACATTTTATACACTTTAAAAATCCAAAACAGCTGTTGTTTTATGATGGAGATTATGTGTAAACTTGATTAATGTGATTTGTGGAACTACGGCGTGTCAATTTGAGCAGTTTGAGTGGTTTTTAAAGGGACCCTACTCCTGAAGGAAACCTGACTTTGGAGAAAAGAGCTATCTGTGATTGGCTTTCTTCAACTTGTGAAATAGAAGAACTAAGATTTCCAGTGTTGAGTATTTATGATTTTACTTGTTTTTGTTTGTTTTACAAAATTTAGAAAGACTTTCTTTTTTTTTTTTTATTGGTATAGTACTTCTGCCTCTTCTTGGAGAAGCATGTCTAATTTATTTGTGTGTTGGTTATTTCCTAAATTGTTTCCCATAATCATAGTTGTGTTCAGATGTTTTCTGATTGTATTGATGACAGCAATGTGATTTGGCCCCCCACACCTGCTGATACTGTAACTGGCATCTTGTGATGATGATAAATAAGATGTTCCGATACCATTTTTTCCTTCCCCATACCAATTCCGATACCTGAACTGTGTATACTGGCCAATACCAAGTACCAGTTCAATACAAGTGTGTTAAAAACTCATCACATCATCCATATCATATCACCTCCATAACCTTGTGTGCAAGCGATGTGATTGCTATCATTGTTGTATGGCCTGGCTCAGGTTAAAAGAATTTGCCATACGGGACACTCCTTAGAAGTAGTACGGCCCCATTTTGGGGCTTATAAATTACATGATATTGGATTGGTGTGTAGACTCAAATACTTGCATTTTCGGCAGTATTGGGGTCATTTCCGTTACTGGTATTGGTATCAGAACAACCCTAATAGTGAAGTGCTTCATACACTATGAATAACATGTCCATTCCTGTGCACAGTGACTCTTCCGTGATTTTACAAGGTGTACTTATAATAATATACACCTTAATGTACATATCATGTGTTTGTTCAAAGCGTATAATTGACCCTTCCTTAGGCCTGCCCCTTTTTGTTCTGTGCTCCAATAACCATTGAGCAAGTTTGGTATCTCAGCCAACTGTCTCATTTCCTTTTTCCTGTGAAAAGGGTCAAACAGCCCCCTGTGTTCCTCTAGTCTGTTGGCCAAAACAAGCACAACATGATTGATACATCAGCCTGTTTACTGTGCTGCAGTCTGCTTTCTTTAATGCCAGGTACAGACCATCAACAACAGGGACTGTCCCCAGAAAATAGGGATGTCTGGACACGCTGTCCTAAGGTATCCAATGTTAGCAAAATACTAGTTAACTAGTTAGTTAATGCGCAGTGATTGATGTAGATTAACCAGGTAATTAGTCAGTGATCTGTCAATATTAGCAAATTTAAGATATCAACATGTATGGCTTTTATGGGTCCCTCAGAAACATGTTTTAACCATCTTTGAGTTTGGTTTAATTTTCAACATAGACGAACACAGAGTGAAAAGGGGTAGGACTTAGGAAGGGTCAGTTGGACCGCTGGCCCTGTAGTACTTATTTACCAAATAGTTAACAGCAGGGCAGAATGGCACAAACCAAACAGTTTATACTGTCAAAATCCTTCAAAACAGGACCAACAAATTTCAGTATTTTTTACTATGAATATCATACTGAATGTGATTTTACAGAATGGCTGTAAACGTCTCACTTAGATGTAGAATGTTCTTTTTCACACATAACGGGGAGGTAATTACTTTTTTGAAATTACAGTTTCCTCATTTGTGTATGTACAATGTAACTGGAGATCAGAAATATATGGAAGTATGACTCATTATACAGTCACTACTAGTATGGAAAGGAGGAGGAGGAGTTTTGATTTTAAAATAAGTTCTCATATTTCTTTAAGACGCTACAGACTCTTGACTGTCTCCGTTTCCACCATTACCAGTTAATCTGACAACAAATCCAGTCTGTCACAGGTGTTCAAACGGTTAAACTTTTCCTAAAATGTCACTTTAGACACTAGCAGATATTGTACATGTGCCTTGAAGAGATGTTGTAGTAGCAGCCAGATTGCTCTTTTACCATTGTTGCCTGTTTAATACCCCGCTGGTTCTGCCAGCGATGATTAGTCTTCATTATTAATTAGAATGTTTAAAGCCATAATAAAACTTTAAGTGTACTTTAAATGCTCTACAACAGAGACCAGATAAATGTGGTTGTGGTTGAAAAATGTGTTGTGCAATTTCTGTCATGCATCTAACTTGTTTGTACTGAAGTATCCATTTGCATTTATGTTATACAACGTAGATGCAGGCAAATTTTCTCTGAAACTGCTATGCAGCTAATATACTGTAAATGTAGATCTGTTAGTTTTTGAATATATATTTTTCTAAATAGCCTCTCGAAAGTAGAAAAACCAAAGTAGATGTTCTTTCTATTATTTATGTTGCTTGTTGAAATATTTTCGGATGCTTTTGAGTGCCACCTGAAACTGATTTTTAAATCTTTTAGCCAGTTAAAATGCAAATTTCTTTTCTCAACAGCCTTCTCAGACATGGATTTTTTGGGGGTTGAGACAAGCGTCACTAATTGTTTTTCAGTCATTTTTATTTCCTTCTTGAGTGCAAGGTCTATATGGAGGTTTCCGTTTTATCCAGGCTTACTGTTTACTGGTGTAGTGGTTCCTAATCTTTCTGATTTCTCTCAGGGCCTCTGAGTTCACATCTTCTTCTGCAGACCATTAAAAGTCTATGAATGTGAGATTTGTTTTGTCTGGTAATTTAGGAATAATATGAAGTACAAATTCTGCAAAACATTAATGTGCGAGGTAGTTTATTGAGTCTGATGTTAGTTATTTTCCATAAACTATTCTCTACTCCACATTTCTGTAATGTAACACAAGTGAACCACTCTTCTAGTAAACAGGGTCCTGGATATAGCAAAGGTGGAAATTTTGCCTTTTTGTTTCTAACCATGTGAACAACTATCAAATAATCACCCTTGGGGAAAAAAGAACTCTATATATTTGGCTTTTGTTGGGACATTTTAATTCTCTTGCAGTTAAATTTCTGTAAACTTGCTGCTATCTGTATTAAACATATATACTTAAAATGTCACGCCTTGTGGTTTTATTTCATGTATTTTGTTGTAAGCTACTGCAGAATGAGGATACACATTGATTCAAAAATATATCTTCTTATCCAAAGGTGCCTACCTGACACAGCTGCATTTATTGACCCACTGATGTCTGCTGGTAGTTTTTCACACTGATTTAAATTTCAAATCATCTATCACATCTTCTACCAGCAAACAAAGGCCAAGTTAGGGGAAAATGTAGCCAATTAATTTCTTGTGTACAACAATTTATTTTTAATAGAGAATCTTAAAGGAAATATGCTCCTGAATCTGAATACATTATGAGAAAGCACAAATGATGCAGTGGAGACAAAGTTACTCATTATTATTTGGAAAAAGTCAGTTCACTGTTATGCTGTGATTAGTAGGACTATTTAGCTTTGAAACACAAATTTTAAACAGGAATAAGAAACTGATAGACACTGCAATGTTAGTAAGCAATTAAAGTAGATATGAGAAATAGTACATCAATTTAACCACATTGATTGCCCACCTGATGAATAATAGTACATCAGAGTGTCATTAAAATCTCTCTATCTCTCTACAGACAAATTTCTGTGGTGTCAAAACCTAATGGCCAAATATCTGTGAATCCTTTCACTGTAAGAATTAATGGTTCTTGGGTATGAATGGCGTTTTTAATGGCCCTACAACAGTGCCACCAAGAGGGCAAACATTAGGCTGGATGTTTCCCCTACTACAGTATGAAGGCATGTTGCTTTTCAGACAGTAGTGATTTGTAGCGTTTAGCAGTCACCGAAGACATTCTTGAACAGTCAGTTCTGCTGTTTCCCAGTTCAAGTCCTGAACACTTGATCAGTGTTGCCTGAGCTGCATATTGTTTGTCCATTTTGCAATCATATGTTTTTTTTTTTGTGGTACTAAAAGACGGCAGTAGTGAAATATTCTCCGCCTCTTTCCGGTGTGTTGATTTCCCACAGCTCCTCAAACGCACCACTAAGTTCTCGCGTTTTGGCGGTGCGTGCGCGTCAGTTGATCTTTCTGAGTGCAGCATCTGCAACATGGCCGACGTGACAGCGGCGGACGGAGAGAAACTCAGCAAAAAGTGAGCTTATTTTTTTTTTCTTCCATCGCATTTTAACCAGTTTCGGCAACTTTGCGCGATGTTACATTCCTCCAATAGTCTGTTGTCTCAGCAGTTTTGCCCTAAAATGTTGCACTCCGGCAGTAGATGTTAGCGAAGTGAGGCGTCCATATGGAGACGGACAAACCACAAGTCTACACATCCCAGCATTCAGCTCGTTTGTGTCTCTGGTAGTTGTAGTGCTGATAATGAGCTGAAGCCAAACGGGATAGTGCGTTTTACTAATCAGTAAAACTACAAGCCCCAAAATCCTTTCGAAAAATGTCCTCCAAATTGGTCGTGTAATCGTGTGTTTTCTTTCTCTTACATCAGGGAGTAGTTTTAACGTGTGGTACATTTAATTTTGGCATGTTTTTGTAGCAGAGCGATGTGTTGTTTTAGGGGCATAAAATCGTGCGACACGCCCGTCTTGCAAACCAAAAGTAAAAGTGAAAATACGTTGCTCGGATTTAAAAAAAAGAAAATACTCTGCTAGTTTACCGTTGTACTTCATTTATTTTTGTCTTTAACCCTAGTGACTGGATTTGTGCTCAGGCAAGGCTCATGGTGCAGACTAGTATATTTCTAGTAACCCATCAGTGTTTAATTTTGTCTGGTGGGCTAAGGACAGTCTTCGCTGTATACGCATGCTGTACATTGTCTTTCTATATATGTTTATTTTCTCAGGTGTGTTCGCTGGCTGTGGTAGCTCAACATGCTGTGTCTGGTCAGGGCAGCCAGGCATCAGCTGTGCCAAGCCTTTGGGGTCAGGGGACAGTGGTTAAAATGTGCACCCCCATGTACAGCTGCAGTCCCAGCTCACATTTACAGCAACCGTTGGAAAGGTGACAAAAGGTTGGTGGCTTTTCCATTCCAGTGAGAAAAACAACCAACCTTTTGTTATCAAAGGAAATGTGGTCTCCTTCCTCTTTCCACAAGATGTGTTGTTGTTTTAGGGGCATAAAATCGTCAAAACGAAACTGAAATAATGTTAATTGCATTGTCCTACATGTTGACTTTCATTTCTTATCAGTAACGTTAAATAAATAGGATGTCTCTGTGACACACCCGTCTTGCAAATGTGGTCTCCTTCCTCTTTCCACAAGATTGTTGATCATATATCTCTGTTATTAGACTGTGTTGTGGCCTTGTTTTATTTTTCATTTCATACAGCAGAATGGAATAAAATGTCCAGTGACGTTGTGCAGGAAATCGTATATTTGTGTGCAGTTGTTAAGTTTTGTTGAACATCCACTAACTTTCAGTTCAAACTTAAATATCTATATATTTAAATATCTCTTTTTACCAGTGAGCTGAAGAGACGAATGAAAGCTGAGAAGAAGGCGGCTGAGAAGGAAGCCAAGGTCAAAGAGCAGGTGGAGCAAAAGACGGAATCCAATGACAAGGGAGCACAAAATGCCTGTGGATTGGATGAGGAGACGCTCGACCCAAATGTGATTTTTTTAAAAAACATTTTATGGTCATTCATACCTCACTTGTTAAGTATTATACCCTTGATATTTTCTTTTGCATAAATACACTCTTTGGTCTCCTTGCAACATAGCAATACTTCAAGATCCGCTCCCAGGCCATCCAGGAGCTGAAGGGCACAGCAGAGGACCCATACCCACACAAGTACCATGTAGACCTGTCGCTCACAGAGTTCATCGAGAAATACAATCATCTAGAGCCAGGAGACCAGCTGACTGATGTTGTCCTCAATGTGTCAGGTACAAGGAATATTTACGATCTTAAAACTGATGTATATTTTGTATGGAGAGTGTAATCCAGCCATGGATTCCTTGTTAAGCTTAATTAATGATTGACAGGCCGTGTCCACGCCAAGAGGGCGTCTGGCGCCAAACTGATTTTCTACGACCTGCGAGGTGAAGGGGTTAAGTTGCAAGTCATGGCGAACTCAAGGTACGGGATGATTTTCCACATTTCCAAGACAAATGTGGTAATTGATGTAACCTGCTTGCATTATGTAACGTGTGTATTATGAAATGTTATGTAGTCTGTATCAGTGCACATCCAACAATTTGTTTTTCTCCATGTGCACCTTAAAAATATATCAAGTTCAATTCTGTACATCATCATTTACTCTGTCAGGAACTACAAGTCAGAGGAGGATTTCGTGGCTATCAACAACAAACTGCGCCGTGGCGATATCATTGGTGTCCGTGGTAACCCAGGGAAGACCAAGAAAGGGGAGCTGAGCATCATTCCCATCGAGATGACCCTTCTATCACCATGTTTGCATATGCTGCCCCACCTTCACTTTGGCCTCAAAGATAAGGTAATGCCTATTACGATTAGACATTAATTAAGTGAGAGATACCCTGCATTTAGAAAGTGAAAGTTGACAATGCAGAGGAGAAGCAATACTTCTTATGTTTTGTTATTGCTGGTCATTTAAGGAAGTGCAAAGGTTTTCTTAAGCATTTGGAGTGTGAAAGACATACATTTGAAATGGCGCTCTTGGTGAAACTAAGATTTACTACATGGTAGTAACAGTAAAACATTATATAGCTTGCTTGTTACTTGATATAACATCAGTATCAGGGACTGATATTGATGTATGGCCTTCACCAGGAATTGAGACTGCTTTCCACCTGATTTCTACAATGCTGTGTGTTTGCCATGTGTTTTCCATTTACAGAGAAATGAAAGAATGACTTGAGAGCTGACTTGTGCTCCTCACTTTTACTCTGTAATTATGTGTGATATAAAGGAAAGGTGTTTGCAATTGCTGTGTTACAATACAGCTGGGGTGAGGAATTGTACAAGCCACTTGCCTGATAGTGTAAAAGTAAACCACCATGTTACAACCAGCCAGTTGTAAGTGGTAAAGTTACTTATTTAACACAAGCCTGGGAAACAGACAAACAATAAAAAAGAGGAAAGTGAACTTACAAAGGAGAAAGGGCCTGCAGGTGCTGTTCAACACAACTAAAGAAATATAACAGCAAGAGGGCTCACAAAAGGAGGAGGTAATCAGCACCTAAAGGTAACAAATAAAAATGAATGTAAAACAACCCTGTCTGACTACCTTACCTGAATAAAAACATAAATACAAAAGGAGACAGCACCCCTATTACCTAGTGTGTGTAATACAAACTTCAAATCGTACGTGGTGTGTGACACTTTCATCAGTTTTTAAATCTAATGCCTGGCTCAGTCCTTTTAACAACAGCAGAGTGCCTCGTGCTACACAGAACGCATTACTCTAATTGGCGTACACAAATAACCACATCAAGAGGCACTATTGGCGAATGATACCTTCTCATCATCAACAGGTCAGCACATGGCTAAAACAGAAGCGTAGAGCTGCAAGACATAGAAGAAAACAATTTAAAACACACTGTCTCAGTATGCTCTCTTCCTGTTGAATAAAGTGTTTAATTTTTTCCATATTCCATTTGTGCAGTCTTTACTGTTGCAGCAGTGTTTTTAGTTTTGTTTTCCTCACTGAACACATGATGGCAGATAATGACTTGCTGCTACTGAAAGAGGACTGAGCGTAGTGACTTATTTATATATTCATGCACATTTCGCCTTTAAACAGTTTTTATTTTACCTCAACCTAGCCATGTAGTTTTCCTTTATTGTTACCTCTTATAGTATGTCTGTACCTCAGCACCCTTGTAAATCAGTGTGGTTTCAGAGGATTTTAATTAAGAAATGATGATGATGATGATGATGATATCAACTGTCCTGCAGTGTCACAAAGGTTGAAAACTTCAAAAGTTCTCAGTGTAAAGGTGATGTTAATTGATTGTCATTACAGCAACAGTTACCATTGTTGAAGCATTTGTTCTCACCAATGCACAACCTTTGTCTCACAGGAAACACGGTTCCGCCAGCGCTACTTGGATCTGATCCTCAATGACTACGTAAGGCAGAAGTTTATAACTCGCGCCAAAATCATCACATACCTGCGAAACTTCCTGGACCAGTTGGGATTTTTAGAGGTAAGAATTGTTGACTATGGTTTGTTTAAACAAATTTGTATTTAGTTATAGTTTGACAAACAAAAAAGGGGGGGGTTTATACAAGAACGCTCTTTAACAGCTTGTACATTTGTTCCACATTTGAGACAGTTGAAATAAGTTGATGTAAACTTGTTTTGCTGAATCATGTTTGTTATTTACTTCAGATTGAGACACCAATGATGAACATTATTCCTGGTGGAGCAGTGGCCCGTCCATTTGTCACTTATCACAATGAGCTGGATATGAACTTATACATGAGGATCGCCCCTGAGCTCTACCACAAGGTGAGACACTTTCAAGAGGCATACTTCTCAGTAATCACACACCTCCAGGGGAAATATTGTACTAAATATGTTGTAGCAGTTTGATGTCGTTCCATTTCTCAAATGTCAAAGTAATCCCTCTCTACATCTTTCCCACAGATGCTTGTGGTTGGTGGACTAGACAGAGTTTATGAAGTTGGTCGTCAGTTCAGGAACGAAGGCATTGATCTCACTCATAATCCAGAGTTCACCACATGTGAATTCTACATGGCCTATGCAGATTACAGTGACTTGATGGAGATCACAGAGAAGCTGCTCTCAGGCAAGTGAAAACACGTAATCAGCCATATGGTTGGCTCAAGTTTCACACACTTATTCACCTGTCAAGGATTTGACTGTCCAACTGTCAGAAGACACATTTTTACATCAACGAAACTCTTAAGTGATGGTTTATTTTTGTACTGTGTCCCAATGATGAAAAAAAAAAAAATTTCCGTAGTTATGAGAGGATATTAATAAAAAGACAAACATCTCAGGTGTGACACTCATCTTAATGTACCGTTAATATTTTGAGTGAGGCATGTTGGGTCTTGAATTTCCAAGAGCACAAGATTGGCCAGTTGGTGGTGCTGTTTAAAAGTAATTAAGTAAAACTTTGAAAGGCCAGTTGAAACTTGAAAGCTTGATAAAGAGCCTCACATTCAGTGTAACTTCAGATTTCTTAAAAATATTATTTTTAAATTGTCGTGCATTTTACATTTTTGGTATTTCAGTTAAATTCAGTCAGAAAAGTAAACTCTAAAAAAGATAAAATTATGTCCCATTTTAATGCTGTTAATTGTGTGTATCACAATGCAATAAGAAGCTGACTTTGTGTCTGTAAATGTTGTACACCAGTTTTCTGGTTGTAGAAGGGATAACAGTTCTCCAACTAAAATGCCAGCAACATTTGCTGAGAACAGGCAGCTTCACAAAAGTGACAAGCTAGCTAAAAATAGTGAAAAGAAAGTTGACTAAGCCACCAGTATAGAAAAGAACTACAGTAATAAGCTAAAAGCTTTTATCAGTCTTGTTAAGAAGATCCCCTTTGTTGTTTATCTGTAGCAGAATTCCAGTTTGACAGCCCCACCCTGCAAACCGCCACACCTGAGTCATCCACCCCATGGCAAAAGATTTATTGCTGACACTAAAAAGTATACATCTTTTTATAATCCCATCCAATTCAACCCAAGCGATCGAAGCAGACAGCTGCCCACCCTCAGCTCAGTTCTGCTCAAAGCTTCTTCCTGTTAAAAATGAGTTTTCCCTCACCACTGTTGCCAAGTGCTCCCTCATTGTCGGTTATCTGTAAATTATATAAAAAAGTACAGTCCCTTTCAGGTGGTGTTCTTCTTTCACCCCTCAGCCTCGCTCTCTCATGGCAAAATACGTCCCTCCATCAGGAGGATAGGCAGACTTAACCCCTAACCGCAACCATGTCAAAACGAAAAAATGCTGCTTCTGTGTTGGAGCAGTTCATGACCTGAGGCTCAGGCAAGGCAAAGAAAGTCTCTATGGAAACCAAAATAGAGTTAATGTATGAAGCTGGAAGGGAGCCAGTAAAGAGCTGGTTGGCTGGTGACAATTAGAGACACTGATAACATGCAGAATTATTGCAATGCAACAAATGCAGTAATTACTTGCCAACTATTTTGATACTTGATTAATTCATTTTAAGAAAATTTGTTAAAATTCTCTAATTTCAGCTACTCAAATGAGATTTTTTTTCTGGTTTCTTTAGTCCTCTATGACAGTAAACTGAATATCTTTGGGTTGTCAATAAAACAGGACATTTTTAAAGACGTCAGCTCAGGCTTTGGGAAACAATGATCAACATTTTTTGATGATCATTTTCAGACATTTTATGGACCAAACAACTAATTGAATGATTGATCGATAATTAAAATAATCGTTAGTCGCAGCCCTGAACATGAAAATTTGTCTCCTTACGTCACTGGTTCCTCTTCTCTTTGCTTCAGGAATGGTGAAGCACATCACTGGAGGATATAAGGTGACTTATCACCCTGACGGTCCAGAGGGACAGGCCTATGAGATTGACTTCACTCCACCATTCAGAAGAGTGAGCATGACACACGACTTGGAGAAGATCATGGGAGTCAAATTCCCTCCGACTGACAGCTACGACAGTGATGGTACAGTTTCTTTCTTTTTTTTTTTTTTTAAGATGTTTTCAACCCTTTTGTCTTGATTTAAACAAACGATTGCCTCTGACATTCTCTTTCTCCATCTCACTGTTTCTTTCACAAATTTAGGACTAATTTGTCTGTAATGATCAGTCACTTCTGATTTCTCTGTTACACTTTTCCTCTTCAGAGACCCGTAAATTCTTTGACGACCTGTGCACACAGAAAGGAGTTGAATGTCCTCCACCGAGAACCACTGCCCGTCTTCTTGACAAGGTGCTTAATCGATGAACATCATCATCTGCTGTGCATTTTATTGCTTTTTCTCCTTTTTTTTCCCACATTGAGGTCGTTACTAATGACGTTTCTCCCGCCACAGTTGGTTGGAGATTTCCTTGAGGTCACCTGTATCAACCCCACATTCATCTGTGATCACCCTCAAATCATGAGTCCTTTAGCTAAATGGTGAGAAACGTCTTGTTTCAGCCTCTTATTCATGATCTAAAAATGCAGTGCTCAGGGTCCATACTCACATGTCCTTAATTGCTACAGGCACAGATCACTGAAAGGCCTAACGGAGCGTTTCGAGCTCTTTGTGATGAAGAAGGAAATCTGCAACGCTTACACTGAGTTGAACGATCCGATCAGACAGAGGGAGCTTTTTGAGCAGCAAGCCAAGGTGAGCATACAAACCTGAACATTGTCCCATTACCTGAGGGTTCAGGCTCCTTTCTGTTGCAGTGTGAGTGTGTATATTAGTTCATGTTTATAATTTGAGTTGGATGTTTTTCAGGCCAAAGCCGAGGGTGACGATGAAGCCATGTTCATTGATGAGACCTTCTGCACTGCACTGGAATACGGACTCCCACCAACTGCCGGCTGGGGAATGGGCATCGACCGTCTCACCATGTTCCTCACTGACTCCAACAACATCAAGGTAACGCTGTTGTATGCGTCATAATGCAGTACTCAATAATATTATTGGTGCAGTGAGTCCTTGTACTCAAATGACAATATAGGTTGATCTTAACTGTCATCCAAAACAACCAGTGTGAGTGTTTTCTGATCACATTTCCCAGGTGATGAACGTGGAGTTTTAGACCTTCAGGAGCGCTGTGGAGATTTTCTTTGAGTACACGGTCATGAGGACTCACATGCATGCAGGGATGGGAATTGATAGATTTTATTTATAGCGGTTCCATTATCGATTCTGCTTATTGATCCAATTCTTTATCAATTCCTGTATTTATTCCTGATCAATTTTATGTGTGGGGGGAAAAAAGTAGGTGTTTCCACCCTTACTTGAAATTATTATTTTACCAGCATTACAACTAGTCCCGTTGTCTTTCTTCATAAAATGAAGCCACACTTTGAACAGTTTTTTTTCCCACCATAACTCCTCCTTGGTGCAAGTTTCCTGCAACATAGATTGGGGTTGAAACTCACTGATTCAAAATAACAGTTTAATATTTTCTTTAGGAATACGATGTCAAGAAATTAGAAACTAGAAAGTTGTAGTTTTAAAAGGAAACTAATTATAGTAAAATAAGACTTAAAACAGGCTTCTTTCTGATCACGTAGTATGTGTGACCACATGACACTTTACCTCAGTGCATTGTTCTCTCTAGACCTTTAGACTGAAATACAACAGAAGAACAAATCATTAAAAAGATAGAAAGAACAGTAAGTTGTAGTGATAACATGGTCAAGATAGTGAATTCCTTGGACTGTGTGCACATGAGCTGCCAACATGTGTCAGGGAGGATAAGGTCTCCGTTTTCTAATGTTCAAGCCGTGAGAGAAGACCCCCCTCATTTGTCACTTTTTGTTCCTTCACAGGAGGTGTTGCTGTTCCCCGCCATGAAGCCTGACGACAACAAGACACCAGCGCCCACAGAGGGCACCTCCGTCTAATGCCATGACCTCCGATTCTCCTGCTGTCAGATCTTGTAGGAGTCCGTACAGAGCCTTTACCTCACTGTGGTCATCAGTGGAGTCTGCGGGTTTTGTGTTATATCAATGTTGGTCTCCATTTGATTCTTGCTGTCATTAAGGGAAATCATCTTGTCTCAGTTCATTGGCAAACATGATGAATGCTTCTGTTTTTGCTTCTTGTTTTTTGCTTTTGTATTTCTTACACTTTTGCGATCACATTTGCTGTGTCCTTGTTTGAGTAAAAGGAGACATTTTAATCCTTGTTGTCATCCAGACACTGAATGGATGGTATTTGATCAGGAAGTCATATGTGATCTGCTGTTGTGTGCATAC
The DNA here is from genome assembly GCF_056507025.1 of Lutjanus erythropterus. Classification (NCBI taxonomy): domain Eukaryota; kingdom Metazoa; phylum Chordata; class Actinopteri; order Lutjaniformes; family Lutjanidae; genus Lutjanus; species Lutjanus erythropterus. Next base: position 23,068,109 of record NC_139317.1, read on the forward strand.
CTGAAGGAAATACTTTTGAATATACTCTGAGATACTTCAAGGGGTGCTTGATTCTTTCTACCAAATACACAGATTAGATACTTCATATAATAAGAAAGGTCAAGCACCTCATCTCTTTTCACCAGGTCTGCTTTTATTCTTTGTCTGAGATTTTTCAAGATGGACTCCACAAATTCCTCTGCCAAGAAGTTTAAACATAGGTATGTCTGAATAAAATGCATATGAATCTATATTGTTCTTTGTCTTGTGATTTTCGTGGGACAAAATTCGACTTGTGTTGACTGATTTAACCACAATGATGAGAGAGACATGAACAGGTTTGGTATTTTGCCTTTACTGAATATGATTTTAGGTTTATGGTGATTTTGAGGGTTAATTACTAAAATAAATAACTTCCCTTTCCTGTAAATGATTAAAAACATGAAGTCAAGATCTTATGATACTATATTGTTGGGAAGGAAATTATTTTTGACTCAACTTAGGCACTTCAAATTAAACAGCTTGCATGAAAATACTTAGAAAATCACAAAATAATGTACAATCTGTCTTATTAACTGATTTTTTTTTTTCAATGAAAATGCTAAAGTTAAATTAAAGACTTCACTTCTTGTTAATCATGTATTCTTTCACACCTTTTATTTTGTAATGGATTAAAAGAACATATTGTTCTGGAAGCTGCACTGTCGCAGTGCAACAAGAAAAGGTCTTTCCCAGCCCGGCCCTCAAAGACAAATCTGAACACTGCATTATGATTCAAGTGAAATGATCATCAATAATAATAAAACAGTCTGAAAGCGACACTTTAAATAAGTGCAATCCAACCCCTGTGCAATACAACCTTTTTATTGCCCTCTCTATTTATTGGTTTGTATATTTGTATATATTTGTACACAATATTTCATTTTATTCTTATATATTTTATTTTTATAAATGCACTTTTTTTTTTTTATTATTGTCTATTTTATGATTAATCACCTGTCTTTTATTATTTCGTCATTTCCTGGTTTGCTTTTGTTTTTGTTTTTTGTAATAGAGCAAGTTTTTCACATGAATCTTGAACGTCTGTAATTTTTTTGCATATGAACTTTCAGAGGTCACACATACTTGAACTCACCCTCCTCCCACACGCTCACCCGCCCTCCCGGCGCGATCCCGCGGGTGACAGTGGGATGGTGCGCGCTCCCGCGGTCAAGTGTAATGTGTGCTGGTTTAAAGAGTCGACACACACACGGAGTGAAGATGGCGATGAGAGCGGCGCTGCGGTGCCTCTCTGCAAACTTTTCCCCCAGACTGCCTCAGCTCCCGTCAGCGACCCGGCTGCTGTGGAGGAGCGGCTCTCCGCGGACGCTGAGCACCACCTCGGCCCTGTCCTCAGGTAACAAATAAATAAGAAATAAGACAGAGACGAGCTGTAATCTTGCAGAGTATATGCGGACCGCTCACACATTCCTGTCTGTGTGCAATGGGCCACTTTGTGTCACTTTCCCACAGCGGGGCAGAGGAATGCGACAGGGAGGGCAGCTCAAAGTTTGTTTTTAACTTGGAGGTGGCTGAAAAAGTGCGAAAACTTTAGGAAATAGGTAGTCACATGATTGAAGAATACAAGAAGGGGTTATTTTTTTCCCTGTTCCTTACCGTTGGAAGGCAGTTAAACCACGAGCTCTAAATTGTGATGCTAATTAATCACCGTAAACAACTAATTACCGCGTGCCCCGTGCACCAAGGAGTAGCTTATTACTCAAAAGTCAGCCGTCAGTCTGGCAGTGTGCCACACATGGCTGTGGAGTGAAGAAACTCATGTGCACATGTGGTCTAAAATCTCAGCAATTGAATTATTTCCTCCTGGTTGTTGCTTTCATTCAGTATTCTTCCTAACAGTAGTGTTAAGGCCTTTGTAAAGGCTCTTTCCCACTTTTATAATTAGATAAACATTTCTCCTGTATATGGCTTATAACAAATATCATATGTTCAGGTCATTACATATCATACAATATATCGAGATGTGCATTTTCTCTAAAATAACATTGGCCTACTCAAAATTCTCAAATAGTGTAATATATTTATTTATAGAATATGATGCATTCAGGGTTCAGCTTAAATGTTCTTTTTCACCTGCCCCGTTAGACAGGTGGGTCAGAAATCTACTCTCCTTAGTGGTGGTTAACAAATATCAACTGAGGCTAACGTCAGTTGTTATGTATAATCTGGGTTTGCGATGTCTATAAAATGTCAGAAAGTGGTGAAAAATGTCCATCCCACTTTTTGAAAGTCCAAGGTGACATCTTTAAAAAGTCTAAAACCCAAACATACTCAGTTTAATATGATAGATAACCAAGAAAAGTGGGGAATTTCCATATTTGGGGCACTTAAAACAGCGGTTTCTACCATTTCTGCATGAAAAAATACTTAAATAATAAATCAGTTGTTAAAAGAGTTGCCAGATTTACTTGCCTGACATGGCAATTTACTTACCACAGGCAAACAGGCAGTCCATATTGCTGAGCCCTGTGCGTTGCTCTGGATTAAACCACATATCACAATATTTTTTATCAAATACCTTAATATTGCATCAGTACTATAGGGATGACAAATGGTGGTTTCATAAAACACAATGAGGTTCTTAATAAGTAATCATCAGTAATGTGCATATAATGAGTGTACTGTAAGGCAGCCTTTAAAACCAGGAAAATACAGTCAGGATATATAACTATATAAAAAATCTGAGACAATATCCATATCGATATCTCATATCATAATGCAATATAATATCAATATATTGCCCAGTTCTACTCTGCAGCCCTTTTTTAACAGCAGGAATATTCAGCTCTCAGGACTGACTCTGCTCTCTCCGGCCATGCATCAGCATCTCCCACAGTTCACAATCTGGTTCAAACCTGTCTTTTTCTGCATGGTCAGATGCCAACACTGGAAATTGTTGAGGCATTGCGACTTTTCCCTCAGGCACTATAAAGATGACAGCATGAGCTCAGAATCAAAAGGCTGTAATTCTTGGTTTTTTTAATCGTAGATCTGACTCGACCGGATACTGCGTGACCACGAGTCTCTACTTGCGCCTTTTTCTGTCAAAGCACTGATTGTCAGAATCCAAAACTGCACCTATGGAAAACTCACGATTAAGACCAGTAAACTATAGATATTTTATTTCTAAGAGCATGGTGTTGCATAACAGTCTGTCCACTGTTCAGCTTTGGTCCATAGTACAGTAAGGTGTTCTTTGGACATCCGTGTTCTTTGACACTAGTGGACTTCCCTCTATATATTAAAGGGATAGTTTGTATTTTATGAAGTGGGGTTGTATGAGGTACTTATCATTAGTCAGTGTATTACCGACAATATGCCAGCATGCCCCCAGTTTGGGGAAGCAGCAGGAGTACCAGTGTACTGCTGTGGACAGGGTCAGCAGCAAGACAGTTTTAAGTCACTTAAAAAATCATTATCAGTTTAAGTGTATGCTATAATTAGATTAATTTAACAGCTTCATCTTGCTACCAGGCAACCTTTTCTGATGCAAGACCACCATTTTATGGAAGCCAAATATAGCTCTCTACAAACCAACCAGACTTGATTGGCAAGAAACAGTCATTTTACCTCACAGAACATGGGAGTTGCTGGTCTACAGCTGCCCCAGTTTGTTAGGACTGGACTTTTGTCTTTTAAAGGGTTAGATTGGATTCACCAAAGTCACACAATACAACAAACAATCTAACTGATGTCATGCAGTTAAAATACACAGTATTTTGCTGCTGACCCCAAAAACTTTGGGCCTGCCAACAGCCATCTACTGTATTCACTGACTATAGATTAGTACCTCATAAGTACCTCACTTCAAAAAAATCCAAACTATCCCTTTAAACAAGGCTCATACACTGCACCAAAGTTTATTTTTAACATGTACTGATTCATTTGTTCCAAGCTAACTCATTCCCTTGTTCTCTCTGCAGCCCTAAAGTTCACAGATAAACATGAGTGGGTGCGAGTGGAAGGTGGAATTGGCACAGTTGGTATCAGCAATTATGCTCAGGTAGGTTGTTGGGTCTTACTAATCATTGATTTATGACGCACTGTGCAGAGGTTTACTGGTGTAAAAGTAAAAATAGTGATATGCTAATATCTGCATTGTGCAGTTACTGCACTTCGTCCTCACTGTTTTATGACTATTGTTAAAGATAATTGGTTACTGCCAAAGTGCAGCGATGTGCAGAAAATCTCAAGGACAGACACTTGCTTACCGCTAGAGGTTAAAACCTTTGAATGATGACCGGCGTCTTTTGTTTTTGACTCTAATTCATACTTTATACGTAGAGTTGTTGTTTTCATAAATTGAGCAGCGATGTAGTCAATGAAGTTAAAGTTCAAATCACTTTATCTCTGCCTGTAAGATTGTAGTTTAATGTGATGCAACATGATAATATGAAAATATGGAGGAAAAACTCCACCTACTGCCTTTGATCCTGGTCATTTCTAAATGACACTGTTTATTTAATAGATACTGTGAAAATGATTTACCATCTAGTTTGGGGCAAGACCTTTGAATCTCTGCCCATGTCCCCAGCAGTCTTACTGTCTCACATAATCTGAATGTCAGGTTGACAAATTTTCACACACGTCCTCTTCGTGGTGTTTTTACTGTGTCTGGTTGTGGCTGAATGTCAACTTTGAGCAAACCTCTGACTATGACAGAAATAATGCACTAAATATAGTGTGATTGAACAAATGAGCAAACTGCAAAGAAAGCAAAAATGGCCATAATTAAGACTGATCACCTGTTTATTTGCTTAATGGTATTTCTTTTATAGACTCCAGGTTACTAATAGTTTTCTGAGATTGTTCTAAAATTATAAATGCATACATTTAAAAATGAGTCAGAGTTCCTGTGGTTCTGTAAAATGCCATAAAATATGGTGAGCCTAAATGACTTTTTAGACTTTTGACAGTTTTAGACTTCAAGCAGGTGGCAGTACAACTAAGCGGCTATGATCCATGTTTCAGAAGGACACTTGATTTATGGGTGGAAGAAATGATGGCAAAGTGTTGCCACTCAAAGTGTGCAGATAGCTTACAAATTAGAGTGGAAGTCAAGGTTACAGGTGGTTTAGACCAGCAGCTAGAGCATGTGAAATGCAACAGTTTGACAGTGTTTGTGATTTGTACCTCAATGCTTGTGCTGCTCTCGGTGTTATGCAAGTTCACACTTAAAAACCGCTAGTTCAAAGTTCAGCTCACACAGATTAAAATGAATTAGTTCCTGTTCATAGTTCACATTTTTTAAATTTTGAACTAAGTTCACAGTCCGAAAAAATAACTAGTTTATATTAATTTATTGGTTTTTTTAATTTAATTTGAAATAGAACTTCCTGCTACCAGGGACACTGGCATACTGTATGCATAATAATGTCACACTAAGTGGAGTTGTATTTATCTTATCTGTAAATGTAAAACTACTTAGAACTCAATTCAAATGACTGTAGTAGTAGCCCAGTCTTATGCAAAAATAGAGAGATACTTTCACTTTGAAAGACGATGCCTCACTTTTACCACTAGAATTAGAACCACATACAAAACTTAAACAACATTAGACACTACAGCAGTAATCTGATAACTTTGAGATGTACTTTTATTTGACATACAGTAGAATATTTTTTCAGTGTTTACACTCTGGCTTCTGGCATGAAATTTAATATTACTGGCTTGTTGTTATTGGTGAAAATATATCAATTTTTATTAGTAATTAGTGCTCATATATGTGTTTCTCCCATCCAGATGTGACTTGTGTATTTCAAATAGTCTGTAAGCTATGAAAGAATATTAAAAAACAAGTTAGTTTCCCCCATCTTAAAATATTTAGTATCTTAAAATGATAACTTAGACACAGACATTTGGAGATGAGTGCATAAAGCAGATCTATCGGTCTGTTTCTCACTGTTAACAGACTCCAGTCCACAAGGAATTCATACACTTCACTGATACACCACAGAATTAAAGACAAACATGGCTACTTATGCTGCTTTATTTGCAAGCAACATCCATTTTTATGCATCTGGAGCACTGGGCCAAGCTTGATTCACTTTGTTCCAGTCTGTCAGTACGCTGTGCTGTGTCATTGGTTGTTGTGTTTTCTCGTAAGAATTCCTATCTCAAATATGCAGCTGGTTGCCTAGGTAGCCCACATTTTATAGGTCAGTAAGTTTAAGTAGAAGTGTGAATACATGAAGGAGTAGAAAGGGACCGGAGAGCGAGACAAATGTGTGGCTCTGGCTCTGTCTTAGGGCGAAGTAGCACAACCACACAATCAATTTGGTATATGAAGTGTTTCTTTTAATGCAAATGTTAGTTTAGTTGTTCATTTTAGTTGATGTGTAGTTTGGAAGCCCAACACGATGTGATAAACATGCATAGGTGAGTGTGAAGGCCATGTTCTATTAAATAATCTTAACATTTTAAAATAATCTGTTCATGCTTTTTGGAGGAAGAATTCCTCACGAAAATACATGAAAAGTATTTCAAATATCAGCGCAGTGTCTGTTATTGGGAGCCACTTCCTAAAATGAGGCATTTCATAAAATGTTCCCCTCGTATAAGGCAAATTTCAAGAATAAGTCTGCTGAAATATATTTTTCCTATTGTTAACTAATCCCAGGGAAAGACACTACCAACAGGTATTCACTGTGGGGTCAAACCCTGAAATATCTTATTCCTTTGTGTCTCGTGCTGTTGCACTGGACAACCTGTTCCTTCATTACCATGAACATGAGCACTGTTGTTTAGTTTAATCACACATATACTGTCTGGCTGCTGTGCAAATCTGTAACTGTCTGACCCTGAAAGCAGCCCCCAGCAAATGCACCATTTACTCCAGTTTGAATTATATTTGCTAAACACTACAGTGCCCAGCTGTTTTAAATTTTATTAGTTATTTAAAAAAAAAAAAAAAGTAAATATTTGTGACCCCCATTTATAAATATTGACATATTTCGTAGAAACAAAAAGGCTTGGAAAATCACAAATTCAACGACTATGCATAAGGAAAAAAAAGTTATTGCTTGGTTTCCTTGACATTTTGACTTTATTCATAAAAAATTGCAACATGAAGAAAAATAATCTTCCTCCTCTGATGTATTTTTTTCTTAAGCCTGGCACTAAAACTGAATGTTTGACTTTATTCTTGACATTTCAACTTTATTCTGTGCATTTCGACTTTATTCTCGAAATGCAAAAAAAAAAAAAAAAAAGAAAAAAGAAAAAATCCTTTCACCTCTCATATTCTTTTTTTCCTAAATTGAATATCAAGAGACAGTTACATTTAAGACATTATCGCTTTTACTCACTCACAAAATAATACTTAATGCAGGTTATAATTCATGCCATCTGTTCTGTCATTTTAGGAGGCATTAGGTGATGTGGTTTACTGTGGACTGCCTGAAGTTGGCCAAAGACTTGAACAAATGGGTAAGAGTCTGTGCATACACTGCACATTTTATTAAGTAATTGAATCATGTGGTTTGATATCTGTCACCTCTCTCTCTCTCTCTGTGTGTATTGTAGAGGAGTTTGGTGCCTTGGAAAGTGTAAAGGCTGCCAGTGAGCTCTACTCACCACTGACAGGGGAAGTGACTGAAATCAACACAGAGCTGGCAGAGAACCCCGGACTTGTGAATAAATCCTGCTATGAAGAGGGTAAGCGTCTTGCAATCGCTGTTGTCCTTTTCCAGTTTCCACATGTCGTGCCCATTCCTGTGAATTTCCCACAGTAGGTTTGCTGCCAAGGTACATAACAAGCTGCCTAACCTGGTAAAATGACTTTTCAGGTTGGCTAATCAAGATGACAATTGAGAAGCCTGAAGAGGTCGACGGCCTGATGGATCAGCCTGCGTATGATAAATTTATTAAATCACTTGATGAATAAATGGATGAACTTCACTGTGCTGTTTTTATAATGTAACTGCAATCAAAGACTAGTAGGCAGGGTTACTAACATCTTGTGTCACACTCTTCCTTATCTGTGGTATTTATTTTGATACTGGAATTGTGCTATCAAAATAATTTTAAATGGTCAGTAACAGCTTAGACGTAGATGGTAAGGATTTGTTTAGCAACTAGGCAACCCAAAGGGCTCATAGTCTCTGGATCTGTCCGTATTATTGGGTCTTTATCTGGTGCTTTGCTCCATTTTTAAATGTGCACAGATGTGGTAAAAGACTGTGAAGTGATTGTAAGTGCTGTGTCACATTCATTTAATAAAAAATGGTCCCTATGTTTGAATTGACAGCCTTTTTTGTCCTTTTTTAAATTTGGTAACAGCCTTAAAATGGAATTAAAAATCTTTTTCTCATGTTTTTTGCCAAAACAGACAATTTATGATGTGTTGTACACATTTTCGTGTCATGTTGCTGTGCATGTGCTTACAGAGCATGCTGCTTCTTTTGGCTTATTATAGTTCCACACACCTTGACCTTTGCCCTCAGGTGAAGATAGGCAGAGATTGCAGAAGCTAGTTGATCAATGATTAATGAAACCGGTTTTGGAATCAGGGACTGAACAGAAAACTGCACTCTCAGGCTCATAATGAAAAATAAGATCTGTTTCTGCCTAAATTGACCAAATGAAATCTTGTCAAACAGGAGGTCAAAGTCATTGACAATAAAAAATACTTTCTCCTCTTCTTCACTCTATCACACGGCATTGATTCCTATTAAATCATTTGTTAATTTGCATCCAAATGGCCTTACAGTAACTTCCTCTTAGAATCAAAGTGTGTTGACCTATTAATGCAGTCTGATGAGTAGAAGGCAACATTTACACTGTCTTGGTCTCTTGGTCTCTGGTGCAGGGAATCAAAGCCCCCAAAAATCAATTTCAACAAATAAGTCAGATTCTGCACACACTTATCACCTCTGCATTGATTTATTTAAAAAAAAAATGCTGATGTCTTGGCCACAAGGATCCCTCTCTGGACTTATCAATCATGTAGTAACAGTGCACATTTTTAATAAATCAAGGAAATTAACTTTTAATTTGTGTGGTCTCCAATTTAAAAACTGCCTATTTCTCCACGCTAATACCTTTTAATGCTTTCTCTCTCTCTCCAGTTGACTTCCTGCTCTAAGTTAATAATCCATGATGCTCTAAAAAAAGCAGTTTTATTATGTTTAATCGTCTCTGCTGCAGGCATTTAATACCCATCTGTGCTCATATTTCTCTGATAGATTGAGGGGACGAGGATTCCAGTTTTTTCATTATTAGTTTTTTTAAAAGTATTTAAACAAGACAAAATTCAGATGAAGTTAAATTCAGTTTAATTAAATTTTAAAAAGTAATTTACTTATGCATCAGTAATGAAGTGAAGTGCTTGAAACTGCTTGAAATCGTCATTGCATTACTTTCATAATGACTCACTACCTGACTGAATTTTTTGCTTTTTAGAGAAAGAAACAAAAATGTCAGATAGTGGTTCAGTCAGGTTATAAAGGCTGCAAAGTCTTCTGAAAGACAGGTGACACATTTTAAAACGTTAAACTTGAAGAATTGGGATAATCATGTGAGTAATATGTATAAATAGCGGTAACATGCTGGAAAAGCTTGAAAAAGTGCTTGAATTTGACTTTGGAAAAAGCGTAGGAACCCTGAATAAAGAAGAAGTCATTAAACAGAAGCTGCTGACATTATTTTTACTCTCACCCTGTCTGTGGCACAGTTTATGATCACTACAACAAGTGATATATAAAAGCTGTTTAATCAGATTCAGACATATAATTATCTTTTTGAATGTCTTTATTGTCTTTAATTGTGTTCTCAAAGGACACAATGATTCAGACGGATGCAGATAAACAGGTTCAGACGGAGGCGTCCAGAGGAAGTGTGCACCGTAAAAATATCAAGTTGTTTATTCACGTGTGTCTGGTGCTTGCTCAATTATTTTCATCACATTATCAGCCACCTTTAATACATTATTCAAAACATGGGTCAGTGTACAGCATCATTAAATATGCACATGAAATCATCAGCACTCACTGATAATATTTAATTCTTTTATCGTAGCACGGCGGCCACGGAGCGTTTCAGCCCTCAGCTCTCCTCAGCGTTACTGTGTCCTCAGTGGGTGTAAATCTTATTAAGTACAAACCAGGACCTTTCCAGTAATTAACAGACAGCTGTTACTCATCATAGAAATAAAAACATCAACCAACAGGCATTGACTTGATAAACAGTAGGTGGAGCATACAAGTGTCAGAGAAAATATCAAATTGTGTTCTTTCAATAATCAGAGAAGTGACCAAATGGTTTTAGCACCTAACACTGAAAAATGCAGGTGTACATGTCATCTTCTGTAAAAACACTGATTTAAAAATACACATTCATCAAAACAGCATAATCAATAGTCAAATACTGGGGAGAAAAAAATAGTAAAAAATTCTAGTAAATAAGTAAATAAATACTACATATCTCATCCTGTTATTGCAACAGCCAAATTAGTGACCACTGAATTTACAAGACATGTCACAGACAGGCAACAAGGAGACAATGATGATGATAATACAACAAATCACTAGTTAAAGCCTGTAAAATTAATTAATTTTTCAAGTTAATTTTCAATCAGATCCAAATTTATTTATTTATAAACAAAAACAACAGTTGACCAAAGTGCTGCACAATCAAATATATCAAAAACCATCCAGCAACACACAAAACACAATAAAGCATAAAACCCATAAAAAACAAATACAAAAACAATCCAATAAAAACAGTAGAAACATAACACCATAAAAGCAAAGCCATAAAAACAGTTTGGTTGTTGGTGAGATTCTTAAGTGTCCCACTGAAATCAAGGCGTCAAGCTTCGGGGTAAAGTTGTACATGAAGGCAAAAATGAAAAAATCCTTCCCCAATCTGTCCTGCTCTGATTTATGGTCACATAACAGGGACAAGTCCATGTTTTTACATATAATAGATGAGTTTTGTACTGCATGATTGTAAATCTAATCACAGAATATGAGCAAATGCTGATTATATCAGTTTTGTATATCACAGAGATGCTTCCACTGTCCTCTGCGCCTACAGCACACAAGGATGCTGTGGGTTTATAATGTTCATAAGGTTGTGATACAACTGCTTCATGGATCAAAGTTAACTTAACACTAAAAATATGTGCAAAAAAACTACACTTTAGAAAAAAAAGACAATTAAGTGAAATGATGTTGTGTACTTATAAAACAAACTAAAATAAAATAAAAAAAAAATAGGAGGAGGAGGAGGAGGAGGAGGCATGAAACCTGACTGTGAGTGAATTGCCTTCACAAAGTGTTGTTACTGTATTGTAATACCTAATCTGAACTTTTTATATCTCACTCTGACAAATACCCTCCACTGTATAATAAAAAACTAAAACAAATACTGAAACTAATAAAACTGAACTAAAACTAAATATATTTAAAACATTAAAATTTAACTGAAATGAGCAGGCCCACTCTGGAGATTAACAAAAACTAAACAAAAAAACAAAACAAAAAACATTAAAAACAAAATGAAAATTAAAACTAAAGACAAATTAAAAACTAAAATAACTCTGTCATGGAGGACTAATAAATAACTAATAAGACAATGAGCTCCTGGGCACAGACTAAATTCACCCTGCTCTCACCTAACAGAAAATATTAATAAAAGTCACTTCAAACAGAGGCTTAAGGGTCTTTCAGATCCATGATCAGCTGCAGTTTGTGACAGTTTGATTTTATTGAGCTCAGACACAGTGGTAAAGAGGACAAATGTCTCTCACTCTTAGTCTTCTGAGTACAGTCACATACTTACACATCTTGCCACCATAAAGTAATGATGGCTAACTTCAAGAATAGTTTCACAAAAGCAAAAAGTCTGTACTATCAGTACAACAATGCAATCTAACAAAATGTAGACAAGCCTCACTACTGGTGAAAGGCCTACATCTAGTGGCCACTGCAAAAAACATCACCTCTATATGTCAAACTTGTGAACACTACATGCCATAGTGAAATACTTCTACATCAACTTACAAATAATAATAATTATAAAAATGTAGCAACATTAGCAAACTTTTAAGAATTCTCAAACTTAAACTGGACCTAAATCTATTTAAAACAATTACAGTACACGTAATACACATGTTTTACACAGATATCAAGAGGCTTTCAAGTGTTATTATTAGGCTACTATCCTAATCTAGTTTTCCATGGCAGAAATAGACGGTCAGAAATCACTGGATTAATAAATCTCCACACACCGGCATTGGCCATTTCGATTTTAAAACACAACACTAATGGTACTCTTGATTTATTTACGAACCTAAACACAGCCCCATTAACTGCTGTGACATTAAAACAATGTTCAGAACCACAGAGAAAATAATTTTAGGCAAATCCGTATTGTCACGATAACATACACATGAACACGTTGGATTTCCCTTACATGAATTCCATGCATCATAACAAAGATGATACAAGTGTGATAAAATGTTACAACTTCCGGTTTTGCATAAACGCAATCGGTCCCTCTGCGCTCAGTTTAAGTAATTTCATGGTTTAGCGCATATTATCTTTTTGTAATCATACATATAAGATCTTTGTTTTGTTGTTTGCATTTGTCGCAATTGTCGCTTGTTATGGTTTTGAATTCAAACGGCCCAGATACACGACTTCTTTTTAAAGATTTGCAACTTATTTTACAGACGTAAAAAACGTGATTATTTGTATTTTTGCAATAAACACTTCATTACAAATATTAAATAATACTCTACATATTATTACATTAAATAATTTGACATATTTTTCTTTCTTTTTTCGTTTTTTTCTGCTTCGTCTTTTGGGAGAACTCTCTTATATATACTCTTTGATGACATCTGTTCACTCATTGGCTGGCTGATACATATCCCACAATCCACCGCCTTACAACTTCCTTTTTCCTTTCGGCCATTTTCCTCCCTTGTAGGTATGCGATTTTTTCTCTACAGATTTACAAAGAATCTACCCTAATCCTTGGTATTTTGTAGACATTTGTCAATTTCACTTACAACCCGTAATAGAGTATTTTATAACCTTTGTAATAAGGTGAATATTGTTACAGATTTCCTCATCATATTGTTAAACAGCCTCTGTGTTAGTGGTGATCCCCGATGAGATGCCGTTTGTGTGTGTGCCTGTCAGCATTGCCGCTAAAGGCAACTTTAGTTACTGCATGTTTTAATTATGACCCTCAAAATAATAATGAACATAGTTAACGAATGCCGAAATGGTAAACCTGTAAATATGCTATGTTGCACCCGTTACGGGGAATTAGTTTACTCATCAAAACACCCAGTAGCCTGGTTGACCGGCTAGCTTAGCATGTCAGCCCTCTGTGAGGACAGCCTGTGTGCCGGCCTGGCAGCCTGCTAATGCCGCTGTGTTCTGCTGTATTGAAGGGAAGTAAGCAGCCATGGCCCCCAGCCGGAATGGAATGATCCTGAACCCTCACTTCCACAAAGACTGGCAGAAAAGAGTGCGCACCTGGTTCAACCAGCCAGCCAGAAAGATCCGCAGGTGAGAAGTGACCCGAGCATGCACCATGTGCATGCTGGGAAAATTGAAAATGGCTGGAAGATTTGATACAAAATGACTTACTGTGTAGAAGCTTGTGCGTTTGAACTTTGTGTGAGTTAGGTAGTAGATATTATCTTTTCAAAAAATGTGCTACAGGGAGAGATGCTAGCATAAGCTAACAACCTTGTACTCGCATCACGAAGGGGTAGCAGACACAAACCTGTTGGTATTATAGTTTTGAGCTGCTAGCTTCTAGTGTCTCACTCGGATATATACATTTTCCAATGATATTACATAATGGATGATCTGTTGTGACAATTCCCAATGGAGAAGTGCTGATAATGAAGTTATTTGTTAAATGCCATGTATTGCAGAGAATTGTAATAGGCTACAAGAAGTTAAATAAGTTCTTGTAATACTTTTCCATTAAATGCAAACTGAAACAGTATTTTGTGTGCATAGACAGTGATACAAAATAATTTGACTAGACACATGAAATGGTGAATGAGTAGTAATAGTTCAAGTCAGGGTTTCTTTAGCTGATGTCATTGGCTCTCATAAATTGTTTTCTTGAAATAGAAGCAATCGCTATATGGTGATGTGTCGTATTTACAGCTATTGGGCTGACCTGTGTCTTGAAAAACATTAGTAAATGTTTTTAAGGATATAAAGAAAATGTTAATATGACGAAATTTTACTGGTCCTATCTTGTCATGCTTCTACATACATTTTTTAAATTGAATGAACATCCTTTCGTTATTGTGAGCGTGGGATGTGAGTAAATGCAGACATTTTAATTGATCAAGACCAGGCTTTGTATGCAGTGTGGTTGCAGAATATGATTTGCTGCTAGCAGACTCTTTTCACCACAGGACTATCAAATAACAGTTTTTTGAGTGTGAACTTTACAGCTCACCTGCAGTGAAAACACAATCAGAAAAGCACAAAACAGACCTGGAACTAAAAAGACTTTGGTTACTGTTGTCTAACTTAAGTTACCTCTATCTGTAGGCGAAAGGCTCGCCAGGCCAAGGCCCGTCGTATTGCTCCACGCCCTGTTGCTGGACCTCTGAGGCCACAGGTCAGGTGTCCCACTGTCAGGTACCACACCAAGGTTCGTGCCGGACGTGGCTTCACCCTGGAGGAACTGAAGGTAATACTTTCTACTTGTGTGTAAATAGATTTGTTTTCTAGGCAGAGATAATTAATCAGCAATGTCAGTCTCTTAACGGGGGGCAGCAAACCAACTGAGTGATATTGTTTTTTATGGGTAGGAACTTGCTTGTATGTCGGCATGACCGCAACCCTAAATCCTGTTGTTTATTAAGGTGACCTCCTACTTCGAAATGCTATTCATGACTACCGAACAACAGAACACGCTCAACCTTTTTGTGATGAGTCATGCTTCCCACCCAACCAAAAAAACTCAATAGCTGTAGAACACGAAGTGCTGCTCAAAGACGTGATGTTCTTGCCAAAGTGCACCTTGCCTTTCCTGCCATGTATTTGCCTACTGTGGGTGGAAGGCTAAATGATTCTTGAAGTGCATCACCCAGAACATGTGAACTTGTTTGTTTTTTCTTTCATAAGGAGGAGGTTCAAATAGATGCAACGGTGTCTGTTATCGTAATAATTACTTTTCCGTCCGACCTCATCTTTATGTATAAGAACTCTTTATTTTAACTACCAATTACTATTCAGGTTGCAGAGTAAAACAAATGCCCATATGCGGTGGAAGTCGCATGCTGGAGTTTGATCCTCCACAACAGCCAAATTTTCTGAGTAAACATTACATCCAGGGGTAGGTGGTAGAAACAGTATAGAAAGTGTACCAGTATGTCCTATAGCATGAATCTTGACAGCACCATACCGACTGGTAGAGCCCTCACTGTACTTGATCCAAACAAAAAAAAAAAAAAAAGTTGTCCCACGATTTGTTTGAGCATTCATCATCAGCCTGCACCAGCTAATGATGTGGAAAATGTGAGGCCATGCTGATTTGTTTGCAAATGAAATGACTGAAAGCGCTGTACAGTTGAGCACGCTGTGCCTGGGTAAAACATAGCGGTGGTGAATGAGAGATTGTGGGCCGAGTAGATTTAAAATCTAGCTTTTCCTTTCTGTCTTCGAGTTATCTCCACTCAGTTCACTGTCTCTACTGCAGTCTTTGCTCCATGTGTGTATTTGAAGCTCAGGGTAGAGCCTGCAGTATGATAATGTACTGCAGCAACATTTTAAAAGTACAGATAAAAGAACAGTAATGTTGAAGCTTGGCCAAATTTTAAGATACATGGCACATTGAACTAAATGGATTACATGCAGCTTTAGTTTTATCTTGTTTGTGACAAATCAATACAGCACACACAACACAGAGGAGATTTAAAATAAAATAATGGTGCGTCTTCCTATATATGGGCATGGCTTGGTTTGGAAAAGTCAGACAAGTAGAAAACGATAATCTGCAAATTATATTGGACAGTGGTTCTAAGGGGTGGTAAAACTTGATAAATGTCAGAAAAGGTTTTGTTTTTCTTATCTCAGCTTTGCACATTAAATGGTCTTAAAATGCCTCTAATGTATCAGAAATGTTTCTTAAGAGTACAGTAATAGCTGCCGTGCAGTTGCTATAGCAGTACTTTACCCTTTCAGGAATATTTATATTGAAATTTTAAGAAACAAATATACCGTAATATAAATTGTAGGCCATACTGCTCAGCCCTCCTTAAATTCTGTAAAATACCATCCTTTTAAATGGACTTGTAAGATATTTCTGGCCACTAAGAGACCGCAGGAGGAAGTGCAGAGTGCTGTGGCACTTTATTATTTTGTAGTGTTGAATCATCAGTAATGAAGCATAATTGAGTGCACTTATTCATTAATATTCATCAGGATATGTATTTCCCCTTGTGAATGCCATTATGTTCATGAATTATAATCAATTTTCTGACTTGGAATATTTTAAATAGGAATGTATGCAAGGGCACTCATTGTTGGCCAAGTAAATACTGAGACTGGGCTGCAGTTTTATGTGAAACTCTGTCCGTAGAGAGTAGCACATTAAAACACCTGGTATTTCATCAGCGACCCATAGGCGTGTTGAGAAATGTAAGAACAGTCTTGTGTGTTATGTTGCGGCAGTCAGATGATGACAAATCTCCGGAATCTCTGTATTTTCTTGATGAATACTTTGAACCCTTTTTCTGATGACTGCTTATTCAGAATCGAAACCAGTTTGAACAAAGTGTCTTGTCAGGCAGTGGAATCCAAAATAAGATTTTTTTTTTTCTGTCTTCAACTCCTGATGTTTTGCGCTCCACCCTGCAGGCTGCTGGCATCCACAAGAAGACAGCCCGCACCATCGGCATCTCTGTTGACCCTCGCCGTCGCAACAGATCCACAGAATCTCTCCAGGCCAACGTGCAGCGTCTGAAGGAGTACCGCTCCAAACTCATCCTGTTCCCCAGGAAGGCTTCTGCTCCTAAGAAGGGAGACAGCACTGTAAGTTTCTTTTTCATGTTGTTGCATAGAGCACAACAAAGACACTCCACATCCAATTTGTAAAGCTGGTGATAGACTGTGATGTTGGTTGTTAATTAATTGTTGTTGTGATTGTTTGGCTCATCATTCTCAGGGAAAATCAAGTGTTAAAACACGCAACAAAAGCATGTGGTCAGTAGGAGTGAGTCATCGGTCTAAAGTACAGTTTGTGAGCCCTCTCCAGTGTGTGTGTTGCTCACTCTTACAGAAATGAAGCAGCTTTTACACACTGTAATAATGAGTAATTGTATACAACTTAAAGAACCTCGTCTAAAATAAGAATTTGTTTCTCATGCATTTTGGACTAATGAAACAAAAGACTGAAAATTTATCTTTGAGGGAGCTCAAAGATTTTAGACCAACCTTGTACTTGAGCTTTTCTAAATACTGTGCAGTAATTACAGGTCCTCCAATCTGTTAAGCTAAACTCTTTCAGACAGCTGCACACCTTGAGTGAAAGACCAGAATTTGCATTCTAAATGCCATTTTTGTTGGCTTATTGGTTTCGGCTGTGTCGGGTTTTAATAAGACCACATGGATGGGACTTGAGGTTACTCAATGTAACTGAAGACACACTAATGAACTTCTCAAATTCAATCAAATTTGAAAACCAATTCACCCATCTACTTATGATTTTGAGAGGGTTGTCTTTTTAGACTTGATCCTGCTGAGTAAATCTCACTCTGTCTCACTTGTCTGTGCAACATTACTCATAAAAGTCAGATACTTTTACAGATTTAATATTACGTCATCCAGTCAGTCTGCACGTTGATCGCTCCGGTTGAATACGAACAACAAGCCTTATTCCGCATTTTGTTTTTCTGATTTGACCATGTCATTTGAATCATTTCAAAACAGCCAAATGTTGTTGACAGCTAGATGTTTGTCCGCCTCACAGCAAGACTTGGTGATTATGGATGTTTTTTTTTTATTGTGTTGAAGAATTTAATGTTTGTGATCTTTTCAGGAGGAGGAACTGAAGATGGCCACTCAGCTCACTGGTCCAGTCATGCCCATCAAAACTGTAAGTTTTAATCCAGCACTTCAAAAATACGAGCACACTGTGACGTATGATTAGCTTTAGGTGAAAAATAAGCCTAAATCTTGTACTTTAAATTGCACAACAGTTAATGTTGAACTTCCTGGAATCTGTTTATTTTGAATCGCAGCAGTCAGATGATGACAAATCTCCGGAATCTCTGTAATACTTTGATGAAACATTTGAACCCTTTTTCTGATGACTGCTTTTTTTAAAAATCAAATTGGAAAAGCAAATTGGTTGTCTCAAAATTGATGCCATAAAATTGGATTGCTATTTGCGCATCAGTCGATGTTAAATTGGCTGGATTTTTGTCATTTGGCAGTGGCAGGAGATGAGGAAAGTGTTGCACGTGTTTACTGTTCTCTTCTTCTCTTTTAGGTGCACAAGAAGGAGAAGGCCCGGGTTATCTCTGAGGATGAGAAGAACTTCAAGGCTTTCGCCAGCCTGCGTATGGCCCGCGCTAACGCTCGTCTTTTCGGCATTCGTGCCAAGAGAGCCAAAGAGGCTGCCGAGCAGGACGTGGAGAAAAAGAAGTGAAAATAGTCACTATGGAACTTTGCAAAATAAAGTGTTAAAAAGATCAATGTGAGAATGTCATGATTAAGATCTTGTGAAGAGTTTTCATGGTCCAGACATAGATTAAGGGGATTTAGCCACACAGACGGGAAAAGACTGACTACATTTCCATTCACAAAATATTCAGGTTTTTGCCCTTATTCTTACGGAGACAATATTTCTACAAAGATGTTTAAATTGCCGATGAAAATGAAACAATCAGATTATGGAAAAGTTGACTGGCTTGAACAATTTCTTTGTAGCACAATCATATTTGTACAGAGATTTCAACTGGTTACAGGCTTGTTTGACTGCAAACGCTGCCTCCCTTTTTCTGTTATTTAACCAACTCCTTGAAAAGGTTGGCAATATTTGACCATATCCAAAAACCTGTTGATGGTTTCATATTTCAAAGCAGGTGTTTCTCCTTCCAACCATTTGTGCAGGTTTCTCTGCCCCAGCTGTGTGAACCACAGTAAAATAAAAAAATTGAGATGTATATTCTGAATGTGCTGTATACATTTCCAAAGAAAGCTCCTAAAACCTGAGTAGTACTGGTATATACCACATCTCAATCGGCAAATGCTTAATTCATAGGATCCGACTGGGATGTACTGTTCACACGACACGTATCAAATTCAGAATATTGTCACTCTGAATGATGGTGGAAAAATTAGTGTGCATGTAAACATAATCATGGTCTTAAATAATTAGAACTGAATACTGACCACTTTTACAGGTTTAAACACAGGCAAGATTTAAAGATGATATTAATGTGTTAAAACAAGTTTGGTCCAGACTAAACTTCAGATTCAAGAACATGGTGAATACCTATTTCAACCATTAAGGTTGAACAACAACAAAAAATTGAGAGATTTAAAACACAAACGGTCCATTGAACAAAATACACTAATATGAATAAGCCTTTTTCTCAGCAGACCAGAGGTGTTGCTGCTGACATTGATGATGGCTGGTTGTATTCAGGCTTTGGGGATAAGATTATATGTAACTGGATTACTTGATCTGGATACAAAAATAGGTAACTATTCCATTACATTAAATATAAATCCATCAGATTAGTTACATTTAGTAAAAAGGAATTATTAGGATTATAAGAAAAAAAACAGTATACTACCATACGTAGTGGACACAGATTTGACCCTTCTTTGTCTTACAATCAATCAATCAATCAATCAATAAATTGCACACAACAAGAGAACAGCTGGACTGACTAATAAACCTAACAACAAACAGAAAACACTTTGAGCTGCAACGATTAATCTATTATTTATCATCTTAAATTAATCTGCATCTGTTTTGATTAATGATGAATCATTTTGAGATTTACATGAGCAGTCCAAAGTCTCAGATTTCAGCTTCTTAAATGTGAATCTTTTCTGGTTTCTCTAATCCTCTCTGACAGAAAACTTAATATTTTTGAGTTGTGGATCAAAAAGGACATTTGAGGACGTCATTTTGAGCTTTGATCAAAATTTTTCACCATTTTCTAACATTACGTGGACCAAACAGCAAATCGATTTATTGAGAAAATAATCAACCGATTAATCGATGATGAAAATAATCATTAGTTGCAGCCCTAAAACAATATATTAGGTTAACCAATTTCACCATATTTTATATGAAGGTAATCCAAAAGTAATGGAAAGTAATCAAGTATATCACTTAAATATTATGATACTTGTGTATACTAACTGTCAGAGTTCATTTTTAAAGTAACCCTCCCAGGCCTGGTTGTATTCAGGGGTTGCAGTGAGCTGTGACAGTGTGCACGGTGCAACGGCCTTGAAACTAAAGCAGCTTAATGAAATCATCAATATTATCGATTTTGTTATGTATGCCTGTGAGGTCTAAATACTGTAATATCTTATTTTGCAGGAGTTTCAGTGAGGTTTCTGAGCCCCAGACAGATGTAGGGTGAAATATAGGCAGCGTTTTTTTTACCCTAATCCTTGCACTTACAGATCTATCTGGTTTTATATGCATTGACATCAGTCTGTGGTGTACAGACTGATTCAAAACCTAAGGTAAGGATTCAGGGTCTGTCTTGGGCTCATAATTACAGCAGTAGGTGGCACTAGAGGCACAAAATGAAGCCCATTAATGGAGACATAAAAGCATTTAAATGTAAGGTTTGTTGACAGTAATTGAGGAAATCTGAATCCATTTTTAAACAACTGGACTTTTTGAAAGCAGGTTATTAACCTGATGTGACAGCACAATTGGCCTTTAATTTACCAGCCTATTAGCAGATTAATTATGTCAGAAACTCAGCAGTTCGAAGAAAGATCGAGACGAACTGAAACATAAATTCAAACTTGTCCAATTAACTATTTTTTTTTTTTTTTTTTATACCAGAAATAAAGTCTTAACCAGTTGAAGGGTTTAAATTGGGCCTCGCCTCTCAAACATGACAGGTTATTATAATATTAGAAGGCCTGCACTTAATCTACAGCATGTTAATTCACAGGTAGCTAGAAGAAGTGGAGGTCAACGAGAGCCCACGAGGCAGAGGAAGGTCAGGAGAGGTGGAAAACAGGAAAAAAATCTGATCCCAGTGGGACATTTTTACACTCAGCTGCTGCAGAGGGGGCCAAAGTTGAATTTTAATTTTCACACAGAACATTATGTGCTGGCAGACATGAACCAAAATGGACTGTTAATATGAACCATTGCTATGACAACAGAGACTGTGGACATTTCCAAACTATTTGCGCATGTCAGGTGTGCTGTGTTGTTCTGATAAGGGGTAACGAATTAAAAGAAAGTTAATAAACAAAACAACACAGGTGCAGAGAAACTCACCTATTCAGTGAGATTGCCTATTCCAAATTCAGTCATCGTTACCATTCGAAAAATGCTCCAGAAATTATTCCAAAAATGATCTAAATTTTAACATGTCAAGCTATACAGACTGAAAGAAACATGATGGGGTGAGACTAAATGTCCTTGTGTCTCCTTAAATGTCCTGTCTGTGTTCCAACTGTCTGAATGCAAATAAATTATTCAGTTAATGGAGCGGACAGTCAAGTCATTTTGGACCAGCAGTGATTGATATGGCTAAAATGGGAACTCAAATTGATGGTCCTAAAGATTTATCCTTAAGATAGGGTACTGCGAAATAATCAATTAGCTAAAACTCAAATGTAACAGGACACCATGGATTTTGAGAACTACTATCTCTTACCACCTTTCCTAAATGTGTCACCAGGGTTTAAACCAAAAACTGACCTCCAGGGGCCGTATTACATTAGCATCCTACCATAAGTCTTAAGTCAATATAGAAAGTCTAAGATAGGGTTTTTCCAATTTACAGAAGCTGAATTTCGCAATCCTATCTTATCTTAGAGGAGGAACTCTAAATACTCAATTTATTTTATGTCTGTTACCTAGCAACCAACACGACAAAAAATGCATCCACTGTGTTAAAGCAATAATTGAGCAGCCATATGGTTCAAACATGCTAGGTAACATTACTGGTGGCTAACACTACCATTAGCTACTGTTAGCTAACACTAACGTTTGCTACTGGAGTTAGGAAGTTAGGTGCTGCTACAGGTAGAAAAGTAAAAGTTAAAGCAGCTTAACAGAGTTCCTAAAATTAGGAGAGTTTCTTTAACATTTGGAAAGTTAGGATGCATCTTAAGTTAGAAAATCGGGTCCTAACTCTCATTACCATGGTTACCAAGATGGCCCCAGATAGCTGAGCACCGAATCGTTTAGTCAAGATTTGGAGATGCTGAATATTTCCGACATGTCAATATTCACCAGCGATGTTAATTTTATTTGTCTTAGGGTAAACTGCATGTATAAAAGCCGTACCAAATACTACATAAATCAGTGTCACTTGTGATGCAAGATGTGATGTAAATGTTTTGATTCCTTAGAGAGGTTTATGTGGTAACACTTTGTACTTAGGGTACACTAATTATCATGAATTAATACTTGACTCCATGCATGAAAAAACATTAATTAATTCATTTAGGACTTAATGAAGTGTCAGTACTTACAGGAATTAACAGTATCTCATGCATGACTCAATGCAAAAAAAAAACATGTTGCTTATTGCCACAACTAAGGTACTTAAATCATAGTGATATATGAGTTATTAATGATGCTAATGTCTTCTTTTAGGGTCAGTCTGCTGTTAAAGGACCAGTGTATAGGATTCAGTGACATCTAGCGGCGAGCTTGCAGATTGTTACCAGCTTGTGTCACCCTCCCCTTCCAAGTATGTCCGCAGGGTGGCTACTGTCACCCTACTGCTACTTGGTGGTGCAAAATGGAGGCTTCTGTGGAAGAGGACCTGGTCCAAGGCTCATTCTAAGATAAGGAAAACACAACGAATTCTTATTTTCAGGTCAGTATATGTGAATGAAAACATACTTGAGAGTATTATATTCCATTTCTGCCCTATTCTGTCCACACATCCTGGTAAATCTTACACACTTGACCTTTAAAGGGACAGGGCAACAAACCGACCAGTCACAGCACTTCACAATTATACCACAATTAATCCTATATTATCAGTGTTAAAGTTGGGTAGGTCACCACTTTATTTGAAGGGCCACAAACATGATGAAGTCATGAAGAAATAATGCTTAGTTCATTAAGATTACAACACTTGGAATTCAACAGAATACAAGTGCACTGCTGTGACTGGTCAAGGTTCATGCATAAACAGCATTAATAACACAGATATCATGATGATTTAAATACCTTAGTTGTTGCATTAATCAACATACTATTCTTGCGTTAAGTCATGTATGCTATATCATTAATTCTTGTACTTTCATGATAGGTCATGAAGTACAGCTTGAATTAACCAGGAGAATATATATAATGAAAATAGTGCAGCTGCAGACTCAACCACCTCAGATACTGTTTTACAAATTCAAAATTTGTGCTTTGGTTACAGTTGTAGAGTGATTTTCTCACCTCTGTGCAAGGAGTCAAGTAGTGTTTCACAGCTGGTTACCTGAGCTGTAGATCTGATACTGTGCAGAGCTGAACATGCACAGTTTTCATATTGTGATTTCTTGTTGTACTTCTCAGCTGTTCTCTTGCTCCTTTTGCTGCAATTAACACCTACTGAAATCGATGAGGTTGTATCGTAGGCTTGTATCCTGCAGTGTCGCCTTCACCTCTATGATGATGTTTTGTGTGCAGCGTGTTTACTGTGTAAAAGGGAACTGACCACAGTATTTGTAGGTCAGTAAGGCAAATATAATGATGACAGAGGAGACTCGCGGAGATAAAGTTTCTCTTCAATGAGCTGCTGCTCGAAGTCGAGCCTGCTGAAACACAAGCTCAGTGATTGATTACCATTAAGAGGGATCCTGCAGCTACCATCACCAATAAGAAAGACTTTAGAATCAATAATGTCTTTGAAGATTTCCAAAAAAACCTACCTACGGCCAAGAATACCTCTACTCGAGGGAGCTGCTGGTGGAAAACTGTGGATGATGTTACACAAACACCCTGAGAATGTGAGTGCACTGGGCCATGCTAAGAGATCCTCCTATTTGGGTTATCGTACACGCAATGTGGTCAGCGGCACCAAGGCGAGCAGTGAGTGTGACTGGAGAGCAGCAGCGGGGGGAGTCTGAGGAGATAATCCATGTGTAAAAGGCAGGGAACGTCCTGTGAGGTGTTGAACCGACACAGCAGCAGCAGCAGCAGCAGCAGCACCACAGCAGATGGCCGTTGTTTGGAGCTGTGGCGTAACAGGGCTCAGGTGTGTGCCCCAAAGCAGACTCTGAATACCCATGGAAGAAGAGGCGGTGGGGGTGAAAACTGCAGGAGAGAAATGACTTTAGGTGATGGCCTTGTCAGAAAGCAGCAAGTTCCCCGTGTTAAAGACCCAGGCATGAATTTGTTACTTTTGTTTGGAGAATTTCATTGATAGTATCAACATGTAAGAGAGACCTGCGTCGTCTTTGTGTCGCCTTGTGTGTTATCAGCCTATCTGCAATACGTAAGAAAAATACGGCATAAAGGTTCATATAATACATCTGTGATAACACTCTGTGTTGAGAATTGGAACAAAACCATAGTTTGAGGGAGTTTTAATCTTTCCATCTTCAATTTTGCTGAGAAAATATATTTTAAACGAGGAGACTCTTGGAACTGGCCAACCTCCAAGTGATTACATTTTTTATCACTATGGGCTTGAAAAATGTTCATTTTTTCATATCACAGTATAGTCGTAATGAGTAGCAATTTTATATATTAGTTGCTAAGAGTTCTCCTAATGTTAATCAAAATACACATTTTAAAACCATACTTCTTATTTAGTGTGGATTTATAAGGGCTATGGAGTTGACATGTTATGGTTGAGACACATCTGGTGGCAATATGAATGAATTTGAATTTGTCAAAAAAAGAAAAAGAAAAAGAAAGAAAGAAAGCTAACCAGTGCTTGAGCAGTATTCTCACTTAAACCGGGAGTGTAGTTAAACCTTTTTTTTTATGTTTGATTAAGTCTTGTTTTTGTAAAAATCTGAGAGTTGACAAAAATCTTGGACATGACTTAATAAAGGGCCAACATTTTCATGAAAAAAAAAAATACTTCAAAACAAAGATGTTTACAATAGCATATTTTTAGACCTATGTTATCAGTAGGTATTGTTAGTTTTAAGGCTTTTAACACCTTTTTAAATTGTTTGAAGTTGTGAATTCTTCTCTTAAACCAAACCAAACCATTTCATAAATTCAATTTCATATATATGTCAACTGGAATTAGAGTGTTAGTATAAATATTTTTTAACATAGCAGACCCATGTACAGGAAACAGGAAATTGATGAGTTAGATGTACATAATTCAAACATTTATTGCCAAAAGCAATTCATGCCTATTTTTTGTTTAGAGAATTCACTGATGCCATCAACATGTCAGAGAAATCTGTGCCGTCTTTGTGTTGTTTGGTGTGTAAGTTACCAGCTTAACAGAGCAGATAATTAAGAAGCAGGAGCCAAATGTTTTATTTTTCATGCTGCGGGAATAATTTGATTGACCTGCCCGTCTGCTGCACACATCATTTTACCAGCTGAAAGCCTCTGAGTGGCTCAACTCTCAAAGAATCAGCCATGTCCTCTTGAAATCAAAGACAAAGTTGTAATGCTGCGAAGCTTTAATGAAAATGTCCTCTCTGTGTGAAGGACACTTCACAATCCTGAGATTTCAAAGCCTTCACGAACAAAATGCAACAGCTGAAGCCTACACATTTATCATAAAGTGCACCCTAACTAACAGCCAACCACACAGTCAAACTAAAGCTTTTATTTTCCATTTCCAACAGTATTTTGATGAACCCAAATGAAAAAGTAATTCTGTCTATTTGTTTTAGGTGCTTTTGTCTTCCGTGGCCTTCGCTTCTGTTTTGGCAGAAACTCTGCAAAGAGCTTTTGTGGTGTCAGGGCAATCTGAAAATCTATAAATGTTATGCAATGTCTGGAAATACATTCATGAAAATAATACATTTGTGGGTGGACTGTGAAAAGGTCCAAGCATAAACGTTGTGTAGAAACAATACGTTATGTAACATGCATCACTGTCAAATGATTGAAAATCTACACTGATGAATCAGTTAACGATCATTTTAATAT
Organism: Lutjanus erythropterus; assembly: GCF_056507025.1. NCBI lineage: Eukaryota > Metazoa > Chordata > Actinopteri > Lutjaniformes > Lutjanidae > Lutjanus > Lutjanus erythropterus. The sequence goes on from NC_139317.1 coordinate 23,094,434, forward strand.
GAGTGACATGAGAATAAAGTATATACAGTATGAATGTGGGTGTACGTGAGCGCATGTGAAGGTAAGAGAGCAGAGAGTCAAAGGTCCTCAGCTGTCTGGAGCTCCCACTTGGAGATGTGGTTGTGATGTGCTGCTGCTGGAGGATCCATCCTTTTGTGTTCCTGTTGTTTTGCTGCGAAATGTCTCACATGCATCCTCCTTGGCATTTTCATTATTGAGGGAAGACAAAGACAGTCAGGACGAGTTAATTTAGGCACAAATTGCCTTCTCTGGGTACAAACTTACAAACTGTAGACCCTACTGAGAAGATCACGATCTGATTTCACCTTTTATGTTCACGTGTGTGATGGAGCATCTCGTTTGAGATTGTGATCTTATTGTTGAAGAAATTTTTCTAACTCTGAGCAGAAGACAGTGTTTAACATGAGCAGCTGACAGAACATCTGTATAGTGTCAAATGCTTACATACTGTGTGCAGAACGGTGTTGTGTGTGCAGTAGGGCTGCAAGAAAAAATGTCCAACATTAATTATGTAATTTTATTTCTTAAACGGAGTGCTACTGACTATATATATACTATATGCTAGGCGTGTCTATGTTGGAAACACTGACATATATAAAGACAGACAACATGAGATCTCCCCAAAAGTGAAGCCAAGCGTCTCGATCGCTCCCCAGGTGGCTGGCTGCAGTAATCCTGTCCCCTCTACTGTAATACACAGGACAAGAGCCAATTATCACACTGATGTTAAGTGCTCTTCTTTCCGTAAGTCTGGTGTTAATTCGTTATGTGATGATATGATTACCAGCTGAGGCCTGCTATGGGCGGGACCTCGGTATCGCGGCTCCAGCCTCAGTCAGTACTGTGCGGACACTGGCGCTAAATGATACCAACGGGAAACTAAAACATAAAGTTAACTAAAAGCTAATTCATTTGTTGATTATCTAGTGTTTTGCTCACATTAGCCATCAGATGTAAGTAGCAAGCTAACGATTGATCTAGCTGGCTAGATCATCATTTTGCTGACATTAGCTAACATTAGCAATGTGATTATATATATATCGTATTTACATGTCACCTTTCAACATCTTTCAACCATCTTCAAAATTTGGATTTCTTTTCAACATAGACACACCCAGCACATAGCACATCTAAGAACAGGGAACAGTAAAGGAGAACGTTGATGACGTTTCCAGAAAAGGGGCGGGACTTAGGATGGGTCAATTGTAGACAATTCAAACAATTTTTGCCAAAGACAGTTCTATTTTTTGCACATGCTTGGGTAATTGTTGGCTACTGTTATTTTATTGAATAAGAAAAGCACTTTTTTATGAATGAAAAATGCAAACATCAGATTTATTGCTTAGGATATTTTTCAAGTTCTTATTTTTCATTGTTTATTAATATCGCAATAAATATCATATTGTGGACTTTTTATTGTGGTATTATCATATCTTGAGATTTTGCTAATCATTACATCCCTAGTATGTAATATCAGAGATAAGCGGTATAATAGTGTGACACATTTATTACAGTAGGCTGAAGCTGCAGAAGAATCAGTCTAAATATATAGCCTATTAAACCCCCTCTATGGAGCCTGCAGAGGATTATGGGTGCAAAGTGGGATGTGTCAAAGTGGAACTGCATGTCTTCGCATTAGATTTAAATACATGCCATTAATTTGTTCGTGGGTCACAAGTTCACCATTATGTCACACAAAAACCACGCGCACATTTTTTCGCATTTAGCTCCATGATGTGCGAGGGCTGACAGATACCCAGAATCAATAATAATCAATAATAAAAAAAAAAAGCCTCTCGTGTCACGTTTTTTAAGGCTCGATTTCTGAATTGAACTCCCAATAATCGAGTCCCAGTGAAAACCCCCGTCCTTACATCAGCAGCTGGACTCCTCTTCCTCTCTCCACACGCTGAGCCGAGCCGAGCCGAGCCTACTCCCTCCTCACCAGTCTGACCAATGAGTTTCAGCGGAGGAAAAGAAATCAGGCAGTGAGTGTGTTATGGTAGAGAATTAAACAAGTGTGTTTAAGAGTAAAGAACAACGACAGGTAGGAAGAGAGTTTTTAACTTGATCCTCTGCAGAGTTGATGTTTGTTGATGAGGAGATTCGGTTTCCTTGTGCTTTTTATTTTTTTATAAATCATGTGCTTTTTTTTTTTCTTATTGGAAGTGAGTAAGAGGAGGCAATGATAAACGATGTTATCAAAGTATAGCCTACTGTTCGCTTTTAATACGACGCTGTGCTTTTTGTAATTAGGTAAAATAGGTCGTTTTTTTTTAGTCACGCTGAACGTCAACTGGTGTTCGCTTTTCAAGGATGACAGATTTGTTCGTTTATTGTGATGAATTATTGAGAAACCATCTAGGAGCGTTTCCTGTATCGCCTTCATTAAGTTGTTGGATTGAATCGGCAGCGTCTCTCTCTCAGGAGCGGACGTGTTGCTTTGCCGAGAGCCTTATAAGCTTTTCTTTTTTTTACATTATAACTTTTGCTTGGGGCGTATTTTATATCTTGCGATTGTATTCGGAGCTTTATTGAGTTAAGCTTTAGACTGATGCTTCTCGGGTAACATCTGGTTTCCAGACGCACAGCTGGCGAGCAGATCCACGGGCGCTGTCCCTGGTGCTGAAAGCCAAACAGTGCACAGTGCACTTGTTCATTTGTCTCCCAAGAACGAGACACTCAGGGTAAACGATGCTGGTGGATAAATTCATACTTTCTTCTCCTTTAAAGCAGTTAAGTGGGAGTCAGAAACCCTTTGCTTAAGGACACTTCATCAGGGCGGATAAGATGCCACGTTGGAGCTTAAGAGCTTAAACAAATCAAAGTCCTTTCCTTAGTTTTATGTTTCCTCTGGGCAATAAAGACTCTCAGCCATGTGTCTGTGAGATTCCTGATTTTATCAGCCACTTTCATTTGTTTATTCACCGTTACAGAAAAGGACATATACCCATGTTTTCCATTCAAATTGATTGCTATCTCTTGCTTAGTGCTAGAAAGTAGAGCTGAAAGGACTAGTCAATTAATTGATTACTTGACGAGCTGATTATAAGAAAGTTAATTGTCAGCTATTCTGATAATTGATTGGGTTTTCTTGTCATTTTTTCACCTCAGGAAGATCCCACTTATATGATTTCAGTGATTATTTAACTAAAAAAATTACAGAGCACCTTTCATCATTGATTGATTGTTTAGGTCCCTTTTCAAGCAAAGCTGGCCCTAAACTTTGTAAATGTGAACATTTTCTGCTTTCTTTTGTTATTTTTTGACAGTAAATGAAGGGTCTTTGGGTTTTGGACTGTTGGCTAGTCAAACGTAGAAATTTGAAGACATCACTTTGAGCTCTGAGAAATTGTGCTGGGCATTTTTAACAACTGTTTGACATTTTATAGACTAAGCAAAAATATCAAATATTTACAGGTTCCACCTTTTGAAATGTGAGGCTTTGCTCTTTGTCTTTATCATTTACGGCAGGAAATGAAAAATCTTTGAGTCTTGGATGGTTGGTCGAACAAAAAAAGCGATATGGAGATGTTACTTTAGGCTCTGGACAATTGTGATGAACATTTTTCCAATTTCATTAATATTATAAACTAAATGATTGATCTATTCATCATTTTCATGATTTTTCAGGCAAAAATGTCAAACACCTGCTGGTTCCAGCTTTTTAGCTTTTTTTTTTTCTTTGTCATTTATGAAAGTAAATGAAGAGTCTTTGTGTTTTGGACTGTTGGTTGGACAAAAGAAGCAAACTGAAGAAGTCAGTTTCTGGGAAGTTGAGATGAGCATTTTTCACAATTTCAGTGATTATTTGGGAAAATTATAATGAGAGTAATCAATAATTAAAATAACTGATAGTTGCAGCCCTACTGGAACAAGGATAAAACTTATGGCATGCAGACAATAACAATGTGAAATCTATGTTTTTGTATGTATTTTTGTGGATTGTGTTGTGATGAAAGCACCAGATTTGACCCTCTTATACGAATCTTTCCAGGGATCTGATCTAGACTCGTAAAAGCACAACCCTGCCACCTTCATGTCCTGTCTCCTGTCATTACGGAGGTGAGATGATCCTCCTCACAGGGGGATATAGCTCTGACAGGCAGTAATAACAGCTTGGCTTTGGTTTTGGTCCCTGGAGACTCAACAGGAATCTCTGTTCTCTCTGTGACATCTGTATCAAGTCAAAAGAGCCTGTCTCCTGTGAGCCTGCCACATCTTCACTGAGATCCCTCAACCCCACCACAGCCACTGAACTGCTCCCATCCTTCGGAGCTACACCAACAGCCTCACACCGTTAACTGCTTCGCTGGTTGGCAGCTCCTCTTGCCCCCGAGCCAGGATGAATGACGTTCAGGAGGCCACCTCCCCTGCGACCAGTCTCAGCGGTCCGGCTACCTGTGTCTCCAAAGTGGAGCTGCGTGTGTCTTGCAAAGCTCTGCTGGACCGAGACACGCTGAATAAGTCAGACCCCTGTGTCATACTCATGGTACAGACCAACGGACAGTGGACAGAGGTGAGCACCCCACTCTTTTTTGCCCTTTAATCTGAGAAATACATGGTTGAACCTTTAGGGAGAAAAGTGTGAGGTTTCTATCTAATCAATAATCCATTCTATAGGCAGCAGAATGTAGTTTTAAAAATTAAGCCACAACATTTTATTAATCTTGCTACCTGGGTCATTAACATTATTTCTTGTGTAAAGAATCATGCTTTGAATCAGAGTTCAAACTAACTACAGCGCGTTAAGGTGACCTGAGCAACATGTTTTCTTACACAGACAAGGATTGTTGCGCAGAAAGCCACAGTCAGCCAGCACTACCTACCTCCCTATCCAGTATCTGAAATTTAAAACAGCTCAGATTTTGAGACGAAGCCGTGGTGATGTGTGAAATTTTATACATTGGGATGAATTTTCAGTCCAGTTATCACCAAAACTCATGCTGTCGTACAAGATCGACCAGGGAGATAAATCTGTTAATGGTTTGGTGAACTTGCAGCTGTTTATCACTCTTTCGGAAAAGATTATTGCTCACACAACAGCTGTCTGACTCACAATTAAAAAATGTCAAGTGCGGTGCACACATTTGCAGAGGAAGACTGAACATTATTTACAACAGATTGTACTGCCTGCCCTGTAGGACTGAGTTTGTACAGCAGCACATACATCCTAATTTTTCATGAACTGAAGTAAAGGATCTCAGACTTCTTCTATGCACACAAAAGGTTCATTCCTCTCAAACTTTGTTCACAACTTAGTTAAAATCTGTCTTAGTGAGCACTTCTCCTCTGCCGCCTGACAGGTGTGGCATATAGAGATGCTGATTACGCAGGATGATGATTGCACAGGTCACTCTAAAATGAGAAGTTTTATCTTGATAAAATACATTTACTGGGACATTGAACTATGGTAATTTCACACAGGGTTACAGATACCAATTTCTTTTTGTAGGAGGGCAAACTTATGTACCCGCCCTACTCTGCCTCTGAAGTTGCCGGGGTTGGACAGAGATGCAAGGTTGTGCAGAATTCAAGGGGATCGGTTGAATTTGCATTAAATGTTGCGATTGCAACTTCCTGGAGGGACTGATGAATTTTTATTTCAAGATAAAACTGCCCATTTAAGAATGGCCTTATATTGTGACCATTCCCATTCACACCTGTGCAATTATCATGCTGTTTAATCAGAATCTTTCTATGCCACACCTGTCAGGTGGATGCATTATCTTGGAGAAATGCTCCCTAACGTGGATTTTAACAAATTTCTGAACACAATTTGAAAGAAATTAACCATTTATGTGCGCAGAAGAGGTCTTTTTCTTTTACTTCAGCTCATGAAAAACGTGTGTTGCATTTATATTTTTGTTGAGTTACATCCCACAGGTTTACATGTGTGGACAACAGCTCAGAATGTTTACTTTCTTGGTTTGGTCCCAAGCTGATTTGGAGCGTGGGCAGGAGGTCTCTCATTTCCCTGTTAATTAGTTCATTTGGTTCATGAGGGGAAGCCAAAATACAGGTCACCATTAAGCAGATAATGTGTCAAAACATCGCTCAGTATAACTAATTGTATAGATTCTTTTTTTTTCTTTTTTTTTTTTGCAACCCTTCATCCAACAAAATGCTTTTTTTTTTCAGGGAAATGGGAGATAATAATTAACTGAAACTCTGCCCAGTTCCTGCCACATGGGAGCCATTTGTTGAAGATGCTCACTGTAATGTTTGGGCTGCATGAATGTGAACCTCCAGACACTATTTTGTGGCAGCGATGATGATAAAAACACTCCAGTGTCGAGCACGCAGTTATGGATTTTTCTTGGTTGTAAGGAGGTTGTTACATGAGATGACTGACCTGGGTTCAGTGTAGCATATATGAATGGCTATTTTCAGCTCCACTAAAGGAAGAAAATTCACATGGTGATGTCAGCAGAGCTCTATCTATCTATCTATCTATCTATCTATCTATCTATCTATCTATCTATCTATCTATCTATCTATCTATCTATCTAGTGGTGGATTATAAGTAAGTACATTTACTGAAGGACTATACTAATAGGTCCAGTGTGTAAGATTGACTGGGATCTATTGGCAGAAAATAGTAGAAATATAATATAATACTCATAAGTATGTTTTCATGAGTGCATAATCACCTAAAAATAAGAATTGTTTGTGTTTTCTTTACCTCAGAATGGGTCATTTATATCTACAGATGGTTCATTTCTCTCTTCCACAGAGGACGCCATGTTGAATCACCATGTTTCTACAGTAGCCTAGAACAGTAGCCTAGAACATCCTGGCCACCATAGTTTCTCCTACATGCTTGGAAGGCAAGGGTGAGGCAAGCAGCTGGTATTCAGCTGGTTGCAATTTCCGACTTACCCTCTAAATGTCACCAAATCCTTCACACTTGTCCTTTAAATACAATTTTGAGGTATTTGTACTTGAGTGTTTCCCTTCCATGCTATATTTTAAATTTAGTTACCAGTTACTTGGCATAGACACATTTTATATGCAAAACAAACAGCCAGCTTATGACATAAGATGCATTTTCATAGCTTAAACAAGCCGTAAAGTAGTTCAAATTATCTTCGGCTCAACTATTAAAGATCCCCTCCAGTGAAAATCACATTTGTAACCATTTTACACGTCCATGGGGTGTTTTTCATGTGACATCAAGGGCGAAATAAGCAGTAAACGCCATGTCTGAGCACTTCTTGCTTTGAAACCGCAGTGAGCAAGGGCAGTCTCAAAAAAACAGATACAGTCAGGACATCACAACATCATCATAACCCTACGGAACCAATCGCTCAAGGGTGTGGAGCTATACATATCATAAGCAGCCATGCAGCAATTTTACCTGAAATGAAACAGTGTCAATTTACTACATAAGCAAACAAGACCATCAGCGAGAGGGCCGACTTTTTCTTTATAGTTTCCTTTCCAAGGCGAAGTTACATTTCCCAGTGACAAAGAAGCAGGAGGAGATTTTTTGTTAGATAATTACACTTTTCTTGTTATATTTTGTGGGTATTATGGTGAAAACACAACTGCCTTTTCCCTCAGGAGCCTCCAAAATCAAAGCGAAATCAAAGCAAGAAAACAAATGGAATGCAGGACTTTTTACTATCTATGCATCTGTTTATATGGGCTGAGTTGCTGACACGCCTACATGGGCGGAAGAACTCAGTTTTCTTGGTCAGTAAAGCACATTTACAATCAACACTGATTAGACATCCTCATCAAAAGTGATGAATTTTCTCTTTATGGTGGGAGTATGCTCAAAACGAGCTAGTTTCAGGACGCACACTTGAAGGTGGTATGAAAAGCCTGTAGGGAAAACTGCGCACATTAGGAGTCATTCATTAGTAGTTATTCATATTTATATGGTTTATATGAAAAGTGACAGCAATAGTTTGGTAAATAAAGAAAAATTACTGCAAACAAGGTCAGCTTCTTATAGAAATTAAGTGCACAATGCTGCTACAGAAGTACAGCTGGATACAAAATGATGGGAAGATGCATGTCTAAGCAATGAGAGCTAAATATGAGAGGAGAGGCTGTCAGCAATGGAGCATTTTTATAATGTAGTAAAGACCTCTCCTTCTTCCACCACTATCTATGTATCTATCTATATGAGTTGACAGTCCTGACAGTGCACACAAGTTATCCAATCCTCTGCTGTCAAATCCTTCAGTACTGGGAGGCACCATTGCTTGTGCAAATTGTTTACTTACGTCAACAACTGAGTAAGAGGCTGAGCCCACTCATATCACCGCCACCCTCCCTCTCTTCTCTGAGCTCATACTGTATGGCCCCGCTGACTTGCAGCTGCTATTTGTTGAACTGCCTTTATTTCATTATTACCTTATTTCAACACCCGATCTTCTCCAAGGACAGACACAGAAGCAGTCCGCAGATGATTTCTCTGCTTTTTGTGTGAACCGGACTCGACATGCTCTCACGATAATGAGTTTATTCAAACACAGATCTTTCCGTTGATATCTAACCTAAGCTACAGGGGCTTGTTATGATCGAGCTACATAGATAATGTTTTTACCTGCCTGGCAGAGCTGATTAGAGAAAGCCATAATTTTCCCTGTCAGGGATCTCTGTGTAGTTCTGGCCCCACACCAACAACAAACAGGCGTCACAGACTTCAGCACAACCTATTCTCTGTAGCTCTGATTAGCTTTCATCAACACACAGACTCATCACACTCATCCCAAATCTGTCCATCCAGATGGCACAAAGAAGCCGGAAGAAGGCTAGAAAAGACAATAAAGAGAAGTGAGGATGAATGAGGATGAGGAGGCCACGTTCTTGCTGGAAGTTCTTTTCTTTGTTTGTGATGTTTGCCATTGAAAAGGAAACAGTAGACAAATCCCTGCTACTACCATTTCTACCACCATTCATTGAATTTGTTTGTTATTCCTATTGTGTATGTTTGCACCCAGGTGACAGTAGTCACACAGCAGCTATCAGGGCTATTTCCCTCAGCCGCTCTAGTGTATCTATAAAGAGTGACAAAGTCAATGTAGAGAGAGAGGTTGTGGTGGATGAATTGGTTAAACACAGCACAGCACTCTTCCCTGGGAAATTAGATTTAGGAAACAGAACTACTTGGTTGGGTCTAGAAAAAGATTATGGTTTGGCTCTGCTGTGGATTGAAAGTAAATCCATCATATGCTGCCGTCTGTCAGTACTTCAACCAGAAGTGTTTTGGATAAAGTATGAAACCAGTGTTCTTGAAGCTTTTGGCTTCACTTGGAGTTTTGTCTGAGATTTTAAATGTCGCAACAAAACGACTGTTGAACCTCGGTCCAGTGCATTTGATCCTTTGTTCAGATAGAACAGCACACACTTTGAATCCCCATAATTTAATATTTAAGTATTTCCACACGAAACTGGTGTCAGATATCATGTTGTGTTTAGGGCTGGGGTGATTTATTGATGTCATTGATGTCATTGACGTCATCGATTATGAAAATATGTGTATTTGCATAACATGCATTGACACATTACTATGCACTGCTGCGTCCGCTCAGAGCATGGATTCACCCAGTGAAACAAGCTGCAGAGAGCAAGCTTTGCTGCGATCATCTACAGTTTGGGAGTATTTTAGACAGAAGCGCAACAGTTTGGCTGCTTTGAATCTCCACAAACTGGGCATGATTTATGACAGCAGGCCAACTGCTCTGCACGAGTGGTGGAAGTGAAGCACTGAGCGACCTGTCCTCCTGCAGCAGCAGCAGGGAGACAGCGGCTTCATCCTATTTCATTTCTGGCAGCACCCAAACACATTTCTAGATGTTTCTACATCATTCACGTGTTAAAAGTGTCATCTAACAGTGTTATTTGGTCATTGTATACCTTCTGTTCACTTCATTAGCCATGTTTGAGTCAGAAATGGCTAAAACTGATGTTGCAGACCCTCTGTAATTTGTTTCAATTATTTTTTTTTGACTCACTCTGATGCAAACGCACATTAAATGATCAGTTTACCTGCATATGCCTCTAGAGATTAAATAACTCCCAGTGTTAAGTCAAAATACAGATTGTCCAGTTTAGTGAAGGTTAGTTATTAAATTAATATGCATCACAGCTCCTTCTAAATTTGAGGTCTAATATTTTTCTGATCAGACATCTGACAAGTATATTAAATAGAGTAGAAACTTGACAACTTTTACTTTTATGTGCTTTATGTGTCTATTTTTCAGGATTATAATTGAATAAAATATTTGCATATTATGAGACTAGTTTTTGATATTTATTTCATTGATAAATTCATTGATTAATCAATGTTTGTCTCTGCCATGCTAGGCTACATGCACCTTAGTGCAAGTAGCCACATTGACGTTTTGCTCCCCAGGGGGAAATAGCATCTCCTTTATTATTGTTGCTTAGATATTACAAACAAAGAGCAAAGAAGTGGTCAGGTCATTCATCTAGAACTGTGACAGAGAGCAAAGTCTGCCTATTTTCAGCCCAGTGCTGTTTATTTTTCAGTTCAAGCAAAGGAAAATGTGACAAAACAAAACATGTTTTACCATTTACCAACCAAGAAATTGAATTGCAAATTGGTCACAAGGCAAAACAGAATACATAATTATGTGTGGAAGGGTGCTGAATGCTCGAAAGCAAAAATCAAAAAGTCAGGAGCAGGACAGGACTCCAATTAAATTGTTTATTCATGCACGGATGTTTCCAGCAGACGTCCTTCCTCAGCATGCAAACTGGCAGCAGTATGAAACAAGGATAAAAAACATGGAAGCACAATAAACAAGAATAGTTTTATAATGCAGTTACAGACAGGCAACAAATAAGGGAAAACATTAGTGAATGAAAGAAGAAGATAGTGAAGAAAACTTCCATAGATGGAAGGGTCACTGCAAGAAATCAATACAAAGCAAACCTGAGTCATCACTTATTCAATGATGAAACATTTCTATCTTGATGTGAGTGGTCTCTTTCAGGATAGTAACACCCACACTCAGGGGAATGAGGGGTCACTGGCTGATTCCTTGAGTATGAAAATACTATAAATCATGTTTTACAGTCTGTAAAGGCTATAAAACATGACCCTGATGAAGGCCAAAACTGAAATTTGAGTTTTTATCTCTATACTCTTCACAGTCAACCCGACTGAACTGTTAGGTCAATGTGTTAGACAACACTGTCCACCACCGTCATCAAAACACTGAATGAGGGCTAATATAAAGAGACTTTAAGAATATATGCCAAGAAGTATTGAAGTTGTTCTGGTGGCTCGTGTTGAAACGACTCCTTAAAAGGAACATCCTGTTTATGTGGATGTCCAGTCAGTGTTGGTGGTAAATGTCGTCTATTGAAGCAAGAAATTCCTCAGTGAGTTTTTCTGCTGCAAAATCTGTTGTTGTTTTTTTGTATTCACTGTTGTTACAGTGATGTAGTTGGTGTAAAGGAGAAACTACAGGCTATTTCAGCCTGGATTTCTAGTCTCCACCTCTGGGTAACTAAGGTGTGTGCTAGATGAGTAACTCTGTCACCTAACACTATGGAGCCAACAAAGTAATAGCTGGGCAGTGTGCAAAACACCCAGTAGCAATCAGGGGATTGAACCAGCCTAGTGCTCCAGTGTAATGCTGGAGTCTTACACAGACTGAGTACACAAGATTTGTCTGCATTTTAAAGAGCGGTTAACCAAGATGTCAAAGCAGAAAGAAGAACCATTGTTTTTCAGGTTGTAGTGGGTAATATTAGGTTTTCTAAACCAGAGGTTCTCACTTTTTTCTCAGTGAGGGAGCCTTTACAAGATACAAAAAATACACTGGGGACCCCCTGGTGTACGTCCCTTGAAATAATTTGACCTATCCTATTTTTCTTTGCACTTCTACTTTATGTGACAGAACAGCTACAAAGAAATGTATTAGAAAGATATTACACATGTAAGAATAATATTTGCACCATGATAACACACAATAAGCCTACTCATAACATACAACATTTTGCCCCCTGGACATTTCAGATAAGCCATATTGGAAATACTCCTCACTGTATTTCCTTAGTTTTGTTTTTTTTATTTTTCATCAACTTAATTTGTTGCTATAGTAGCCCATCATTTCAAAAATCTGCCCATTTTACAATCTCTGACTGGCCATCTTTACACCAGATTGATCTATTGTAAATAAGACTGGTGGGAGAAATATACATACATACATATATATATATATATATATATATATATATATATATATATATATATATATATATATATATATATATATATATATGTGTGTGTGTGTGTGTGTGTGTGTGTGTATACACACATATGTTATGTATATTTATTGTTTCAATTGACTACATTGGACATCCAAATAAAAGTGAAGAATGTCCCCTTAAATATGCTCAAATTGAGTTTGTATGACACACACTCAAAGGCAATGTGAAGAGCCTGTTATCACTGAGATGGGGAAATGCAATAATAATTTGAAAATAGGCGTAATGGTGCACATTGTCAGACATTTTCTCTCCAGGAAGATGTTCCCTGTTATAATCATAGTTGCAGACTTGTATGAATATATAAAAATATGAAAAGTGACAGAAAATATTTGGTAAAGAATGAAAAAAGCATTTCACAAAAGTGTCCAGTTCAGTCTTTTTTTTCCCCTGAAAGACTCTCACTATCAAAGCGAGACGAAAGAGACAAGAGTGCAATGTCACCGATCTGAAGTCATCATGACTCAAAGCCTGGAACTGGTCCACTGAAATGAAGAAATGACTTTAGACATCGTGACAAATGAAACTGTATCCAAGTGTATGTTAGGATAACCATGAAAATACTTTCTTAAGGTGTAAAACCTTCTATAGGCCTTTAATTAAATGGTAATAGATCAGCTACAGATTATGATCAGTCTGTTCTGTTCTGTGGTGTAAAATTTCCATAGATGTGTTTGTCTCCAGCATTCATTAAACATAAACATAACAGTACTTCATAAAAAGCCATGTATTCCATGCATTTACTCTTTTTTTGTCAGTGTATGTTAGCTAAAATAACCTCAGTAGGCTTATCGTGTCCAGTGGTGATTTGTCGTTGTGACAAATTGGGCAGCATAGAAATACTCATGGAGCTGTGTGAAAACTAAATCCTACATCATGAGCTGATGGGGCCTCAGAGAGCTCAGCTTTTCCTTGTCAGGCACTGAAAGACAAGCATGGACATTTTCTGTACGATGAGATTAAATGTCCGAGCCCTGCAATCTTCCTCTCATATCATCCTCTTGACAGTACAAAATAAAATTTGCCCTTCTATATATATATATATATATATATATACACTAGTGCTCCTCATATAAGTAGTGATATTTTCCAATCCTATTTTTTTAGAGATCTCGCTCTCTCTTCCTGTATAGGATACAATCTGTAAATCATTTTGTCAAAAAAAAAAAAAATCCCATATGGTCTACTATTGCTTTAATCACACATTAAACGAAGAAAAATTACAATGTCTAACTGTATTAAATGAAAGTGTGTGAGGGTTCAAAATTTTATTCTGTGTGTTCCCTTTCAGCTGGACAGGACAGAAGTGATCAAGAGCAACTTACACCCAGTCTTTGCCAAGGTTTTCTCTCTGGACTACTACTTTGAGGAGGTGCAGAAGCTGCGATTTGAAGTCTATGACATCCATGGCACTCACAGCATTGGGACCCGTGATGACGACTTCCTGGGTGGGGTGGAGTGCACTCTTGGCCAGGTAGGCAGATGTTCCTGTCTTATTAACCCATTTTGGTGATATGTTTTACAAACTTCACTTCCAAAAAAGGTGTGACGCTATGTAACACCTAAATAAAATCACAATGCAATGATCTAATTGAATGATTTGCAAATAATTTCACACGTATATTTAATTAAATGCAGTAGAAAGACATGATATTTAATGTTCATACTGGTTATGTTTATGTTGTTTGTGAATATAGACTCATTCTGAATTTGATGCCTGTAAAACTTTCCAAAAAGATGGACCAGGGTCATGTTTGCCACGGTGATACATCATCTTTTCGTGTAACAACACTCAGTAAGCGTTTGGGAACTGGGGACATTAACTGCTGAAGTTTTGAAAGCGAAATTCTTCCCCATTTTTGCTTGATATATAACTTTGGGTGCTCAATAATCCAGGCTCTCTGTCTTTTGTGCTTCATAATGCACCACATATTTTCAATGGAAGGCAGGTCTGGACTGCAGGACGGCCAGACAACCAACACAAGCAGAATGTGTCTCGGCACTGTCTTGCTGAAATAAACAGTTTAGACGTCCCTGAATAAGACATCTAAATAGCAGCACGTGTTGCTCAAAGACCTATATCTACCTTTCAACATTAAGGGTCCCTGCACAGATTTGCTAGTTACCCACGATGCCATGGGTACTAACACACTCCCATATAATCACAGATGCTGGATTTTGAACTTGGCGCAGCTAACAATCTGATTGGTCCTTTTCCTCTCTAGCTCAGATGACACAACGTGCATAATTATCAAAAACAATCTGTAATGTGCACTTGTCAGACCACAGAACACTTTTCCTCTTCCCGTCAGCCCGTCTCAGATTAGCTCAGGCCTAGACAGTTGGTGGCATTTCTGGATGTTGTTGATATATGGCTTTGACTTTGTGTGGAGGAGTCTTAGCACATTTGTTGATGTAGTGACAAACTTTGATTACCGACATTGTTTTTCCAAAGTGTTCTGAGGCCCGTTTAGTAATACCTTGAATACAATGACATGGGTTTTTCATTCAGTGCTGCCTGCCCCTGTCCCAACGTTTTTGGAACATGTTGCAACAAATTCAGAATGAGTATATATGTACAAAAAACAATATAGTTTATCAGTTTTAACATTAAATATCTTGTCTTTGTACTGTATTCAATTGGTTATACGTAGAAAAAGATTTTAATTAACATTTCACACAATGTCCCAGCCTTTTGGAGGTTTGTAGTTCTGTTAGTTTTGTGCCCCCCCCCCAAAAAATTGTCTGACCTAAAACATGCTGAAGTGACTCCCTCTGTCTGTGACGTTTGTAAATATACCTGATGCTGTATATTTGCTGTGTGGAGTGGCAGAGTAAGCAATGGATACTTATCGCTGGAGTTGATGACTCAGATCCCTGCACACTGCTCTTTACTGCAAAGGGCTCAAGGCCAACATTGTGTTTATCTTGCTCTTTGCAGATCGTGGCGCAAAAGAAGATGGTGAAGCCTTTATTGCTGAAGTACGGGAAATATGCTGGCAAATCCACCATCACGGTAGGGTCCTTACATTGTGCATTTAGTATGACGTGACTGCTGTGGTGGATGAAATTGTCTGGATTGCTGGACATCATAAAGTGGAGGTTAGGAGCTAATGGCCAGTGAGGGCTGAAAGAAATAATGGATGGCAAATTGATGGGTAGTAGAAGTGATATTTCTGTGTTTTTTTTTTTTTTTACTTTTTTTTCCCAGACTCACCTCTGTGCACTCCCAGGAACCATAATGGATTTATATTCTGTTTATGTCGTACTGGATATTTTCCATCTCCTGTGGCTATTTTCAAATACCCTGAAAACATGACTTTCATAATGGCGTCATGTTGCTGCTTTTCACTGAGCTCTTTTGAGGTGGTACCTTTTAAAAGTATACATCCTCTCCGAGCTCTTTCTATATCCTAGTGACCATTTTTGATATCATGGGGCACCATTCCTGCTAAGAATATCAATACGAACAGGGATGCATAAGACATGATGCATGCATGAGAAGTCATATGCGTCTGAACAGCAGCTGGTTCATTAACCACCATCTTACAGTTAACACGACAAGTGGTGGTAGCATATAAAAAAACAAGACAAGCTAGACTGTGCAATGGTCCACCCTGTTCTATATAAATAATGCCTTTACATTGGTCGGGAATATGCAAGAGAGAGTGTAACCATACCTAATAACAGGACCTGTATGATAACATGCAAACTAATAAAAGAGCAAGAGACAGTATCAAACTGCATCGTCTTAAACAGTACAGATGTTCTTGTGTCTGTGCCTGTCCCTTGTATATTTGATGTCAGTGAAAGTATAAACATGTATTTAACCTTAATCCCACTGTCTGGGGTACACACAGACCTTAGAGTTTTTCTTTCGAACCACTGCTGTTTTCTATCATCCAATTTAGTTCCTAATGAATTCATATCATTGTTTTCCATTTATTTATTTTTTTATTAGTGCTTTTTAAAAATGCCAGTATATTGGGGTAGCACCCTATTCTGCCAATTCAGTTTTAGAAGGCTAGTTTGGATTATTTGATGCAGGATTATATGGGGTATTTTCAATAGTCAATTATATTACCTACAGTAGATGCAGGTTGACAGTTTGCAGGAGCAGAAGTTAAGCAGTGTACTGCTACAGTTTTCACCACTTTATGTTGCCGTTAGACAGCCTTTGCTTATGTTAACAACCTTTACATGAGCCAGATATTGTGCTGTCTTGCATTTTACCTAACCCACTGGTTTATCTGCCTCGATCTGTTAGTTTGTTCGTGTTATCCTGTGACTTCAGTGTTTTAAAAGGATAGTTCAGATTTACTGAAGTCACACAATAACACCAACACACTGACAGATCAAGGCTGCCATATATCAGCAGCTCCTGTGCTCTGCAAGGTAAAATGACTAATTTTGCCAATGGAATTTAACATTTTTCTATGACGGTTCTTCCTTACAGTCGTTTATACATGGGGTCCTCAGGGAGCCATGTTGGTAGCCCTCGTTAAATTAAATATGTCGGTAGGATGAAGGCTAAACTCATGTACAGGAAGCTTTTCTTTTATCTAATCGCCTCTGCCTACAGAGAGGACCTGGGTTGAGATTTGAACCCAGGGTCCCTGATGCTGTCAGGGAAAAGTTAAAGACAAACTCATCCATTTTAAATCTTAGTCATTTCATCTCTAGCCAGATTTTGAATTTATTTAAACCAGAGCCAGCAGCAAAGACCTTTCGAAGGTCTTCAGGATAACTGAGAATTCACACGGGGATTATTTGACCATTTCATCTGAAATATAGAGACTTTAGTGCACTGTAATAATATTAAACCTTCATCCAACATGTAGTTGCTACCCACACATGCTGACTCTAAAATATGCTTTTGTTCATGTTTACTGCATTTGTAATATTGTGCCATTTGCTTACATTTTGCTTGCTATGCCCTTATAGAAAGTATGATTTACATAATTTAATATGTGCATGAATACAGCCATAAATATATTGTATATGATAGACACACAATACGAATACAGATTGCTTTTGTTAGGAAACACAGATACAGACACATACTGCACACATAGATTTGTACTCCCACACTCCTATTGACATAACGCTGTTCCTCCCCAGCCAGCAAACTTTGGTTCACAAAACATTCTGGGAATATTTGTTTTTGATTCAAGGAACATTTCTCAAATATGCCTGCATGAGATGATGTTAAACTGGCAAGTTTTTCAGGTTCAACGTTCTGATTGCATTTCCAGAATATTCTAGGAATGTTAGTTTAATGTTCCAAGAAGTTTACTTAGACGCTTAACCCTAACACTAATTAGATATTAAAACTTGCAGTTGTTTCTGACATAAATCTAAAGTTATGGTTAAGTTCTCACAAAGTTCTTGGAAGGTTAGTTGACTGTTGATGATACTTGAACGTTCCCCCTCCACATTTCCTGGATGTTAAACGGAGAGTATTTCCAGTGAAGAACTAATATTGTAGTTACATTCTCAGAACGTTCTGAGAGGTTAGTTTATTATTCCAGAATATTTTCTTGATTTTTCCACCTTAATATTCTTTGTGTTATAGGAACAATTTCTTATGATGTAAAACGAACATTCTGGTTACGTTCTCAGAATTTTCTAAGAGGTTAGTTGATATTTTACAATAATGACCTGCTCACTACATTATCCTGCTTGTTACATGGTTATGTACCAAAAAAGAAACAAACAACGAAATCAATAATTTGACACAAAATATCAATTTTAAAATGATTTTAGTGATTCAACAATGTTTTTTATTGCTCACCCAGAGTCTATGATCAGAACTATCTCCATAGAAACGGTCTGTTGTTCACAACAACGGTCTGTTATACATTGTAACAGTCTGCTATACAGAAATAACAGACCTTAGAATGCTGTAATTGATCAATAAGAATTAGGTAGTTAGCAAAGCCACGTAATAATCAACATTCAACACGTAATTCAACATTCTTTAAGTGTTACAGGACAAATTTTTATGATGCAAAACTAACATTCTAGTTATGTTCCCAGAACGTTCTGGGAAGGTTCGTTGCGTATTTCACTTTCAGCTCTTGCATGTTACAACGTTAACAGAAGTTTTCTACTGTAAAGTTAATGTACAGGTTATATTGTTTGAAGGTTAGTTGAATGTTTCAGAAAGTTTAATTTAATACGTATGAATATTATACGTATGAAATATTGCACAGTGAGCAGGTGAGTATGGTAAAATAAAGCCTGACGGGATGATGCAGGTGCCTGACACGAAGCAGAGATGATTTATTTCACCATAATGACCTGCTCACTGCTTATTAAATGGTTACTGACTCAGAAAGTCAATAATTTGACATAAAATATAAATTTCTAAATGATTCTGTTGCTCGTCCAGATGATCAGAACCGCATCCAAGTAATAGAATGTAGAATAGCATGTTCTTATTGACCAGAAAAACAGCTCTTGCCTCTTTTAACATAAAAAAAACCACAAGGAAAACAATAGCACACACAGACACTGAGAGAGAAACAAACACACACGTTCTGCACACACCTTTTATAAAGATTTTTCCCTGCACTTGGTACCTGTCAGGACAAGCTGTCTGATAAAAAAGTACAAGTTTTCTACTTTGCCAATCATCACTGTCAAGCCTTGTCAAGCCGTGGCTCTGAGCGCTCTGCAGCTACAGTTCTGGCATTTTAAAGTGAAGTTTCTGTCAGCTCCAAACAGAGGAAGGGAGGGAGAGAGAGTGAGCAAACGTCTGTGTAGTGTGAGTGGGCCAGACAGCCCAGTGGGAGCAGCAGAGGGGGCTCGGTGATTCTTAAAAAATGGCATTCCTGAACTTTTCAACTAACTAACAGGTATAGAAAAACAAAAGAGCCAGCTGTTACAAAACTTCACAGTTGCACTGCACTATATGTGGTTACTGTTACATCCGTACAGAGCTCAAAGTTTGAGACGATAACAGTGAGGGCCCATTAGTTTGCAGCTAATGGGGCTCTCGACTCTCTAGTTTTAATGGCCGGCAATCCTGTGTTACTGGAAGTAAAAGCCACTTCACATTATTAACTGCTTACAATAGTGAAACCCCCTCAAAAGTAAAAGTTTTTTGCAATGGAAAGGAAAGATTGTGAATAAATAATCACTGAAAAACAAGAATACCTGTGTGGGGGCTTTCACATCAGGGACCTGGGCCTGCATCTGACCACATTTGACCCCAAAGTCCAGTTTGTTTAATTAGTGTGAACACTGTTAAAATTCTGTAGCGTGACCTTGCTGAAGTATAACACTTTATAACGGAAACAGTCACAAATTAAATGAGATGAATTTCATTAATTACCCTTAAAAAAATAGTCAGAATTATAAAATCTTTTCTTTTATTTTTTTTACAGGGTAGATATAAACATCTTAATACGTCAACATAAACCTTGTCATTATGTCATATATTACTGTGTTTCAGTAGTGACAAATTTTGGGAGGGGGAAAATATTCCAAAACTATCTGAAAGGCAGTATGAGAATTAACTGTACAATTACTAGACGTGCACCTCGGATGTTAACAGTTTTATTTTAAGATGTTTACCACTCTGACTTTGAACCAGTTCTATAAAATCTCCCATAAATATTTGCATTAAGTGTGAAATCTGTAATATATTTGGTGTAATAAATTGTAAAACGACCATGATATGTCATCAGAGATGTCATCTTTTGAAATTTCTATTCTGGGCTAGAATAACTGTTTTTGTTGTCCATTTCACATTAATAAGAGTTCAAATTATTGTTATATGTTCGCTGAATGAATAAGTGTCTGTTTATGAGTTGTGAGAAATCATTAATAATCTTTTAGAATGTGTAGATGTTTATAACGATTAAATTGAGCAATATGTTAATGGAGGCTGGTAGAAAGTAAGACAGGCAGTCACTGAACTCAAACTCCAGAGTGTGTATTTTCAGAGCGGAGGACTTTTGTTTTCAGGATAACAGGCTTAACTTTACATGGTCAAACTGACGGCCTAAACAGCTGATTGACTTACAGTGTAGGACTTGTCATTGTTTGTTATGTACGATGTGTTGTGCAGTGCTCCTGCAGCAAAACAAACTAGTGTCAACCACAGACTGTATATCCAACCTATTTAATATACTGTGTATGGCTACATACTGCTCCTTTAACTGATTAGTTTTATGCCCTTTGTAAAAAAAAAAAAAAAAGATGCACAATACAATCACTCTCATAAATCAGCTTAAAAATAGTCAAAATTATAATTTGCAAATTCATGAAAACAAAAAAACAAACAGACAAACAAAAAAGACCCATAAATATTTATGTTAATGAAGGTGATAAAGGCTTAAAGTCATGTTTTTGTGAAAAGTCCTCCCAGTGATGTCAAAAAGTTGCATTTCTAGAGTTGGGTTTCAGTTTCAGTCACAACAGTAGCTTTTATGAGATGTACAGTTTTTTGAGTTTTTTCAGTCGATATGTCTGCCATGCATAATGAAACCCACGAGTGCAAAATATTACAGACAAATCTTATTTCCTTTCAGGTGCACGCTGAGGAAATTTCTGGCAACAACGGCTATGTGGAGCTCTCCTTCTGTGCCAAGAAGCTTGATGATAAGGTGAGTGCAGCACACGGTTTTGATTGAAAATACCAGCACGGTTCATGTCTTATTAGATTTGGTTTAGTAGCTTTAGACAGGGGTAGCAGTAGTAATATGATAATCATGGTGCTGTAGTGCAACCTCTGAAAATACAAGCAATGCATCAGTGGCCTTGAAGTTCTGCACATGTAAGGGACCATTTTTCATATATATAACTTCATTGTACAGGGAGAGAAATCAGCTATCATGACCCGGTAGACATCCCTGAGACATAATGTTCTAACATGTAAAGGTACAATGATCATGCAGGTCTCACATGCATATAAATGACATGACAGCACATAATATCATCGCATGTGAAATGTGTGTTATTACGTGTTGAATGGTTCCGCTTTAAGGCTGGATATGACTGACCTTAGCTGCTCCTGCTCTCACATCTCACACTGGCAAACTTTGCTGAAGGCATATTTCAATCACAAAGACAGCGGGAGCTTACATCCAATTACAGCTCTGATGATCTGAAGTCGCTCCATGTTCGGGCCTTAGGATGCCACACTCGTAGGGTGGCCTTGACTGCCAGTGGTATGGGAGAAAATTTAAATTTTCTACAGCATGTACATTTATTTTTGAAATTGCGGTTTGCAATATACACCTACTCTAACAGTGAAATTGAACCTGACTCTTACAGGAGGGCAATGGTTAAAAAAAAAAAAAAAAAAATCCTCCCTGTACGTGACATATACTTCATATATCCAGTCTGCTATTGGAGGCACAGAGTTTCTGATGAAATCCTCAAGAGAATCTGCACACTGGCTTTGTTTGAACAGATGTGATTGCCACTGAGATTCCTAAATAAATCACTGTTACATTTTGGATGTTACAGCTGTGGGTACGTCACTGTGGAGCAGTGGTGTGTAATTACATGCCTCAGAGACACAAACGTGTTCAAGTTTTTCATTCTGAACAACAAAGATTGCAGTAGTTTATTTGGTACAGACTTTGTTTTTGAATTTTCTGGAATGAAAACCTGCAAATTTTGTTTTTTGCAAAATATCTAAAAACAGTGATTTAGAAAATTATAATTTACTTTGTTTACGTGCACGGAAAATTTAATTCTGGTTAGAAAAAGTCCCTCGTTAGATGATTGCAAACATAACTTAGTGAGAATAAACCAGGAAAGCTCAGGGTCTTTCATGTCTGTCAATCAAGTCGGACTGTTCTTTGGATCATCCGTGTAAACATCTTGATGTCAGCAACAAACATCGGTTTGACCAGTATTTGCCATCGAACATGCATGGTTACAGTTTATTTCTTGTTTAAGAGGAGCTGTTTTAAAACTTTTTGTGTGCCCTCCTTCAGAAACTGAAAAATGTTCACACCCCAACCCCCTGCAGAAGCTGTATGCCCCTCAGGGAGGCCCGCCTCCCAGTTTGAGAATTACTGTAAATTGGACACAAGCTGGTGCTATGTCAGATTAGAGGGGGGTTGGTTACATGCAGAAATTTACTGTTAAAAGTCCAGTGTGTAAGATTTATGGGGATTTATTAGTGGAATATGGCAAACATTGAATAAAGTATTCATAGGAATGTTTTCATTAGTGTATAATCACCTGAAAATAAGAACTGATGTATTTTTGTAACCTGAGAGTGAGCCGTTTATCTACTTGGGTCCTCTTCCACAAATAATGCCATGTTTCTACTGTAGCCCAAAATGGACAAACCAAACAGTGCTCTAGAAATGGAGTTTTGCATTTTCACAAGTTTTGTGGTCACTGTAGATTCTCCCACTTTCTTGGAATCTGTTTGCAACATCATCTGCAACATCACAGCTGGATGCCACTAAATCTTACACACTGGTCATTTAAAGCAGCAGCGATTCATTTTTTTGACCACTCAAGGACAACTAAGGTAGTAGTAAAATGTACTTCACATTTTTTCTCTAATTCGTCAGCTTTCTTGCTACCACCACTCTCTCTCCCCATTCAGTCTGTACCTTACATGACCACAGCTGTGTTCTCTCTTTCTACTCTTTCTCCCTTTCAAATGAATGGACAGAAACTGAAGGAAGATTCTTGGCACTGCCATTACACACTACACCCATTCTCAATTCATTGATCCATTGTTGCAGTGCATTTCCTGCTAGTTGCTACAATATGTTGGACATGTCAGAGAGTGAGAAAAAGAAATCCACAAATGCAATTAAACGTCAGTTATGTCATATAGACTTTCATCTGCAGTGGTGGTTGTTTAACAGTGAAGAAGACAACTCCCACAATCCTATGCTGCTTCATGATGTCATCAAACTACATCGACATCTTATTGTTTAAAAGTGAGAGACCTCCAGCAGCAGCTTACAAAATGTGCATTTAACTAGTTGATTCATATAAACACCGGTATATAGAGCAAATAGTGGATGTCAAAAAGTCAAAGTAACATTTTGCTTCTGTCACCCACAAGTCTATTTATTATGATTTAAAGGTTCTCATGAAAATGTGATTTTATCAGCAGTCGGGTGTATTATACAAGTTTAACAATATAAATTGGCTGCAACAGACCACATGGGGTAGCAATTTATCTAACATAGACAACAGATGATGACTGAAGCAGCAAACAGATTCTAATTAGCTGCTCGTCAGCCGTATCACCTCTCAGATATTGAAGGAGCACCGTATAGACGGTGATGAACAGGAGGATTAATGATGAGATATCATAGATTGTAGTAATTGGTAATGATCAACATTGCTGTAATTGTTAGCCTGGGATTGGATTTTTTTTTTTTTTTTTTTTTTTTTGCATGTCCGTCTGATCAATCTGTGCTGCTGATATCACTGGCTAGCAGTTGCCGTGACAACAAAGAGAGGATGCTACAGCTCGTTTTGCTCCTGTCCCCCAGGAGATGTATCTGTCTAATGTGGCGGGAAATGCAGAATTAACTGTCTCATTCAGTGTACACAAACCCAGCCACACGTACACACACACATACGCACACTCTCTCTCTCTCTCTCTCTCTCTCTCACACACACACACACACAGAGTAATCATTTGTTTTCTTCCCTGAAGAATCAATTGACCTAAATAATCAGTGTTGCTCTGCTCTCAGACGCCTGTACTTGAGACTCAGGGGATGATTTAAGGCTATCGCAAATAACCATGAAGGATGCAAAATCTTACGCATGTTTTCCATTTAGCAGGGTATTTACTGACAGTGCTGATGTAAATGGACACAGCCACAGTTAAGTTAATGAGTGCTGGGCTATTTTACTAATAGAGAAAGTAATGGACTGCAAAAGAAAGTTTAAATTCTCTTCTACTGAGCTTCAAATATTGGTTGAAATAACCAATAGAGGTGTTTCAGAAATGCCAGGAAGGATGTATTGGAGGAAATAACAGGTCTATTAGGCTATTGGTGTGAGAAAAAAGGTCAGTTATTGAGTGGACAAAAGGTAATAACTAGGGAATGGCATGAATCACCACATGGATGATGTCTCCTCCAAAAGAGCCACCTGTGTTGTAAATGTTGTACCTGCTTCTCCCTGACCTTTAATCACAGAGACAATTACCTCTGCCTCTGCAATCAGCAAGGATAAATCAGTGTCAACAGCCATTTGTGTAAATTTCAATTTCTTTGCATACAAACCAATCGAACAACCCAAGGTACATATGGAAATGACTGAATCTTTAGTGGTGATGCTATTCTGTAATTATGCCAGTGTGAAGTTCATCACAGCCCCAGGCTTAATATTGGCAAACATTCTCTGACTCATTAGCTGTAAATCAAACCCTCAGTGTTAAAAGTGATGCTGTATATTTCATTTGTCAAACAGACCTTGATCTCACTAAGACTAACTGAATAAATAATGCTTTTAAAAAAGTAGAAGTAGATAATGACTATTTTCCCTTTCTACTTTTCTTTCTACCAGAAGAAACACTTAACTGATTAGACTTTCTAATTATTCGTAAGGATCAATTGATACAGAGGCTGGTGCTAACATTAAAGGTGCTGTAAATGAAATTTACTTCCACTAGAGGTCGCGATAAACCGCCAGCATCTCGGACCAAAACAAATTCATGCTTCGTCTGTTAAATAAAGTTTGAAAAAAAACCTACAAGAAAATGTCATCTGAACAAACTGTGCACAAAACTCAGATCAAACTGTCAAACTAGGCAGTGCGGATCAAAGGTTCTGTTACTGCATTGCCCATTTCTCACCTAAAGTGTTTTCAGAATCATATTTTAGTTTACTGTTTAGCTGTAATATAAGAAACCTACTCACGCCTGGTACCATATTGAAAATGGACGCAGAGAAGACAAAGAGGGAGTCATATATAACAACATGCACGCACAGCTAACCCAGATAACTAGAGAAGCTTGGATTACAACACATAAAATTGGAGTGTGACTTCTCTGCACAAGAGGAAACGTGTTTGTTCACACTGATTTTACTTACAACAACCACAAGCACACAGCGACAACAAACACCAATCAACCAAGAAAATGGACCTGATGGAGATCAAGCGTAACGTTCCTTACAGAGGGAAGCTGAATGAGGAAGCAAAGGGGTGCGAAAATAAATTAAACTAAGAGGCTTGATCCATCTGAACACAGTGACGGGTAATCTAAACAAACTCATGTTATTGCAAGCTAACCCTAACCCAATATGTCACACAGATTTACTAAAGCGCCGGTTCCCAAACTAGGACCCAGGCCTCTCTCAGTAGAGCAACAAAAATCACAGCTGGTTCTCAAGCCTTTGTCTTTGTCTTTGTCTTTGTCTTGAGGTTATCAAAAATACATTTGGGCATGTTAGTTAAATTCACAGTTTATACAAAAATCTGTATACAAACTTTTTTCCTTACTGTAGTTGGCTACTGAGGCTACACCTCTGTAACCTCTCAAGCTCTGTGATAATGAATTATAATTATTCTTTTGGTAAAGATGAGCTTCTCTCTTAGACTGTTAAAAGACAAAATGTTCAGCTTAAACTAGAAAAGAGACATTTACCAAAGATACTAAGAATGGAAACAATTACATATAACCCATGTTTGACTAAAGCTTAGTAATGAATGCCTTGGCTGGAATGAATCACTTATTCTTTTGCTGTGTGTGTGCGTGTGTGTGTGTGTGTGTGGGATGGGGGCTTTTCAGCTTTTCTTATATACAAGTAAGGGGTAAGAAAGTAAGAAAGAAGAAAAAGGGTTGGGAACCACTGTGCTAAAGCATATATGGCATAAATAAAGAAATTCAGAATTGAAGTGATTTTCCATCATGTAACATGTGGTATGCAGCATATGAGTGGCACTGTTAATGCAGTCTACATACCAAAAGTGTCAATGTCAGTTTAATGAGATGGTTTCATAACAGCACCCAGACACCATCTTGTCAAGGCAAATCATGCCTCTTCCTTCTTCAGAATGATACTCGAGCATTTTAGAGGCTGGTTTGCCTGAAAAACACACAGATTTTTTTTCATTAGTGATGTGTTTATGCAGTCAAGTAGTTGTGCAAGGTTAGCTGTACAGCAACAACCCAACAACGAACAACACAGCTTGACTTCTTTACACTATGTATGTGGAGTTAGTGGTAACCACATAATGGTTAAATGTGTTTTTATTATAACTCACCTGTGTGAAAATGTCGTTAACACACATGCATGTCTCAGGAAATGTTGGTGAAGATGATGCATGTCATTTGCTCCCTCTCTGTTAACTCAGCAACTTAAATCTCACTACATTACTTCTCTACAAAGGAAAAAGGCAGTGACTTAATTTTTTGTCAAAATTTTGAGAAAACAGGGGTCAAAATTACAATAAGTGCAAAAAGCCCAGGAGAAGAGAAACCAAGACAAACCACCTTAACTTCAGTTACAGTCTTCTAACATGTAAAATATATATAAGAAAATGAAGAAATATGTCAACTATGTGCATTATACTACTATATATAACTACCATTGGTGGACAAAGTACCCAACCCCAGTACTTGAGTCAAAGTATAGATACTCCTGGTCAAATATTACAAGTTGCTCAGTCAAAATTTTATTCAAGTTAAAGTACTAGAGTACTTGCTTTTAAGAATACTTAAGTATTCAAAAGTACAAAGTACCAAGTACATTTTCTAATATCAATACATGCTGTATCATTTTCAAAATGCATATTCAGACCCTTGTAACTCTCTGAAACAACAACAGCCGTTGTAATTTTCTGACATAACTGTATTAAAATCATCACATAACATTAGATTGAAGCCAACTGTAAGGATTTCTCCAAGTCTGTTAAATAACTGAGATTTCTTTCTGGCTTCAGGTGCAGTATGTACATTAATTATGTGGTATTTTTCTCCCCGATAAAACCAATCCAACATTAAAAACCTACCTGGAATTATTTCTCTGTTTCTAATTATAATAACATCTTGAGATTTAATTTTGTCTTTCTCCTGCCGTCACCATTACCGAGTTTTTTTTGAATGAAAGAGGGAGAGCTTGTAGCAAACAAACCTTGCTACGAATACCATGACCTGGATGACTGAGAATATTCACAGACATGAGGGAGAGCTCACTTGCTCTTGTCACAGAGCGTGCCTTGATGACATATTTCTGCTTTCACTTCAGTCCCAGTTGAGAGCTGGTACTGTGATTGGTTTCCTTCTGTGAGGAACACAGCGTGCGGCCAATTGCATTTTAGAAAAGAAAAACCAGCAACGGCTGACTTCAAAGCTATAGTAAGCCTAAAAGTAACGAGTAACGACAACCGCCCTAGAAATGTAGTGGAGTCAAAAGTACAATATTTGTCTTTGAAATGTAGTGGAGTGAAAGTCAGAAGTAGAGTACAGATAGCCAAAAAATGTACTTAAATACAGTACTCAAGTAAATGTACTTTGTTACTATTAGCAATCAGTTTCCCGCAGTGGTCATTAGAATGGTTACAACAGCTGATGATACAGCAAGCATTCACTATTCCACCGTGTTTTTAAGTTGGATAAGACTTAAACACCACTGCAACACCTACCTCCACAACAACTGCTACTACTTGGTCTCTAGCTTGTGCATCTGAAAATCCTACAATGCCTTGCATTTCTCACAGCAGCTCATGTCACAGTCCTATTCTTTATCCCCTTACATAGTTGAATGTCATGTATTGCCCCTTTCAGTGTCAGTGGGCCAGTAGTTTTGAGACCCTGTTTTCTCTGCAGGATCTCTTCAGCAAGTCAGACCCATTTTTGGAAATATACCGAATCAATGACGATGAAACCGAACAGCTTGTGCACAGAACCGAGGTAAATATGTCATATTCCCCCTTCATTTGCAGCAACACTTGTTTGTGCCACTTTGCCTCATACAGTTTGTAAATGTGTTCCTGCTCTAACAGGTGATTAAAAACAACCTGAATCCTGTGTGGGAGCCCTTCAAAGTGTCTCTCATATCCCTGTGCAGCTGTGATGAGGAGCGGAAGCTCAAGGTAATGGATTTTTATCAACTGTCCACACCATTAAAAAATACAGGCCGACAGAAAAACATAGATAGAAAACAGAGCCTCAGAATGAAAATGGATTACTTAGATATATATTTGATGTGAACAGGGTAAAAAAGGATTTCTGGGTAACACTTGTAAAATATTACCCAGAAATCCTCACAAAATTTTGAGTAGGGAACAAATGAGGAATGAAGGAGGACCTAACTGCTAGTCAACCATTAGTTAATGAGTAATTCCTAATCAATTTTTATAGAGCCGCTAATGATTAGTTAATGAAGAAACAAGTGAGGAACAACTGTGGAGCCAACTGCAAGTGAACCATTACTGAATGAGAAACTCCTGATCATATTTAGGTTCAAGTTTGTAATGCTTAGTTAATGAAGAAACAAGTGAGGAACGAATCAGGAACTACTTGATTATTGATTAATTATTAATAAGTACGTCCCTAATGATTCCTAATGGAGGGCAATACAGTAGATAATGATGAGTTACTATAGGACAGACTGGAGATCCTGCATTAATCATAAGGTAATAATTAGTAATTAATAATTATTAGTGGATCAATCATACTGACCACTTTCTGTATAAGTGGTTCCTGATTAACTGGGGAATGGCACAACTAGTAAAGACTCATTTTAATTACTAGTTATTAAACCTTAGTCCCTTACTAATTCATCATTACCTTATGATTACTCCCCTGAAGTAAAGTTATACAAAATACTGAGTAGTGACTGAGTAGTCCTTCATTATCTCATAGTTAGTTGTTCTTTTTGTGTCTGTTATAATAAAGTGATACATACTACTGAATAGTTACTGAGTAATCCCTTGTTAACTTGTGATTACTCATCCTTTTTGTGTTTCTGCAAGTAATGTGATACATAATGCTGAGCAGTTACTAAGTGGTCCCTCAATTCTGTTTACTGAATATATGAGGGATAAATCAATAGATTTTCTATAAATATTGTATGTATGACCAAACCAGCACAGAGAAAATAGTAAACAGTGGTGTTTATGTGTGTCACAGTGCCTAGTGTGGGATTATGACTCCAGGGGGAAGCACGACTTCATCGGCGAGTTCTACGCCACGTTCAGGGAAATGCAGAAAATTTCCAGTGGAAATAAGGTCAGTGAATGGAGAGGTGGAGCAGAGCGGAGGAGAGACAGCCGTGTAACTGTTTCATCCATTTCCAATATGCCTCTCACATTTGACTCAGATGAAATCCATCCCAGATGAAACAAATGTCATGGTGCTTACGATATATTGCCAAATGTTCAAAATGCCTAATTGTTGCTCCTGTCTTGTCTGGTCTCGCTGTATTTAAGGTGACGTGGGATTGTGTGAATCCCAAATACAAACAGAAGAAGAGAAACTATAAGAATTCAGGAGTTGTCATCCTCAGTGACCTTAAGGTAGGAAGCTGCTGCAGAAATATATCAACAGAATCATCATCTTTTGTTTTATTTAATGAAATAGCAATAGAAAAGCCCTTTTATATTCACATCAAAACTGGATCCAGGAGCTTTTTTTAATGAATTAGTAGTGATATATGCCTGTTTGCATGAATCTACTGTACATAGAAACAATCCTGTTTGGTTGTGCATCTAAATTAGAGAAGTTCCCTCTTTATACCGAGAGTTTTTTTAGTTTTCTTTGCTTTGACAAGATATATCACAGCAATGTTTTTTTTTCACAGTCAACAGATTTGTTTAGTTGATTCTGTTTTAATTACCAGATGCTTCAGAGAACATAGCTGAATACTCGTTCTTCCACCCAAACATCCCTTCTGAGGTTTTGCCTTCAAGAAATATTTTCTTCTTCTTCTTCTTCTTGCAGCTCCACAGAGTGTACTCCTTCTTAGATTACATCATGGGAGGATGCCAGATTCACTTCACGGTAATTTGAGCTGTCTGTGTTTAGAAATGCAGCAATGTCACTGAGCTTTGTAACTGTACTGGTTCTAGTTTTATGAATTAGAGAAGACTGTATGTATTTGTTTAATATCATATTTCATATAGATAAACAGACTTTGGTATGGATTTTCTTTGGTGGTCCATCAGCAGGCAATATGCAGCAAATATTACATTCTATCACTGTGAAGCATTATACAGTATTCAGTGATGAAATCTAAAGTACATTTGCTCAAGTATTTAAGTACAAATTTGAGTTCAGTTACTCAGTTACTAGTTGGTTTACAGATCAAGATTTTTTCACACAAAACTTATAAAAAAGAATAAGAAGAGCTGAAACCATTAGTCAGTTAATCAATTGACAGAAAATTCAGAAAATTCTTTTCAATCATTTTTCATTCAAAAACATTTCGTGATTCCAGCTTCTCAAATTTAAGGAATTTCTTACCTTTTTTACACCGACTAGATGTCCAGATGAGTCTCCATTCAGTTAAAGTGTTTTGGCCAGCAAAGCAAGCACGCTATCTCAACTACCTACAACCAATGTGTTCTCATCCCAAATCATCACATACCGATGAAATGTAACCGCCCCTCAGCGTCTGATTCTGAGACAGAAGACACCCTTTGGCTGCAGTATCTGACATGGTCATAAAGCCGTTTTTAACACACATGATAAATGCAGTCAAAAGGTTGCAGTTTGGCTGGTTTAGGCACAAAACTACATGGTTAGGTTTAGGATAAGACCATGTTCGGGGTTACCATGACTATAAAAGTCATGTGATGAAAGTCACATGTCACTGAGGCAACTCAACATGAAAGTCACATAATGTATGTAAGTCACATGTCACTCCATGCTTGTGACACAAAAGTGAAAAGTCATGTGACGCATCTGACATCATGTTCCTTACAACTAATGTTTTGGTTTCACATGTGACAGAAACCGAGTGAAAGTCGTGTGTCTGTTTGAGCCATCCATGCACCTCACCTCCTCCATGTGCAGACACTCTCCCTTTGTATATTACATCAGCAGCTCAGGGCATCTTATACAGCTGTGGATGGGTCTACACTGAAGTCACTTGCAACGCCTGGTTTGTTGGTCTGTGCCGTGAATGGGTACCATTCATGTCTGTATGAGTCACCAAGGGGTGGTGACATTTTGTTGGTATCTGATGAGTTGGGAGTGAGACAGCAGCTCCAACAGTGTGATGCCACTTTTACATTAATGCATGCGTAAAAAAAAAATCTAATGACATTACTTTTACTTTTAATACTTTAAGAACATTTCACTGATTTTTACTTATATACTTTTAGTTAAGTAACAGTTTTAGGGTAAGCTTTTACTTGTAATGGAGTATTTTTACAGTGTGTAAAGGATGTGAGTTCTTATTCCAGTCCTGAAAGTATTTAAATATCTTTTTTACCCCTGAAACATCCCCTTTTGGTGTTTTTGTCCGAGAACAGTTAGTTTTCTTGTGTTCCTGTTGTAGGCAGCTTCAGGGAATAAATTCAAACCCTCTTCAACTCTTGCCCTTTGGTCTGCCCTTTGTATTTCTCCCTCTCATTCTCTGGCTGGATTACTGAAGCAATGAATATTAATACTGAGGACTGCCATGGTAGATGCAGTTCCTCCTTGTTGAAATACTTGCTTGCTTGGATCTGCAGTATATGGGAGCTGTAGCTGCTTCAATCTATGTGGGTGTAAAAAGTGCAAATTCCTACCTCTGATCAGATAATTTATACCGCCATTAGGCATATTGCAGGCTTGTTCATACGGAACGAACAGCCAAATAAAAGTCTTAGCAAAAAGTTAAGTAGCAGAAGAAGAAAACTGAATTGATTCTGTCAGATTGTTCATGTTGTAATTCTTTCTACCAGGTTGCCATTGACTTCACAGCCTCCAATGGAGACCCCAGGAACAGCTGCTCATTGCACTACATCAACCCGTACCAGCCCAACGAGTACCTGAAGGCTCTGATAGCAGTGGGGGAGATCTGTCAAGACTATGATAGGTTTGTCAATCTTTTGTTTTCTTAGGCTATGAGGTGCCTGCAGGGATTGTCAGTTCCTCGTGTTATTGTGAAAAAAGCTGCAGAGTGCTTCCTTGTATCCCATTTCAGTGGGATCTCGCACACTGAGTGAAACGAGCCACTCCATCTGAACCACGGCAAAAGGACTGTAATGGAAATCATGGTGTACTGAATGGTGGAGACAATCCTCCAGGTTATTACATTCCTGCTCACTGGTTTGTTATAGAGCTGATGGAACTGAACTGTTGACCGCCATCCTCCATCCTCCATCCTCCATCCTCCATTCTCCAGCCCCGATTCATTTCTTCACTGAAATGCATTTTGCATTTTGAATTAAATCTAATAGTTGAGTTACAAGGTTTGCATTATCAAATAAGCAGGTGGTTACTTGCAGCACAAACACAATTCTGTTTATCGTCAACGCCATGTTCCCGTTGGTAACTCAATTTTAATCTGTGTTAAGCCCGGCTAAGTAATGCATGAGAAAATGTTTGTACCGAACAAAATTAGAGCAAGTAGATTTGGCCTCCACTGGCATTATTTATGCATGAGGCTAATCTGGAGCTGGAGATGCTGCCTGGTAGCAGCAGTCAAGGACACTGACACACTGGACTCTGGACACACACCTTCATGGTTGCTTATTGACTGGCCATTTTTCAAAATAGCCATTAATTTCCATCTTTTGACAATCTGTCAGAAAGATAACATTTTGACCTTTATATCAGCCACAGGCATTTAAATCATCAGCTTTGATACTGACGGATTTTTGGCGCAGATTTCTGAGCGATTTGTTAATTTATTTCTAACCCAGTCTAGTGAAACAGTTTGGACAAGCAAATAATTCTACCAACACCACAAGTCTCATAGATTGATTTTTTTTAGTAAATAACACAGTAAAACTAACCATAATGAACATTAAACAGTTTAGAACTTCCACGTGTATATAAATACATATTTAAGTCAGTATACAAATTATATTACATTTAATATCATTTGTTTTCCTTATGTTTCCTCTATGGCACTACTAAGAAAAGGCATGTTATGATGATCAAAGCATAGATATCCTAGTTTTGTGTTCAATTTCTTGCAACATCATGACTAAGTAATGAAACTTTTAAATCTTGCCTGACTTACCTGCACTAAGTCCCTCCTCACAACTGCACTCCATTCAGTCACATTCAAAATTGGTCTGGTTTTCTGTTTGCATGCCTTGAACAGATTTCAAAGAAAAAAGAATATAAATATATACAGGAGTGTGTGGTGTCCTCTGCTCTTGAAAGGAAAAATAAATCATCAGCAGGTGGGGTGTGGCATAGAAAATCCAAGGTGTGATGGAAATCTTGTGAGCTGGTTAACTCATGATTGAAGAAATCTCGGGAGACCTTGAAGATGTATTAGCATTTATTAAAGCTGGATTGAGGAGAAAAGAGGAGCAACACAAAGTGAATCGCTGTGAAAGTGCCATACAATTCTGAAGGTGTCCTCCTGTTGAGGAGTATTTAAACTTTCTACAGGGAGCTTTCACATTGTGTTGATTTCAGAGGACTCTGTGGACTAAATAAATGACTACTGAATATAATGTCAAAAATAACATTATCTAAATAAAAACCTCCTCCTGTTTTTTAATTGGCTAACCCACTACTTAGTGTTACTTTAACTGGGAAAATGTAAACACAGGCTCGTTTCATCTGATTTCAAGGAGAATCCAGTGGCAGCCATTAAGAATAATAGCCAATCTTCTCTCTGATGTTCTCGTTTGCTTGTGTAGGTCGTATAGAAGCATCAGTATTAAGTTTACATTGTTTTATAACTGGTTAAAAAATCCTCGTAGAAGCTTTTACCTTGGTGTTATAACTATACTTTTGCTGTGGTACATGCAGCACCTTCTCCTCCAACTCTGTGTCAGTCTGTTTGGTGTATGGTAGAGCACAAACATACAGTATCCTCCTCTGGGAGACAGAGACAGCATCAGGACCGCTGCAATTGCCAGCCCAGAAAGGAGGCAGAGATACTTGAAATATGCTTTTAGAATTTGCAATTCACCCCAAACATGACCTAGTCATTTTAGCCTGAAGGAAGAAAATGCACTCACACAAGGTACTCAAGAGGATGATTAGAAAACATGAAGAAAAGAAATAAAAAAGTGCCTGTAATTGCAATTTTTGCAATAAAAGAGGCGTATTTATTCTCTTTCAAGTGATTTCAAAGAATTTTGGAGGAAATTATGGAATTCAGGCAATGAATCAAGAATCAAGAAATTGTTTTTGGTACAGTTACAGAAAGGTTTTAAATGACATATTGATGTTTCAAGATGAGTTAATGAGTTAATGACTCACAAGTATGAAGAATTCAGATAATCAAAAATAAAAGCTAAATCTTTGTCAGACGATAGTTGATAAATTCCATGATCGCATTTCAGCCAGTGTGTTGTGTCACTTTTGCTCTGCATGCAACCATAGCCCCTAAAACATGACTGGTCAATACTACTTGCTCCCAATGACATGTCTCATCTGTTGCCTGCAGATTCTGCATATTCATATGCAGATATCTGTTTATAGAGCTCATGGTGATGGTGGAGGACATATGGACATATGGCCTTAATAGTGGGCTAACAAAATTTAAAAATATACAAACAAATTGATTGGGAGTTTGTTACAATTAATTCCTCAAACCTTTAACTGATAATTCTTGTCACATTTTTCATAAAAATAATGAAAAGTTCATCACGAGCTTGTGTGCATATGTGTTTCAAAACTGCAATATACCTTCATAACCAGCAGGAAAATCACTTAAGTTGAGTGTAGACTTTGCTTAGAGATAAGACCAGCAACATTATTATTTACAAGTTGATGAAGTTGGAAATTCTGGTGATTCTAGTTCTGGTGGTTAAGATACGTAAAATATGACTGTTGCATTAGTTGCATGGCACACCCCACTCCCTATCCTCATGTTTTCAGTTGGTATGTCTACTGTCACTGTCACAATAAAGGAAAAGTACAAACATATGCAGCATATCTGTAGAGAATATAAAATAGATGAAATGTCATAAATTAATTCAAAACAATTCAACACGTCCTCTTTGACTGTATAACCACATAGGACTTAGTTAGATCACATGTAATCAGAGTATAGTACACACACAAACACACATGAACACACACACACACACACACACACACACACACACACACACACACACACTTATGCATAAGCCCGTGTGCATGTGTTGTTTGTAAGGACAGCGTTGACTGTCCTGCACGTACATCACAGTCTCTTTGCTCACAGTGGCGGCTGCATGCACTTTCTCCTGTGGATAACTCAATGATACACTTTCCTCTCAGCGTCTGCTGCAGCTACTGGTCCTTCTTAGCTTGCATAGGCTCATTACCCTGAACCACAGTCGAACACATGCAGAGACAGAGGCTAACACCAGGATAGCAGCCACTTCAAAAAGAAGTGGGAGGCATTATGGCTGGAGAAATAACAGCGTGGCGTAGAAGCTGATGTAAAGACAGGGGAGGAGCAGCACTAAAGCTGTTTGAATAAAGAGGAATAAAGTTAGGTTTTCATTTGAGAATTCCTGCCACCATAAATGAAAATACTGACTGATACAGTTATAGTCATTTACAAATATGCAAAGAAAACTATAAGTTATTTCAGGTATGCTTGCAGGTCCTCGCTAATTAATCGGAAATTATTTATAATATGAAATGTTTCAGAGAAAGACCCTCTCATCTGTCGAAATTAAGCCAGATGAGGATTAACACTCTGACTCCTGATTTATGCAGATCCTCCTATTGAATACCAGGGGAGCACTGTCTGGTTAATTATAGCATCCAAAAGATAGCACTGGAGACACTGAAACCTGCTTGAAAATTAGCAGCTCAGCCTTGTAGCTTTATCATTTTCTTGTTTACATATAGTCTATATATACACAACATCATCACACATGGAAACGCGCCTCTGGGCGTGCAGGCACCGCAAGTGTAGGCAGCCCTCCCCTCTGAAGTTGGAGTTGTTATTGAGGTGTAAAACGTGGGCATGCAAACCTTTTACCCTTTAGTGAATGTAGGTGATGTGGGATTTTAGAGTCCTTGCAGAGGAGTGCATTATGGAGCTGGAGTGATTAGCTTTTGTCTGTGTGGGCAGAGGCTCGTTTACCTTGCTGCGAGGCCTATTATACCGGGCACATTTCCCTGTGGCACCTCACGTGTGCAGGCAAAAAAGTTAGAAAACAAGGACAACCATGCACTTTACAGGGATGAAAATGACTTGTTAGTAGCTTTCTTTGTCCTCTTGTCTGGGGTGAATTTGCTGTGTCATGTCCCAACTCCTAAAGAGTTTGATGACCTCCCAAGACTTGTAAATAGTGAAATCAATTCATTAAGGTTCCAAGGGCAAATTTACAAAAGTATGGAAAGGGATTGAGATAATGAGCGCTGTGTATTGGCCTTGTTAACAATAACAAGAATGCAATACATCTCAGAATAAAATTGTCTCAACATGAATAACGGCTTCCCTATTAAAATATTTTCATTAGAAATCTTTCTTTACATTGTTAAAGCTGATACAACCTGTATAATACCAAAAACAGAATTTGCTCCTTCTTATTATTTTGCATTCACACAACATGACATGTGTTTGAAAGGTCACAGTAGTGGGAGTACAGTGTGTTTTCACTGAATGAGAGCTATTTTAATGAAAATGAATAAAAAAATGAGTTGAAAACATTTAAATGTTGAAGGTGAGTTTATAGCAAAGACATCTTTTGTTGTATCGGTGTGATATCTATTAATTTCTTTGTAATATTGCTGCTGGTGTGTTTATATATCTGGATACAGTACAGCACATTAGCTGGGGCATGTGGAGAGGATGCATTACAGAGAATAAATGTTGGACTCATTCACATGCTTATTTTTATTTTTTTTTTTGGAACAGAGTGTAATGATGGTAACTAAATATGCACTCAAACTGCCCATGTAGCACATTCAGAGATTTCTTTTTAACTGAGCTCACATTCTCCAAAGCCTACAGCCTGCTGCTGTTACCATTTGCAGCCACTGTAAATATAATAATGCAAGGTTAAAGAAAAAGACACATTTTTTTTCTCCTTCCTTGAGGAGTAAAATAACAATACAGTCCCAATTTTAAAAAAGTGGGGATATTGTATGTTATATAAATATAAACAATACAATGATTTGAAAATACTTTTTGACTTATATTCATATGAATACAGTACAAACATAAGATAGTTAATGTTCAAACTAACCGACTTTATTGTTTTTTGTAAATATACACTCACTCTGAATTTGACAGCTACAACATGTTCCAAAAAAGTTGAGACAGGAGCAACAACAGACTGGGAACGTTGTATAATGCTAAAAAACTGCTCAGGCAAACAGTCCAACAATTTAGGAACATTTCTTAATTTCAAGGTATTTAAGGATTTTACCATCTGCAATCCATAATATCATTAAAAGATTCAGACAATCCAGAGAAATCTCTGCATGTAAGGGGCAAGGTCGACATCAATACTGAATGCAAGGTCAAATTGAATGCCTGTGACCTTCGATCCCCCAGGCACCACTGCAATAAAAACCAATATGATTTTTTAGCAAAGATATTACTACATGGGCTTGGGGAAATCTTTGCCGGTCAACACAGTTTGTCGCTGCTTCTGCTAGTTAAGACTCTGCCACACAAATCAAAAGCCATACATCAGCAACATCTAGAAACTTCACCGACTTTTCTGCGCCTGAGCCTCATCTGAGATGGACTGATGGGAAGTGGAAAAGTGTGCTTTGGTCTGACAAGTAAATATTTAAGATGGTTTTTGAAAATCACAGACATTGTGTCCTCTTGGCGGAGAGGATAAGGACCATCCACACTGTTACGAGCACAGTTCAAAAGCCAGCATGTCTGATGGTATGTGGGTTGTGTTAGTGGCCATAGCATGGCTAACTGTAACATCTGTGAAGGCCCCATCAACGCAAAGGTACATACAAGTTCCCTAACACTTACTGAGTGTTGTTAAAAGAAAAGGTGATGTGACACAGTGGTAAACATGCCCCTGCCCCATCCCATCTTTTTTGGTAATGTAGCCTACAGGTACTGGTAGGAGTGAGGTTGGGAAATACAGTGTGCATCCCCAGTAATAGAGAACTTTTGCGCGCATTTACGCACCAGGCACAACAGTGCAACTTCTCGGATGATCTAATTCCATTTCCACTGGAGAGTGGTCCTTTTAAGTTTAAACTATAGGTTTTACTTTTTATGCTTTAATATTTATGACATTTGCAACAGTGACATTATTGAAAATAACCAAAAGAAACCTCCTACACAAAATAAATCAATCACCCGGAAAGCATGGGCTGCTCAATATAATTTAAAGGGCCTACAGCCTACAGGGATAAATTACTTTAATGAGTAGAGAGGCTGCTTTCAGTTTCATTCCCATGTGTGGAGTAATGTCACTGCAGCAAATATTAATTTAAGAAAATATTATATTTAAGCAACTAAACTAAACTTGACAGGAGAGAGGAAACTCTCCAGAAGAAATGAAATTAAATAATCAAAGTTGTGCTGCTGTGCCTCTTGCATAAATTTACACACAACACCCCCCCCCCCTCTCTCTGGAGATACACCCTATTTTCCATTTGATCCATCCATTATTTATCAAAGTGTTGATTTTCATGACCCAGTCCACCTGATCTGCAGACTAACTGCAGCGCCTGTAGTTGTAACTGCATCTGTCTGTGCATCACTACTGTACAAGGTCCAGCCATATACTAGGTCTTGACCCAGACTTGTTATTATCTGTTTCCGTTTATTCTCTGATTCTGTTTCTGGTGCTGCTACAACATCAGCAATTACCACTACAACCAATTATTATAGAACAACTAAAACTTGCCAACGTGAACTTGCTTCCATCAAGAGCTCACAGTTTAGAGTTTGTTGATCACTCAGAGGGTGTAAAAATCATCACTCTGCCAGTGTTTATTCAAGTCCACACCCATCAGAGTTAATTAAACACTTCTGATAACTGCCTCAAAGCCATATTAGCTCCATGAGTGGACAAACAACTCTCCAATCAACACTTGTCAACACACCAAATAAATCAGCACCTACATTAACACTGTAAACTTTGCTCTAGAGTAAACAAATCAAATACATCATCTGAAATGTTTGTGCCCCAAACTAAGATTCTGTTGAGCTGGAGATGTGATCTGTGATTGCACTGGGATGGAGGATTTGGGGTTGTTTGTCAACCATGAAGAAGGCATGTACAGTAGATGTTCTGATAAGTGAGGCAGCCGTTGGAGAAAGTTGTCTTTGTGCAAACATTCACTGATGTGACTGAAAACAAGCTTTGACAGCTCTGCTGCTTATCATAAATGACTAAATCTGTTTCATGTGGCAATCTTGAAGATTTCGGTCCTGGTTGATTGGGCTGCACCTGTAGTTACTGTAACAGCAAATGCGGTTTGATGCATTTTTTCTCCATCTTTCAGTGAGCAAACGTGATCTGATTCTATGCTGCATACAGCATGAATCTGCAGACAGCAGGACGCAGTGGCAGGAGCTGGTTACCTTGCTGAGAGGTTGAAGATGTGCGGCCTGTCCCCTGCAGCTCTTCATCTAACTGTGGCTCGCTGTGGCTACTCTTGACTGTTCCATTACTCCCTGCAATATATCAAACTGATCTGCTGTCGAAAAATGATGATGAAAATGACTGCTGTCTTGTTTTGTAGGCGCAATTTTGATGAGCACCAGTTAAATACTTTTACAGCATTTTGTTTCCAGGAAAATCACCACAGACAATCCAGTTTGTATTACTGCTAATATATAAATATTGCAATACTTTAATCTCAATCACTTCGCAATAATCTCAATCACTTCTGTGTGGCTAATAATTCACCATTGTGTAACCTCATTTGGCAATAGTGACTTAACAGGCATTTACTTAAGTGAAAATCTTCTAGATTGCCTTTTAAATACATATTTAGTTTAATGTATGTCCTTATACTATATGGCATTGTATTAAAGGGGTACTCCAGGAATTTGTTGAGCATTGACTTATATAGTGATGGACAACCAAAAGCTTCCCAAAAGTGAAGCCAAAACATCTTGATCACCCCCTGGTGGTTGGCTGCAGTATAGGTCAGAAACCGTACCCTCCATTTTACTTCAGTTCAGCCAAACTAAAACATAAACAAACATGTCAAATAATTTTTTCCCCAAACATATTCTCTGTCATTATAGGTAGTTATCATAATGCTGTTTCTTCAAGTGTTACTTTTTCTGATACGTTTTTCTGTTTAAGTTTTAATTAGTTATTTGATGCTATAAAAAACAGGTTTTGCTTCATGATTGACAGCAGAGCTGTGTTTGCAGTTGAGTCAGCCAGCTGTATGAGCAGTAACTGGAAAGCGTAGCTCAGATCCTGATCACTACTGCACACAGACTGGCTCCAAGTGGTGTCACCAGCACATGGTGGCAGCTCTAGTGTTGTATCCTATTTTGACTTAATTTTTGTACAATAGGAGGAAGCGGAGATGCATCTTTATTTATATCAGTGGTTATGACACTTCCATGAACTTAGGGTAACTCAGGAGTGTCTTTTGTTAGACTCTGGTAAAGGCCCATGTCTTTTAAAACAGTAGATAAAATAAGTAAAATAAATACAACAAAAATTGTCAAGAGGACTATCTGAACAAAGATACCCAGTAAAAACATGCCAAAAAGCTGCCATTAAGCCATTAAGCACTGCAAATGGTGGCTTTTATTTTTGATTGCATTTTGCGATTGATTGAATCCTAGAGGAAAATGTTCCACACAGCTACTGTGTCACTGAACCATCAAGTAGGCGAGTGTTGAGCGCTGCTGTTCAGTGTATCTAAATATTCCCTTTTATACCTCAAATATCACATTTGTTGTTGTCGGCAGCCGGAAAGGTGTGGACTACAGGGTCGGGTAACACTCTCTCTGCTCACTCACATATACCTTGCTCAAAATTCAGACACTCACATAAAACGCACAGCCTTGGTCTTGTTATTCATACAGAGCTGTGCACCCTGGCCTTTGACAAGGAGCACACAATCCACCAGAACAGAGCCTCTTACAGTAAAATCTGCCCATCTAAATGGTACGATGAAAAATGGAGAGGATAAAGACTGTGAGAAGCTCTTTGAACAGGTGCAGACACTGGCTGCAGGGGCTGTGGGATAGATTTCAAATTGTAATTCGAGCTTTTAGCATTTATGAAATACAAACAAGAAGGGGGTTTGCCCTTGGAAATGTGAACAGATGGATAAGCTATCAATATTTTTCAGATTACTGTCAAATGCTATCCTAGATTAAACTGCAGTAACTCTATTATATGACTGATTAATTTGCTTATCTTTTCAGTGACAAAAGATTTTCAGCTTTGGGGTTTGGTGCCAGAATCCCCCCAAATTATGAGGTGAGTATCTCTGTTCGAATCTCTCCTCTGCCTGTCTTTCAGGCATGAACAATATGAACCACATTATGCATGCTGTGTATTCATGTGTTCTTATCATATCCTGATATTTTCCACCACCCTGAGACTCTACGGTAAGTAAGCTGATTTCCATTACCTGTTTCACGACACAATTTGTCATTCTGTCAAAATTTCACATTTACAATTAATTACCAAGTGTATTTTTATTCATAAGCCCCTTGTCTCAAAATATCAACTTGT
Source organism: Lutjanus erythropterus (assembly GCF_056507025.1). NCBI lineage: Eukaryota > Metazoa > Chordata > Actinopteri > Lutjaniformes > Lutjanidae > Lutjanus > Lutjanus erythropterus. The sequence goes on from NC_139317.1 coordinate 23,136,431, forward strand.
CTGGAGAAAATAACATGTTCTGATGACACAAAAGCCCCGTAGTGTTGATGCTCAATTTACATAAGAATTCATGAGTTTGAGAGCATTTGTTTAAGCGAATTGGACCAAAATCCTTCAGTGATTCTGAATAGAGCACAGACAGTATGGAGTACTGGGGGGGGGCGGCTTGTGTTAAATGTAAGACTGTACTGTGCTATGTGTCAATGTGAAACAATGATAATTATCATTTCAATCATGCAAAGATTTGTAGCTCAGTAAATACAAACTATTAAATATTTCAGAATTTACCATGACAGTGATTGCCTCACAGGAGTCATATTTATTCTACTGCATGCTGTTGCCACAGTGTGGTCGGTGGTTCAGGTGAATGCTAATTAAGTCATTAGACTAATCATCAACTGCATCTATGAACTCATACGCTTCACTGGTGTTTAGGTTTGATGGACTGGTGCTTTTTCTCAGTATGTGTTGCTGTGCTCTCTAGTATCCTTAATTATGTGTTATCCATACTAAATGTGATTAGAAAATAAATATATGATCCAAGATGTTCATTTTCCAGCCAGGGATGTATTAGAAAGTAAGTTGTGTGCATAAATTCACATTTTACTCTAGAGACAATGGTCTATTGTGTGTGTGCATTATTGTTTGTTTGTTTGTTTTTCCAATTTAACAAGACATACAGAACACACACACATAAACTCACAAAACCACGGCTCCAGATCCGCTCCATGTCTCCCCCACATGCACATACAACATACCCACTAAAAGAGGACCTTACTCAAAAGGAGAAGGTAGTAGACAAATTCAAATTGAAAAAAAAGGAAAAAAGAAAAGAAAACTTACATTAATATATAAATAAATACAACATAAAATAAGAAGAGGAAATATAAACAATCCTGGCTTATTCTATTGACTAATGGTGTATCATATCTGATACAGGCATTGGTGTCAAATCTTCACTTTTCATTTACAGCCTCTGAAATATTGGTTTTAAAATTTAATGATTCTCATCAAAAAAATTTGTCAAAGTTCAAGTTTAGAAAAGAACATCCCTAGGTACTTACTTCTAATTTGTTTTGTTTGTTTAAACCAGACTCTGGTGCATGTGCCTGTTTAGTACAGTTGCTGGTGTGAAAGCTGTTGAGCAAACTCTGTTGTGGACTGAACAACCACGCCAAAACCGTCCTACTCAGGTGATCCGTTGTGCAGTGTGGTTCACTGGGTCTGAATGCAAACAGACAAACCACGGGATTTTATGATAATGATGTGTGTAATTTAATGTGAATTTAAAGCCAAAGTACCATTGAATCTGTCTGCTGATTGCAAACTGTTCAGGAGGGAATATATTTATGCAAATCCTTTGGCAACATGTATGTGCATCAGCGTGTGAGTGCAGGGATTTTCCCTGATCAATCTGACAGTTAAAAGCGGTTCATTGAGTCCATTAAAAAGTGTGTGACAACCATCTCACAGAACTCCCCTGAAATAGTGCTACACAAGATGCATGTTTGTCGTCCCGTCTTTATCTGTTTCTCATTATTCATAATACACGTTCAACTTGCAGGCAAATACCTATAATGTGTTTAATCGGTTATTTCTTGGTGGGCTCTGTGTGACAACATAGATCCTAAATAAACTAAAGATATGCACAATTAGTCAACTTAATGATAAAGGGCTGCTACCCTCGCTAGTTGACCAGAATCATCAAGTAATTATTCATATTTTATTGATATACAACACTGGTAACTCTTGCCACTAAGATGTTACACAGCTGCATACCGGCAGCCACCCTCTCCCTGTGCTAATGCCAGATGTTGTAATTTAGAAAGAGATCAGAAAGAGGGACAGATGAAATTTTAGAAAAACACAAAAAAAAGGCTAATAATCACTGGATTAGAGCAATGTGTTTAATACATTCACTAGACGCATGTGGACATTAACCTGTAAGGAGAGCAGGCTGCTTCCGCTGGCACTGCTTATGTTACCCACGCTGCAAAACAATACGTCGTTTACCCCCGCAGGCCCTGTGACCTGACTTGGTCTGAAAATATTAAGCATTTATGAGTTTTTGTCACATTTTGTTGTACAATAAGCAACTCCCATAATGCAGGGGAACAGTGCCATTTAAGATATGATTTGGCTATTGAAGAAAGTTTTGAAACGACTCTTACACACATTATTTTTGGGGATTTTTTTTTTACCTTATTTATTAATAAATTGTACACACTTTTTTTTAATACTTTAAGAGTAGTCAGTTATTATAAATTATAATTTAGGTTTAACCAACAGGGAATTTAGTTGCTAGGAACATCCTTAAAATAGGCACATAAAAAGTATTGAATTGCATCATGTCAACTGAGTTTGATATCTTATGTGGGTCCTAATGGTGTAGGATGACAATTATCAGAGTCTGAATCCTCTTGTTTGTAAAACCGCACCAGACCTCACCAGGCACAAATGTGTAATTTCTTCCCATTGGTTAAGATCAAATTGACTTTACAGCTCGCATGAACCTGTATGAGTATCTTAACATTGAAAAATTTAATTCATCTGCTTCATCCGGACAATTGAGTTTAGTATTATCACAGTCTCTTGCCAGCATAATCAAACAATCCCACAACTGTGATCAGATTTAGATTAAATTTTTTTGCTAAACCCTGATTAGTGCTCCACAGCATGTAACATCACCTTTTTTCCCCAAATGATTCCTGCCCTCTAAAGAACGAAAGTGACTCCAAACTTTAACTGAAAATTTTGTGTTCACCCCTTTGTTCATTGCAAGCCAACAACTGAGATAATAGGTTGTCAGGGCCTTTAAATCCTTACATTTAAAGAGTTTTGTTTTTGCGCTGGTGTTTACCCCAAAAGATTTTTATGTACTTGGCCAAACAGGCAACGCTATAAGATAAGATTATAATAAAGAATTCTGTGTTTGACCTACAGTAGCAGGAAAAGCAGAGGTGTAACTAATAACATTACCAGTGCTTAACGATACTCCATTTCATTTAAGTGAAGCAGCCTGCACAATAACAGAGCGTTACAACAGCAACACCTAAATGGAAGACAGCCATTATTAATGTTATTAGTTATGCCTGTCCATTCCCTGCTATGTCATGTCAAAAGGTCCACTGTGGAACAGACCTGTTAAATGAGATACAAAACAAGATCCCAATGCAAAAACTAAACGGTGGTCTGTATGATTAATTTCTCTTTAGGGCTCCATATCTATCTATATGCTGACTGAATTCAGGCTGTTAATCACATTAAAGACAAAAATGACTTTTTAAAAAAGTAGCCAGCTGGAGAGGAGTCAGTTGTCACTGATCTGGCTGACAGTTGGTGCTTGCGGAAAAAAAAACGGTTTCATGTGAGAGGAGGTATCAGGAAGAGGATTTCATTTTTGCCAGTTAAACAGCTTTGAGATAAACAAAGTCAATCTGACGTTTGGATGGCAAGAATAGACCAGATAAAAGAAGAGGGGTTGCAATCTCTTTTCAGAAACCAGACATTTAGCATATACTGTATGTTATGTGTTCATTACTGTATAGTTGTGATTCAGGATATTAATACAAGTAGACCTTTCAGAATGTATGCACAAACCTGTACATCACATAACAAAGTCCTCCCCTGAAAATAAAAGAGTTACTTTTATCCAGTGGTTGAAATTGATTTTCTTAATTCCTTAATTCAATTTTCACTATATTGGCCCTACTTACATGCAAAACCTTGATACAACTAAAGCTGTATTAGGCTGTTTTTTTTTCAATTTTGGCGTAAATGGACAAAAATTCATAAAAACCTTTCAATATAATGTAATTCAATTTGTCTGGGGGCAAATTGGACTTCTGCACCTCCTTTAGGCTCTGTTTTCAGGCTTTCAGAAAATCTGCTTTGTCCAATCACAGGTCATTTCAGAGAGACGCCGTTCATATTGGCTGTTCTACAAATGCATAAAGCGTGCATGTCCATTCAAATGGGGAAAGGCTGATTTAATGAGAATCCTGCAGAAAGTCCTCTACCATGTGATAAATTTCCAACAACTCCTGTAATATACAATGCTGTATAGTGAAAATCACAAATGTGAACATGTCCCAGCTCCACACGGAGTTGTGGGCACATTATGCTCGATGCCATGGTGCATTGTATCAACGGGTGGCAGAGCGGCACGATGATAAACAGTAGGAAATAATTTCTAAGTGTGGACCATGATGTGTACGTGTATGTGTGTGGTGTACTACTGCTGTTAGTCAGAATCGCTGCTGCCTCTGAAGCCTGCAGTGCTCTGCCTTGTGGCTATAGATTGCTGGAGGGGTGTCTTTTAGAAGGCAAATCACGGTGATAGGGACTGGGATCTCGGCAAGAGTCACGCCAGAGAGAGGTTTTCACAGGGAAACCTGCCTGCCCTTCAGCTTGTGAGTTAGGTGAGAGGGGCTGGGCAGAGTGATAGAGGTGACAGAGGTGACAGAGTGAGAGGTGTAAGGTTTTGCATTGTGCATTTTCAAGTGGTGCCCAGTGGAGCTTAAAGTTATCACTGCTATCAGTTCCTGATGAAGTATGTTTTGTCTTAATATACTTCGTGTGCCCCTATTCATTTATATGCAAAACTAATCATCTCTTGGACTAATGTAATTGGCCATTTAGTCACTGCTAGCCCCTCTTAGGTTGCCATGTAGTATATTATGATCACTGTGAGCACAAGCAATTATCTGGTTGAGTCTCTTGATATTTATTCATTTTACAGGTTTTATAATATTAAAAATTACTGTCTTACTAATTATTCTGCCTGAAGCCAAATTGAAGGCCCTGAAGGCAAATATAGTCCCTGAAGGTAGTCGTCTTACATGTGCAACTGTTTCCCTCTCTTAGTCATTTCAGTGAGACACATCCTGATAAATCATGGAAACAATTTTTAAAAATGGATGGCAGAGCACAAATCTTCTAAATTATCAGTGTTTCACAATTTTCTCTTTCTCTGTCCACAGGTGTCTCATGACTTTGCCATTAATTTCAACCCAGAGGATGATGAATGTGAAGGTAATGAGGAGAATCGTGCACCAGTTTTCATAAAAAGTGCATCTCTATGCTGATGATACGAGACTTAACCTCTGTAATTTGACAGTACAGCTGCAAATATATCAATATTGACTGACAGGCTTCTCATCACAAATTTCAAGTTAATGAATACATGAAAAGGTAAATGAATGTATGATAGATCATCTTCATAATAGCAAACACTAAAGAAGAAAAACAACTAATCTGTACCAATTTTTGTGAGCATTTTTGAGTGCACCTTTCTCTAGTTTATTACTCAAAAGTCAGTTATAATATTTATGTTTAATTGTCTGTATGATTTTGTTTGTTGAAATCTAAGTAAAATATTTGCTTTTTTCAGATGATTCAACTTCTTTAACTTGTGTGAGGCAGAAAACACTTTCAGGACACTGATAATTCTTTGCTAGCCTGTAGAGCATGATTCATCTGGCTGTTGTTTACTCACAAGTATAGATAACTGTATTGATCTTTCCTTCATTTTGCTCTGTGCTGTCTTTGATCAGAGATCCAAGGAGTGGTTGAGGCATACCAGAACTGCCTTCCTAAGATCCAGTTGTACGGCCCGACCAATGTTTCTCCCATCATTAACAGAATAGCAAAGCTGGCAGCAGGCGACGGCAACATTAAAGATGCTTCTGTGAGTGCCCCTTTATACTTTATTTAAAAAATACATGCATGTAATACAGGGGTTTGTTGTTGTGCAGCCCACTGAGTTTCCAGAGTGAGCAGCCTCTGGTTCACCTCCCTGTGTATAGTGGTGCCCTGCAGCACAAAAGAAGAAGGGGCCTGTTATAAAATAAATTAGTATTTGATAAATTATGGATTGAAGTCATAAAGTGCTGTATTGATGGTGTATTTTTGGACATTTCAAAATCATTGCCCTTTTTTGTTTGTTAGAAATTATCTCATGAACTGCAGTTAAAATGCGATTTTAAAAAGTAGGTAATAAAGTCACGGTGCCTCTGTGGGAGTAAAAACACTAGTCTTTTATCTATTTACTACCTTGAATCACCCACTGGCTACATGGACATTGTGTTCTAAACTATTACACTCCGGTAATTGAGCTGACCTTCATGTAATTATTCACTCCTCAGTGTCAATGCTTTTTGATCAGTAAATGAGCTGCAGTAAACAGTGAGGCTTTCAGGCTATGCTTTAGAAATTCACACGATCGGAACAGGACATTCAGTTTAATATAAACACAGTCAGGTTACCAAGAAACCCAGGGTGTAACAGTACATACAATTCACAGTTTAGTATGTGCCTCAGTTTTAGGTTCACACTTTGGTACATTTTTGGTACAGCAGGTAAAATTTAAAGTAGAAAATAACATTTTTGTCATTTATTTTAAAATTGGCCATAAATCAGACACTTGAATACTGACATGTCAATAAGAAAAAATAAATAACAAATGTGAGTAATACTCCATCATAAGACTCCAACCTGCTACTAACTTGCATAATAACTAACAACTTGTGCTCATTTACATGAGTAACACAACGGGGCTAATTAACATGCGCATGTGAAGATGCGCTGTAGCAGAGCTCAAGCACTATGATGCTTAAATCCCATATTCTTTAGACTGAGTATGGTCACATATCCACAGTGACAAACATTAGTTATTGCTTATTGCTTTGGTATGAATCTACGGTGAGAGGCTGCCTGAACGCTGTGGGGAGAATAACAAGCCTCCCACACCTTTTACGTCGTTTTGACACATTCAGGTGATGCAGTCATAAAGGAAGTGTTTCAACAGAGTAACCAAACTTCAGGTGAACAATGTCGGTAAGATGGTTTGGAAGGGTCCCAGGGTAGGCATGCTAGTTAGTAGTCTAACACACACACACACACACACACACACACACACACACACACACACATACACACATACACACATAATGTTGCAGTTAGTCAGCTTGTCACTCCAAAACAGGTTTTGACATATTTAGACACTGGACAACATCAACATACATATTACTCAGCAATCATCATTGCGTACCTGTACATGACCAAAATACCAATGAAAATAGGAAATTATTCATTTAATGTAATTATTTTTTATTGTTTATGTAGAATGAGGTTAGATTATTTTTTTTTTTATGATAACTACTGACTGTTTTACCAAAAAAATGAAGATGAAGGTGGAGTTGCCTTTTCAAGTACGCATATAGTAAATGGCAGGATTTTCATAACACAGGAATATTTGGAAGGTGACAATCACCTCTAAAGGCCTATTCACTTTAGTCTGACTCACTGAATGCATACTGTGGGTGTAAGTCCTGCCATTGGTCGCCTCCTCCTCCTCGACACTACTTTGCAGCATCACTGTCGCTGCATCCTGGGCTCAACAACACCCAAAACGCCTGCGATTGTTTTAAAGAAATGCAAACAATGCAGGGCATTTTTACTCATATAGCAGAAGGTGTATACATGGAACCAGACTTTTTTCCAGCTCTGAGCACTGTAGAAAGAGGTCTGACTATGCAAGACTATTTTCATCATAACTAAGCAAGAGCAGTGACAATACATTGACGTGAGGTTGCTTGCTTGACTAACTAATGCAGGTGCAAAACCAAAATGTTCCAGGTAAAACTTGCATTATAATTTTTGTTCTATAAGTGTGAGTGGTAGCAATTGGACTATTTTGACAGCTTGGGTCACAGGGTGTGCTAAAGTGAAGCAGCTGCTTACAGATCTAAATGTCCTGTATTGAAATGTTTAGGGTTGAATGCACATACTGTAACACCCCTACGACAAACTAACCACTGCTCATGGGAACAATCAAAAAAGATAATAGCATATTGTGCCATGCAAATATTCTTGCACCATACTGCTCATATTATACTTTTCAGTAGACACATTAAATTAATTTCACAGATAGATGCATGCACACACATAAAACTGCAGCAGTTTAGGACTCAGTTGCTCTGTCTTTTGTTTTTATTATGTTTTTTATCTGTTGTTGATCCCCTTGTTTTCTGTGTAACACTTTAACAAAGTGCCATACACACATAAACTCATCTTCTTAGTGGAGGCTGTAAAATTATCCAAGACAGGATGAAAGGTCTACTTCAGACCAAAATACCCACTGAGAGGTGTCCTTGCTTCTAACTGCATGTTGCTGTTCTAATGGGTTAACATTAACATGGATTAATTCACACTGAAAGCTCTTATCTTTTTCCAGCGATACCACATCCTGCTCATCCTCACCGATGGCGTAGTGACAGACATGGCAGACACGCGTGAAGCCATTGTACGAGCCTCCTACCAGCCTCTCTCCATAATCATTGTCGGTGTGGGCAATGCAGACTTCACAGACATGCAGATTTTGGATGGAGATGACGGAGTCCTACGCTCACCGAAGGGCGAACCGGTCCTCAGGGACATTGTGCAGTTTGTGCCCTTCAGAGACTTCAAAACGGTCAGTTCTTTTCTCTGTCTGTCAGTCTTCACTTGTTGACTTTTAGCGTTCTCTTCAAACCTACCCCTTCTTCCGACTGCTGTGCTTGTGATGCTCATGGCCGTTAAATCTTTTTTTATATAATGTCCCCCTGCCTTGTTATTTAAAAGAGCAAACAGGAGGCTTTTCCTGGCTTTGTGAGTGCCACAGATGGGCATCATGGACTGGAGGACATCCAGAAATTTCTTCAGACTAAAATGTATTCTAAATGTAGCTACATGCAATCAGCAACATTTCATCTCTTTAATTATACTGTCTGTCTGTTATGGACTAGATGTCTCGTGTTCTAAACAGAAATATTAAACAAAATTTGTGTCACAGTATATTTTTACTACAAACAGACGTGACAAATTAAAAAAAATAATAATAATAAATGAGTGGAGAAACTAAACAAATGCAGATGATGAACATCTACTGTGTCCATCCCTCCAGTTGAGTTATTTGGAGTAAAGACCTCCCTATCCAATATATGCAAAGAGCATAGAAGCTGTTCTGGAGGTTCATTGTAGACCAACATCTTACTAAAACCAGGCTCAGACTGCAGGAGTTTGAGGCCAATTTATTCCTGATTTACCCCTCCTGATAACTGAGGGAGTCATGTGGTCTGGGACTGTGGTCTGGGACTGTGGTTGGTACTGATGTTCAGATCAAATTAGCTGGTAATGTGACTTGTTCACAGATCCTGTATTAAAGGCATTGTAAACTCAAATCCACAACAGCCTTTCAACTATGTAATTTAAGGTCTTATTTTTACATATTAGTAAACATCTACATTAGAAAATAGTTTTAATATTATATCAATATTGTCATTTTGTTAATTTTGCTGATACTGGGTTTGAATTGGGTATGCTTATCCTTAAGTTAATTCCACAAACCAATCATAAAAGAATCCCTGTCAGTTGCCCCACCATGTGAGTGCAACAAAAGCTTAATCTTCCCCTGAGTCTGAGCCAACTTCACTGAGCTGTCATATCGCTCAAAACATTTTACCTTGCAGAAATCACTTTCAGTTTAAGTGTATGCTTTATTGAGAATATTTTCACCAGTTTACTTTGCTGTCATACAGCTCTTCTCTATGGGGAACTGGAGCTGCCATATATGCTGTCTTCAAAGCCACCAGAAAAAAGTAGTAATCAAAGTCATTTACCTCATAGGACACAGGAATTGCTGGACTACCACAGCCTCCATCTGCAGCAAGTAATGTTAGTTTGGATCCCAGAAAACAAGTTAATACATTCAAGTCACACAATAACACTAAGAAACTAACCAATTGAGGCAGCGGTAGCCTAGCAGTTTATAGAAGGAAGAACATGTCTGAAATTTCTCTTTATGTGCATAATGCAACCTGATTTCAAAAATTGGTTAGCATTTTAAAACTCTTTTAGTCGGAGCCCGGCTTAAGACACTTAATGTTGGTTTTTCCTTTATCACCAATCTGTACAGTTAACCTGACTATGTAATATAACTATGGGTGATATATATCGCCCATAACTTGAGGAAATAGGATTAAAAGAATTACATTATGTAAGATAAAAAATAATGAGTGGAAAATAACGGGACTCCCATTTTCCACATAGTGATGTGTCCTGACTTGGCTCTTATGTAATGAATTTTATGCTACTAAAAATTATTTTCAAAATATGCTTTAACAAATATTTTTTACCTTTAACAATGAAAAACTCAACTATGAAACACTTAGGATCGAGGTAGAAGAGACCTTTTTTCAGTCATGTTCTCTAATACAATGTCTGACACTGACATACCTCTTTTAATTTTTCTGAAACATAGAAAGTCCATATTCCCCTGATTATGAAATAACCTTAAATGCTCCACTGGGAAATTTATCTCAGATTAAAACAATATATAACAGCTGTGTTGACACCTCCAGCTGTTCTCTGTCTCTCTTGCAGGCTTCACCTGCTGCTTTGGCCAAATGTGTTCTGGCGGAGGTGCCCAAGCAAGTGGTGGAGTACTACAGCCACAAGGCCATCTCCCCTATGTGTCCTGTGAGGGACTTAGCAACCCCCATCCTCAGCCCAGTCGCCACCACCCCAACAGAATAACCATCCACCTGCTCCTTGAACCGAGCTTTGACCGCAGCACCAGTCCGGCAGACTGAGAGGGAGAAGGGACGCATGCCTCGTGATTTTGGACAAGGACTGAAGAGAGATTCTTTATAAATGTGTTGTTACTCATTTCTTTCATTTCCCACTGCTATCAAAGTGTTTACACAAGGACAGTACGACAGAGACTGTTGTTTTGTTTTTTGTTTTTTTTTCTCTGCTCAGTGTGGATCCAGCATTTCTCCCTGGCTGTGCAAATTGACCATCCAGCTGTTTCAGCATCCTGAGTCTTGGAGGATTGTTTTTCCCCCTGATTTTTTATGCATGCAGGCCAATCCGTCAGTGCTGATCCATCGATCGGATGCAGGCTTATTATTCTTCACCGTCCATGAAATTTAGCACTAATATGTTACTGTTTTCTTCATGTCATATCCTCAGATAATTCTGAAGATGTACTGTACAGTGCTATATGTTGCAATCAAAATGAGATTGCTCAACTTGAACATTATTTAATCCAGATATTACAGATCTATAATTAGTTATTACACTGACCTTCCCTCATATACTGAATTCTGTTTGGCTGCAGGATTTACCTTATTTTGGATTATGGACAATATTTCCAGACAAACAGAGTTCACAATTACAAATCAACCTATAGCATGAGTTGATACTGGAACAGATTAGTGGAAATTATTTATCTGTTTTCTAGTAAAATATAAATTGAATATTATAATCTATTGCTAACATTAAAAGCTCTTTTCAAAAGTGCATCAGCATGAACTTTGAATGACACCAGCCCTATCTAATGAATATGAAAGCAAGCGATGCTGAGTGTGTTTTGGCCATTAGCAGGGGCAGGTTGCCAGGTTGATGTATTCTGTGCAAAATAATTAACGAAAATAACAATAATTAGCTAAACATTCAGTAATTAGGCCTTCTTATTAAAAACCAGATGAGAAAACAGATGCAATTGAAAAATCTGTTTAGTTCTGATGTGTCACTACTTCAGACCTGTTGAACACCTCGTGCATCTGTGAAAGTGACATAACTTCGACAATGTGTGATATTTGCTGCAGCTTGAGCTCTTCATGTGCTTTTTGAGTTACCACACACAAGTCACGGCAAGACAGGAAATACAGTCAGGTCATCAGCTGGCAGGTTGAAGTTAGAGATGTGTTTGGATGCTGTGCTGTGACAAAATGTCACAAAGAGCTGCCTTTCACTGCCGAATAACATTTTTCTCCAAGAGAAGATGAACGATCACACCCTATTTTTTGGTCTTTTGTAAGGTGGCTGTGATATAAGCTGTGAAAATTATGCTTCATGTCAGGTGAATCCTTTCCCTCTGAATTGTTTGTTATTGTTGTCATCCCTGAGCCAGCAGTCATGCAGGTAGCATTCTTCACGTTTCTGCAGGATGTTTCATTATTTTTTGCCATTCTGCTGCTTTTTATATGCAATATAATTCCACTCTGTTTCATAAGGAATTTAACTGTTGAGCACACAGCTGAGATCAGATGAAAGCACAAAGCCGACCACAGTTAGTGCTGTGAAACACACAGTGATGTTCATAAAACCATCACTGTAATGAGTTATATGCGTTAAATTTTCATATTAAAAATCTAAAAGTCATTATCACCAGATTTCCTCACTGGCTATTCAAAAAGTTTCTTACCATAAGATGAGTATTAGTGGGCTCATCATTGCACATAAGAAGAACAAACTGTTCTGTGAATCCTTTCATTTCAAGGATTATTGTTAAGGCTGCATTTCCTGATTTTTACAACGTTCGTCATGTTCTAAAAACCTTCACTTTCTTTCACTTACTTTGGTGAGGCCGTGTCAGACTGACATCATAGTGTTCAGAATGCAGCCTGTAATGAGTCAGAAATAGCAGTGTCATATTTTGGCCGCACCATTTTCCAGAGGAACGTGTTGATGCTGTAGAGGTTGCGTCATGACTGCTCACTGAAACTGAAACTCTTTAAAGCAGAAAAAGCAAGTTGTTGGTTGCTGTTTTTTTTTTATTGTAAATACCTATGTGAATATTACCATCTAGCCAAACAAGAAACAAGAGATGATGTGTTCAAGTCACAAGTAATTAAATTTTCAAGGAGTGTAGAAAAAGGACGCCGAAGGGATGAATTGACAGAATGTTTTTCACAGTTTTCAAAAGGCATCCTGCTGGCATTCATTTTTATCACTTTATTTATACAGATGATTTCACATCAAAAGTAGGAAATTGAACATTTTTTGAATTTGTAAAACATCATTAAGAGCTTAAATCCGACAATGTCTCTCTCAGAGCTAAACAAATTCTTTACTATAATAGATTTTCTTGCACTTCCCTCGGCTTTTGATTGTATACTCAGACTAATATTCCACTGTGTTAAAGAGGTCATCCTTTCTGATACAAAGAAAACTTAATATTCCCTAAAAGTATAACATTTTATGAATAAAGCTCCAACATTGCTGCTAAAAGCAGCAGTCTTACTTAAAAGCATCAGCAGCATAAATACTCCACTGTTTCAAAACCTTACTGTCAACAGCACAGTATTATAAATCCTAGTTTTGTTTGGTTTGGCCTGATTGTTCATTATTTGTGGCCTGTACTAGTAATGACTCTATACTTTGTAAATTTGCTTAGTGTGTCTGCATTTATCCTAAATGGTGTGTTTGTGCTCTGAGCGACTCTTAACGGTGACTAATTCACTTGGCTTCAGACCAAGCTGTCCTTGCCATTAAATGCATTGGAAGGATATCTAGTCTTTGCAGCTATTCTAACATACACATCCACCCCCGAGCTACAAATATTAATCTGACTTTGATTTGTCCTCTAGAGCTTCAGCAGCCCTCCCCAGATACTGACTATTGACTCCTCATGAATGCACCTAAACACAGTTAGCTGTGCTGTTGTTCGATGCTCTCTGAACTCCTTTGAAGACCACAACTATTGAGGATCCTTCACTCACCTCACTATGGATCACAGGATGAAGTCTATTGATTCAGTAGGCCTAGACTGGGAGTCATACTCAGTTCCTTGAATGTAAAATGACCCTGGAGTTTCTCTCAGCTCCACGTGACTGGTTTACAACAGCGAGAGAATGGATGCAAACATTAGGAAATTACTTACAAAAATACAAGAAACCTTGTCCTTTCTGTATGATGAATAATTTGTTTTGTATTTCTGCATCTTAATATAGTCTATCAGTTCCATAAAAAACAGATTATTCCATTCTAAGTCATGACAAAAGATGTATATCTCTAAAAGTTGCCACTCTCAGATATTAATTACTATCATAAAAAAAACTTTTAACTATGTAACCAGCTTTGTGCTTTCCCTTAAATCTTAAATGTCTACATATTCTGATTAAAGAAGAATAAACTGAGCAGATATCAACCAATATTTCTGCTGCTGAAGGGCCAACCAGCTCACACATTAATAGCTAGAGGGCATCAGCACTTCTTCAGTGATTCACACCTTACATGGCAAATCACTCTTTGACCCTTATTACCTGTATCATCTTATTGCTGCTTTGCCTCAGGTTATGAACTGCTCTGCCTCAAATGGTTCTCCGCACTTTTAACATGTTGATAGATGGCTGACCTCAGAGCATACACAATCGCATTCCTTCATCTAATTAGTAATTTTGTATTTGTTAATTATCAATTAAAGGTCTAGTATGTAAGATTTGGGGTGCCCTGTTGGCATAATAGTGCAGGAATGGAATGAAATATTCATAGGTATGTTTTCATTAGTGTAATCAGCTAAAAATAAGGATCATTTTGTTTTTATTACCTTAGGATGAGCCTTTTACACCTACTGAGGGGCTTCCTAAAAACTTTCACCCAGATGGATGTGGTTTTGCAGAATGTAGCAGTGCACACTTTGGCAAGCTCATGGGCAAGACCATCTCAGCTGTGCTAGAGAAAATGAAAAAAGTTGGACCGAGTGGCAAAATTTTGGCTAGTTTTCTTTATTTGTTTTTTTTTTTTTAAGCTCATTCTGGGTAAGATACTACATTGCTACAGATCCCACATCTTATTTTTTTTGTTGTTGTTTGACATAATTTAGTCCATTTTGTCAATATATATATTTTTAGCACTATTCAGTTATATTTTCTAGTATAATGTAATGATGGACAATTTGAGAATTCATCTACAGTCAAGTCATTTGAACATCTGCAGGGAAGTCTAATGTTAGTCACAGTTACAGCTGTGCCAGCAGTACAAGGAGGCAAAATCTAAGTGTATTTTCATTAACGATCACCAATAAAGTTTAAAACATAATTTCTGAAGTTACAGTTAGGTGTGAGGTCTCCTGTAGGTTTCATCTTGGGATTAAGGGAAAGATAAATGTAGGTAAATTAACAACTTTTTAGCCTACAGATTTGCTGTAACTGGACAACCCGTGTGATGACAACAAAGGGCAAAATTTTTAAGGAGTCCCCTTTCGCAGAGGCTGCCATGATGCACCACCATCTACAGTGGCCCAGAATGGACAAACCAAACACTAACTCTAGATACGGCCTTTCATGTTTAATGCAAGTGTTCACAGCAATTGCAATCTGCAATTTCATCACTAGTTGTCACAAAATCTTTCACACTGGTGTTTACAGTAATACAGGAATGCCAAATATAAGTGTTTCCTTGGTTCCAGCATCAATACAATGAGCCAAGAAAATGTTTCATGCTCCTCTGGGGTTAAAAATTACAAAATGTATTAGATGTCTTATGACAATACATGTTAAACAGAGATGCATGGGTCTTTAATGCCTCATCGGATTTGCCCCAAAACGGATAATTCTTCAGACCTTATTGAAATTTATTATTAATTCTTTATCTTTTTCAATAAATTACTTGTTTCATTGCAGTCAATCATGTGTGAAATGCAAAAGTATTCAAAGCATATCAGTGTGTGCTTGTGTGCGAAGCTCGCTGAGCCCTAGTGCACAGCTGTTTGGTGTCATCACATTTAAAATCTTCATTCATGTCTTAATTGGAAACCATCATTTGTGCCCCAGTGGTGCAAACAACATGGAGCTGAAACACTGGAGACAATAAGAGCACAGTTCATGAGGCCATCGTGCACTGCGGATTAAAACAAATTCACTGAGCTGCTTATTTCCCCTTATCTATACTTGCACCATTGTCAGACAAAATTAACAAGTCATAGGTTTTACACCACACTGATGTATTTGAATTCACACACACACACACACACATGCACGCACACATGCACACACCCATCCAATGCTAATCAGAACAAGGTTTACACCCCATAATCCTGATATGCAACTGGTGTAACTGCCGGCCGTTTGGGTTAGAAGCAACCCAGGCACCATTAGTAAATATGATTTCTTCAAAAGGAAGAAAGGGATTTATTGCATGCTTACTTTTATTGTTAAGCTGTGCTGTGCAGTTTTTCCTTTGGGTCTTATGATATGCTAATATGCAAGCCTGCATTTGCACAAACCTCTGTTCTTGTAGTTGATGCTCTCTGTCTTGCAGTTAGGTAAATAAATCTCATCATTTAATGCCAACTGTCTCTGTGATTTGTTAAGAGTAACAGTTATTATGTCCACCAGGTGGATGCCGGGAGGGGATCATGTAATTACCTCCGTGTGTGCGTGAATGCGTGCATGAGTGAATGAGTGTGTGTGTGTGTGTGTGTGTGTGTGTGTGTGTGCAGTCATGATGACTAGACCTGCAGCTTGTCTGCAGCTAATTTTGAATACTGGTAGACTCATCATTCTAATTTTTTCTGTGCACCGTCCTGACTGTATGCTGAAATTGCCTCCATTATTCAGAATTGTTGAAAAAGCTTGACAAACCTTTTTTATGATTTTCATGCCTTTATGTTTTTATGGCCACAGGCATTATATTTTTAAGTTATCCCATTCTTTTGAACACAATATCTCATATACGCCATGTGAGAATTTCTTCAAGCTTGACATATATGTTCACTTCCACTCAAAGATAAACTGATTCAGTTTTGGTCAATAGATGCCTTAACATCCGTTGCCTGATGGGGATCTGCACTCTACTGAGTGCACTTTTCAAGTATCATTACTATTATTTAAATATGAACATTTACTGTATTGAAATAACTTACAATTATGTAATATTTTGTACTATAATTTATATGACTCCCTCAGTCATTATTCTGTTGAATTTCATGATGCATTCCGCAAAACATCCTCCACAATAACAAATATACACTGTTAAATAAACTTAAAGATTGATTATTAAAGATATTAAAGATTGATATGTCATCTCACAATAACTAACAAGACATAACAAGCTGTACTTTGTATAAAATTAGAAAAAAACCCAAGAACTATGTTCTTCAATAGACAGAATTAAACCATTTAACAGATTCTTATTTGGTTTTATTAGAACGGAATTAGGGAGACAAACTAAAACTGCACTGTAAACTAAACAGCATCATTTCCCACTGTTAGACACTTATCAGACTTTCTTAGACTTTCATTTATTAGACTTTCCTCTGAGAAAGTCAAATAAATGTCTCATAATGAGTCTAATGCTGCCTAATAAAGAACATAATATTTCTAGTTTTTCTCTAATCTGATACGAAGTACAAGCTGTTACATCTTACTAGTGTACCCTTGGATGTTTGCGGTCTAATTAGGTCATACTTGAGTTTGTTTATTGTCCAATAAAGAACATTTTTTTTCTAATTTGATACAAACAATGGCTTGTTACATCACTGTAAAATGAAGGGGGACTGTAAACAATTATTGGCAAGCGTTGTTGTTTTCACAAAAACTGAAACAGTTGATTGGCTGTCATCATCTTTATGTTATACTGACCGGTACAGATTATAATGACCAAGCTGTTTTCACTGACCACAAGGCAAAATAAATGGTACCAAGAGTCAGACCGACTGAAAAGTAATTAACAATATTTGTTTTTGTTTTTTTAATATAAAAATCATTCTATCTTATATGCTAATTATATAAAATGTATTTTCTCTTCTTTTCTTCTTGGTATTTTGTCAAAAGGTCCAATAGCACTTCTCACTAAATAAATAACTTAATAAAGTTTTGGCAATTATTTGATGTAGCAGTCTTTACAGGGTTAATAACGTTTTAATGATTTAGTCAAAAGATGATATATTACATCTGTCAGCTTCTGTCATCCAGTTTCCTCTGATCCCACTCACTCATCTCAGTGATCATCTCACAAAACATTTTCTCACCCGCTCACTCTACAGGAGGGATGAATTGAAAAATGAAAGCAGGGTATTGATGTGCTTGATGAAATGTAGGTTATGTTATCGTGTACACATTTTGCCCTGTGTGGTTTGGCTGCTGATGCTGCGAGCACTTACTGCATGGAAAGAGGGACTGAGCCTACTCTTTAATTCCATCAGACAGCTCCTTTCATTTAACGGCTATTGTTGAGAGCACTGAATAACGGTTGTTTCCATGGTGACACCTACTTGTGGGGAGACGTAGACCTTCATTTTTGTCAGATTCAGGGACAAAGATGCAGGATGCGGTGAGGAGGGCTCTGGGAGGAGGCCATCCTCGCATTATTATGAAAAAGAGGAGGCTTTGATTGTTGATGGCTGCCGTCCTTCACGAAGAGGCCACTGAAAGTCCAGCTGGGCTGTGAGCCTCAGGTGAGCTCTGTGCTCAATAAAGACAGTTCCTCTCCTCTCACTCTCCCTCCTATAACCCTTTTGTGGTTGGACATCTGATTTATGGCCACAATTAAAGAACACTCACCACCACTTAACATTCAGTTGCAATAAAATCAACAGCGGGCCGGCACCCTGGGACAAGGTTCAGTGTTTAGAGGAATCACCTCATTGCCTCCATGTTATCAGAATACCTCTAATGCCTTTATACTCATCTGGGCTTCCCTAGCACTGTTGTGGCTGAGAGGTCTAGCTGGAGGCATTATAAAAAAAGACAGGAAGGAGAGAGAAGACACATTGGTTTTATTCTCAGTGGCTGATTGCCTAACACCAGCCTGTAATGAGGAAATGACTAATAAGAGATGGAGAATGGGACATCTCAGTAGTAATTAGCTGTCTCCTCCTTCCCCCATGGGAGGAGAACACACCTTTGAAATGCTTCCAGCTCGGTCCTCTGATGTTGTCTCTCACATGTTTTCTCTCCCCCCAGTCACTTGTGCATTTACTCTTCAGCGCATATAATGATGTATATACCTACACACAAACACACCTCGAACGAAGTTCAGATGAGAGCACAGCCCAAATAAGTATTTATGCTTCTGTGAAAAGCACCTTGGCAGTTTGTTTCACATGGAGCGGAAATGAACATTCCTCTTTTTTTTTTTTTTTTTGGATTTTAGGAGTCCAGGTTCAAAAGATAACTGAGTGCATAAATCACATTTACATAAGTAATCAAGCCATGTCTGAATATACCTTCCTTCTACTGCTTTCTCTGTTCCTTTTTATTTTATTTAGAGTTACTATGAACATTTGAGCAATCACTGTCACACACAGCCTACTCATTTACCTACAACAATCTGTGCTTTACTTAGGAGTATTTTTTGGAAAGCCTCTGAGGCTGCCTCCTTACCTAAAAGTACAATCATAAGACCACTGACACAGCATCAGGATACAAGTAATTTTCAGTTGAAGATGGTGACATGAAACGGTGACACTGACACCGGCCTCAACTTTTTTTGTCAGTGCCCCAGTGATGCAGTGACATGTCAAGCAATCACCGCTTCCATCTCTCTTCTCCCCATGATTCCTACACTGTGTAAACAATGGAAGAATAATCTATTCTTGCCATTAGCCAGTTTCCAGACAGTTTTATTCATCCCTAGCATTTTTTCTTACTGCACCATCAACAAAAATTATAGCTTGATGATCCATGTGCACTGACTCTTCACACTAGTTCTCATTGATATCAATGAGTGCTAAGCAACACGTGACTCTATGACAATGTAACCAGCCACTTTTGTCCATTTTGCCATTGTGTCACTGGTAATTTGAACACATTGTAAATGGCTTCGCTTTCCCAGTTCCTGCCACTGTAGAAAACTGAAGTCAAAATATCCCAGATACGAGTGCTGCCATCTTGCGCTGGTGATGTCACTGAGAGTCAGAGTCTGCGCAGCAGTGACCATTTTTGGAGTTGCAGTATTGAGTTTCTGCCCACACTAGCTGACTCAATCGCAAACAGAGCTCAGCTGTCAATCATGGCAAACAAAAAAAAACATGTTTATGTATCATGTATCACCACATCACTAATTAAAATCAAACTGACAAGAAAAATGAACACTTGAACAAACATCAGCATGGACTACCTAAAACAAAAGAAGCGTCTTCTCTACAGTCACCATAAATTCAGCCATTGTCTTATTTCTTAAAGCTAATACAAGGACCTTTAATATTTTTTTGGATTATGGAGACCCTAGTGGATAAAAGTGGTAGTGTTTCCACTGTAATAACCCCAAAATACAATGTCAAAACCCATCTATTCTATCCTGAACCTACTTGGTTCCTGGTTCTACCATAAACCCTTATATTCCAAGGGTTTTATCTAGAACCCACCCAAGGGGTTCTGCCAAGAACCCTGTCATATTATGGTCCAAAAGAACAATCCTTGAGGAAAGTTTTCTTCCAGAAAAGGTTCTTATTGTGAACTCTCAGTCTTACAGAGAAAACTTGAAAAATTCTTGTAAAAAGTGTTTGGTTCTGAGTAAACCTCAGCCCTTCATGTCATGAGGAGCCATTTTGGAACTATTATTTCTAAGAATATATATTATCAGTGCATCAAATGTAATAGAAGCTTGAAATACAGTTTCCAAGCATTAGTAAGATGTAAGTTTTGGACAGTCTTGGGACTGATGAAATGATAATGGTTGGTTACATTTGATCTAAATAACCTCCAGCAATTCATTCCAACACCTCAATTTCTCGTCTGAGCAGGGATGTTGAAGAATCTGGTGACATTTTACTTCCTTATTTCCCTCTAACTCTGCAAGGATATAGTTATCCGCTGTGATTTTCAAATATTCCCCATTCATCTTCAGATATAACCATTCCTTCCTCTCATTCCCAATTATTTTAATATGTTGGATGTTTGCCTTTGAAGAGTCCTGAAAGCCTTTGTATAATCTAGATACTATTTTTCATCCACTCCCTGATTTGTAGATTCACACAAAGACATTCAATACACCATTTTCTGCTTTTTCCAACCCCTCAGTCATAATTTAATTTGCCCAGTGTAAGGAAATGTATTTCAACTACAGTATACATGTGCTACCAATATAGTATTCCATTATTTTCGAATGACGCACTCTTCCGAGTCACCAGCAGCTTTGTCAGAATCCTTGGTGGAGCGAGTCTGTTGAAACATGTCAATAGATGAGTCATCTAGATTCACACACGCTGCTGAGGAAGAAGAGAAGACACAGCTGCACAGAAGGGACTGTAGTTGTGATTTCCAGTTGAGTTAAATTGACCCTCTGGGAAAAGTTAGTAGCATCAGTCAGGCCATGTCATATCATAGTGTTGCATTGTGTCCCAGTCACTATCTCACTCTCCTGCTCCCTCGTGCGCTCCATTCACATTGTCTGTCTTCTCTCTCACACACACATTTCAATTTTCCCATTCATTTTGTGATTCAACTTAGTCATTGTCACTGCTTATGAGAAAACAAAAAAAGCCCTCACTATCAACATTCAATATGTGTTTTCCCATAATACAGGAATTCAAGTACACTTCCTCGACATAATACGGGAGGAAATTGAAAAAGTCTAAAGTAAGGGCGCCAAAATACAGCCACACTAGCTCTGTGAGGCTGTACTTTGGCATAAATTTGCTTTGAGATAAATAAAGTCAGCATGCTAATATGCTCACAATGACAAAACTAACATATTGATCGACTAGCAAGTAATGTTACCATGTTAATTTAGTGTGTTAGCATGCTGACTTTAGTATTTACATCAAAGCAAAACTATGCCCAAGCACAACCTCACAGCCTGTGCCATATCTGTAGACAGTAAAATTAGTGGAGTCTAAAAAGCAAAGCAACCGTGGAAGTGCCTTAAACTAGCATTCTTTGTAATTGCCAACAGTGGGCAATTCCACTAGTTGCAAAAAAAAAAAAAAAAAAAAAAGAAGAAAAAGCAAAGAAAAGTCAGATTGTATGAAATCTTAAACCTCATTAAACAGTTTCCTAATAAGTTTCTGGTCTCACTTGCTAGTTTCAAGACTTTAACACAGCATGATGATCATTTTGTAAACTATTATACCAATTAGAGTAAAGAGTTAAATAGATGATAAAGCAGGGTATATTTTAGGGCAAGGCTACCATGTGATTGAAAAGTCAGTTTCATTGAGTCAATCCAGTGCAACACACAGGGCTCAAAAACACAGATCAAACTGTTAAACTGAACAGTATTGATCAAATATGTTTTCAAAAACATATTTTACTGCACTATTTAGCTGTAGTACGAGAAAGACTGCAATTCACACACGGTGGGTGACATCACCGTGGCATCATCCACTTCTACTGTCTATGGGAATATCATTAGTTTCATAGATATTTGGTTATTTAAAAAAAAAATGTATATAACAAAATTTCATAGCAATCCATCCAAATGTTGGCTACATGGATACTGGCTGAGATGGGAGGGTCATCAGCTGATTGAGCTCACCTGGGCCTCTGAGCTTAAAAGCTGGGCCCTTTGCTCACTCTGTCTCTCCATTCCTCTAGCTGACATTCACCCTGTGGTCTTTTTTGACTTGTGTTATGATCTGTGTTAGCTTTAGGTTAATAAATTATTCTTGTTTTTACATTAACCCCCTGTGTGGACTCCCCTTCTTGTTGCATTCCTTGAGCCGGTTTGTTACAGATGTTTCAGTCCAGAAAAATCACATGTAGCAAGGTCTATAATCTGTGTGTAACTCCACACAGTGACCATTTACACCCAGCAGAGAGTTGAACTGTATGTGAATGTTATGGTTTTTAGCAGATGGCCCCAAATGAACCGGCACTGGATGTGTGGAGACCAGGGGTTGAGGACTGATGAGGTCCAGGTGAGCTGACCAGGAGTGGTGATGAGAAGAGTGCTACCAGGTGTGGAAGGAGCAGAGCCAGGAGGAGCCAGGAAACCAGAGCGGGAACACCACACCCACAACACAAACTCAGACAAAGACAGACAGACGCAGAGGGGGAGAAGGAAAAGAAAGGAGAACACTGGGAGATAACAGCAGGCGCTGCCGTGGCCATGACAGTGAAGCTATGAATATGTAGATATCACCATGAAATTTTTCATCGTGTGTCTAAATGTAAAAGTTTCAAAAGGGACACATTTGTTACATTGACATATGTATCAGTGCTCATAGTATCAGAAGAAGGGTCTTTGTGGAAAGGAAATGACCACACTGTCCTCTGGAAGTTGTACCTGTCAGCAGAACAATTAATAGCCTTTTCAGACTGCAGGACATTCAGATGTGGCTCAGTGACTTTGTGCCTCAGTCCCAGTCTCTTCTGTCTCTGACATCCACAGATATAGTAATTTAATTAGGCTCTGGAGTGTCTTGTTTCCCAGCAGGACAGAGCAGAGCTCAGTCCCTGCTTCATAAACCTCCCTCTGTAACTGCATAACTTTAACTTTGGGGACTGAGAGAGCTTCCCACCCTTTGGTCCCTTGACCAATATGAAATTAAACAACTCATCCACATGTGGGAAACTTTTATGCAGTGGAGCCACAGAACCTGGTTGTTATGACACAGAAAGCAAGCAAGCACCCCAAGAGTTGGATTGAACACTGATCTTACGGCAACATTTTCATTTCTGATGGAACAGAAAGGCCAGATAGTCTGTGTTTGAGACCTAATCACCATAATTCTTGTGGACATAAGGCAGCGAGAGGTTAAAAGAAGTCAGTACAGCTGCCTGCTAGAGAAGAAATCCATAACTTTTTGGGTTAAAAATGATCTTAATTTCATACCATCTGCTGGGACGAGTTTTATTAGATGGTAAAACTGGCAAATGTACTGTGGTTCGACTTGTTTATGTGTCGCTTGCTATTCAATCTCATTGCTCAGAGTGGCAGCTTGCTAACTTTCTGGCAATACCAGGAGAGTTTGTTGAAACCAGAACATTACACAGAGATTGTGTTTATACACAGCTATACCTCCCATTAGAAAATTATAATAACAATAATAACACAGTTAGGTCCTTGATTGTCTCCAGGACATCAAGCAATGAACAAAAAAAAAAACAGCCTTCAGTTAAATGACAATAAGACAGAAATAGTCCTATTTGGTCCCCCCAACTCCCCCAGGGGGATAAGTGACCATTTGGGGCCCCTGGTTCTCAACCTCCATGCCAGGAATCTTGGTTTCATTTTCAATTCAAAGAACTCTGTTGTGAAGGGCTGTTTATTCCAGCTCTGAAATATTGCCAAAATGAAGCCATTTCTCTCCCTCAGTAACCTCATGAAATGCCTTAATTTCTTCTTGAGTGGATTACTGAAACGCCCTCTATTTAGGAATCAACCAGTCTTCTACAGCTGGTGCAGAACACCACCGCCAGATTATTGACTGGTACCAAGAAATGTGACAGCATTACACCGGTTCTAGCATCCCACCACTGGCTTCCAGTAAAATACAGAATAGCATTTAATGTTCTCCTATTTGTTTTTAGATCTATGCACGGCCTGGCACCCCAGTACTTGTCTGAGCTCCTCTGTCCTCTGTCCAACCCCAGACCGCTCAGATCTTTGGACCATGACACTATGCCAAGATTACAGTTGTTAATTTGACCAGAAAAACTGTAGAAATTTAGGATAACTTGGCTATAAAAGGCCTGGTGTTGATCTTTGTTAAGTTGAATAATGATCTTACCTGATGATGTGATCGAATAGTTACTCACAGAAAAGCAAGGTAAGGAGAGGAGACACTGAGATTTACTGGAAATATTGTCAGCTAAACATTTCCCCTCTGGTAGACACAGTGTGCTAAAATAATCTGTTGACATACTGAAATCTAATGTTTTTGGTGAGCTCCAGCATTTAAGCACTTGGTTTCGTATTGTGGCACTGATTCACCCACCCACTGTCGTAAAACAGCGTGCTGTGTTGTGCATGTGAAGTTTTTTTTTAATTGTTCTTTTGCACATGCAGGTCATTTCAGAGCTGTGACCAGCAGAAACACTGGAATCTGATATTACGCACATTTAAAAAATAATGTGAACAGATAAACAAAAAAAATCTCATCCAAACAATAAATCGAATTGAGTACTAAAGCTTGCAGTGTGAATGTAACCTTACAGCATGAGTCTGCACCCTTTACTCTCAAAAGAGACATTTTTGGCCACAGCTATTAAATTCCCTATTTTCCTCTTTCTTTGTCTTGGAGTTAACATCCTCAGAGCCACTGAAAAGGGGGAAAGAACTGCACGTGGCTGCAGACCCCTGCCTTAGAGACAAAATGACACTACAGAGAGTGAACCAATGAGCTGAAACTCACTATAAAGCTCATCAAAGCCGAGGGGAGCTGTGCATTTGGGTTATTAATCTCTTTAGGTTCATACCTACATGTGACCCCTTTGGCATTTCACATTTGTTTCATATTGATACTTTGTTATTATGAAAATATCAATTGCAACCCCTACTGAAGATAATGTAATTACCACAACAACAACATAAAAAAAGGCTGAATATTGTTTTGCTGAAGCAGTTAGTGCTCTGCACATGCACCGACGCCTGTGGCGAGGTCGTGATTAGACAATGGCATCATGGATGTAACATTGTCTTGAGTCAAACATATTGAGAGTAAATGCTGTGGGTAATGATGTTATTATCCACAATATGTAGGTGGTAACAGGCACCATGAAGATGCAGCACCTGCTGTATAAATCAGTGAAGCAGAACAACCTGAGTAGAGGTTCAATACAAACCATGAAGAGCAGAGAGGGCCAATTTTCCCCTTAGAGATCCCCCAGTGCCAGCAGATATCAAAAAATCAGACAGTATTATGTTAGCAGAATATTTCCTACACTGAATGGGAAGATAGATGTGTTGAAATACTGTTGTGTAATATCTGTGTGTAATACACTGGCTGCTTTGGGGTTGCTACAAGATTATACTTTAGAGACATAACTGATTTTCTGCTCATTGATGATGATTGGCAATTATGTGTTAACCAGGTTAAACAGGCTTGTGTACACACGCTAATCGTGGGAGTCGACATTAGGATTGGACACGTGTGCACATTTTCACGATGATTATGATTCATTAAATGGAACAGTGAGTTGGTGGTGCAGTTCAACATTTGGTTTTCATGATTACAGTTCACTGAATGAACTGTCACAGGCAATTTTCATGGCTGTAAATCTGTACATGACCTCCTACTGAACTACGTTTGGTTAAAATTTGGGAAAAATTTGCCACTCATTCTGTGGCAAAATAATGTCTGAACATTTTCCAAAGAAAACAATTTAATTCCATTGTTTGTATCTTCTATCGTCTTGGCCAGGTTATTAATTTGTCTCATTCGTACAGATAAGTGGCAGCCAGTGTGACCTCATGCTCAGACATTCGCAGCTGCAGCGAGATTAGTAAATCTCTCAGCCACATTAAATGTCACCCGTGTCAAGGCCTTTGAATACGGGGGAAATAGCTTTTTCCACTCACTATTTTAAAGTCACACAGGGACAAATGTGTTGTAGAGGAGTAAGTAAGAAAGTTGGACTGGTAAATGAAAGGGACAATTGATGCAGGATGCAGAGATAATGTTTCTTTCAAGCAGAAGAAGTGAGGAGTAGAACTCACAAAGTCACAAGTCGCAAACTGAATAAATAATGTAATATGTGTGTGCGCTGCAGCTATTTCCCCTCCAGTCCAGTCAAAGTCTGTCTTTAGAGCCAGATGGTGAATTTATACAGTATGTCTGCGTCAAGTATGACAGTAATGTTGTGCGTCAACTTGAAAATACAGAGGGCATCACTGTGTGCTGTCTTATCAGAAAATGACATCTGTTATGGACTAAATGCTATTATGAGACTTTTAGTTAAAGATAAAGGGCAGTGTGTGTCTGTGATTCAGCATCAATCTGCCACAGACAATCAGGAAATTTGATGTCTTTTAAGGTTAACTGTGTGAATCATCTGGTATTTAATGCAGAAATTTATGTACATTGCACATAAGATAGAATTGAAAATTTAAAAGCTTTTTTATTTAGAGGTCAATTTATGTATCAGTCTGAACAAATAAAGTTTCATGCTGTGGTTTGTTATTTTAGCCACTTCTTCTATTGTATTGACTGGTTTAGGAGCTGTGTAAAGTTTCTGCTTTTTGTGCTGCTTCATAATAAAAGCTCTTAAATAACAACATAATGGGGGGCTTATTGTGAAGAATTTAAAGGAAATGAAATGTGGCTTTAACCACCATTTCTTCCATGTTTATAGAACCAAAGTTGTACTGTATAGTTGCATAGTTGTTAAAACTAGTCCCATTCATGAGAGGGATGTTTTATTAATTGCTGATGTCAACTGTCTCTTTTGTCAGATTCTGGGTATGTATGTTTCCTGATGTTGTGTTGAAATATTGCCGATCTCTCTGAAGACAGTTTTATATTGATTTGTAATGCCTGATGTTCCCGCATCAGCATACGTAGGTGGCTGAACTCAGTTTAGTCAGTGACTTTGTTACCTATTGATCAGTGATTTCTTTAAAGTGTCACCCCTCCCTTTGCCTGATGGGCTGTTTTTTTGTAATCTTAATTGTAATCTCTTGCTTGTAATCTCTAGTCTGCATTCACATGTGTGATAGCCCATCGAACTGAGGAGATTTTATTTTATTGAAGCACCTTCCACTTCACTGATAGATTCTATTGTTGGAGAGAGTCATTAATGACCTCCTGTCCTTCCTAACTGTAAAGCAGGAGGTCATCTGTGTATTTTCATTTTTTGTATTCCTTGATGTTTCATTATTGCAGTGTTAAATGTGCATACATACTACATACTCACAAAAGTAATCACGGACATCTAGGAATACAGCAGCATCATCACAAGGAGGTTTCCTGAGGCAGAAAACATGCATGGAGGCCATGATTTTCACAGGTGTTGTAGGTAGACAGCTGCCATATAGACAGAAAATAATCAGCTAAAGGATTAGAGATGACTCAAGATGTTGTGATTACAACCAGGACATTGATCTCTGTCTTTATCAATTAGCCAATCAGCCTAATCAATACCTTAAGCCCCTTTTTAAAAGACAGCTCAATGTTCAGTGAATTGATGCTTTTAAGAAGGACTGATCCTGTAATTCCCTCTGTGTCTTTAGTGATTACTAACAATGGCACAGAGAGAAGAGAGGGTGGGTGTTTTTTCATCTTTGCCAGTGAGAGAAATTAACAGATAAAAAAAACCCTAATGTGTTACAACCCATTTTCTCTGTTTTTGAATAATCAGCAAAGAGAGGCACCAATTTACAGCCTCCAGTGGCTCACTGTCTCTGTAGGAGATAAATGGACTTAATTTTGTCCAGTGCTCAGCCTACATGGCTCCACTGCCAAACCAACAAAAGCAAGGCTCAAACTAAGGAAACAGATACTGATATCTCTATTTCTACAAATATGTGAAAGGTAAAGGTAAAGAGGTTCCCATTTATAACTCTGAAGCAAACAGTCCTTTTCAGAGCTTTTGCTTTCTCCACAGTAATGTAAAGCAATATATTTGTATCCTATTTATTTTAAGCTATTTATTTGTATGTGTGGGTTTATATATTGCTAACAAAAGTGCAATCCTTCTGTTTATGTACATTTTTTTTCTTTTCTTTTTCTTTTCTCTTTTATTATTTTACACTTTTGCCAATGTTTCCCATGTCAATTAAGTTACCTTGAATTTGAATTTTCTTTGAATTACACAGTAGAAATATCCACATTCACCAATCTATCTATATATAATTTTTCAAGTTATTTAGTGGTTAAGAAAGGTTTAAGAAGGAGTGCTATATTGGCTTGAAGTGGTGAAGAAAAGTCAAAATGCAGAGATGAGATGCCCTTCAGGGCTGCTACATGAGTAATGATAGGGAGCATAATCCAACGCCATAAATAGTTAAATAGCCATTATTATTAACCTTGGTAGAAATCAATGCTTTCCGACTTAAAAACAAATCTTGTCATTACTGCATGTGTCTTTTTTTAAACTCTAAGTACATGACAAGAAAGCCCAACTAGACATAAAAGGACCTCCAAAGTCTGAAACTCAAAAACTTCACACAGACATAAACAGAAGATAAAATCACAGAAAAAGGGAAAAGTCATTTTCCTCATTCAGGCCTGTGGGGGACATGGCTCCAGGTTTCCCACTGGAGGAGACATTTAACTCTGTCAAACCATTCTGACATGTTTAGATACGATTCTTAAATAACTTGAATCTGAACTTAACTGACTTCGGTCCCTGTGGCCTGCGCCTTTGAGGTGATGCTTTGATTTGGCTCCTTATCAGTGGAGGTCATAGGCTTTTTTAATATTATTATGAAGCAAAATATGATGTTAAATGTAAAACTTTCATACAAATACATCACCAGATAGTTTTTTTTAATCTGGACTTTGGTCCTGTTTTATCATGTTAATACAGTGCGATGTGACAGGAAAGACAGGAGTCTCTTACAGTGTGCGACCTAAATTGTAGATCACAAAAAAATAAAGCAAACAGCAATTTCCTAATTAAATCACTGATTTGGCTTCACTGAAAATGTGGATTATGATCTTGCTCAAACTGAGGAGCTAAAGACACAGATAATTGTAATGTAATAAAGAGTAAAAAATGATCTTTGGCCAGTCTCCATCCAAGCACGTAAAGAGGAAAAGCTTATTATAGACGGGGCTTGATCTTAGCCATAACAGTGTAAATGTAATCAAACATAACTATGGGTACAGGCAGAGGTTCTTCATTATTCAGCTGACCTTTTTTGATTAAAATAATGACAGTATTCTCTTTTACTGGCAGGTTTTGTGTTGGTATAATCAACCTTTGTCCTATTGTCACACATTGTACTAAGGAGATTTCATTACTGGACTTTTTAAACTTCTACAACAGATGCACAGGATATTCTGTTTCATTTAAAGTAGAGCAGTGCCATAATACCAGTTAAAAAAGATAAGACTTTTAAGGAAATTCTAATGCTACAGCAGCACAGTGACAGGATAAAAAAAGGCAAGAAAATGTAAGAAAACATAAAGAACTATTTATTATTGAATCAAAGAAATTAGAGAGATTACATCTTTAAAAATCACATAAAATGTATACCTTACTAATATTTGCTTGGTTTTGGCTTGTCCGTTCAACAGGAAATAATTGTTGTCTGCCATGTCAAGATATTTCTCATGTTACAGCTAAATGGTCTCTGAAATATGTTTCTGAAAACATGAATCTTGATCCACATTTGATCAGTACTGTCTAGTTTCGAAAAAGTAGGGTATGATTTTGTGAGTCCGTCCAGTGAGGACGGACTCACAAAATCATACCCTACTTTTTCATTTATTTTACCCTAAATGGGACCATCATTTACAAGAAACATGCTGCACAGAGGAAGACTCGAAACTGGCAATTGAGACAACAAACTCATTAGGAAAATGTTTACTGAAGTCATAAATCAAGTGAGAAGTACAGTCATGCTGGCTATTAGAAAGATTGAAGGCACTTTCACTTTTCAGACCTGGAATCTCCGTCCACTTCTTCTACTGTCTGTGCTAATACTGAGTAGGTCTGTACAGAGATAATTATTTATAACTGCTGCTACTATATTAGACAAAATGCCATATGCTCTGTTCTCTGTTGTCAGACTTTGTAGAAGATTTGGCACAGAGTGTGTTATTGGTGGCCCACAACAAAGTAGGTAATCATGTCATGGCATCAGCCTTTTTGAGCTCGTAGGAAGGAGACTGGGAGCTGCAGTTAGAGAAGACAGAAAGACTGAGTGTCTAATGGATTTACATTTATATGGATTTACATGGATGTATTTGTTTGTCTTTGTCAGTGGTCTGACAGGTGTTATCAGTGCTGCACTTTCCAAAACTAACAAAGGACATCAGTGAAACGTTTGTGAGACAAATGTTCCCAACCAGGCGGTTAGTAATATTTATTCTTTGCTGTCCACAAGACAGAGCAGTCTGTCCTCACCCAGCACATCCATTGAGGCTGTAATGCATTGCTAACATTTTTTCCCTTAATGTCCCTGAGCAATGTGTGAGGAGAACTTCAAAACAAGACATTTTGTTTTAATGGCCACTGACGGTATCTGCCCCTAACTGCAAACCCATGACAGAGGTGCCATCTATCAGAGCTGACAGACTGGATAAATACATCTGTCACTATTTTTCTGTGGAGCAGACCACACGATTGTGTCTCTATTAATCACAGTTTCTCACTCTATCACACAAAATACTAACAGTTATTGGTGCTACAGAACATGGAAGCGCTCCCATCACTCATAGTAAAAAGCTGATTGAAAAATTAGTTTTCAGGGCCTTTAAACTGAAGATATTTAGCCAGATTTGGATTGAAAGTTAATGCAGGATTTGACAAAACAATTTCACTATAAGATGAGCTGTTCTGGAGCTGCTGATCGTATCCTATAAAAATCCTTAGCAGATGGCGTTTTCCCAGTTGTTGTAAAATTGTCAATGTTCAGATTTAGATCTTTTTCAGATGAGTTTTTGTTTTTATTGGCTTAAAAGTTAAGATTCACCGCTAATTGTTGATCTTAGAAACGGCAGCAACAATATTTCTTATAATATTGTAATATATTTATATTGACAGTGGACCACATGGTTACTTTTATAGGAAATAGTTCATATTGATTAACAGACCTACAGAGGATTATCACCTGACAGTGCTGTTCCCCTCTGCTCTGCACAGCTTCTTAATGTCCTCCAGCTCATTGTTTTGGGTTTATGATCTGCAGCTTTACTGCTTTGTTTCACTGCTCTCATAGTGTTGTTTTTGCAGCAACAGGCAACTGTTTTAAGAGAAAAGGCTCTAAAAACCACCAGGAAGCTACCTGTCCAGCACCAAATTACAGACAGACAGGGTTAGCGACTTGCTGGTGAATATAGTGAAGAATTTAACGGCTGAAGAATCAGATATTTCAACATGTCAGTAGAGACAAACAAAAGATAAAAAGAGAGTGAAAATTGAATTTATATTCAGCAGCTGGACAGAAACTCAACTCCAAAACAATGCTGATGTTCCTCCATATCTGCTGGATGTGTAAATACAAAAGAGCTTGCTAAGAGGTTTGCCAAATTGTTGTGTTTACAATTTGTTACCACCGTTGCCAAGAGGAAAATAAAAAAAAAAGTTAGTTCAGTTAAGTTCAGTCATGACCAGAGTGCAGGATTTAGTGACATCTAGTGGTAATGTTGCAGATTGCAAATATCTTGTCTTACTCTCCCCTTCCGAGCATGTAGGAGAAACTACTTTGGCTGGGAAACTCGTTCAGAACCGGTGTTTGGTTTGATTGTTCTGGGCTGCAGTAGAAACATGGTGGCCTTCATGGAGGAGGACCTGCTACCACTGTAGATATAAATGGCTCATTTTAAGAGAATGAGACCACGATAATTCTTATTTTCAAGTATAATTAAAACATACTTATTATTATTATATCCCACATCTGTAAATAAATACCCCTAAATCTGACACACTGGACATATAATTTGTTATATTGCTCTCAAAAATTTGATGAATTGATTTGAAACTTCTGTAACATATTACTAGCTGTATCCCCTCTCTATCTACTTATGTTTTATATTTCAGTATAATCACAGTCTCTGTGTATGTGTTTAAATGATAATACATAAAAAGACTGTCATGTGTTTCCTGGAGAATTCAAGCCAAGGCATGAAACCAATAGAAATTCTTCACTGAGTGATTGCTTTTACTACAGTATTTTTAGATTTTCCAATCAGTGGGACAGTGGTTAAAGGACATAATTCAAGAAAAGTTTCTTATATGAGAGGGAGGAGTGCTGGCAGTATCTTTGCAGTAGTAGGAGATAAAAAATATGTTGAAGGGAAGTTAGGCCAGGTATAGAAAATGGTGTCACCTGTCATAGGGCCTAGTAGACAGCATTCTGATTCTCACTGCATGGACTAATGATCAGTCAAAACATCCTTTAACATAGGTATTGGTCCTCTACAGGGTGCTCACACAAATTTTGGCACATTTTACTGTGTACTGTTAACATTGTGTTCATGCTCTTTATCATACATACAGTGAGTTCTGAGGGAATTCAAGAATTGGCGGTAGACTCAACAGAAGGAAAAAGCTTCCCTTGCTCAGACCTACAACCACATCCTGTCCATATGTGTGAAATGGGTAGTGTTTCAGTTGTAGAGCGATCTGACGTCTGCAGATGGTATCATGTGGAGTCATTGACTGAAACTGTAGAGGAAGCGTATTCCAGCATGCAACGCGTGGTGTGTGGCTCGTGTCCTTTCGATTTTTTGAAGGAGACCAGCTGAGTGCAGGAAATAGCTAAATAGATTTTCCCTCATCATCACCATTTACTGGTGCAACTTTATTATTCAGAAACCTGTAAAAGATGTGCTGTGTTTCACAAGAGAAAAGGAGGTTGAATGGGGTGTGAACTGTGTTTTACTCCTATTCTTGTATCTCTCACCATGATAATGTAAAGTGGACTATAAATCTAGATGCTCTGTAGACATGCTGTTATGAAGATGTTTGTTTAATTACTCCCTAGAGCATGACTTTAATTAGACAGGGCCACTTCTTTAACTGAAAGTCAACCCTCTTTTTTTTCAGCATGAACACTAATTCAGATTTATAATATAAACTAACAGGGGAGGAGTGGGTGCTGCACAGAAACAGTTTATAGATCATTAGGAGCTTGATGATGGTTCTCTCGGTCCATTAAATGTCTGCTCATGTATACATGCAGAAAAAGTCCAAGCTTCACATGGGACTGACTGTCTGCTGTGATTTAATGCCAGTGTCCCTGTACCATCTCTTAGCACTCATTGCCACAGTCATGCTCTCACTGTTTTACAAGCACAAAATGTCCTGATGGGAGTGAAGAGGTCCGAGTCCCATTTTAATTATAGATTAATCTAGAGGCCAGAAGGAGAACAGAATATGCTTTGCGCCAACAAACAAGACTCAATTTCTCTTTACCCACGGTGGTGTGTCTGCTATAAATGTTAATGTGCAGTTATTGTTATTGCTTTGACTGAACACTGAGGCATGATTATACACATATATTTTAATGGCCAGGCTCTACTCTATTCTATGCACCCACAAATAAAAAGTTAGTTTTAAGAAGAGTTGAGACAAAGAGAAAAACATTCAACAGTCCAACAGACTTGGTAGACCAGTGTTTTGGCAGGTGAGTTAAATCCTACAAATCTGCTTTTAAACACCTGGCAGAGATTGATATTGGTCCTGCTCTTCAGACTGTGTTTTCATCAGTATCCCCTCCAGATTACCACCCACCAATCATGAGCACATTGTATACTCAGCTGACTTTCCACCTGGGCCGCTCCAACCATGCCAACATAAACTAAACTTTTTAATCTAAGCTTTGCAGTCATGCTAGTGGCTTGGCTCTGGGGGGGGGATTTTGGTTGTTTGGTTGAAATGTCTCACCAACTTGGATTGCCATGAACTTTGGTACAGACATTCAAAATGCACAAAGGATGAAACCTAACGACGTTAGTGATTCCTTGACTTTTATTGTACTTTGCCTGATACTTTAGATCCACTTTGTGTTTAACCAATCTGACAGCATCCAGTCAAATTGCAGGAGGCAACCATGAACAACTAATATTTATGAGCACCAGTTTGAAAAAGTAATACCAAAAATAATTTCATTTATGTGCAAAAAATATGTGGCTTTCAAGAATAAATGGTTTGTAGTATGCAAAATGTGCAGGTTGAAAATTTCTTACAGAGACAACAACTTCCAACTTTGTATGACATTTGAAGTTGCACGAAGAACAGTAAGTCGAGGCTAATATTAATATAATTAGCCGGCTAATGCTTAGCTACCCTTAGCATAAGAGATAAGAGACATTTTAAATTAAGAAAGCTGGAAATTCACTGTTACATCATGACTTATTTAGGACTTGAAACTCAAAGTTTAGCACTTGGGACTTACGGTTGGGTGACACTAGATGCTTGAGCAGTGTGTGTGAGTGATATTACCTGCTGGTTTTCATTGCAGCACCCATCAACAGGTTAGAGCATCCACGCAGCTGGCTTGTACAGTACTGGTCACATGTGTGTCAGGCACGGCTGCTGCCACGCTTCATCTGATCTACATCTTCATCATGATCTGTTGACAGTCATATCAGCAGCTGGACACCTCTCACTGTCTACATCTGTGCAATATGTCACAGAGATGAAAAAAAACAGGTGCAGGGCAGTGTTTTTTAAATTTCTCTTTTTTCTCTTGCCCCTCTGTCTATGCCTCCCTGCCTCTGTCTCTGAACAAGTGGCAAAATCACTGATTCCTTCAGCAAACAGCTCTTTTCTTCTCTTCCAAACTCTTCTGCAAACTCAGTGTAGAAAGACGGGGCTTTCAGCAGCTGCCTCGCAGCAAAAGTGCAGCCTGTGCGTACTCGAGTGTGTGTGAGCTGCAGCAGTTCAGCAATGGTGCTGTCACATGCTGCTTAAGCATGTAGTGTGAACAAGCTGTTACTTGTGACTTGAAGAACAATTTCTTGGTCCCATCTCTGCTACTTAGTAAATGTTGGCATACTAACGTGCTAAATAAAGATGTGTTGCAAAGTGAAAGGGGCTGTTGTTTCCAGAAGTGTTTTTCCCCGTTCTGTATTCACATTTGAACTTTTTATTTAAACATATATTCTAACCTAAAATTATCCTAACATAGAAAGACAGGACTCCCCTGGATAATGTAACAAGCATATAGGTTTATGTTATGACCACCAGTTTCACTATTTCAGTTTTGTTACAGGTGAATCACCTTTACCAAGGAGAATATCGAGGAGAAAAACAGAACCAGATACATATGTTATTTGAAAGCTGGGACCCAGACCCATGCAGAATCCAGAAATGTTGAACGCAAATCCTGGCCAGGTCACACAGACCTGATCTCCACAGTTTACTGAGCTAAAAAGTTAACATAAGTTTTTACAGGTTGTTAAAACAACACTTTTTTTTGTGTTTTATCTCATGTAAAACTAGGAGCCTCTT
This sequence comes from Lutjanus erythropterus, assembly GCF_056507025.1. Lineage (NCBI taxonomy): Eukaryota > Metazoa > Chordata > Actinopteri > Lutjaniformes > Lutjanidae > Lutjanus > Lutjanus erythropterus. The sequence goes on from NC_139317.1 coordinate 23,172,208, forward strand.
CCTGTGTGCTTGGCCATAGTGCAAATAATCCATCCTCTTTGCCAAGAAACTTGGTAAGATACATCAAGGTTTTCTGTCTGTTTTCTCTTGCTGATCAAAACAGCAGTGCTAATCCACTCTTTATTTCATCTTAAAACTCCACTTCTTGTCACGGTGAAGGATGGGTGAACAATCTGCCGATGACATTTGGAATCAGCTTTCCATTTTTTTTGCATCTAGCATAAAAAAAGATAACTTCCACAGTTTGCTCTTTTGAACTGTAACAGCGACTGCTTATTTATTGCCATGGCTGCTAAAGTTACAATATCTAATTTAAGAATTTTATAAAGGAGCATGACTGGATTGAAAACAGGTATTCAAACCCCATGAAGACCACTAAGAGAAGAAGCCAGAAGAAGCCAGAGGTGTGAATCTGAGCGGTCGCAAATTCCAAACACTATTGACCAGCAAGAGTCATGATTACTATGGTCAGTAGAGAGCTTTGTCACTTTAACAAAAACATCATCTTAGGGCACTTGCTGAAATGCTGTTGTTTTTCTTGGAAAGATGGTCTCACTTTTTAGTCTGTATATTGTTTGTTGATTTTGGCCAACTGGTGCGGCAAGATGGCAACAAGAGAGACAAGGAAGGGCCCAGATGTCCAGTTCCCCAGTCGTGCAGCTCCACCAGGTTGGATCCAGATATGAGCTGAATCCGTCACTCAAGGGTTTCCCTTGTGTGCTGTGCCTGGTGCACCTCTTTATCAGCCGCCAGAAAAACTTTAACTGGCACTCTCACACCTTCAGTCACCGTCACTGGGTTGTGTTTCATTGTGGACAATAATAGATCAAATTTCTGCTTACTCTGGACAATCAATCTGTAGCAGTTATGAGGGATTCCTTTTTATCTCTGCAAGCTTGTGGATGAAAAAACAAAACAGTAAACCAGTCAGAGCGCTGAATTGCTGATAGAGTAGGTGTGAGATTTCTGCTGCTCTACATTTCCTGGATTAAGCCTCTGTGCTTTGGTACTTACTCCCTGACCGACTGCACAGATGAATGACAACTACCTTTACAAACCTCTGACTTTCCCCATTTCCTTGCTGTTATTTAATTTGAATTTTCAGAGGGCTCATTTCCCTTTCATGGAATCAGGTACTTTGTGCGGATGTAGTGAAACATTATGCCAAAGAAAGAGTGTGATGATAAAATGTGCACATCATCAAAGAGATGTGATTTTTAAGGTAACTGTACATCAGACATAAAATGCTTAAAGGTAGGAATAAGAGTGAAAATGTAAAAAAAAAAAGCATGTGATGAACTTAATGCTCAGCAATTTTTTCAGAATTTTAAGGAGCCATGATTATTTTATTCCAATGGTAAAACGGACCATCAGAATTACAAGCAACCACTCCACTTAGTTTATAGAGCATTTGATGAACTGGAAAGTGGGGCTGCCTCCTCCACACTCAATCTGTCCATCTACATTTGGAGAAGCAACTTTAAAAGAAATAAATAAGCAGTGTTTTTTGGCAGTCGAGCCGTGCACACTATTAGATATAAGGTTTTCAAAAGGGTTCTTCCTGAAGGGCTAAGATAGTAACCAGAACCATTTGCTCATGAAGAACCATTTTTCAAGAGAAGTTTCATTAAGGGTTCTTTGGAAGATGAAGAGTTCCATTAAGAACCCTTTAATCCAAAGAACCTGTTTTGGAAGAAAGAGTTCCTTAAAGAGGCTGATTCACTAGATAGCACCATGGTTCTAAGAATCTTGAGGGGAACCAGTTCAAGAACCTCCAGAGGGGGTCCTTGGTGAAACCTTTTACAGATGGTAAAACCCTTTATGTTGGGTTCTGGAAATAACTCTCAGCAAGAAATCCAAATGGCTCTACCAGGAACCCAATGGGGTTCTTATAAGGGGAGAAGCTGAAGAACTCTATGGTGCTAATTAACACTGTAATTTCTAAGAGTGTATTGTTCCTGTTCCTGATTCTTCCTATACTACTTGGTCTGTACAAACTGTGATCAATGTGATTGATTCTCCACAGGTCCACTGTGTGGTGAAGATCAGATGTGGTACCAGTTCAATATGCCTTTTCCTGTCCATCTCTGCTATCACTGTTACCCAGCCTCATTGACCGCTTGGCAGATTAGGTGTCACTTTTAGTGGACAGATGGGCGATTCTTTGCAACAGTGAGGGTGTAAAGCCACATTTATTTGGTGCTGTCCAAACAGACTATCTGATACAACTATGCATATTTGTTCGTGTTGTTTGTATTGAGCTGTTTGCCAGGACACAAGCACACTAAATCTGAGTAAACAGCTCAAGTCCAGCAGCAACTGGGATGAAAATGGACTGTGACTGACAAAAACAGCAATGTGTTTGAACCGTGTCTGTGCAGCAGCCACACTGAGAGGATATTCAACACTCAAGCCTCAATCTGTAAAGTGCATCAGACATCTTAAGCCTCCTGGTCAGACAGCTTGACGATGGTCAAAAGTGTGTAAACAGGTGAGAACTAGACGCTGTGGTTGCTCTGGGCTTTGTCAGCCACCTGAACTCGTGGAGAGCAGGCGTCCTCAGGGGTCTGAGTAGTCAGTGACCTCCACAGTTCACTCCCTGAGAAAAACAAGATGCTGTCAGGTAGTGTATGTAGCATGCACTTGGAATGAAACAGCTCCCTTATGTGAGACATTGCTGTTTGCTTTGAATGATCGCCCTTTTTATGGCTTCATTTTCTGAGCTGCAGCCAGGAAATTTCACAGTTCAATGGTATCATGTAGCCAATTCACTTGAAAACAATATAGTTTATTAAATTGGTTTTATAACACATACTGTTGGTCCAGGTCTCATAATTTGATTGGCTGAGTCATGTTTAAAAATCTCGTGTAAAAATATCTAATCAACGTGCACCTTTGACAGTGATAATCTTATGAGACCAACACTGCCTGTCAGAAGAATAATATTACATTATTAAAATATCTAATTAAAATTTGTCTCAAACATTTGTATTTTGTTAAACGACACAGTGGCGTGTGCTGATTCTTAACACTTTGAACTCTTCTACTTCTACTAAATTAAAAATAATATTCCACAATGTATCACAGTATCACATATGTGTTATGTATATACAGTATGTCTATTAACCTGTAAATTTATGTGTTATGTGTCTGTTGGTCTATAATTTATTTAGGCTATGATCACACTAAGTTAAATATTCATACTAAACATGTTTCCACAGTTATGCTAGCACATCAAAAGGAAAACCGAAGATGGTTTGTGTATCATTTAAAATATTTCTTCCTAAACCTTCACTATATCACAGGCATATTTGGGATACAACACTGCGAAAGAAAAGGAAAACCCCTAACCCCCTGGCCGGGGCCACAAGTCAACAACTACTAAGCTAAAACACAATGTTTTAGCAGTCCTACTAGCAGTGTTAGTTTCTAAATAAAATGTTGAGAGGTTACATTTTAATATATTTTTTTTTCAGGTTGCCTGCCAAAGATCTGCACTCCACTGAGTACACTCCTGAACTACTTGAAACACTTCATTTGTAATCCAGCATTTTTCCCGTTACATGGTGACAGCATGAAACACATGCTGTGTCCAAAATATCTCCCTCACTGTTCTCAGTACCTACTATCTAATGATCTCTACGTAGAGGACTATTGTGGCTTTTCCATTGTCACTTTTGTTCATGCCGAGTCAAACCATGCCACAATGATTTGCATTTCCATTGCATCTTGTAATGCACCGAGCTGTGCCAAGTCACACCAGAAATGGACCATCTCCAGAGTGAGGCCAAATTGGGCTGTGGTGAAGTTTCACTGTGGCCAGTGTATGTTGTGAGGCTCAATTCCTGTCTATGCTGGAGACCAGATAGAGAGTGTGTTTTAAAAGTATCTGTGTTTACACTGTCAGGTAGATTCTAACATTTCATGATTACTTTCAGGTGGATACGAGCTTCCTTAAGATACATTTCCTGATTTTACAGCTTCATAATAAAAGTGGTTCATTATCAAAACAACAGGGGACTTTTATTGAGAAGAATTTATAGGATAAATTATGTGTGACTCAAGCTAATTTCATTTTAAGTTAAAAGACACACTTTCAAGTCATGCTGCCCTGCAGTGATGCAAATCCCTGCTGTGCTGGGCTGGTGTGCACAGTCAAACCAAGTCAAACCGAATGAAACCAAGCCATCGCCTGTGTATGGAAAAGGGGGTGAGCTCAATATATATTGATGAAAGAATACGTTCGGACATTACTCTGGTCATTTTTCTGCATAGTTATTTATGTTATTGCTGTCATTTTTCTTTCAGCACAATGCATGGAACATGGTACATAGTGCTTGGTTAGTGACCAATGGTTGTGCACTACTTTTCACAATGCATTGTGGGATACTTGCGTCCACTGTATCGGGTATAATAATTCTCACTATACATTCAGGCAGCACAATAAAAGAGTGGACTATGTAGTGAGTAATTGGTGATTTTGAACACAGTGTTTCAGACAGAGGGTGAATAAAGGTGCTGCAGCTACGGCCAGTATGTGAAAAATAATGTGTTTAGAAACCCAATATAGAAGTATGAGCTGGCAAATGAGCATAATATGGCCACTTTAAAATAACACCTTGAACAATGCTGCTCTGCACAACATGTGAATACTTGAAGGCACAGCTTTCAAAGCTCACAACTGCATTATACTACTCACTGGTAATATAACAAAAGACTAAAATTGACGTATTGTTCACAGTGATGGATCACCATACACATCTAAAGCAAGTTTCATGTCTCTGCAAATTGGTTTAGTGACGTAGTGTGTTGAAATGGATAATGGCTCTGTGGATAGTAGGAAATCAATGTTAGTCTAAACCTGGGCAGATGGTGGTGGACAGGTTGCTTGCAAAGAAAATGGTCAGCAGTAACATGAAGTATACATTATTTTTAGTTAAAGCCTCAGTCTGTGATTGGTGTGCACCCTTTCTATACCAATGATCAGTGTCCAGATCTAGTCCATGTTTGATGCTCCATGGTCTGAAGAAGGGTGGATTTATCAGTAAAAAAAAAAAATGAAATTGTAAGTATATTCCTCTGATTTTTGAAATTTTATAGTGAGATAACAGAAACCAGACAGACCTGCTGCTTCTTAAAAATAAAACCATCCTCCCTGACTGGCCATGCAGCACAGTATGTTATTCAACTATGCTTTGTTGTATTTGTTTTTTTCATTATTTGACAGGCAGGTTGTTTGAGGTCAGGAAGGAGTCCCAGTGACAAAGCAGAAGCCAGCTGGGACAAGGTTGACCCTCGGTCAGAAAGATCACCAGCATAAACACTCAGCAACCTGCTCTGAATAATAAAACCTCAATGTGGAAAGTTTTCTTGAGACCAATACGTGTTCTGTAGTTGATATGTCTGATGTGCATTGCTTTCTCTGAGACTCTTGTGAGCACCAGGATGAGCTCTGTGTTTGGTTGAAATTACAATAGCTGCACACCAGAAAGAATAATTTTTTTTAATTTGACAAATCCTTTATTCACAACAGTGTTGCACAAACATAAAATTTAGTGCTTTACAGGGGAATATGTTAAAATCATAAAATCATCACATTTCGACTCCTTCCAGTCGTATGTTACACTCTATCCTTCCTCTCAAAGATCTACAAAGTCAAGGTTTTCAAAATAGAGATGGCTAAATCCTCCGAAATGTCATTTCTGTAAGTGAAGAAGCGGTACCTTGAAATGACTACCTTTGATCTTCAGTGACTTACAATCCTGCCATCAAAGAGCCTTGCAAGTAACAAAATGTTTGAACTTATGGATATGTCATTGGAAAGAGACACCTCCATTGTTGTCAGATTATTCATACTGTACAGTAATGAGTGGTATGTCTTTCTTTGCATCTGATGTAGTAAAATGAATATAAAGCTACAAGAAGATCTTGCTGTAAGAAGAAAGACTTACACAGGATCATAACAACACTAGTTCATATGATCAGATGGCAGATTAGACACTGTAAATGTTAAAATACGACTGACATTTTGTGAAATATGCAACGTTAGATGATAGGATTGATATGAATATAATCTTTGTGCACTTAGCAGCAATACGGTAACACATGTTCACACTAGTTTAGTCATGTAGTTCAATCTTTCTTCACTAATATCGGTATTAGACATGCTATTCAATTTATTCAGTGATACGATGATAAACATGCCGTTACTTATCTGTATGTTTTTTCAGCAAAATTACAAAGGGATAGCTACCGCTTTAGTGAACGGTATTTCAATTAATCATTGCATTACAAAATTACTGATCAGTCCTGATAAGTAGAGTGTGTCTCTTAAAAATACAATACACAATACAGTTGTAATAATAATAAATACAACTCACATAATGAAAGCCCGATTCAAAATCATACTTTATATTTGTAATAAGCCATAATACAAAAAACATCATCAATATCTGCCATAAAGCCCTTTTAACATGTTGACGGTGCACAACAATTGCAGATTGGGTAGCTTTTTATTGGTTAGGTTTTGAAAAAAATAAAGTTAAAATAAGTACATCATTTATGTCACATGGTGTCAGTGAAAAAAGTTATGAAACTGAAGTTACATAATGCAAGTCACAGGATGCACATAACATTTTTACATTAAAAATGTTAGTCGTGTTTTGCTTTTCACACAAATGCTGATCTAATACTTGAAATTCCTTTGTTTGTTTGACTCATCCATGCACCTATCCAACCTTCTATATATCTTTTTTACATTTTGTTTACAGATTGTGCCTTTAATGAATCTGTTGGATATACATAAGTTTCTGTAAGGTGGGAAAAGGTGAACATTAATCAAATCTAATCATTGATTTTAAAAAAAAAATGTCCAGAATTAATTTTCTTCCATGTTGTGTATACTGCAGCCTTTCTGAAACCAGACAGAGCTTTCATCAGAGACACGCTGCTGCAGACGGCAACCTTAGACAAAATTATGAGAGACTGAGTCACCCAGCCAAACATGGAGGACATGACGGACAAGGCTGAACGCCAGAGGTCCTTGGGTGCCTTTAAGTTGGCCAGGAAGCTCAAGGACTGTACGGTGGAAAAGATGGCCAGAAAAAGAAAAAGAGTGAAAGGCTAAAATCTAAAGTATTGAGAACCACTGCGTCTGTGAGCAGAAGAAGGCACTAGACACGAGTTTGTCATCAAGCTATAAGGACAGGAGAAAGAAACACAGTCAAAGAAACAGATCATTTGAAAACTGAGCACCATAAAGAGACACATGACCAAGTCCCTGGAAGGCAATGGAGGCACTTAAACATGGTCTGGCAGACACAGACTATATGCTCCAGGATAAGAAAGGCCTTGGGGACCAGGATGATAATGAGAGAAAGTGGAAACATAAGAGAAGTTTTAAATCTAAGTCTATTTACAAATGAACATCTGGGGAATCTCAAGGAATAAGAAATCACAAAGCTGGCAGAGCCTCGCAACAATTATACCTTGAGCAGCCTGAAGGTTGCCACGGAGCTCCCAGGTGAGGTGACAAAAACATGGCCAAGAATAATGGGAGTTTTGTATCATGAAAGAAAAAAGAAGTATGAAACAGAGCTCAAGGCAGGAAAATGAACTTGAGAGGGTGATGAAATCAAAGGTAGAAAGTTTGTCACAAGACTGGGAGCTGTGTAAGAAGCCAAGGGCTGTGATTCCATCCACAAATGGAGATTTGAATCCTGCAGAAAACAACTTAAAAGCAGAAGGAAGGTCTTAAACAAAGGAATGGAAGAAAGTTAAACTAAAAACTGAAATATCAAAACTTAAAGATCTGCCTGCCCAATCAAGGCTGAAAATCAAAACTTAAAGATCTGCCTGTCTGATCAAGGCTGAGGAAGAAGAGAGTTGAATCATCCTAAAACAAGCTGCTCAGCTCTTCCTGAAGGTCAGCATGTAAAGCAACAGATAAAAGAAGAAAAATGAGAAGTGTCAGGAGTCCAGTAGGGTCTCAACCTCCCAAACATCACTCTCCTCAGTGGAAAAACAACCGCATCTGTCAGTTTACTTTTACCTGAGAGGCACCTCTTGTGGCTGTACGAATTATGACTGGTGCTTGTAAGAAGCAAAAGTGGAAGATGACATTAAAGCAAAGATTTAGAGAGGGAGATGGTTCAATGCAGCTTTGTTGACATTTTGTCACATCCCTCAGCATCTCATACAGAGCCACAAGGTACCTTTTAGCGTCTGTATGAGATGCACCAGGGTTTCAAGTGCCCTCAATGTAAACCAATTAGTGTTAGATGAGGTGAGGTAGCGTAAAGAGCGTAAAAGTCTGTCCTAACCAAACTGCGGCTGTTTTACAATGTTACCCACATGTTAAAAAGGCTTTTTGGCTGAAAATACTAATGCTAACACGTATCCTGAAACACAGAGGGGCGTGACAAAGCAGCATGTGTATTTGATGACTTGGGATGAGAAACCATCATTGGATGAGTCAAAAAAAAAAAACTTAAAACCTTTTTATGTGGATGTCCAATCAGTGTTGATTAGTAAATGTAGTAAGTTGCAGCAAAAAGTCCTCAGTGTTCCTGTATTGACTGAAAAAGCTGAGTTCTTCTGCTGCAAAATCTGTTGTTCTTCCTGCATCCATTGATGTCACAGTGATGTCACAATAATGTAGCTCCAAGCTGGATGGTATCTTATTTGTCAGGTGGGGACCAGCAGGTCAAGGTTGGTAGGCAGTTGTCACAGACCATGTCAGTCTTGTGTATGGTGGTCCAGGGAAGTGTGCTGGGTCCTCTACTCTTTTTGCTCTACATAAATGACCTGAAAACACCGTGCACCAGCACTTAATGCTGATTTGCAGACGACTCAGGCACACTTGTAATGTGGAGAACTCATCATTTATCGCTTCAATTGACTGCATTTACCATCAACAGTGACTGGATATTCACATAAAAAGTGATGAATTTTCCCTTTAACAGGATGGGTTTCTACCTGAATCACCATCTTTCCTCAACATTAACATAAGTATATTATATGAGTAATTTTGTAAGGCAGTGACAAAAAAACAAAAGTATTTTGCTCTGCAGTTTCTGCAATAATAATAGCATTACCATAGAAATCATGTTAAATGAACAAGTGGTGGTCCAAATGCACACAACAGTCCCACCATCTGAATTGAAAATATAGGATGGGAACATACAATCCCAACATTATTAACACTGTTTAATATTTTTGCTGTTGTTGTTATTTGTTTTTGTTATTATGTTATGAGTGGGGCTTCCTCCCATTTGTTCCACCTTGTAATCACAGACAGGAAGTAAAGAAACATCAGCCGTTTTAGGTCTAGCCTCTCCTTAAAAGGAGTCGTAGTCAGCAAGGTGGCGGTTGCCTTGCTATTCCTGACCTTGTTACTGCTGTTGAGAAGGGTGAACATCAGACCAAGGTGTTGTTTACAGGCGTGCCCGAGCTGGCTGGTGTTTGTGTGTCCAGGTGATCACACATAACTTGTGGCTTTAAGGAGCGAGGGAACATGGTGATGGCTTCCAGATGGTTTAGCTCTGCTGTATTTGTCTGAGGAGAAGCTCTTTTTGTGTAATTTATCTAATATTCAAGTGGTTACTTTCTGTACTTTGTTTTTGTTTATTTTCTTTACTAAGAAACGTTACATTTTGGTCTTATTTTTGATGATTGTTAATTTGTTTACATTTTGTATATATTGTAAACAGCGGCCTCAGTTACAGTCTACTCTGCTGGTGGCGAAAGAAGGCTTTATTTTATCCCTGTGCTAAACCAAATGTGTGGAAATTCTGTATTGCTGGGTTTCTTACTTGTAGCAGGCTGGTTGGGTTATTAGGTGGAAGTTTCACCTTTTCCTCCGGTTTTCCCTTACATGTACTTCTGCTGTGTTTCTAACCTGTATGGCAGCTAGTCTAACACCGAGTGTAAGCATCTGTATTTCTACGCATGCTTTCCTGTGCTTCTCTAACCTGATGTAACCTGTGTTGAGTGTGAGCGACTGTGTGATACACTCTGGTGGTGGTGAAGCACCCTGACCCTCTCCCCTCACTCACCCTCATACTGTGGGCTTCCCTGGCACCCCTGGTAATGAAATCCCTGCAACTGTTTTTAGGATAATAAAACTTATCTTTTTGTAATTAAGAAATTTGTTTTTTAAATAACAGTTTCTTCCATTTTTAACAGGAAAACTACTATAATTAACTGCTTATGAATCTTGAATAAATTCATTCTTGTTGGACGTGAAACACACATCTCTGCTCCTCTTTTTCTCACCAAAGAACTTGTGTATATATTGATTGTATATTCTCTGGGTGAAATTCCCAGCATGGTGTTGTTGTGTTCATGTAGTCTGGGGTTTGTTTAGAGGCCCTGGTAACAATCACACAGAGTCTGATGTTGATGGCAAAAGAACAGGTGAGGAGTGGTACTAACACCAACTTCTTTATCCTCATATGTTTATTCCTTTGCTTTTTTGTTCTTCAGATATTCAGGCCAAGGCTGCGTTAAAAGGCACTATGTCTCCGGCAGTTGAAAAATCCATCCCTGAAGTTCTCTCTATTATGCTCCCTCTGGCACAAACAGACTTCCACCTACGCCTTGCCTCATATCGATGTGCCTGACATTTTAAAATGTTTGACTGACGCTTTCTCACCGCCACAGATTTTGTCTGAAAGGATGAGTCTATGCCAATTTCCCATCTTGTGTCAGGACACGGACACGTGGAATATATTTGGACTCAGAGGCTGGGAAAATAAGGATATATTGTTTATTGAATGACAGAAACAGTTTAAGCTGTTACATTGTCAGATTATGATTTTTCTTAAACTCTACATAGAATCACCTTAGGGCATCTCTTGTAAAATCTATCTTTGCTGAAGTTTGCATTGTTTCATTGAGGTGTATGTACAATCTACCTGACCTGAGTTGACCTGTTACAACTTAAGTCATGAGAAACTGCTCTTTTTCTAGCTGGGCATGTTCCAGTGAATAAAATAAATGTTTTGAGAGGAATAAAATAAGTAAGAACAGACTGAGTAATGACTTCACAGCTACAATATTTGCCCCAGATATTTTAAAAGTAATGGTGTATCAGAATGCAGTTAAATTTAGGCGGTTACAGCAGAAATATCAGATGACTGTCTTTGATCATCTTCTGTCTACACATTAATATAAAATAACAAGAGAGCAAAAGTTTAATCTTGAGAACTCCCAAACCCTTTGATAAAGAAATAAAGGAAAGTACAGCATTAGGCATTTGCTATTTATCACTGCCAGTGCGACTACCATGTTTTTGAAATTAGCATAATGGAGTTGCCATGGGCTGAAAAACACTGGTGTGAATTGATGATCTCTTTCACACTTACAACATTAATTTCTATGTTCGGGTTTTAATGAAAACTAACGGAAAGTACAGCCTCCTTCTTGAACGGATCTGAATTGTGCAAGACAGTTACAGAGAGGATAAAATCTCCTGGTGCATTTTCCTTTTCTCTCATGCAAATACAGCAGCTGACGATGGACAAGTACTTTTGTACTTTGTAAAGAAAGTTCAAGGTCACATTTCTTAATATTTTCTGCATTTTTGCATTTTTTTTTTTTCATTTTTGCATGTGCATACCAAGTTGACCATCCATTTCTATCATGAAATTAGGCATTTCAAGGTACATTAATGACGTTGTCCACAATCTATAATCCAATTATATTATTATTCAGATATTTATGTATTAGGATAAACCCCTTGGGATGTATCACCTCGTTTTTTGAGGGGGTATGTCTTTTGTCTCACAATTGATTGTAATTTCACATGCAAACTGGAAAACTATTGTGTCAAGTGTCATATAAGGAAATACATTGACAGGAGCCCTTGCAGTCAGACAGTAATGTGTAATGTGTTACAAATTTTCATCAGTTATCTATTTTGTTCCTTTATTAGATTAACCGCTAATAGAGCGATGACGGGAAATGAGGGGAGAGATGGGAATGACATCCAGTAAGGGATGCTGGCAAATTTGGATAATTTTTAAAACAAAAAGAATAGTTTATTGTCCTAAAGATGTTGCACTAAAAACAAATGAAAAAAGTTTTAATTAGTTACACAATTTAAAAACAAACAATCAAAGTTATGGATCTCGACTGGATTATACATGTATGAGTTTAGTGAAAGACATTTGCTGGTTCTGTACTTTTTGTACACAGAATTGATCAATATAATAGCAGTTTCTGTGTGTGTGTGTGTGTGTGTGTGTGTGTGTGTGTGTGTGTGTGTGTGTGTGTGTGTGTGTGTGTGTGTGTGCGCGCGCGTGTGTGTGTGTTATTGAGTTTCACCATGGATACAGCACATATATTTTCCAGAGGCTGTGAATCATTCTGTCAGACTAAATGAGCTGTCTGATAATTAGGCTTCCTGCATCATCATGCACTCATTGGTCAGTGGCAGACAGCTCCATCTCTCACATTCCTGTCTCGTTCCCATTCATTCTCAGACGCGTTCATTATTTTTCTATTTCTTTCCCTTTCTATTTTTTTTTTAGGCCAGCTTTTGTCCCACTAAGATGAATCTCAGTTTCCATATGCTCCAGTTAACAGTAATTTAGAAAGCTGACAAGGTCTTGTTATTCTGTACTAAGAAATCATTAACACAATCAGTTTACTTGACATCAATTCTATCTAGTGGTGCCGCTGTTGAGCCAGCAGGTGCATTCATGTCTTTGAAGATACTTATTTAATTAACTAACTTATTTAATTAACTTATTAGTTTAATTATAACATTATAACATTTTCTCTACTAAAGACAATTTTCCAAATATAATATAATACGATTTGACACAATATGATATGATACGATATGCTACATCGTAGGTGTTGTGGTAGTTGCGTTGCGGTGGTTGCATTGCAGTGATTGCGTTACATTACATTGTTTTGTGTTGTGTTGCGTTGCGTTGCAATATGGTACAGTATGATACAATACAATATACTTTATAGTCCTCATAATTTGTCTTGAACAAGACACAAATAGCTGCCTTTACAGTAATAATATGAAAAACAAACAAATTGGTCAGCCAGATAATCAATAGGCTCATTCAAGATGAACTGCACCTCACCTGTAAAGTAAAGCCCAGCAGGAGGTGAAAAAAAACTGCAGTAAAGTGGTACAGTGTCCACATGCCTCCACTTAGTATACAGCAAGTGACCGAAATATTTTCATCCTGTTAGATGATCTGTAGGCTACATGTAGTCTGCAGACCATGTCCAGATAGTTACTTCTGAAGAAATAAAGCATGTGATCATGATCGGTGATGAAGCTGTAGCAGAGAGATTCCCCTACTGTCACATGATCCTTTATTCTTTTTAACTTTGTAACTGCTTGTTTTGATAAGTGACATATAAATAAACTTTATCAACCACACAATATATGCTTGTTAACAGTTTAAGCCTTCATTGCACATTGAGACTAATATATCCAGTGTGAAATATTACAGTTACTCGTGGTGTTTGTTGTCAAAACTAACGAGCCAATCAGAGTCTGTCAGCTCATCGATCAAGTGGCAATCAGGTGTTTACGGTCAGTGAAGAGCAACTGCGGCACCTGGCTCTAAAAAGTGCGGCCACATTGATCTTGTGAGTTATTGTTGCCTACAAGTGCATAATGTCAGAGCAAGCTGGGACACAAGTCGGACACAAATAAAATTGGCATGCGATCGCTGGTGATCAATTCTGTGCAGACCTGGCTCAACTCAGACCCCCCTATTGTTACGAACTCCCTACCTTCTCTCTCTTTTTCTCTCCTGTCCCTCAGGGGGTCCTGATCAAGTGATTGGTAGGTGTCCCTGTCCCCCTCTATTTAAGACAGTTATAGAGGGAACTCTCTCTCTCTCTCAGATGATGCTCCTTATCTTAATGCTTAATTTGTATTCGGATACGTTTTTTGAAATTAGTAGTCAAGTTTTCATGGGCTCTGTTTGTTAATTTAGTTTGACTCTTCTGGCAGTTAAAGAAGAAACTTCTTGTTCCTATGACCTATTGTGTGGCTAGCTCAGACTTCATTTAGTTCTTTTTTGCCAGGCCTTCTGACTCCCATAGATTTGGTTAAATTATTATATTATTTGTAAAATAAAATCCTTGTTTGCCTTGGAACTAAATCCTCTTTGTATGTTTCTGGTCACATGGTTAAGCCTAATGTTTTGTTGTGGCTGTAACATCATTAAGATTCAGAACTGTTTGCTATGAGAGCATTATTATTTGCAATGAGTTCTGGGTAAGTGGGAGCATAAAATTTGATTTGTTGGTCGTGGAACTGTTTCACAGTAATTGATTAAAATTGCATCTCAAGTGGCCGTCCTGCTGGAAGCAATATCTTAGACTTCATACATCCATCTACAAACAAATCATCTCTCGCTCGTCCTTCTACAAGCAAGGAGAGTTACATAAATCAACCTTCATAGATAACAAGGATACACACATTTTCTTAAAAGTAAACATAAAAGTCTTTCAGTTGTGAGAGGGCTACATCATATGCACATTTTCTTTCTAAAGGCAAACAACATCCATGTTCACACCCTTGTTGCTTCTCTATTAAGACTCAGAGAGAGAGGCAAACACAAAAGTAGCAGTGTGATGACAAATCTGAGAAATGCATGGCCAAAAGATTACTTAGTTTGGCATTTACTTGCTTATATTCTAATTGGAAGTGGCAGTCAGATTACCCTCTGTCCTAAATTAGTCCAATAGAGCTCTACGAAAAACCCCACATGAAAAGATATTCAGCCGGCAGAAAGTCTGACCTCAGCTTGATGGAACTACTCTCTATCAATCTAATAATCACTTTAGGATTCAGGCTGCAATGCCACAACAGGCAGAAACGTCAAGGCTGTTAAAGACATTCTGACTGTGCTGTAGTTCTAAACTTCAAATACAGTTCTTTGCTCAATAGTTCGGCAACAAACAACAATTTTCTGAGTTTAGTTTAAATTAGTGAACACTCGCTGCTATCCACTGTAGACAGGAACTGCTCCTGCCTAATTTTGTGTGGATAATTAATGTGACTGGGAGAGAACACAAGGCAATTTCTCAAAGGGAGGAAAGTCTTTGAGAAACCATTTAACTCTTCGTTTTCTGCGTAACTAAAATTCTTCATTTAACTAACAGTTTTAAAAGCATAATTAACAGGAACTAATTTGCATTTGGAAAATATGGAGAAATATTCAAGAACATTTAAAAACTTTCTGCTGCTGATTCTGAAGTCTCACAATATGCACCTCAGAATTACCCAAAGTAATAATGTTTCAATAGAATAAACAAAATGAACATGTTACATTAAAGAAATTAGACTAAATAAATATCACACTTAATGCAGGTGTTGCTTTGATTAATGATAAGAGAAAAAGTATACCACTCAGTCTACTTGGCACCATTTTGTATTGAATATCTGCATGCCTTAAAATTACTGCATGATTTTCTGATTTTCAGTCAGGCTTTGAAAGTGAATTCAGTCAAAGTAACATTTAAGAATGAGGTGGGGTTTTTTTTTTTTTTACCAGTCTTGACAAATGTGTGATTTTAATTTTTTTTAAAAATCTCTTACCTCAAACAAAACACTATGATTATGACACCCTGTGCCGGTCGGAAGTGAAAAATTGGGTGACAGTAGTTTGAAAAACAAATGAAAAAAAAGTGACTCAACCTGAATATGGCTGAATAACACAGAAAACCACCATGAACTTCAAATAATGCAGCATCTAAATCTAAAAAACATAAAAAACGTATTGAGTAACTTTATACGTAAAAGAAAGAGAGCTGTGGTCTGTGAGGGAAAATTATATTAAAGTTAATTATGATGAAGAGTTATTTACAAATTTATATATTAATGTAGGTTTGAAGGGAGAGACTAAAAAAAGAGCATCACTCAATGTGTCATGGTCACAGGTATTTGTCATTAATTGACCTTTTTCACAGCAGCCATATCGATATGAAATACTGTCATTGGTAAACACAGGTCTTACTCATTATAGTAATTAAGGTCCCATTCCATTTTGTGTAGCAGAGCCTTTCCAGTGAGCACAAAAGCAGCACCCTGACTCTGTTTGACCTACTGGTTTTCCATGCTATTTCATATCCATAGAGTGCTGCAGCAATTCAGTCATAAAACCCAGAAATGAGTTAACATATTAGTGCTGGAAGTCAGTGGTTCTTTGAATGGGTTTTTGGTTAGATGCCTGAAATAAGGTCTGTGGTGAACACAAGCTTAAGAGATTTTCATATTTGGTTCATTGACAAAATAAAAGAACTGTACATGGCTGAGCCTACAGAAGTTGTTGGGGATGTTGAATATCATCATGCTGAAGACTATTTATTTAATGGTGCTGATGTTCAGTCACACTACTGTGGTGTTCATTTATAGGCTAATGATATAACTGTACTTCTAGGGATTGCATTTATGCTTCTAAAATCATAAAACTGGTGTTGATTTATGAAGATCATCACACTGAACAAAACATGTGTCTACTGTACCGTACTTTTCTTCACCACAGAGCTTATTTTCTACAATCATCCATAATCCATTGAAAAAAATCCCATTAGTGTTTTGTGGAGAGAACCAGAGTGCCGCTAACATCGGGGTTTTCCTCCAAAAACATTTCATCCCTGCAGCACTCTATATGGCTGCCATGAAAAGGGTTCATTGTTTGCCAAACTTCAAGTAGGAGAGTTTTACATGAGCCTGTCAGAAGGCGGGCTCCGGAGAGAGAGCAGAAGAAGAGAAGAGGGCGGCATGCTGCAGAATAGCCAGTAACTCTTTTGCGAAAGTGTCTTGTTAACCTAATTGAACTGAAATAAATGCTGAGTTCAGTGCACAGTTGGCAAGCCAAGAAGAGGGCTGAAACTGGAACTGGAACAATAAATGGACTGAAGCCATTATTTTATTATTATCTCTGTGTTAAGCAACTCAAAATGATCACCATGATAAAGGTGATTTTGACAGACATGGTATAGTGTGCATCCAACAGATAACACTCTCTGTCAGACTTTACACAGTCCTAACAACAGTAGTTACTGCTGTGCCTGATTGCTTTCAAATGTACCTTGTCTGATGAAGATCATTCTGGATTAAATGTAGTGGGTTATAATACAATGGCTCATCTGTAGTCTGCTCTATTCTGCATTATTGCGCTGAAGAAATAAAAAGAACTGATTTTATTATCGTTAGCTTTTCAATATGATCAAACACTAGTGATATTTTGTGTAGTAGTTCTTTTCTCTCAAACTAATCAGCACATGAACATAAACGGACATACACTTTTTTTTGTTGTTTGTTTGATCTCAGTCTTCTTGGCCTCCACAAGTGGAAAAAATGACAGTAAATGGAGGGGATGAAAGAGAGTTGTCAAGTCTGTGACACATGGGATGAAGCAGCAGCCAGAAAACACATTTCTCGCTCAGTGCCAGCGTGCCCATACTGAAGCCTCCATTTGACAGAAGTGATGCTGCCAACATCCATATTCATTATCACCATGGCTGCCACAGTATTGCTGTGTTAATGATTCATTAATGGGCTCATTGCTTGAATAACAGCCTTTATAAGTACTGTACATTACCATTACACTGTAAATATGGAAAGTAGATACACATTAGTGTAAAAGAGGGAAGGTAGTTTGCTGAGATGCAGTGTATGGGTGCATTTTGATGTTGATGTTCATGACTGAGTGAACTGACCAGGAAGTATATTAAATTAAATGATAAAAATGGATTTGATAATAATATGCATATGTAAAAAGCAGTAAAAAAGTATATGTAAAAAGTAAGCAAGAGAACCAGATTTATTTCACTTAGTTCTTCAAACTGTTTCTGCACATGGGAACTAAGGTTTACTTATATTGTATCTCTTCTTGGCCAGACTTACTTAAAATATAACCACATTGGTTTAATTACACCTAAATATATTGCTGTAAATCCAGCCTGTGAGCATCTAAAGATTTGCCTCATAAGTCTTATTCCTAACAAAAGTAAAGGTGATTAATGATATGATTAGGAAGGTGAATCTATGTGAAACCTCGGGGCTTAATAAGGCTGTCCTACCCACTTGTCTTTGTCTCAGACATTGTTTTTATAAGAGAACTCAAAATTAATTTAATTTAATTTAATTTAATTTAATTATGACTCATTGACTCCCCTGTTATATGTCTTTTTGCAAATGCAAGTAATCTAGTATCACTATGGTTTTTATTTAGCAGTATTTGTCTAAAACCTAAACACTTGTGTTGTTAAAATTCTTATAGGGTGTAATAACATATGTGCCTGGTCAAATATGGAGAAAAGATACTTTGTGAGGACGTATCATGTATACATGGGTCAGTTTACATTTTCCAACTTGTGAGTACACCACCTGATTTTCAATAGCAGCATCCCAGAGTTCTGATCTGAAGTCGTGGTCATGGTCAGCACACTTTTGGAACTATCTTTATTTTAAATAATGGAGTCATGGTTCACCACAGGCAAACTGAGATACAATGGCCAATCAGCTACCCAACTCACAGGTCCTCCCTGTCAAAATGTCAGTGTAAGCAGTCTGTCTAATGGACTACTGACTTCAAAACATGTTTCCGCACTGCTGCCTTGTCAGTTTGTTCATAATCCACCCAGTGCACACAGCATGCAGTAACACTCTTGATCTTTGACTTTAACAGCACTAACACTCCTGATCTGCCCCGGTCTTTGACTTTTCTAAGAATCTTTTGACTCTGTTGCTCATTGTATGCTGATAATGTATTCAGGAGGAATTTCATTAATGGCAATGCTTGAACAGACAGTTATATATATTCACTTTTGAACAAAATTTTGGGACTTTTGCTTCTGAAACCTTGGCTGCCTGACATAACTCCAGTGTCTTTGTCCATGTATGCTGCAGCCATCTTGAATTTTGATACAAATTATGAGTATTTTCTTTTATGTTGTCATAAAGTCACCCCCACAGCCTGTCAAATTACTATATCCCCTATGATAGGGTTCCACTTAAGGATTATATGTGGATTCAAAGGATGAAAATGACCAACAGAAATGCTAGCACAACGTGAACACACACATCCACATGCAGTGGAGTTTTGTACTGGCAAAACATGGCAGACATTCAAGGGAACTAACACAAAGAGTCTGACAGTTCTCCTGGATGTCTTTGAGGACATTAAAAGGATAAATAATTTAAAAAGTCAACATCCAGACTTCCTTATGTTGTGTGTGATTATTCCAAATGGGTTTGAGGCTCAAACATTCTTACATTTCTTCTTAAAATTCACCAGAAGAAAGAGATATGTATTCTGAATTGGGGCTGCACTTCTATTTTGTCAGGTTTTGTCATGATTGTTGTACACAAGAAAATTTCAATTAGCTGAACAGAAAAAATGTTCTATGAGGAATACAGTGTACTTTGTATAACAATCTACAAAACCTCTGAGATAGACATGTGCAACTTGTCATATGAATTTATTTAATCTCTACAGTGAAATCATTCCTTTACCAATTTTCTTCTGGAAGCAAAAAAGGGACCTCCCATGTTTTGTGTCTCACCGAGGTCTCAACAAACACAGGACAGTCTGTTCCCTCGACTGGTCAGACACACACATCCTGCATCTGTGGTTTTGTGCAGTCTGAGAGGAAAAGATAGTGGTTATGAAAAATGGTGGCAAGAGGAAGAAAAAACTAACAAAGATTTATCAAAAACTGTCTCATATTGACATGCTACCTCTCAATAATGGGCTGACGTTTCCATCATATATATATATTACTGTAAACTACATGATAATGGGCCAGTGTCAGTCTTCCTTTTATTCTGTTTTCAGTGATAGAATATGCCACATCTTGTAATGACTTGATAACAGAATCCATCTTTCCCTCTTTTTCCACAACACACTAAAGGCAGCAGCAGCTACACTCTGATAGTGAACAGGACACCAATATGTGAATGGTAAACAAGCTTCATATGAACATGAAATCCTGGGGGATTCTTTGGCAAGCACCTGCTCCTTCTTAGATAAACAGCAGTGAATCCAGAACAGGAGGGGATGTAGACTGTGGGGGAGGAGAGGATGAATAGGAAGGGATGTATGCTCTCCATATAGTGCTCTATCATTCAACAATGACAGTTTGTGGGATGTCTGATGTAAAATGGATTGGAGAATGAATAGAGCTCAGCTTCAGATATTTGTTCCCTGAATGGCTGCAGTGAGAGGCCAATGAGGTGACTGTTGTCTAATCTTTCTGCTGGGTTCCCCCTAAAATTGTAGTACTCAATTTTCCTGCAAAGTTGTTGTAACTATATATTGGGTAGTTCTTACTTTTCCATCCGCCTTCTCAGGTGACTCAAGATGCATGTTGTGAACCAGGATGCTGACCTCATGACCTCTCCCATAGATGGGAAACGACCTTGCAGACTTGAGTAGATGAGCTGACTACCGCAGACCCAAACCTAAACTATAGAATAATCCTTATGGGAAACTGCACACCACCAAAGTAGGGATGCACCTGAATGCAAATACGTTATTTTGGAAAGAATTATGAAAAAGAATTATGTGATGGAAACAGACATTTCTCCTACCTGAAGTTGCTGATTTTT
The DNA here is from genome assembly GCF_056507025.1 of Lutjanus erythropterus. Taxonomy (NCBI): domain Eukaryota; kingdom Metazoa; phylum Chordata; class Actinopteri; order Lutjaniformes; family Lutjanidae; genus Lutjanus; species Lutjanus erythropterus. The sequence goes on from NC_139317.1 coordinate 23,192,810, forward strand.
ATTCAGAATAAGTTAGGTCAATAATTACCATGGTGGAGCTCAGAAAGAGTGCATCTACCCGAATTAATCACTGATTTAATATAACAAGATTATTCCCATGACGTGCTGCTAGCCACCGGCTCGCCAAAACTTGGGAACACATTCCCACTACTATCCCGAGGACAATCCATGGGAGCTTCATTCCTCTCACTGGGGGAAAAAACAAAACCAGCACCACAAGGGCAGAAAACCAAAGCAGGCCCAGGTGTCCAGCCCTGGTTGGTAAGTTTCATTAATTTGAAACTTGACTGATAGCTGTCAGTGTCAGTGTGTATCAAGACACAGTGGGCCTCAGTGGGTGCTATTACAACACTGCAGGCTCCAGATAGGAGCTCTTGGGTGTATATGCCTGCATATAAATCCTCCACTGTCTGCCATCTTATTTTTACTGACCTCCTCAACACTACATTCACCACTGTCTCCAATGACTGTGAGAGCTGCAGCTGTCCCAGCCTTAAAGTCAAAGACCTAGAAAGAAGAATATGCAGACAAGCAGTAAGACAGTTGAAATCAAGCAAATTACAAGTGAGTTATCAGTCATTAAAAGATCTATCACAACATTATAATAACAAGGTGAAGGGGGCTTGAGGCCAGTATTTTTCACAGCTAATTTCTGTTAACCAGCATAATCCTTGCACTTTATTTAGTACCATTAATAACCTTTGTCAATCCCCATGAAACATCTGCGACTGCCTCATGCCCAGCAGAGTGTGAAAAGTTTCTCATTTTCTTTATAGAAAAAATAAAAACCACGAGAGCACATTTAACTCTCTCTGCATCAACTGTAGATATTTCTGGCCCTCACTTGGAACTAATGAACTGTTTTAATCCCATATATTTACAGGACCCCCTCAACGCTGTGTCATATATGAGCATGTCATCCTGCCCACTTGACCCTCTCCCCACCAAACTTTTGAAAGAAACAATGGATGCTTTCGCACCTCATTTACTCAATATTATAAATAGTTCCCTTTCCTCTGGATGTGTTCCTGACCTCTTTAAGATGGCACATGTTCAGTCACTTCTTAAAGGGCCCACATTAGATGCGACTGACCTAAATAACCTTAGGCCAATTTCTAAACTACCTTTCACTTCAATGATATTGGAAAAAGTGGTTTTAATGAACTAGTGACTTTTGAAAGTTACACAGCACAGAAACAGCTCTTCTTCACGTGACAAATGACTTGCTGCCAAAAAGAAATGTTTTGTCTCCATCCAAGATTTTAAATCAACAACAGCTGATATCACTTGTGGACTACCCCAGGGATCGATTCTGGGACCAGTTTTATTCTCACTGTACATTCAGCAACACAACGTCTCCTTTCACTGTTATGCCGATGATACATAGTTATACCTTTCATTTAAACCACATGAACTGGACAGTCTCACCATACTTCATTCCTGTTTATCCAGTGTCAAGAACTGGGTGGCAACTAATTTCCTACAGTTCAACAGCAGTAAAACATAGGTTTTGATCTTAGTCCAGAACATCACAAATTACAGATACAGTCCTCTCTCGGTTCACTCTCCAACAATGTAAGATCTGTAGCAAAGAACCTTGGAGTAACCTTTGAACAGCACACCAGGAAAATCACCCAATCTTGTTTTTACCAGTTAAGAAACATCTCCAAGATTAGACACATGCTCAGTTTTAATGACAGAAAAAGTCATACATGCTTTTTCATCATCATGCTTGGACTACTGTAACTGTCTTTTTATCTGCTTAAATTCATACTCGGTCTCACAACTACAACTCATCCTGAACTCAGCAGCGGATTATTTACAAAATCTAGAAAGTTTTATCATATAAATTTAGAATACATTTTAAAATTTAATTAATTATGTACACGGCCATCCATTAAGGACCTTTTAAGTCTGTACACTCCTGCTAGGCCCTTGAGATCAGCCGATCAAAACCTTTTGGCTGTTTGCCAGACCAGAAGGGTGACCGTGCATTTTCATTGGTGGCCCCTCCACTCTGGAACAGCGTCCCCCTCATGTGACATCAGCAGACTCCACTGCAGCTTTCACTTCTTAAAACTCACTTACATATGCTGGCCAACAATTAATAATGTTTTACCATTTTATTGTTTTAATATTTTGAAAATGTTTTGCTTGTATGGACTTTGCACTTTCAGCTGCTCTAAATGCTCTTTTAAATGTTTGATCTTTTATGCTCCTGATTCTGTATTTAAGGTGGCAGGAATTTTTTATTTTTATTTTAGTTCTTTAAATATTTTATTATGGACAGCACTTTGTCCTTAAGCTTCATTAAGTGCGATATGAATTAAATTATTAGAATTAATTGAACAATGTTTTTATATAATTGTATATCTTTACTGTGAGTTTCTGTTTCCAATAGAGGACAGAATCGTTCATTTTATAACATTTCCTTTTCCAAGTTTTTGATTAGTTTAGCTAAAACTAAAAAGAGTTAGAAAGATGAAAAGGATGAGGATGCGGAAGTACATATGATAATTAATCATATGCCAATTTAAAATCATTTTGATGCCTTATAGGCACAATCATTTTTTAGACAGTAAAATATGTTTTGTTGAACAGCTGTTTCATTGTTCTCATCAAACTCATCCATCCTGTTCCAACAATCACTAACTCTGATTGTTTGGTAAATTCACCACACTTGATGTAAAAAATACTGGGAGCAAGAGGAAGGTCACACATCAGAGAAGCAGCACGTACAGCTAGAACATAATATTTTCACATCTAACACAGTGAATAAAGAATTTATTTCAACCAAACCAGAGTGGGTGATTGCTGGAGCAGCAGAAAGACAACCCAAGGTGTTTTTGGTGAGTTTTATTATGTTTCTGTCAAATTTTTGTCTTCTGATAATAAAACTGATGTTTCTGTTAATGAAGTTGGGATGAGTTTGGCAAGAGCAAAACATATCTTACTGTTTAAAAAAAAGGTCTATCTCTGTAGCATTCCTGTCCATAATGTTATCAAACATCATAACATGAATAACACTCATTTATTCACCAATATCCTACGTTTTTTCTTAAATTTGTTTTTGAGAAAGTCCTAAGAAAAGTTGAAGTCAGATTCATGACAGTGCTCTTAAATCAGAGAATTGTTCGCACCATTGTCCTTGTAAGAGTCGGTTTCTAATTAGCACCGGTAAATGTGTGTGTGTATATATAGGCATAAAAAATATAGAAAATCATATAGATATAAAATAATGCTAATACTGTGAATATTGTATTCAGAGAAGAGCACATGGTTTAATAGTTTGATCTAAAATCTGGCAAAAAAATAAGTGTCATGTCAAAACACAGAAGAGACGCTGACTGTTGGAGGGAAAAAGCCAGTTATCTGAGCTGGACAAATGCATCAGGGCCATTTTTGGAGAGGCAGCAGTTTCTGATGTGCCATCAGCTAAGCAGTTGCTTCTTTTCTCAGAATCAGAAGGTAAGCTGATTGTTCAGAATTAATGCAATTTGAAGGTACTTTTTATCTAAAAGCTGTAGCATGTAAAGATCAGTATAGATCAAACATTGCATAACTGGGACCCCCCCCAAATAAAAGGTCACTACAGTTGTTTGATTTATATTTATTTATATCATTTATTTATCAATGAACTCCAACTGAGACATACACCCTGTCAGGCACAGCCCAGTACCTCAGAGCCAGTACCATCCAGTCAGCACTCAAATGTGTGTAAGTGTGATTTGAGTACTCATAGATTCTGTTCTTACCTGAGGACAATGTGGATTTTAAGAAGAAATTTCCCCTTAAGAATGGTCGGTGAATGAGGCCCAAATCTGAGGTCAGTGGCAAAAACAAACACTTTTAGTGCGCACTTTGCCATAAGGATTGCATTGTAGTGTAGCAACTGCAGCAGTTTTGCTCAATACTGAACCAATTTTGAAAGATTTGTCCCCATTAGTCACTTAGACACACTCTCTCACTCTCTTTCTCTGCCTCACGCACACACAGACACAGGAATTTGAGTTAGAATAAGAAAGCTTTAATTTTAAAAAGTTATTGAGTCATTTTGATTTAATGCAAATCAATTTGGCAAAATAGGCCTATGTGTAGAAATCAAGGACATCTTTGCCATAATGCCAGTACTATTAACAATATTTCAACTGTGATGGCACCACCTGGAAAAATCTTTGCGACGCTATATTATGTGCAATAAAATCCGCACTGTGTGACAACACCATTATTGAGTCTTGACAACAACTGGGACCATACTATCAGGTAATAAAGCAAATAACAGTTTTCCTTCCGAGCCTGCAGATGAAGGCTGAAGATGGCTCTTATCACAGTCTGGTGCTGAACACTGTGGTGGCAGATGAGCAGTCTTCTGTTCAGTTGTCTTTTAAATGTGTTTTTGTTTTTCTCCAGAAAGATTTAATCTGTGACAGCTATAATCTGATTTTGTGTTAGCATGGTAAATAAAGTGATTTTTCCAAACAGACAGATTTAATAAGTGCTCATTATTAAGCTTGACAGTAGTCCTGAGGCTGAAGATATAAATTTGACGGTGTGTTTGTTACATTGATTCTGCTTTTGATCTTTTCATGTGGTCTTTAAAACGTGAGATAAACCTTTCTGTGTCTACCACTTCAATACATTTTACATGCAGAGCTGCCTGGGAACTGGTGTGTGTGTGTGTGTGTGTGTGTGTGTGTGTGTGTGTGTGTGTGTGTGTGTGTGTGTGTGTACCTTTCTGAAAGGGATACATTTAGTATCAAACATTCAAACATTGTAAACATACTGTAGGTAGTATTCATATGTACATTGTTTAGTACATAATACATATCCCATTCAATTTATTTTGGTGATTTTATCACATTTCAATTCATACATAAATTAGTGTTGACTAAATGGATTATAAATGTATATTTATATGTATATCACTGATTTTTTTGTACCAACTGTGACTCTACTTTAGCCACTCTAGTGATGAGGCTCTTCAAATGTCAGTTTACATAGACATTCATGTTCAGCATAAATCATAGGGACTTTTTTTTTAATCCTCTGACATTTCATCTAATGCCACCATGCAGTCAGTTTTTAAATTTGTACAATACTTTGGTTTATGACTAAACACCTAAAAACTAATGATATTCCCATCAGCTTCAGCCATATTGAACATTTATTCCCAATTAATAATTGTTAGCATGATAACAGTTATGTCATTGACCATTCGTGCCCATTATTCTTAAACCCCAATAGTTCAAAAAATATCCAACTGGACTGAAAGCCCAATTGTTTGACAGCCCATTATCCCCAAAATGCCCACCCAAACCATCCCCAAATGCCAGTTGCTCCAAATTTACATACCTAATATAACTGAAGTAACTAACATATTTATATTGACTCAAACAAATAGCAAATGGCCATTGCTCCAAAGGTCCATTGCTCCATTGCCCATTGAAAGTATGTTTGGTGCCAAAACCTAACCAAAGGACTGTTTCACAATTTTGACCATGTATTTATTGCTGTTACCAAGACAACGAACATCTGCACATCAAAATACATAAAGACATCAAGGACAAAAACTCCAGGGAGAGTAAGAGTGTGTATTTTCAGAACAACAGACCTTTGGAGCTGTGGGCATTTGTTTCCAGGATTTTTTTTCCAGTATTGAGCTGTCGGACAAATGGGCTTTCGGTCTAATGGAACATTTTTAAGACTGTTGAGGTTTTGGAATAATGGGCTGCTGAAACAATGGACAATCCCCCATGACTACATGCCAAATTAAGAAGCTGAACATGGTATAAACATTAGGCTTTTGATTGGGAGAATGTCTGCAAATAGACTTCACCTATAGGTCCAAGTACAGCCTCACAGAGCCATTTGCATTTAAGCTCTTAGTAAGAAGAAGAGATCACCCTCTTTTCAAATGAGAACTGTAAGCGGGAAAACAAATTACAAATTAGTATTGTTTGTAATTTGTTTTTCCACTTACAGTTCACATTTGAAAAGAGGATGTTCTCTTCCTTCACAAATTTCTCCATCAGGTTTCTTTTACTTCTTTTTCACATTTTTTCTCTCTTTTTTAAAGGACTTTTTACTTGTCTTCTCAGGCCAGAGTTACTGAGGCTTTATGCCTGTTTTTCAGGCACAGATGTGACACATTCTACTCAATACACATGTGCTCGCTTTAGCAAACAGAAGCTGGAGTTGCAGCTTGCGTGTCATTTGTAAGTGTTTGCAAGGTGCTCCCCTCTCCTACGCATTTAAGGGAGGATCGCAAATAATAGATGTGTTTACAGAGGATGATTATGCATTCTGCTGGATCTACCGAGTTCACACTACTTGTGACTGTCAGGTTGGTGGGGAAATTTCTCCACCTCTGAAAAGGAGGCGTAAACACGACACAGATGGGATTTCATGATCCACAGGGAAGGTTGTAGGCCTACAAATTTACATTAAATATAGGCCTATATATGACTACAACCTGCCAATTAAACTCTAAACTAAACTTTTCTTTGTCTGGCTCCACTTTTACTTGCTGCTCTCTCTCTCTCTCAATTTCAATTTAAACTTAATTGGCTTTATTGGCACAACATTTTGGATCAAACATGTTGCCAAAGCAAAACATATATACACAATATATAAAATAGAATATACAGTAAATAATAAAATTGAATAAAAGAAAAAACAAGAAAAGAGTAACAAAAGTGCCTTACAATTCCATCTATCAAGATAATCACGTCCTGTGTTCTTTTCTGAGCCTAGTGATCTGATGGAAATCCTGTCTATCAGCTCTCCTTCACTGGCAGAGTAGAGGTTCAATATCAGACCAGTCCAGGAGCTGACTGTGTAATGAGCTGCCATTTAAAGTGACAATTCACTCAAAATCCAAAATACATATTTTTCTTTTTACCCATAGTGCTAGAAAGTAGGAACTAGGAGGAACGACTTTCTTAGTTAAGAGAAAGTAGTCCTAGATTCTACCGCATACAGAAAGTAGTTCCTACATGAAACTGCTCACAAGGTATGTGGATTACCTTGAGTAACCAGGTGCTGCTTTGAGAATTTTTCAAAAACATTTTTTTTTTTTTTTTTTTTTTTTTTTTTTTTGCTGCTTTGAGCAACACAAGCTGAGTGCCATTTTGTCCCATTGTATTGGAGAGAAGGTAGACATCTCTATGCCTGATATCTCCAAAATTCTGCATATAACACTAAAATAATCTAGATGGATAAAATAGCTCTACAGGGCAGAAATAAATATGTATTTTTGATTTTGGGGTGAACTGTCCCTTTAAGAAAATCAGACACAAAATACACCCAGATTGCCATCGCAAACTTAATGAAAACCAGAGGGCACGAATGTGCTCTCCATTTTCTGTGATATTAGACTACACACATAATCTTTACTGCACTTGAATGATTGCTTTAGTGTTTTATTTTTCCATTGGCTGGAATTCAGAAGAAAATACTGTTATACATCAAAATTATGCGCCACATCCAACACAGTAATTCTGAAGGCACAAATGTTAGTCTGGCTCTCTGATTGCTCTAGAATTATTCCGTTAAAATGTGTTGATGTTGTTTTCATGGTGATGGTGGTTGAAGGACAGCTTATTAAGCAGTTAATAAACTCTGCATTTTTGAGGTAAATAAAGCCGCAGAGGAGAAATTTAGTACCATAACAGTAACAGGCAGCCCTTTCAGCCACAATTTTCACTTTTTTCTTCACTCAGTGGCTCATTGTCATTCACTGCATGTTACTCAGCAGGGTTTGACGCACACATGGATGACGTCACACAAAAAAACATTTCACTGCCCAATCAACAGGAGCAAATAAATAAGAGAAAGTCAGCAGCTCTGCAGAGAGGGCAATCACAAAGGAGACTCTGACTTAAACTAGCCAAGCACTGTCATCTGTTTTTTGTGAATTGAGCTTTGAATTGGTCATACAAGACAGGCATGTGCAATTCCTACCTGATTTACTGTTTAGTGTTTGGAGAACAGTGCAATGTGCAGTGTTGGAAACACTGTTTTCTCTCCTCTCCTGTCAGACCTCTTAACCTGACATGATGGCACTGGTCTGGATGGTGTCTGTATGGAAATGAATATTCAGAAACTGAACAACTCAAGGAAAGGTAAACACCTCCTGCTGTTTCATTCAAATAATCAGAAAGATACACTCTATTTATGATTGAGCATGTTTTGGCTTCGCAGCCGGCAGTCAAGGAAAAGTATCATCTCACTGTAAAACTTTACCAAAATGAAAAATGAGTCATAGTTCATGATGTGAGATGGTCAGGGATGTACCTGTACACGGAGATGAAAGTACTAGACATCGCTTTAGGTGATTTTTTTTTTTCAGCTTTCACAAGATCTTATTATTGCAGTTACACAACAGTAATTTTTATCACTATTTTGTCTGGAGTGGAGCGAACCGGGCAGGGTCGGGTTTTAGAGACAGTTCAATATACGACTGTGGAGCAGTGGTGACCTCTACAAGCATAGATACAATAGTCATCTCAAATTATGTGCTTCTGGGAGCTAAGAGTAGAATTGTTTTTATTCCAGTGAACCAACAACACTGTGCATCAGCAGATCTCACAGATATCAAGGACTAAAAACACACTGAACATATTCTTCTCTGATCTGTGCTACTATTCTCTCATGCTTCTCTCTCTCTTGTTTTTCTGCCAAGATAACTGCAGTGTGTTGTGTTGCTCACGAAACACTTGCTCACAAGTTCAAATCCCATACCAACAAATAACTTATTGGAGCTATTACTATAGAAAAGAACATTTTATCATCGTTTCACAGTAGTCTTGGGCAGTATAAAGGTATCACTGTATACCAGAATTAAGAATTCCGATGGTATGATTCTCAATACTGTCAAAAAAATGGATGCTCCTCTTTGTAGCGCACAGTACACGCCACCAGAGGTCTTAGCTTAGAAACATTGCGTCTCAAGAATATAATTACACAACAAACTAGTAAAAAAAGAAAACAATCCTCTGGTAAAATCCAATAGTAAAGGTAAGCTAGCAAACACTGCAGACTACTGATTGGTCGGAGTAGTAGTATAAGAGAGAGTGAGTAGCAGACTGATTACTGTTAATTGTGACAGAGAGTGACGATGAACGTGTGCTGAGTGGAGGAAAAGGTGAGAAGGGAAGTTGTCGGCCTGGCAGTAAATGTACTGTTTAGGTTTGAGTTTGTCAGTAAATAAAGGCTTGCAGCTTCTCAACACCAAAGTAATGCTGAGTGTGTGTGTCACTGCAGGAAAGGCATCGCTATGATGATCACCTCTGCATCCACTGAGGGAGTATTGTGTACGGTGGAGTAGATTTGAGTTGAGCCGTTTTACACAGGTTTTTTTTTTTGTTTTTACAAATAACTTCATAATACCATAAACCTCAGTAAAATGTCAGGAAGGTATGAAAAAATTGATACAGCTTAAACATTATTGCTGGAAGAAAAAAAAACATATAACAACAAAGTCAGTGAGATGATGAAATGGCAGTGTTTATTCAGCCAAATGCCAAATGGCAGCTGAGATAGGCTGCAGAAATAAGTTCATATTTTGGTCCTAAATCAAACGTAATTAAAATGTTGAAATGATTGAAATTTTGCAGTGTCTCTTCTTGTCAGTGTTACACTGTAGACACTGACCACAAGACTCCAAAGAACTTTAAGTGACAGTATGATGCACAACTTGAAATACCTTGAAATCTGAACATGACAGATTGCATTCATTTCAGGTCAGTGGGGAGCACCTGGCTTCAGAATAAAGCTGCCGTGCTGCTGACAGCAAGGCCACCAAAGGATTGTGTGACGGTGTGTAAGATGCTGCCACTGGCAAAAAAAATGAAGGTCAAATCAATGGCTCTGGCCTTTCCGGCAGTTGAACAGCCTTAAGGAGTAGTTTGGATTATTTAATATGGGGTTGTAAGACGTATTTATCAATAGTCAGTGTATTACCTGCAATAGATTGGTATGCCTCCAGTTTTGAGAAGCAGAAAGGGGCAGCAGCGCCGTAGCTAAGCAATGAACAAAAGGTACACTATATTGTGAATAGTTTCATTTCTTTAACTTGCTGTCAGACAGCCTTTCTTATAGGAATCCGTTGGTATAAAAGCCAAATATCACTTTCTCCAAACCAACCAAACTGTTTTTGTGTGACTTTAATGAATCCAAACTGTCCTTCTAAATCACTGAAGTCCAACAATAAAACGAACAAACATCCCAATCAAGGCAGACTCCTGTATTCTGTATGGTAAAATTAATAATTTTGCTTTTTGAGCATGGCTGGTTTGGGGAGAGCAACATTTGGCTTCTATAACAGCATTACCCATCAGAAAAGGTTGTCTGACAGCAAGGTAAAGAAGTGAAAATATTCTAAATATAGCATCAACTGTGGGCAATACTCTAACTACTGATAAGTACCTCATACAAATACTCCAAACTATCCCTTTAAAGATTTATAGTTTTTATAGTTATATATTGTTGTTTTGTAGTTATATATTAAAGAAATGAAACACACACACACAAACACACACACACACACACACACACACACACACACACACACACACACACGGCACAAGAATCACAGTATTTTTCTTTGTATAACACACATATGCAGACACTTATATTCATTCATTCATTTAGTCTGAAGCTATAAGGCTCAGTGCACAGCAGTACCAAAGCAGGATTTCCAAGATTTGGTCACTTTTTCCATGTCTGACAACCTAAAGGAGAATGAGACCCCTGTTGTATGAGATTGATTGCAGAGAGGTAAATTAGCTGAATTCAATGGCAATACTGTGAAAAACAGTAAAAGTAAAAAAGATCTTCAATGATATTCAATACGCAGGCCTTTTAAATGAAAGAGCAGTTATGCAAGACCAAAAATCTAGCCTCAGTGTAGGTATTTTTGTACGAGGGAGAGAAGCAGAGGCACTGTGACATACAAACATTGTGTAACAGGGTCAATATGTGCTGCTTAAATTACCCAGGATGTTTTTTAGGAATGTGGAGCACCAGATTGCTATCATTTGGTCCACACACAATATTTAGGAAGGCAGCATGCTTTCCTTGCAAATCCCTGGGAAAGGCTTTTTTTAATTGCCTGAACTTAATCAATAAACCCCAATTCCCCCATTTTATTGCTTCTGCCTCACCTCTTCTTTAAAGTGTTCATTAAACACAAATGAAACACCACATATGTTGTCCCCATTTTCAAGAAAACCATTAAAGATTGTGTTGGAGTTCAGATTAAGTCCAAGAATATGTGGATTGTTCCACAACAAAGCCATATGGACATTGTTTGTATGTATATTTCCTCTGTCTTTGATATGCAATGCATGATTATGTATAAGCAGTCCACTTAACTCCCTCCATTCAGTTCCTGCATTTATCTCTGCACACAGTATGGGCTGGTCTTTCTTATTTCAGTCCACAGGGAGCACACATTGGTGTGTAGGCACAAAGAGGATATATTTTCAACACCACTTTAATAACTTCCAACCTGGCAGGTTGGTTTTGTCTGTGCAGGCAGAGCCCTGTTATCAGTTAGACAGACTGTCAAGACAGACATCAAGTTTTCACACAATCACCCATCAAGCCGCCCCGCTATAGCTATACTATCTCTCCTAAACATCATGCATCAGCCTTCACTGGTAGAATTAGATAGTGTTGCTGCCCACACAAACACACGAACACAAGCACACATGCACAGACAGATCAAATCAATGGCTACCTTCCTCCACATCAGGAAGTGCTGTACAGTAGGTGGCCAATGGAGGAGTCCACCCACTCACAGGATATTCAATTGCAAGCATGTACAAATTCATCCACTCTCTATCTCACTCATGTTCGCATGGGATCAACTACATTTACACATGAACCTCTGGGCAAGTGCTGCTTGTGTGTGCACACCCACATATGTGGACTCAACATAGAAACAGACACACACACAAACGGGGTCTCTGTCACATGAAAACATCTCGTGATTTGAGCCACCCAGAAATATTTTGAAAGCAGCTGGATTTATGAATGAATTGAGCGGAGAAGAAAATGGCTCAGAGTGCACTTTCGATTTTTCTTTGTTTTTTTTTTATGTGCATTACTTTTCAAAAAATACCCGAGGTTGTAGAATTGGGTGGAGATGGTAAAGACATGTCCCTACCAATACCCAGGGACTACTAAATTGTCCCTAGCAATAATATTGATAAAGAAAAAAAAATTAGAACATAACGACTGTTGTATATCAGTGTTCGTAAAACTGTTTTCATTATTTTGACAAAGCACTTATGCTACTTATAGACACAAAACAATGCATTTTTTAAAGTTTTCAAAGATTGCATCTCCTCCTCATTATGCCTCACACTGGTTTGGTCCATTACCTACCTATAACCACAGGTCTCTTTTCTTTGCCAACATATTTGGGGGGAAGTGAGAAATATATGCAAATCTATTATACTGTAAATTGCATGCTATAATCTCACAGTCAGCACTCCTCTGGCAGCAGCTCAGCATCTCTCCATGTTTATTGTGTATTTTAAAAATGCAGCCAAATTTTGGCCTACATTTGGGCTACATTTAGCTAATAAACAACTTTTATGGGTTGTCAGTCAATACTGTCAGATCATAATGACAAGCAGTGAATATTTTACAATTAACGGAGCAAAACTGTAACATTTTAGGGGAGAAATCCTGAAAATATAGGCTACCATAAACCCTTTGCACTTTAGTAATATATGTAGCATGTCGTGCTATATCTGTAACTGTCTGTTTTTTACCGTCCTTTCAAAATGAGACAGAATCAGGTGAGGAGCGTGCAATTGACTGTGCAATGAACATGAAGGAGTGTAACTGGGGGAGGGGAGCTGAGAATATTAACCCAAGAGCCTGAGTCCATCCCCTCCTCCAGGTCTCGTGTTAGACATCGCCAAGAGAAATCCGCTCATTAGGATGGCGAGAAGCACATATATCAAACGCAGATAGCTGTCAGTTCTCCTCTGGGGGTTCCAGCCATGATATTAGAGCAGAAAAGCTGTGTGTCTGTGGGCCATATACATATATACTGTACATATATATTTACGTGTATGTGTGTGTGTGTGCGTGTTGTATACCTTTGGAAAATTTCCTCCTGTGGCACAGTGGCAGCTGCTACATTACTGTTAAAACATTAATTTTACTGTGTGAGTGGATTCTTGGGAAATAAGGTTGACTTTGAAGCTACTGTAGGACTCTGCAGAGGTCATCCTGGAAATAAGAAAAGATCACTTCATGAGCTGAATTCTTTGATGCAAATATTACACTGAAAATAATCATGCAGGAATTTAGTGGAATTAATTAATTTTTATTCATTAACTTAATGTTTTATTTATTCAAATTATTTAAACTTAAAATTTCCAGTATTTATTCTCAGAACACTACAGAACTTATACACATGTTCTTGTTCAGTGTATTAACAGTCTTCCCAGCATGCATTCACTGTAAAAGCAAAATAAAGTTGAGAAACTCAAAATTAGTCTAAAATAATTTCCGAAAAAGCTTTACTGACTAATAATGTTTTGATGAAATAATTTACTTTTCTTCTTTAGATAATCTTGAATTTTTGAGCTTGAGAAATCACATTTCATCAATTGTTGAGTAAGCCCATTGAAATGAGAGTGAATAATTGGCTAATAGTTAATAATTTAATATTTTCAATTGCGGCGATTTAATTTTCAAGCACATAAATCAGGTTCACAGCTCACTGACACTGAATTTTTGGATGGATGGATGGATGATAGATAGATAGAATAGATGTTAAATGTTTTCTGCACAGCATTAAATTCATGTTTATACATTCTGGCGATGTACACACTAAGTAATGTCCTTTTTTCAAGGTCATATTAAAAGCTAAAATCAGCTTTTTCTTATATATATATTTATATATATAATTGGGGGACACAAAGATGTGTAAGATACTTTGATTTTTTGCTCCTTGTACAATAAATCATGGGTGGAATTAGCATCCCTGGGGATGCAGGAAAGTGAGCAACTGTGTCTGGGAAGCTTGTTGGTCTGTGCTGTTTAATGGACTGACTGTCACACAGAAGAATACCCCTGAAACAGATGGTTACCTGAGTGGGAAAGGTCACTGACAATCTTCCCTGCCCTTTTCTTTGCCCTTGTGTCATGTAGGTTTTCTTTTTTTTTTTTTTTTTTTTTTTGAAAGAGGGGAGTTGGCAGCTACCACTCAGTGCTGCAGACAAAAACACTTAAGCTTGTCACTGGAACAGGAGGTGAAAGAACGCCTGACACTGATGGTGTGTGATCGTGGAAATTGGGCCATGATTGGTTGCGAGATATCAGGCTCCCTAGGCTGTGACTGAGTGTATATCTTCTGTGGAACCTTAATAGTGATAAATTGTTGACTGACTCATTGTTATTTTTAGTGATGAAACCTGCCACGATGGGCTGCCCTGCAAACTTGGAGCTTGATGGAACGGGTGGTGGTTGTGAGTCACTAGTGGCATTTCGATTTGCTTTGACCTGAAAAAGAAGCATCTGAAAAACAGTAGTGCTAATTGTAAAACTATCGCTCTGCTTTACAACATTTTTGGACTGAAATATTTCTGTCATATAAATTCTACATGAGAGATACTGGATACATTTAGTTCCTAATAGCAGCACCATGGAGGCCACACTTGACCTTCAAATTGCACCTTTATTAATTAAAATCAGTGAGACAACTGTACTGAATATGGTAAAAGTTGTGTAGAGCTGAAACTGTCCTGCCAACAGTTATTAATAAATCCATAAAGTGAGTACACAGGTCAGTTTATATCACTATAATATAAACTATTTGTTATAACTTAGTTAGTGTCCAGGCTGCCTAATAATTTAAGGTCACTTCAATTGAAGAGTAGATTGAAGAGACAAGTTGAGGTAATTTTGTATAAGTATTTCTAGTCAAATAAACCTGATATTAATTAAGTTGTCCTTGAGAAAACGTTTAATAAGCTAAGATATTAAATCGAGTCAACAACTCTTAAGTCAAACTGACAAATATTACAAATGAATTTGATTTCCTTTTACATTTTTACAGTGTTTCGTGATTGTGAAAACAAACAACCATAACTTTTGATGACATGATAATAAATGTTTTCTTCAAACTATAAAAAAGAGGGGTCTCAGGAGAGTTTTAACTCTATTACAATGCATGCTGGGAAGTGTGCTGGTCATGTTAAGTTAATGGGTGGATTGAAATCTGAACAGTATATTGAACACATCATTTTAAATTAAAAGACTTTAAGTCAAGTGTTTATGTTCTAAAATATTCTGAAAACAAATACTAGAGATTTTAAGTTTATTCAACTTGAACAAATCAAACTTATATTTTATACTTATATTTACATTAAGTTAATGAGAAAAGATTATTGGATTGGTGGATTTTTTTTTTTAAGTGTAATATGTTGTTATTGAAGTATCTTTTAGCCCAGCACCTCTATAGTGTGCTAATGGCTTCCTTTTATATCTAAGAATCCTAATATGAACAGACAACTGCATCAATAGTGTGTCACTTAAAACAGTGTGACTGTGGGACTAAATACCACCTTAAAGGAGAGGTTCAGATCTATTTTGTCCATCTCAGTACCTTACTCACATGCCATAACCACACTAAGAAAGTTATTGGTTGATTGATTTGAGTGACTCAGACTATTAGCTGTGATTACCTTAAAAATTAGGTTTTGACATGTATAAGAGAGATTGCATAGACCAATTTCTCTTTCGATGAACTTATGGCATGTGAATATTATGTTAAATTACACCTGAAAAATTGCAAACCTATCCTGTAAACCAAACCATGAAACTGGCGCTTCCTGTCCCTCTTATCTGATACTTGTTACATAAATATCTCATAGTGGCTGCATATCAAACTCACTGTGTGCACATCAGGCACATAGCACACAATTCTGGACCCTGTACATAAACATTCTTTATGAACCCTTCCCCACATCCACCAAAATTTTAATGATCACTTTCTGGATTAAGTCCAGATTATATAGCTGACCTCCTGACCACCTATGACCTTTAAGTGCAACCTGAGATCCCCTGGGAGGTAATTCCAGGTCATTCCTAAATCAAACCTTAAAATTAAGGGTGACCAGACCTTTACTGTTTGGGCCCCTCAGTTGTTGCACAGACTTTGATTGATTTCACCATTTTATTATCTTATTATCTGTACCTATTGCTTTTTTTGTGTGTGCAGTGCTTTGTAATTTGTTTTGAAAAGCGCAATATAAATAAAAGCATCATTATCTTTCATTATTACTCCATCCCCCCACCCCCCAGTTCTATGCCCCTGGTGCATATATAAAAATAAACTCATGTACATATAATATGCACACATGAGTGGATCAATACATTTAGATTTCTATAAAGGAAGTTAAAAATCCTAATTAAATATAAATATGCAGAATGTGCATAGTGAGTATCTGAACATGGGGATAAAGTTAATCAAGTATGGTTTTTCATCATTTTGGACTGATGAAAGATTGTGACTGCCATTTCTAATTCATGTTCTGGTTTGCTAGGGGACACCGGGGGCGATTGTAAAAAAATTTATTTTTTCTTCATAACTCACAGAGTACTTGAAACACACTAGTCATCTTTTGATATGAGACGCATGTGAACTAATTAATACTGCAATTGATATACTTTCACTGACAAGGACAAAATTGTAATGTTTAATTTAATGCTAGAGATCAGCGCTTCAACTTCCCCCCAGGTAGGGGCAATTAGTAGTGACTGAGTGCAAATGAGTTATTGTTGCTACACCTGCAGCTTTCAGTGATAATGGTGGCACACTGATGAAGGCCAGATGTCTGAAAACCTGATTTTCTGCCATGACCAAGTAAATGACTTGTTGGATGATATTACTCCTGAGTGTGACCTTTCTATCTCTACATAATGGTAGCAGATTTAACATCAAAATTGGGAGTAATTGTTAAAACACCCTGCCTTTGATTCCTCAGAGAAGCTAACTAAAGCAGCTTCTCATTTTTCATTTCACCCAGACAGTTCACGATCACCCAAGGAAGAGAGCCGGGATAAGAGCTAAGATATCCTGGCTTAGACCCAAGAGAGAGATGCATCGTCATCGCCGGCCCACTTAAATTCTGCACCAGCCCACATCCTCCTCTTCAAAACCCCTGCATAACAAATCCCAATGTCACTGCTAGGAATAAGTCATGAGTTTGGCAAATGCCGCAGCCACCACAAGTTTGGCTGGAAGTAACATTGCTGCAGCTAACATTAGTTAGTTGAACATGCTAACGTGCAGCTTACATTAGAGCAAATAAAGATGGAGTTTAATCCATTCCCCACACATGTGCTCTTGTGTTTTAGGTTTTTGAAAGACTACAATAAAACACCACTGTCCAAAACTCATCAAACACCAAGAGCCTCGTGCAAACCACTTCAACAAACTTCTCCTGCCAACAGCAACTGTCCAAAGTCTGCAATTTGTGTGAAATATAATATTCCTCAAATGACCAAAAAGAACTTAAAAATAGTACTTATGCAAATAAAATAAATAAATTCTACAATGTACACAATTATAAATGTATTAAAATGATAAACGAATCATTTTTATATCAGTTAAAAGACACTGTGATACTGGTTTGGAGAGTGACTGTTCACACCCAACACTAATTGCACCAGGTGTGCGCTGATTGTTGCAGAAAAACTACAAGCTGCTGCGCTGCTTCCCACCAGTAACCCCACATCTTCTTTATGCTTTTGCTTACTTTAATATTTTTTTTTCTTCACTCGCCTTATGTTTTGCTTGCACTCATGCCACAGTGAGGAAACATGCTTTCAACACTTAACTTCTCAACTCCTGACGACTTCAACCTGTCAGGTGTTGACCCTCAGAGACTGCAGGAGCTGACTCACCGCTCCGTCAAAGTAAGCATAATAATCGTTTTGGGCGTGATGATCACTTTGGGAAATGTTGCAGTTCTCCTGGTTATTTCTTCCTCCGTGGCCGGTTGGTCCAGAAACTCTCGGTACTTTCTGCTCTCTCTCACTGCTGCAGACTCTGCGTTTGGACTGCTGGTCATGCCCTTGAATCTGTGGGTGAGTCTGCTAAAGGACTACACTGAAGGGCCAGATGCTCTTTGTCACGTCGTGGCCTTTTGCAACGCCACCGTCTACTCCACCTGCATGTACACACTGGCCACCATCAGCCTGGAGAGGTACATAGCAGTGTTTTACCCGCTGCAGTACACCTCTCTGATGACAAGAAAAAGGACTTTACTCCTCATTGCCTTCGCCTGGTGCTTCCCTCCGTTTCTTTTGCTGCCTATATCACTTCCAGACAGCATCATCGAGGTGCATTTCTCTAGTGCATCACTGGTCTGCAACCCATCCTACTCCACTAATGTCGGATACTCCCTGAGCTTGACATGTTTCATATTTTTCCCCTGCTCCATCATCATGACATATGCGAACCTGAGAGTGTGGTGCGCTGCCAAGAGACAGCGGCTCAAACTGCGCCAATACAACTGTGCGCAACGCAGGAGACACAATGTGGCATCCAGGGTGCTGGTGCCTGTAATGGCAGCATACTACATCTGTTGGACACCATGCATGGCAGCTATGATCTACAATGGTAAGCAACGAATCAGGGGGAATAAACCTTTTGAGAAAGCTTAACCCTTAGAACTCCGTTTAGACATGTAGAAGTTTTAAAATAATTATGTGATAAGCATAATAAGGGTGGTCATGTTTGAGTAGAAATACTCAGGTTTAAGTTGCAATAAAGGCCTTGGCTAATGAATATAATGGTGACTCATTAAAAGCTACAGTATAAGAGGTTGCTTTGGTTTTGAACTGACAAATCAAAACGTAAAAGAAGACTCTGAAGCAAAATTAGACATTTAGACTACAGATTGTAGATTGAAGTGTGCACAGAAACCAAAGGTTAAATTTAAGCAGTTAATTCACTTCTGCTATTGTATTCTCTTTTCAGACCTCTTCGGCTTAAAAAAAAAAGGACAGGGTCTGACATTTACAAATAACTCCTTTACTTAATTCCCTTATTTTCCCCATAATCCTGTTGATGGCACACCTATTGAAAAATTGCTCCTAACATACTGTACAGTATTCCATTTATCAATGTGGACATTTGTGGAACATTATAAATAATGGATGGATGAATGCCATTTGCTGAAATAATTGGACTTGGACATTAAGAAAACTAAGACAGAGGTGTTCAACTTTCAGTAAGTGCAAATTATGATCCATGGCACCACAACTGAAAACTGGAGAAAGCTATAGAGAATATTGCAGCTAATGCATCCTCTTGATGCATATCCAGACTTAATGATTTTAACTGTTGTAAAATATATGAAAACTGCCCTTGCAACACACTTTTTGCGTAGCCGGAACAGTATTTTAGGCTAAACTTCCTGATATTGACCTAGTTGATATTACAGCTACTGAAGTAGCAAAATTATTTTACAGTGAATACTAATATAGAAAATGACATGTCATCAATGCATATGAATTTTTCCTTTAAAGAGACAGTTCACCCCCAAAATGCATATTTTTCCTCTGGTCTGTAGTGCTATTTATCTAGGTAGATTGCTTGAGTGTGAGTCACTGTTTTTTGGTGATATCAGCTGCATATATGTCTGACTTCTCAAGTATAATGGAACTAGATGGCACTTGTGGCACTTGTGGTGCTCAAAATGGAAAGACAATACATCTGAAACCCTCAATGATGAAAATGGTTCCTACTGCTCCTCTAAAACTTGGCATCTCATACCAAAACAATCTATGGGTAAAAAGTACTATAGATATGGAGAAAAATTTGTATTTTTGATTCTGGGGTGAACTGTCCCTTTAACATATCCATGAGTCAAATTATCAATGTGGATATTTGGGGAACATATGGATAATGGATAGTTTGATGTCTTTTGCTCAAATGTGAGACTCTGGGTCTACCCTCAGGCAAAGCCGGTTTACTTGTTTATTTTTGCTCAATTCCTGAATGTCTCTGAGATCATGTTTGTTATTTGATCCCATAGACACTCAACAGTTTATCCATGATAGCCTAATATTCCTGTAACTTCAGACTTTACAGACATTAATTAGTTTCTGACCCCGGGAAAGAGGGGAAAAAACAGTAAAATTCTCCCATACTTTATCAGTGAACTACCTCTGTAACTAAACCACACACATTTTATGTGTTCTGCTTTTTCATTTCCATACACTGAGCCTCACCTGAAACTGTTTAAAGCCCCCATGGAGAGTCCCGCCTCTGGCTTTGAAAACCTTTTGGATTATAGAATTAAAGCTCCTGATATGGACCTAGTTGATCTTACAATAACTGAAGAAGTGCAAAATTACCTTGCAATGAAGAAAACTTTTATATGATGACATTTGGGACAAATTAACAGAATCATGAAAAATTGTAACGATAGAATAAATAACCTGTGAGATATGACAAAAAGTATAACACTGGGGTCTGTGGATACTTGAGTTGGTCAGATTATGATTAAGCTGTTTTTTGGTCACATGTTTTTTTACCATGAAGGACAAAAAAATCAAAGTTCATTCAGGGCTTTGTTGATATGCGGTATTTTTTTGTGCTTATGACGTATTTCTGGGGTTCAAAGGGAGCAAGAAACCTCAAAAGGTAGATAGGTATTTAAATGTCCTAGATTAGTTTCCTTTTTTTTTTAAATAAAAGAACGTTTATGGCTGTTTCCCTCTTTACCAATGTGTCCATTGATTTCAGCCGGAACTGTTCTGAGAGGTAATAGCTGTCAAAGTTATTTATGTAATTCTGGGCATGAATATATTCATTCAAGGCCAGTTTTATGACTCAGGCCTTTTTTGACTTTTTCTCATTTACCCCAACCATGTGCTGTCTTGGAGTAATCAAGGCTGAAAGTGGCGTCACAGCTTGAATATTTTTAGAAGTGAAGAGACCTTTTTCCAAAGAGGGCTGTAATTCATCTGATATGGATGAAAATCCCTGCAAAATGAAGCTGACAGTCTTAACTGAAACTTCAAAGTGTGCTGCTGTCCAAACGCTAGTGAGCCTCACTGTAAAGCGGTTGCCTCCTCTCTACCAAATCTAGCAGTTAATTTTGTACTTTTATATCTAGACTATAAATGTTACATTGATGGCTTCATATCATTGCTCTCAGGGGAAAGACTCACATCTCCCAGGGTGATTTTTCATGTTTTATTATCAGTTGATGTATTACATGCTCATCTATGGTTTTAAAATAAAATGCATCATTTAATATGTGATCATAAAGCAGTGAAGTGAAGTGACCCCTTTCATAAAAAAGGGTCAACAAAAGGTCAACCACTTCTTCCAGCTTCTTCTGGAAGCTGTTGCATGTCAGTCAATTGAAGCAAGAGATTCCTCACTGTGTGTCTTGACAGAGAAAGCGGAGTTCTCTTGCTGCAAAACCCATTATTCTTCCTGCATCCGGTGACATCACAGTGATGTAACTGGAGGCAAGGATGAACTACATGCACTGTCAGGTTGGAGTCTCTGCCTCTGGATAACCAGGGGGACACACAACTATTTGTCCCAATCCCAAAGTCCCCGCTAAAGCCTTGAGACATCATGAACTTGGTGGCTGCAAGGGCCTAAAATGGTATAAATAGGAATGGGACAATGGGACTTTATAACATATCATGTTACCTTTATGGCTTTTGAATTTTTTATTTTACGGTTTTTAAATTCTTCAAGGTCAAAACACTGAAGTAACAGACTGCATGAACTGAATGTCTTGCGGGTCCTTGCCTTACAGAGTTTACATTTACATGTAAACTTCTTTTTTTTCTTGTAGTTGTTCCTTCTATGTTCATTTTTTACCTAATTAAGAAAATTATAATATACAAACATTAGGGTAAGCAATAAATACGAAGAACATAAAATTAAAATATTGAAAGATAATTAGGCCTGCATAAAAAAAAAACAGGAGTACACGTTCACACAAATATAAACATACAGTCAGAAGTATTCAGTTCTAGAAGAAAAGATAAGATCTCAGTTAGCGTTTTTGAAATTTTCTGTTTGTGTATAAGAAAACTTTGCACATAGAGAAACTTGCATATAGAATAGTGAAATTGATTAGATATTCGCGATCATCCAATGCTTCTGGATTTCCCCTGGTGACCCAGTGTTAAACATCACAGCACTATGAATTGTGGGTAATTCTCTCAGGCAAAGTCTGCAGAAGTGTGGACTTGCCGAAAGTGTGCATGTAGGACTCAGAGTGTGTGTGATAGAGCGCTTATGTACTTGACAATTTTCCCTTTAACTCTTGTTGTCCTTGTGTTGTTTATGTCCTCTTAGCCATCTCAGGTCGCAGCGTACCGGAGTGGATTGAGTTTGTGGTGGTGTGGCTGCCGACCTCCAACGGCTTCCTCAACTGCATCTTCTACTTCTGGATAAACCGAAGCTTCCGTCGGAAATTCCACCTCATCTTCCAGAGGCTGGCTCTGGCCCTCTGCCCCGAGCTGGCTGATACCCTTGGGTGCTGCAGCACTTCAAAGACACAGTCAGGAATTCTGGATAATAACAACAGCGTCCATGAGCGTTCCTCAAGTGTGTCCTCCACCTGCACCCTGTTGAGCTTGGCTTAGGATGTCCACACCTGCAGGGCACTGCTGGCATGTCAAAGAACGTGGTCAGTGACCTCTGTGCTGTCTTGTATTATCTGGCCGAGCTGCTTAAGTGAAGCCACGTTTTTGACTTATCCACATATGTAAGGTGTCATAAATAAGATCAGAGTAATGGGTCACATGGGTTACAATTCAGTGGTTGATACTGGGACTGGTTATGATGGCAAGTATTTGAAATAATCACTGTACAGTCTGCAAGTCATCTTTTGATATAAGAAACATATGTGTGCACTAATTAACAGAATTGCTATATTTGCAACACCTACATTAGCATATCAGCATAGCTCTGTTAATTTTTAATCAATAACCTGGAGATAAAATTGATTTAAGTTTAAGTTCACAGTCATCTAAGTTTTAGACAGCGTAAGAAAAACACTGCGCATCCAAAAAGTAACTTTCATACTTCAAAATCAATTTTTTGTTGATAATTTATGCTGAGGTGAAATGATCCTGCTCCTGTTCCACAGGAAGAGAGAGAAGCCTATGAAGCATGTGCAGATTAAGTGTCATCACTGTAGCCAAGTTCTTGACATATCCATATATATAAGGTATCATAAGTAAGATTAATGGGTCACAATTCAATGGTTAATACTGGGTCAGGTTATGATGGCAAGTATTTGAAATAATCACTGTACGGTCTACTTAATTATAATTTGAGTTATATTGACTAATGTATATTTTTCTTATTTTTATTTTTAATCAAGTTTCAGTCTAAAAAATAGTATGCATTTGACTGGAGCACAGCCACAGTTTATAACTTATTTAGATTTTTTGTTTTACTCAAGAAGACCAGATTTGATTTACTGTCAGAGACGGCCTCTTAAACCACCTTTTAGTTGTTTTATAGTTACTGTAGCCATCGACCTCGTCTGTGCCCCAGTTATGCCTACATTATTCTGTATACGGTTATATAATCAGCCTTTTATTAGTGTCAGCTGTTGCACACGCAGACTCATTGCTTGGGTCAACATATTTCAGACATTTGAGGTTAGTCAATTATGTTATCACCAGAAACTGATATTTAGACTTCTATTCATAGGAGACATTTGTGTTTTGTGATTAGAAGCACTTTGAAGGATTGAGGCCATCTACCTCATCTTCAGTTTAAACTGTGTGTCGAAGACCTTGGCATATAACAGCTGGGGGAAGTTAACCTTTAAGTCACGTCATTTCACTGTATGCAAGGAGAAAAGTAATTAAGCGGCTACGCCGTAGAAAGGTCACCGCATTTGTGCCAGCATAGAGATAACTTGGGTAACTTCTGAGGCTGTGGTTGTTTATTTTGAGACATTAAGTCCATGATCTTCTTCCAGTATCTTCTACTACGGTATGGATTCATCCTGACAATTCCCATGTCATTTTGTGTGAAAAGAGTTAGCAGACATGGTGAATTAAAAAAGAAACTAAAATTCAGAAATGTTTTACGCAACTTATTTTAGCCTTTGAGTTGCTGCTTGGTGTCACCGTCCTTAGAGTTTGTGTGTTGGCAAATGGCGACTCCCCACAAACATGCAGAAATTATTCAAATGTATTGAACAGCAGAAGCTCTGTCAGTAAAACATGCGAGAGAAATGACCAACGTAATAATAATATTTTGTATGTTTACATTTTGTTTCTAAATTCATATTTTTTATAAAGAATGAATAAATAACATTTGATAATGTATTGGTTTATGGATGATTTGTTAAATTAAATAAAGCGTTATGCCTTTGAATTCTGCTGTCACTTGGTTTGAGTGAGACATATCATCATCAAAAAATGACTTAGTATCTGAAAATAATGAGTTACTATCTCAAAATAAAAGCTAAATATCTCAAAATAATGAATGAATGAATGATGTAGTATCTCAAAATATTGATGTAGTATCTCAAAATAATGGAAAAAATAATGACTCAGAAACTGACTAATTATTTTTGAGAAACTAAGTTTCAGCTTACAGGATCTTTTTTCCTTTATTTTTTAAAATCACATAAAAAGACTTGTCAAAAGAGGCGTGTAACTCACAGTACCTGAGTCTCAAAGTTGTTCAGTTGTACGACAGCATGTTACTGCACAAGCTGCTCTGCCTTGTCAGACAAAATACAACATGCTCTGCTTCCAGTGAACATCACTGCTTTAGTATTCTGTGGATAGACTCTTTAAGACCTGAGGCCAGGTGGAGAGCAGAATTGCAAGCACTTTTGCAACACTAGTACAAGGTGTTGTGGAATTGTTCTTCTTATTAATAAATGATGGTGTTTCCCCTGATGGAGATGGAACTGCAAAGCAAAATACAGAGCATTTCCAGCTCAGAATGTGTCCTTAATACCTAGTGTACAGAAATTTCATTCAGGGGTTTGTAATTACCAAGAAAGGGAAGTTTGTTTCACAAACAGAAGCCATGCTGTTTTTATAGTAGTCTACAACAGTGTATGTTGGCGGAGTAGAAAGAATAATTTTAATTAAATTTATTGCCTAGTCTACTGTTGTTATACTGTAGGTATCATATGAATGAAAACTGTACAATAAAAACACCACACACTACACAGATTAGATGACCAACAAACAAGTTGCTGTTCAGTTATACAAATAAAAAACGGTTCATAATTCCACTAAACTATTGATATGAAAATCTCAAAGGTTGTATGTATTATCAAAGTTGTTAATTAGAGTTACAGATGCTGGAGGACCATTTTCCAACTGATAGGATGCGAATGTTGAAAGTAAAATATCTGTCAGCAGTTACATGTGATTAAACAGTAGACCTCAGGGTTTCGTCATTACAGTTTGTTAGTCCATGCATATAAATTTGACATGTCATTAGATTTTTCTTCTTGCCCTCAGTGTTCATTATCTGTAGTTTGATAAAGTGTCTTATGATGAATAATTTGAAATAGATTATGCTAATTACTACCTACCAGTGCCATGTTAGATAACAGGTTGGGCCAGGGGTATGGAGTTAAAGTAAATTATTGAAAATAATCAGAAGATGAGAATATAATGCTTTGGCTTATGAATAATAGATGGGTACAAATTCGATTGATTATGTGCTTGGTTTTCTTCCTGATGAAGGACGAACAACAACAGAGCAACAGTATATATACATATATATATATGAGGCCAAGAACTTGTTTTTGAAGCAACAGCCCTGCAAGTAGTTTCACAAAACTAATTTGGCACAGGAAGTTAGAAAGAAACAACAACAGATGCTTTCCTATAAACATGTGACATGATGTGGTTTGCAAATGAGTAATGAGATACTGATATGAAGCAGCAAGTATAATTACATAGCCAGTGTAAAAACAAGTCTTATTTGCTCAGTTCTATAGGGGAGGCCAGGGGAAAGAGTTACTTTTTTTTTTTTCTTTTTTAACATTTTCAACCATGACTCACAGACTACTTGAGATAAGCTAGTCATCTTTTGATATAAGAAACACATGTGTGCACTAATTATCACAGTTGCTTTATTTGCAACACCTACATTAGCATAGTTTGTTCATGTTGATTTTTAACCAATAGCCTATAAATAAAATTGATTTAAGTTGAAATTTACAGTCATCTAAATTCTAAACAGCAGAAGAAAGACTGAACATCCAAAAAGTAACTTTCATACCCCAAATCTTTTTTTCCTTTTTCTTTCCTTTTTTTGATAATTTATGCTGAGGTGAAATGATCCTGCTCCTGTTCCACAGGAAGAGAGAGAAGCCTATTAAACATGTGCAGATTAAGTGTCGTCGCTCTAACTTGTATCTAACCGAAGGAGGTGAATGTGTTACACTTTACCTCAGTCTCCTTACATTTTATAGCTTGTCGCTTGACATTGTTTGTACCAAAACTGATATATTTATGATATTTTATTAACCCATAATAATGTGATGCAAGGATTCAGGCTCAGAGATTCGACTCAGCAAGAGGGACTTGAGAGAAGTTAATCCTTTAATGGGTCTAAGTCCTTCAGGAAAAAAAGTAAAGTTGGAGATGTTTTTACTGAGAGAGGTGAGTGTTTTTATTGAACGTTTTAGATAGTTGTCAAAGCTGTGAAACCCTCTCGGGATTCCCTCTGCAGACAGAAAACTTGACACTCTGTATCTCTGCTACAACATTATCTGTACCTGCCTAAAGAAAGAAAAAAAAACAAGGAATTTGATTTTAACTACACAAATCATACTGAATATGTATTTTATGTGTGGGTGACCTTTTTGAGCTAACTGGAGCCGCTTGTCAGAGATCATGTTTATTCCTGCAGCATCCATAAGTGTTTTTCCAGCCGTTTGAGATTTTTGCCGAGGAGGTCTCCCAGGACACTGGAGTGTGTGCATTAGCAACCTCAGCTCTCCTTGAGGATGCCAGGCGATTAAGTCAGGGGGAATGATGTGTATCTGAGGGCTTCATGTACTCCCACAGACACAATATGCTGTCTCTTAAGAGCTCATCATTCTGTCTGGTCGTTACTGCAGTCACAATATCAATGCTGACATGATGGCCAGTGGCTTTAATGATCTTTGGGTCAAAAACTGAAACAAATATGTGTAACTGAGATTTAACATGACTAAAACATAGATTCTGTTTGCTTAATCTATAAACATAGGAGACATTACAGTCAAAAAACGTATCTGTTATCCATGCATGGTACTTTTAAACACATGCAAAGTTGTTTCCAATTAAAACAAGAGTCCAAAAACAGTCCAGATGTTGCAAAAACCAGCTTCATGTCCATTTCATCAGTATACTGTTTCTAGATATTATTTTAAACCATCATGTTTATTAAACTCATAAATTTCAATTAATGTGAACTTTATTTAACATAAAATAATGTTTTTTATACATAAAATGATTCATTTCTGTCAACTTATTACAATGACAGGTGTGAAATAAGATCTGAGCAAAATCTGAGTTGCATGTATTGAACATATTTGAGTTGCCTTAATCATTTCAATTTAACTGTAATGAAAGAGTACATAGATCATTAACTCTAAATATTTAATCTCTGGTAACCTGCCATTTTTGAGTTTATAAACGCAAAAAACTTGCCAGCTGATTGCCTCAATTCGTTGGAGCACTGGTAACGTACTTGGCGTAGTAACAGTGTTGCAGGTTGTTTTTCATCAATACGTTTCCCAGCATGTGTGACAGCATTGTGTGTGTTTACTACTGTTCCATACCCATGAAACCCTGCGGTTAAACTGCGATGAATTTATTAGACTGGGTGCACAAGTAAGATTGGCCATTTGAGCATACTGTACTGTGTATCTCCACTGTTTCTGGGAAAGGCCAAATGAAACGACTGTCGTTGAAACATCTTGAGGCTGTAGTGCCACCTTGTGTTTATACTAAGTATTGCATGGCAAAAAGACATGACCTCAATAGATTTCTAATAAATTCTCACTGGTTGTGGCAGTGCTACATAGAATGAATATCTGTAATTTTAGACCACTGAATGTACATTATCTTTTCATTATTCAAGATTTCTCCATGTAGTTTGTTGGTTGCTAAAACTGTGGTACTGATGTACATTTAAGGAGCCCCACACAAGCAGTGAACAATTCATTCGTTTATGCAACAAGAAGGCATCCCGTTCTTGATTTGTTCCACCTGATTAAAAAGGATGAATCAATGGGTGTTGATTTGTGCTTTCTGTGGTGTGCTGCTCATGAGCACTCTGCTCTGTGAGGGCTCTTGTGGAGGTTGCAGATGGAAAGGCTTTAATTCTAATCACTGCTTCCTGCTCCTCTCCACAGGAAAAGTAGCTGATGAGGGGATCAGGCATATGGAGTACTCAAGTATTATTCACTTTGTGCTGGTATCGCACTATGAAATGGTTCCCCTAAACAAAACAAATCAGAGTATAAGTGCATGGCCACATTATCATTATCTACATTCATGCAATTTTTACATTAAATCACAATGGCACAATGAGTACATTTTTAACGTAAGGATACCAGAGCATGAGGACCATTCAATCATTTTGCTCTATGCCACTCACTTCCCTTTAAAGCTTGGGAAGTGGACTGTCTCTCTGCTTGCAATTATACAACCACAGATCTGAAAAGGTTGGGACACTGTGTAAAAAGTGACTAAAAGCAGAATGCAATGATTTGCAAATCCTATATTCCACTGAATAGACAAGATATTTAAGCTGATGAAATGTTTTTCTTTATGTAAATATACAGTTATTCAGAGTTT
The DNA here is from genome assembly GCF_056507025.1 of Lutjanus erythropterus. Lineage (NCBI taxonomy): Eukaryota > Metazoa > Chordata > Actinopteri > Lutjaniformes > Lutjanidae > Lutjanus > Lutjanus erythropterus. Next base: position 23,221,670 of record NC_139317.1, read on the forward strand.
GATACCTGCAAAACATTCCCAGTTGGGATAGGGACATGTTTACCACTGCGATACAATACCTTTTCTTTTAACAACAGTCAGTAAGGGTTTGGGAACTAAAGTCATTCATTGTTGGCATTTTGAAAGTAAAATTCTTTCTTCTTCATTCTTGATATATGACTTCAGTTGCTCAACAGTCCATGGTCTTTCTTGTCATATTTTTTGCTTCCTAATGCACCATGCATTTCCAATGGGAGACAGGTCTGGGCTGCAGGAAGGCAAGTCTAGTACCTGAATTACTTTACTACTGTGTGTCAGTCCATTTCAGATGAGCTGAGGCCCCAAAAAGTCAGCAATGTTTCTGGATGTTGTTGATGTATGGCCTTTGCTCTGCATGGTACTTAAATTTGTGGATGCAGCAACAAGCTGTGTTTTTGACACTGATTTTCTGACGTGTTACTGAGCCCATGTAGTAGTGCCACCTGAAGATCAAAGGTCACAGGCATTCAGTGTTGGTTTTCAGCCTTCCTCTCTATGTGCAGAGTTTTCTCCAGATTCTCTGAATCTTGTGAAATTATTGACTGTAGAACATTGTAAACATTGTTTTCACAAAGTGTTTTCACAAAGTGGTGAACCTTGTCTCACCCTTGCTGTGAGCAACATAGCCTTTTGAGGTTTACCTGTTGAATGTTCCAAACAGGTGTTTTTTGAGCATTCCATTTCGTTGCCCCCGTTCCAACTTTTTTGAAACGTGTTGCAGGCATTAAATTCAGAATGAGTGTATATTTATATAAAATGATCAAGTTTATCAGTTTCAACATTAAATACCTTGTCTTTGTACAGTATTTAAATGAATACAGGTCAACAAGAATGTGCAAATCATTGCATTCTGTTTTTATTTACGTTTTACACCGTGGCCCAACTTTTTTGGATTTGGGGTTGTAGATTTGTTGCCAACCACCAGGATGTTTTACAGCGTTAGGCAGCTCATTGCCTTTGGTCATCAAAGTTTGAATAAACACCCGGCTCAGCTTCTGCAGACAAGAGCAGGTCCACAGAGTGAAACTAAACCCAGCTGTTAAATTTTTCATGGGCCTATCTGTATTCCTTTCAAATTAACGCAGTATTGTCATGACATACTATTCATTATTGAGTTTATAAATATTTAAGGGAAAGGAAGAACTACATAATGGTGGATATTTACCAATACAAAGAATTAGTCATTTTCTCTTCCACCTCGGCCACTTCAGTCTTCATCTGCTGATCTACTAATATTACCACCTGTTCTCCCATGCTGCACCTGAACTCTGGAACTCTCTTCCCCACCATATCTGTACACTGGACTCTGCTGCAAAATTTAAAACCGCCCTTAAAACCCATCCGTTTAAACTAACATACTTGCTCTAACACTGCTCTAACGCTCTAACAACTTTGATGGAATCTCATTTATCTAGTACAGTTACTGATTTTAATTTATTTCTGCTCTATATGTTTTGCTACTGTCATTTTTGATTGTATGATTTTTATGTGTGATCTATGCTGTTGTATAGAATATTTAAACAGCACCATTCAGACGTGTAAAGATTGAATGCCACACAGGTGACCACACAGGACACGAGGCTGTGACTCTAACAGAGGCGGCTCCATTCACTACAGTTGTCTCATCTAATGACAAAGTGATGACTGTGTGAATGGAGGAGTCTTCAGGGCAGCTTCCATTACAGCTGTTAGTTGAATTAAAGTTTCAGGCTGTTTAACGCCTGCAGCTGTTACTCCAACTACCCTGCACTTGGGTTTGGGCTTATTCTGTTTCCAGCATCACCCTATCATTTTCAAACTTGTAGGTAGCCTTGACAATCACAGAGGTTGGACTTGTGGCTTGAAGGAGCCCGCTGCACTATTCAGAAGCTGATTTCTAGCAATTACAGGTCGATAGCTTAAGTTAGTATGTCTGTCCTCTCTGGCCAATATTCCCATCATAATTTTCAAGATTAGATTAGATTTGTCATTGTTGTCCTCCCTTTGATCCTAACTTTATACTACAACCATCTGTATTATTTAACAAATCTGTTTATCTTTCTACTGTTTGGTTAATTGTATTTGTCTGACAGCTGCAATGCGTTTCTGAGTAAGATGATTATTAACTAAATGGCCATTTGAAGAATAATCTTGATTACATATTGTGATGAATAACCTGTATATATAATTATTTAGGGAGTTATATTAGGGAGTGATATCATCTTGGCCTAGCACATTGATATTTTTGAAATACATATATATTTATATAGCCACAATCCATTCAAAAATATCAATGTGCTAGGCCAAGATGATAATGAACAACCAATATGTCCATTTGGCTCTAATATATATATATTTTTTTTAAGTGATTCATCCAATGTATCAATGACTAGCCACTTCCATTTTTCAAAAGATAAGTTTTATTCAAAGAGACTTTTATGACAGGGAATGGCAGTTGAAATGCAAAGACATGGCATATATTTATCTTTTAAGTCAACAAACTACATTTTGACATCTGCAAGTAAAAACTGTAGCCACATGTAAAAATAGCAGCAAGTTATACTCAGGAATTTTGAACTTTTGTGAATTTGCAGGTGGTAAATGGACTTAAAGTTTTTAAAGTCTTTGTTGCTTAAATATGCTTCTTTCAATAGTATTATGAAATAAAAATGCCTATTTTAGAATATTCAATGAAAGGAGTGATTTTAGAAATGCAATGCAAAGCTTAGCTAAACCAAAACATATTAAACAGTTCCGAAATCTGAACAGCAACATAGGGAAGTCAAAAAGTAACTAAAATAGATTATTAAATATGTATAGTGATCAACTGCTGCCAGAAAGACATCCATCCATGGCTCTTAGGACAACTGTCTGCCTTCATTCAATATGATTCAAACCCTCCAGTGACCGTGCCAGTACCGTTCACCCAAAACATAGATTTAAGATGCATTACAATGAAACAAAGATGTGAAAAAGCATCAGTTAAATAACAAATGGCATATTGAGGAACAATGAAATTTAAAAACAGAACAATCAAATAACAAATATTTATCTTCTTTCAAGCAGTCATACACTGTTAGCTATTATATCTGGGTAATAAAATATCATTGTATGATTACATACTACTTAAATTTATATTAATCTGTGTCTCATTTACACAATTTCCTGACGACAGAGCTATAGAAAAAGGAGACAGAACACATTCTACCTTAAATAATCACTGATACAATAAAATTCTTTTCAAAAAGGGACAGACACAAAGATTTGACACTGTAGTTACATAACTGAAAATATTATGCCATTAAAACCAAGTGATAAATGCAATCAATCAAGCATTGCTTAACACCAGACTGTGTAGTAAGGAGTGAAGGGAATGAACTCATGATTCCTATTGAAAGTTAGGCAGCAGTAACATTTCCCACTTTATTAAAACTAAGAAAATGCATTAGAAGTTATAATTCAGTGTAAACAGTAGAATGGTTACTGTTAACTGTTACCCTGATTTTGTCACCATTCTGCATACCAACAACTTCAAGCTCTCCATTCAACCTATCTGTGTAATGATTGTGTGTATACCAGGCTGCTAACAAAACATTTCTCTGAGCAGGCAAATGGTTAATGAGCATACAGAAACCAAACTGGGTCAAATGCATATGAAAGTTTAAGTTAAAGACAACATTTACCATGAATGACAACAGGCATAGTGACAATGAACATACAAAGAAACTGAAGGCAGACAATTTAATAAAGACTCTGCCCACAACTGTCTATTTGGTGCACTCTAAGTAGACGAACAAGGACAAAAGTACTTTATCAAACTGTTCCCCTCCTTTTCTTGTTGCAAAGGACGCACACACTCCTAACTTGTGTGCGTTCAGTGTGAGGAGGTTTTGGTCAAACACTTCAAGGCCTCCAGATGAAAAAGAATGAGATGGAAACAGGGTGCCAGCACTCAAGAGGACTTGTGTTCAAACATGTAGTAGCGATACACAATACCAACAACAATTGCAGCAATAGCAGGTATCAACCACGTGGTCCAGGAGCTGCTGGAAGAAGCAAGAGGAAAAGAATGGACACAACAAATGAGAAAGGCAGCAGTAAGATTTTAATTATATAGATGATAACAATATATATGTGCATTTAATTCCGATTTATCAACTAATTGATTAGAATAAAGCTCTTGCAATTTGCAACCCTAGGGTTTACACTGATAATTCAAAAGAAAAATGGGTGGAAACCATAACAGTAATGGAAATCTGTGAAAATCATGTATTTAACCATTTGAAAAAAAAAAGTTCTGTATGTTTTTATTTTTACATATATAAAGGGATTCATACACCAAATAGCAAATCATTTGCACTTTGTCCCCATTTTTCCTCTCACTTTGTATTTCCAAACGCATTTGCTGACAAGTAAATGACTTGAAAAAGAACTTTGTTAACCACAAACTACAGTGATTAATGTTCACTTGGAGCCTGACACACAGTGTTCATCATGATGACTCACCTGCATTCCCCTGAATTTGTATCATGTATCACCTGTAGCAGAAAATCCAAGACACAAGGACACCAATTAAGAGATAGTGACACATTTTTGGATTCAGCAAAAAAAAACCATAAACGTATTATCTTTATAAATGTTGTTCCTTTTGTGCTGCAGTTAGGACAAGGTCTGATGAACAGAGAATGGAACTTACCTTTGTTGGCTCCTTTTTTCTGTCATCCTACAAAGAAAATCAATAAATTAGTATGAACTTTTTTACATTACGGCTGACAGAAATTACACTCAAAAAAGCCAGGGAATAAAAATTAAGTCTGTTTCTCAGGTGGTCCATGGATGTATTCACATGAAATACGAGACTAATACTTATAACTCTGACAAAATCTAAATACGACATAGTTAAGGCTACAAAGATCAGCTCCAGACTTTGTTATGTTAAGATCACTTATAACAATAATTACAGCTGAAAGACAGTCAGGACAGTATTTTTATTTATTTTTTTGCCTACAACAGTCTTACAAATTTTGTCAGTTCTAATTTGTTACAATCCAGTGTTCTTGAAATACAAACAAAAAAAAAAAAACATGCTATACAATGTTATATTGATAATTACTGAAATAAACTTAAAAGTTCTCTTTGAATGGGCAACTTGAACTTGTCTTATCTCATTTTCTGCTGCTGTGTTGTGTGTGCTGTAGGAGGGGCCCCTCTTGTGATTACTCTTAGTTAAAATAACAGCTTTCATGTGCAAATAGGCTGTGTATGAACATGTTTTACTCACTGTAATCACTCCTTTTATTTACACTGGCCAGTAAGAGAGGCTTTCTTGAAGTGCTTTGAATTTAAGTGACAGATGACAAAATCCAGTCCTTGTTTTGTGCAAAAATGCATTATAAGATTCAGCTGAAGATAATATACAAGTCTTAAGTAGTCAGAATCAATCAAATGAACTAAGTCTCATCCAAAGTTATAGTCTTTCTAGCACAAAGTTTCATCTTTGTGTTTCCGCAGATAGTGTTTTCTCACTGAGCTGCACTGGAGAGATAATAACAATAGAGTGTTGTTCTAAAAAGGCTGTAACTTCGGAAAATACCAATTTGATGTGTCTATTTCAGACTGCCGAAGCCTCTTACCAACTTCATATAAACTTTAAAATATTCTTACACTTAACAAAGACTGTAGATTTTAGCCTCTATCACTACCATTGGAAGCACATTAGTCAGGAATTCTTCAATTAATTTGAATAGCTATGACAATGACAATGGGAATGATTACAAAAAACAAAAGTAAATTTTCAATGTGATGAGTTATGCCTGGTTTCTAACAGACTTATCATTTTGCTTTTGAGTAGAAAAGTTCAGCATTTGCCTCATGCTCTCATTCTCTCACATGCCTGTTTTGAGTCCTCTGGCATACAGTCATGCTTTTCTGTCCCCCAGGACAGGGTCTTACGCTACATTTGTAGTGCCTGCTGTCTTCCTGGCATGATCTCCAATTGTTGGATTTGCTCAGTTTAATTGGATGACCATCCCTCAAAATTTAATAATAACACCCTAATATATCCATATTATTTCTTAACGATGGATGGATGAATGAAAACCAGGAAATAAGAGAAAATGAAAACTGAGACTGAATGGGACATAGGAGAGATATATAACATATAACTTTACCTTGGCTAAAGTTTTTAACAATTATGAAAAAACAAACAAAACAAAACCAGACAATTCACCTCTTTGGTCTTATTTCCTGCTTTCTTGTTGGATAAAAAACTAATGCTCACATGACAACCTTGTCTATAAGGATGTTGCTGTACAATTAGCAAATAAACACGGTAAACCCAAATTACTGCAGGACACCATCTTGTGACTCCAAACAACATGTTGTGCAACAATTGGCTCATTTTTTCAAAGAGCTCTGGTGACCAAATTCATTAATCTGCTTGACGAGGGTCGTTTTAAGCAATGCTGATGACTTGTTAGAAGTTTTGCATATTTTACAGAGGGATATGGACATTTAAAGATACTACAGGCAGGACATGAAGCCTCTAAGAGCTGAAAGATCTTACCATGTGAAGCTCTCCAATGAGGTACTGCTGGAGCATCTCCCTGGCATCTGTGGAATGACCCACATCCTCAAAGCTCTCTGTGGCATCTGCACCCGCCTGCTCCAACAAAACCTCTTCACCTCCCGGATGCTGAAAGCATAGAATAGGTCAAAACAGAGCATTAAGCTAGATAATTTCTTTTTGCCCCACACTTTTAATGTAACATGGGTCATTTCTATGCTTGATTAATTGTAACCCAAAGTAATGAAAACTCTTGAAAGACTTTAGCTCACATGCAAATCATGAAATACACCAACATGATCTTTCAGTGGTGGAAAGTAAGTACATTTGCTGCAGTGCTATACTTATGTAACCTTAAGATATTTAACTAAACTAGAATATTTCCATTTTATGCTACTTCATACTTATACATACGAATGGGTATTGAGAACCACAGGTTCCTGACTGGTCAGTATTGAAATATCGATAAGCTTCTGAACATCTGACACTGCTATCGAGATTTATGTAACATAAACAGCTGTTTATGTTACATGAACATAGAGCAAAACATTCAAAAGTTTGGACTCACTTTATGTAACTTTGATTAAAATGCAGCTATATGTAATAATTCCAGATGCAACTGAATTAGTTTCTTCTGTAAAAATTAATAATTAACTAACTGTTGATGCTTTTTCACATCTTTTCATGTCATGTCTAAAGTTTTTGCCCTGAATTAAAAAATGCAATTGACAGCTTAAGTTCCCAGTTACTTACTTACTGGTTTTACATACACAGCATACAATCAGTTCTTATTAGTTAAACTACCCCAAATGTGTAGTGAGGTAGTATGTTAAAGCAGTGGTTTTCAAAGTGAGAGGGCGGCCTGCACAGGGGGCTCAATCCAGGGGAGGCTCAGTGAATAGAGGGCAAAAATTATTACATGGATATGAGATACAGTATTGAGGAATTTTACAGTTGTTGCCCTTTGTGTCTCTTTCCTAGCTTTGTTTGAAAGGAGGCCCACAGTCTCATACTTTGAAAATATTTGTGTTAAAGCCTCTATAATCATTACATTACATCTCATCTGAGAATGGTCGTTTGCATAATGAGTATTTACTTGTTATAAAGTTAAGCTTTGAATGCAGAATTTTGACTCTGTGGCTTTACTAATTTTACTTCAGTAAAGGATCTGAATACCTGTCTCTTCATTGGTATTTCTAATGACCATGCCACTTATTACACGACTGCTTAACTTTATCTTACAACTGTGTTAGCTAGCTTACGTGTCACTGGGTGTAATTCCGACAATATTAACCTATGTAGCTTAACTTCACGCTGGACTGACAACAATGTTGCTGTTAAGGCTTAGGTTATATTATGCAGATACACATCTACGTGTAACAACTGCGTTATGAAAATGGTGGGCAATAGCTTAACTAGATCTTAGCTAAGGTTAGCTACTAATTAATGTTGCTACAAGTGTTTTCCAGTTATGCCAATTTGCGCAAGACGAACTCAGGCCAAGTTTCGTTGGCGTAACCTTGTTTAACCCCGAGTCAGCATCATACTGATAGGCTGTAAATGCTGCATATTGAGTTCAGACAGTCAGTGAACTTATCACGTCAATACATAAGGCTAACAGTTATTTTGTCAATTCCAGGAAGTAACCTGACCTAAGTTAACGTTAGTAATATCCGAAATAAGGTATCCCGAGGCTTAACGCAGAAACTTGAATTATGACAGAATAAATGTTGAAATATTGTCTACCAGCAGAAAGAAAGTATTTCTTACCTCCTCAAGGAAACTTGTGATGTCGTATACTTTATCGTGGATTATGAGCCATGTGTCATGGCTCATATTATGTACTCTTATTTCTTCTAATGTGTAATATTTTACACCACCTTCTACTGCGTCGCCGTTTTCCTCAACGTTGGTGGTATCGGCGGGTCCATTGCATGTATTGATGAGGTTCTCGTTAATTTCCTCACCCATTCTAACGTTAATTCAAATAACCTACCTATATCGACTGAGCGGTTAGCTAACGTTAGCTTCAGCTAGCCAGGTATCGGTGTAACGTTAGCGCTAGCCAGCTACGTCAGGATCAGTTCCCACCCAGTCTACACACGTTTTAGTTGTGCTCTGAAAAGCTCCTAATGTCACCGTAGGGACGAGCAAACACAAACAATGGTCTTACAACAGATATGCTACACAATGTTGGGTTACGAAATCAAAAAACACCCTAACCCGGCACATCAGCAGACATGTGAAACAGACCAATGACATGCGTGTTATTTTACCATCAAGCACAAGCAGAACAACTGGCCAATCAAACTGTGGCTGTCGGAGTGATGACCAATCAAAATCCACCAGTTCATGATCATGAGACTAGGAACTTTGCAAGGGTTGTCAACCCTGCGCCCCCATCGCGCATACGACTTTTTGCGTTTCCAATGACGCAACGTGACCTTTATGTGGTCCAGTGTAACATTTCGTAATTGCAAATATTTATTTACTGGAAAAATATACCCGTTTATTCACAAATGTTACAGCCACATGAGACTACAAACGCATTACAATGAAAAGTTACAGAAAACGTGATGCAATTTGATGCCATCTGTTCTCTCTTTCCTTTATTTCTTACAAAAGAACTTACAGTGACAAAACTTGTACAAACAGGAGCACAAGACAGAAAAAAATACATGTAAAAAAAATTAAATAGAATCAAAATACCTTTTTGATGGTAGGGGTCAAAAAATAAAAATAAAATAAAAAACAAGATTAAAAGCTATATACATTTTTTAACACAAGCTGTTGCATTTTTAATTGCTTTTTCAGATAATGTTGAACTGAATAAATGTATTGCTTAAATCTCACAAAATGCGACAATACATTGTTTCCTACCTAAATTTACATTTATGTAATTTCACCATTATAATATAAGATCAATCAAATTGTAACTGTCCTTTATTGCATGCAGTCACAATCATTTTCTAGCCTTGGTCCCCACCACTGAACGCCCCACTCCACAAAGTTGGTTTAGTAATATAACATATGAAAATGAACTTTTATTTCTTCACTGCTCAGCAGTTTATAGAGGTTTTCACACACTTTGAACATAACCTTGAGAACTGTAACCAGTAAAACAGGGCATGGCCTTGATTTTAGGCTGGCAGCTCTGGGCACATTTTCTTAGTTTTTGGGTTTGTAATTGAACTGCTGCATTACAACAAATTTTAACTAAAAATAAGATTTTCAAAATATTTACATTTTTACATATGGGAACAACTTGTGTATGATGGGCCTCTTTCTGTGCCGATATGGAGGCCTGTGAAACATATGCTACTGATAGATCAGGGCACCAACCTCAAGATGACAGTGGCAGATATGTACTTCATCAGTGGTTTACCTACTTCACATATAACTTTCATCCTCTGCCTCAACTACATTCATGTATATGGCAAAACTTTTAAAAGCAACTGCTTCAGGAGACACAAAATATAGCCTAACATTTGGTCCAGCTACACCTATGATAAAGTATTTGTACTCATGCAGCATCAGCAAAAACACATGTTGACTGTATAGAGTTCAAACCCTGTCATCTACCCTGCCCCCATCCCATCAGAGTGCCTGAACACCTCTGTACACCATGTTAAAGTCTGAACGTAATTAGCTGACCTATAACCTCCCACGTGACTGTCTACCTCTGTGTCAAAGAGAGACTGATAACTCATTTTACTCGGCGTTTTATTTTTTTTGCGAATCATTTTGCAACTCATAGTGCTTTGCCTGAACACATAAGAGGATTAACTGAAAATTCCTGGCTTCTCATGTTTAAAGCAACAAATGGAGTTATGTCTGTTGGCTGTTTACAATTTAAGTAACTTTGTTCACTGTGTTTGTGGTTATTATGACATTTTACTGTAAAATTAAAAAAAAAAAACAAACAAACCCAAAACTATCCTATACACTTCCACAATTTTAACAACTGCTTTTTTTAAAAACAATATTTATCTCAGTTGTTGATACTGATAATGTGAACAAAGTAGTTTTACAGAGGTGGCAAAACCTTTAAAGGTAACTCATGTTTGTCCTTAGCAAATGATTGGATGATATGAGGTAAACAGTTACCTGTCCACTCAGTAGAACTTGAAATCAGTATCTCCTGCCAAGAACATTTTTCTGGCATACAATTTAAGGAGATGTTTAATGTATTTGAGATTTTTCCACAAAGATCATGATGTTTTGACACTTGGTGTGTTTTTACTTGGTGTGTCTGCAAATGAAAGTTTTCTTTCCATTTTCTTTTTCTTAAATAATTCTCTGGAAAGACCATGGTAGAATTTCTGTTAGTCAATAATAAATAAACAAACATAAAATATACACACATAAAAATGTGTCAGTTATTATTTTTTAACTTCATCTAAACTGTCTAACAGACTAATAATTCTTGTCTATTTTCCACTGACAATCAGGGGCATCTAAGACATTAGTGATTTATGGTAGTTGAATTTAGAGTTTGGAAAAGTTCAAAAGTCATTTTGACTGTTTTTCACGTTTTACAAGTATTGTTCTAATCACTCAGTGCACTTAAACTTTTGAATTTAATATTTTCATTTAATTTATGTTTCACATTTCCCTTAACTGCACATTGTCTGTTACCTGTTTTATTCTGTGTGGTTATTTAGAAATTATCTCTCTGAATCCTGTGTATTCTGTAATACAGGCACAGAAACAATTATACACTCATTTTATGTATGCATTTATTTTATATATTTTTTATGGATTTATGTCAAACATGTTTCTGATATGTCATGTGGGACTAAGATTAATTAATGAGAAAGAACTGATGTTTTTATTATGTAAAAATAACTTGAATAGAAGTCATGCTTTTTATTTTAAATGCTTTACTTTACAACCAAGTTTTATATCCATAAATGTAAATAGTCTGAGACTCTTTTTAATTTAAATATATGCCATATGCCCCTTTTCTTCTTATTCTTTTTGTTCCTCTTATTATTATTACATGTATTCCTCATGTTTTTGTATATCTCTTCTGTTAAAATAAAATATTTGGAGGGAAGTTATAGATATGGGAATATCATCCTTAAATGCTGTTTTTCTCACTGTTTCCTTTGTTAATAAATCCTCGTTAAATAAAGTTTTAAATATATTTTCCTGCCACCCCGTTGAATTGTGGGATTGTAATGGCTGCTCCCTTTCTTGTAAACATACGCGTTGTGTTTACGAAAGCCGCAGTTTAAATATTTCCCAGCAGCACCCACGGGTCCGTGTTTTTCTGGACTTCTTACCCGTTCATCATTTGACCTGAAATCTTTAACTTCATGTGAGAATATCTGCATTTTAGACCCAAACTAATCCGCGGACGTTTTGCCGCCAGGCCCGTTCAGGACCGAGCCAGCTAGCTCACAGGCTAACGTTAGCTAGCACTTGCTGCTCTGTGAAAGGTACGTAGTAGTTTAATTAATGTAACTGTTATAAAACGAGTGACAAAGCTAACACTTTTATTCACTTCATTATGACTGTAGTCCCAAATGTTTCCTCAGAGTAAGGTACAAAGTGTCGAGGTCACAAACGGGTACAGTTGGCCATCAGGATGCTGATAGTCTAAATGTCATATATGAATGAGTTACAAACTCATAAGTAATTGATCGGTGTCTTCTTGGGTTATACGTTGCTAGAAGTTACCCCTTTAAGTTGAAAGTAAATGTGAAATAACAGAGAATTGTTCTAATGAGAAGCAAATGTAGTAGAATTTAATTTTACATCCTACTTGGTGTCCAGGGTTGGAAACTGACACGAATCTCAGTTTAGTATGGTGCAAATCGACTGGTAACAGAAATTAAACAGCAAATTTGGTAGGCTGATCCTTTAATCAATCAATTTATTTATTGAGAAAGAATATGAAATGCTTCTTGTTCCAGCTTCTCTATTGAAAAGATTTGCTTCCAGTCTATGTGACAGAAAATTAATTTGAAACAATTCTGATAATCAGATAACTGTCAATTGTCAACAAGTCATTTTTATGCAAAACTATAATCCAAATTCATCGTCTCAAATGTGAAAGTTGGCTGATTTCTTAGTCTTCTGTGACAGTATAGTAAATCTATTGGTTTTGGACTGTTGGTAAACCAATATGAAGATGTTACCTTTCACTCTGGGATCTTTTGTTTAGTATTTATCACTACAGATGCACACCGATTATTTGTATTGGCTGAAAAAATCCATATCATCCATCCCTGTATCACTATTTTCTGACCTGTTGACCTAAATGTTTCCATTATCTTAATAATAGAAATAATCCTTAGTTGCGGTCCTAGGTCAGTGATGCCCCAAAGATAAACACTTTAACATTAGTTTGGCACAATAACTGAGTAATTACACTTTATGGTTGTTGCCATAAGCGCTAATTTAGTACCTTTAAGCTTATTCACCTTTTGCACATATCATTATTTCCCCACAGATAATGGATGACGATGTGTCCATGCACAGACTGGAAGGGACTGATGCATCCACTCAAGTTGGTGGACTTATCGTAAAGAAGAAGAGTGCTGCTGCAGAGCCTCATGTTTTTCGGGCACCCACGCCGCGCACCTCCCTGCTGGGCTTGGATCTGCTGGCAGCCCAGAAAAGGAAGGAACGTGAGGGCAAGGAACAGGCTGATGGTAGTGGTGATGATAAACATAGCAAGAAGTCAAAGGTTTCCTCCTACAAGGACTGGGAGGAAGGTAAAAGTGACTCTGGGTCTGACGAAGACGACGATGATAAGGACAGAGTTCAGAAGGAGAGGTAAGACTCAGTTCTATTTCACACAGAATAAAACTTTATTGAAAATGATGGATAATGTATAAATAGACAGGCAATGCCTATACCTCATGTTTGTGGAGAGCCAAACTTAATTCAGCCTTTATTTAAACTCAGAAATACACTGAGGTAGAGACCTTATTTGCAATGTAGCTGAGAAAAACATAATTAAATGCACAAAGACACAAAGAAAAAACAGTATGAAACTTAAAAGTGTTGATAAAAAGTAAAAATAACAAAAGCCACAATAAAACCTTATGAATAAATAAAAACCTTAATAATGAAAAAAAACACAGCTTAAATTCAAAGTGAATGACTCAACTAAATCAAGAACATCTGGAAGTAAAATGTGATACAGTTAAGGATTTAAATTGATTTAAGGATAAAAATGTTTGTTCTGCATATTATTCAAGTTTGTGTTATATATGAATACATAGAAAAATATATTAAAAAATTATTCCAGAAAGCCACTTTGCAAAAACATTGAAATGAAAAGTGGCAAAATGACAAGTTGAATTATGTCAAATGCATTTTTAAATGTAATGACATTTTTTTGGGGCAGAATTTTGAAAATGTATTGGCTTATTTCTCAATTTTCTGGTTATAATTTTTTGTTTGAATTTATTCATATTGATTTCATAATGTTTATTTGGCATTGAATACTTTTGGGCTTCGTCTTTATCCGTACTCCCAGTTTGGGAATTTGTAAAGCACGTTTTAGTTGATTTTACCCAATGAGTCCTTTCAGAGAAAAAGGCCAGCTAATTAAACCACTGTAGATATTATACCAGGACTGTCACTGAGAGTCAGTGTAAAATATATATTAACTTTGAACTTGGAACAATAACATCCTTTTCCTTTAATGTTTATATATTCTTTGTATTTTCCTTGTTCCCCTTTACATTTGCATTAAAATATGTATCTTATGATTTCTGTACATTTTTTGTCAAGTGTTTCCAGCAGGAAGTATCGCGTGACTGGCTCTGAGACACCCTCAAACCCCGGAGGGGTCAGTGAAGAGTTCAGACGCAGACACCAGCAAAGGGAGAAAGACAGACGTGAGCATGGAGTGTACGCCTCCTCCAAAGAGGACAGGAACCGAGAAAGAGACAGAGAGAGGAGCAGAGACAAGGGCAGAGACCGAAGGAGTCAAAGAGGTGATTCTATAGAATACTCAGGTTACTTTGTCATGTAGTAGTTACTGTATTTTAATGCTCTTAGACTTTTGGTTACAATCCAAAATTACGTATTAAGTAAAAATGGTAATAACCTGGGAGGACTTACTTGATGTTTCTGTATCATATGATTGTAAACTGAATACATTTTGGGTTTTTCGACTGTGGTCAGAACAATAAGCAATTACATTTTAGACTTAGGAAACTTGTGAAGAGTAGATGGTTTATTTTTTTATTTTTACTCCTTATTTATTTGTTGGAAAAGGGATCACGTATTTCAAAAGCATTATCGGTAGATCAATCAATACTGAAAGCAAATTTTGTAATAGTTGAGGTTGTTGAGAGTAACTTTCCCATGTCTCTGTCTGTCAGATGAGCGAGAGAGCAATCACAGCCGTGGCAGCAGTAGTGGGAGCCGGTCGGAGCGTTCGGAGCGCGGTGAGAGGAGCGACCGCTCGCAGAGGGACGGGTGGTCCGAACGCATCAGTCGGGGGAGTAGGAGAGATGAACCTCTGACACCACAGCATCGCCCCAGAGGTAACATTATTTTAGTCACTTACTGTTATTTCAATATATTATTCATAATGTTACCTGTACAAAGTACTTTTTATTTAATGGGTTGACTAAACTTATTTTGTTTTCTGCACAGATTCTTTCACACCCTCACGCTCCAACTGGGAAGAGGATGACAGCGGTTATGCCAGCTCACGGCATTCCCAGTGGGAGTCTCCATCCCCTGCCCCATCTCACAGAGAGTCAGATCGCTCAGAGCGGAGCCATCGCTCCAGCCGAGACAGTGAGAGGAGGGACAGGTAAACAGCTGTCATCCATTTTAACTCACATTCTGTAACTCCCACATGCTTAGGTTTTTTTTGAGAAACTTAGAGCAGATTTTGGAATTATAATGACAATAGGGATGTAACAACACCAAAATCTCAAGGTATGAAAATACCAGTATAAAAAGTCCACATTGCAATTTATATCACAATATTAAAGAAAAAAATGAAGACTTGATTTATAAGATTTGTTTTTCCTTGTAACTTAAAGTGCGTCTGGTTTCCTTCTTTTACGAAATAAAATAAAAGTAGCCAGCAATGACCTAAGCATGTGCAAACAATTGGCATGAGTGGTCTTCAGCACTGATTGTCTTAGTTACAGTTGTACAGTTGCAAAACAAAAAACATTGCAGCAGTCAGTAGCCAGTCTGGCATGGTATTGTTCACTTTATGAACAAAGGCACTGAATTTATTTTATTATTTTTGTGTTTTGTTAGTTTTCTCGTGGATTTTTGTGCAAAAAAAAACAAGCAGTAGTTGACAGTTCAGTCTGATATCAGGCTAAACAGATCCTTAATGCCTACATAAAACTAGCTTGAACAATGAAAATGAAAAAAACAGATCAGATTATTCTCATAGTGATAAAGACCAAATGTGATTGAATAAACATTCTCCAAACACCTTTATTGCCCACAAAATCTATTTCCACTGCAATGGCGACAACAGCTAACATTTATTAGACATATCAGAGACTTTTTAAAATCCTTGCTTTATGTTATGTTCTTCACATTCGGTATGAAATGCTTAGTTGTTGAGAAACCACTGCTACCTGATGCATACATAACATCTGTCTGCTCTGTGCGTAGGTCAGTCAGAGGCCGTTACCCTGACGACACACCACTGCCTACCCCATCATACAAGTACAACGAGTGGGCAAATGACAGAAAGCATTTGGGCTCTACACCTCGTTTATCACAAGGAAAAGGTACTACTCTAAAAACAAGCCACTTTGTGCTCTTGTGCAAGATTCAAATAGCGTATGTCTGATAATATTTCTTATTCTGTCTCTTCTTCAGGGAGGAAAGAAGATGGTGAGGGAGGAATTGTTTTTGACAATGAGGAAGAGAAAGAACAGTGGCAGGAGGATCAGAAGGTTTGTGGCACAGTCTTTACGTTTTATAGAAACTGTTAACTATTTTCTGGAGACATTTTTTTTTTTTAACATATCTGACTATCTCATGGTTTTGCAGCAAGCTGACAGAGATTGGTACATGATGGATGAAGGCTATGATGAGTTCCACAACCCTTTCACTTCCACCTCTGATGAATATGTGAAGAAGAGAGAGCAGATCCTTCAGAAACAGACGCAAAAAAGAATATCTGCCCAGAAACGACAGATCAACGAGGTACAACCACAGTGTTTTATATCAGCCTCATAAGAGCTGTGTGTCTGCGTTCACAGCTGTGTACTGTAAATGCGTGTTCTTATTTTTATATTTGTCTTGTCATAACATCTGTCTGTCTTGGTATACCCTCTTCTGATTGGCTTTGTTTCATGTCTCAGGATAATGAGCGGTGGGAGACCAACCGTATGCTGACCAGTGGTGTGGTGCAGAGGTTGGAGGTGGATGAAGACTTTGAGGAGGACAATGCTGCTAAGGTCCACCTGCTGGTTCACAACCTGGTTCCTCCCTTTCTGGATGGAAGAATAGTGTTCACCAAGCAGGTAAACAGAACCTAAACAGCTCACAATCTGAGGCCCGTAGTCACTAGGTTTACTGTGGATTATTGATGATTCACTTCCTTAGATTTCATACTTTTGTCAGAGCTATACTTGCTGACTTTGCTTTGATACAAATGTTTGTATGTGTGTATTTATTTTCCTGCTGCAGCCAGAGCCTGTCATCCCTGTGAAAGATGCTACATCTGACATGGCCATCATCTCTCGTAAAGGCAGCCAGCTTGTCCGCAAACACAGAGAGCAGAAAGAACGCAAGAAGGTAGGCTGCATTAATAACTTGGGGGGGAGGAGACAAGTCATTACCAGTTCATTGTGACACTCCTAGACCAGATGTAGGCCTCACTAACTACATATGCTGGTGGTGCATGGTCCAGTAGCTTCCCCTCTTCAGAAACCTTCCCTGAAAGTGCAAGCAGAAAATTTATTTAAGTATGGCTTCTGTTGATTTTTGCTGTCCAGACTTTCTAAAATCATTCTGGACACAATCAGGATTTACCAAAACTTGGATTTGTGCCGGCAGTCTGAATAAGGTCTTAGAGACTTGATGAATGAGTCCGAACTGGCTTTGAGATTCTAATGCTGACCAGGGTTAAATGTGAGGCCAACACAGCTTGACCTGGGTATGAAAGGGCTGACACATTTTTCTATAACATAAATATATGTACATATTTATAAAATCACTATGACAGTGATTACTAATAGCAAGCTCTGGAGCTCTTAGACATAAATTCAGATGTTCTCAATTATAAAAGCACTTCAGAATAATTGTAGGGCAAATGCACAATAACCGTCAAATTAGGGGCCTTATGTTTTTAATGGTAAGCATCTGCAGAGTATTAGAAATTAGTTTTAATCTAGATTTTAAATAGTAGAACTGTTTGTACACTTTCCTGATATTTGGTTTAAACTGGCTGTGGTTATGCTCTGACATTTATTACAAAAATTACACAATTAATTCTGCAAACTAATCATTAGGAAATCCATCTCAGTTGTCCCACTCAAACTGGTGCCTCTCTGCCTCTCTGCTCTCACATCAACGGGGACCTGAAGCTGTTATATCTCTCCAGATTTCTTTGACAAAAACAGCAGTTTTACCTTGGGATATGTCTTGCAAATATATCATTGTTATATTCTTCTGTATGGAGAAACACAAAGCAGGTATGATCTTCATAGTCTGCTGTTGAGAAATGTTAATGGGGTTTGTTGGCATGCACCTGTCCGTTTGATAATGTCAGTGCTGCCTGACTTCTTCACTTCAGTAAATAATTTATTCATGATCACCTTACCTGGATGGTTGATGACATTTTAACTGCAAAGCACCATCAGTGAGGTGAAACAACTTGACAAATGCAAACGCCAGGAGCTCCGTCATCTCTTCTGGGTGTCAAATGTGCATGAAATTGCAGTCTTTGTGTACAGTAACACAGTGGAGCTTTAATCTTCATAATTATATGGTGTAATTGGAATAATTGTGTTTTCAGGCACAGCACAAACACTGGGAACTGGCAGGCACCAAGCTGGGAGATATCATGGGGATCAAGAAGAAGGAGGATGAAGACGCCTCTGGGGGAAAGCCGGTTGGCGAGGACGGCAAAGTGGACTACAGGTGATCAGACTGACTGTGCAAAGTTTGGATGAAGATGGCATTTCACATTTTCTTTTTAATAACCCACGGGCCTAACTTGTTGAGCTGCAATATCCGTTGGTCTGACCTGCTGTATTAATTTTTGGTGATTTTTCGCTTTCTCACTTCCAGAGCAGAGCAGAAATTTGCAGACCACATGAAAGAAAAGAGTGAGGCCAGCAGTGAGTTTGCAAAGAAGAAGAGTCTCCTGGAACAGAGACAGTATCTGCCTATTTTTGCTGTCAGAC
This sequence comes from Lutjanus erythropterus, assembly GCF_056507025.1. Lineage (NCBI taxonomy): Eukaryota > Metazoa > Chordata > Actinopteri > Lutjaniformes > Lutjanidae > Lutjanus > Lutjanus erythropterus. The sequence continues at coordinate 23,240,597 of NC_139317.1, forward strand.
AACAACTTCTCAACATCATAAGGTATTGAGCTCATTTCTGTCTTTGAATACAATTTTATCCCTAATTCACCAAAAAAGTGCTTTACATCACATAAATCTGTGAGTTATTCTTTGACTGTGTTACAACTCTGTTTGCAGGGACAACAGCATTGTGATTGTTGTTGGGGAGACGGGCAGCGGCAAGACCACCCAGCTGACTCAGTACCTGCATGAGGACGGCTACACCAGCTATGGCATGGTGGGTTGTACTCAGCCCAGAAGAGTGGCAGCCATGAGTGTGGCCAAGAGAGTCAGTGAGGAGATCGGCACCAACCTGGGAGAGGAGGTGAGACAGCTGTCTGATGCTTGAGCAGTTAACCTGACTGATGCAAGTCAGAAATCTGTGTTTGGGCAGAACAGTTAAACAGAATTTTACCAAAATCTCAACATGGTCATCTGTAATTTTCACAGAATGCGCAATATTTGTTAAAGGCAAAACGTGTGTCAAAATACCAGGGGTGTAATGATTCATTCATGCATCCGATGCATCGGACTTTAATGGTAAGATACGAGTGCATCGGTGCAGGCGGCCTGTATCAGTAAAAAGCTGAATATGATTTGGAAACAAATCGATGCAGCACTAGCGTATCGATATGTCTCATTAGTACGTGCATATGTTTCATTTTTGCCATCAGTGAAGTGCTGCTGTAGCTTTCCTCCATTTTCTCTCTCGTCCTGCCTCTGCCTGCACAGCTCTAGCTGGACGCCTGCTGCCACAATCACACAAAACAAGCGCTCCCTCCTCCCTCTCCTGTGTCTCCTCTTCATTTCATCAAAGCAGGCTGCACTGAAAAAACAGCGGCAGAAGTGACATTGTACCGTTTCGCACCACCAAACTTTCATAACGCGCAAGTGTAGAATAAGTTTGTGTTTTATAAGAAAGATGAGAAACACAGCAGCAAATCATTAATGCAAAACTAGTCAGACAGCAGAGTACAGAGCCACGAGTCTGACCCACAGAGACGTCATGTCACTGGGTGAGCAGGTAACACGGAGCATCACTGTTCCCCCACACTAATCAAAACCACAGCAGTCTTCATATGGAACAGAGCAGCAGATCATCTTACTGCAGAAATACTAATACTTTAAACAGTTTTAGTTTGTTCACAGATTCTCATTTAGGCTACAGTATCTCATTTACACATGAGACTCATAATAAGATGTTAACATCACTATAATGTCCCCTTCTCTCTGTCTCTCCTGTTACTATATTTCTTTTTGCAACTAATAGCGCTGTAAAGATTCACACATTGCATTATCTTGTATTGCATCATATCGTATTGTATCATGACAGAGGTCAATTGTATCGGACCGAATCGATCGCTATTTAAAAATTTCTAAAATGTATCATATCGTTGAACATCTATCGAGATACGAATCGAATCGGTCTCAGTCAGTGAGATACACACCTCTACAAAATACCATTTTAAATTAAAGATTGTCATGCTGCAGAGATGTCCTGGCCCACACATCATATTGTACAACTTAAGAAAACATCTTTGTTTAGTACAGTTCCATGCAAAAATCACATCACAATAATTTAAATATATTTTTCAATGAAAATAAGAATAATAATGTGAAAATTATCATTCCTTCTAATATTGCAAATCATATGGAAATTGCAGTATCCATAAAAATAATTAATTATATATTTTTTCAAAATCGTTCCTAATGTGTGTGCAGTTTAATCTGTAATTGTTGAATTCTTGTGAACATCTATTGATAAATAATTTGCTGTTGATGACCTGAGTATTTACTTGATCATCTAAGAAATTGTTTTAATATAGTTCGCTGGATCTATACATAATCAACCCTTTGATAATTAGTCTAATCTTGCTTCTGTAAACTTGGTCTAATGTTTTGGCCATCTCTCCTGTTATAATAATATTTTGTTTTCTAGTTTCCTTGATGAGATTTTGTGACACGTTAATACCAGAAACTTTGCTTAACGATGAATTCCAATAGATTTAGAATAAATTCTCAGTGTCTAAACCATAACAGCACCACCATTTCCTTTGGAGTTTTTGGTGTCTGCAGAAATATTATATTCACTTTCTACAGAGTCACTAGAGTCCATTTTAATTTGTGATGTTACCAGCTGGCTTGGAAAAGGCTCAAACCTTTAGTAACATGGTGGAAACAGCCAGACCACTTTCCCCCAAAGACAGTCATGAGCAGTCTACCACTCGGCAGGCCAACAGGATGTGTTTTTCTGACCTCTCTCATTTGTTGAACTCTGAGTATGTGCCAGCCTCGTGTTATATAAACATTCATTTGTTGCTCTGCCAGTTAAAACTATTATTGGACAACTCCTGGAGGAGAGACAGAAGAGTGGGGAGACGCTCGGACAACTGCAGGGTTTCACAAATCATGTGTTTGGGAGACAATAAGAGTAATCTTAGTCTTACAACTGAAAGTGAAAATTTAAGCAGTAGCAACTACGGAAAGTATGATGAAGTTAACTTTGAACCTGAAAGTAGTTTTTAGAAACTTTTGTTGAGAACTTGAACTCTTTGATTTAATTCCAAGTAAAACTGTGGACAAACAGAACTACTATGATCTAGTATCGCTGCCCTGAAGTTGTTTTAAATGGCTTACAATACAACAGTAATTACTGTATTGAGTAATGGACAGTCTGAGGGCTCTCTTGCAGTCTCAGTACTAAATCATATGCTGTGTAACACCGCCATCTAGTGGATAAATGGAAAACATAATGCTTTGCAGTGATTGAACTGAAGAACAACAATAAAAGGAAACACTGGAGCAGCTTAAATATTATGTATAACTTGTCAAGATTTCTTTGTTACAAAAATTAGGCAGTAGTTTTTATTATTTTATTATGGTTTTTATTTTTCTTGTTTTAACTCCTGTTCGTGTCATGCAAAAGTATTTTGTGCAAGTTTTACGTAAGCTTCTGCAGGGTTTTCTTGAAAATGCATACATATTATTTTGAGTTGATTAATCTGACATTGCTGCCTGCAGGTGGGCTACGCTATCCGTTTTGAGGACTGCACATCTGAGAAAACATTGATAAAGTACATGACAGATGGTATCCTGCTCAGGGAGTCACTGAGGGAGTCAGACCTGGACCACTACAGTGCTGTTATCATGGACGAGGCTCATGAACGCTCCCTGAATACTGATGTGTTGTTCGGTCTGCTGCGTGAGGTCAGTACACAACCATCTAACACCCTGTGAATACAGATTTCTTTATTTTCAAGAGATACACGTCTACATGCATCTTAGCTCAGGAGGTTGTTTCTCTTTCTGATTTCAGTGTAAATACAATATGATTTCTTTCAACTGCCTCTCTTCTGTTCACTGTTTTGTATCAGGTCGTATCTCGACGCACTGATTTGAAACTCATCGTGACCTCTGCGACTATGGACTCAGACAAGTTTGCTGCATTTTTTGGCAACGTACCCATATTCCACATTCCAGGAAGAACATTTCCCGTAGACATCTTGTTTAGCAAGGTATGTTTCTGTTTCCATTCACTTTCACTTGAAGGCACTTACACTTTATCTTGACTACATTACATCAGTGCTACGAGATCTTTTTGGAAGCTTCAGGTCATTATTAAACACATTATTCCACATTTCAGGAATTACTGCTAGTATTTAATTTGTCTGAGACTTAACAAGACTTTAATATATTCTTAAAGTGCAGTCATCTTTGAAAGTAATGAAATCTTTAACCTGTAAAATATATCCTTAAGAAAAATCTGTATGACATATTTAAACACTGTAAAATGATCACATTTAGTCAGATTTTCAATACTATATGCAGCTTTCAGTTTATCAAATACCCTATAAACAATAAATATACTGCGTAAATTGACATATGTACTAACTTTTGGTATATGAAAATAAAAATTCTAAGACTTTTGTTTTGGTTATGTAGCACCATTTCAGTGGGTTCATTTTCTATTGGACTGATTTGTAGTGTTTAACACCCAATTTCCCAATCAATAAAACATTTCTGATTCTTATTTTGTGCTGTTTAGACTCCTCAGGAGGACTATGTGGAGGCAGCAGTGAAACAGGCCCTGCAGATCCACCTCAGTGGGTTGATAGGAGACATCCTCATCTTTATGCCGGGGCAGGAGGATATTGAGGTGAAGGACATGGCTGCTGTTTTCACTCAAATTATTGTCACATAGTAATTTTGGCATAAAGGACTGTGATTTGAATTATATGTACAAAATGTGCTGTATAACTAAAGTTAATGAGATTCTTTCTCCTTAAAATCTTCTCAAGACATACAAGGACAGTTTCCCAACAATTGTAGTCAATATTTCCTCAACCTCTGGCGGACAGTGGTTCTTTCCATTTTGTACTCCCAGTTGAAGTTAAGTTTATCCTTGTCCTTGCAGGTGACATCAGATCAGATCGTGGAGCGGTTGGAGGACTTGGAGAACGCTCCTCCTCTGGCTGTGCTGCCCATCTATTCTCAGCTGCCTTCTGACCTCCAGGCCAAGATCTTCCAGAAGGTTTGTATCTGTAACGGCCTGTTATGTTGCATGCATTTCTACACTTGATATCTATGGGTATGTGTAATATACATGTGAGAAAACAAAGCTGATGGTCTTTAATTTCTCCTCTGCTAGGCTCCAGATGGTGTGAGGAAATGCATTGTTGCTACAAACATCGCCGAGACCTCGCTCACTGTGGATGGAATCATGTTTGTTGTGGATTCGGGATACTGCAAACTTAAGGTTACATTTAATATATTTTATGCTTCACACTGCAGTTCTCAAAAGATCACTTCTCTGTGTACACATTGAAACCAGTCTGATGCCATTTTTCATTAACTTATTTTTTCTGTCAACAGGTTTTCAATCCTCGCATTGGAATGGATGCTCTACAGGTTTATCCCATCAGCCAGGCTAATGCCAACCAGCGTTCTGGGAGAGCAGGACGTACAGGACCAGGGCAGTGTTACAGGTAAATGGTGCTCATCTTCTCTCTACTTGTACGTGATCAACAACATGTGCATACAGGTACAAGTGGTGTTGAGCTGGGATTGGTGCATGGTTTGTAGTTATGCCATTTTACTAAGAGATCAATTATTTGATATTTTTTTTTAACCAAAAATAACCAAATTCAATAATTCCAGCTTCTTCAATGTGAGTATTTTCTGGTTTCTTTAGTCCTTTGTAACATTAAACTGAATATCATTGGACTTTGGGAAACAACGATTAATAGTTTTCACCATTTTCTGCCATGTTTTGGACCAAACAACTAATCGACTAATCGAGAAAATAATCAACAGATCAATCAATAATAAAGAATATTCAGGTTCCTGCAAGGCTGCTCCTAACTTTTTCTAACCTTTAAACTGACAATACCAAAGTATACAAAAGGTAGGATAGGAGGAACATACATTATATTGTATCTTAGATTTGGAACAATTTGTTGCCAACCATTAAATTAATCACCTAATACTTTGATAATACATGAATTAGTTTGAGTACCCTTTAGTCCAAATTATTGTATTCCAGCTTCTTGGGCTTTGGGAAACATTTTTCACCACTTTCTGACATTTTGTATACCAAACAACTAATTGATTAATAAAGAAAATCATTAGCAGATGAATCAACATCGAAAATTATCATTGGTTGCAGCCCTATAGGTTAGTTTACTTAAGTGAATTGGAATAAACCACCTGAATATGTGTCTTTTCAATTCCTGCTGCCCTGTGAATGCAGCATCATTTTAACATGACTGTTGTTAAAGTTTGTCTTCTCCCTTCAGTTGTTTGAGATCAGTGCTGTCCTCCAGCAGTTTGTTCAGGGCTGTGGATGTGTGATGTGACAGTGCTTTAAAAATAGTCGGAGGCAGGAAGAGTGAGAGCGGGCCAGAACCCTAATCTCCAGAGGATTTCATGCATTTTAACTGTTTATGGTCGGCAAATGTGCCACAAAAGACCCTGTCAAAGGTTCCACTCGACCCCTCTCTCTTTTGCCACATTTACTTAAGCAATAATTGCATGACATAGACCCATAACATGGTGTGACACGTTTTTGCATCACTAATGAGCCAGACTGCTTAAGAAAGCTCACACATTTCTAGATTAAACCTGCCCACCTGCCTGTATACCTTTTGGTAACACAAATCTATGAGCAGCTTTACATCAAGTACAGTCTAGGTGTTTGAGTCGCTGTGGATATGTGTGTGTGTTAGAGAGCAGATGGAGTGAGTCACGCTGGTTTGCTCCACTTGTGTGGAGAATTCCCCACTCTTAAGACCGTGACTGCAGGCACTCACTCACAAGCTCTCAACCTCCACATACATTGAGAGCATTCTGTAATTATGAGCTCCAACATCAGACAGCTGTAATTGTTCTGGGAACGTTGTTAAGTCACCCGACTTAACCTTTATTTAAACTCGGGCTCTGGGTGTTTCCTTAAATAAACAGCACTGAATTTTCCTCTGCAGCTGATCTACATCTGGAGATTACTGCTTAGTCAATCCCACCGGCATGCCTGCACATACTCGAGAACAAAATAATTCTGATCACTGACACATAACAGCATGGCCCAGGGGGGTTTATTCCTCAGTGCTCTGAGCGGAGTTTCAGTTTACATCTAAAATCAAAGAGAATGCACAAATCTGTATATTTTTTCTTGCTTAGAAAAATCTGATTTTTGTTTTTTTTTTTCCACTGTGTCTGTCTTGTGTCCAGGCTCTACACTCAGAGCGCCTTTAAGAATGAGATGCTGACAACCACCATACCTGAGATCCAGAGGACCAACCTGGCCAACGTGGTCCTGCTGCTGAAGTCTCTGGGTGTTCAGGATTTGCTCCTCTTCCATTTCATGGATCCACCACCTGAGGACAACATGCTCAACTCCATGTACCAGCTCTGGATCCTGGGAGCTCTGGACAACACAGGTGAGTAATAACAGGGGTTATCCTCTCTAAATATAATTTGGTTTTTCATTTATGTCAATCACCCATAAAACAGGGCTCAACAAAAAGGATTGTCTGTTTGCTCAAGGCAAGTAAAATCCTCTCAAATGTGTAGATTTCCCCCTTTCTTAACATATTAAACTGAATATCTTTGGGTTTTAGACTGATAAAACCAGACAACTGAGATGGACATTTTTATACCTGTTGCATTCAGAGATTAAATATGACAATTAACTCCAGTCTTTATCGTTATTTGATAACTGCTAATAAATATAACTGTTTGTACTTAGGCAAGTAGATTTCTGACCTTCTTGCCAGACTAGGCAAGTGAAAAAACATTATCATTGAACCCTGTAAAACCAAAAATCTTCACATATTTCAAATGAAACCATCCCATCATTTGTCCTTCATAGCGAGATAAGCTGTCTCTTGATCTCTAACCCTGGAAATGATCAAGCGTAAAATAATCAGAACATACAATCAAAGTTAATATGAACAGCTAAAAATATACATAAATTAACAAAGTGATTGAATAAATTGATTGCTATGGATTCAAAGTAATTGTGTGAACTTTGCAGTTGCATTCATGTTAACAATTTAGATGTGGTGATAAAGGCTTCAAGAGTGAAAGTGCTTGAATTTTTATCTGAAAGTTGCTCGAACTCTGAGCATTGATATTCTTTATAGAATTTAATACATACTATAATATAGTTTAATTCACTGTAATGTATTACCTGTTTGATGGCTAATTATGACTTAATTTTGCTTAATATAATAAAAATGTAAAGTTTTACCTGGATAGTTCTCCTCTTTTTACTTTGCAGCTAAATGGGATTGCCAAGTGGACGGAGTGAAAAACATTAATTCATTAATTAATTAATTCATTCATTAATCGATTAATTGTTTGGCCTCTAAAATATCATCAAATTTAGAAAATGTCAATCACAAGTTTCTGGAGCTCTGTCATATTGTTATAAAAGGTGCTAACATACAGAACATACAGAACATCAGCCCCAACATAGAGGGAAAAATTTTTTTGGTTCTAGTCTTCAGTTAGTCTTCTTTGAGTTGCATTAAAAGGCCATGCTCAATATTACAACTATGAAAATCATCACATATAAACTATCTGGCCAGTAATGATGGGAGAGTCATCTGTTGCAACCAAACCTTAACCCTGATCTGGTGGATTCTGACAGGGTAATAATGAACAAATCATGTGTCGTATCAGTTTTCTTTTCCCTCTAACAATGAACTTGACAAGGCCTCCGCTGGTCTTACTAACAGTGGGGCCAAACAACATAAATCATCATCCTTTTGAGATGAAGATGACGCTGTGTGACAGAGAATATTGGGTATTTGAGGGTTGCATCTCCCCCTCAGTGCTGCTTCGAGCTGCAGCACTGTGATGCTGACACCACAAACAGAGGCAGGAGACCAGCTGTTTAAAGGATGCTGCAGTGATGATGCAGACACTGCAAACAGGCCTGGAGGAGGTAGTTGTGAGGTTTAGCCAGTGGAGTAATTGCCTAGTAACTGATCCTGTGTTTGATTTGACTGGTCGGGTCTCATTTCTGTCTCATCCTTAGCCAGATTCCAGGGGATTTAGGGATTTGGGGATAAGGGGGGACTTTTGATGATTCCCTGTATGGTGTGTTAACAGCAGATTATCTCTGATTAAGGCTTACCTGCCCCAAACTGGCTGCTCTGCTTCTCTGCTTTTCCTCCTCATAAGCTTCTTAGACTCTGTCGTCTAATCATTTAAATCAGAACTGGCAAAGTTTTTGATCTCACTCTCTTTTTTCTCTCTACAAGTATTCTCAACTGTCAGCAGTTCATCCTCCTCTCTCACGCTGATAGACAAATAAGTGTCACATTATGCCGGCTTCTCCATCACGCCAGCGGGCTTTTGATGGAAAAGAAGCTTATCACTCATCTCGTGCTCGTCCCTCCTACGTTCCTCACGTCTTGTGCACTTTTAAATTCTTCACGTGTGACCTTGTAATTGTGTTCTCGTGCACTTTCAGGTGCTCTGACACCGACGGGGCGTCTGATGGTGGAGTTTCCCCTCGACCCTGCCCTCTCCAAGATGCTGATTGTGTCCTGCGACATGGGCTGCAGTGCTGACATCCTCATCATCGTCTCCATGCTGTCTGTGCCGGCCATCTTTTACAGACCTAAGGTACATCTCATCTCTGACTTACGATGGATTCATTTGACACATTTATTTATATCACTGCATCATGTTCCACTATTGACAAAGTAAAGTAAATAAATAAATGAATGAATAAATAAATAAATAATGACTGAATAAATGAGTACATGAATAAATAATTTAATATACATTTATAGATTTTTTGTTTAAATTTTTTGTTTGTGATTTATTATGATGACAATTTTGCATTAAATTACATGATTTCGTTATTCATTTATTTAAGTATTTTATTATATAACAATATATTTATACATTGATTAAAGGATTTAATTATAGATTTCTCCATGTATTTATATATTTAGAAATATGTAATATTCTTACTGTACAAAGTCATAAAATGGCTGTAACATGTCATCGAAAGATTAAGAAAACATGCTAAGTTGAAATACTTGCTTCTCTGACAACGCTACAACCAGTATGTTCTATGAAATTGTCCTTCTAGTGCAGAACTGTTTTTTGTTTTGAACGTCCTTCCCGTTTCATGTTTATTCACTTTACATGGAGCTAAAATTAACACTGAATTATGATAAATGTTAACAGAATTTGATGTCTGTTTATGAGTTGTAATAAATCATTAATAATCTTTTAGAAGACGTAGATGTTTATTATGGTTAAATTCATTAATATTAAATTTGAGTCTAGCTGGCAGTAAGGCAGGCACTGAACTCCAGCTTCAGAGTGTGCATTTTTGTAGCAGTGGGCTTTTGGACTTTTTTCAGCATAACAGGCTTGGCTTTACACCAACAGACAGTTATAAACAGCTGATCAATTTACAGTGTAGGACTCGTCATCACGTGTCTTTGTCAAAGTATAATGTTGCGCTCGTCTTGTGCTCATGTAGGTTCAGTGCAGGAAACCTGCCTGAACTTAGGGTCTGGGGCGAAACAACTCGCTCCAGTGTCTTTAATAAACTATCTGTGACTCCAATTCACTATTTGGACTGCAGTTGTCACTTTTGAATGCTAGGGAGTTACATTTTTCACCTTTAAAACCCTCCATATCTAAGTGAATATAATCCATATTTTAATATTAACAATGGGTCACGTGTCTCTCGTAGTGATGAAGCCACAGAGAATTATCATCATTGCTTTTAATGATGATAATTATATCATGTTTTGGCCATAGCAGGCAGCTATTTTTTTGTGAAAAAGCTCTAAAACGCTACCTGTCCAGCACCAAACAACAGACATTAACACAGTGGAGCAATTAGCTGCTAACGAGCCAGACAGACATTTTAATGCTCAGGAGTTGGTAGAGACCAAAAGAGAGCTATAATTGGACCTTTTTTTGTCATTTGACTTGACTCCAAATGATTTGCTTATTATGCCTCTAGGCTGGATTTATAAATATGCACCTTAGTATGTTGCATATTAGATATAAAAATAATAATATTTATTCAATAACATTGTGGACCCAGGAAGACTAGCTTTGCTTTAGGGCATCTAATTGTGATTCTAACAAAAAAACAAACATTATGTCCATCTACAACTGTATGCTGTGATAACAGCTTCTTTTCCACTGTGCAACTCAAAAATAAATTATTAATTGATTAAATACAGTATTTGATAATTCACCGGTTTAATTGTTTTGTTAAATGTGTGTGTAGAACAATATTCCATAAGAAAAGAACAGTTACCTGAGAATGAAAACAAAATCTCTCAGTAATATATGGAAACTCAATCTGTGTGTCTCTGCAGGGCCGTGAGGAGGAGAGTGACCAGGTGAGGGAGAAGTTCTCAGTCCCAGAGAGCGACCACCTCACCTACCTCAACGTCTACATGCAGTGGAAGAACAACAATTACTCCAGCGTCTGGTGCAACGAGCACTTCATCCACACCAAGGCCATGCGCAAGGTCAGACTCCCACTGCTTCAGCTCTTCTCTCTGTCACCAACCTGGATGGAAATGTGTGTTCAGTTTTCACAGGAATTCCAGCAAGATGACGTGTGAATCTCAGAGTTTGAATTGAACATTGTTTTCATGCTTTTAGTTTGGTGTTTGAATGTTTGTAGTTCATGATTCAGGTCTTCTGAGGCTTATTCAGTATCCCGCTGACTTATAGGTAATCTGTCTTCATATTTACTTCTGAGATACCCTAATTCTTAGATTTTCCTCTGACAGCAGTGATACATTTTACCCCAAAACAACTGATTGCACAGCAGTAGGTTGGATGAGTTTTTTATGTAGTTCCACTGCCTAACAACACACATTGTTTTTGTGCAGGTGCGTGAGGTTCGCTCCCAGTTAAAGGACATCATGGTGCAGCAGAGGATGAACCTGATTTCCTGCGGGTCAGACTGGGACATCATCAGAAAGTGCATCTGTGCTGCTTACTTCCACCAGGCTGCTAAGCTCAAGGTACCTCCTGCTCTCTGGGTTCTCCTCAGTTAATATGTTACGCCTGGTGGCGACTGGTTGTGGCAGATTTATAGCAGCATAATTACAGAGTGGTGAAATATCCCTTCTGGCCTCACATTAATACAGCGCTAAAATCTGAAAGGGAATTTGAAATCATGACTATATAATCAAGGTTCTCCGTTTGACTTATGAGTAGCTGGCTAACCCAAGCAATCGTAGCTGTGTTGGATATACTTCAAATTTATTTTCCTGCTGTCTGAGCCAGGTGGAGAAGCAAATTAACCCATATGACCTGTTTTGCACTGACCTTAAAGTGCAGGCGCAAACACACACTGCACACAGGGTCCCATTTTCCTATCCAGAAATTCTGAGTTGCACATTAAATTTGCTGTTTATGTCTGCGTTTGCTCCCAGGGCATTGGTGAATATGTGAATGTGAGGACAGGCATGCCATGTCACCTCCATCCCACCAGCTCCCTATTCGGTATGGGCTACACTCCCGACTACATCATCTACCACGAGCTCGTCATGACCACCAAGGTAAAATAGTCGGCTGCAGAACTTAACAAGCATGAAATCATTTAATGACGTGTTACTGATGTTTTAACCTATACTTTGTGTTGTAGGAGTACATGCAGTGTGTGACTGCCGTGGATGGAGAGTGGCTGGCAGAACTTGGGCCCATGTTCTATAGCATCAAACATGCAGGAAAAAGCAGACAGGTAAGGCAACACAAAGCTTCATTCACAACACAGCCTAAAGTATTTAGACACAAATGTTTGTGTTCTGCTGGTCTGGGACTGATTTTCATGATTTGGGATGTATCCCTTATGCCACATTTTTACTGCATGGTACAGCTCAATTTGGCTTTGACTTGCTCTTTTTTGGTTTTCCATTGATAAAAGTTGTCTATAGTACCTGGTACTCTTTTTGGCTTCTAAAGGGGGTGCATGCCAGAAAAGGTTTAGAGAACACTGAATCACATAATCGTTGCAGTTATTTTTCTGGCAAAATGTCAAACATTCACTTGTTCCAGCTTCTAAAATGTGAGGATTTTATGCTTTTCTTTGTCAATGAATTAAGAGTCTTTGAGTTTTGGACTAGTGGTTCGACAAAAGAATTAGTATGAAGATGTCACTTTGGGTTCTGGGAAATTGTGATGAGCAATTCTTGACACTTTAAAGACTGGGTAATCATGAAAATAATCAGCAGATTAATTGTCATCTGCATCCTGATATAGGATTCCCCCAAATCCTCTTTAAAAAAAAAAAAAAAAATCAGACTTTTCGTCTTACTAAATGCATTCTGCCTTTTCTCAACAAACTTTGTCTCTTTGCTGTGACAGCTATTCCTTCTAAATCCTTCTACATTCCTGTATTTTTGTCACATTGAAGATGATGCCATATCAGTTTCCTGCAGCGTCACTTTTACAATAAGCTAAGAACCCCACACTGACCGAGGGGGTACAACCTGAAGAAGAACATGAAATTGAGAAAAGTACCTGGTACCAAACATGAATCAAGTCAAGTAGAGTCGAGCCGTACCATGCAGGGGAAACATGAAACAGTTGAGTGGTCAAACAATATGGGTTCTTCAATGGCTGATGTCCCTGCCTATGATTAAGAGCATGTCTGATTTATAATGCCAACATCAAAACAAAGAAAAGTCATGTATGTGTCACATACACACATACATGGTTGTCTTAGCCAGTAACATGCTGTTTTAAATGTTTTTATTAATTAATTTGAGAGCAGGGTGCAGTGTGTCAGAAGTGACGACATTCAACTGCATTATGCTATAAATTATAACATAATATATATTAAATGTTAGCCAGTAATGGTTTTAGATTAGATTAGATAGGCTGTCTTTTCGGGTTTGAGAAACATGTTCACATTTAGAAAAGATGATAGTGACTAAGGAAATTTTAGGCAATTTTTTACTGTGGGATGCATGATAGTTATAGTAGAGGGCTCAAAAATAACATTTTCACCACCTTCCTGAAACTCCCAAGGAGCAGCGCTTAAATTGACTGACTGCATGCAGATCTGTATGCAGATATTTTTCGGCCTGGGGACTGCAGGCATCAGCTGATGCCAACTTAGCTCAAAATGTCAGATAATTGACCCAATTAATAGGACAACCGATTAATTGATCTATTGCTGGTTCCCAAACATTTTGGCTTGTGCGTTGTAGAATTGAGAAATGACTACTTGCAGCAGCATGGTTGCATATGTCCACTAGTTGTGACCAGTTTCTTCTTTTTCTTTTTTTTTTTTTTTTTTTGGGAGCATGAGGAGAAAATTATTCAGAGGCAAGAGGCAAAATAAAAAAATCAATTATTAGAGTAAAGTCTGACAAACAGAATTTGGTGTTGCAAAAATATATAAATTTCGTTTTCCTATCTTGTTAATCCGCTCACAACACAAACGCCCGGGTTGGGATTTGCCGTTTTAGACAATATTGCATGTCCAACATTGTGGCTGTAGTTTGGAGGTCCTTCCCTGTTGACAATTCCCTCACGCAGAAAGCTCAGTCTATAAAAAAGTGATTTTCCCAGTTTGCAGTGGAAGTATTTGATTGGCCTGCACTTTTGGAATGAACTGCAGACTGTGAGCCAAGTCTTATCGACTTCACTAATGCTCTTAGGCCAAAACGGGAGCAAATCTCTGCAGCCAGGTTCCAAAATTTTGTGGCAGGACTTCCCAGAGGAGTGGAGGCTGTTGTAGCAGCGTATTAATGCTGGTGGTTTTGGAATTCCAATGTTTTTCCGTACATCTTCCTCATCTGTGTGTGTTGCTCTTCCAGGAGAATCGCCGGCGGGCCAAAGAGGAGATCAGCAACATGGAGGAGGAGATGTCGCTGGCTGAGGAGCAGCTGCGAGCGCGTCGAGAGGAGCAGGAGAGGAAGAGTAACAGCGGCAGCGTGAAGTAAGTCAGCGACCATCTCTTCTCCTTTTGCCACCTCATCACACACGGGCCTCATCTAACAATAGTTCCCTGTGGCCCTCATTTTCCATACATAGTCAAGATAGAAACGTTTAATTTACCTACCTCACCGCCAATCCGTATCTGCATCCCACCGCCCTCCTCCTCCTCTCCCACTCTCTCGACTCCACCTCTCTCACTCTTCATGATGAGCTTTTCTCACCTCTGGTCCCTCCAGACGAGACAAAAAGAAATAATATTGACTCCTGGCTGACCCCCATTACTGCAGCAATTTAAATTGTGCCATAGCAGAGCAGAGAAAGGAGGGGAACGTTCAATTTCAAATTAGACCAAAAAATTAATTTCACACCCATCCGCAAGCTTTACAGAGAGAAGGAAGGTTATAAAGAGAGATTTCTTAAAAAAAAAAAAGAACTTTATTGTTAATTAATCAGCTGGTTTATCTGTCTGAGTTTGTGTGACCACGTCTGTAACAGATCTGTGGAAAATAATCACACTCGAGGTTTAGGATTAAGAATTAGATTTAAGCAGAGGAAGCTGGATGTGTGATAATGAACGTCGTCGGCTCTCCTGGGCTCTCGGCTGCCTTTGTCCTCCGGCAGGCCTCACAAGCATCTCCTGTCTGAGTTCACTGTGACCGGGATGAAATACTTTGTTGGATACGCCTTCATGTGCCGGCTGCTTATCACCTGCCTCCCCGCTCACCAGCACAGATCAGTGGTGTGAATTAGTAAAGGACCAGTCAGTTGTTTTGTGTATAAAAGTGCAACAGTGTGACTGAGTGCTTTTAGAGCCACGTCAGTGGGAAGAGCAAGAAGTGGGGGCTCATGTTTTTCCATATGAAGCACTTAAAGGACAATGCCACAGGTTTTAGCTCTGAGTAATATCACAATACTTACCTCAGTACTTAAATGTGTGCGCAGGGCCAATTATCAAAAGCTGTCAAGTAGATAAGTAGAAATACTGCCAAACTTTCTCTGGTTTCAGCTGCTTTTTTGTGGAATTTTACTTTTTTTGTTGTACATGACTGTAAATTGAATTAGGGCTGCAGCTTAAAGGTTATTTTCATTGTTTGAACTATAAAATGTTAGAAAATGGTGAGAAATGTTGATCAGTGTTTTTCAAAGCATGCAGTGACATTCTCAAAAATCTTGTTTTGACCCCAGTCTACTGGAGTAAAGAAACCAGAAAATATAAGGAGCTTGAATCTGAGAATTTTGACTTTTTCCTGAAAAAAGCACTAAAACTGATTAATATATAACAAAATAGTTGGCAATTAATGAAATTATTGATTGATTATTATAATAATTGTTACAGCTTACAATTGAAGATCTTTCTGTTTTGACAATTGATTGGAAAAAAAAAAATCAAGATATTTTAAAGGACCAGTGTGTAGGATTTAGTGGCTAGTGGTGAGCTTGTTGATTGCAAACACATCTCACAGCTAGGAAACTTGTGCAAAACATGAAAGGCCATATCTAGAACATGTGTTTGGCTCATCCATTCTGAGTTACGAGAATGGCAGTGCAACATGACAACCTCTGTAGATATAAACGGCTCATTCCAAGGCAACAAAAACACAGTGATGAAAACTATATGTAATTTCTGCCATATTCTGCCAATAAATCCCCCTAATTCTTACACACTGGACTAAGGCTGCAACAAGTGATTATTTTCATCATTGATTAATCCGTTCACTATTTTCTCGGTTAATTAATTAGTTCTTATGTCCATGTAATGACAAAAAATGTCTAGAATAGGCAAATGCATTTTGGCCAATGCATTATGCCTCTTTCTCTGTTTACCTGGGCCTTGTTCAGCCTGACAAAACGCTAATTTAAACAGAAACGCTGGTGTGTTTAACACCCTGTTGCGTATGCAAGTGAACTGCAGTGCCTTTTTAATACGACAGTGTTTAACACCTCCGACGCGCCCACCAAAAGAGAGAAAATGTTCCTCTGAGCCCGTTGCACAACATTTTGAGGAAACATCAACCCAGAAGCCTTAGCAAAATGCTGCACACTGTTTTCAAAAAAGGCCGCTTAAACTTGATTGGTCAATACTACTTGGACTACAAATAGAAACCAGAATGCTTCAGATACCAAAATCTTGTCCCTTCCCTATAAATTCTGCACTCATATACAGATATGTGTTTATAGAGATACAGCCTTACTGTCAAGTACTTAAAGTTGGCATTGAATGCTTTGCCACATATGTCCTGTCCTTTACTTATTCTGTTTAGACAGTTTCTGATTAAAATGAGAATTTTGCCAATTTTAGTCTGTGATTTATAATCATAGTTATTATCCAGCTCCTTGTGTTTGAGAAGTTTGACTTAAAAATGTTTTTCTAGAAAACATGTTTGAATTGCTCAAAACAAGGTATTAAAGTGTCACATTTATGAGTATTTCACATTTTTACAGACAGTTTCTGACTGCAGGCTTTACAGGTTCACATTTATAGATGAATTTTTCTTACAGTTCTAGGAAATAAAGAGGTTTCAGTTAATTTCTGTATGGCATGAAAATCAAAACAGACTTCTGGAACTTGCTTGAGTTGTGTGATTTATCGCAATGTGCGTTAAGTAGGCTTTAATTTTTTGTCAGAGCTGTTGTGTGGTGATGCAGGTCAGATACAGATTCATTTGAAAGGTTTGCAGTTTTAAGTAACAATGTCACTAATAAAAATGGATACATCTGGTCGATTACACAACTCAAGCAAGTTTTAAGACTTTGAGATTTCATATTATATATAGATCACTGTGACGTAGTTTTACTTTTTTTTTTAAATTTCTTGTTGTTTTCAGCTGTAACTGAAACTAAATATAATTTAAACATGGTGGTCTGACATTCCTGATAACTGCGTTACTGCGTTGCTTTACTGGCATCTTAGATAAATCAAATCTACCTAAAAGTGACATCTTACTGCTGGTCAGACTAACTGCTAGTTTTGTGTAATCTCAAGCTGTCATTTGCTTTAGTTTGTGCGCCAACAGTTAAATTAGGTCTCTAATGTCTAACGTTTTTTAGAAATGAATGAAAACCAGTGGATCCCTAGATTCGTAGGATTAAAACGTACTTTCTAAAAGCAGAACAATTTGCTGTATGGTTTGCTGTTATGTGAAACACAATGTGTAGTGATCTGATCTGGTCTCAAAACATGGTCTAAAACATGCAAAACCGATGGTATGGTCCTTTAAGGCCCTATAGAGGCAAATCTGTATTCAAATCCAGCAAACACTCCACACACGTGCGTTGTCCCTACTTGTACATAAAACATACTGTCTACATTCGTGTGTATTGCTGTTATGAGCCTGCTAAGAGCTTGTGTATTGAGTAAAACGCAACAATTTCTCCTGAAGTGAGCAGGGAGACACAGAGAGGGGGACACAGTGACAGAAGAGGGTTATGGCCTGATGGTTGTAATTGCTGCAGGTGTGTGTGTGCGAGGAATAGAGAGAGAGATGAGGGAAGTGTGGGCAGTGTCAGGGTGTCACGCTGCTGTAATTAAAGATGATAGATTTGCTGTCAGAGGCGTCAGGCTCTACTTCCCAACACTCCTCACAGAGACACCGGCCTGCCTGCCTTTTTCACTCTCCTCCTGTCCTGCTGCTGCTTTCATGTTCACATTCAACTTCGCCAGAATTTTGTTTGTTTATGTATTTATTTAACCACAGCTGTATAGCTCATGTAAGAGGTGTTTAGCATTTGAGCAACACAAAATTGTCACGGCAAATAAAACTCATCTTCCCTCTGATTTCTCTCTTATTCAGGGCTGTGAAAATCTGCACACCAGGAAGAAAAGAAGAGGTCCCCATGACGCCCAGACGCACCCCAGCCCGCTTCGGACTGTAGAACACCACCAACCAATCATGTTGGCTCCTCCTATAGACTCATTATCATTTAAGACCTCGACCACACCAGCACAAGCAAACACATTAACTTCCATTCGTCCCTCCCAGCATGGCCACATTAACCTGCAGTTCCTGTACAGACCACTAGAGTGAGAACTTGTATAAGGCACAAGACTCGAAGGCGAGTCGGCTCCATCAAAACGCCTCCCTCCACCTTCATCAGCAGATAGCTGTTTCTGTGATACGTTTAAGGAATAAAGGACTGTGTTTTTTTGTATATTCAGTATTTTATATGTGGTCATTACTGAAACAAAGTGTTTTACAGATGATTTTACCTGAGCTAGAAACATTTAATTTTCTATGATCTTTTGCATTTTTCTCCATCCTGAGAGTATCATCAGAGGAAAACTGAAAAATAGTGATCTAATCTCAGTGTTTCTTGTCTTTGTGTCCTTAGTTCTTGTACTGTTGTGGCTTTAACAGTGTGTTTGCTACCATGAAGTGCTCCTCCACAGACTGAGGCTCTATTCTAACTGTACTTGTGGCATGAGTGTCTTCAGGCTTCAGAGTTGTGTTGTAATACCCCCCCACCACACACACACAAGGCACTCATGCAGGCTTAGGCAATTGACCTTTTTCCACTTCCTGTTAACCTTGTACCAACAATGTACCGTACCGCAGCTTTGCTTCATACAAAAACATTATCACGCCAGATTAAACATATCAACCGTTTTATTTTCATGGTCCTTGTGTTGAAAATAGCTCACAGTTTCCTTTGTGGTTTTCCTCTAAACAAAATGTGTCTTTTAAACGGGTGAATTTGTTTTGTTGATGTGCGCCCTCTCCTGCCCTCTCAGCTGATCAGAATCTCACGCAGCTTCAGATAGGCTGGTCTATCTGTAACAAAACAATTTAGTGAAGGCCATGTTTGGATGGTGACAGTGGTTCTGTTTTGTCTTTGTGTTTTTACATGGATCTGAGACAGCAGGAGGACTGCTAATGGATTTTTTTTTTTCTCGACATCTTTTGTAAATGAAAAAATAAATAAATGTTAGCTATTTTTTTAATCCAAGGTGATTTCATTTGATATTGTAGTTGCTAATGTGTCTTTTTGTGCACACAAACAATGCTGAACATAATTATATCATTTAGCCACACTTTTTTAAAACTTAGCTTTGCAGTGGTATGAATGATAGTTCAATAAGTGAAAGTGATGAAGATTAGTTTAGGCTAATAACATTGAAAATCAGCAAATCCTCTCGATAGTGGAGATAAAACACTGACTTAAACAATTTATAGACTATAAAAATAATTGCAAATGAATCATCTTTTGCCTGACTAATTGAATAATAATGGTTTTGGCTTTACTGTTTTTATTAAATCAACAATCCAAAACAAAGATACTGTGCTCACTGTCATAAGACAATGAAAAATCTTCCAACTGTGAAGCTGAAACAATGACTTAAACTTTTTATGGACAATCAAAATAGCTGCCAATTGTTTTTCTTGTCGATTGACTAATAGATTAATTGAATAATAATGGTTTCAACTGTACTTTAAATTGCTGTTCTTTTGCAACCAACCAAAACACAAAAGCACAAAAGAAGCCTGAACAGTCAACTATCGCGCATGTGCTGAATTTTTCTTACAGCTAACTTGAGGTCAGTGAGGTCATGGGCCTTGGTAGCACAAAGTCTAACTATAAATATGCAGCCACCCTGACAAACACAGCGACATCACGTGAGCTACGTAAGTGAAACGGCCATAATAAACATCCCCAGAATGGTTGTTCTCAGTGTCGGCTTCAAGATTGCGAGCTGAGGCAAGTGAAACTGATCAGAGAGAAACAAAAAGCGCGGTCCGTCCCTCCCTCAGTCAGTCAGGCGCTCGCACCCACAGATGTCACACATCTACATGAGTGATCCCTGGGCTTTGAAACCCCTCAGCTGTAAAGATGTTGATACGCTTTAGATGAAGAAGAGCCGGGCTACATGTGGGTGGATCTTCGTGTTTGGCTTTATTGAAGCTTGTATGTAAATCTTCAGGTCGCAAAAGCCTGGATGGTGTTCCGCTGTCTTCAACACGCTTAGGCTGACATTTCTTGATGTCTCTTAGCTGAAGCCACTCTTACTAGCTGGCATCAATTTGGAAGGAAAAGACAAAAAGACGGCGGCCTGCCTGTGATTTCTTCAAATGGAGCGTGCAACAACTAGCAGTGTTTTTCTCTGAGCTGAATCCCTCTGCAGCTCTTCTTCTTTTCTTGTTGGTCAGTGATCGTCGGCCTCACTGTAACCCTTATGCAAATAAGCGTGATTATGAGCGTTCCCTCGACCTCCTCAATTCTCCAAGTCGTCTTGATTGAGTGTGGCAGGCAGAGGAGGGGACGGCTATAATGGACTCCACCAACTTTAATGAGACAAATCTCAGCTATGGGCTGACATTTTGAAATAGTCCTTGTGAATGACAGTGTCAGCAGTCACCTTTACCAAAGCTTTCCAGGGAAGGTCCCTGTAATGATGGAGGGAATTAAAATGGCCTCCAAGGCGGTGGAGATGGGAGCCACAGGATTAGGGTGCAAAGCCACGCCTCTTAAATGGGCTCTGCTGCCACACCCAGAAATAAAGAAGCTGCCTTTTTCGCACAAGTACCCACTACATGTCGTCACCCTGAGATTTGATGGAGGGATTACGTTGAATGTTAGCTGTTGACCACTGTGAGATTTGTAGAGATGAGCTGTCCCTCACATTAACTACCACCCCCCTGCCTGCCCATCCCTTCCTCTCATTCTCCCCCCCCCCCTTGTTGTGTGTCTGGTGGCAGACAGGGACAAGCTCCGCTGTCATTACAAACTTAATAAGAGCAGAAGTGAGATTGATGAGAAAAACAGAGGCATCAACTGCTCTTTTAATTAACTCTTGTCCCATAATGGTGCCGGGACAGAGGCAGTGAGCAAAGAATGAGACATTTTCTTTCTCTTTCCACCCCTTTCTGTTTTGTTGCCGCGCTCACCCCCGATAATGAACAGCCTTCTGGGACCCAATTACATCCAAGGCTGCATTAGGAGCACAGCAGGCCCAGTGGAAACTTCAGCTGAGTTTCCCCTCATCTCTGCGCCCCCCCTCTTCTCCTCCACTCCCTGTTACCCTGCTGGAGATGGCCTTCACTTGATTGAATTTTGAATGTTACCCCCCCCCCCCCCCCCCCCACATCCACCCCGTCTTCTGTAGTCCCTTACCTTCACCAGTCCTGAACCCACATGTGGTTTATGATGGAGGCAGGAGGCAATGTATGCTTGTTGTTAGCTGTCCTTCACTTGATAACTGCCTGCGCTGATAGACTGGCTTTGTATACAATGTGTAATAGTCAGCGCAAGTTGGTGCACTAAAGTGTGTTTGTGTGTTGTGTCCCTGCAACATGCCGCATATTCTTGTGAGGACGTATAAATAGAGAGGAGATTACATAGAATAAGTTAACTGGGTGCTTTTAAACTGAATAAACACTGGTTTCAAAATCTATTTAAGTCAGTGTAGTAGATTATGCTGACAATCCTCAAACTGTCAATCAATCATCATCATTTGTAGGTTGCTAAATAACATTTTCATTTTCAGAAATTTCAATTTCTCAAGGAACATTTCTATTGTGTGTTGATTTTGGAGGCCCTGGACAAAGGTTGTAGCATTTACACTGCCATAACCACAAAATATAACATCACAAATACATTTATCTGAATAAAAATCTCCTCCTTTTTCATTTTGACTTGCTAACATAGTCCTCACTGTAACTTTGCCTGGGAAGATGTAAAAACAGACATTAAAAATTAATTTGTGGGCCATATAGAGGCATCAGCATTAAACTGAGACTGTTCCATAACCATTTAAAAAAATAAATAAAACAGTAGTAGCTTTAAGTAAACAGTACAATGAAATTTTATCAAAATGCAAAAGTACACATTTCTTTTTTCTGTTAAAAACTCACGTGTGACACTGCCACCACTTTAAATAAAGTTTAAAGGTTCAGTGTGTGATATTTAATAGGCAGAATTTGGCAAAAATTGAATATAATATTCATAAGTATGTTTTGATTAGTGTATCATCACCTGGAAATAAGAGCCATTGTGTTTTTGTTACATTAGAATGAGCCAATTATATATACAGAGGGCACATATCCTGATCCTGAGACTGATGAGTGTGATTAATTTTGCTGGTATTTGAAAATAAACCAAAATATTAGACGCAAATTAAGTCTATAGGTATTGGCAAGATTATTACAGTCCACTATCAGGTGCCATGAATGTTTTGGATAAAGTATCATGGCAATCAATTCAACAGTTTTCAAGAGATCTCAGTAAAATCCCAAAATCAACCGCATGTTGGCATGAGAGGAAAAGTCAGGAGAAAATCGTAAGGATTCATCCTCCAGGAAACATCAATGTCCGTACAAAAAATCATGGTAAACCATCTATGACATGTCACTCTGGACCGACAAAACCAAAGTTACGCTATTTGTGCAGCTAAAAATCCCTCTGAATAGCAACACTGCAGGCCAGCAGTGAGAACTCGAGTCACATATTTCATGACTTCAGACTTAACTTGACAAAATCAAAAAAGACTAGGCTCAGGCGTTCACACCAATGACTCATATGACTTCAAATGGACTTGAACCTTTTCACCTGAAAATACTTGACACCTTACACAGTCCAACCATTACAAGGTGTTAGTGAAAAAGCATGCAACAAATAAATTATTTTCCATTCTTTTTCTGAATCAACTTTTACACTATTCAGTCCCAGTTCATCGACACTTATATCCCAAAACCGCTTTGTTTGCACCAATCTGTCAGCATCCAGTCAAGCTGCAGAAGAGAACCATGACCAAGTAACGCTACATTACTGAGCTTCAGTTAGAAAAAATTATACCAAAGATAATTTTTATTCACATACAGAAACTACACGGTGGTCAACTAAAAATGAACTGCAGCATGCAAAATGTACACGACGAAAAACACAGAGACAACAACAACAACTTCCAACTTCATTCAACATTTGAAGTTTCACAAAGAACGACTGAGGACTCAAAGTGTAATATGTGGGACTGTAGTGCAAAGAGAAAGAGAATGATGTGGCCCCACCTCTACTACAGGCATACCAAGAAAAAAAAATCTTCATATTAGTCACCATTTTTTGTATTAACATTCTTGTACAGAGATTCACAGACACTTGGCAGGATCCTTGGAGGCCTTAGTGGTACATGTACAGTGTGTGATGGCTGAATGTCTTTTAGATAGGGACTGCCTCTAAATGCAATGCTTGGGGATATCCAAGGCATTAATAACAATTATTGGTGTTCTTTAGTTTCCTCAGACACCTTAAGTGTGGCGTATTGACTGCTACGCTGGAAAGAATGTTGCCTATTGATTTGGCCAAGGCAGAAACCGATGGTGTCCTCTTCCTGTAAGGCTAGAATTAATCCTTACATGCTGCCAGTGAGTGAATAACTTACCTACCACGACCCAGGGAGTGGAGAGCTGCCGTCTCACATCACCGCCGCTGTGAGCTCACAGTATATCCTCACTGGTGCCTTCTGAAAAGTCAGACAAAACAAGTGACGGGATGCTGCAAGAAAAAGGAAAAAGACGATATCTGCTGCAACTTCTATAGGCACTGGGCTCATGTACTGCATCTTCTGCAAGACAAGAAAACATATGTGTGATCTTGTTTGTTTAAATAATAAAACTGAATCAAAAATTTTCATGAACTTTTTTTGGGGGGTTGTACAGTATAAAGTCAAACGGAAATTTATGAAACAAAGCACTTACTATTTACTTCTGTTAGTAAATGTAAGAAATTTAAGAGTGTTTCAGCATGCAGTAATATTTTCACTGGTCCATTGTCTTATCCCTAACCAACACTTTGTGTATACTGTACTACTGTGCTTGGTCTACCTCCCTGTGGACTGGATGGTTACTAACAGCTCATCCACTATTGCTTAGGGGTCTTATTTTGTTCTAGAAGAAAGACTTTATACTGTCAAACTCAGACATCCCATGTGATTGAAGGCCGATGGGCATGGAACTCTCAGAGCTGCCCTCAAAGCTGCAACAATGCCTGCTTTCACACAGCCAACTTGTGGTGGGTGGAGTGGAAGAACAAAGGCAGACTTGTTAGGGTTTAGATGCCTTTATTATTCTTTTATTTGGCTGCAATTTCTTGTCTATCTGCCCATATTCATTAAGATTTTTGGCTACATTGGCTTGTGGGGTCTGTGGCTCTAGGAGTAGTTACTGTATGTGACTCAAAAACACATCAAGCACTCCACTTTTCTTTTGTAGAAATCAATGTACAGAAACTTAATCATTAAAAATGGATGAATATTCCCTTTATCTCATTATATATTCTTACATGTACTGAAAACCAATAAAATTAAAACACAGTGATTCAGGCCAGACAGAAAACAACAAATATCAGGGCACAAAATTAAAATAAATTATTCATACAGCAATTACAGAGCAGATCAAACCCTATTAATTACAACTGTTCAGTTTTTACTTTTTAAGATTGACTGTACACATTCTAAAAGTATAATCACAATCACATCTGGCCACCTAAAGATACTTCAACATCAGTTAAATTATCACAAGACTCAACAAAGATACAAAATAAAGCTACTTTAGTGAACTATAAAAAACACACATAATCAAAACACTAAAAAAAAAAAAAAAAACAATTTAAAGGACCAGTGTGTAAGATTCAGGGGGATTTACTGGTTGAATATGGCAGAAATTGATTATAATATTCTTAAATATATTTTCATTAATGTATAATCTCCTGAAAATAAGAATCATGTTTTTGTTTTGTTTGTTTATATCTACAGTGGATGTGGATTCTCTTCCACAGCAGCTGTCATGTTGCACTGCCATGTTTGAGAATCTTGATCCATATTTGATCAATACTACCCAGTTTTACAGGTTGATCTAAGTTTTGACAGTGTCCACTGGAAACGGAAACACAACGGCGGCTGGCGAGTTGTCATCTTTCTTGTATTACAGCTGAACAGTACACTACTTTTAAGCCAGAAATGGGCAATGCAGTAACAGAATCTTGATTCATGTTTGATCAGTTCTGTCTGGTTTTACAGTTTGATCTGAGCTTCATGAGCCTTGTGTGTTGCACTGGCGGGACTCAGTGAGAATGACTTGTCAATCACATGTTGACTCGTACTAAATCATACCCTGATTTATCATCTCTTATAATAAAGTGAACATCTTGCTGTGTGGAGGATTTGAAACTAGCGATTCAGACCATTAATTCATTAGGACACTGTTGATTGAGGCCTTAAATCAAGTGAGAAGTAGGTTCGTTTTCTCATACATTCAGACTTGTTTTTGCAACCAGTGGAGTCGCCCCCTACTGGCCATGAGAAAGAATGCATGTTTAAGACACTTTCTCATTGGCTACAGTCTACGGTTCTCCTGCACACTTGGAACAGTATGGTGAAGCAAGTTGGTTGCAATCTGCAACATCACCACTAGATGCCACTAAATCCTACACATTGCGCCTTTAACAGATCCCCCCCCCCCCCCCCCCCTTTCATATTGTGTCAAAAGCTTGTCATTAATAGATGGATGTCAGTCCCTGAGACTGGAAAAGGTGGGATCTTCCCAATCAAAGTGATGCCCAAATCTGCTTAGGTGCACTCTCTCCTGGCTCTGCAGAAAGTCTTTAACTCTGCACACGTGGCTGCTGGGAGGACACAGGCTCAGGGAGGTTGGCAGTCAAGACTCTTCTCCTCTTCTTCATCTTCTGTGGGCCCTCTGCTTGACTAATCAGAACTCCCCTCACAGTCAGAGCACAGCTAAAGCACAAGAGACTTCATTCAGACAACACATGCAATAAATGGATGATCAAAGAGCATGAAGGCAGCTAAAAACAAAGGCTGTCACAATGCACTATTTATTGTTAGTTTTGTGTTAAAGAAACAAGGTGATGCTCAAGGTTGGGTATTGTTTAAATTCTCAGCAGCAGAGACAGAATAACCCTGATGATGTCATCAGGTGTCTGATAAAAGAGCGCATTATGAGAGATGCAGGACCAAGTGTTTTTTTTTTTTTTTATAAACTTGTTTCTTATTTAGATTTGAGCCCAACCAGTACTAAAAAAATATGGTGTATATGTTGTCCAATATATACTGATATCAGTATATATTGATTAGGGCACTGAAACAGTACACTTTCATTGATATTTTAAAGTTGTGTACCAGATTTCCATTTACAAAAACATGATTTAATCAGGCAAAAAAAGACCCTAACGACCCCTGTCACTTCCAAACTTTAAAAAGGCAGGAATACTGCTTAAGCACTTGTAAACTTCCTATTTTTTGACAAATTAATTATACAATATCGTTATCACATGAGTCTCAACCATAACATATCAACTCCATAGCTCTTCTAAATCCAAGCTCGATATGAATTGTGGTTTAAAATCATGTATTTTGTTTAGCATTAAGAGAACTCTTAGCAACTTTAAAAAATACAAACATCACTCACTTCCTTTTTGATCCAGCTCCTTTTTGTTTTTCTGGATATGTGTACCCTACACCATGTTTGTTTTTTGCAATACTAAATTACTGAAGTCTCCCTTAAAGGGATAGTTTGCATTATTTGCACTGCTTTATACTGCTGTCAGACAGCCTTTCCTGAGTGAAACAGCTGTTACACCAGTCAAAAATCACTCAACTCCACTGGCAAAATTAATGATTTTACTCCGCAGAACATGGGAGTTGTTGGTCTACTGCTGCCTCCACCTGTTAATCAGTTTATTTTGTGACTTCAGTGTTTTAAAAAGGTGAATTCAGATTCACTGAAGTCCTCAACCTCACTTCAAATAACCTGAGCTCTCCATTTAATCAAAAGATGCCAATCCAATCAGCGGCACTGCAAGAAGTCTGGCTAAAGAAAATAGTCTAAAAATGTAAACATTTTGATTTAAGATTAAGTAAAGAATAACTGCATGTCCGCGTCAACTTGCTGTGCTTGGAAAACTATAGAAATGATCCTTGAAAGTTTAGTCTTAGCTTTTGAGACACTGATGCATTTCGTGGGTCAGTAGTGCCGGCACTAATGATGCCTCATATGTATCAGGTTAGTGACCTCTGCCAATCACATCTCTGTGTGCCCGTCACCATCATAAGTCTGAGTCTAAATTGACCTACCAGTGCACTGAGCAGGTTTCCAGCAGCTGTTGTGTCACTGAGGCCCAGTCGATATACAGTAGCTGCAGGGAGAAAACATCGACTGTCAGCTGGCAAAATCACAAGAGCTAAAATCCTCCTGTAACAATGCTGCCCAAACCCCCAATCAGCAATCGCTTGTTACGTTCTCTTTTGTGTCAAAACACTCCCTCATTACATGATTGGACAAAAAGGTTGATGGCTTTGTTATTTGTAAAACAGGTCTCTAACCAGATGTAAATTGTAACAGAATGCAAATTTGCTCTGCTTTCTCTGGCCGAGCTTCCACAGTGTCCCAATCCCTCTTAAGCTTCTTGTTGACCGCGTCTGCCAGCTTTGTGTACACAATTGGCTCCTCAGCTATTCCAACTGCATCGTTAATGTCTGCCCTTTTGTGCTGCTCAATTCCACTGGAATAAACAGAATCACATGTGCAAAATTATTTTCTAACACAGATAATTAGCTGAAGAAACAATCCAGAGTATGAATAATAATGTGCCTCGGTAACATTATAACTTTTAAGCATGAGAAAAAGGAAGGATTTGAATGCCAAGGGAAATGAGCTTATCAAATAAAGCTTGAAAATGTGCAGTGAATGAAATGAGTCAATCATTTTAATGTGAGATGGGAGCCCTGAGGAGAATAAATAAGCAATCGTCACATCATGCAGGGAGAACAAATGAGCATGGTACACAATTAGGCAGGGTCACATTCTGCCAGAGCTGTGAGCGTGGGATGGGCTAATGAGCTGTGTGAGCGAGTGTGTGTTTGTGCGAGTGTGTGCGGGAAGAGGAACGAGGAAATAAGAGATGAAAAAGCTGATCCTTAGCCCTCAAAAATTTTGATGTACAGACTAAGACAGCCAGACAGCCAGACACACAAGCAGCAAGTCAGGCGAGAGACAAAGATAAAAGTAAGAGGGGCTGGTGGAGAAGAGGTGGGCTATCAGACGACTTGGCATCTGGGGCAAGTAGACATGCAGGCAGACTGAGCAATGGGCAGGTACGGCAGCCAAACAGACAAAAAAGAAGAGAAGTGCCTCAGAAGGACCAACGGCACAGAGCTTTCAAAGGCGACTCATAGTTATTAACTATTCAATCACATAAAGGAGAGCTGAAGGCGTGAAAGGTTGCGGACCGAAGCACTTTTGCTTCAGTGCATTAAGAGCCTGGTCCAGCACTCTGGCTGCTGTGTGAAAGAGAAATAGATTGCCTCCCAGGAAGATGACTGCTCAAAGGAGTTGGCTTTTTCCCCTTAATAACAGCAATCTGCTGTGAAAATCTAATCCCAAGTACCATTTACACTGAATCTAGATAACTTCTGCTCGGAAAAGCGTACAATATGAATATTTCATTCCCTGATATACAAATAAACAGAACAACCGCCCCCCCCCCCATCAATCAGGGGGACATTCTCAAAGTGAGTGAACTGGAAGAGAAAATTGCTAATGAAGACCATGCTGCTAGAAATGCACATTTTTAAAATGGCATTGTAGGTATGTTGCACAACTGGCCAAAATGAAAATACAATTCCTCATGAGGGCGTAAAATGTATTTGATTGCATAGATATGAGTGTACATGACCCGTATGGTCATGAAGAAGAAAATCTTAAGTGAAACACTCACAACGTTGATAACCTGAGTGACATACACACAGCAACAAACCAAGCATGAACACTGTCCCTCAACTGGAGTAATAGCTCCATCTTTGCCATTAAAGTCAGATATGGATGCACCCTTTAAGCCCCCTGCTCTCCTTCTCGCTGGCCTAATTCCCCCTCCTCAGTGGTGGATGAGAGGGATCACAAATCCATCCATATGCATGGCCAACTATCGGTAGAGGGGAAGTCGGGTCTCAGCCTGGCCAGCTTTCCGAAAGTACTGGTAATGACACTTAATGAAAGCTGGGGAGCCGAGCTCTGAGAGGGGAAAGCCTGCGCTTGTACTCCCCCAGCCCCAACACGCCATCCAGTCCGGGCCGTCAGACGCCATAAATAAACAAACGTGCTGCGTGAGAATAGATGTGCTATTTCCCTAGCTTCACTCATGCCATTTCATCCACTTATTTATCTATTTATTATTATTCCCTGGATCTCTGGTTTGCTTTCAGCCCACCTCTGTACTCCTGGCTCCCTGCAGGCTTTTTGAATGTCCCGAAACATTAGCTGGACTTTGCTCGAGTCACCCCGCGGCCCTTAATGGGCTGAGTCTGCATCAGCTCCCCACTGGTCCCCACAAATACACACACACACACACACACACACACACACACACACACACACACACACACACACACACACACACACACACACAAAGAGCTGTCGGACCACTGTAAATGGATATTCAGACATGTCACAAATCTCGTCTTATTAGCAATAGAGCCTGACCGATATACTGGCTGTCCAATATTATCAGTCCAGTACTGGCCTATATCAGTATTGGTGTATATGTCGTCCAATATGCACGGTTTACCATTTCAGTGCCCTGATAAAGAATAGAGAGACCCAGTACCTCATTAAAGAAACCTCCTTAGTCTGAAATCATATCTCATCTCAGTTTAGGATGCCAGTTAGGATTTTTAGTATTACAGAAACATGTTTTGTAACTGCATTTGAAAACAAATCCTATCTTAGGAATCTAGGTACTAACTGAAGAATTTATAATGTCTAATTGGCATCCTAAATTCAAAATAACTGACAAAAATGGCAGCACCACTGTTGTTAGGTCTGCACAGCAACGACAATGAAGACGGTTAACAACACAAGCACCAAAATATTATTATTGAAAGGCTCCTCAAATGATATTTTGAATTTCCTGCACAAGACCAGCGCTGATTATATCGGCAATTGCTGGTTGAGGAGCTAACGGTGGCAGTTGAAAATTTTCAACATGGGCCAACCTTTACGGGTAAATAACTGTAAATATAAGTAAATATTGTTTTATTTCCTTATTTTTATCTGTTTTATATTTTATCCTACTCCACTCTGAATTTAATGATCTGTATATTTGTTATTATTTGTGTAGTGTAAAAGGCAAATTTCAACCTATTTGTAAAAAAAATAATAATAAAGCATTTAATGTACACAACATTGACACCAACCTAGTAAGTCATTGTAGGGCACCTCCTCCATAACAGCAAACTAGGTAACTGTATGTATTATTGAAACATATCGGCCAATTAGCTGGATTATTATCCCAAGTGAACTGACACTCTTGCCACAATGGATCATTTTGTAATTTCATGAGCAAGAGACTCTGTCACACCCTCCACCTCAGAAACCACCGGTCAAAGTGCAAACGGTGAGGCCAACACAGCTAACATCAGCCATGCTACAACTGCTGCTGACTTGGAAAGTGCAAATGAAAGGGGGACCTGAAAATATTCAATTCAGTACATGTAGCAGGGGGGCCCTGCTCTGTCTCTCTATCAGCCAAGGGGCAAAAAACATGTTTATGTATATGTTCGATATTTTGTATGAAAAACAACAATTGATATATTGATATCAGATTTTTTAAGCTTCCTAATCAGCCCCAAAAACCCAGTATTGCTCAGGCTCTAATCAGTAATCACACAGCTCACTCCACTTCCTCTGCTGGATTAACATACTGGACTGAACCAATTCTATCCTGAGTTAAGCGACCATATTTTTAATTGCACTAGTTTGTCGTACAAATTAGCCTCCCAGTGATGCAGGCGATGTGGCTGAGAAGAACAGATGGATGAGGAGGCCACTCTGGATGCAGCGATGCCTCTGTTGAGAAGAGTTGGTGAGGCACAAAGTAAACAGAAGGAATGAGGGGATAGAGAGGCTCTTCTTAGCACAAGCCCCTAATCAGCACAGTCAACACATGGCAGATTGGGTTCACATCTTTTTCACCTGGCTCTCGCTCTGCTCTCTGTCCTTCCACCACCAAAACTTATCCCTTCAATCAGCCCAAATTTCCTTCCTTTCAATCTGGGAGGATATCAGATAGGAATGTGTTGCAGGCAAATGCCAGGTAACACAGATCTGGCTCACTCTCAGGGAATGTGGTATTGGCGGAGAAAAATGAGATGGCTTTAACTGTGGAGCCGCCATTCCAGCAACAAATAACCTTTTCTCGAGCAACACGTGAAATTCATATTTTATTTAGAAAATGTTTCCATGGTGATGCTTGAGTGACATATTTACTCAAGAGTCTCACAGGTGAACACTAACAGCGACTAACACTTATGTTTTTGTCTGACCGGCGGACGTCCTTGGGTCAGCCGGGTGAAAAGTTTACCAACTCGCGAGGCTCAAAGGCCTCTTCTTCTGCTGCTCTGTTTCCTTTGATCACTGACTCCCTTCGCCCACCCTCAACATTTCCCAGCTAACTGCACAAATGTGTCTTTGGTGTTAACAAGCTTTAGCCATCAGTCGAGGCCCGGGCCACACAGGTGGGGACGCCACAAGCTGGCCAGAGTGGAACAGATTACAGCGGAGGTCATCCCGGGTGCGGGAGGAGAAGAGTGCTAAACATGGTTGTATGTAAAGGAGAGGCAGAAATGTGCTGGGGCTGCATTAGCAGTACGACCCAGAGGCACAGCCCAGGGGGGGCGGCGGACTTCAAACACTGATGTGCAGCCTGTTCGGGGCTCTCAGGCTGCTCATTTCACAGCCGGAAAACACAGACCATTAGTCACAAAAACATGCTGAGGCCTATGCTAATCCCAGAACAAGCAAAATCAACATGACAGCCAATAAAATCCTGGGAGTTATGCAGCAGCTTTGCTTTTCAGTGATACTGTCTGTGATGTGCTGGTGAGTGTTTGTATTGACCCGTGTTTCAGATGAGCCACTCCAGAAACACTCGCACGCCGTCTGAAAGCTCACTGCTTTGTCACTGACACTGTCTCTGGAGTCGGCCAGAGCAAAAGCAGAGGACATGTAGCCACAGAGACACAGGGGCTGGTATAGATTTTGCAGCCTCTTTTGGAAGAAAACTGGAGTCTTTGTCTGGACTGTGATAGTTTAACAGAGTGGGATGATCAGAGTCAAAGTCAACACATCATGCACTGTCTCAGGTCACAGTCTGTAATGTCTCACTCGGTCTGAACTCAGTCAAAGGATGCAGATAAATGGAACCACACCACTAATGAGGCTGATTTTACTGTGTCTATGGCAGGAATCGGTTATATGAATGTTCTTCTGATCAAGTGGACACTTCTTTAGCAATAATTCTTCACTGGAATTTCAAACTGGCTTCAAAAGCCCATCAAGTAAAATATGGCATTACTGTGTGTCTAGCAGACACAAGAGCTGCAGCATTTTTTGTCTTTGACAGAAGAAAATAAAGAGATTTCTTCATAGCGAGAAAATGGTTTATATGTTTATTTGTGTTTTAATGGAGCAAAGTCTGCCTAGTGCTGCGACAAAAACACTGAATACACACTTCTCACTGCACTATACTCTGTATCTTTGTAATAAAAAGTCTCAACATCATGCTGAAAAGTACCATAATGACCCCTTTTGATTTCAGTTTCAGGTCTGAAAACTGATGGTTGTGGTCAACAGTGAGAATCTGCTTCTGTTGTCAAGTTATTCTTAATGGTGTCTATTTAATCTGTAGATGCACCGACAGCTTACAGCATCTTATATGTATATGTATGTATGCTGAACGCATATTGACCATGACCACATTCAGTTTGTAATCGTCCTTCTTGGATCAGTGCTGAACTTTATGTTTCCACTAGAGGTAAGTACCTGGGTCAGAACCTGGAAGCCAAATATAAACTTGTCATACTCTGTGTCAAAGGGACAGTTCACCCTAAAATTAAGTTACCTGCTGTGCTTTTTATCTATCTATGTTGTTTTGGTGTGGGTTGCTGAGGTTTGTACATATTGGCTATAAAGATGTCTGCCTTCTCTTAAAAATAATGGTGCTAGATGGCACTTGGCTTGTGGTACCTTAAAGCACCAAAAAATACATTTGAAAAACCCCACAGCAACGTCTCTTTCAAGAAATCATGACCTGGTTACCCAAGATAATGCACCTTGTTATGAGCAGTTTCATGTAGGAACTACACTGCCAGGCCAAAAAAAAAGGCACAACATACTAATATTTCGTTGGACCACCAATAACTTTGATTATGGTACGCATTCTCCATGATATTGTTTCGATAAGTTTATGCAATGTCACAACATTTATTTCTGTCCAGAGTTTCATTTGTTCTTCGCCAAGATCTTGTATTGATGATGGGAAAGTCAGACCGCTGTGTAGTTTTTCTTTTTCTTTTTCTCCGGATCATCTCAAAGGCTCTCAATGAGGTTAAGGTCTGGACTCTATGGTGGCCAATCCATGTGTGAAAATGATGTCTCATGCTCCCTGAACCACTATTTCACAATTTGAGCCCGATGAATCCTGGCATTGTCATCTTGGAATGTGGCCGTGCCATCAGGGAAGAAAAATATATTCAGGTATATTCAGGTAGTGAGCTGACCTCATTTTTTGGGAACATAACGTTGCTGAACCTCGTCCTGACCAACTGAAGCAACCCAGATCATAACACCGTCCTCACTGGTTTGTACACTGGGCACTAGGCATGATGGGTGCATCACACCATGGCAAGGTTTTCTTTCAGTAAAACCAGGTCATGATTTCTGGAAAGAGACATTGCTGTTGAGATCACTTTTTTTTTGCATTTTAAGCAAGACAAGCAGAGCGCCATCAAGTTCCATTATAATTGAGACAAGACAGACATCTCTACGCTGATATCTCCAAAACTCAGCGGCTCACACCAAAACAATAAATACAATAAATATGGTTCATGTGAACAGACTGAAATGATTTCTGTATTTATTTAACACACACACAAAAAAAAATGTGGGAGAGGCCAATAACAATGAATGAATAGAGGTGGATAATTGATTTGGGGACAGCTTCACTTATATATCCAAAAATTTATTCAAAATAGTTATTTTTGAGTTTTTTAAACACACACATTAAAATTCTATTATCATATAATCACTTACATTACAGTCAAAGAGGAATTTTCAGAAACATTTCATCAAATGACAACAATGTTGTTCAGCAATTGTAAATGATGTATTAATCATATTAAATTATTTACATTATGCTAAAGCACTTTATTAAGGTTTAATTAGGGTGTGTTGTTTTGTGATTGGCTAACATACATGTATACAAAACAAAAAATAATGTAACAATTTGACAATACACAACATTTGTAAAATTACTTTATTCTCTGTGTGTACCTGGATCTCCTCCTCTTCAATCCTCTTCTTGTCAAACTTAGCTTTAAATCTCCTGACCTCAATTTGCCAAGCCTCCACAACGTCCTGCACACATACACACAGAAAGACACACACACACAAAAACAAAAGTGCACTGCATTTCACACACTGTTGCATTTGAGAATAAAGCACATAAATATAACTCTCTTCTGTCCACTTTCTCTTTCTTAGCGGAGATGGATGATCTTCGTGCTTTGCTCTTTTATTTTCAGTGCCAGTTTTTCATTTGCTTGCCTGCAGCAATGTAGGGATATGATAAGATGTGCATTAGCCATTGTTGGGATAGAAACCAATTATTGTGCAAGAGCAGAGAGACCTCACCAGTAATGTGGTGTATATTAAGGCCTTACTTACATTGAATGACCAGTTGGTTGACAGTGGAGAGCATCTTGGAGACATGAGAGCCATCTGCCTGAACACAAAAACTCCACCTTGGACTGGGACAGAGAGGGAAGAACAGAGAGGAATTAAAATATAAAATATCCATATTTACAGCAAACTATTCTACTGTACCTCTGATTTTACAGAAACCTAAAGCCTAAAAGTAAGAGACACAAGGGCACTAAAGAGCATTAATCATGGTGTTAGACTGGGGATATATATGTGTGTGTTTGTGGATGTATGTGTTTATTTTGACCTGGACTTGTTGAAAGGGATCATTTGATTTTTTTTTAAGTGAGGTGGTGTGAGTTACTCATCCATAGTCTGTGTATTACCCACAGCAGATTTTGGTCGACACGTCCACAGTTTGGATAAGCAGCAAGAGTACCTGTATGTGAAGCTAAGTAATGTACCGCTGTGGACAGGATCAGTAGCAAAAGGTATTTTAGCTACCTGAAGAAATATCAATATCAGTTCAAGTGTACACTATATTTACAATATTTTTGCCGCTTTATCTCACCACCAGTAGACCTTCCTTAACAGAAAAATGCTTTTAATATTTGTCAAATATTGCTCTCTCAAAACCAACCTAACTCCACTTTTTACATCACAGAACAATACCAGCAAGTCTGTAGGAGGAGTTAAGAATATGATTAAATTACTCAAATACTACTAAGAACAGAACAACTGAGTATATTGCATATAGAAAACATGCTGTGGTCTCTGTATGTACTTGGTAGAAGTTACTTCAGTTGACCAAGGAAGACAATCTAAATTGTGACGCACTTCAGCTAAACAGTAAGTCACTTGATGATCCTACCACAACTAAGACCCACTGTGTTTTCCTTGATTCAGCACCGAGGATGCAACAAGAAACAAACCTGTCCCTCATCCAAGGGCTGTTACCTCCTCAATGCCACTAACACTGCCTGTGCAGACTGTCAGCTAATGAAACAATTTTTAATAATGATTATGCATTTGCCTTACTTAGCATTCTACTCAATATCACAGTTGGCATAGAGCTGGTAAGAATAGGGATCTATTATCTGTATCTCTACCACCTAATGAAATCCCCCTTATTTCTGTGACACACTGGGTGATATTCATAAATATAATTGAAGTTTCTTTACCAAGTTGATTTGGATAAAAAAAACAAAAGAAAAAACAAAGAAATATACACATTGTGATCTGTGCACAGCCTGTCAGCAGCTACCTTGTTGTGTCACTCGTTTTCCCCTGCCTCAGCCCCACAGCCATTTCCTGCTAGTCAGGGAGACGAAGGCTGTGAGCACAGCACCACTATACAATGACCTTTCCACAAGCCCAGGGAGCACGCAATGCAGAGGAGAGGCAATAAAAGTAATGAAAGAAGCAAAGGCAATTAAAGTGGTGTGTGTGTGAGGGGGAGCGTGGCGGAGATGAGCCTAACTGGAGGCGGCCCTGGAATGCACTACAGCTCCATATCCCCCATAATCCCTGTGTGATCGCAGAGCAACCCTGGTGTGCTCCCAGTCTGATCATCCTCTTGCAGCATTCACCAGCTAATCTGTGCAAAAGGACAGTCATGCACATGCACTGTGCGCGTGCACACACACAAACACACACACACAAACACACACACACACACACACACACACACACACACACACACACACACACACACACACAGATGCATGTGTATTAAAGTCATTCAGAGACACATACATCTCTGCACATACTGCTAGAGTAATTATTATGGGCTGCATACAATATGTACTGCACAACAAACTGAAGAAACTACTAAAAATAAATTACCAAACACAAACACATTCAGGCACGAATGTGTGCGTGCACGCGCACACACACACACACACACACACACACACACACACACACACACACACACACACGCTCACACATGTTAAGTTCTAGAAAATGAGTTGCTCTCATCCCGCCCTCTGCAGCGTGGTGTTTCCTTGCGGCCACTGAGAATCATTAATGCCCTTCCTCTGATGCAGCCACACAACCAACAGCAATTATTTCTAAAAGCAAAAAGTGAAAACAGACAGTGGACGCACAAATATACACGGCACATAATCATTATTTTTTTGTTAGGCTGACGGTGTGGGGGTTGAGGAGGTGGCAGCAGCTTGGACTTCATTTTCTCTGGCGGAGTTTACTGACCGCAAAATGACAAGGATGCTTTTCCTAAACCAATTAAGAGGCTGCAGTGCTGCTGTTACCATGTGACATTGACAGCACTTAAGGAGGCTGACGCCAGGCCTTAGAGATGAGCCAGAGATGTGCTCTTGGCTCAGGAGTCAGAGCGCAGACACACATGCACACACACACACACACACACACACACACACACACACACACACACACACACACACACACACACACGTATACTGAGAAATACACGTGTATGCAATCATGCATGTCGCACATGTCAATAAAAGGAATAGCGCTGTAGAGCAGAGAGCAAGTAACAATGTGTACACCAGGAGCTCCAGACCAAAACAAATATATAGCTAACAAAATATTAATATATGAGGCCCAGTACTGAGGTCCATGAGTGGCTACAATAAAATAAAATAAAAAAAAAAGCTGGTAGTATTTAATACTCATGCACTCCAAGGCCTTAAGTCTGGAAAAAGACCTCATTATCTAATCAGCTTTAGGAACACATAGAAAGGGCAAAGCTACAGGTCTTCCCCTTCCCTTGACAACAGTGTAAGATTTTGCCTGTAGTGTACAATTAGTGAACAGTGTGACCTGGAAAGGCCGTGTGGTCCACCATAATGACCAGAATGCTCTGTGATGAAGCTCACGTTGTGCCCCTTTTCTGACTTTGGCTATCTTAGACTAATACCCGCTGTTGAGAAAGGAGATGATACTCATTTTCCTTCCTGTTATAGAGCATTCACATCACAGTGGTGCTCAGGGCACGTAGGGCATCGGCTGGTCAAAGTGCTGCTTTAAAGGGAAGAGCTGGTGTGTATCTGGGTCCGATCAGTACCAGCTGTGGTCCTGCCTACTCAGATGCTGGGAGCAGGTTTGGGTGACAGACAGTAAATATGAATGTATTCAATATCTGAACATGTAACTCACCTAGACTCACGAGTCAGTCACTAATTGCTTTGTCAATATGGACTAAGGACGATCTCCCAGCCTTTGTTGCTAAAACTGGGTGGAAATACAACAGAGTTAAATAAAACCCCAAAAAATAAATTGTCGAACCAATCCAAAATCTTCAGTCCTTCATATTGGAGTGGTGACACTGTGTGGTTTCTACTGAGAAAAATGGGGGTAGAGCATTGTGTCCGGTAAGGCGCGCCTTTTAAAAAAATTGAGTTGTGTAGGTTTTTAGTGACTGTGCTTGCTGCTGTTCTTGCAGCTACCATGTACTTAAAAATCCCCAGATGACTGAAAGGCGGCCAGATCTCCTATTGTCTAGTATCACGAGAATACAGCTCGCCATGTGAGTGTCTGCTAGTGGCCTGTAGTCTGATCATGTCAATGTTTCGTTGCTTAGTCCTTTTCCTCTGTCAGCTGGGAACTACTCTGTAGCAGACAGACATACCACTGAGAAGACCTGACAGATGTATGGTAAAAAAAAAAAAAAAAAAAAAAATGGGTGCCAGGCCTGACAGTTGATCGTTTCATCCCGTGTCAGACATCCCAGTAGGACTAGCATGTTCTAATTTTTTTTTTTGCCTTCTACTATGTGTTTCAAATGTTGACCAACAGGAGAACAAAGTAACTACACATTAAACTTGCAACATATTTAAAAATTATACTCAAGAATTGCATTTAGATCCGACACTGCCCCATGATGAAGGATACATCACTTTAGATTTTAGCCAAATCAAAGAACAAATATTTTTTTTACTTAATAATATCCATGACAAACACCAATTAAATACCTTCTATGACCAATAATTGTCTAATCGGTGTTCTATTCATTACAGTACCAGCAGTGTAAAATGGACTTTGCATCTATGACATTTTCCCTCAGCTGAGAATGTATATCGCTCATGAAGTATATAGTCAGGGAAAGGTCTAGTTAAAGAGCAGCGCTTTTTACGGCTGATTTAACACGAAACACTGAACATAATTTGCTCCAGACCAGGTTATGTTCTGGCCTGTGACCCCTTAAAACTAATCAGCTTGCACATTATCACTTTCATCATTTTTACAGAATACAGAGTGGTAACTAATTTCTAAAGCATGGTCTCCATTTTTAGATCGCACTTTTTGATAGAAAAGATCAACAAAGAAAGGGAAAAAAATGAATCAATAAATATTTGTAGTGGAAATAAGCTGTATTTTTGTCTGCTTTCCAGCTCGAATTTGCACCGCTGTAACGGAACCATCCTGTCCTCTGGATAGCGCTCTGCAGCTCCGTCACACCCAGCTTACAGTCCTCCACCAGCTACTGAGAGAGATAATGGGCGGCTGTCAGTTACGCCCCTCTGTCCTCATCTCCCCTAATCAGCTCCCCCATCTCACAGAGCTGCATGGTTGTAGGAGTTTCACGTAGGACTAAGTTTGACAGTCACGTTCCATCTTAACTCGGTGGTGGAGATTTAAAGCACATAGGTGGGCAGATGAAAGATACCCCTTATATGCATGAAAGAGATCAAATTGGGATTAAGGAGATTAATTTCAGATGGTAATTGAGAGAGAAACTTTTTCATCAGATTTATCTAACTTTCTAAAAGATGTCAAATGCGGTGTGATTTAATTTGCTAACAGATGAATGGTTGGTAAATTGCTGTGCTTCAGGCTTGTGTCCCTTTGGTTGGTGTAAAATCATATATCGTCAAATTTCATGACTGGTGAAGATCTGACTCATTTCTCTTGGCTTCCTCTGGGGTTAAAAAATAATTACTAGTTTTGAAACACAAATTCAGACTGAAACTAATTCAATTTGTGAGCATGGCTGGAGGGTGACTCTGTATGAACGTTGTAGCTAGGCTTCAATCAGACAGCGAGCATGGGGGAACAATCCCCCTTCTGAGATGACAAAATGACCTTGGAAATCACACAGTTCAGACACTCATATGGAAACATGACTCCAAATCATGACGCCCACCTCATGGTCTGGTGCGGCATGATGTCATAAATGTCAACAGATACACACTGATAAGAATCCTTTCTTATCACAAAAGTGTGATGTGCAAATCAACTACTGTGTTAATCCCAACTCTTTTGATAATCAATTAATAGTTAAGAGTTATTTTTATTTATTTTTTTTTTTTTTTAAACATCCAAATTCTCTGATTTCAGCTTCTCAAATGTGAATATTTTCTGGTTTCTTTACTGTTCTATTATAGTAAACTGAATATCTTTGAGTTCTGGACAAAACAGGACTTCAAAGGACATCAGCTTGGGCTTTGGGACACAGTGAATGAAAATTCAGTATAAAAATGTAATATAAATATAATAAACATCCTTGATGAACTCAGACATCTACTGTACAGCGTGTAGGTTTGTGCCACTTATGATGAAAAACAAGCCTGAATTTGCAACAGCTGTGACCACGTACACACACGCATCCATGCTTCATGCATTCACACCCACACAACCTCACAAACACTTGACCTCAATGGCAAATTTCAGCCTCCTGGGGCAAACACTGCTACTAAAGGGTGGGGACAATTATGTGGACTGACCAACCGTCAGCAGGTGAACTATAGTGTTGCTGGTTGTTGCTAAAAAAAGAGTAAGCAGGTCAATACAAAACACTAAATCTAAAACAAAAGAAGAAGGGGAGCTACTGAAATAATCTGATTAATTCAACACATTTCCATTCTACATCAGTGCACCTCAACACAAACATTTTATGATATTACATTTAGTTTGGGAATACTAAAGTAAAACAACAAAGTTAGAGGAAAGTTGAACACTTTCTAGCATTTCTGGAACAACTGTTTGACCTGGCTGTGAGCTGAGTCAAAACTTGTCTGAAGTTACTCTCTGTCTGCCTCTAATTGAATTTCTCTATGACCTGTTGCTCCTGCTGCCTGACTTGTTTTATGGTACAAGAAGAAAACTTCAGTTTGCTCTTAAAGTTGGCACACGGGCCACAGGCTTCATCATTTGAAAGTTGAAAGTTCTCATTCAGAGAGGACTACAGAGCCACGAGCATTTACATGTCTAAGATGGCTGGAAGCCAGTAAAAAAAAAAAAATCAAACATATCTACGCTTTGCAAGCAGAACCTTCAATACGTGTGTATTGTGTGTAAAATGAAAAACATAAGCATACTATTAACACTATGTATTTTGTGTTGTTCATTTTTCATTATGTCTGTATGCCGAGAATTAACCAAACAGATCAGGGCAGAGTGAATCGAATGTTTAGCTCAAAAACCAAGAGCACCGCCACTAAGTGAATTGAAAATGAAAAGATTCAAATCCTGATAAGATTCAAGCAGATAAAACATGCACAACCGACCCAACCGTGTGTTTACAGAGCAGTACACTGAGACACTTACTTCAATCAATATATTGATGTTTTGTAATAGGCTTTAAATGACTCAGGTTAGAGACTGCTGTGCAGCAAACCTTCTCACTGCTTCTGCTTCTGCAATTCATTTCAGCGCGAATATAAAACACCAGCTGAGATGGCTGAGAAAAACTAAACTGAGTCAACTAGATGAATGTAGAAAAATCAGAAATCCATGTTTTGTTGATTCAAATGACATGACAAGTAGTAGGTCACCTGCAGGTTTCTTTCCATATGTTACCTTCACAAGTGTCCTTCAAACAAGATACCAAACACATTCAAAGCTGCTCTACAAACAATATGCAACATGGCTGAGGCGATGATGAAATTTACCAAATTATAATGCAGCTGTTAGCTTTGATATGAAATGGAATTAAAAACTTGAATCTTGGTATGCAATCAGGATCAATCACTTTTCTTTAGTTCTTCCTCCCAGCTCTAACACTTGTTTGTTCTCTTCAACTTCTTTCCTCAGAAAAGTTTTACATCCAGAATGAAATTAAATTCCAACTTCTAGGCCTTACTGGCAAAAGTATGAAGGATATAATTGAAAATCAGTATGGATTTTGAACTCTGAAAAAGATAATTTTTTGTTTTTTTGTTTCACATGCTATAGCAGGATTTTTGCAAGTTTTAACAAGTTAAAATGAAGTCTTTATAGGCATTTATAAAACCATTATGAATGCAATTTAAGACCTATTCTGGCAAAGAACTACAAATGAGTTATGGATGTCAGGACATAGAACATTGTTCTCACATATGTTTAATGGGAATGGCACGAGTTAAAGTTAGTGCAGAGTGGATCAATGTTGGTTGCAGTGTGATCATTACATTTTCCTTTCCAAAAACACATTTAAAAGTAAGACTAAAGTTAATGCAACGGTATAAAAGTTATATTAATTCATAATCCAATCAATTTTTAAGACTTGGTCAAAATATACTGAAAATAGATTCAAATTACTGGACTTTTTAAAACGTTTTAAGGAACCCCAGAAATCCTGTATAGGCGCCTGCTGCTGGCTGGCTGTAGCGTATGCAACATGTCTCACACTTGTCATATGGGAGTCCAGAGCTAAAAGTCCCTTCGTCCCCAGCTTGGAAGATTTTTGGCAATTTTTGTCATTGCCTGGGATAATCTTAACCCTCCTGTATTCTGGATTCTGCTGCCACTCAGGGTCGATAAAGCTCATTCTGAGGAAACGAGCTAACATTAGCTTGTTAGTAGCAAGGTGTGAGATGTTTTGTTTTCTTTGCTGACAACTGACTCATTGACGTCAGAGCTTAACGCACAGACTCAGTGGTCACAAGCATCCCAAACAGTACCTGTACTGTCATAACATCAAAGTGACGCCAAACACAAAACATTTTAGACATTTCAATTATTTATGATTTTATAGTATTTCTTTAAGTCTATGAAAGGAAATGGAAAAAAATCTATACTTTGTAAATTAAATTAAATATTTTTTAATATTTTGAGATCAAATTTAAAGGGCTAAACTCATACTCACTGTTACTAACACTGAACTTATTATCAATCCTTTTTCTAACACATCTCCTCCTAATTGACCGCTTCTCTGTTCAGGCCAGTTGTAGGAAAGTTAAGTGCTGTAAGTATGTCATGCATGGAGCTAAATCAATAGACAGCGATGTGTGCATGTGCGACAGATTCAATCTGATCAGGCGAGCTTTAACATTTAATGAGAAGATGTTTAGTAATTCTGCTGGCACGGTGTTGTATTGTACGGCAGGTTGTGTTGCGATGGTGACGTGTCACTGGAGCATAAGTGATAGAACTAGAATCAGAGGTGTGTGTGTGAGAGAGAGAGCGCTGACCAGGCCCTATTTACTGCCAGGTGAAGCAACTAATTAAATATCAAAGGGCAGGCAAGCTCAGCCCTGTCTCTCCCTCCAACATTTACTAGGACCAGAGCCACGGGTCAGAGCCCTTACAAACTCAGGGAGGCAAGCTGTATGGAAACAGAAAAAAACGAGAGAGGAGGGTGAATGACGGGGCAGTGTGGAGGGTGGCACTTCATTAATACATAAAAACACTGCTAGTAAGCCCCTTTCCTATTCCAACTTTCACCTATGAGACAGTAAAGTTGGTTTATGGATTTGGAGGAGGGGGCTTAGAGATTACTTTCACCACAACCTGCTGTGTCA
The DNA here is from genome assembly GCF_056507025.1 of Lutjanus erythropterus. Classification (NCBI taxonomy): domain Eukaryota; kingdom Metazoa; phylum Chordata; class Actinopteri; order Lutjaniformes; family Lutjanidae; genus Lutjanus; species Lutjanus erythropterus. The sequence goes on from NC_139317.1 coordinate 23,284,452, forward strand.
CTGACTCTGACTTGGCATGCATGTGTCAGGAGCTGGTGGTGGTGAGGGATACTGTGGGAAAAGCCCAGAGCCTTTCCAATGCTCACCTCCCTCTTCCATTGACGAGTGAGGTGCAGTAACAGCTAATCGATGGCTAGTGAATTCCCTGCGCACCCCCCTCGCCAGGCTGATCAATATTCCTGGCAATTAGAATCCCCTATCTGCATGGCTGTAGGGACCTTGGGGTGGCTCGCCAGCCCACAAACACCCAATTTAGTCCTCAGCCTATCACTTAATTACTAAATCCTCCCTAATGCCTATTGGCAGGTGGCGGGCGTACTCACAGCAGCCCCAGTGGCTGAGTGAACATGAGACCTTTGGCAAGGTGCTGGTTAAGATGCTCCCATCCCACTTCAGCTGGCCAGTTAAACATCTGATTTCACACAAGGGCCCCGACCTGAAATGATCCGCCTATTGAGCGCCTGGCCCACACACAGCCCAGATGGATGGTGTGGGATGGGAGGAATGGGATGGGTGGGAGGGTAAGGAGACAGAGGATACAGGACACCAAGAGTCACAGCACTAAAACATCTGTCAGCCACCAGTTGTGTCTGTGAGAGGCAGGCGGATGATTTGTGTTTCCCATCTTAACTAGGGATACCATGAGATATGAATTAAATGCAGTCTTATGATAATTCTATGGCGGCCCCCTGAAAGTTGAAGATTCAAATCATCAGTCAGTTGACTGAGATTGCAGTCATTTTTTTCAGTCAGTCAGACCATTAGTTGCACGAAGCACATCAAGACGGTACTCAATTTCTTGCCATGTTTGCTGTAGCATAGCTTCATCAATGGTGGCAATGGCATCAGTGATCTTTTGCTTCATGTGTGAAGCATGAATGTGATTAAAAACTTTGATAACCACTGAGTACATAGAACAAATCTGAGTAACATATCTCATCAATTGCTTTTGTAATCATTTTTTAAATTGTAAAGAGACTTTGTGGACACCCTGTATTTTAATATTAGTTGACACACATTACAAAAAGTCCTCATGGCAACAACACGCACTGGCGAGAGAAAGTGAATTGAGTGGCTGGTAAACAAACTTCAGCTCTTGTTTTGTGGCTGCGTCACTGTGAGCACTGAGCAGTGACACAACCGAGACAAACCAAGTCGAAAAATTACCACAAATGACAAAACTATCTGTGATAGAAGCAGAGGAAAGTGATAGAAACAGTGCATAGGTGACATGCTGTCAGCCACCTAAACCATCCCAGTCCACCACGGAGCACGCAAGGCAGGTGACACACAGCAGCAACCCATGAGAGATGCTCTGTGGTGTGGTTATATCTGAACTGTGACCAGGAGAATAGACACTTTTACTTTCTCTGATTGTGTGGAAATCTTTGTTAAAAAAAAATGTTATTCTTTATTTATTAATTTGTGTGTCTCAAAAGGATGGAAACAGAATTATCGAACAACTTTATAGCCATTGTAGCTCTGTAATAATAATAACATTAACAGTAATAGTAATACTGCTGTATTTGGTGTAGAAATGTGAATGATGGAAAACAATGAAAAAAATTGTAATAATTAAATAAGTGAGTTCAAAAAAGTAAAAAATGTTTTCACACAGTTGGCAAAGAACGATGTGAGACAAACAATATAACATACTCATGGAGGCTGATATAGGAATTTTGTGGGGTACTGAATTGAAAAAAAGGAACAAACTGTTGAATCTTTGTATTAAACTGCCAAATCTAATGGGCGCAGCCGTAGATAATTGATAATGTAACAGCTCTGAGAGATACAAATAGTTCAAACATTTCAGCTTTAAAACACTAAAGGGAATACCGTATACCTGTAGCTTTGCAGTCAGGGCTCTGGAGCTGCTCAGTTTTCACCACCTCTGCTGGATACTGCTGAGTCTGCTGATGCCCACCTGCTAAGAACAAAGCCCTCTCCTCCAGTCAGGCCTGTATATACACAAAAAACAGGCATCTAAAATGAAGCATATACAAAAACAAATGTATATGCACTCTCTCTATCAAAAACACACATACACGCACATGCGTACACGCGCACACACACACACTCACACATCCTAAACAGACATTTGTTTCCCTGGGTGACACTTTAAAGAGTGGTTGCCCAAAAGTCCTGAAGTATAGTCCCGTCAAATCCACTTTTTGAAATAATTCTAAGCATGGTATTTTGTTTGACCCTTTCCTTTCTCTAACTGAGACTTTACTTTCTTCTGTGTATATACTTTATTTCTATGTGCACCCATTTGTACAGATTCTTTTGATATGCAAAATGGATTGTTTTCATAGTTAGTGTGACTGGCCTCCTGTAAGTGGGTATGTTGTGTAGATTAGTGGTGTGTATCACACAAAAGGCCCCAGGCTGTGAATTGACGGGCAATTTCCTTGCAGGTGAGTGGCTGAAGCAGCTGCCACATCACACACTCAGGTGACTGTCTCACGCAATATATTAAAGCCAGCACTGGAGGCTAGCTGACCTGACACGAAAGCCTGTCACTGTCACTCCCTCTCTAGTTTCCCTCTCTCTCTGACTTATAGCATTTCAATCATTCTCTCTGTTTCAATGTCTTTTTCATTTCTCGATTTTGTAATTTCAATAGCCTATTCGTAAAGACATGAGAAAAACAGAAAGACTGATAAGAAGCTGACAGGAGAAAGAAAAAAAAAACGAACATGTCTGACAACTTTCCCTCTAAAAGACTTTCAGGAAACTTGGGGCATCTCTGCCCCATCTGACAGTCGAGAATGGCGACAGAGGTAGAACAAAGAGATGAACTGTGATAAGCTGAACCCACAAGCATACAGTCAAGAAATTTTGCAATTTAACTTTTATTCTTTCTTGCCCTCATTAGATAATGATGCTGAAATGAGACAGGAAAAGACAGAGAGAGAGAGAGAACGAACAACATGTAGCAAAGGGCACATAAGTCAAACTGACTCATACATGTTTGGATGGAAAGGGGGCAAAAGAGTTTCTGAAGTTCCTGAGGAAGGCGACAAGCCTTCATCGCCAGAATATGGATGAAAATTAATTTAATATAAATAATAAAAAATCGTTATGTTTCCATCATTGGCGATCAGAGCTGGTGCCAATGTGATTATTGCAGAGTCATTTGATCTGGGAGTGAATGCTGATTATACCCTTTCACACTGAGAACAAAAGCCAGATGTTAGGGGGTTGTTGTCCACTGTAAAAGAAGTTATAGAAGACCAACTGCACTGTTTGTCCTTACCTGAGTCATTGCAGCGGCCTCAGTCTTCCTTGAGCTTGTGTGTCCGCTGCAGCAACTGGGCTGAGCAGGTGCCATGCTGGGTCTCTCTGTGTTGAATCAGTGGATGTGGGTCTCCAGCTGCTTGATGCTGCACCTTCACACCATCTCTGTATGGAGCAGCTAATGCATCCCTTGTCTGCACCGCTGTGGAGAATGTGAGAGGACATAATAAGTATTTTGTGTGAGATTGTTCATATGTGAGTTTAATTGCTCACTTCATATGTGAGGAACGTCTTCTAACTGTAACATGAGTACCTGTCTCAGCTGTTACTTGCTTCCTTTCAGTGGTGTGGCTGTGAGCAGCCTCCGGGTCTTTCTCCTGTGTGGTAGCCCTCTGCTCTTGAGCTGTTATCTCCTGCTGAGCACTGGTCTCAGACAGGACCTCTGCCTGCAGCCAATCCCCTGCCTCCTGAAGATGCAGCACCTCAAGACAAGAATGCAAGCTCTCACAGTTAGGACACATATGTAACCTCAAACAATTTTACTATATAGGGAGATAAAAACTACCATTTCATAAATGGTAATTTTGCAAATGCCACTCTATCTCTCAGACGTCTTTGAGCTGGTAGAGTCTGGACACCTTTACTCAGCTGACACACCTCTGCACAATGCATACTCAACTACTCAACTCCTGGATGCCTTGGGCGCAGTGCGCCAGGGCCTGGGGGAGAGCCTGCCGAAGCGCACGCACAGTCACACACACATGCACACACAGTGCTGTCACTTTCCTGTCACATACCCATGGAAATGGCCTGAGGTAAAGTAAGGATAGGTGCCCGGAGCTTTACAAATCCTCTTGAAGGACAGAGCAGAGGAGCACCTGCCTTCCTCCACCCCCGAGCTATATCTCCACACCTGCTGCACTGCACTCACTCGGCTGCCTGCCCCTAATTTGGTATTTCCACAAAGATGACATATGTATCAGGCAGAGTAGGAAATGTCCTGGGTCGGGAGAGAACAGCTTCCTGACAGGTGTCACCTCCAATCTGCACAGGCCTGCCTCTGATGTGTTAACTATTCAATTAACCAGCACATCGCACTGAGTGGGTGCCAGCACCTAATTACCTCTGAGACCTTGCCTGTGAATGGAGTGAAATATGTGCGTGCGCGTGTGTGGATGACAGGTCACACATCATGCTACTGTTAAGGGTTCTTCTCACTCTGAACCACCTCGACATTCACATGGAATATGTGGTTTGGAGTGTGTGCATGTGTGTGTGAGACAGAGAGAGGGGCAGGGTGTTCCCTTCTGTCCTCAGTCACTTTTCTTCATACTTCCATCTCTTAACACCAACTTAACACTGCAAGAAAAAAAGGCTTTTTGCTTTGAGTAAAATATGAGTGCAAACATTAAATGAAAATAAAAACAGTATAATTTAGCCATGTTTGAAAATTACTCCTGCCACGCGGCCGCTTTATTTCACACCATTAAAATAACGAGGTGTCACTGAGCTCTGCTTCCATAGCTCCAATGTTGACACCCATCAAGACAAATCTATATTTCATGGCCACTTACAGATGTATAAATAGCCAAATGAGGTGCGCTAACCATCTATAAAACGGCACTAAAAGGTTGCCAGAAGATGGCGAGTGTCATGAGCCAGTTGCGCGGGCAATCAATCTGGGGAGAGAGGAGAGGAAAGGGGAGAAGAGTAGATGAGAGGAGTGGGCTGCATGGCGTGGGTAAGAGGCGAGGCACAACGCGGCGCAACAAGCAGGGCAGTAAATCACATCTGCACGGCACGCTCGCCCCACTGACACACAGCCACTTCAACTGACATGGGGCTTGCTCGACAGCCTGATGGATCACCACACTACACTCCATTAAAGGCAAACGGGCACGACAAGCACTGACATAACAAACAATTAGTCACTGCTGTGGGTATGGACTTTACATGCTGAGGGGCTGCCTGGTGATGGGCACTCACCTCTTCACTAGGGCACTGAGAAACATTAGATCACTGGCTCTGTTGTGATATTAACAGGATACACAATATTCTAACACACGTGTCATTTCTGATCACCACAAGACACTCAGTCATTAGGACTAGACTTGGATCATTGCTACAATGAATAATTCTACCATCAAATACAGTCTTTTCTGTTTATGTTGGGAGCGCTATCATCAAACATCACTCACATCAACCACTGTCAACATTGTCCAGAAAAGTGAACTCATGCCAGTGACTTGAGCCACATAAAACAGGTTCCATGAAACAATCCTGTCTAATAGAAGAAATAACTCGCGCATTGATGACTACATTAAAGGTACAGTATCAAATATTTTTGTCCTAAGCAGTGTTTCCACCCAGTAACTGGAACTTTTAGTCCAAGGGACTACTTTTCATGGAAGTGTGATGTTCTTTTGCCCCATTGTTGTCTCTGTTTCCACCGTGGTCTTTAAATCCATGAAATTAAGCAAATTAATTCACTGATGTGTGAAAAAGCAACGGCCGTATTAAATGTCATTTTTACATGTGAACATGGAAAGATGACGACACCATATAAAGTGACAAACAGTATAAATCTTCAATAAGACTTGGACTTTGTTGTCGGTCTGTTTGTATTATGCTTTCTTCTGTAACTCCATGTGTCAAAATTCAATGAAAAAAAACAAACAAAATGGTTCGCAGCTGCAGACTTTTAAAAATGATGGCTGAAATAAAATACTGCAAGTACTTGACTGAATCAGAAATATTCAGCAAATGTTTTGCAAGCCACACCCCAAAGTTCACATGCTTTTGGAAAGTACTAGCCCCCGAGCTAAGACTTTTTGGGAGGTAAAATAATGTTCCTGGAACTTAATTTAGGCCCTGGTCCCTGCAGTGCAAACCCACTAAGTTCCTCCAAAAGATCCTAGTCCCTGGGGAATGTTCCTGCAGTGGAAATGTGGCTTTGGTAACTGATTGATCGTGCAAGAGGATTTCTTCTTGTTTTCCCACCTACAGGACCCTGGACCACAGAACTTGCTTGATCGCTTTCATTGTTTCAGCCTCATAAACTTACAGACTACTGTTCTATCCAAGTGTCTTTTTTTCTTTCCGCTTTGTTCATTGCACTGCATTTTAATAAGTGAAGTAGGTAAAGTCTCAGGTCAGTGGTGGCATGGATGACGATCACCCTGGTCCTTCACTACAACCTCCCTCTGTTCCTTTACCTCGTACAAACAATTAAATCTTCAGTAAATACCATTGATTCTCATTAGGTAAACATGCTCTAAATTGGTGGTGTTGAACCTTTGCTCAGACACCAGCTTCTCACCTTATTAACTGAGGTGTTTTTTTGTGTGTAATTTGTTTTTTGCAAGTTAATTCACACATTTGATCCTCTAATCTTCTGACAACTTCTACTTCTTGCTTCATTTAGAATGCCAACAGAATTGAAAGCAGAGGCTGGTTTTATGTTGAAGAGAAAAAGACCTTTGGCTCTTGACCCAGACACCGCGAAACAATCATTTCCATAACTCTTATAACTTCCTAAAAAATACTTATTCAATTCTATAGTTAACAGTGTCGGGGTACAGGAATTGCTTTAAATTACAGGTTGAGAGACAAGTTCCTAATGACATCTCTAAACATTTTCCTGCAAGCTCTTCATTACACACAACCACAATGAAACCCTCTCAACACACAGGTATTTTTCAAGTTCAAGTTTCAAGCTCAAAGATATCAAGAGGACAGACACTGGACCTTCTGCACTTCTTGTGATGATAATATCCAAGGTACAAATATAGCTGCATAAAAAACAGCAAAGAACACAAACTGTGTGTGTGAGACATACATATGCGTCAGGTTTTGTATTGCTAATCGAGGTCTGGCATGAGAGGCGACATCCAGAGATTTCCATGCTTTGGATTCTTACAGAGAGTGTTGGGAGGTTGAAAGAGGAGAACTGAGCACTTGGGGATTTGTTGTGTCTGTTTACTGTGCTCATGGCCAAGAAGAAAATTAGTGCGAAAGTAAGTGTGCAGGGAGCAGCACCTCCACACTTCAATCACAGATGGAGGTGAGCTCCCCATCAGACCTTTAGCCACCTCCACTCCTCCACCACTGGTCTCCGTTGGGCACCAACACCCATTATTTATCACACACACACCTCTCCCTTAGCATGACTTTCCACTTTAGTCCATCAGTGCTCTGAGATAATCTCTCCTCTTTGTCTCTCCACAGGCTCGTGTGTGTACACACACTCTCACACAGTGGACAAATCCACAGACGCATGCATATGTATGTATGCATGGAGAAATCCTGCAGGTGCACACACACATTTAAAGACAAACACATACATAAACACAGCTAGCCACCTCTCAAAATATCAATTCATCCTCTTCACAGCCTGATCCAGGTAGTCCAAGGCCTTTCTATAATAACAAATCTCCCTCCTGAATTTATCTCCTTGCCTCTGAAGGATGCTCTACTGCCAGGCTTGATGGCCACTGCTCTTTTACTGTTGATTTTCTTGCTTGTTCCCCGCTGTAACGCAGCTATGAAGGCGATCAATGAGAATCAACAGAAGCACTTAAGTGAGGTTGTCTTTCAAGTAAACTGTAAAAGAGGAAGATCTCATTGCAGAGTTTCTGTTAGTCTTTAAACTTACATAGTATAATAACTACTTGTGCAATAATTATGTCCACATAAGTGTAGTATTACATTTATTCCAGCGCAATAATGTAATTTATTAGCGAGTCTTATGCAATAGCCCATCTATTCTAGAGCAATTTGCATTGTATTTATTTACTGTACTTATTATTTTAGTTTGCTAGTTTTATACTAGTTTACTCCTATTCAGCTGCAGATGTTTGTTTATTGAGGTTATTTTTGTTCCTGTGTGTGTGTTTTATTTTATTATTTTAAACTGCACTGATCAGGCATAGCGCTCCTAATTTTGTTGTATTCTGTACAATGACATTAAACGCTTTCTATTATATTATATTATATTCTGTTCTATTCTGTTCTCAATTTCTTCACAACCACTTGTCCATTCAGCAGCACAGCATTTAAAGAGCTAAAAGGCCAATTTTTGTTTACCAGGAAGAAATTCAATGGGCAAAAATTTTCCTTGCTCACTCAATATGCCAATAGTGAAACAGGGAGGCTAATAGCAAAACTAGGGGAATCAATCGGTCATTATGGACACAAGCAGAGAATATTATTTTTATCATTATTAGTATTAAAAATGGAGAAGATCATATATCTCAAAGTTGCTTAGACTAAAACATTTGTAGAAAACAGAAGCTTCATGTGATCAATGAGGGATGGACATCTGAAATGCTCAGATGCTGCCCTTCACCTTACAGAAATACCAACTGCGCATTCAGGTGTAACACTGCTCCTTGCATTTTAACACTTTGAGAATAAAAGATACTGGCATACATGCACTTTCAGGAAACTTTCAGAGATGAAGTGACCTGTAACCTGTGATCATTCATGTCCTCGTGAGTGCTGTCCTGCTGGGCCAGCTTACTGAGGCAAGCCTGGTGTTTGAGGAGCTGTAGAGCTCCGAGGACAGGGAGAGAGGTTGCCGTTTAGCCTCTGTGTCCCCTGTCTGGTCAGTCTCTCTGGCTAGACTGCTCCAACAGAAACAGAGCTGGAGCTGTGGGACTGAGTGTGAGAGTTTGTGTTTTGCTCTGGTATGTGTGTGTATTTGCGTCAGGGTAGGTGGTGGGATGGAGCACGAGCACCAGTGGGGATTCAGAGACAGACAGATGTGTACCTACTATCTCCCTACAGCTCCACTGGCACTTTAATGACACCAGCTCTAGTGTACATTAGATTATTAGACTCCAGAGTACAATATCCTAGACTGGATAATATTGTTTTTCCTCTGGCTGATGATGCATTACAAAAATAAGGAATGATGTTACAGATGTCTCTCGGGGTAAAAATAATAAATCACACAAACTTGTACCATGGTTGAGAAATATGTGCCCACAAACACACCCACATCCACAAAACACTCTGGTGATTCATTTACTCTCTTTATTCCTACTGAGCAGCAAGCCGGGAGAGCGGAAATGAGACAGAGAAATAGGGGAAAAAGCGATTAGTTTGCATTTAACTTGCAAACATCATTAAGGCCTCGGCACTAATTGTGTTGTTTTAAACGAGTGAAATCTGATAATGACTTCATTAGTGACTCAGTGTAATGATGACTCCCAGGGTTTAGAGAGAAAGAGAATAAATACAGAGAGACGAAGAGTGTATATGTGTGTGTGTGAGAGAAAGTGTGACGAGACAGAGGAAAAAGCAAATGCACTGAGGCTGAATCACTATTTAGACACACACCTAACTACACAGAAAATGATACATGCAGAAAAAGACACCACCACAGGCTGAACAGGATAAATAGAATAATAACAGGAGAACAGACATAGCTAAAGAGGTGCGTGTGTGTGTGTGTGTGTATCTGTCTCTAAACGTGTGTGTATGTCCTCTCTAATGCAGAAGGGGACTGCTTGAGAAGGGGAGAGGTCTAATCCATAATACGGCAGCTCGCTGCATGGCTGCATACATTACTGCATACATTACTGCATCAATCAGTGCTAAGCTGCAGTGTAATTTTCTAACTCCCTATTTCTCTCCCTACCCCATCACACACACACAACACCCCATGGCTATTTCTGATGAGATTCAGAGCTGGGGAGAGGAGGGAATGGGGGTGAGGAGAGGGGAAGGGTGTTTATGGTGCAACCTACCTTCCTTCCCCTCTCTCTTCTCCTCTCCTTCTCCTTCTATCCATCCAGCCCACTGATTAATTTCCAACTAGATTGCTTGGCCAGCAGTATTATTAGCATAAAATTTCCATGGATCAAGCCCAGCTATGAAACCCTTTCATCAAGCTGCTTGTCAAACACAAAATTTCAAATCTCATTTTGTTTCTAATATCATTTTCATACTGGGGGAGTGATGGGGAGAGAGGAATCAGGGGCTACGATGTGGAGAGAGGGAGACTGTCGAAGGGGTGGTGGGGGGTATCAGAGGATTGTTATTCCAAAGATAAACGGAGTCATCAATCAAAATTAAAAAAGACCAGTAGATTTGGAATGAGATTCTGTACAAGCAGGCAGATGTATGCACGCATGTGTGCACGCCTACACACATGTCCACATGCAGTGGGCCTAACGGGCAAGGTCAGTGCTGGCTGGATGTGTGGGGTGGGGTCCGTGGGCTGGAGCTGTGCACTGGGAGTAGGGCTAGACATTATGACTTATAAATAATAACTCGATATTTGTAGGCTATTCTGAGGTATACATATCTCGATATACTGCTTTTCTCTAAAATAACATACTGTATATTCTCAAAAAGTACCAACATATGATGATCTTACAGAACACGATGTATTGCTACCTACCCAACCTAATAAAGTACGGTAATTAAAATTAGTTCAACTTTAAACAACTACAGCAGTAAAATGCAAAATACACATTAATGCAGCAGTAATATTAATCCAAAAATATAACAGATAATAGTCAACACTGTCAGGGACCATTTATTACAAGGTGATTACTTTAAGTACATTTTGCTTTAGTGTTTTCATACTTGTATTAAGATTTAGATAGCACAACTTTTACTTGTGGGGAAGACAGGGCTGGGTGATATGCACAAAATCTTTAATTTTAATTTTAATTTTTTATACTGTTGACCAATTACCTTGATATTGATATTGTGACAATACTGTAGGGATGACTATGGGTGCTTTCACAAATTAACACAATGAGATTTTTTGATAAATAGTCGTTAGCAATGTGGAAATAATAACTAAGTTGGTAAATTTAAATAATAGAACAGAACAGTCTAATAAGTTCAAAATGATCACGTTACTGTAATGCAACCTTTAAAACCAGGAAAAGAAAACTCTTATGCCATATCATGAGATAATGATATCCAAAATCTAAGATGATGCTTTGTCTCATATCACAATATCAATAAAATATCAATATATTGCCCAGCCCTTGGTGTGACAAAACAAAACATGTGAACTCAGCTTAATTTCTCATCTTCTGATGCTTTAAGTCAGCAGCACTTTCACATCTATCTGCATCTATCACCGCACTGGCACAACACTTCCACAAACTCATAAAATGCCTGTCAGTGTGATGCTCTTTGACAGCCACCACAATAAATAATTCCAACCACTGCTATGATTACAAAATGTGCAACACTGTCACTGGTGCCTCCCCCAAAGCAGCACACTGTACAATTAATTATGAAAAATAAGGAAGGAGAGCGATGGGGGGTTTATTTTAATAAGGATACAGAATCAATGCAATTTAATCAATGTGAGCTAATTAAAAAAAACTATATTGTGAAACAATCAAGGTGCATAAACAAGATTACAACAAATGAACTGTGCCAAGAGAAGCATGCTCTAATTAAATGATACAAATTGTCATTCCATGGCTGTGCGCTGTTTGTTGACACCTTGAAGAAGAGAGCGTGACACGCCTGACCACTCTCACGAGGCCCACTCCTGTCGCAACTTTAACAGAATTCATTAGACTTAGGGCACAATTTTCCCCTGACCAGACAGCAAACATGTTTGGATTTTTCTCTCTTGAAATGAGTCCTATGAATCTGTGAAACAACTAGGATGCATTTTCTCCGAACAATGAATCATATGATGACATGCATGTATAAAGGGTCAATTGTAGTGATGCACCCATAGAAAACTATATAACCATAACTTTACAGCTCCCCTCAGTTCTACAGAACATCTCAGTGTTTTTTAATTCATTGTTTTTGTCTTATGGCCCAAAGATGTACTCTTCTGTTCACTCTCACTGGTCTCATCAGCATTGTTCTTGACTGATGAGATTTAAGATGGTTTAAAAATTAAATCAAAAAACCAACAGCAACAGCAAAGCCATGTGCTCAGCACCAAAGAGAAGACAGACTAAATACAGTAGCTGGTACACATAGTGGAGCATTTAGCAGCTAAAGACCATTGGGTGGCCAAAAACACAACTCTGCATGAATGCTAATGTTGCTCCATGTTTTCTGGATGTGTAAATAGGGAATTGTTTGCTAACTGCTTCACCATTTCAACTGAAATATGAATGTAAACAATGCAGGACTTTAAATATTTCAAAAATACACTCTGAAAATGTTTTATGAGAAAGGAAATGTATTCAACATGTTTGTCAAGCCTCAAGGATACACATCATGTATTTTAGTGAGTAACACTGAATGCAAGCATAACTTTGTTTACAAGAAAACTCCTCAGGGAACCTTCTTGCAGGTCCAAGAATATATGAAGACTTAGTATCCAAGATAAGACAAGAATCCATTTTGGAAAGGGTCTTTTGCTGAAGTCTGAGGGCCTTTTCACACCACAGCATGGTAACTTGCTGCCTCCAGTCATTTCAATGAGGGTAACGTGGTTTTTCATGAACTTGTGTCACCTATAGATGGCTCCATGAATTTACAGGCCACATAACATAACATAACTTATGCAGAATTTCTCACATTATTAAAAAAGTTTCAGTCTAGTGGTAATTATACTATTTTTTCCTATTACTACTTGAGAATTTTTTTAAAAAGTGTAAAGAGTACCTGCAGGATATTTTGGCTTTGTGACATTTTTAGCATTTTACAGAAGAAGAAGCCTGAAGATGAGATCAGATAAAGGAATCAACCAAAAATGAGGAATAAGAACTGGAGAACATCCAAGATCTTGGTAACCTCTTTTCATTTGATGCCGCTAATCTTTCCAATGGGACAATTTTATTAAACTAGAGTGGGCCATGAAGAAATACAGGCAGTTTTGATACAAGCAAATACGTTCCTTTTTTATTCAGTTCTATTCTAATGACTTCTTACTTCACAGTTTGTTTTTCAGAGCCATGTTTCACAGAGAACCCAGGAACTGAGGAAGAAAGCTCTTTGGTACATAGTGTGGTGACCTACAAGTAGATGTATGTTTACTGTATGTGTCCTGAACGTTTCCAGATATGAGTTTATGTATATGCATGTGAGACCTGTGAGACATCACTGTACCTTTCATTCTTCACATCCTTCTGCAGGATCAGCACATCCAGCTTCAGCGCAGACTCCTGTACTGCCATCTACACATGCAAACACAAAGACACAGAAACAGAAAATTGAAGGACACAAGATTGTCAAAACGAACAAGTGGTAAGTGATTATTATGGATGCAGACACGCAAATCTATGCTTCTTTTTATGTTTGATGTTATTTGGCATTCTGTGTCCATAAGGAGTTTTTATCACAAGGCTGAAGTTGGTGCCACTGAGACACCAACACACATGCATGCTTGCCCACACACACAAACATTCATTTAAAGTTCAGTGAATTGTTATCACTTATCGGGGATAATTGCTGCATGTTTGTGCAAGTGTGAAATTGAACAAAATCCCACTCCATATAATTAAAGAAAACACAGTGAGCACACAATAACTCTGAGGTGCCAGGAGAGCGTGAAGGCATGGATACAACTGAAGGCAACCACAGCTTATTATGTTCTTTCTCTATCTGAACCTCTGCCTCCGGTCCAACCTGTGGAGTCCTGTCTGCGAGTTCAGAAACTCTGATTTCCTCACCTATTACCACATGTTACCTGAGCTCAGCCCTCTGAACAAGCTACATTATAAGTTTTGGAAATAAAAACGCAGAATTAGTCTCATCTCCACCTTATTTCTGTTGTTCTTTCCACCACCTAGCTTCCACTCACTCGTCTCTCATCCCGTCTGTCTCTTTCTGTCAGCTGACCCGTCGCCGTTGGATGAAAATGACGTCCTTTGGTGAGTTTAAAGAAACACCACATAAAGCAATTACTAACAAGCCTGATGTGCCACCCCCTCCCTTCCCTTTGTGTAGGGAGGGGATAGAGTGGGGCCAAGTGCCCTTCAGCAAAAATGAATTTTCCAATTTCAGTTAGTTCTTCCATGAATAAATAAACAAATGAATAATTGAAAGGAGCAACATAAATAAATAACATCACAAACATTTCGCCGGTACTCATAAGTATTCTACAGATAACTCGGGCTGCATGCTAATGATAAAAACAGTACATGTAGCAGGTTGAGATGCATTATTCACTGCTCTGCTCTAACCAAAATTAAATAAATAAAAATCTCTCAAGGAACTCAAAACATCCTCTCAGCATTGAAGTGACAGGCCTGTCCCATTTATAACACACAAGGACACTGTGGAAAACAAATAACTGACCAGTCAGATGCAAGAGAAAATAAATAAACCAGCAAGGAGCTGGCAGCCATTGACAGGATCTCCAAAATTTCAGCAAGTCGTTAGAAGGGAAAATAAATACTTCCAAGTGGTAGCAAAGAAACAATATTTTCTAACTCCTGCAGGATGCATGGTGACAAGTTGAATTCTCATACTGAACAATTATTGGAATCACTGGACTACAAGAAAACTGTCATTTTCCATTATTGATACCAAAGTTTACTCTGGGACGGCACAAAGTCTTCTAACTCCCTGACGAAGGACTGATGCCAAAACATGACAAACTTAGCTGTAATGTCTATGGATGGGTTCACACTGACCTTGTTTTGTCAGGTTGAACTGAACCCTCTAGCGTTTACCCCCTTGGTCTGTTTTGTTTGGGCTGGTGTGAACGGCAGAGTCAAACCCTCGTCCGTCTTGAATGGGTGGAATGGTTTAGGGTCAAATGAATTTTGGAGCGGTTCATTTCTAGTGTGGAAAGCCTCTGAATTAATCACAGAAGTGTGGCATTGCACTTTATTAATTAATTAACATTTTCTCTTCCTGTTTTGGTAACTTGTGAACTAGTAGCATATTAGTCACCAAAATGTTGACTGGTAGATCGTTGTTGGTCCATACAGATCATCCCCCATGGTTTGACACTGAGCCAGACTACAGAGTGTTGTACTGTATTATACTGCAGTATTGGTGTTGTTTGTAGTGTTGGTATCATTGTTGTTGGTGTTACTGTACTAACCATTACATTACTAATCCAAGTGCTTTCTTAAACTAATCTGATCCTATCCTACTGTTTTTGTTGATCCAAAAAGTCCAATCTGTGACTCAAAACTGTGGTACGATCTGAACTGAGTTTTATGATCTGGTGCACTCCTACTGGCAGGGAACAGACCTGGACTCAAGTGAGAAATACCTGCAACAGAAAATCATTTAATACCTGCTGTCTTACAAGATGTTCATATGCGTAGTCTTTTTTAAGTCTGTTAATATGTGCTCCAAATCAAAACCAACATGAACAGAACCTGACAGTTACCCACCAACTGTATGACCAATAACAGAACGACATTTCCACCACATGACTTAAGTTTACAAGTTCTGGACTGTTTGGGTTTTGTCTTTTTGAACCAAACTGGACCAACATGAAAATTTAAACAATGTAACATCCTTGCATTGGTTTGATTGGAAAACCAGACCTTAAGGTATGACCCCACCCTTAAATGCCCATGCCATGACAACAAAGGCATTTCAAAAAAGGAGTCTTTGTGGCTCAAAGTTTGCATTTTATATCAATGAAGAGATTGACAGTTCAGCTAGAAAGGAGTCAGGAGCGTCAGAGAAGGCAGGCTGATGATTTCTAGCATAAATGGGTTTACAATTGGTTGGAAAAGGCTTTGTTCATGAGGGCATTCCCCAGTGAATCTGAACAGCACCACAGGATTCCCTGGAGACTGTAAGAAACTCCTAAGTGTGATACAGAGCAGACGCATTTCACTGAGATATGAGATATACAAAATGCAAAGATGCCATAACCAGGTATGGTAATAAGGATGTGTGAAGGCTGAGGTCATAGAATGAGATATCAATCAAGGCAGACAGTAGAAGCAGTGTAGTGATGCAGGTTGAAGCAAAGTGTAACCAGAAGCAGCTGCATTATGAAACAAGTTGTTAAATTTTAAGAAGCCATTTTGTGTTTTCATCAAAGTTATTGGTCACTTGTTTTAATGTGAGGATGAAAATCATTGTCAGTTGATAATCAGCACAACTACAGTTTTCGTTGTAAATCAGCAAGTGGTCCCAAACTGTGGGGTGGGGCCAACTGGTTTGGCATTGAGCCACTATGGGTGGGGCGTGGATGACCAGCAGAAAAATATGAAGTGAAATAAGCTGAATGAATGTGATTTATGTATGGAATATATAACACAAGAGTTTGTTTATGCTACTGTGCTGACTTTTTTTTCACTAAAATTCAACTTGGATTCTTTGTTTGTTAGTTGCTTCATCACTATTAATGATTGATGACAAAAAAAAATGTGTGGTGTGAGGTGTGAACAATTTCTGAAGGGGAGCATGCCACAAAAAGTTTGGGAACTACTGAAATAAGGCAACACTTGCTTGAAGGTTCATCAGGGACCTTGGAACTGGAAAAAAAAAACACTCATGTGTTTTTTGTGAGCTCTCAGGCACATTTTGTGGCCCTCGAGCACCAGAAAAATGACATAAGTGGACCTTGTGATTAGATATTTTTGTTAAGCAGATAATGAGGGCATATAAGGGAGCACCTCTACAGGTCATGACAAATCTTTAATCTTGTTAAAGTTACAAGTAAAGTTCCTTGGTATTTTCTGTTAAGACAGCTACAAAGGTGCATGTCTGTTTTGAAAATGCCAGTTGACAAATGGACTTAAAAACACAAGTTTAAGATTGTGGCCCTCCACTCAGACAAAGCTTGAAAAAAGGGGCCTCCGTGAATTTACTTGCTTAGTTGCAATCAATTCCTGGGTGTCTATGTGAACTTGTTATTTGACCCTGTAGCCACTCAACAATTGAGTCAAGATGTCTAATGTTGCTGTTTATAAAATACATAAAAACATGTGTCCAAATGCATTTATACATTTGACTCCGGGAAAGTGGAAAAAATTGTAAAATTCCTTTAACTAGTTCACACAAATTTAGGTCATTCTAGATGATCTCCTTTTGATAACTAATGCAATAACTAATATTTTTTCCACTTCCATTCACTGCCTCTCCTAAAACTGTTTGGAGCACCCCTGGGGAGCCCCACCTCCCTCTTTGAAACCTCGGGTCTAGGCCAATGTGTCCAACAACAACAAATGCGCTCAGTAAACTAAGTCCAAATCTAGACAGATCTCCATTCCACTACTCAACATCCTTATAAATAAAGGCCTTGTTTTATCACAGCTAATGTCCTGTTCTACAGAAACAGTGGTAGAGGTGGGGATTATGTGGAGGCAATATTGGATGAGGAGTTAAACAATGATTACTAATCTCATTGTATTAGAATAAAGAACAGCACATCAGCAAACATGGGGGGAAGTTGCCCTTTGTCCTCTGCGTGGCTCGTTTTCCACAAAGCTCATTAAGGGATACTGTTAACATGCTTCCTAAGCACAAAATGTTAATTAAAAACACAAGGCTAATATGCATTTTTACGCCATGCTTTTGAACGCCATGGAAAAAAAAATCTCATTTCCTCTGTGGTTCTGCTGATTGCAGTCTGATGCGGTGCTGAAGTTAATTAGAACCCTGTGATCTGATGTGATGAGGGGGTGACCGCACGGCACGCTGCCACCAGCTCCCCTCCCTCCCCTCCATGACTGCAGTCACCCCGAGCCTACTCATCATTACTGCCGTACACTGGGCCATTTCATCCAAGATTGAAGGTCCCAGCCTGCTACTATCTCCCTTTTCGTCTTTGCCTCTCACAACCTTCATCTCTGTCTTGCCATGTCCTGCAGTTCTGGGCCACCAGTTTGAGGCTTCACTTCTCCTACAGATGATCCAGAAGACAACAGATTCTTTACTTCAGCAATACCAAAAACCATAAATTGTGTTTTGTACCCCTGCAGCATCCAAGATCCACCTTCATGTTCACCTTTCTCAGCCGAGCTCTGGAGATGGGCAAAGCAACCTGACAGCACACAGATGACCAGAGTCACTATGGTACAGCATCAGTGACAGTAAGAGTTAAAGGGATAGTTCGAATCATTTAATGTTGGGTTGTATGAGGTGCTTATTGATGTATTGATGCTTATTATATTACCTACAGTAGCTGCTGGTCAGCATTCCCCCAGTTTGGAGAAGCAGAGAGGGGGGCACAGACACAGAAGCTAAGCAATGAACTGCTGTGGACAGGGTCAGAAACAAAAGGTATTTTAGCCACCAAAAAACAACCAATATCAGGTTAAGTGTACGCTATATTCAGAATATTTTTTCTGTTTAAATTTGCTGTCAGACAGCTTTTTCAGATGGGGAACTATCATTATATAAGCCACAAAATGCTCTCTCCAGACTAACCAAACTTCATCTGTGTCACACAATAACAAAAACTCGGTCGAGGCAGCAGTAGAACAGTGACTCCTGTGCTCTGTGAGGTAAAATTACTGATATTGCCTCTTGAGTTTGGAGAGAGCGATATGTGGCTTACATAACAGGGAGTTCGAGTCTGTCTGAAGGCTAAGTAAAGTGGTAAAAATGTTTTAAATATAGCGTACACTTAAACTGGTATTGACCATTTTTAGGTGAACCTGTTTTAAGTGGCATGTACAACCCAACATTAAATAATCCGAACTATCCCTTTAAGCATCAGTCAAAGATCCTTTTGGGCAGTCAGATGATAAAATAGAGTATTATTCATGAATCTCATTTGCATTCATATCAGTTTGTATAAAGATGTTTGTAGAATATGGTGCTGATTTTATGAGGCACAACCAGGTCTCTTCAACCCAAATCCTCCTATGGACTAATATGGTCTGTGTTGCACTTTCAACTCACAGCGCGCTCCCTCAACATTAAAACAACACGCCTGTAACAGCTCTGATAAGTTTTCACTAGAAGACACTCAAAGAGGGGGACCATTTTTATGAAGTGACAAACTCATACAGTGACAGGATCACCCCATAAAAGTCCATGCGAATGAAATGAACGAGTGTTCGCCGGGTGTGAAAATATACTGCGGCACGCACCTCTGCAGACCCTTCTATTAATCAACCTGTCTGCACTTTGTTTTGAGAGTAATCTCGTCCAACCACCAGAGAAGCACTCAGCAGTAAGTGGCGCTTGGCTGTGCTTTGAAGGCCATGGTTTATTGCCATCCCAAAGCACAGCAAGACTGCGCTGTAAAAACACATCATCTCAGTGCTCAACACTTGCCTCCAGTTACACACCTCACACATGGCGATCTAGCACGGGTCTGAAGAACTCCCTAACCAGTCCCAGCTTACACTTAGTTATCAGTTAGACACAGTATCAGCCTCTATTCAAGTCCTTTGTCCATGGAACTGGACAGTCCTCCTTCTTAGCCTCTCCCTTTCTAATGCTAGGTCATGAAAAGATAAGAAGCTCACTTCTCATAAATGACAACAATCATAGTCATGTCCTTTTGTAACTCCATGCACACACAAATGAGAAGTTACAAACAGCAGTGAAGCAGCTCAACATCAAAAGTTAGACACTTCTGAAAACTCACTCTATGGATGTCTAAGGATCAGCTACTGAGGTGAATATAAGATGGTTGCTTAGAGAAGCTGTATTATGGAAAGGTCAGCTTGAGCTTATCACCCATTCCACTCGAGAAGGGTGAGGTCTTATTAAACAGATTTCTTTTTAACTGACTTCTTTGAGAGTATCAAAATGAGAAAAGTCAAGTGAATGTATTGCTGTGCGTGCACCAGACCTTGGCCTTCAGCTGGAGATCTTTAAATCTCTTCATTTCTTTATATGCATTGCAAAGGTGGGCCAAACATAGAAAGACACAGATGCACAAATTTCCATTAAGAGTTTTTATTATCACTGGGTTGAGCCTATCAGTGGGAGAATGTGGTTCACGACTGTGGCACACTCCTTGCCTTTTCAGCAATTAATTTGTTGCCATTTCCCTCCAAATAAACTTGACAAGATTTTTTTCCCTTGTTTCATGAGTGGCATGGCCAGGGACACCAACCCCTCCTACGTACTCCATCCTCTTGACTACAGTGAGAGGCATCTAAAACTTTAACAAAACAAAGTGCCTCTTCTCGCTACTTGACCTCCTCAAGAATACCTCCTTTAATATTTCAATATTAGGGCAGAGTGTACGTGAAATTTAAAGCAGAAGTAAATAAAAGTGCTGAAATATTGAAGTGCAGGGTGGCAGTCGGCTGGGCTGTAGTGGAGTGGCGATGTGAAGAGTCACATTGGGTGTGCAGGATGGAGTGTTGAGATGAAGCCTGTGTATATTTTTTCAGTATCTACAGCATCCATTAGCCAAATGAACAATATTTACACCTGTTTTTTCCTGATAATTAAAAGCTGGATGTGTAGAGCTGTCACAATACCAGAATTTTAAAATTTGATACAGTAGTATAAAAAATGCCTCCTTCGATACTACAACAAGAGAAAAAAGTTCTAAGCACTCAAAAGGATAGCTGTACATTTTTCATTAACAACCAAGAAAAGACCAAAAGGTAACCTAAGGCACTGAACACTGTCTGGATTTGTTGTGCTATAGGCAGATCTCAGGCAGTAAAAGACTGAACTGAACTGAGGTCTTGAATGAGCACTTAAACCTTAGCCTTGGTACTTTCAACACCAGAAATGGGGGACTCGCCACACACGACTTGACCCAAGTCTGATGTAAGTCACAAATCTGACTTGAGAGTTCCTTGACTAACACTGATAAAAGACTTGACTTGACTTTCATTTGGTATTCATGACTTGACACTGACTTGAGACAGATGACTTGAAATTACTTTTTTTTAAATTAAATATTTGCATTTTTCTAGGCAGACCAGCAGAGGCCAAAAAATGAGGCTGCTATCATGGAAGGGGCTAGTCCAAAAAAAAAAAAAAAAAAAAAAAAAAATATATATATATATATATATATATATATATATATATATATATATATATATATATATATATATATATATAATATAAAATATTATATATGTTTTACGTTTGTGAATGTCTTTGCTTCTGAATGTTGGCAAGTCAGAAAAAGTTTGGGAATGCGGGGACGCGGCTTGATTTGCCCAATTGTCGCCACAGTAACTTGATTATGTTATGTTGTTTTTAAATGTGGTATTGAAAAACTCTTTTACTTAAATATCATTCATATATTACTCTTAAAATGATCAATCATCACTTATGACCAAGTAAAAAGTGTGTGGTGCTGTCTGTACCTGAAGAGACTCTGCAGAGACCCTGCCATCTGCCTGTATTTTCTGTCTATCTCATTGTTTTGCAGCGTTCAGGACACTTTGCCTGCCCAAAGTGTTGGTATTTGACAACCTGGGAATGAGACACAACAATCAACTGTCTTTCTAGAGAGTTTACAAACAGCAGCTGAGAGATTCTGCATATTCTATCTTTAAGAAAAAGCAGGCAACAGTAAACATCATATAATATTGAATTGCTCGTGCAAGTCAAATTACGTGTGCAGATGTGTTGTGGAAGCAGGTCAAAGCAGGTCTGAGTAAATGATTGCTCTTAAATGGGTGACCTCCTCTTTCACATCTAAAAAAATACATTATTTTGATCTTCTGTCTAAGCTACATATGAATGCAGCACTCGATCCTTCAAGGGCACAAGGATTGAATGTTTTCTTCCCTAAAGACCAATAAAAAGAGCTTTGACCCGCATCTTAAGGCAGCATATGTGGCAAAGCAGCAGCTCCTCTTAAGGCAGGGACTTTTTTTCTCCCAAAAGGATGAGGTCAACAGGTCAAGGCATGAAGGCCCACATCTCTCCTAGCCTTTTCTACCTTTCTTCTTTGAGCTCAATCAGAAGAAAGGGTGAACTGAAGCCAAAGGTGCACATGAGCACTTATATGTTGTGGCAAACCCTCAACTCTTTACTAAGGAAAAGAGTCATGTGGTACATATGTATTCATATGTGTGTGTGTGTGTGTAGAAAGTGAGGCTTCAGTCAATAGGAAAGCCACTGACCTTTCTTTGCAGTTCTTGCCTCTTATCCTACAACAGCGTCTATCTCAACCTGTAGCTTGGAAAGCTGTTCCTTGCTCTGCCTCCTTGCCTCCTCCTGCTCAACACTCAGAGAAAGAGGGAGCAGAGGTGAGGCGTACAGAGGATTGAAGCTGTCTGTTTTTAAAGGTGTCAGCACACCTTACTTTTGCATAATACATATCACACCTCAGAAATGATCCATTAGCAGGTTACAGCAAGAGAGCCGAGCAATAAGCTGACGAGATACGGCTGCAGCAGACACACAAAGACAAACACGCTGCACGCAAATACACGTGCACCCAATATTCTCCACTTTTACTGCCAGATGAGAGGTTGGGGTTGTCCCTGTGGGGCAGACTCGTGTGTGGCTGCATTTAAAACCACTTTTACTGGACTGACTTCTGGGCTCCGACCCTTCACTCCCTCCAGAGAAAGCGCAAAAGACAAAGTGTGTGAGAAGAAGAAAAAGAGAGAAACAGAGCGGGAGATGAACGTAGAGAGTGAGAGGCAAGCCAGAAAAAGAGAAAAGGCAAGCCACCACACCCCCCTGCACTTCCAGACACTGATTTATAATTTTAATATCTCTAATTTCCACAGCAGCGCCCATTTTCCAAATGTCATTTTCCAATTTATGTCAAACCGTGTGACCATTTTTCTTAATACAGCTTATGACAAGCTCGGTGGCAAGGCGGATATGCAATTCAGATTGAGTGTTTTACAGGCACAGCAGCAGACACACTAGGGTGTTTGTGTGTTTATCTTTATCAGTGTCTGCTCAGTATTTTGTAGGGGAAAGACTGGGAGCGTTATACACCAGGGAAAAATTGGATTCACTGCAAAATATGTGCCTTCAGGGAACAAAACCATAATTCTGTCATAAATCTAATAATTACAGTTATCATAATAAGAATTATGATGGTGGCAATGATAATGTATTAAAATATGCATTAACATTAAGAGCTTGAAATGGAATGTGGGCTGGCTTTATGACCATTACATGAATATTGATGTTAATTAAAACAGAACCTCCCTTTTTATGTAACACTCTATCTTCTTGTAATGTAAGAGTTGGACACAGTGGTGAGCCAGATGGAGCAGAAGTCATTACTGGTTGGTTTACCCAATGTGGGGCACCGTGGAACTCCTTTTGGATGTGCAAGGGGCCTTGCAGGTTGGCTCTTTCCATCTCAAACTCTGCGAGTGTGGACAAATAGTATTTCAGACTAATGAAGCCTCCAAAATGAGTGTGTTAATCCAGATGTTTATGATGTAAGTGGCAGCTGTGATAAGAGCTGGCTAAGCTTTCTAAACAACGTGAAAGATATAAAAAGGGGCAATTTCTGCATTGATCATGATAATACATTAAGATCTGATTTCAAAGTGAGTAAATCACTAAATAACAAAAATAATCTTTAAAAAAAAAAAAAAAAAAAAAGTATTTACTTTGTACTTTAAGTTTTTAATGAATATTTAGTTAAAAAAATAATAAAAGTCAAGACCATTTTGTTTAAATGCCCAAAGAAAGTGGGCAGCTGTAGGTGAAGGGCTGTCTGCTAGCCATAAAATTGGCGGTTCAATCTATGGCTCCAGTCTATATGTTTAAGTGTCCTTGGGCAAGATACTGAACCCCAGTTGTAAAAGTGTTTTGAGTATTTGATACTCTAGGAAAGCACTATACAAATTCAAGCCCACTTAGCATTGAAAGTTCAGTTGGATTCTTTCAATGCCACAGTTCCCATTCCTTCTTATTCTTTCTTTACTCCATTATGTATTCTTCTTGACCTTGTGAGTCACTTTTTAATTCAAGGAAAAGTAGTTAAAAAGGAGAAGATGTCAACATCTTTCTCTCCCACCTCAATGACCCACAAATCTTGCAGCTTCATTTCCATTTCTGACCATTATGAGAATGGTGAAGGACGACAAACATAAAGCTTATCCAAACCCATGACAGAGTGGATAACACTGCACATTTAGACGACAGTGTGGGACATACGTCAACAGCATCCTCAAAATTTCAACAAAATCTGGGTATTGATGATTTAAATAACCATGGTGATGATTCACCATGTTTTATTACATTAACTTTAAACAACGACAACTGACCTTTTTCAAAGAGTACAATAATTGATTGGTTTCCTTCTTTACGCTCTAGGCACCAATTGATCCCAGTTTACATAACTATGGTTTAGAAAATCAATTTGTAAATGCATTGCTTGAGATAGGCAATCTATTACAGAGAACATCACTGTAAAGTATGTTAAATTAATTTATTGAAATGTTTTAATCATCATGTTATAATGCACATACAAGAAGGGATTATTTTGACAGCTTCCTTTCAAGAGAAAACTCTTGACCAGACATTACTTGTACAGTTAATGTGAATGAAATTTTCAATGGTACCAGCATGCAGCTGCTAAGTTGACCCAAAAGAAATAGAATAGGTAGAATAGAATAGAATAGGAAAAGAATATTTTGATGAAACTTTGCAACATTTCAATTTGTTACTAATTTAATTAAAGACATTTTCTCAGTAATTGTAACACCTTGCAATTACATTTATTTTGTATGTAACTAGTTCTATGTAGGCAATAGTCTCCAGCACTGCTAGCATCCTGTTAGACATCTGTATGAAACTTTGTCATAATTAGTGTAAGAATTCTTGAGTTATGGCCAAAAATGTGCTTTGTGAGGTCACAGTGATCTTGACCAAATGCAGATCATCCTTGAGTCCAAGTGGATGTTTGTACAAAATTTGAAGAAATTCCCTCTGAGCATATCTGAGATATCACATACATGAGAGTGGGGTGGATGTGAGGTTACAGTGACCTTTAACCACTAAATCCAATCAGTTCATCCTTCAGTTCAAGTGGTCCGCCCTCAAGGTGTTCTTGAGATATTGTGTTCCCAAAAATGGGACAACCCAAAGACATAATGCCTTTAGTTATAGTTGTTGCCAGTAAGGAGGCATAAAAAGTTAAAAAAAAAAAAAAAAAAAAAAAAAGTTTTCAAAGTTTCGCAAAAATTGTGAATCACAGAGGTCCTTCAGGCTGCAGCCCTGAATGTACAAAAAAAAAAAAAAAAAAAAAAAAAAAATAGGCTGATCACTCCAGGTCCATTGGTCATGCACGTAAGCGACAGCATGATCCCCTCAAGGCTAGAGATAATAAAATGTAATAAAATGAAATGCTCACTGTAATGGACTAAAGCAAGCTGATCAGTAGTCAGGTTAAGTAGGGCTACACAATTCTTGCTATAATGTGAATCGGTTTTTCTCACTAAGAATTAAGAATATGATTCTCATACAATCCTTATTTTTCAACAAAAATATTTATTCTTCACTCTTAGATGCTTGAGTAAAAAAAGATGAAATGCTTGCTGTCTAGACAGGGCTTCAAACAGACAACATAAACATATGACATATCAAAGTGCACAACTTAAACCTGACATATATCAAAGCACTGGGCTTAAACTGTAAAGTTTCTTGTAAAATACCTCAAATCTCAACTTGTTCCAAAGCAAATCAGTCAATACGGGAATGTAGAGTGATGTGAATGCATAGGGAATTAGAGTGAATGAATCGTTCTCATTTAGAAATGAAACTGCATAGCAAGATTGCAGATGTATGAACTGAGATTGCAATGTTTTTACAATTAGTCATGCAGCAAAGAGGTTAAGTATACATGACTCTTCATTCATGAGATAAAAGATGTGCAACCAGTATGTTCAAGACATTCACTGAAATTATGGCCCACTGCCTGACTCCAGGCTAACTCGATGACCTTTTATGGGCCCTTCTGCACATGGTCAGTCCCAAAAAAGTTATTTTCTGGCTACAAACATGCTGTAAAAATTAATAATGATCACTGGTATCTAAGCGACAGAGTAAGACCTGTCTATGCCATGGTGGTGTTCAGAGCTGCTTAGGGTAATCTAAACAGTGTAACCTCTATCCCTCCTCTCCCCTCTGAGCCAAACACTGATCGACTCTCTGTGAGTGGCGGCCTGCCAGCCCATGTTCCCCACTATTGAAAAAAGGGTAAAAATAACAGGAACAAGTTGTCGGAAATGAAATTTCAATTCATCCAGTCCCTTTATACACTGGTGCGAGAGCCTGTCGTTGAGAGGGAGGGATCAATAGTGTTTAGACAGCAGGGCAGATTTTCTAAGCGCCGGATCAATAGGAAGGAGAGAGGAAAAAATACCCTGGCTTTTCTTTGGCTGTTGTAGTAAATACGAACAAATCAGTGGCCTTAGGCTAAATGGATTGACCAGCTGTTTCCGAGTTCTGTGTTGTAAATAAAGATCCATTCTGAGGTGTGTAACTGAGGCCCAAAGGCGAGAGTGCCACTGTTTCAGGTTGGCTCTGCATGAGCTGCGCTGGACCACACAAGTGTCCTGATGAGAGGGTGAATAAGGGAAAAGCAACCGAGGAGGGACGGAGAGCAGACGAGAAAGCTGACAGTGCTCAGTGGAGGTACCCAACCTTTTCTTTATCTTCCCTCACCCCACAGCCCTATCAGATGAGCTCCAGCATCCCTTCATCAGCACCAAAAGTAATGTTCCTAATGTCTTCATTTAAATGGATTTTAAACTGGTTGTTATTTAGTATAAGCATAAAACGCGTGTCAAAAACATTTCCAATTTCATATTTTTGTGCTGTAGAGATGTCCAGGCCTAAACATCACATTCTACAGACTTAAGAAAAGGTCTTTGTTGGTACGGATCCCTGAAAAAATCACACCACAATCACTTGAATATGTTTTTAAATGAAAATGTGAATAATGATGTAAAAAAACATCACAAGTCATATCACAATTATAATATTGGTCACAATAATTGCAACTAATATTAAAAAAAAATCAGCCTCACACCAATTTGCACTCTTATTACTGGATACATACACATGCTGTTTGGTGGTCTAGCACACTCTTTTTGAAAAAGATTGTGTGCTTGTATATGAATTGTCAGAGTGCAGAATTTGTAGACAAAGAAGAGAATATTTTGGTATCTGAGACATTTTGGTTTCCATTTGTAGTTGTAGTTTGACCAGTCACATTTGAGGGGACTTTGGTTGCATGCAGTTAAACAGTCCATGTGGAGAACAACAAAGGCAGAACGCACTGGGCCAAATGCAATCCCCACACACACTGGCTTGTGTCTGACAATTATTTAGCTTTTTATTTAGCTTGTTGTTAACTTATCTGAATTCATATACAGATATCTGTTGATAAAGATTCACGTCCAACTCCATACTCATGTCTCAAGTTGCTAATCAGACTGTAGACAGTTACCGGTGCATGGAAGTCTTGGCCCTGATATCCATTACCAGGATATTGTCTGGCTACACCAGAAGCCCCAAAACATCGGCTGTTGCCCACAGAGGCTAAATTGTCATCATGATAGGCTATGCATTCCTATACTGGTTTACACAGAGAAGACTCAAAACATAATTCTTATCTTGTCACAAAATTGACAAAAGGCCAGAAATATATTTTGTTTTGCTGACTAAAATAAATCATTACATGAAGGGTAAAACTGGTCGACACAGGCAACTGTGGCAGGTTAAATATCTCCACCAATATACTGGGCTAATCAGAGGCTAAGATCCGGACAGGATGATTGATGGTCTGCTTGCTTTGCCTCACCTCTGGACTTATTAAAGAAAAACACCACAGGCCATGCTTTCACAAAACTCATTGGTCAACCATAGTGGAGAATGTGATGGGTGAAATTCATCACTAAAAACTCTACAGCCAAAACAAAACACACACTGGAGCACCAGACGACACAAGAACCTCTGGTCATTACTGATTGCCTCCGAATTCGGCGAGAGGACGCTTTAAAGGACATGTGTGTGTAAAAGGATGGTTGTTGACTCTCGCTGCAGGGTTAACAAGAAAAAAGAGAAGGGAGAGAGAAATCAAAAGCTTTGCTGTGCTTGAAAACACTGTCTGGGGCTGAGAAAAAATGTGCATCCTGGTTCCTGCTACAGAAAGGTGACCATTGTAACTTACAGAGGAACTACCTCGGTCTAGATTTAGGCCTACCTAAACATCCTGCACTGTCTGTTGTTGTCTGGAAGTCATATATAACTGTCTTCTCTTTGCATTAGGCCAGTAAAATGGCAGTTTGGTGGCATTATTGCAACTGCACAAACAGATCTCCATACAATTGCAGTCACACAATAGACACAGAATCTTCACAAGAATGCATAAACAGAGCAGCTAGACATGTTGTACGACTCATTTGAGAGCAATTTCACAATGTAATTGAGGCTCTGTGTGTGTTTGTGTGTATTTGTAAGTGCCACCTCTTCCTGATTAAGGTGACCCGAGATTGTGCACTTACCGGATCTCAGGCTGAGCAGCAAGAGGTTAGAGCACAACTCATTGGCTTCCTGAACACATTACCTTAATGATGCCATTCCTCACGCCTCCATTTCAACACATTTAGAGATGGAGCAGTTACAACGTCTATTAAGACATTCAAATGTCTCCCCCAGCTATTTACCCACTGCTCTAGCACAAAAGGGTAGCCTGAATTAAGTGTGACAGCGCTGACTCGTTTCCCATACCAAACAGACAAAATACATATACAAAGTCATCATGCAGGAACGGTCATTAAAAATTTAGATTACAGCTTCCTCGCTTTCCCGAAAAACTCTTGTCTTTCTCTGCTTGTTAATGGGATTGTTTTTCTTTTAATATTAAAGTGTTCATTATGACAGATTGTGAGGCTGAGTCTGAAGGCTGCTTGTTCTCCTGTTCCTGGCATCTGATCAAACCTCATTTACTCGACTGGGGGATTGAATGAAATGTCTGATCATTAACCCCTGTGTCTGCCTGTGAAGGAGGGGTGGGCTGTTTACCTCCTACACATTTTATCTTTTGTGAATGTTTGAGAAGTCAGCCATATTCATCAGAAACTAGAGATGTACCGAGCCACTTTTTTTTTTTAGTTCAGATCCCAATCTGATATCTGTATTTTGGATGTCTACCGATACCAGTGCTCTTTTTTCTTGATATTTATAATCATTACTATTAGTAGTATTAGTAGTTACAGTAAAAGTAGTAGTAGTTGTAGTAGTAGTAGCAAAATTACATGAGGCTGATACTGAACTACTGTCTGGAAAGCTTGTGTAATTTGTGTAATGCAACTTCTGTAATGGTGTCCTTCAGCCATTGAGGGGCGCTGTAGGATTTTAGTTTGTAAAATTCACAAGTGCAGCAGATTGGCTGTGAGATGGCCCTCATTTGCATAATTATCCCATGATGCATTGGTGAAAGTTGTAGTTTTCTATTTTATATTCCAAAATGCAAATGTTAGTGTTCGTCATGTGTTTGGTCAGTCCATGGTGGTTTTGTTGTTAATTATTTTTGTGCTGGTTTATTTTTACAGTGGAGCGTGAGACACTATCCAAACTGATACTTTCTCAAAACGCTGCATTAGCTGACTTCAGAGCTGAAATATAAACCCTCCAACAAGAACTTAAACAAGCAAATTCAGCGTAGAAACTAAAAGCACTATTCAGCTCTTAACTTGCACTGCCTAGTGTCGTGTATACAAATAAGTAACACCTGCCAAGCATATGCCAGTTATACCTGATGAATGATGAATGACTTATGTCAATATTGAACACCATCTCCATCAACATCCTCGAGAGAAAAACTGAAAAATTCACTAACCTGTAAAACACACAGGAGGTAAATGCAGTGTCATTGAAAGCCATTTACTTTAACTGACAATTGTCAAAGATAAAATGGTAAAAATGTCCAATCAGATTGTCAGCTTCTTCAAGCTCTTGGCCAGGTTACTGTCCAAAGAGCTGCACATCTCAGTGAGTTGTCCTTAATGTGGTGAAGTCCTCACAGACTAAACTGTTCCACACTCTGGCCTGTGGAGGCAGTTTTCCCCTTGTTTTGAGTTATTTGGGGTATTCTTGGGAGGAGACGACGGCTATTGAGAGTGTTTATGTTCCTGGCTTGTACAGAGGCTTCTAATGTGTAACACAGGGCACTTCAGTATTCAGACGCCTGGGGCTATTCTCTAAGTGGTCTTTACTTTGAAAACACAGGTGCCCTCCAGGGGTTGATGAGTGGTGGTTGTGTGCATGTGTGTGCATGTATGAGAGGCAGTAAGCTGGGAGGGCAGATAAAGGGGCTGCACTGTTCTGAGGCCCAAGCAATGCTCTGAATAATATATCCATACATCATCAGTCCATGTCAGACTTTGATTCAGTGTGGTGGTCTTGCAGAAACCACTGTGGTATTATCTTTAATAATGCAAGCTGGGATTAGGCGCTTACTCTCTTCTGATAAATATGGGCAAATCAATTAATTCCACTGACGTCGCCCCCCACAGCACATATATAAATCCAACATTGTGCTCGGCTTTTTTGTTTTTGCTCTCCAAAGCAGGACTGAATAGTTTACAGCGTTACAGAGTGCTGTAAAATAACTTAGATTTTGATATTTGAAAATCTAATGAGGTCTGGGGGGAGCTCATAAATTAGAGAAATAAAGTTGTGTATCCCTTACTGCTGGTGCATAAGAAGAGAAACATTTGTGATAAAATTAATAGGAGAGGTTTGACATATCTCTCATAATAATTACCACTCAGGCAACCATGACCAGGCAAGAAAATGCATTCTATGGCCTACTGTACTATAAACATGCAGCAGTCATGTAAATGCAGTATGACTGCATACATTTTTTTCAGTAGAAAACCGGTTTAAATGAGGATAATGAGAGAAAACGAGTTTGTTATGCATTTCACAGAGTTTATGGTGTCAGTGAGTGCAGTGCTGATGGAAAGGCCTCGTGGCCATTTTAAAGGCTATAGACCACTTAGCAGATCTCAGCTGGTCCTGATGGCAGTGACCTTGGTAATGAGCAGCAGCTGGCACAACAGTCATTAGGCCTAGCTATCTCTACCTTCAGGAACCATCTTTTATTTCCATAAAACCTTTTATCCATTTCTATCTCTGTGCCGCTCACTATACAGCCTCACACCGGCCGAGGGCCATTAATGACTACAGCGATATAGCAAATGTCATTACATAGCTTGTCTTATCAATACTTCTAAAAACAGAACATCAATGGAAATAGAGGCAGAGCAGATATAATATGTTTCTGGTAGTGTCACAATCTTGTAGGTCTAATTAAGCTGAGTTCAACAGAAAGACGGCATGAGAGGAGAGAGGAGAGGAGAGGGTGACCCAATTAAAACCAAATCGAAACTCAGACTCACTCTACAGTGTGGCTCATGCACACAATGAGCGGGAACCTGTGAAAACAAGGAGAACAAGCTTTATTAGTCCTTAAAAAGCCCTGTTGCTGCATTAATATTCAAGCCTAATGAAAGCTTCATTTTTTCCCCATTTCCCCACACTTGCCTGTCACTGCTCGGTTCATAAATATTGTCTTATTATGATCATCATGACGATATGCAGAAAATTTCAGAGCCAATTACCAGAATGACAGGTGAAATGGGAGCGTGCTGAGAAGAAATGAAGGGTTGCCATGGTGATATAGCCAAAGAGTCAGACTGTATGTGTGTGGTCATGTGACCAATATCTGGCTGAACTGCTGCTATGCTCAGGCCTCGTACACCAAAGGACACTTAACCTCAATCGCTGGCAGCGATCGTAGGCCCATCCAGCTGAATTTATTTGCTATTTCTGTCTGCGGGTCAGGCTGGCTGCGTGTCTGGTGCAGCTACAGCCAAAAAACCCAGGACATTCTCAACCCTTCTCTTCCTAATGACAGCCCTGGAGAACTGAGCACAGTGGTAAGGGAGACCTGCATAGAATACTTAGAAAATCTGCATTAAAAGAGGCTTCTTACAACATCCAGAAAGAATAGACACAAAGTAGGCCAATGCAAAGTCACATATAGCAAAAAAAATCACTGTGACACATAAAGATGCATTTAGATGCATAGATGTAAAAAAAAAAGGGGCTTGATTAGAAATGCAACAATTAATCGATTAATTGCCAACTGTTTTTAAATCTTAATCCAAAATTCAAATCTCTGATTTCAGTTCCTCAATAAAATATTTTCTGGTTTCTTTAGTCATCTCTGACAGTAAACTGAATATCTTTGGGTTGTGGACAAAACAAGAAATCTGAGGACATCACCGTGGGCTTTGGGAAAAGTATTTATACTTCAATACCTTCTCAATACCTCATGGTTAAAACAACAACAACAAAAAAAGATCTGAATGCTCGTACAAGACCTCAGTTCAGTTCAGTGCTTAATATCCTGTGTGAAATTATTAGTTATTAGTTTGTATTAATCAATTAGTTTTCAAGAATTTAATTAATCTCCAAATATTTTGATATTCAATTATTTTGAGTAATTTTTAAGAGAAAAAAAATCTCTTATTTCAACTTCTCAAATGGTTCTGGTTTCTTTATTCCTCTGGATAGGACTGAGAATCGTTCAAACATGTTCTATACCAGCAGTGAAACCTCGACTCCGATATCAGTTCCCGAACAGTACTTTTTTTTAATATCAATTTAATAAAATTCATTTTACCAAAATTAAAATAACATTACACATTACAGCACAAAGGTTTAGTTACGTTTTCAACTCCATTTTACACTCTCAAAGCTGTGTTTTAACATAAAAATATGAAGTGCTGTCACATTTACAACACTTTGGTTCAACTAATGTTGTCTTTTTTTTTTAACTCTAGTTCTATGTTTCAGCACCTTGGCATGTTTCCACTCAAAGCAGATCTACAATATAGAAAATAAACCACAACTTAGAGACGTTTGAATACTTGAAGCATATCAGTCAGTATCATGGACAGATGGAGGTACAGTAGGGTGACCTATATGAAAGGCTCACCTGCCCGAAGGTGCTGTAAGGACAGTATTTTGTAGTGACATCTCTAGAGATATGCATATTTTCTGATCTGTGTGCTGTGAGCAGTGCACCCTACATGTGCTGTGTGAACTGTGTCCCACTCTGTGATCCCCTTATTAAGAATACAATACCTTATGCACAGACAAGGATTAATATTTGAGAATGTGTAAAATGGAATTGGAAATGAAATGACTTGGATCAAAAGTTAATTAAGAAACACCTTGCACAAATATATCTTTTTAGATTGTGGCTGTTCGTACAACAGCAAGAGGGGTTCAAACCGGTCTAACTGAGCCAGTCGATGGCAGACTAATACAAATCTACATGGAAACAAGAGCAAGACAGTGGTCTTTCAGTCTTTGCATTTGCCTCAATCAGAAGACAAAGTCTACTTGAGGATGTACTTACATATTTTTTCTGAGTGAATCACTTAATACAAAGCAAAAGAGTGAAGTTCAGTGGCAGCATGGTAGGGCTACAAAAATCAGTCTCTATTATCACATTCAGAGCTTGTGAATATGTTAATCTTCTATTACAGCTGATTAAAAGTCATTCAAAAGTGAAATTCAACATACAGCAATGCAGATGTGCCAATGATAATGACGCTGGAGTGAAGCATTTGGACGGAAATTATACAAATAAATAAATAAACTCAAACAAACGGGAAAAATCATCCCACCAGAGCAATTATGGATCTAATCAGAGGTTTGTGCGTGAAGGTACAGCTCTCCTATCTCGCTCCCATTTGCATCATAACACAGTGTGCAATATTAATTTCCGAGTTTACTGCTTATTGGAAGTGCAAAGTATGAAAAGCCATTAAGGCTCCAAATAGGAAAGCAATTTGCTGTCACATGGATTCGGCTCTATTAAAAAGAAAAATCTTGTTAACCATTTGGAATTAGAGTCATTTGGCAAAAGGCATTCTGCTGCACTCGAGTAAAATAAGTAATTATGCTTCTCTTCCTTCTATCCCTCTCTTTCTTTCATTTGCACAAGCGAAGTGGGGAGAGGTGGATGGGGAGAGCGAATGGATGCAAAGGTAATTAAAGTTGTTGGCTATCTGTTTGGTTAATGTAGGGATCAGGCCAGCTGAGAGCCTTGGAGGCAAAACCAAGATGAGAAACACATCCATTTTTCTGTCTCTGTCTAGCAGCCCCAGGGCTAACTCTCATCTGGTCCATATATCACCTATTCCAGTCGCGCAATCCACAAACTAAACAGGGAACTATCCATATAGAAGAACTTGAACTGACTATTCCTCTGAGCTTATCTCAGTTTCATTTAGGTTCCAACTGAGTAAAATCTCATTAGCAGCTCTCAGTTGTGAGTAGCCTACTGTTTAAATTAAACCATCTCTGCAGGCCCTGATGTTTTCACAGATTACATACCATGTACTTTAAGTGATGTGTGTTGCATACACTCAAGACATTTGTCACTCCCACTTTAACTTTTCATCGTTTCCCAGTTAAGAAAAACGGGTATGCCTTAAATCAGGATTTCTGCAGGTTTCAACAAGATAAATTCAAGACTTTTAAAGACTTTTTTCAGTCAATTATGACAGCAAGACCTATTTCACATCCATATTGACAAAAAAGTATGAAGCATATGAAGGAAAACTGGAGTACCAGAACATTGTTCAGACTTGGAGTGATCTCCCGATGTGAATTCAGATCAATATTGGGTGATGGCTTATTATGGCAGCTTTATCTTTTTGTGACTCCCCATGTGACTCTAACGCCTCAATACCTAAATTTCCTTATTTGAGCATTTTCTTGCACAAGGTGCAGCTGCTTTCAAATTTGTTATTTTCAACCAGCTTCAGCGTAAATGTGTTCTCAAGCTAGATCTCACTGAACTTGCACTTACCCATATTAAAATCAAAATAACATTAATTAACTGAAACAATCTTAACTTACTACTTCTAGAAGCTATTAGGTGATGCCATGTTAGCCCACACACCACATCATGACACACTAGCTAGATGCACTTCAATAAATTATGACCGGGCTGCAAAGAATTGTTTTGTAGTTTTGTTACAGCAAATCGAATACAATTTTTTCTCCGAAACACAATAAAAGTGAGACTGATGTTAATGAAACCTTATAATTTCATAAACCAGTCGATTTTCATGACCTGACATTTTAAGGCCTAAAATTCAGATTTTTTTTGAGTTTTTGAAGACTTTTTAAGGAAAGTTTGCACTGCACAACAAACTAGTGGATAGAGTTGGGTGATTGGTCGAATGTATGTGTGATCGTCGAGTCAGTCGGGTTTTTTGGGGGGTGACTTATGTCATTATTTTGCGAATTTAGTGAGCCGCTGGTGTGGGATGGATTTATTTCAACCAAACCAGAGTTGGTGATTGTTGGAACAGTGGAAAATGAACCAAGATTGTTTTGATGAGTTTTATTTTGTTCTTTTGTCGAATGTGTTTTACATGGAGTTAACAGGGCAGTTAAGACCATCTTAGTTCAGTAAAATAGAAAAATCTGGATTCAGAAAGTGTACAGTAGTTATTTGTCCATGTCTGTTGCAGACTCTACCTAAAGGTAGAATCTGCAGCATTGTTTGTAAAGCACCATTCAAAGTTAACCCCTCCTACCAGCCCAGTGAACAAGAGAGAGGCTGAGGGACAGACTGTGACTTGGGAGAGTGAACGCCTGTAGTGAGAACAAAGCACTGAATCCAAGAAATAAAACATTCTTTTCTGATTATCTCACAATGGTTGTATCCTAAAGCACAAATAAACAGGCTCACACCTCTGCACAGTGTTGGATTTTTCGTGAATACAGCTGAAACAATCTTCAGTCTCCCTTGCCTGTGTGTATGCATGTGTGTATAACTCTATAGCTCTCAGCTTTCAGCAGAGGAAAGAGGAACAGCATGCAATGTAACCATTGGTTGCTGCATTTTTATAGAGTTCTGACCTCAAAATTGAAATTCCAGCTGTGTGAAAATATTGGCAATAGCTGGGATGATGGTTGCTGGTTGAAAATGTTACCAAATCAACCAACCCTAGTGGAACCATATTCTATCTTTTAGTATATATTGGAAAACCAAAATAACAGTTCCAAACCTGTCCCTCTCTCATTCTTATACCAAGCAGACTCATTTGGAGTGAACTCTTGCCCTGAACCTTTAGTTTCGCAGTATTTCTGGATAGTGTCATGACCTCTTAATCATCATTATCCCAGCTCAATGGGTATCATATCCAACATAGTCTTGGCTCCCCTCACTCCTCCATACGAATAAAAGCCAAAAAAGAAAAAAATAGCAATTTATGGGGTGGCATGTATGGCCTCCAAGGTGTTTTATGGTCGGACCTGCAGGGCCTATTTAGGAAGCGCTGCGTGCTCCGTCCTGACCACAGGTATTGATCGTCAGCAATGGCCATGGCGTGGCTGACTAGTTAAAGCCCTGCATGTGCCCTCACAGGGAGATGAAAATGAGGCCTCTGTGTGTAATGATCTGTGTATGAGCAGGGAGAGGAGGCCACAGAGACGGAGAGGAGGAGAAATTAAATCATTCCTTTGCTCTTTCAGGAGAGGCACTGCAGCCAGCCATGCTCGGCTGCTTAATGTGGGATCTGTTTTTGAGAGGAAAATTAAAAAGAGAGAGAGAGAAGCGAGTGAGCGTGGGGTAAAGAGAGATAAATGGCTGGATGTGGAGGCGGTAAATGAGAGCATCCTGATGCAGAGAGCTGTGTGCGGATGTCCCTAATGGGGTAGGCTGATGTGAGCTGTCTGGTAGCTGACCACCACGGTTACACAGCCTTCCTGCCTACCCCACACCAGGCCCTTCCAGCGCTGAGACAACCGCGCTCCATGCTAATTGGCAGAAAACGATGGTGCATAACAAGTACAGAAGAGACATTGGTCTAAATTTAGAGGGGGTGAAACGATGGATAAAATGCTTCTAATCATATGAGGCATTTTCTTGTCTGTGAAGCAGAGACTGCAGCTTTCTCTCCCTCCTCTGGAGAGCCTCGATTCAAGATGCACAGGGACAAAGAATATGTGAAACCACGCAAATTTGAAGACAAAAAGAAAAGCAAGCAGCAACACCTGAAATCCACTTACTCAAGACGGTCAGTCAGCAAACAGCCAGACTATGAAAGCTGCACTACATTTTAACTTAACTGTGAAATCATTAGTCACAAAAAAAGAACAAAAAACACAGCTCATTCAATTCCTCTGTGAATACAACTTTTATTCAAGCGCTGAATTTGTGAGTAGTCTACGAGACGTGTGAATTGGACAATCACGCAGTGTCAAAATCACTGGAAAAATGGGCGTAGTTCAAGAATAGAGTGACACTTCCTCTACAACAGCTGAATGAACCAGCTTAAATAGAAGTGATGGTGGGTGTGAGGATGCCAATCACTGAGAACAACTGACGTTGAATTGTATTGTTTTCACTGGAGGAGGTCAAACGAGGCACAAAAAAACCCTCTGCTGCTGCTACATCATGAAACAAACAGCCCCAAAAAGAAGTGGAAAATGATAATTTTCCTCAGAAGAACCGTTTCCTTTTAACACGGGTGAAGCACTCAGCAGATCTGGAAAGTAGTCTAAAAACATGGCACGGAAACACACAACAGGGACCGAACCGCTATGACTGCACAAGACCCTCTGAATGACCCCATCCTCAAAGCCTCTCACTTCCACCCCACAGGAGTGAGTGCCTGTTCATTTCACCTCACCGGCCTCATTAACGCAGCCCTCTGCCATCATTAAGACGTTTGCAGTAAAATTAATTGAAAGACAGATTAAAAATAAATTAAGAAAAATGCGTTGCAGAATGCCTACGTGCACTTCATAAATCACCGGGGCAAAGCCAGGAGCTGGCTCCCCATAATTAACTGCAGACTATTTATTTTATCCTGACGGTATAAATTAGAATTCAGACGCACAGATTATATTAGGGCTGTCTGCCATGCGGAACTGCTGAGGGGTGTGCAGAATATTTTAAGGATACAAAGAGGAGAACAGAGAGGGAGAGGGAGAGAGAGGGAGATAATATGTAGAAAGGCAAACAATATGTAAATGCATACAAAGCAGAAAGATAACATTTGCGTCCCGTGGAGAAAGTATTTACTCAGGCAGTGCATTAAGAAACAATAGACAAAGCAATTAACAGCAACAATCAAGTGCATGATTAAATGAAACAACAAATGTTTGATTAAATGAACTGTGCCACTTGTTCCATTGACTCCTCGTCAGGGAAAACAGGATACAAGTTTAACTGCAAGTTTCAGCTTGTACACACTGGGGCTGTGATCAGTAATAGAGCTGGTGACATAATAACACTGCCCAGGAAACCTCCCCTCATTCTTCCCCACTGTGCTCCACTCTCCTGCTGTATCACAACCTGGCCACTTCACATGCAAATGCAGACTAAACCTCTCTTCTGCCAGTCAGCCTCAGACACCCCCCACAGACATGCTCTCTCAGCCTCTCTCTTGCGTCCCTCTCCCTGCTACAGTCAGCGCTGTAGCCACACACTGCCTCCTCGTGGGCACAGAGCCCAGACTGGCACCGAGCCAGACCTGCTCTGCCACACTGGACTGGCAAAACGCTCGCTCTCTCTCCACACTCCAGATTCCCCGCGCATCCTTTCATCAGAACGCCTGTGGCCCTCTCCTCCTCCTTTCTCTGGCTTTATTCTGCACCACAGCTGAGATCCACACTTTGAAAGTATGCCCTCCAACCAGAGAGAAAAATAATGCTACCACCACGACTGCCGGGGAACAAATAAAGCACTCACACATTTGAATGCTTGGTTATTATGCAATCACACTGAAGGCAAGTTACCTATAAACAATGTTACATCAAGGCACCAGGTATCAGATATCAGCTGCATTGTTCAGGAGTATGAACATGCACTGGAAGCCCTGAGATGTGTTCAATTTTGTACATTTTTATGAATCAACACAAAAAGATGGAATTTGAGCTTCCTTGTTGGCAGTCGTTACACTGACAGATATGACAATACAATATGGGACTGCCAGCACACTCAGAGTTGTTCTTGATAGAAGATATGGTACGATATGATCTGCACTGCAGCCCACTGCCAGGGGACAGATACTCTATATATAGAAACTGAATACAAACAAAACCATCACAGTAAATATTTTAAAATGTGAATGTCGAAATGATTAAGTAGTCACATAAAAGATGTTTGTACACTGTCATCCGCTTTATGCTACACTACAGAGTGCTGCAGGGATGACGTATCTTTGTAGGCCAACCCGTAAGTTAGCTTCGCTCTGGTTTCCAACATAAAAAGCCAGTGGGTAAGTACAAAAAATAAGCTCTGTGCCAAACAAAAGTTTTTGATACTTTTGAGTTTTGTTCAGGAGGATACTCTATATAATCAAACAATGCCTTTATGACTACTGTAGCTAATGTTAGGCTATAAAAGAACAACACCGCCACTAAGTGACTGGTGTCGACGTGATGACATTTAATGTACACAACAAGCACTGTAGTCTCATTTAGCCACATGTTAGCAACTGCCCTTTTTAAGACACTTAAAAGCTTATAAATTTACAAGTAGTGTATTTACTGACATATTTTTATATATTAGAACAAAACAAAAATCTCTTAAGCTTGTACTAACCACAGACCTTATATTAGGCAAATAAAAAGAAAACCATTAAAAAAAAAGATTTTGACATGACAGGAAGTGCTAATATGCTAACTCATTTCCAGGTTTTAGGACTCATTTCTGCAGTAGTTTATTCAAACTAACAGAAAAAACAAAGATAAACATAACACAGACAGCCATCGAAAAGAATGAATCTACAAAATGGGTGTAAATTATCTAGTGTCTTTTCACTTCACAAGGTACCGGCTTATCGTATTAAGTTAGTATTTTATAGCAGCTCAAAACTCATGTAATCAATGACACTCGTACACACTGGATCATATTTTACATAATCTCTGCAGTACACTCTCTGATTTTGTTATAGTTGTTGTAGTTACAGATATCGGCTCCAAATTCCCCGTTCCTGTTTCCTTTTTCCTGCTCTCTGTTGTTTAATGTTTTTAAACTCATCAACATTGAGCTGGCAGGAAATTCTGGGGTTTATGGCCGGTAGTGGGCACAATAACAAAATGATGTAGTGTATCTTTAAGAATTAAGTTTTTTATTGTCTGTTATGCAAGTCTGTAAGTGTCCTACTGTGACAGAATCACAGAGGGAGACATGTGCACCGTGCTGCTCCCAGCACAGAATCCATTTAAATCCTACTGTTTCACAGGGTTAGATCTACTTCCCCTCTGAGTATAATGTCAGTTTCAGCTGTGTGTGTGTTGTGAATTTGCGTTTTGATTTTGGAGACTCCCATCATGTCTGTGTTTTTTGCAGGACTACTGGGGGCAGTATGGAGAGGTAGACAGGACAACCTGTGCTGTTGATGGCTGGCTGCCTCACTTGATTTCAGTTATTACAGGGGCGTTTTAGAAACAAACATTAATCCAATGAGCCAGCATGTCTGATTAACTGATCAGCTATCAACACTGCTATCCCTGCAAAAACTGTATCAACAATTGTCACCTTTATAATGCAACACATGCCACATACACAATCAAAACATCACCTGACTGGTGTTAGCAAGGCTTATAACCCAAAATAACAAGCAGGTTTTTAACAGTCATAGCACGTAAAACAACCAGTCTGCCTCAGATGTATAATTTTGTTTCCCCGGTGAGTAAAACGCCTTGGAGGCGAGTGCATACGCAGCAGTCATGTTTGTTAAGATACATGGCTAGAGCTGGCCTTTTTTCTCAAGCACCGGAAAAACCAGTAAATCACCAGCAAAGAAAATAAATATATACTTATTACATTCTGCACACTGCATATATTCACCTCCTTAACATATTGCACAGGCATAGTGCAAATGTGCGGCGCTGCACACGGGCAAAAACA
This sequence comes from Lutjanus erythropterus, assembly GCF_056507025.1. Lineage (NCBI taxonomy): Eukaryota > Metazoa > Chordata > Actinopteri > Lutjaniformes > Lutjanidae > Lutjanus > Lutjanus erythropterus. The sequence continues at coordinate 23,325,439 of NC_139317.1, forward strand.
TGCCATGAAAAATGACAGCAGGGAGGGGTAACTGCGGACCTGGAATATAATGGTGCGGTGGAGCGGAGGAGAAATAATCATACCTAGTGGTGGGGGATGAGGGGCGATGGGAGGAGCAAGAGGAAGATGAGTCTGTGCCCTGTAGCAGGGAAATGGAGCTCCACTGCTCTGCTGCTGGCTGCCTGATTCCCCAATAACGCTGCACAAGAGCTCCCTTCAGCAAGGGGCAACAGCAGGCAGCATCTGTACTCGACAAATACATTCCCCTGACACGCCACAGCCACAGGAGACACATACAGATGCTGCAATATTGGACTATGCGGTTTACATTAGGTATTACAGTGCTAGTTAGAATGAAATATATTTCTAAAAGCCTGTTTATTTAAAGCTAAAAGCAAAATTATCAGGTAAATTTCAGCCATGACACTGATATTCCAGCTGGCTTTCGTCCTTCACAGAATTTTGTTGAGAGTTCAAATCAGCCTGCAGTTCCCTCTGTGGCCGTTAGGTGTCTCTCTTTCACTTCGCATGGCTGAAGCTCCCTCTCTCACCAAGCGGAGCTCCTCTGCTCCTGAACTCCCATCTACACATAATATATACACCATCATTTGAAAATGGCAGCTTTTTGAAAATTCACCTTGATTATCAGACATTAAAAGTGACTTCTCCAGAGCTGAGTGTCTGGCTAGGGGGATGGCTGCAGACGGCAGAACAATGCAGCAGGCTTGATATTAATGCCTGGCTGGGGTGTGCAGGGAGGAGAGAGGAGCCAGCCCTTTGTTCTCTCCTACAGCCAATTATTTTTTACGTGTGCCTCTTTTCACAACAACAAGAGAGAATTTAATTTTAATGCACTCTCTGGAAAAAAGGGAAAAAACATCTACAGTATTCTTAAACAGAGATGGGGACTAGCATCAGCGGTTAAGTATATATGCACACGTCTCTGTATGAGGCATAGACGGATGACAGGGGCAACAAGAATGACATCAACCCAAACATACACAGCAGCATGAATCCTCTCATGCAAAATGCAAAAACACATTCTGTCTCCCTCCCAAACCAAAGCACAACAGTATGCAGCCCTACCTTTATGAAAAAAAAGACCAAAATGAGAGAAGAGACACTGAAATAAAACCAGCGTTATTTCATTATACAGCATTATGGTGCAGTGGTGGGGTGCGTATTAACATGTGCATACCCAGGACACGATGATAAGAAAGCACACTGTAAAAATAGCAAGAATTCCTGATCAAATGGCATGAAAAATAAAAACCCAGGATTACTGTTGGTAGGTATGTGGCCAAATATTTTTCTAATTGGAAGGGCACTTTATCTTGCTGTCAGAGAAGCAGTAAAAAGCGGTGCTGTTCCCAGAAGGAGAGGAGCACAGCTTGCTGGCCTTTTATTAGTGCTGGAGCTCTGATATATGCGTCTGCACTAGGCTTTCATCAGGAACCAGCACCATAAACACACACGCACATACACACAAAAGAATGGTTACAAAGTAGCCACACTGAAACCATTGTTAAACAAATCAGTTGCTGTACTTTCTAAACATGCAATCAGCATTCTCTTAACAGAAAATTACTGCCAAAAAGTTTTCCACAACAAACTGATGAAGCCAAATGGAACTAAGGGCATTTTTTTTTTTAGGATTACAGGTTAACACAGTGATAACACATCAACTGCAAAACCACACAAGAAAGAATTCAAATCCAGAAACAACAGAGTAGTGTGCAGAGCAAATAAACGCCTCAGTACAACCTGAGAATGTAAAATGGTGCTGTAACAAACTGGCAGTGTAAAACCATTAGGTCACTAGAGAATAAGAAAGCACAAAATACAGCATGCACACACAAACTCTTACATATGCAGTTCATGCAAAGCCAGTTTTTGCACACAGAGGCACTGGAAACTGACTCATGCAGACAGACAAAGACAGTCAGACTGACAGACGCATGCGCGCACACACAGTCTCACACATGCACACTCACAACACACTGGCTAAATTAAATTTCAGTCCTTGGGCAGACAACTAAACTGCTTGTGTGTGGGACCTACTCTGCAGCACAGCAAAACCAATTCTCTGAAGATGGTGAAATTAAAGGGCAGAATCCAGCCTGTTTATGGTTCTCACTATCTTCTCCTCTCAATCAAATGTTTTATTAGCAATCATTTGGTCCTAAAAGTCATGTTCTTGGCAGGCAGGTGGTGTGATGCCGCTGGACAGACAACACCACTCCAGCACTTACCGTTCCCAATTATTTACACCGGGAGCTACTGGTCCGCAAGAAGCTCTAATTGACCACAAGATAATCATGTTTAGAAAGGGCCATGTTTACCTACACCTTGTGCTTCCATCACATCCATGCTTTTATATACTGTATCTTCAATAAGCCTCAAATTGTGTTGTTGTATAAGAAAGCACATGATTGAGTGCTAAGTAGCAGCTGACTATACAGAACATGTTTACCAGTTTGTAACAAAGGCCAGCAGGCCAGAGGGGGTCTGGAACTGGCTGAGCAAAGAGTAAATATAAAAACATTGTGATCCTACAAAGGGAATAATAATAGGAACAAAATGCAATAATAACATGAGACTTTATTGATCCAACCTCGTAAAATCACTGTATGGTTCTGTTGGCTGAGCAGTTGGGAGCACTGTACCTTCTGATTGAAGCAGCCATGTTGGATAACTCTGCATGTAGCGGCAGGATCTTCTCTTAAGTCTGGAGAAAGAGAAGAGAGCAGAGCAATTATTAAGATGTCCAGTGCAGGGTTTCTACTCTTTTTCCAAAGTCAAATTCAGGCACTTCAGAAGGTGCATTTCCAGCTGCTCCTTACAGCTGTGGTTAATTACACATCTATATACAAAGAGTATATATACTCAAAACAATTAACTTCTTAAACCTTTAATATCCACAGTAGAATTTTATAATTTCTAGCTGAGCTTATCACAAATCCATTGACAATTTTCTTAACATCCCTTGTAGTCACAAGGGGTTGCGATTTTTTTTTTTTCTATGAAAACACCTCTAGAAGTACAACAATTTCAGATGTCCAAAATGGCTGTATCTCAAAACTAGTTTTACCACACGATTGGTACCATTAGATTTATAACATGAAATAAAAGTGCTTTAATCCTGTCTAAATATGATATTTCACATGTCAAATTAATGGTAACCTAATATTTCTATTTTTAAAAGAAAATCCACTTTGTCTACCAATTAAGGTATGATAAATACAAGAAACTATACATTTTGATGTTGTCATATGCAGCCACGTGTTGACAGTTTCCATCGCAAATTTTGTGCTTCCACCAACAGGAAAAAATTATATGGGGCTTTTTCTTAACGTACTAAATATAGTTGTAAGCCATTAATGGGTCACTTACATTAAATCAGATGTTACTGCTATCAACAACCAAAATTATGTTTCATGATGGCATTCTACAGAGGGATGACAAATTAAAGGAAAATACAAGAAAGTTATATATTTCAAAATGTTTCACACTCTTTCCAACTTATTTATCTAAAACATGACCCAGATAGCAAACTATGAAAGTAACGCAATAACCCTTTAAAAAAGTTTTCTAGCAGTCATACCAACCCTGTCAGTGTCTCGCTTTTACAACAAAGATACAAGTCCATTTATCACTTACAAGGTTTTATGTTGTACTGAGATTTTAAGGTACTTCCCTCTTCACTGATTGATTGAAATTGCTTTATTTGCACATAATTTTAATTTGCTTTCCTTTATATTTAATATTATGTCTCCATACACTGACTTTTCACTGAACATTGCATTGTACTGGTATGATTGTTTATGTGACAAATTTGCTTTTAATTTAAAAAATCAGTGCTCATTTTCATTTAAATGGATAAATGAAAATAAGGATGTGGTATTAAAGAATATGGCAAAGACAGGTAGAGATTTGAATTCACTATGGAAAAGCATCTTGGTGAATGTGCTGTAAATATGTTGACATGCATGTGCTGGCCCCCACACTCCCTCTGTATATTGTATCACTGAGGCATCTCTTCTACCCTCCAACCCCCACCCTGCTCCGCTCTTCTCTCCTCTGGTGTCTGGAAGCAGTAATCTGTTCCTGAGCCAGCGCTGCTGGGATTAGGCAGCGACTGGAGATAGGATATATGCGTCATTAAAGTGGAGAGCACAGCGTTGCAGAAGGAGAGAGACAAAGTCAACAAAAGGTGACACGGAGACAGAGGAGACAAATACCAGAAACCCACATGTGCCCACACGCACACACAGGCATACATTCACATGTGCATGAATAAAATAAAAACAAAACCTCTATTGTACGCCTGCAAACCTATACACACGTCTGCCTGCACCAGCGCACACACATAAAATCCTCTTTTCTCTCACATACAATTTCCTAAACCTCCTGTGAATAAGAATAATGTAGTGTTGCTGTAATGGATGTCTGAGAGAGAGGCAATGCATTAAACCAAAGGTACTAATGCAAGACAACGTATATACACTATGAAGACAGAAAGCACAAGTAATAACTCTGAATACTTTGTGAAGTAAAGTTGGTGCTGCTGCTTGTTTGCAATGCTGCAGATATCAGTTTCTCCCTATCAATGAATCCACTGTGGTTTTGAATTATAAACCACAGCAGCCATAGCATCACTTTAGCAACCTATAAACTGTCTGATAAAGAGCAACTGTATACAAATAAATCTACATTTCTAGGCATTAGGTTACCCACATAGTTGTCTATATAGAGTATTTCAATCAAATAAATGATTAGTGTCCAGAGATGCAGGATCAATTAATGTCTATTTCCTATTACGATGCAGCACAATATGTTGCAATATTGAGATTTTTTTAAATGAATTAATACATCTTTACATCACTTATTAAATAATATCCTAGAAGGGAATGATTACCTATGACTGTGTCTCTATGTAGGTGAGCTCACACAGGACAAGCTGTGATTGTCTCATCCTGCTCCTGGAGTCCTGTGTCCTTGCACTGTCTAACAGAGGTAGGTCTTTGCCCCAGCTGTGCCTCCAGCTCTTTACATCTGTGCCCCACCTGGGTTCTTCTGCTGCCAACCTGCCCCATGCTGTCCTCCGCAAAGAGCATTTCTCTGTCATTCCCGCTACACCTGAAAGATAAACACAGACAAGCATACATGCTTAAAGGAATAGTTTGACATTTTGGGAAACAGGCTTATTCCCTTTCTTGCTGACAGTTATGTGAGGAGATTAAAACCATTGTCATTAAAATCATCTGTCCGTTAAAGGCACAATATGCAAGTTCGGCCGCGAGACGTCTCTCTCACATTAAAACAATGTGATTTACATTGATTGACGTTTACAGTATTCAGTAGCACTGCATGTTACACCCCCTGCCATGCAGCTAAAGTGGTCCATGGAAGTTGGAAGGAGAACGGTCATACTAGCTGACTTTTCCTGGACCGAGAGCCAAGCAGCCTCCAAGACCTACGTGTCGAGGTGTTTTCTTACCGGGTTTGGCTGAGTCAAGGCTAACCAAGTTAACGGCAGTTAGCCAACTTACTTTAGCAGCAAGTAAAGCTTTCATTCACTAAACTCTGTAAACCGTATTCTCTGTCAGTCCACTCCGCTGAATGGAAGTATTCCACACACCACTGCTTCATAAGTGAGAAAGTGTTTCACTGGACATAAATTCAGTGTATACCCTTGAGTACAGCATCAGTCATCAATAAGGACGATACACTTACCTCCTGATTCGATACTATCACAATACTTGGGTGCCTATTTCATATGTACTGTATTGCAATTCTAAAACTACTGCCATTCGAAATTACAATTTATTGCAATTTTTGTTTGCTTCTTTAACACTAAACAATGGGAAAATACGAATAGCAGCATACATGAAGCACAATATGTACACTAGATGATGGGAAAAAGTTCATTTGTACACTACAATATTTCCTTTGAGTTTTATTTCAGCAACATTTGCTATACTGCATAGAAAAGTAGTAAATAAAACGTACAACAGAATGAATAGATGCTTTCTTAAGTGCAATGCTACATTTAGCCGTTCACGCTCATAAAGTAATGAACAATATATAAAATATAAATATATGTGCTGCCCTCTGCTTACATGTAATGTCTCTTTGAAGTAGTAGCTGTATTTTAAGTTTGAGTTTTGAACCTTTGTGGTTGTTGTAGCTACTCAGTGTGAAGTCTATCCAGAGGAATAGCTTGAGTTAACAATGTGAAATCAGCAGATATTAGTTTGTTTTGGAAATTCAATGCTATGCCTTAAAGTATGAGCCCACATGTCGTTTTATGTTGAGAATGTTACGTAAAATGGATTTTATGCATGTCAGGATCAGGCATAATTGCGATTTCCTTCCTCACTCTCTGATGTATCCATTGTATTAAACATATGGGATAATGTAAGATCACCACTCGATTAAATATATAATGTATGTCTAGTTGTTTTTAGGCATTTTAATGCTATGGAAATGTTACTTATTATAGCTTTAAATAGGAAGCTACAGTTAGGAGATGGTTAGCTTAGCCTGAAAAAAAGACCATAAACAAGGGAAACGGCTAACATGCCTCTGTCCAAAGGTAAAGAAAATCTGCCTAGCAGCACTTCTAGAGCACAATTATTAACACCGTATAGCCTGTTATTCAAATTATTGTTAAAAGGGCAACTCCATCTTCAGTTTTTTCAAACAGAAACTCTCACTCTGCAGTTATCAAAAAGGTCAGAGTGCTCTCCCCTCAACCTTGGAGGTCTGTATGTAGCATCATCATGCAGAAACCTACATCAGGTTGCTTTGAAAGACGTTTGTAGAGGGGCTTGTGAAAATAGAATTTTGATGCTTAAACATACTTTGAGAAACATTTTCATGTTTAGATTTGAATACATGGCAAATATTACAGCGAAGCCACAGAATTATATGAAAGCACCTTAAAGATAATGCTCCTGCCCTTTGAAAGTAAAAGCAAGTTGTGATTTTACGGGTTATGTACTGGACTATTTCTTGGCAGGATATAGCAACTTCCTGGAGTTTCCTCTCTCAAAATCTCTATTCTCTTAAATACAAATATATAAAATGATCACGGCATACACATAATCATCCAAACAGAAAGACGTGTTAAAGTAAAGTCTTTTTTTCTCCTAAGAGTGAGACCAGTTCTAGTTCTGGTTCTGGAAATACATGGAAATAAGGTCAGTGTGCTTCCTAATATCTACCTTGGTGCTATACATTCATGTATAACTTACATCTACATTATGTTTAACTAATTATCTGTCATTTATTGTCCTCAGACTTGTTGCTGTTCATCCAGATTAAGGGTGAGAGTGCCAAAAGTTGGAGTTCCAGTCCACAAACAGCAGCATACATGAAGTCACAAGCACACACTACATGGTCAAAGTATTTGGCGCGAACATTACACGCATATGTGATTGTTAAACATCTCATTCCAAAACTAGGGACGTGAAAATGGAGTGGCCTGAGCACTTTCCTTCATAATGATGCAGAATTGACTGAGACAAATCTAGATGGGAAGAAACTTGAAACTTATTGTGCAGATAGCTTATTGTAAAAATGCACCATTCAAAAGGAAAAGTCTAAAAAGTCCAAGAAAAGCACTGAATGATTTAGTGTGGCCCGTTTTATTGCATTCTACTATTTGTCAACAATAGGTGTTGCATGGCTGTATGCTTGATTTTCTGCTCCTAAAGTATTAGCAATGGCTGAGGCTGCTGAACCCACAAATTAAAGCAGGTTGTCCACAAAATACACATGCAGTGTTGAATGTGTCAAAGTGATGCCTAACATTTTTTCGTACTTTTAATATGAAGGGATTTAGAATCAAATCGGTAAAAAAGGAATGAAAGAAATACATAACATTTATCAATTAACTCTAATTCTACAATGGTTCTCTTCAACATTTTCAATTATGCAGACACAGAACCTACAGTCAGTCCAAACTTTTTCATTAGCATAACACCTAGGGAGAAAATAAAACTTTTTAAGTTTGAATCTGACTCTCACCATACCTCTTGAATAAACTGGCACCTTGATTGCAGACACCTCTACAAGGTCCTTATGCAAAGGTTTAGCCAAGGGTGAATCTATTTTCTCTGTAATTTAATTCAATTTTACTTTTGTAGCTCATATTCCAGTTGTCTTTTTTATTTTAGTTATCTTTCCTTTGTCCATGTACACTTTCACTAACAATATTAACACTGTTCTTCAATAGTTTTGCAAACACTGCCTGTTGTGTCAGCTGGAAGGCCTGGTCAAACAGAGGCACTACAGCCAGAAACCGAATCCATGTCTTGCTTCTTGTATGTGCCTGCCTTAGAATACGCAATTAAAATGTTTACCTTGACATGTACAATAAGACTGTATATACTAAGTCGGATCAGATTTGTGCCTTGCTTTCTGTCTCCATCTATACGAGACACCCTTTAACTGCAGCTGAGGAAGACATGATGAGGATAAAAAGACAGACATGGCACATTATAATTCAAACCCTATATACACAAAACCTGAGTACAAGTCTGAAATTTTATATGGCTATGTTCCACTGTTTGTGATTGAAAGTGTTAAAGGAAAAAATACCAACTCTTCAGGTTTGGTCTGATTGTTGAGACTCATTCCCAGGTCGGCCTGAGCCTCCAACCCAAAGGGTCAGTGTTTGATGACTTGGGAATAAGACTCAACGATAAACTTTCCCTAGGACTGCTTACTCCATCTTCAAGTGGTCTAATTATTTAATAAAATGCAGTCTGATTAGGAAACTATTTTTTTTTATTATTATTATTCATTCTACATATTACAGTAACTTTCAGTTTCAGCTGAGCTATCTGATTTGTTAAAATGCATTATAGCTAACAAAATTCAGCGTTGTTTTAGCTACATTTGTTTTTAAAAACACACTATATTGCAGAAGTAATACCCATGAGATCTTTTTTGTCTGTGACTCTGCAGTGGTAAGGCAATAATGAAAACAAATTATTCATAAAACTTTTAAAGGTCCTAAAAACATCCTCAGAGGTCCTGTTGGGTTTGTGCTGTGACTATAAAGTTAGATATCATGTTTTCCCCTGTGTAGTAATGGTGGAACAAAAAGTTCTTTTTAATATCATCTTCTCTGTAAAACTCTGTTCTGGCACACAGGGTGCACACAAATGTACGCTAGGTGGAAGGTCAGTGCTTGTCCACTTGAGTTTTTAAATTTTTTAAATTTAGTTTTTATTAACATGAATTTTGATATATTTGATAGATTCTTAAAAGACATTGTGTATGTAAACTATATAGTAAAGATGCTCCAGAAAAACAGGCACCAGTTGAAGTTGCCTGAAAAATATTAAGTGGTTTTAACAATTGATGATCAGAAAGACACATGTAGTATAGTAGTTAGCAGCAGTACTTGGTCTAAAGACCTTTTTTTTTTTGAAGGCTTCACTCTTGATAGCATTGTTCCTGGGTCTTACCTCGACCTTGGACAAAGATGACTCTGGATTTTATTTCAAGATCAATCAAGCCCACATGTGCAGGGACATAACTAAATTGTCTGTGCATTGTCTTATTTATTTGTTAAAATCATTACAGTGATTGGATATAAAACGTTATGCTTCAAATACCAACCAATAATTTGACTAATTTCTGATTTGAAATTTTTGTTACTTGAAGCCCTTGCTGTCTGGCATACACCAGCCTAATCTTCTGTTATAAAATTTGGCTACCTAAACCACAAAGAGTCGATATGATATCATACTTTTTTGCACTTGGAAATTCAGCACTTAGAAAGGAAGCATTAAGAAAGATAAGTGTTAGTGATGCTAGCAAAGCTAACTAGCCACATTATATTCTTTGCTTGTGATTAACAATGATGAGGCTAGCCACGTAAAACTATGCATCTAATGTGTAGTTTCTTGCATGTATGGTTTATAGTTTGTATATATATATTTTTTTTTTTTTACGTAAACAGCACTTGGTCTTGACTTGGTCTCAACCCATCAAAGTCTTGGTCTTGTCTTGGTCTAAATCATGACTGACCAATTTGGTGGTCTTGACTACAACACTGATATCTAATGCCATATGATGATAGATATATTATTGATATATTGCCAAGCCCAAACTGAAAACAGTATGTGTTTAAATAATTTATTAAAATACAACCTGATTTGGAAACAATTTTACTGATAGTTCTTATTCATACTACATACTATAATGCTGTAATTCTATACAATTAACAGTTTCAGCTGAGCTTCCTGATTTGGTGAAAAAAAGCATTCTAACTTGGCAGTAAACATTAGTTGAGATACTCCAGACTGTAGTTCTTTAAATTTGGCAGATGGTATCTTCAGGTGTCTAGTGCCCAGCAATTGATTTGAGCCTGTAATAGCTTGTTATCAACAAGCTTAAAGGATAAATATTTTTTCAACACTGACTTTTGGAGGACTAATTTTTGGATGTATTGGAACTTAAATTTTATCATGGATTAAAATTTGGATAACTCCAACCTGCCCAACCTAATGGTACACCTCTACTGTGGCCTAAATATCCACAGTATTGGCCTTGGCCATTCTGTTATTAGACTGAGCAAAGACAACAAGTGCACATCATCCCTGGCTGTGTGATTACAGTACTTACATGTAAGACAAGCAGAACAGTTTGCATCTGTAGTTGGTACGCGATTTGAAAGGCAACAATCATGATTTGCATGGAAGCACTCATCTGCATAGTGTAAGTTTGCAAGTTAGTGCCCACAGTTTACAACAAAAATTCTATAAAACTGAAATGCTACAGCAGAATTTTACAGAGAAAATGATGTTCAAAACTACTGTAAGTTCCAACACTACTACATTGGGGGAAAACATGATATCTAACTTAGTAATCATTGCACAAAACCAACAAGACCTCTGAGCATGTTTTTAGGGCCTTTAAAAGTTTTATGAATACTTTGTTTTCACTCGTGCCTTACCACTGCAAAATCACAGGAGAGAATCATCTCATGGGTATTACTACTGCAAGACGATGTATAAAAAATGTAGTGACAGACAGTGTCATGTAGAGACAGAACCATAACAGTGAATTTTCAACCACAAGGTAAGTTTGATGGATATGCCGAGTGGAGTTTTAAGCAAACATGTCTTCTTTTATATGTGATTTTTTTCCCACTAATAGACATTGTGTACACATCCTTGATACCTAACAAACTTTCCCTATCTATGTCACATTTCACCCACTAACTCTTACATCTGGAGTCTATAGAATATTTATCGTAGAATGTTCATACTTTCAGTGCGTGTGCATCTCTGTAAGACACAGGTTACAAAATATGGGGAACAGCCACAAATGGCCAAAAACTCGGCAGGGTACCTTTAATTTGAAATGGCCGGAAATTAAGTTTCAGAAACAATTTACAGTCAGCAGCTCCTGGAGAGTTTGAGTATCAGAGTGGGTAAAAGTGAGGTGGGGGGGATCATTACGATCAATGAAGTCTGGAAGAGTGGTAGGGAAACAGAGAAAATAAGCATAGATTCGCAGAGTAGCCAAGGCAGCACTGTGAATGTTCCAGTCGACAATACTGAGACAGTGCGACTAAGATGATACCTCAGGCTCTGATTGAATGCCACAGAGTCTGCCCAGAGGCTTAGCAACAGGTGACACAGACACCATCAATCAGCACAGTCAGTGATTCAGATTGGTCAGTGCTTTTTCTCGAGGGAAGGTGGCAAGCAGCATTTTTTTCTTTGAATACATGTCAAAAACCCTAGTCATCAATCATCAGAATCCTGGGTTCATTTTGCCTGTCCTGTTTGTCATACAGAACATGCTTGTCTGTTGACTCCACTGCTTGTGCAGCAGACAAACACCCCTGCCTACCTGAGTGCAAGGTAGTTTTTGTTTTCTTTCTGTGTAACATTTGTGTACTTGATTAAATGCATCACAAACTGAAGGAAATGCCATGATGTTTGCATGTTTGATGATCTGTTAGTCCTTAATGTACATATATTGTATATACATTTTTACTGACTCCTGAAGCGGCATTAATGTAGATCAGAAAGCATGAGCAAAACCACATTCAATAAATATGAAATATGACACTAATGGATTTTTTTTAAAATGTGCTCACTCACAATGCTCTGATAGGAATGAGCACATGAAGCATGATGAGTCTGAGGCCTGCTTGAAACCCTGGGCCTAGCAGTTAGCACAATACCTGACTGTGGAGCTCCTGGGCCTGCTGAGTCTGGCTCTGAAGCCGCTTTTGGTATTGCTGCTCGCGACTCTGTTCCTCCAGAGATCCACACGGCTCTCCTACAGTTCAGGCAGCGACTGAAAGATCCTTGCTCCTGGATGTCCAGCTATTGAACCACAAAAGGAGGCAGGGCAACGAGAGGAGGAGAAAAATCAATCCAGTACACAGAGCCTATCCTCTCTGCGCAGCCAACCTGCTCACTCTGTAGCCGAGGCTATGATGCAAAAATGGTTCCCCATCCTCCTGAACACATACTCAGAAATAAAACTAGCCAGAATCCTGTCCCGTCAAGGGCAGGCCTAATATCTGTCTTCATCTGCTAATTCTGTGCCAGGAGGACTCCAGAAGATAAAAACTGAATTTTCTTGAAACCAAATCCAATACTCATTTGAAGCATCAGTGAAATAACAAACAATACACTTATTTATGGCTAGGATGTAATCTTTATTCTAAAGAATACCCATTGATCAGCAACTATGTAGACTAGAACATTCAACAAGCACAAAATTAAAATCAGTGTGATGTGAAAAATCAGTTCAGATAGTTTCATAGTTCATATTAACAAAAGCAATTACAAATACATCACTATACAAAATCTTTAAAAATCTTCAAAATTATCTTATTTGACTATCAAAACATTATCAATTAATAAAAATTAAAAACTAAAAATAACAAAGAAACAGCCTGAACAATTTTTCTATTCAAAGACAACACTAGACTGGTACGTTATTTGATAAACAATACTACAAATGTTAAATATTCATGTTTTACAGAAAAATCCAGGTAATACTGAAGTAGTGCAGCTATAGAAAACAGCCATGAAGCTACGGTATCTGGCAAACAGTGAGAGAAACGGTTCTTGTAAAACTGTCAATGAACAGTTGCCTGCCCAGTAAGTGCGGCAACAATAATAAACAGGCCACTAATTAATACTACCTCGCCGTGCTAAATCACAAGAGGGGAAGGGATGGAGGGGGGGAGAGAGAGCCATAGACTGTGAGAGAGAGAGGAAGAGGAGGGAGCTTGGGAGAAAGGAAGGGAGGACAGTAAGAGGAAGATAAACAGACCTAGCTCCTGGTTCACTTGGATGGAGGCTTTAGTCCAGCATGTCTGATGCGGCTGCAGTGTCGTCGTTGCAGGAGGAATCATAGCCAGACAAGATGGAGACCCAGACAGGAACCGGGACAAACCATTATTTAACCATCTGCATACAGGCTGGCATATACTCCATGAAATCAACAAAAAAACAAGGATGAAAAAAGGCATTTATTTCCATCCGTGCCCTGTTCAAAGCACTGTTTCATCTCCGTGTCCATTTTTTCTTCTCGGAATAAGTCAAACAAAAGAGCCTGGCGGTTATTCCCGAATTAAAAAACACAGATTATGCAGAAATCCATTTCACGGAATCGCTTAAAACGTGTCTCATCCGTTAGCACTCTCTTTCTGTATGCGATCCACACCGATAACCCTGGTCTTGCTTTCTTTCCCTCACAATCGCTCCCTCTCTCTCTATTCTCCCCTCCTAAACTGATCAATACTTCATTTAAATCATGACATTAGCACACTACTACTGGAAAAAGAGGGCGAGAGCAAACACAAATGAGCTTCTTATGTTAAGTGACATAGAAACTGATGTTTAATGTTCGAGGATTGTGAGATTTCTTCAAAATATAATGTGAAAAACAAAGACAGAGATATATGCAAGTGTGCGGGGGCTGTACTGCTGTTCTGATTTGAGCTCCTGAGCCTCACACACTGATCAATACACATTTAAATCCAGGCTGAGGAGAGCTATCACAATATCTCGTCTCATCAGAAAAAGGCAAACATGCTATCCCAATTATCATCTCAAATGACTAGTGTCGAGGGGACACAAGTTGGATGCTGATAGAGGCATATTTCATATTTATTCAGCAGAATTTTTACATTAGCACCTGAGCGCATAATTGCCTAATATATATGCACACTCACACTTTTATCTATTCACATAATTCACAAAGAGCGCAATCAATACTGCCCTCTCCATACTCTGCACCATGCTCATAAAGTGCGTCTGCATTAGATCATATAATAAGCCGTTCAGAAAACCCCAAAAGAGACCTGCTAATTTCCTGGCGCTCATTGAAATTGCGAGCGAGAGCAACTGGCTAATCTTCCTGTTCGTCATTAAACCCGGATATTTACCTGAGCAGCCTGAGAGTCGCGGGCCTGGTGAGAGAGCAACGCATCTCGTAGGAGTCTCTGGATGGTCCCATCCCGCTGAGATAACGGAGGAGGAGAAGCCGATCAGGTCAGGTTTTCTCCATTCCGAACATGGATGAACCGAGGCGAGGACAGGAGGAAAGAGAGAAGAGAGAGGGGCAGACCGTAAGCCCAACACTAGACGGGAAGTGGTGGAAATAGAGCCAAAGTCGATCACTCGGGGGAACATGCACTTACATATAGTCTGGCGCCAATGTCGACCAATGAGCAATTAGGCAGACAAGACTAAAGTTATTGATCGGGGGTTCAGGCTCTTTTCTCAGGGCTAACTAGCCTGCCTGAGGTTGTGTGATGGCTGCTACAGCTGTGGACTGCAAGACAGGGAAAGGCAGTACAAGAGGAAGTGGGAGGAAGGGCAGGGGCAGATCTTTCTCCTCAGGCCTTGAGCTCATGAGTTGGGCACTGGACAATATCATTTAGGCTGCTATTGATTGCCACAAGCTTAATAAGCCTTCATATCATATCAAGAAGTCACTCACAGAAAGAAAGGCTGTTTTTTGTTTTCAAATTTACAGGATAATCAGAAAGATTAATGTCAAAGAATAATGCCGCAATTTGACTCACATAAATGTAAATGCGTTTGAAAATCTACACATACAATTACTCAATGGAACTGTTCTAGTCTAACCAACAGATAGGTCAAGTGACTACATACAGCATCTCGGCAGTGTTGCTGTTATAGTTTACACCACTTAAATTAAGCACTCATGTAAACTTGTACAAAATCCATTTTCCAGGTTCTTGTGAGCAGCTTACTAGCTAACAGAGTAATTAACAATTTTGGAGTTGCTAAAAAGCCAATTCTTTCAGTTTTCCTCAATGCTAGCCTTTTGCTTCCAAGGTGTAAGCTAAAGGTGCCAACACATAATCAGCAGTAAAATGGCTCTGTGATTGCTGGTCAAATTGTTTTCCTATGGGAACAGCATTGGCAGAAACACTACCATTGGCATGATGCACTGTACAAAGTTGCCATGAGCACTGCCCTCAAAGCTCATATTATTTCAACTTTGACCTTGGTTGGCCTTTCAAAGTGCATCCAATGAGATAACAATTGTATATGAGCCAGAAGGTTCACATATAAGGTTGTGTATTGCCAAGAATCACAATACAGGGGTTACAATTCAATATATTGCAATATTTTGCAATTCTGTAAGTAAGGTAATATAGTGCTGTGTTTTTTCAATCAAATTTTAGTTAAACTGTCATAGAATAAAGAAACACCTGTTATGATGTAAATAATCACCATATGGATTGGATAGATATTATTTGCTTTTCATGCAATCAGAACAGTGAAGATGGATAACAAAACTGCCATTAAACAGTCAGAAGTGTAAACAAAACACATGACCCACTGCCATCAATCTTGGCATGTCATTTCACATTAAGCGTATTTGAGGAATAATACAATATCAAAAACATAACATCTCGATAAGTATAATATCTCGATCAAGTATATTAATATGTTCTAACATTTCTATACAAATTCAAGCAGAGGAGGAAGAGAGTAATGGGAAAAAAGTGATTCATAATTCCCGAAACTCCATAAGTCATTAAAAACACCACCACAGTCTTGCCAGGAAAAGTAATGCTTGACAAAATGTCAGCAGTCAGACGGGGCGACCAGATTTGTAAATATGCATAAAGTTTACAAACTTAAGTAAATCCAGTGCTAAAGTTAGCTTAGCTGTTGTTGTTGTGTTGCACTTTGCCTCTGCAAGTCTCTGCAACCTATCTCATGGTGAGCCAAGAGCTCATTTCTTATAATCTAAAGGCAGCTTACAAGGCCATCTCTGTGCTCAGTGCAAAAGAGGATATCACTCATTCATATCTGACTGTAAGCAAGAAAACAATCAGATTTTCCAAAACAGTTGTAATTGTTTTTATCTTTTTATCGAACTCGGCTGCATTTGTTCAACAGCAGCAGAGAAACACATTACAACAAAGCATCCAACTGTTTTGGGTTCTGTTTGGTCTTTCTGTACTTTACTGTGCTTTGTTACCAATGGCTAGGTTATCCAGCTAATAACTACCTATAGATGTAGCACACTTTTGAAAAAGAGGATGAGGTTTCATTTTTTTAGTAAGCCACTAGCCAGCCTTCCCTTAGAGCTGTATCATCTTCCATGGAGAGCACTTAACACACTATATCCAAGTCAACCATAACCATGTTGAGTTCAGCATAAAGATGCTCAGCTGAGTTTGGCCTTTTCTTCTTTTAAAATACAGGCATACTAGAAACCACAAGGCACACTGCAGTGGCACATGTTTCACTTTGAAAAGAACTCTGAGATACAATAAATACAGTATTGTGCAGGGAATGAAAGGATGCACTTGATGTGAATAATAGTCACTAAATCCATCAAAACTGAATTTCTGCACAATTAACACCTTCAAGAGTTGTACAGTTGCATGCAAAGAAAGAAATAGCTCATCGATTGACCAGCACAACACATCCACATGCAGAACATTGTGAAAGAACACCTCTTTTATTATCAGTTGAAGATGCTATAGTGCACCTGTTATGTAAGCCATGTGTGACCAGTTTTGCACAAACGCCTTCCATGATCCATCTAATAAAAAGAACTAAACATAATTTGATCTTTACGGGAGGTTAAACAGTTTCTTTCTTGAAACCACAAATAAAATATTTGTGTAACATACAGGATTTTGTCCAGTCTAGAACCTCTCCCTTCAAGGACGTAATTTTGATTCAAAATTATCGACCACTGAATTTTAAGAATGGCCCTTTAAAGAGGTAAAAGAAAGAGAGTTGTCAGCAGCTGCTGGTCACATTAAACATTACTTTTTGTTATCCACTGCCATTTTAGCAGATGGATAAAATGACAGGGTTTATCATGGTGAGGATGCAGAGAATGTCCTGTACATACATGCCAAAATGAGAAAATGAATAAATAAGTATTGTATGCAAAGGCGATGTCTTTGCTTTTGCAGTGGCTTGTGCCTTTTTATGCAGTCTTTTCTTGTGTTTTGAAAATCAATTCTGATATTTCGAAAGAGAGAAGCATGATAATGAAAGGGCACACAGAAAAAAAAACTCTCACTGAGGCGATTGCTCATTCCTCACAGCTTCCATTGCCTCTGCATCAGAAGGACACCTTTAATATTTGGACTTTCCACGTCACTCTAGGCTAAATCCCTAGCAACCACCATAGCAACATACTCTGACTACAACGTGAAATGCATGGCAAGTTCCCTCCTGCCACCAGCCAGAGAAAAAAATCTGGAGAAAAGAGACAGATATGCCTGAAAGACTAAAATTAAGTGGAGCTGAGAATACACAACAATGCACTACAGAAATTCTCATATCAGCAATCACATGATTGTGTGTGTGAGGCAATTGCCAAACAAATCACAGTACAAACTATAACAGATATGCCTGAGACAACTAACATGTAATGCAGACAAAGAACCTCAGGCTAGTGTGACTTACATGTGGCAGAGATACATGGTTACAACACAATATTTTTTAGGTTTTCCAGCTGTGCTGCCTATACACTAAGCTTATGTTGACATATAGGTAATTAAAGCTATAATGTGTAACATTTCAACATTAAATTGTCTAAAAACACTAGACGTATATTATTTATTTTTAAGGTTTTGTACAAATGATTCCAACAATGTCCAAATACAGAGAAATTTGTAATTTATTCAAGGTGACATTTCCTGCTAGCCACTAGTTGCTATAACATGGGATACTTTGGATACTTCAGAGAGAAGGTAATTGGTGAACGTGACTAAACAGTTGTTTAAATTAATCAACAGCTATTGATAATTCTATAGATATTTTTTTTATTACTCAACAATTTGCACAAAATAAATATAAAAATCTTGCCTCATAGTACTATCAATTAATATTTCAATATTTTTTCCAATCACCATCATTAAAAAGAGACAGATAAAACACATTACTATAATGATGATAGTGGCATATTTTAAAATTTGTCTAATACCCACACTTTCAATAGACCTTGTTTGCCATATACCTGATAAAAAAAAAGTTCTTGACTTAAAACTTACAATGGTTATGACACTGATTTATTTAATCACTGCAGTAATATGAAACTGAGATAATCACTGTCAAATGTATTTTTGCATACCTTTGCATTGAAAGGAAAATAATTAAAACATTTACAGACTGCAGCAACAGTCTGTAATGTTAGTTAAAACCATTTTCTCACTCATGCATGGCTGTTATAAAATGGCCAGATAACACTGTTAGATTGTGCATGGTGTTAATCATGGGGGATTGCATAAATTACTTTTAAAATGGGGCCATGAAGAGACATTTAGAAAATAAATTAAAGTGACTACTATTATTAGAAAGTGCCTGTTGATAATCCTAATATATCAGACTAGGGTACAGACAAAAAGTCTTGCTGTTGTGGTCTTGACAAAGCAATTGGATGCTTTCACTTCATGCAGAGCAGGTGTACTTATGGCTGGGTATAACTACTCAATACCTCTAAGACATTGATTGAAATAACCCAGTACCAAATAGTATCAAAACTTCAATCAAACAATACCTGCATTCAAACCTTTTGGTACCCAGATGTACAAAAAATGACTTCCAAAAAGGGTACTGAATGAAGTACTACCCTGGTATCAGTACCATTTTAAGAGTACTGGTATCGTTTTAAACGCCCAGCCCAGGTTGTACTGCTCTGTAAAGCCATTTCAAGTTTGCCTAAAATACTCCCACACTTAAGATGATTGCAAATGAGGTATACTAGCTGCATTTTTTTTTCTCTGGGTGTAGCTATGCATTGACGGGGTGCAAGTTCATTGCGAAGCACCAACACATTATGGAAATGGACGTATTTTTGTAATCAATGATGGAGATGAACCGCTCCAACCATTCTACAATGGGTACAACTCCCATGATACCACACCCCTTCACAATGTCATCAATCTATGACTTTTGCCATTGTTTTGATGTAAGTGAGACCCCTAGCAGCAGAACTTAGATGGTATGTTAAAGCTGAAGTGGTGCTTTCTCTGCCACTGTTCTCCTGTACTGCTGGTGACATACAGAGAGAGAGAGAGAGAGAGAGAGAGAGAGACAGAGAGAGAGAGAGAGATGCTTTCCTTTTTAGATCAATGACATCTGACTCTAACAGTGCCTTAATTAATTATCTCACAAAATTATTTATAAATGCTGAGGGTAACTATTAGGGAAAACAGTGTCTGCTAACCGTACACTGCATGATGAATCTATGTATGTATGTACGTATGTACGTCTTAAAGTATCAACAGTTCCACATAAGACCCTTATGTACAGTGGACAGCAGCAGATGTAGTGATTCCAGGTCCATCAGTCCATATTGACGTCCTGTGCTACTTTACTGATCCCTTTGGAAAGATCCTCACAGAAACCTGGGTACATCCACATCTGTTTTTTCAGTCCATATGGTGAATTCAAAAGAACTTTCTTTAGTTGAATGCGGGTGGTCTTCGGTAGACGCCACATGGAACAAGGCCCCTGCTGGTCAAAGACTTGAGGGAAGAGTCATGTTGACTTCTTTTGGTGCATCTGCTCACTCTGCGTTTGTAGAGGACAGTAACTGCTGTCAGCTTGGATTCCAAGTTATTTAACCACTACTGCAGATTAATATGTTTGCTGTATTGTCCAAACAAAATATGACAAAATAAGGATAAAAATACTTCCAGTTGCACAGTGAGCTTTTGTGACTCAAAACCAATATATACAAACCAAAGGGAAAATTAAATAAAATAGCTGCCTTTGACAAGAATAACACCTAACAGTGATAGCAACAAATACAATCTGTGTATTTAACCAGTGTTTGAAACATATAGTTATAAATATGGGTGGAATAGTAGTGAAGTGCATTATACTGCAGGAGTGGGTTGAGGCGTTTGCAGGGACATTGGACTGTTGGAGTCCACTTTGACTGTTATTAATCCAAACTAATTAGGCTATGCAGTACCTGTCATCGTTGAGGCCACTATTCAAGTTGACAGAGGGTGAGTGTTTGTGTTTTTATGTGTTATATTCCTTTACAAAGAATGAATCCCTTTAAAACACTGAGAAAAGATAAACCCCAGCACCGTCCGTGAGTATTTATTGCCAGTCAGGGCAAAAACACACTCACTAAGGTGCTCTGAGTAGCTATTAAACAAGTGTGGAGGTGACCTCTGGTTTTAAGCGGCTGTATCTCTGACAGCCAAAGCTGCAAAGGCCATCCTAAATGGATTTCCTAAAGTTTCATTCAGGAAAATAAAAATGGAAAGTAATTCAGAGGCAAGGCTGTGTGAGAGAAAGCTGTTTTTCGATCATACACTGGGCTGCTTGAGTGCTTCCAAATTCCTACTCTCTCTCTATGGAGGAGCTGGCTGGTGTACATGTCTCAAAACCAAGCCTTAGCCAAAGAAAATTAGGAAATATATTTGAGAAAAACATATTACAGCTTTGATTGCACTGATGTATTTACAGTAGCTAACAATTATTGTCATTATCAATTAATCTGTTGAATATTTTCTCTATTAATCAATTAGTTGTTTTGACCATAAAATGCCAGAAGATGGTGAGAAAAATGTCAGAGGGGTAAAGAAAATGGAACATATTCACATTTGAGGAGGTGGAATTAGAGATTGTTTTTGCTTTCTTTCTTTAAAAAAAATAATCTATCAAAATTGTTGATGGTCAATTTAATAATTGATTCATAATCAATTAATCATTGCAGCTTTCATAGCTGGAATGATTTATTCTGTACACGATGTGTGTGAGTAACCATAACGTATCGTAAATGAGTGATCAATTAATATAGAAAATAATCAACAGATTAATCAGCAATGAAAATAACTGTTAACTGCAGCCATACAGTAACGCTGAAAATATTCCAGCACTACCTGCAGCACTTGGAATACAATAAGCATGGAAAAACATGTCCTGTATATACGTTGAACATGTCAGAAATTTTAAAATCTACGTTTTTCATATACAGTGTAAAATGCTACACTATCTTCTTCTTAACTATCAATTAATTGTTTCAGTCAATTCAAGAAGAAATATTAAAAAATACTGGTTCCAGCTTCTTAAATGTTAAGATTTGCTGGGTTTTTTTCAATCATTTATGATAGTTAACAAAGTGTCTTTGGGTTTTAGATCGCAATTTGAAGAAGTCACTTTGGACTCTGGGGAAACTGTGATGAGCATTTTAAAAAAGACAATAGTCCAGTGTGATTAAGTACATAGTAATTTTCTTAAGTAAATCTGCAGAACAATTACTGTATCGTAAAATGTATACCATTACTACAATATAGAATTACATGTACTGCGATCACCCATATCACCCAGCCCTATACTACATTACATGATTTCATTATATTTGTTGTTCAAACATTAAAATAATCATCTTTTGCCCTCAGCTCAACAACATAAGCAGCAGTGACAGGTAGCAGCTGCACTCTGAAGATGAAAATTCATTTTGCCACTGCATCCACAACACAGCCACACGATTATGAGTTAAAGGGATGAAAAAGCAGTGTAGCCTACATTTAAATGAAAATCTGAAAACACCCTTTACCCAAACCTTTAGCCTTTGAAGCGACAGGGGCTTTGTGCAGCAAAAGCCGAGGAAGGCTCAAAAGCAGGGCCTGAATCAGCTACATTGCATCCCATCTTAAATGCAATTAATGAACCTCACAAAGGGGGATTATGCTGACAGGATTATTTTCAACAACAATGCAGCACCCGCAGCCAATTACAGACACACACACATGCTATTCATACAAACGCTAACCCTCTTTAATTCAAGCACACAACAGCTTTCTAACGAACCCTATCAGCACAAGCATAGTCGAGTGTCCATTGAAGTGACCTGTGCAATATTCATTTCACTCTGACAATGACTTTTACATTTAATTAAGTTTCCTGTTTATCTACGTCTATATATTTTGTGTCTTAACCACACAATAAACCATTTTCAGTGCCTCAGACTTTTTCTGTAGCCCATTTCTTTTTGGTCTCACCTAAAAGTATCTGTAACACACACATAGTGCGGCACCAGTAACTCAATCAGCTCCTGTGAACTTTGCAGAAGAACAGAAATGTTTGCCTTGCTCCAACATTTGATCTCAAGCCCCTGACAAGGATCTCAAACTGTCTGCAGGCAAATGAGAGCTGTCTGGTACTTCTCGGGGCAATGCTAAATCAAATTAGTGAAAGCAATGTTAATTTCAAGCAGCATTTCATTAAAAAGGAAAAGATAATCAGCAACAAAGACTCCATGTCCTTCTGACTAATCTAATAATGCTTCGTTTGTTTGCTTTAATCACATTTAACGATTAAGAAGCAGAGACGGGGCTAAGTCATGTAGACAGAGGGATCTCATAATCTGCCTGTCATGGACACCATCTGATTTCCTGCCATTCGTCACAGTACGGATGGAGGGACAGGCGGGTGGTGTGTCAACCCTCAGCTGACGTCTTGAGAGGTACACTAGCCCCAGGATGGGACTGCTCATCTTCAGAAGAGAGGCGAAGAGGGGGTTCAGGTATCACCTTTCTTAAAGAGTTGCAGTGCTGAACCCGGGCCACTGACAGACACGGCTATTAGCTCTGAATTCTGGGACCTGGATGCTAAAAGAATAATCTTCTTAGAGTTTGGGGCAGTGCCAGAGATCAGGGAACATCTGTATAATGTTAAGTTCTGTCATGTCAGTTTCCCATCTTCCGTTGACAGTGAAATCCTACACCGACTGACCCCAAAAATATATACAACCATTCCAATATACAGTAATGCTATCCAGTAGAACCAGCCTGTTTAAACACGATCTGTGTGGAACTTGTTTCTATTTATTGTTGATCCTGCATCAGAGAGTTGCTGAATCAAGGGTTGTGTTTGTACTGGAAATATTATATTGAGAGAGTGGCATGGCGGTGCAGTGGTTAGTACTATTCTCTTACAGCAAGAGGGTTCTAGAGTCCTAGATCAGTCTGGGTTCTCACAGGTACCCACTGGGTAACCTGCAAACAAGTTGTGTTATGAGTAAAAAAGATATTTTTTATTATAATACATATTCTTATATATAGTTATATGCTGTAAATTCATGAGTATAGGCACAGGCTAGTAAAGTGCAGGTGGGCAGCAGGTGGGAACACTATTATAACACATACAATACAACATATTTTTTCCTTACTGGAGAAAGCAGATACGAAAATGGTTGGCCAGTATTTTTAACATTTAAGTCAGCTAATACTATCAAGTCATCTGCCAGGATTTTTTTTTTTATTGTGAAAACCTACAACACAACCGCTGACCCCACATCTGTCTAAACAATGGCATGTCAGTGTTTAGTCTGGCAACCATGTAAACAACTTATACAATAGTTAAAATGGATGACATGAAGGCAAAAAAGACAATGAAGAATACCTCATTGTGGACAACACATTGTCAAAGGCCAAGTTGGATGTTTGAAAGAAATTTGGTGTCGTCAAAGACTGTCAGAATAACATTATTAATGGTTTAACTGCTTAAAAAAAGTGCCAAAGCTATTAGCTTTTGATAGCTGCAAGAATAACACTGACAGCTGGAGGAGCACAGGTGCTGCACCACTTGACAGATACTTTTCCAAGACCACAAGTAAGTGACTAGTGAGTGACTGTGTATGTGTGTTTAATCATGGGTCGGGCCTTGGAACTTATATCAACAGTTCCAGGTGGGTCCAGATTTGACTTGGAGACAATTGCAGGCAACAGGTCGGTTTTGGCTTTGCAAATATGGGTTTGTTAAACTGTGCAGGACTCAAACCCGCCGGCCAGCTGGCACCTTTCCTCCGGGTGCTCCAGCCTCCTCCCAGTCCAAAGACCTGCAGATCAGGCAACATGGCTACTACTCCAAATGCCCCATAGGTGTGAATGTGAGCGTGAATGGTTGTTTGTCTTTATTTGTCAGCCTTGTCTAAGGTGCACCCTGTCTCTCGCCAAATGTCAGTTGGGATCATCGCTAGCCATCCTGCAACACTCTGAAGGATAAATGTTTATAGGTAATGGATGGATATATTGAGAAGTATTTTTTAATAATTTGTTCCTCCATATTTATTCAAGTGCAGAGCTGAGTATGTTTTCTTCTATAATGCAGTCTCAACAAAAACACACACGTTTCATTTAACACTGATAGCTGTTCTGCTGGATTATATTATATTGTACATGACTTTAATATTGCAAATATTTTGACAGATATTGCGATTGTAATATAATTCAAAATTAGTGGAAATGATCATTTTTGCATCACAATTTTCATTTACACTGGGCCAGGGCATCTCTGCTGCACTACAGTACTTCATATAAATGCTGTTTTGTCACATATTTTACCTTCAATAAAAAAATGCACTTTCTGCAACTTGAGTATTGCACTTGGCCACATTGCGATTTTGATAACATTTCGATTAATAGTGCAGTCATAGTTTCCGCTTTTCCAGTCATAACGTTAAGTTGGTTTAAAGTAATTACACAGAAAAAATATTAATGTGCATTTCCCGGATTGGAACCTAATTGGAATTCTGCATGACAGTTGCTTGTTGATATATATTACCAAATACTCTGCATAGACTACTTAGCCTTGGTGTAGCTTTTCCTGAATTAACAAGGAGGAATTCATATTCAGAATTTAATTATTTTAGATGATGTTGATGCTATTTAATTATGTAGCCCAACCTAAAGTTTGACGTGTTTCTATATTTTACTGTATTTATGAATTCCACCAGGTAGCCATATTTCATGCAGTGAGTTAGCTGTTTGTAGATTATTTTGCTGTATAACAGGAATTTATGGTGACTATCTATTTCTCCAACTGGGACTGTAAAGAGGAGACTTTGCTGAATAAGGAAGAGGGAATGAAAACACTTATGTTGAATTTTAAAAAACCTCATCAGATCCTCCTCCCTCAGAAAACATTAAAATAACTCATTCCTCATCAGTGACTACGATCACTTGAATGGAATCAATCAATTGTGTTCCGCTTGGCTTTGCTCTTCTTTGCTCTTCGTTTCCAAATCCAATCTCTTCCATGTCATCTCAGAGCACATTTATAAGGGCCCAGCCTCTTGATTATCTCCCTCCCTCGCCTCAACTCCCCCGCTGCTGCATGCTCCAATGTATTAAATTAAATGAGGTGTCTGTCCAGGTCACCCTCGCCCCAGCCTCCCACACCCCCCCCCTCCCTCTCTCACTGCTGGTAATCAAGGGAGAGGACCCCTCCCTGCTGGTTTTGTGCCAGCCAGGCTGCATAAATTAGCATTAATGAGGGCTGGAAAGACCTGCAGTAAAGGAGGGAGAGAAGGACTGAAAGGAGCAAAAAAACAGAGAATGGGGGAGAGAGAACTGCAGTTATAGCTTCAAACTGAACACCCACAAAAGGTTACATTTCTCAGTCGTCTCACCGTCTTCCTTTTTATACCTATCTTTCCATTCTGCAGCCTAGCCTGGCTCTTTCCACTGGCTCTCTCCCACAGACAGGCTCGACAAAGCTCTGAGGAGTAAAACAGTGGTGGCTTGGGTTCTGGCAATAAATGAATCATAGATGAGGTTGTGTGAACACTGTTAACATAATCCCATGGCTCAAGCTCAAAAATACTGCAGGGCGCTAACGTCTTTGTTGTTCATCAAATATTGATGCATACATAATTATTTAAGCAAAAGTGCGCAGATGGTGAGAATATGTAGATACATTTCAGTGGCAGAGCCATTTTTAGTATAGGCTTTATGAAAGCAAATTTGATTCTGGTGGATCTTATTAGACTTAATTACCTAGGGGATACATACAATTATCTTGTCATAATACAGCATGGAACGTGTGACGTGTGTTATATCGACACTATTTGCGTGTATTCGGTTGACTGTGATTATGTATGAAAAACTGTCAAAGCAGCATGCTGATGTACAGCATACTGTTGCCGTTTGCTCCTCTCTGCCTTGTAATCATCCGTGATAGCTATGACAATTACAGGAAAAATCATCGCATCACTTCATTCTGCTGCTCCCCAACTTTAATTGCTTAATGCATCCTTTACTGCTGCACCGCTCCACTCATCTTGGTTTCCCCCACCATCTCATCATTCCTCCCCACCCCTCCTCCCTTTCCCATCTCTTCCACTGCCACCTCATTTACTACCAAGTTCTTCCCGGTAATTAAAGTTGAACTACATGTAGGCCTCTAGTCTGAGGGTGGCAAATTGGCACAATCAGCCAATAACTTCCCGGCGCTGTGTTTTCTTTAAGTTTTACACATTAGCTAACTCTAACAAGATATCCCGTTATTACCTGTGTGAGACTGGAGTCCCAAACACTATGGCATGACCATTGGCGCTGACGTGGGTGTGTTGTAGATATTCTGTGAACATTTTGACTGCCACATTGACATTGCAAGCAAATATCCTCCTCTTTCCTGAGAACCTGTGGACATGGCTAACACAAAATGAGGTGACAAAAAAATAAAGAGCTGGCAGGAAGACAGCATATAAATATTGTACAAATAAACAGTCTCTATACTACACTACTACTGTAATATACTGTACAGACAGCATATAAGAAACACCACCAAGTAGAGTAAAATTACTGCTGAATGAATTGCAACACGTACTACATTCATTATGAAGGATGCCATGAGCAGTGTTGGGATGTGCACACTATGTAATGTAATATGTAATGTAACTCATTGCTACTAGTTTTGAGTAATTCATAAAGAACATGAAGAACTTAACACTGGTCTAGGTGATCATGACTTTAAGACTGATCCACTTCTACTATTATTTTAAATATTTCAAACCACTGCCACCACAATATTCCAGTGTACTCTGACAAAAATAAATGTCTTAAAGTACATTAGAGGTGTAAGAAAATATTGTTACATGAGTATTGGAATATTATGCTGTGATACTGTAAAGATTCTCAAAAACACTATCATGATACATGCCAAGATTCATGGGAGTGATTCATGTTGTGCTATCTATATTCACTGTTCTGACTGCATAAAAAAGTACATCTTAACTCTCAGATTATATGCATATGGTGGATATGTTATTTACAGTTTTCATAAAATTAGATTTAAAAGTATAAAAGGTATCAGTATATCACCTTGCTTACAAAATTGCAATACTGAGTTGTAATCCTTGCATTGTGATATGTACTGTATCATATCCACAATTTCAGTACAGCTCAATTTAGCAACACCCATGGTTCCTGGTGATATAAAGTCCAGCTTTATATAACTAAAAAAGAAAAGAAGTCAATCAGCCTTTTTCAATTATGCCACAAATGGATTTCATGCTGTGCATAACACAAGTAGTTTTACACACAACAGCAGGGCACAATTAAGTCAGCTAGCTTGCTGTGGAGTTGCAGGTGTGCAGCCGGCCAGTCACCTGCAGCTCACTGTGGCAGGTTCTTCTTGTTCCATTACTCCCTGCAATATCTTAAAATCACTGGCTGAAAAAAAAATGCCAGTTGTCACTAACCTGCATGACAAATACATGTTCTTTATCAGGTAAAGTTCTTTATTGTCATATGCACAATAGTTACAATAGGAGGCGTCATTGTTAATGAAATTCTTTGTTCTCAGGCTCCCTCCAAAAATATTCAGACAAAATTATAAGAACAAGTTTGATCCAACTTTCCACAAAACTTAAACCTGTCAAAACTTAAATCTTCAACATATATTCACTGATGGAACATGGTGGTTAGTCATGTTAACTTATTAACCATTTAAAGTAAAACATGAAATGAAATGAAGTAATATGATTATTACTACTGACATATCTAACAAGCCAAATCATTACAGTTCTAAGAAAAATGGGGCTTCATCTTTCATTTATCAATTAGAATTAGGTTCATACAGGTTTTGATGCTATAGATATATACAACATCCAGTTTTCAATCTGTCACTGGGCTGGTTTTGTAACTCAGACCTGGCAAGTCTGAAGGAGATGTCCACTTTAAACCAATAAATATATTTCTTTAATTTATGCATGTCACTAAACAGTGTATCCTGCCTGCAAGCTACTCCATATTGTTAATTCACTTAAAGTGCTAAATCAGTGTGCAGTCTGGTTAAGTGAACAGAAAAAGTTCCTTTCACGTTTGCCTGATATAGATTCATTGGTATATGAGCAAATTATCATGTAGGTTTGTGTTGCCACAGTACCTGCCAAAAACTCTTCCTTGTAAAAAATAAAATTGTCTAAACTGATCCAGATCCGCCAATCTTCAAAATCTTAAGAGTGAAACACTCTACACGTTCAAAACGAAGCCAGTAGTCACATGATCCCAATAGCAGTTTTGTGGTTTTCTGGACAGGCCCATACTGGATTTCATCTTCCTCACAATGCTAAAAAAACTCAGTGACTGTCAAATAATTTATGCCATATATGGATGAGTCATTAACAGAGGACTAATGGGGAACAACAAACACTAAACATGGTAGTAGATACAGAATAAGGATGAGTATCTATACTGGAATTCTAATAAACATGCAAACAATTAGACCCAGGTACTGTACACACCTACATGCTGTACACACATCTGCAGTCAGCCATTATTCAGCTGTACACCTCTCTTGACAGCAGCTTCAGGAGAGGCTGCTCTGAGGGCTCCAGGAGAGGCTATTATTAAGCAGCAGCCCAGTGCCTGTGCTTGAGCAACCGAGCACAATAAAAATTCCTTTTCTTTAATTAACTTTTATGGCCGGCGAAGAGGACACGCTGACACCTGTCTTGTGCAGTACCACCGATTATTTCTTCCTCCACATCCGCACATGTGGTATATGAGGTGTGTGTGTGTGTGTGTGTGTGTGTGTGTGTGTGTGTGTGTGCGTGTGTGTGTGTGTGTGTGTGTGTGTGTGTGTGTGTGTGTGTGTGTGTGTGTGTGTGAGTGAGTGCATGTGCATGTGTATGTATGTGTAGTTGCTTGCCTGCACTGACAGAGCAATGCAGCAAGCATCACCAAAACATGGGCTTTTCCCTTCAATGCCCCTGAGGTAGAAAATAACAGCAACAGTCCCAAATAGCATAATATACAACAATAATCCATATTATTAGAACCAATACAGATGGATGTGTACTATCACTGTTCCGCCATGCATGAGGAAGTGAGCAAATAATAACGTAATAAATGTTGATTTCAGACAAACTAATCAAATTTTTCTCTCCAAGTGCTTTGCAGGAAACAGTTGTAAAAATCTACAACACAACCATTACACACACACACACACACACTCACACACACACAGTTTGCCAGGGATGACACAAATTGGATCATCTAAAAATAGAAATGCATTTCAAAAGCACCAGCAAAGTTTAGCAGCAGCTAGAAAAGTCCTAGCTCTAGAGGGATTTTAATTAGTGCTGCTCAGTCAACAGCATAGCAACCTACTTCTTTCTTACTAATAAATAAACAAAGACAGACTTCTTTTCATCATGAACTAAACACACACAGCTCATGCTGATAAGAAGAACTACTCTTTCTCTGCTTAGTTTCATCTGCTGCATCTTGTTTCGCATGG
Organism: Lutjanus erythropterus; assembly: GCF_056507025.1. Lineage (NCBI taxonomy): Eukaryota > Metazoa > Chordata > Actinopteri > Lutjaniformes > Lutjanidae > Lutjanus > Lutjanus erythropterus. Next base: position 23,355,492 of record NC_139317.1, read on the forward strand.
CATGATAAAAGAAATGTTGTAGAGAAGCGGAAATTAAATCTGTGACAGATTTCGAGAGTGGGTCTGAAAAAAAAAATCTGCCCAATATTTGAAGAAGGTAGAGTTTACACCAAAATGTGGCATAGTAGTTCCAGTCAGTGAATTCAACAGGACGTCCCTGTTGTGAGATTATATAGGTAAGACTGACTTGACACTTTCAGTAATACTATTACTTTTACTGACTGTAACAATATTGATCTTCCTATTAAGAAGAAAATATTTATTTTTCATACTTGGTGTTTCATGCATGTTATTAACATGATTTGATATGCAGCACTGCATACAATAGTAGGTGAGGTGTAGCTACCATGTACAACAATGATGGGAGATTTTTACTAACTTTGGTTGAAGCTGGACAGTATTTACTGTGAGTCTTTTTTTGCAGTGCTAATCAAACACTGTTTTAATGATTACAGTTTTAAAGGGTAATACTAACTATCTGGAATTTATTTTTTAATTTTTAATTTTTTCATCCTAACCAAACATTACTGAGATCAACGCCACAGACAAGTGCAGAATGGGTAGCAAGCAGAGCCAAGGCAATCGTTGGGATCAGTGTCAGTGGACAATCCAGGTAGCCTATTTATTTAATCTGTATCAGACAAAACAAAGTCTATACGGTTGCAGCACTGCTCTCCTTTACAACAGCCTAGTGTCACTATTTCGTTGCACATGAAGTGAAAGTTGGATTGTGAAAATGTGAAAATTTATTTGGGTGCACTGGTGACAGACTCAGAGTTTGGATGGATTTGCTAAATTCCAAAGCTAACAAATCTGTTAATTCTCCTCTCTCTTTCTTATAAATCAAAGAGCAGTGCTGAAAATATTCATGTAGCAGTTTAATCCACTCTGTAACACCACTGTGACTCCACCAAGCATTGTAGTTCCCACAATTCCAACAGAGTAATGCATTTTACGAGCAGATTGTGTCATGTCAGTTTGTGCCTAATTTGTCCCCATTTAACTTTTATTCATATCAGAGATTTAAGCTTATAAACATAATCTTAAAAAAATTAGTATAAAGATGGCTGATCTAGAAGGGAACCCTAGATTTGCTAAATTCTTACAAGATTTTGGGGCATCCCTGTGGCTCAGTTGGTAGAGTGGGTGTCCAAAGTTCCTAGGCTATCAGTCCTCTGCAGTGGCCGCCAGTTTGACTCCCGCCTGCAGCCTTTGGTGCGTGTCGTCCCCCCTCTCTCTCTACCCACTTTCCTGTTATATCTCCAGTTGTCCCCATCAGGTAAAAGCAAAAATGCCCAAAACATAATCTTTAAAAAGAAAAAAAAACTCTCACAAGTTTTGATTTCTTTCTTCATTGTGCACCTTGTACAAACTAATTATGTTTTACAATGCTGTGATTAAAAATCAGCTTCAGATATCAATATTGAAGACTGTCAAACTCGATCAGGACATCCCTTGTTGCAAGAATGCAGCAGTGGCCATAACTATTGCCTGATTTAAATCTGGAAAAGGAGTTGAGGACTGCACTTAAAATCTCAACAGCATTAAAATGATTTGGATAACAGCTGTTCCTAACTGTATATAACAGTGCCACATACCAGAGAGAGACGCCTAACATACTGCAAGTAAAAGTAAAGGGGGGCATAAAGGGGCATCCTGGTGGCTCAGTTGGTTCAGGAATATATAATGAGATTGTGACATCCTTGAATTAGCCAAAAGACGCTTGTTGTATGTGTTCTGTCTATTTTTAATCCAATATTCTCATCACTCTACACGGTCAACTGTCTGATATTTAAATATTTTAAAATCAAATCAATATTAAGTATATTTAAATATACATAAAGCTGGAGTTAAATATTAAATACTTGGAGTATACAGGATTACAAGCAGGATGACACAAAAAGTCACTCACTATATGATGGACCTTCAGCAGTATAAAAAAAAACTGGGTTCTTATTCTGCCATTATCCCCCATCTTTCTTTGAGCTCATCTTTATAGCTGTACTTCCATACCAAGAGCTTGACTCTCAAAAGCCTGCAGTAAAATCTCTAACCTTATACACTTCTCAGCAACCTTGAGGTTACAGACAGCCACAAAACAACAGAACCTGCATGTTTATAGAATTCCTCCTAACACACAACAAGAATAATGAGAAAACTACTTAACTGGGGTTGATGATTATAAGCATTCTGGGAGGCCATTAAAAGTGTCCTTGTAATGCAGACTCGAGAAGTTCTGTGGGGGTGTGAGGAAAAGAGGAAGCGAGGCCTTGATTGATAGCCAAGGATAAGTGATTAGAGCTGTGAGCTGCAATAATATCCTCCGTGGCCGGGCATGCTGCAGGAGCCAACCACAGCACTGTAAACATTTCACTGCATTCCAACATGCTTTACTGCCTTTAAAGGGAGGGAGATGTGCATTTAATACTAAAGCAAGAGGCTGCCAAGGCTCATTACCACAGCCCTGTCCCAACGCATCGCCACACCACAAACACACTCTTTAGATGGCCCTTTACATCCCATGTTATCATATGTACACAGACTAACCCAGTAGCCTACATGATCTGCAAACATACACATGCGCAAAAAGGGAACCACAAATAATACATTCTAATCACTTAAAAATTAACTGCATGTCACTTGACTAATATCAAGCGCTCCTGAAAACAGGATAAAGTATTCCTTGAGCTCTGTCCACACAGCAATACTTAACAGCTGTTGTGCCTTTTAGGGGTAGGAAAAATGACCTAAAATTTATATCACAGTATTTCTTTTGTTTTTCACGGTGAGGGCATTATATCATGGTATTACAAAACAATAAAGGATACATGCTAAAAACATGACTCTACCTAATAAAAAAATGTTTACTGGCTCAAATTAGGGATGAAAATGACGTCTAGTCCTTTTGTGAGGAGTAGTCTGCACCATAATATAGGTTAAATAGTACATGTAATGCGATTTATTCTCAGAGTTAGACAAGGGCTGGATTAGGCATGTCAACTGCATTTATTTGGTAGAAAACCCAAAGTATAGAAATATATGTCAGTGTGCCACAGGGCAGGTCTATCAGTACACACAGCAGCAGCATACACACACAATCTGCACAAGAGAGTGGGCTTTAATTTAACAACAAAACCAGCTGAGCTGCTGCAGCATGAAGTCCCACAATGTCCCACATCCACCCACTACTCTTAACATTTAATGGTCACATGATCCTCTTGACCGTCCCTAAATTGCTGCCACATTTAAAATCTCAGATAAAATTCAAAGTCAAAGTCCAGAGCATGCAAGCATACTGGAATTACAGTTTATCCAAAACACTTCTGGGTTAAACAGCTGACTGGCAGAAGTAGCTGCATATGATGGATCTACCTTCAACAGTAGACTGAGTTAGTTTGGTTCAAAACACTTCTAGATAAATGTGTCATCACAAAATTCCCCTTAGTGCAAGCTGTGAACACTTACATCTATTAAGTCTGGACTAAAGCTGAACTGCATACTTTGTCTGCAAGAACCAAATCCAGTGTAATCAGAGGAATTTAGTCAGTGCTGGCTACAGAGCCACTGTTCTGATCGCTACATGTTACATTAAGATCACATCAACAATAAGCATTAAGTGTTATTGCAAGACTTTTGGAACTATTATTGAGTTTAGTTCCAAAAAGGTTATAATGATAACGCTGATTTTAATTGTCTTTCAGACAGCAAGTCTTTTAACACAGTAGTAACTTTAGTCAGTAATAAGATTCATAGCAAAAATCTAATTGTGAAAACAAGTGTATGTAAGGAGATCAGCAATTGGTGCTGGAGTTAAGCTGAAAATGGCAACTAAGTGGCCATTTACAGCAATAAGGAACTGTGTAATGAGAGAATGTTGTGCTATTGGCATTGCTCACTAGCTAACCTACTATCCCTGAATTACTTTGGATCAAGGGACCTGTAGCAAAGAGCCAGCATGGAACCATCAAGATGAAAAACTACAGCCCAAAAGGCAGGGGTTGGCACTGCTCCTGAACCCTGTGAATTGTATGAGGGGTGTATGGAGAGACAGGAAGAAAGTAAAGAGACAGAGCAGTGACTGCAGATAAATAGAGAGGAGGTAGAGGAGTGGAATGAAAGCGAGAGGGAGGGAAAATGGGTGAGGGATGGAGAAGAGAAATTAGGTTGTTATGTATATTGCTGGCAATTCAAACACGCACATTCCATCTGAGATCCCATCAGCTGTCAAATTGGGAAAGCGATGGGGATGTGAGAGTGGCAAGAATCTCAACAAGGCCTGAACTTGGCGCACCACTGAGACCTAATCAAAACACAATCACGTTCACTGCCAGAACAGACGCACACGGGCCCGCACCCATACACTCATTCTCTCCACGCACATTCACACCCAAGCAAACTCATCGTTGCTCCCTCTCTTTTTCACACAAACACTGTTAAACAAATGTACACATAATCATGTACACACTCACAGAAAAACATTAACTTGCAGTCACACATGGGCAAACACATTCTGTCCCATGCAATCACACTTCGGCCTATTTCAAACTATCCAGTGCTCCAAGGCGGAGAGATGATGTATAAAACTGCCCAGTTAAATACAGACTCTTATCTCTTGCTATGACCCGTGACTTGAGTTTATCTCCATTATGCAGCGGTACATTTCAAAAGCTTCACCTCTGTTGGAGGTTATTGGTATGGAAGACATAGACAGGAACTGTGGTTGCATATAGGGATCAGCTCAAATGCTTCTCTGACTGAGTTTAGCCCTTCCTCCCTAATGCCCCGGCCCCCTGGACGGTCTATCTGCAGCCCGAGTCGCGCCCAGAGTACACTCACTCAGGTGTGACGGCATCACGGCTGACCAGCTCCCAGGTCAGCATTCTCAGCATTAATCCACACAGATAGGCCAAATGCTGACCACTAGCAAATAATTGCTTGCAGGTGGCTCTGCCAAAGCCACTCTAATGTGGGAACAGGTGTCTGAATGTAAAAAGAGTGTTTTTCCCTCTTGTGATTTGTTCAGTTCTGCTAAACTAAGAGATTCTCTTGGGTAGATGTCACTGATAAGATTAGGTCTGTTATGGTTGGTGCAGTATTTGTGATAATGCTCCAGCTTTAACACGAATATTGAATGTTTATTTTTCCATTCTATCTAGGAGCCAAAGAATCTTACTGTGTGCCAAGTGCACAAATATGTCGGCTTCATTGGGGAAGAAGTACTGACTTTGAAGCATTTTCCTATTTACTACCTTCCATTGAATTTGGCACCCTTTCCTGAGAGAACAAAGGAAGGGAGTTGCCGAGGCTCAGCTGTGTCAAGAGCCCTATCAAATACTCTTGACTTCAGCTGCAGGAGAGCAGACAATGGAGAAGCACACTAAAGATAAACCGATGACATGATAGTGATGCACAACAAACTTGACTTTATAATACAGAAACTCCATAAATAAAACAGAATACAGTATGCCCTTAAAAAAAGAAAGCAAACAAATGCACCCTCTGCCTCTTCCTCTCGACATGATTTACATTGCTGTAGTTATACTGATAAGTGGATGTGTCAGATAGTGCAGAAAAGTCAACCCAGTTAAAAACACAGACATCTTGTGGGAGGTTTGTGTAGGGTGTTAGGAGTTTGGCACTATTGCAGATGGATTACATATCAATGAGACATAAGATAACACTGGAACTGTTTCTCCAACCAGATCTTTGCCACTAAAAACAGGGTTTGAGCTACTGTATAAAGCATTTGTCCATTCATTAATATTGTGTCTGCCGGGCACACAAAGGTCAACTGAAAGTATAGGTTTCTAATCAGCATTACTAACAGGTCGCCAGTATGACATCAGGCCTCCAGAACAGGCAGTCTGCCAAGTTTAGAGAACGAGCTCTGTACTTCCTTCCCAGCGAGAGTCATTCTGAAGGAAAGGATAAATGTTGGAATCACCCATAGGCTTTAGGGGTTCCTGTGGGGCCAAGGAGCAGACTGGCAACACAAGGGAATAAGAAAGAAGCAAGAATATTTTGTTCAGAGAAAAGAACAGTGAATCTTTAGCACATACACACTTAGCTGTCCTTTTGAGAAGGATTACGGGGTTTAGGTGCTACTGTGGAGCTGCAGATGTGCGAGTCCACAGACAGAGGCCCAAAGCTCGGTATCAACTTAACACTGACATACCACACCATGGCTTCAGAGATTACAGAGGGCTAGATGTGCCATTTCTGACACAAAGTGCAATGTTGCAGACTTTAACACCCCTCTTTCTCTTCATTTCTTTTCCTCTCATCTACTCTTGTCTCCTTTGCAGTCCCTTTCTGTCAAGTGGCACAGAGGAGAAAGAGCCGAACGTCTGTGTCTGCTTACTGGGGCAAGTGAACATTTGAAATGACAGAGGGTGACATTGGCTTGAGTGCTGGAGAAGATGCCTCAGAGCTAAGTGAAGGACCATTAGGGAGACGGTGATAAGATGCATGCATGTAGACAGGGCTACAGAGTGTTCACCTTGAACAGTCTGGTGTCATCTGCTGCGGAGGGCTATCACACAGTGAGAGCACCGCATCAAACTCCAATCAAACTCCATAGCAGGTGACAGCAAAATCAAACTGATGCCTACACACACGCCGAAAGGTGTTGTGACCTCCACACCCCGTTATTATTCATGCGCAGTGACTGGCTATTACTTTGATGCCTTCTCACTTCGGCTGGCATTCTTGTATTGGTCAACTAAGCAAAAAGCTTTCAAGAGCTACAGTAACACTGATGAACTGAAGGCTTCTTGTCAAGACAGACACTTTAGGTAAAGATACAGCATGAGAGATGAGGCGTATAGTGATGAGCTAACAAAAACATCATAGCTTCACAACTCAGGTGCACTGCTTGATAGTTACCTGTCTCTTACTAGATGACAGAGCCACTTAAACATGGATTTATTTATTTTTTTTATAATTTTAGTGTTCAGGTATGCGATACAGCCTACTATACTATTAAAGTAAAAGTCAGAAAAAATAATCAAATAAAAACTGTGTCTATGTATGCATGTATGTACAGTATGTCTTGTACACACAACCTGTCCGATATATTGGTCGACTGATATTATCAATATTGGCAAATCACAGCTATATTGACTTATAAGCATATATAAGACTTGGACAGTATTAAAGGTATTTGAACTTAATTCCATCATAAATACAGGCAGTCCTTTTTGTATCAGATGTGAAGATGCTGTATTAACATGATGTATTGTTGTACACAGCAAGCGCCACCAGAGGTCAGTCTCTGTGCTGATGGACAAGGTAGAGAAACATGGCATCGAGGGATAAAGTTAAAGGACTGAGTAAAAAACAAAAATTCCTCTGCCCTTGTTGGAGAGTATTCTGGATTCAGTCTCAGTAATTTAAGGTAAACTAGCAAAGACTGATTGGTCAGAATTGTGTAGCTAATTATTGTCTATGTGGCAAAAAGTAGTGGTGAATGCTAATTGAAGAGAGCGAAAGGTGAACTGTCAAGTTGTTGGTTTGGCAGTGTATGCATAGTGACAGCACTGTAAATGTACAGACTAGGTTTGACTTTGTCAGTGAATAAAGACTACAGCCTTTAGAAGCAAAGCTCCTGAATGTGTGTGTTGTTTCCCAATTGCTGGAACAGTTCTGCTTACATTGAGGGAGTACTATCTGCAGTAGGGTAGAGTCAAGTTGAGCCATTTCAGACAAATACCATCATAATACTGTACCACAGTACAATGTCAGGAAGGTACGAGGGTATGAGAAAATAGATACTGCTCATTTCAAACTCTGCGTACCACCCAAACATATATGTGCCTATAAGAAAACATTTTTACAGAACACGATGCAGATTATTATTTATTTTTTTAAATCTGTATGCTTTATAAGCAGCATTTTATGCATATTTGATGCTTTTTCTTAATTAAAGTTTAACATATACATCTATTTTTCTCCATTTGTGTTTTTTTTTTATTTATAATTATTCATCAGATTTATTAAAAATACTGGTGAAAGTTTATATTATATATATATTCTATATTCTGAAAATTATATTAGAATATCAACATATTGATGGTCAGTATATAGAATAAAAAATATTGACCAATATATTGATATTTTTTACTCCCTAATATCAGTATCAGCCCCAAAAATGCCATATCAGTATTTGTATATAGATTAGTGGTTGCCGTGTATACCAAAGCCTAGACTACTGAAAGACATTTATCTTTATACAAATAATAAGCTATGTACAATATGTAAGCTGTGTGTTTACATACTGTAAGTGTATGTACTACAGAATTAGAAAATACAACTTGAATTGTATTAACACAGAGACAACTGTTGCTCAAAGAGGTGTTTCACTTCGCTTCTGCACCCCTACACCACTAAATGCGACTACTTGTGTGTATACATTTAATGTCAGCTGTACTGTATGTGAACATGTTTGTCTATAGCTTCTGGAATAAATGTGAGTGAGGTGAAATATTGTCCTTCTCAGGAAGCTAACCTTGGCAGTGTGTAACCTTGTTAGCTGCACCAGTGCAGAGATAAAGAATCAGCCAGCAAATGGCCTTAGTTTGTCCCTCATGGGTCAAACACACATGTATGCACGTGCACACACACACACACACACACACACACACACACACACACACACACACACACACACACACACACACACACACACACGTGCATTTACACACACACACACACACACACACACACAAAACGTCCTGCATCTTGTCTCTTCCTAGCAGTGTTTGCAGAGTTGGAAATTTCTTAAATAATTTATGCTGTTAATAACCAGCTCTGTCCCTGTGGTACAGAGCAGTCCTGTTCAAACACAGCCATGCGTGTCTCTCTCTCTGTGTGTGCATCTGCACAGCATAGTGAAAAAGGGACAGTGTTTGAACAGTGAGGTGAAGGTGTACGTATGAATGTGTATGTGATTGCAGTGTGAGTTATCACAGACTAGGCAGAATTGACTGGTGTGATAGTTGAGGGTTGTTATAGGATGGGCTCCTGTGTCAACACTGGAGAAACCACAAATTTCTTCCCACAGCGTAGGAGCTGAAGGTCACACACTGAAGTATTCCTGTCAGCAGAAGTTAAAGGGAACACTGAAGCATATTGTAGCTGAATGCTGTGTTAAAGCTTAGTTTTGTAGCACTACAATATCTACTGTGTAGTACTGTACACTCACACATCCCGACTAACAATCTACACATTAGGCCTGTGCCAACTCATCCAATCATCTTTTTTCCCCACATTTCAGTGCACCACACTAAATTCCTCTATCAGCCTACATGAGTATGTTTTATTAGTAAAGTTGTGTTTTACTGCCTTTCTTCATCATCTGTTATGTGAATACACATTTTTAAAACAGTCAGAGAAAGTCAAAGTGTGTGTCCTTCTATAGATCAGTTATAAAATCCCAGTGCACTGAGGAGCATTTGTCCCCAGGCAGGGCAGCAGCTGCTGTTGTGCGTCACCTGCCCTGTACACACCACACTTCTTTACACCGAGAATTGACCCTTAGCTAAGCCCCTCCTGCAAACAGCAACTGTCCAGGCATAACTGCAATTGTAACTAAGGCATCACAGGCCCATCAAGTATTGCATTGCTTTAGGTGATGATGCGACGTGTTGTTCTAAAAGGAGCGATACTCAGTGTTTCATCAGTCTGTACGGTGGCATCTTTTTTTCGTTGTGACACACAAGAGCACACGTGGAGAACGGATTAAACTTTGTTTTTATATACTCATGTATGCTACAAATGTTAGCATGTCTGGCTAACTAATGTTAACTTACTAACTGCAGTATCATTAGCTCCAGCCAAACTTGTGTTAGATACTATTTGCCAAAGTCATGGCTTAATTCCCAGGGGTCACATTGGAATTAGTTATGTGGAGGGATTGTGGAGCTCACCTCCTAGTTCTAAGACAGGTTAATTTAGTTCCTAACACGATTCTCTCTGCTGCTGTTATAATCCCTGCACTTAATTTTTCTATGTTAACATCAAAATGAATGAGTTTGAACATATTTCTGTCATCTATGATATACATATATGTGTTGTATTTCACTATTGGACCAATGTTTGCTGGATGTAAGCTAGCTTTAGCCTCAGTCTTCTAGCATAGCTGAGATGTCATGTACACAGCCATTAAGTAACTATACATATTTAAGACAATTTCACAGTTCAAGTTTAAACAATGTGTCAAATGGAAATATTAAAAAGTCAGCTGGAGACTGCCTTCTCAGTTGACTCAGTTTAAGCATTAGCATCAGCTTACATTAGCTAGCTACACTTGAACACTTGCACGCACTAACTTGATAAAAACTGCTAGAAAGAGTTTTCATTTTAGATGACACAATCCTCGGTCATCAGCCAGGAATGAGAAGCTGCTTTTGTTTGTTTCACTGTGGAATTGATGGCCTAGGGTTTCAACAATTACACCCAGTTACAATGTTAAATCTGTTAAAACCGTTATCACTGTAACGATTTGTGTGTGAATGGAGAGCTTGAAAGACGCAGCAGCAGTAACTAAGCAGGGCGGGGCTTAGTGAAGGGTCAATTAAGTTATTTGGCCCTAACCAGAGTTGGTGATTGTGGGAACAATGGAAAGACAAATCAACAGGTTTTTGTGAGTTTTACGATGTTCCTGTCAAGTCTGAATGAAGCTGACAAAAATGATGTTAACTTACAGCTTTGCAAATGGAGTCTGGTGAGTTTGACGAGAGCAATAAAACAGCTGTTTCTGGTTGAACAATACATATCTTAATTTTTTTTTTAAAAGTCTCTGACTGTAGGGTTCCTATCTATAATATTGTCAGATACGTAATAACAATCTGAGCCGGTCAGTGCCAAAAACAAGCACAAGCAAGCATCACCTGCCCTGCGAGCTCTCTGGTGCACTGACAGTGCGCCACTTGTACTCAGTTTCTATTACTCTTTTGGTGATTTTAAAACTCAGTTTGTAAGGTTTACAGCCTGTCATACTCTTGCATCGCTCTGTGAATGATGACAGCTTAAAAACAAGAACTGAAACTTGTTTACCAACTAACCAGGTAACCCCAGGCACATATTGTCTCAGAGACTTTTTTAATAAGTGTGACAGCTAATATAAAATTATATTTGTGGTTCCCTTTATTTATAGTTCCTCGTTGACATGTTCTCATTGTGCATTTTTCTAAGTTTCTATTTGTTTGTCTTGTTATAATGCACACTGCCTAACAAAAGGGAAAAAACAACTTCACTTGACTGAAAGAATCTCAGTTGACTGAAGGGTCTCCGACTGATGACTCAAATCTTTGACTTTGAGGAGGCAGTCACAGTACACACAAACAGCATCCATCAGTAAAAAACAAAATTCAAATACAGCAATCAGGAAGAGAAAACAGAATTCGAATTTATAGTGCAATTAACAATCATCTAGTAGTAACATCATATCATCATCCTGCCCTATACCAGGTTTTAGTTCTCCTATATCGCCTGTCTTTATTCTCTTTGTTACTTTGTTACTGTCAGCCAGTCGGTCTGCCTGTGAGCTTACTGTTTTTTTCAGCCTGTCTATCTGTCTGTTTCTCAAGATGGGAGGTGCAAGAAAGAGGCGGGGCATTCTCTCAGCGAGGATGACCTTGGCAAAAGTCTGATGATTTGAGGCGAGCAGCAATATCAATAATAATGGAGAAATTAATAAGCTGGTGCATTGGCCTGAGGGTTAGACTACAGGGGGTGGAGGTGGTGGGGGGACAGTGGCAGGCTGTAATCGTCAGGTTGGGAGGGGGCCATGGTTGGAGGATGGCAGGAAGGAGAGAGGGGAGAAAGGATGGGGAGGGGGGGTTAGGGTGGTGTGGAAGAGGGGGTGGTAAGTGCACGATTTCCTTAGCAGCAGTGTGGTGCTGCAGTCCATGCTGTCACACGTCAAAGAGGGAGCAAATCAAAGGCAGCTCTTTTGATGAATATAAAACAGAGAGTCCTGCTGAGAAGCACTCTCCCTCCCTCCCTTTCTAATCACAGAGCCGCAGAGGTGGCGGGCTGCACCAATCCCCCCAGCCCAGCACAAAATGAAAGGAGAGCAGAAACAAGGAGAAGGGGACAGAGAGCACACGCGATCACAACAAAGGCTGCTTCATAATAGCAATAAACATTTGTCCTCTCGAGACATCTGCACAGAATGATGGGTGCAGTGTGGCAAGATGCGAGAGAAGATGGAATGGCATCAACACATTTTTACCCCCCACCCAACCCTGAATAAGGTTCACCTCCTATCTGTGTAAGTATGGTACATACATTTTATGTGCAAACAAGAAACAGTCCACTACTCCAACACACACTGAAGCATGTTGCTTAGCTTGCAGGATTGTGATAAAATGTCTAATATTATCCATAAGATGCTCAAAAACAGCATTACCTTATGGACATAAGTCTAATTAAACCCATGCCTCAGAGAAGCTGAAGTGCTGACTGTGCTTCTGTTGAATTCATAACACCCCCTTCCCTTAGTCTGAAAATGCTTTTCAGGTAAGGTTATAACTAACTGCCATTGGCTTGTTCTCTTTTACAGTCTGGAACAAAGGCACAGAAGCTTTTAACAAGCATTAAACACAAGTTGTCAGTATCTCCTAAAAAACAACTTATGTGTATTCAGAGTGAGGCCCCATAGAACACCCTATGACATGGGATATAATGAGGTATAGGGCAGGGCTGGGAAATACATCAATATTATAATGATATCGTGATATAAGACTCTATATCTTAGATACTGGATCTCATTACATCATGATATGGCATAAATTTTAGCTGCTTCCTAAAGTTTTTCTGCCATGCCCCCCTTCAGAAGTTGAAAAACGTTCAGGCAGCAGGCCAAAATACTTCACACTGTATTCCATCCCTGGCTCTTTCCTCATTTATCTTATACCTTTTTTTTTTTTATTTCTGACACTAAATTCAGATATTGACTTTTTTTTTTATACGATTACAGTCTATATATCTGTCTCATCTTAGCTGCAACTCAAGAATTAAAATCTTTAATTAGGTAAAAATAAATAAATAAATAAAACATTTCAAAAATCATCAAATTAAACTGTCTTTTAAAAAAGCTGAGTATCACACCTGTTTCCATTAGTCACTGGTAAATAACTTTGGCCATGCAGGCTCTGTTAAAATATGAGTGTGAAAGGCCATACTTGCCTATTATTCCATGTACATTAGCAAGAAAGTAGGAAAAGTAGAAAAACCTATTAGACTTTATGCAGAGATCACTGACTACAACTCACATGACAATGACCACAGCAGTGCTCTGTTCAGTCCAGTTCAGTCTACACAGCCTCTAAAGCACAAGAATAGTTTGCTGTATTCAACCAGAACTCAGCTTCTGTGGCACTACTTGGCCTCTCCTCCCCTGGGCAGTGCTCCTCTACTGCTCCCCAGGCAACATTTTTGTGTGACACCAAAGCCCACTCCCACCCAAGAAAGTGACACATGCATGGGTGTCGCTGCCGTTTCACCTCCTGCCTGCTGAAGTATGAGGCAATTTCCTGCGAGTGGTGCATGGTGAGAGAGAGCGGGAGGCTAGCCGCAGCCCAGCTCTGCTGCTCTCTTTGATACTGTCAAGGAAGAGTAATGGCTCTCTGCAGCAACAGCCACCACCAAACTAATGTAGTGTGACTTTGGTTCTCCTTTCCAATGCATTACCACCATAGTGAGTAAGAAGGGGATGGCAAGAAGACAGCCAAACTGTGAAGAATGTGGGAGGAAGGATAGGTCTGTGCAGGGAAAGACAGAATCCTTCACAGTTAGGATTCAATTTCATTAACTCCTAAATAAACAAAGACATGACAGGGATGTTTCTGTATATCAGGATGTGTTTTTGCAGTTGCCCAACTCTTACCAACCAGAAGGGATGCTGGTCAGACTGCAGGCCTACCAGGAAATCCTGCACAGCCAAAAAGCCAGCAGTGGAAGTCAGGGCAGCTCTAACTAATCTTTACAATGATTTCAAGGTCACAGTGCTTTTGTACACAGAGAGAGAGCAGCTTATCTGAAAGGACCTCACCTAATTGGGCAATGTACTATCTCAGCAGCTATTACAGTCTTGTTCATTGTGCCTGACCTTGCAAATTTAATAAGCAGAGAATGAAAAGTTGTCTCATCATTTTTGCACATTTTCTTGCCCAATTTCCATATTAAAACACAAAACGCAAAGAAAGCTGCTCTATTTGCAGACCTGCATACCACTCTGGTTGAACTCTTGCCCTTCTTTCAGTTACAGATGTAATTGCAATCAAACTCATCCAGAAATTATACTGTAATTATGCAGAATTAGACGCTGATTCAAATTGCACAATATTACAATTCATTAGAGATAATTGAATGCCATGGTCTTTAGGCTGACTGCCAGTTGTGTGGAGATGTCAAGAGATAGTGAGTCTTCAGTGGAGCCTAAGGGCTGGGGGTTGTTACAGAGGGACAGACTGCTGTTCTGTTTGGCGCTGGTTCCCATATTGAGCCTAACATGTGCCATCATTAGACACCCATTTAACAGGCAGCCTTTCAAAAAGCCCCAGTGCTGAGCCAGAGCAATTACATCTCTGGCCAATAACAACATAACTGTGTGACTTATGCATAACACAGTATGGAAGAAGTGGCCATGGAAACAGTTTAAGAATTTTGTGCCCAACACATAGCAGTACTAATGTACAGGTTGGCTTGCAGGTTTTTATTTTCACGTGTACATTTCTTTGAGAATGAGTTTTCAGTCAGCACACAGTAGTAACCAACTTCAAGCCATTAGAACACATTAGAATTAAGTAATGCATGTGAACATATCTCAGGTGATATTTCTATCAAATTAAAATAAAATAAAAATGTAAAAATACATTGAAAATGTCCTGTTTTTTCAAAAGACACATGAAAAGCATGAATAATAAGACACTTTAGCTACCTTTAAGGATATAATTCAATAATCATCATGGTACTATATAAAACACCATCATGACGTTGCTTTCACAAACATTTGATAGTATACTATCAAGTTAGTACACTCTAACTATTTCATAGTTAGTGTGTTTTCCACAAACAGAATCAATGTACACAAATGGATGTTAAGAGTTTCTTGCTGCCAACGGGCCATGGTAATGAAATAGACACTGAATACTTTTCGAAGTCACTTGGCATATTTAATCTGTAAGCAATGTTTTATTTTAAAAACATAAACTACTGCACCAAGATAGAATACATGTCTTATATAAAGATTGCATTAAGAAACAGCAGCTTAATGTTCAGTTAACAGTCAGAGTGAATTTATAAAACAATCCATTGTGGCTCACAAGAGTGCCTGTACACTAGTGATAACAATATAGATAACTGGCTAAAATGTTTCAATAATATGTGGCTAACTAGTTTGCATTAATGGATATGTGCCACACAGTGATTTAGCAGGTTAGCTCACCATTGCATAAGGATTCATGGGTAGCCTTTGGTCATGGTCAACACTGTGAATTTGACAAATAATCCAGTTGTTGACATGCAACCATCACTGTGGTGGCTCTGCTGTATTTCACTACCATGTAGGCAGTTACACAACCACAGGGAGGAAGAGGAGGGCAATGAAAACCACAGGAGGATACTTGTCAGTGTGGCAAATTTCAAAAATTCCATTTCAGAAATCCCAATTGTGCCCTTGCCTGTAGGGTGTTTTTTTTAAGAATATATTTGTTGTTTCTGTTACCGTAGGTTAAGCCTATTGTGTCTAATAAAAATCATCACTCGTGCTGTTGCCAGGGATGAAATGATAATCGGTGTCACGATAGACCACAATAAAATCAGACAATTAGTACTTCTGTTTCAAAATTTAAATATCTTGATAACTGTTTGATAACGGTGCTTTGAAAAACTCATGGTAACCGCTGCCCAGCATCAGTTAGCTACAGTCTCCCAGATGCAGGTGTAGCATGCAATGTGGGTTTGTTTTGGGTCAGTGAAAATACTGATACTGCAAATGACATGATGCCATTTAGATCACTGAGGTTTTCAATATAAAACTTGGTGAAATTATTTAAGTGTGTATCAGTATGGTACTGCAGCAGTACTGATAATTGTGATCATTTTGATCATAACATTTTCCTCCTTTAGAGTGCAAAGAACAGGAAGGAGGCACTTGTTTATCTACTCTCACTACTATTCCACTATTCTAAGGCAGTCTTAAGTTATGATGCTCTTTAGAAACTTCTGGCAGTTTAAGAAGGTTTGCAAACTGGATTTTATGATTATCATTTATACTTCTGGAAAACAGGGCATAGTAAGTAAAGCGGTTTGCACAATAACTTTTAAACTTGTTCCAATATTATTCAAAAGTAATTTTGTTCAAAACAAAACCTCCCGCTGACTTCATGACTGCACTGCTGTATAGCAGTAGAAACTCTTGACACTGTCATGATACTGAAAATGTATTTTTCTGCAGACATGAGATTTTGACAACACTTTTGAAATATACATTGATTGATAGCACACAGACATCATGGACCATACTTCTATAAGATATAAATGAAATCAAGTATTTTTGTTAGATAGCTTAGAAATGTCCAATATGTCTTGCTGTTATATGTTGTTTACTGTAAGTCTACATACAATGTTAGGTCAGATAGCTACACAGTATGAAGTTTTTATTGCTTTATCAAGGCCCATTAATCTAGTTTACTGTATGAGTATCCGTTGAAAGACATGTTTACTTTAAACGGACACAAATGGATACATCCTGAATGAGTACATAGACTGAATTGATTTGAATCAATGTAGAGAGGAAAAAAAAGATATAAATAGAGAGATGGAGAGAAACAGTAACAGAGTGCAAAAGTGAGGTGGATGAGGGGAGTGTAACGAGGCAGGGGTTGTCTGGAGCCTGTGGCCCGGGGCAGTGCATGGAGAGAGATGAGCTGGTGTGCACACTGCAGGGTATCGTCTGAGAATGGTTGGGCTCCTCTAACAACTACTGAGGCTAGGTTTGTTGCACAGTGGGTCACAACCTACTAGTGTCTGGTGTGTTTATGTGTGTGTTTGAATGATGCATTTCAAAAAATAGAGAAGAAATGCAAGACAGTAGATGGAGAAATGAAACAAAGGGATATCGAAAAGAAGAAATAAAACAGACCCAAGGTTATGAATGAAACATTTACTAACACACCTTTGCCAGTGCAGCGTGCGTGTGTTCCTGAGATCCCTTCATTGAGAACTGTGGGGCAGATGTCTACAGCTGAGGGCAGCCCTCCCAGTATCTTCAAACAGGCTCTTTGAACACACAGCATAGTTTTCCCCTATGAAGCCAGGCTCAGTTTCTGCCCTCTGCCAAGGCCTCCCACCCACACTTTTTATTTGTTCATTGTTGACTTGTGCAGAACTGTGACCTGGCCGCATGTATACCTGTGCTTCTCTTTATCTGCAGCTTCCCCGAGGATAGCTTGGTAAAGCCCTGCTTTTACTGTATAATGTCCAAATTTGAGGGGTTTTGTGTTTCTAAAGGGGCTATTATACTATGTTCATTATTTCTGACCTGATGCTACTCACAGCAGGCCCAGCACACTGCTTGAACTGGGTGTTCTAGTTCTTCCTAAACCTCAGCATTAAGTAGCCTCTTTGATCTCTCTCCACTGTGACAAAGCAGCACCACCAGGCCTCCTAAATGAACCACTCAGAACTCAAGCAGCAGGCAACAACATCAAGTAGAGCTGGGGAGAAAATATGCAGATCCACTATGAACACACCAGAAAAAGAAAGAGATGAGAATACAGGGTGCTCAGTATAATTAACTACAATGGGCTGGAGGCAGATGTGTGACTCCAAAACATAAAAGACTTCAGCCAGTATTTTCCACAAATTGCTCTGAAAATTAAGAGTTTATTCAATAGCAGCAGAACATTTCATCTGTTAAAGGTTATTTGTTATCTCCAGGCACCCAGAAAGTACTTCAATTGTCTTGATCTTCACAGGTTTCAGTGCCAATCATTAGCATGCTAATCACAGTTGATTTTCCAGACCTACAATGAAGAAAGACGCTTGCGGAGAGAGTCTTTGCCATTGCAGGGTCCTGAAAGATCTCTCCATTGCATTTGAGGAAAAACAAGCTTTGTGAACTAAATTACAATACGTCCTCCAAATAAAGCCTGCAAAAAGCATCTTGAAGTAGTGCAGGTGCTCCCTGGACGCACACAGGAGTAGAGGCAAGCCCAAAGGCCTGTTTTGTGATGCCATAATTCATCACAGGAACCTTGTAATAACAATTCCAATTACAGACATGGAGTTGAATTTAGGCAGCACTTTTGCTGCTTTTGTCTGCAGATAAATTCAATTTCTAAAAATTAAAATTAACTCTACACAAACAATGTATATTAGTATAGGTGCCGCTTGCTGTTTCCAACTGCTTTGGGATGAAAGCTGACGCAACAAATAAATGCATGGCTGGAAGAACATATGAGGTATTGCAGTTCACACATCCCATTAAGTATCTACTTCTCGCTCCTGTGTGCACTTATGTGGCATACTTATTTACTTACTCTACAGTATACAGAGAATCTCATTAGCTGAGACAGACTAAGTAGCAACTGTATTGAATCTCAGCTGAATTCTACCAGAAACTTATGAAGCATTACAATAATGTTTACAACACTGACAATAAATGACTATAATTAAGGCTGCAACTAATTATTATTTTCATTATCAATTAATGTGCAGATTATTTTCATGATAACAGGAGCAACATGTAGCAATTCTTCTAACAGGGCTGCTCCTGTTAGGGGTCGCCACAGTGGATCATCTGCTCGCCCCAACCAAGCCAGTATGAATCCACATATTTGAATTGACATAGGTTTTTTTTAAGCCAGATGCCCTTCCTGACACAATATGTAGAGATTGCAGGTCCAAAACCCAAAGACGCTTCATTTATGATCATACGTGATGATTAATCGATTATCAAAATAGATGCAGTCTATGGATGTGTTAAAAAACCATGAGCCAAAAGCAACTAAAACTGCCTAAACCTGTATAGAGTTGAAGTGGTGGTTGTTATTTCTTTTTTTCTCGCTTAAGTCAACCAGGCGGTCAACCTGCCAGCAAACTTGCCAAACCTTGCACATATTATCGCCACCTCAATTAGTTCGTCTTCCAACCAGATGATCTAGGCTAAATGCCAGAGGTCACTCTTCTCATTCAGCAAGAAATCAAAATGATAATGATTCCTTATTAGAAATTCTATCTGGAAGTGCACACAGGAAACATCAAAAGGTGCTGACAGGGTGACTGGGGGCAATGATGAGGCTCAGTGATAATCCACATCAAAGCAGAGGCCGAGGGTGCGGGTGCGGGGACATCCATCAGGGAACCAGGACTGTAACATGTGTGGCAAAAATAAATACAGGGAGACAGAAATTCTCAATCTACAATTGGGATAATTCACTGCTCTGAAATTGAAATGTATTATTGGTAACCATTCCCAAAAGGAAAAAGCACTTTTTGGGGGGGCTGATGAGCCCAGTTGAAGGCAAGCCAGTGCAGATGGGATGATGTAGTTTGGCAAATTATAAATGATAGCCCCACGGTAAAATGACATAAAGGAAATAATAAAATAAAACATCTAGTGGAGCCATGATGAACGTACACTGGAAATGTGCACTTCAGTAAACAATCAGCCAATGTCAATTATATGAAATTGGGCCAGCTATGGAGCATTTCTATTCCGGCACCAGCACAGTCAACCTTTTAATGGCAGGGTGTTAGGTAATAGCTATCTGTCTGTTGGCCCCAGTTTGAGTTCCCAACAAATCCAACAAATCCTTTTCACACAGACCCATTACAGAGTGGCAGCGCTGGTTCACAGCTACCTGAGAGCAGCCTGTTTTACAGGGAGTCTGACAAACCCATCACTGTGTTCAGATATCGATGGAGTTCACACTGTCTTTACCCCAGAGGTAAAGGTCAGTGGCCCTGACCTGACCTCCCTCCATCCCTCCGGCCTTCTTCTCTACACAGATTTGCCATCCCGACAACTGTAGCTCTGGCACAGGACAGTCCAGTGTATGGCACATTTAAAGGACGACTCACACAGCTGAAGACTCAGAAGAATGTTCTGACCACCTTCACTGACCACCCAACCTGGCTACGAGCATGGATTAACATCACAAAACTGCAGAAACTGTGCAATGTGGCAACATTATAACGCAGCCTGACTTACAGTGTAAACAACGCTCCCTATTCTGGAGGATTATGGTTACCCCTCTTCTGTGAACAGAGAAGACTCATTGTAGCTCTAATCATTAAGGGTCTGTGTCCATAGCATTTTTCCATGAGTGCTGGCATCAGGGAACTAATCACATACTTAGGGCTGCAACTAACAATCATTTAAGTGTCATTTAATCTGTTAATTATCTTCTTGGTTAGTTGATTAGTTGTTTGTTCTATAAGATTACATCCTCAAATGCCTTGTCTTTTTTTAACTGTCATAAAGAAGTAAAGAAACCTGAAAATATTCACATTTAAAAAGCTGGAATCGGAGCGACTGATTTTTTTTCTTGAAAATATATTCTTTTTAAAAAATTGTATCAAATTGTTATCAGCCTACTCAACCATGTTCTTGCACAACAGGTATTTCTGTGATAATTTTCAAGATGTTTTATAGTTAACATAAAATGTTTAACAGGATAGGTCCATAAATACTGCTCCATGATAAATAGAGGGCTCTGAAAAGACCCTGTGATCAGCAATCAGTATCAGTTGATGTTACTTCCAGCAATCGGTGAGCTGCCCCAAAACTCCTCATCAGAGTACCCTTACTGATTATTATGTAGAGGTGCATGAGCAATTTTTTGTGTATTATTCAGGCAGCTGAAAAGATACTGATACTAATAACTGGTCATAGCAACATGTATGAACATTTATATTTATATTTCTTATTTATAATTACTTTAACCTTCTTTTGTTTTTTATGATGATAAGTGGGGGTATGGGCAATACTTTCCATGACAGTCATTATTAGCCAGATCTTTATTATAAACCCACTGGTACAGCTCACATGATACACACCAAAAGATTAGGCAGCAGAACTGCTGACTTTGATTTTTTTTTTTTTTTTTTTTTTCCACAGGGGCAGAAAATTTGCTTAAGACTGCACTTGGCCTTCACATACCATAGCTCCTACTCTCTCATTTCATTACACAAAACCATACATTTTCCAATTATGGAGTGACATAATTATATTACATTTTAACAACTGAGGTTTCGTTCACACATGGATTTGACAGCATTATACTGTGTACTCAGCACAACACCAAAATTGCCCTGATGGGTAATAAAGAAATGCATAGTTTATTAAAGTTTAATGTAATTAGATCTTCTCTAAACCTTTGATTAAAAAACAGGACAGGGAAGAAGAAGCACCGTCCTTCAGGGAGTGAGGCAATGGCTTTTAAATATCATCTACTGAGAGGTTTGACTAGCCCTTCAACGTGGAAGTTGCTAAGGTTCAGACGCTCCACCTACTGTCGTGTTGAGTCTACTATTAAGTTTAAGAACAGGCTTAAAACCTCTATCAATGTGGTATTGCATGCTATGCACATTCCTTAAGAATCTGAGAGACACTTATTTTCTAACATGTATTAATAAAAAGGAGTCATTCACAAGATTTTTTTTTAACAAGAAACTGTTATTGGCAGTATACAGTTACAGTCACATAAGTCACACAAAGACATTTTACACTACCAAGTTAAAATACATAAAATACAAAGGCCTGCTGGATCACTAAATACTATTCTTCATGGCTTCAGGGTCAGAGTAAAATGCGTAACCATATACTATTCAACAGCAGAGAACATACCCACTGTTTTGGTCAACTCATATCATTTTGGGACATATCTACTTGGTTTGTATGTCTGATTAGATTTTGTGCATAACATAGGCTAAACAGCTTGGTCAGGCAGAGATTTACCCTGTATGAGGAGTTTTGCAAAAGTTAACTTGGTATTGAGAAATCTTACAAATTGTAAATATCTGTAAGACATAATGAAACCAGAATAACGAGAGCTTCCTCTTTTATCCCCTGCCCTGTGTACCTGCAAAAAGAGCAGAAGAGAGCAAGAAAAGGCCTCCATCTCGCACACTCACATTTTTCATTCCATATTCTCCCCTCTCACCCTCACTAACCCAACCCTCCACCTACAAACCCCATTCTTCAACACAACTGGGGAATTTCAATCCTACCTCATATCCTAGAACAAATTCCTCGCCTGATTACTGATGCATTTCAAAGCAGGCATCATTATATTTTCAGACCACTTTCTTTTAAAAATGTACTGAAAACCTTTATGCTGGTTCCCAGGGGCCCCCTTCTCCTCTTCTGTTATGCTCTTATTAGTCTGTTTCTCCCGCTGCCTGCTGGGGGATTCACATTGCTATTCATTTTCTGTCTCTCTGACCTCTGTGTGGATGGAATTCATCTGCCCTATCCCTTGTTCTTTACATTACTTTGGAGACAGGCAGCTACTGTCTGGTGCAGCTATTAAAACATAAACACCATTAAATAAAAATGTGCAGCAGTGAGGCATGTGGAAAGAGCCACAGAGAGGCAGAGAGAAAAAAAAAAGACTTTCTACTGTGCTGATTGTCCTGTGTAACTGTTGAGTTCCATTCTGTAATATGTGTTAGGATTTCCACCAATACTAATACTGAAGATGGTTAATTGGAAAAGCATTATAATAATATATATATAAAAACTCCAGATCTTAAAAATGAACAGGCATCTTGTTTAACTGCAACAACAGAACATTGTGCCGTAGCAGAGAGATGAACCTATAGCAGGGCTGAAAGATTTGGAAATAATATACAATTGTGTTTATTCTGACTGGTATTTGATTGCTATATGATCTGCAGTACAAGAGGGAATGATAATTTTTACACTATTACTCTTGTTTTCATGGAAAAACATATTTAAAAGATTATGGTGTGATTTTTGCGAGGATATGTATCCAACAAAGATGTTTTCTCAAGTCTGTCAAATATGGTGGGTAGTAGGGCATATTGCAATTTCGATAAAATTTCAATTAATTGTTCAGCCCTAACCTACAGCATGTTAAACTGAAATGCAGCCAACTTTACCTGTAAAAAGTATACATACTGTACATATACTCAAAATGATTAAATATAATATTAAATCCAATGTTACTGTGCTATAAACAACCAGACTTCTGAAGTTTCATGATAGTGTTCAGAAGGAAGACAAATGAAAGGAAAACAACAAAGTTTCCAGTTCCTAAATGTACCATGTGAACTAGTCAGATAGCGAAT
This sequence comes from Lutjanus erythropterus, assembly GCF_056507025.1. Lineage (NCBI taxonomy): Eukaryota > Metazoa > Chordata > Actinopteri > Lutjaniformes > Lutjanidae > Lutjanus > Lutjanus erythropterus. The sequence continues at coordinate 23,378,817 of NC_139317.1, forward strand.
TGTTAAAAAAAAAGGGGGGAAAAAAATCAATTACAGTTTCAAGTGCTTTCAAGCACTATATCCAAAATCCAAGCACCTTGAACCTTGAAAACACTACATTAGAATTCAAGTGTTTTAAAAAATGACTCAATCTAATTTTAAGGTCACAATTTGATTTTTCCTTTTAAACTTTTCTTGAGCACTAACAGCTATGTGATTGTTAGAGTATCAAATATTGATTTAAAAAAAAAAAAATCAACAGATCATTGGTTTTATGGCTTTATTTGATGATTCGTGTTTTGTTTTCCTGTATGAGCCTAGACATGAGTATGTTTTACGAGTTACACTCATGTTTTAATGCCTTTCTTCGTCATCTGTGACATGACAATATCAGATTTTCACACAGTCGGAGAAATGAAAAGTGTGCATCCTCCTATAGTTCAGTTATAAAATCAGAAGACCTGCAGAGTTTCTCTCCAGAAGCTGTAGCCGCTGTCCAGCATCATCTGCGCTGCACGCTCTGTGTTCCTTTGGGCTGTGAATTATGGATTTATTTTTCAACCAAGCAAGAGTTGGGACAGTGGAAAGACGAACCAAGATATTTTTGGTAGCTTTCATTTAGTTTCTGTGAAGTTTGATTGAAGCAAACAACCTGAAAAGGTATGCTCAACAATTCCACAATTCCAATCAATAGTCGGAGCCCCTGTGGTCATCTGAGATTCCTTCAGAGGGCAGTTCTATATGTTTTCAAATTTTTCTTTAAAAAGAGTCTATATGATATCTAGTGTGATATAACAATCTGTAAGTTATGTTGTGTTGTCTTTGAAGTGTTCGGATGCATGCCACAAACTGCAGGTAGGCAGAGACAAAAAAATATACTTTATTGTATTTGGTTTTATACCAAGAAGTCAGTGTGAGTTGTGTGAGCACAAGAGCACAGTAGTGCAAAACCAAAACAATGACCTGAAAGAGGCTAAAAACTTCTTAGGGATGCAGAATTGAATTTTAATGCTTAATGGGATTGGTAGCACTAGTTACAAAGTTGCCACAGCACTAGAATTTTAAGTGTCAATACAATCCTAGTATTAAAAGAAATTATACTGGTACAACATAAAAGGAAGGAATAATGTCTGGCCTTGCTATTCTGCAAGCCAAATTTCAGGCAGGTCAATAAAGACTGAACTGAGGTCTTGAATGAGCACTTATTTAACTGCTTCAGTACTTTCAATACTATGATTTACAGATATTCTATTGTTTTAAACACCTTGTATTGGAAAAGTATTAATGCTTTTGAATTTTTGAAAATCTGAATATTCTTTAAAGAATAATGTAAATGAATGAGTGTCTAAATGAAGGATTTACTGGTAAATAAATGGGCTGCAAGAGGAGGAGATGGGCAAAGGAGGAAGGGAGGGGCTTTTATTGCTGGAGTCTTTAATGCATACCCTGAGTGGCTGGACTGGCTAGGAAGCCCAGCAAAGAACTGCTGGAGTTGATGAGGTAGTCCAGCTGAATGATATACATCGCCGGCCACAGGCGAGAGCTGTCCATTAGTTACAGGGGTTCCTGTAATGCCCAGCTCCAGTACATTATTTCCAAATGCATCAGTCAGCGTCGTGCAGCACAGATAAATTCTAATGCTTAAGATCTGTAATGCATACTCTCACCGCTGCTATATTACGCTGCAGGTTAGGAGGCCAGGAAGAGAGAGGGGGGAAAAATGTAATTTATTTTTCACTGCAGCCAGTATTCTTCCCATTAGCTTCAAACGTGAGATAAGTTATGGACTTTAACGAGCGCCTTTAGCCACCAGAGCACGCTGCACACAAGACTGCAGGCAGGAGAGGTGGGCTAAGGCCTGAGGGAGGGGGGACTGGCAATCTGGATGTATGGTACTGATGACCCAACACAAGCAGTTTGCTGTCCTCAGTGAGATCACAATGCAGCTTTCACAAGAGTAGTATTAAAAAGCATACAATCCCAAGCACCTAGAAAATCTCATGATGCCATATTCGTGTGCATCACATCTACATAAACAAAAACTTTAACCAGCTTAGCTGTCATGCACATTATAAGAACCTGCTGTCTGAGGTAAGCAATTTAAATGTGTGCAGATATGCAATTAAAGCACAAAAGGAGGCCACACTGCAAATGTCACACTGCAAAGACATGGGCTCAAAGTGGATGGCTGCCTAGGGGAAGTGACCTTTCACCTCTTCTATTCACATTACCTTTTTGAAGCATGTAGAGGAAGCTTGGACTCAAAAGGATAATCCTGTAATCCTGACAATTTTGTAAGATACTGTTAAGGTGATTCAGGAGATCATTATTCACAATAAATGAATGAAATCCATGATTTCAGTAGGGGTGCCTATCAATCATTTCAGTAATCAAGTATTCTAACAATTATTCCATCAATCAAATCAGCAATACTTTTGCTTTATAGAATTAGTAAATATACATACAAGGAAATAAGACAGGTAAGACAGGCTTAAAATGAACAACTAAATGGATTTGTGTACAACAGTATCTGTTACAACTACACAAAACCCCCTTATTATGCCTGCTGTATTGGATTGGTACATTTTAGATTCCAACAATCATTTAAACCACCTGATATTTTGCTGTCTGTGATATTTTATGCATCACTCTAAAATTGACTGTGTGACAATCATGATACTCAAACTTTGACAGATTCACTGCAGTATTTTATTTTCAGTTTATTTTCTTGAGCAAAACTTAGCTAATTCAGAGTCATTATAACAAGCCATCACATATAGCCAGAATTAATGCAATTCTTATGTAGTCTACATCTCAACAAGCAATCATATTGATTTTAAATGTTTATTGCTACCTAGTGTTGGGTGGCTCTCTGGATGCTTTCTGCTGAGAGGCTGAAGCACTGACATTGTTCTATTGTGGTATGCTGGTTCGGTTTTACAATCTCTCTTTTATTTGCCTCTCGTTATTCCCACCTCCACCTCCCACCTCTTTTATCTTTTTTGCTGGTCCAAAAAATGATCTGATCCATGACTCAAAACCGTGATATGATCCGAACCATGATCAGTTGTGATCCGTTGCACCACTAATTTTTCGTAATACTCAAGTTACTTGGGGAATTGTTTCAGCCCTAGATTTCAGGATAAAATCAGTTCTCTCTGTATTTCAGAGAGTGAACATTCTAAAATATTTACTTCACATTACGTGTTGATTGTATGACTATACAGCTCATAGGGCTTAATACAGTAAGCGTATTTGTAGAAACAACAAATGTGATAAACAATGTTTCACAATTTATTGTTCAGCTCTATGCGATATACAATGATCATGATCTGCAGTTCATGTTAACAGTGGAAACACAGTCCTTAGAAACTTGCAGATTTAAATCAATCTCTTATTCAGCCTCTGACATTTGCCCTGATGAATCCTCGAGTATTACAGGGATATATCAGAACAAAGTACTCTTGTGATGTGTTTACATGGACACGTGCCTTCTCTGTCCTCCAGGTTTTTAGCTGCCTTGAGCTGTAGCTGCTTATCCCCTGGAATACATCTTAGTGTCAGTTATCGACAAGTGACTAATTAGCTGTGGGCCTGTAAGATTTTCCCTCAGCTGCACTGGGAAGAGTATTAAACATGCATGATCAATATTCTGTCTAATGCCTGGCTATCACATGTTGCTATCTGTTCAAACTCTTGGACTAGTCACTCAATCATATACTTCATATTTTTATCTAAATAATTAATAGCACTTTGCACATTTTTGGAGTTCATCAATATGTCAATAAGAACTTATCATGAGATATTTAGAAAAACTACGATGGACTGGTATATTATTTACTTAAGTCATTCCCTAGTACTTGCTGTCCTCTCATTTTCATATTAATAGTATCTGGAATCACCACAAAATATCTCAACAATCTGGCCATTCCAACAAGTGGTCATTCCAGATACTCAAGAGACAAAAGTAACTATAGTTATAACCATAGTTTACCACCTATGACATGATTCAAAATCACAAGAAAATAAAAGGGAGTGAAAATTCAACAGCATTATACAACAATTCAGTCCAGTGTAATTCTAGATAACTGTTAGAGATCTCTCATGGGACCGAAAGATTCAGTACATTCCGATTTAGAGGGCTATTGCTGCATCATGATGCATAAAACTTCTTTATTTCCATAAATGTTTATTTTATTTTTCTCACTGTGTGACTATTTAATACATAAATATTACACATATTTGTAATGATCTATAATTAGTTTAGTTAGACACAGCTTGCATACAGTGCAGCTCTCCTCCAGGTCCTTTTTCCCTTCAACTTGATAGCAGCCAAAATGCTTCCATACACTAGTTCTTAAACCAGGGGCTGTGAGTCGGGTCGTATCCATCTGCAGTTCTTAGCCTTCTACACAAAAACTCAAGAAGTAGCCTATTTTAGAACATAAATACAATACACGTTTACATCAATCTTGTTTCACCATCCAATTGGTTCAGCTGTAAGGAGAGTGCAGCCCAGCATTACAAAATTGTTACAGGTGATCATAATTCCAGAATTGGGTTGCAGTTAACTTTTCTGCATTGATTCATACTCTGTCAATCAAAATCCCCCACCCTTTATAATTTTAGAGGAAGAAATATAAAAATGGAAACCAAAATGCTCTTCTAGTCTTGAGACCACTAAGTTACAAATACTTTAATTTGACAGATCTGTGACAATAAGCAAAGCGTACAGGATAACAAAGTTCTGTACTGTGAAGTCCAATCTACCAAATTCATATTAACAGCTAATATTGTTTGCAGCCTTGTGTGTGGTAATTACAAAGACAATGAAAAACATTGTATTCTCATGCAAATGAAGCTTTCTATAGCAGCAGAGATTTATGTGCGTTTTATCAGAACCACTAACTGGTGTTAGCATAAGAGGCGGAGGCTTTGTTGGCAGTGTATGAAGAAAGATGGCTTTTTATTTATCACTATTCCACCTCAACCCCATCTAGCCTCAGGCTAAATAAGAAAAGACAGCAACTCTATGCACAAGTGCCATGTTGTCTCATCTTACATCTCATCATGTGCCAGCTCTGTTTATCCCAGCAAAACTGCTGGGCCTTTAACGCAGATGAATTATGAAGTGACTACAAGACTCTTAATTACCCCATCCACCCAGTCTGAATAATGCAGGATTCTGCTTACAACCATGTTAGTGCACATTGCGTGCAATACTTAACACAACTGCTTGACACAGCCCTGGGCTCCCATGGACTGGTGTGTATTTCAGGATTAAACTCATTAGTGATGCGTCTGCATGTGTGAGTACACAGATGTGTATGCTTCCATTGACCATGGCATGTGGCACATGCTAAATGCAGCCATTCAGGGAAGAGACATGTGGCCATGGACATGTTTACCCTCTGGCACTTGTCTCTGGTTCATCAGGCGTGAGAGGGCAGAGGGCTGTGGAAGCATCTGCTGGTGAGAGTGGAGTGTTGTGCAGTGAGGCAAAAGATATACACAAATACACAAAGCATGCACACTGACACATGCAAATACCTGCTCAGCAACGACTGCCACTATGAAGGTGAAGATGTAATTATGCTGCCAGGGCAGTGAATTTACCTGCTGTGCAACAATAGGCATGCGACAAAGAGAGTTACAAAGAGCCTGGCCTTCACGTTGACATGGAACGTCTTTTCTGAGTTGCTGATTTATGCAGAGGTAGATGAAAATTTGTTTGGTGTACAGATTGTTTAACACTGAAATAAAAATGTAAAGAAGAGGTAAGAAGTAGTATCAAGAAGCAGAGCTGAAGTTGGCCACACTCAACTGTCAAACACTGTAAATATCCATGCATTTGCATCAAGTTTATATCTGTGCATTTGTCCTGCCACAGAATTCTCCTAGTTGACAGGTGGCAACTGGGCAGAGGAGTATTCTGCAGTTCAAAAGGGGCACAAGAAGCTCCAACCTGGTAATGAGCTCGAGGCTGAATCAGGCTACATCAGCTCACAGCAATGAAATGTGAGGTGTGGACTGAGATAATAAGTTTAGTCCTCACCCGTCCCTCTGCTGCTTCTCCAGATCCTCTGTCTAGATGTTTAAAATGACAGTATTTGATGTCCTAGTATACTTATAGCACAGTTACGAACAGCTAGACAAATCCTCCTGATTCCACCTTTAAGTGACCACTTCTTCCTAAACTATTTAACAGCACTTTCCCTCAGCTGTGAAAGTGCTTTCACTGATTTGAGAAGATTTTATACACCTCCTTAAAACTACTACATACAAACTCTGGAAGGGGTATGACCCTGTTGAGTTTGAAGTCACAATAGAACAATTGAACAGAGAGCGACCCGACATAGCCTCCTGAGGCCATGCAGCAGCTGGTCTCAATTTTTCTTTTCATTGCATCACCAGTCCAAAAAATAAACAGTTGATCTGATTATCTGTGCTGTAGGGATGAGATCCTCGTGTTTGCAAAAATGCTAAAAATCAACTCATAAAGCTTATTTTATTTTACATTTTTTAGCACAACACGTGAGCCTTAATATATACACTGTCTGAGCTTCAATACAGTGAGAGTGCAACAGAAGGCGGGTCGGTCAGTGTAATGTACTCTCTCTCTCTCTCTCCAACAGCCTCTTGTCTGAGGAAAAATGTGCCAGCAAGATGATATGGCAGATCCATTCTGGGCTCTCATTTTGTTTTTAGTTTTGTTTTTTGATTAGAGGCTTACACAAGCCTCATTAGGCCACAGGTATATATGCTTCCCAGGGTTGCACAATTAGGGCCAAAATGATAATCCCAATTATTCTGCTCAATATTGTAGTAAAAGTATCAGAATTATTCATTTTTAAAAACTCAAAAAGCTGAAATGAGATTTTTCGTCATACAGTAAATTAAATATGACCAGATCATGTCAACCCTACAATCAGACATCCATAGTGATAATCATAGGAGTGCCTCTCTAAAATTCCAAGTACAGAAAGATGGGCTGTTAAGACAATGCAGATGTGTAATCCATCCTTTATACAGAGTGTGGTCTATATTAAAGCTGGGAAAGGCCAGATTTAGCAAACACGCAGTGAAACATTTACAACTATCAAGACAACAACTATTTGATCAGGGCTGGAGCGATTTGCCAAAGTTCTTTGATATGTATTTTAGATAAATTAATTGTTGTAAAACTGAATAATAACAAAATAATCCATAGATTAATCATTAAAAAATCGTCATCAGGTGCAGCCCAATACTTGACTACAACAGCCACACCTCGCCCAAACAAAATTCACCCTAACATAACACAATTATAAACTATTTCTTCTCAATTCACATCGCATCCTAAAATCTTCTTACAATCAAAATGGTGTGGTCGAGGAAGGGCAATTATATCATTACACAGAGAGAGCACAGGCCTTTTTAATACTGTGTGCTTTTACATAGGCTGGCTCCATTACTCATGGACAGACTGTATTTATGGATAGACCCATTTGTGTCTCTGTGATTTCAGATGCTGTTACCTAGAATGCTAAAACCTTCATGCCAGTGGAACAAGATTGCCACTTTTATGGGAACATCTTGTGCTGAAATAAATCTTTACCTACTAATGTGTGGTAAGGGGTCAAGGGGTGCAATGAATGTGAAGGGAGCTTTCAGTGAGGGTAGCAATCTAGCCTTTGCTTCTCATTTATGCCTTTCCTTCACTACACCATCACTTTGTACCATCATACGTACTATATGTAACTGTGCTACTACTATGCTTCAAAATTCACCAAACTCAAAAGTTTAGGCTTATGACATTTGATCAACAGTGCCACCACCATAGTGGTGTCGTAAACTTCCCTCAAATATCATGATACTAATGATGATTTCAAAGATTAGATAAAACAATTTAAAGATGGATTATATTTCGTACATGCTTTGCCCTGTGAAGGGATTTCTGGTTTGTTTACCCCGTTGAGGCTCCACCTGGGCACCCTGAGACAGATCTTTGCACTGGCTGCCAAACTAGGTGGTACCGACACAGCACTCAGAGAAATCTTGCCATCCTCAGGTGTCACTGAGATGACTCTCTAAGCAAGTGTTGAAGTTTCTCGTCACCTGTTTTAGCCTGTCTGCTAAAATGGGTGACAAGCAATCACTAGGTTATACGGAGGCACATAAGGGATTTTATTCTTCATTTGGTTCACGAGAAGTCAGGAGACATGCGGTCAACTGTGGATCTGCAAAATGCTCCTCACATGCTGTAATAGCAAGCATGCAATTGGTCTGACTGAATTGCCACAGATATGGGGAAACTGCGCCAAACACTCTTCTAAACAAAGGTAAAATTTCTGATCTACAAAGACGATTGGGTAATTTTTGCCCCATCACTTCATGAGGCTAAAGCCCACAAATTTCTGGTAAATCATTGTCACGTCATGTCATGGCCTCCTTGTCCTCCATTATATCCAGTTTTTTAGTATGCTTGCTTTGCCTGGGGCAGGATGGCATGCCTGCCAATCAGGGCAGCAGCTATGCCAGGTGGTTCTGAGGCCCGACTCAGATGAGAACATAGCCATTGCAACACCTGACCATGGGGCTGCTTCAAGCAGGGGGTTTTCTGTCATCTCACGCTGACGTGGAACACTGCCTCATGGTTTGGCACCTGAGTGGGAGAAGCTAAACAGCTTAGGTCTCCCAAGTGAAATGGTGAAACTGAAACATATGTGACTGTTTAGGGGTGTGTCCACAGGTTGGTGCAATGACAGTGTTTGTTTGACCTTAGGGGTGTTAGCAGCAGTGATCGCAGCTGGCTACGATGGCTTCAACCACTTCACAGCTAGAAGACATCCACTTGTAACACAATTCCTCAGAAGGTTTGCAGACTGTGACCCACTACCTGTTGCCTGGTTTCCCAGGGAGATCTGCAGATTGTTTCTGAATGACCAGAGTATAAATAAATGTAAAATATAATAAAGACAGGGGCACTACCCTCTTTACAATTTTATCTACTGGTGTATTTTTTCTGTCATCCTCAAAACATCCTGAATAACCCTGTCTCAGATTGGTTGTATTTTTATACATGTCCAAAAAATATGTGAGGGAATGGCATTCATCTGCCCACATTTCCTCTGCTGTTGTATACCCAATTGTTTTTTTTTTCTGTGAGGAGTAGTAAAAAAGGGGATTCAATTATTCCACCCAAATTCAATCCATCTTTTAGAGCCAGTAGGAGTTTGCTGGATTTTACACATGGAATGCCAATTACTCGTTGACAGTTTAATGTTCAATTCTAGCTCCCATTTCAATTTAACATACAGTGAATTTATTCCATTTTGTTCTGGTAACGTACACTACAACTTAGAAACAATCTTTAAAGTGATTTTTTTTTTGTATGCACCTGTCAACACTTCAGTCACTTCATTACCTTCTGCTAAAACTCCTTTTTTAATTTCTCTACCATAGATATGTCTTTGCTTTAAATATCTGAACAAGTTAAATTCTCTTTTGAGTTTTTAAAAACTCCCAGTGTTTACCAAGAGCAAAGCACATCAGTGTGCTACACATGTGAACAATGCAAAAACAGAAATAGTCACTGCCTGAACTCCACTTCTATGAGTACACACACAGGACTCTAACTGCCTAGAAAATACTTGATTCATAGATGGATTACGAACCAGATGTGGAAGATTCTGTATTGATTCGTAAATGTCAAAATTATATTCTCTAAATGTTTAAACATGATGTTTAGAAAGCAAGGCAGCAGCTGGACAGTCTAAAGCAAGCACAGGCTGGAGTTACCAGCAGTTAATAGGGAGATATGTAATTTATCTACTCATAAGAGGGTTGAAATCATGTTTTGATGTAGTCTCTTAATAAATGTGCATGCAAGATGAATGTGAAGTATACTGTGAACACTTTCTACATCATCGCCCAGAGACGTTAAGATGCTAACAAGGTGGAGCAGCGATCAGCTGTAACAAACGAGAGCAGTTTTGTTCTTGTATAGTCAGACTGTATGATGCTGTCAAGATGATAAATTCATAAATTAACGAAGATAACTTTTTAAAATAAAAGGCTGTAGGCCATTTAATCAGTTTTCATATTGTATTTCAGGGAAACTGGAACAAGAAACTGAAAATGCCCCCTTTTCTATTAATTAAATCAAATTGGAGAAAAAGATTCCCACTCCTAAATTTAACATGTGCATCATGTTCACCTCTAAAATAGGATACTTCTTGAGGTTTGGTGAGGATGGCCAAGTGTGAGAAACTGCAGATAGACACAATTCGACTGGCACCTCCAAACCGGCTACATCCGGCGCCTCTAAAATTTTGACACATTAAGATACATCGAGATGCATGAAGAATCGTTCCATCATCGCATCATCGCCCTCTGAATTGGAATCAAAAGGAGCCAAGAGATTCCCACTCCTCATCAGTTAGTGAGCTCAAACAGGAGCTGAGCCATGGGAGCATTGCTGTTTTGTAGGGCATCCATGCTACCACCTAATTGGCCGGTCAATGCATAGAACTGTAAGGCTGGATGTTTACATCCAGGAACCTACTATTTTCAACGTTTGCAGACCCCAAGCCATTACTGATCTGACATGCTTCAACAGGTGTCTTGTTTTTAGAGAGATTGACCCAAATGACTGGTATATACAAATGGAACCCGTAAAATGGAGACCAATGCTAGTGTTTGAAACTACATGTGGTTTATAACCACAATGGCAAAATATGGCAAAAAATATTATTTAAAAAATGAGTATAAATATAGAAAAATAAAAATAAAAGTGCATTTTCTATTATCTTATCTTCTCTCGACATTCTGAAAAAAGATTGCTGAGGTGAAACAATCAGGGGGGCTACTGACCCACATAATGTAGTAATCATGCAACCAAAGGCCAGTTAATATCTCACTGGTAGAGGAGTTTTATTTATATATATAATACACATTTAAGTTTCTATTATGAGAAGCAATGCTGCAAAGTTTTTTGCTCAAAAGTTTTTTGTTTGTTATTTTTCTTTTTTTTAAACTCATACCTGAACAAATAATTGTGTGCCTTGTCCTGTCCTTGTTCCTTTTAAGTCTGCACTTTACTTAATCTTTTCAGATGGAAGAAAAGGTAGTTCTTTCTTGAATAACTCTAGCCCCTTATTGCCCCTCGTTTTTAAATGAGGTGTAATGTGAATTTTGACAGAACAATTGTATGAAACACATTCAGTCAAAGAATAATGCCTCTGATTTTATTCAACCAAGGACACTATCAGTTAAAAAGGCATCACTGTCATACAATGCAAGATGAAAATCTTTCAAAGAGAAGGCTGTCACTGTATTCGCCATTGTAATTGAAGTTGTTTGTAAGATAAAGAAACAAAGAATTCTACAGATAACTACATTCAATCAGCTTACAGTAAAGAACAGTGGCCCTTACTCATCTTCTAGAAAGCTGTATAGTACAGTCAGTATGTTGCGCTTTAGCTCAGCCCACAAAACTGTTTTGAGAAGTTGGCTTGGACAGGGATCTTAGAAAACATAGTTACCACTATGCTTACGTCATGATTAAATGACATGCACGTTCTGAAACATAAGCAAACCACAGCTACTGTATAAAATAGAACAGGTGGATCATAAGAACTTTACTCACATTGACACTTGTTGCTATGGATGCCATTTAGTCCTACAGTGTATCCCCAGCATCTTGTGTCAATCACATTATCAAGGTTCCTCAACTCTGTGCAGAAGGCATCACTGTGGCAGTCTGTACATTGGCTGCACAGAGAAAACACTTTGAAACCAGTGCCATAGCATTAGGTGACATTAACACCACTCCAGTATCTTTTTGTGCTGTACACAGAAGTCACAGGGACTGACATGAGGAGTATGGGTTTATAATTTCCCATTTTCTTGTTTAACATAAAAGCAGAGTGCTGCTTTGAATGGGAACAACTGCGCAATTTATTTCTCAAATTTATTTCTATGAGTAAAAGATGTGTGCAATAGATACAAAAAGGTGTCAGTCTTGACCATGTGCAAAGAGCCAGTTTGACCCTGTCATAAAAAAGTGGGTTCTTTCTTAAAATTACTAATAGTAGGAGATTAATATGCTGTTTAAGATTATTCTGTCAGTGATGTTTTACAGATAGAGATTTCTTTGTGGAACACATTGAATAGATATTTTTTGTTAAGAAAATACAACATTGACACTGACCTTCAAAAACGTTTGAATTGCTTCAGTCTACTTTGGAAACTCGCTGTTTTAGGCAATTCATATCGCCAAATCTTTGTCAAGCATACCATGCATGAAATCACTGAACAAGAACAAAACATATGCACACATACACTAACTGCATGTACACGCACCCCAACTATATGAATTCAAACACGCACAAATCTAAAGTTTATTTGCTCTTTCACTGTGAACTTTAATAGAATTTAAAAAGGCCAATGGCATAGTAAGCAGCAGTGTGTATCACACAATTTCAACAGAACCTCAAAATTAAATTGAAGTTCAAATTTTGAAGAATGAAATTTAGTGTTACCTCTGATTAAACTAACAGAGATGAAGCTGAAGAGATGAAGATTTTTTAGCCTTTCCTTCTACCACATCAAAAAGAATGTCACAATTAAATGTGATACTCAGCTACCATGTTGAGAAGATAATGAAGTTCTTTATATTTGTATTCATTTTGTATTTAGTGTTCCTTACTGATTTGTGAACAGGTTTGGCATAATACAGTCTTTCTAAATCCTACATGTTCCCTACCAAGTGTCAGTATCCTTAACCTTTGTTTCACCCTTGGCCCCAAGCCCTGCAATGCTCATTAACCAGAGATTTCTTAATTGAATCTGTCATTTGCATCTACCTGTACATGTTCACACACTTTTATTGTTTTTTTCTTCTAATAATAACATTATTATTATTATTGTTGTTTTGTTGTTGTTGTTGTTGTTGTTGTTGTTATTTTTACTTTTATTATAAGTGCCATTAAAGATAACGAGAACTAACTAATATAAAAGCACTTAATACAAATCATTGGTTTATCAAAACATGAACAGGAAGGGATAGTGATGTTTTATTTTATGAACTTATTTTTATGACAGGAAATAGTATAGTTCGCACACAAAAATGTATATCAGGAGCATCACTGTGTTTAATTATCACAACCTGAATGTGAAATTTCCAATGCACATCAGAAACAGCCCTCAAGTACAAACATTCCATATTTAAATGAGTCATTCATTAGAGATAATGAAAGGTCTGAGCGGTATAATAAGCTGCCGGTTTAATGTTAATTCCAGAAAATAATTGCCCGCATGAATACCATGCATACAGAAAATTAATCTTGGCAATTTCAAAGCGACATTATACACAAGGAAAAACAAGTGAATAAAAAATGCGAACTGGGATCCTTGACGACATTAAATAGCGTTGGATAATGATCTTGACATTATAATTAAGAAAGGTCCGAGTGAGAATTAGCAACCACAATAAAGTGCAAGAGCGAAAGAACCGCAGGCAAAAAGATGAAATAACAGAACACTGGGTCGGTATTTCCATGAGAAGATCTTCTTTCCTTCTTCCAATCCAAAGTCCTGATACAGCAACAGAAAAGGTACACACTCCACTTATTTAAGCATTTGTGTGTCTGTGTGCATGTGTTGAAGACAGAAGGAGAGACACATCAATGCCGACTTACATAATGCAATCTCCTTTGTCTCTTTCTGCTTAAGCACACACACACACACACACACACACACACACACACACACACAGACGTATACACGTCTGCTACTATACAATCACTGTCCAACAAGGAGGGAACAGATGCCCCTTCAGGCTCAGGGGGAGGTGGGCACACTCACAGTGTTTGTGTGCAATGGGGCGGTCTTGGCACACACCTTTCTACAATCACAAGCTCAGCAGTGTCCAAGTGTGAGGAAATGTAGAAAGAGTGCATTCCGACTTCCAGCACAGAGACAGTTGATGCAAAAACATGACGACATGAAGTCTGGAATTTCTGTGAGAACAGGCCCTGAGGATGAATTCAGGAAAAAACAAACACTTTTTTTTGGTCAACATTCATGTCCTCAATGAATTGGAGTGCAGTGGTGGAAGTCTTTTCTCCAACGCAGTCCCCCTGTGACGTTTTTTTCTCCGGAACAATAGCAGAATTGTCTCTTTAGCCATTAGCCTCACATTAAGTATGCAAAGCAGGCCAATCATCACAAACAAGTCGTAATGGAATACTTGCAGCAAACAGAATCCTGCTGGGGAGTGAGAAGCCCAAATAACTGGTGTGCAATTTATATCACACATCAGGATGTGTCTGGTCCTAGTCTCCCTGGATACAGCCTGGATGCTCTGTGCTGGGCTTGGCTGGGCTGAGTGGTGGCATCCCAGGGTACTGGTGGAGACTGACTGGAGCCCACACACGCATGCCTTGAGATGCAGCCTCTCTCTCCTGTGTTTCTCTCTCCTCTCCATCCCACCCGGCACTCAGCTGCCTTCATCCAACTGACTCATGAGGAAATCCTCCACGAGAGGAAAAAGCTGCCAGCTCCAATGACAGGAGGGGAAAAAAAATTCTCAAAAGCGGGCATCAAAGAAAAGGGAAAGAGCGCAGAACCAACGCTCTCGCAACAAGACAAAAAGAAAAGTCAGAAATCGCTGTCGCTCCGCCCAGTCGAAATCTTCCGCCTTTGTTTTTTGTCTCTCATTTTATTTAGTTTCGCAGTTGTTTTAGAGAATTAGCATCTGCTACTGAGCCTTTGTAGAGGGATTTACGTGCCCCCCTACACATTTCTCCCATACCACCCGTCCCCGCCCCTTCCCTGCCTCCTTTTCCCTCATCAGTCTGCCAGACAAGTTTTTCCCACCCAGTCATAGTACCCAGGCAGCAACCCCTTTTTGTGGGTGTGCTTGTTTGGTGTGGGTCTGGTCTGTGAGTGTGGTGCATGTCGTGCCAGCTTGGATAGGAGGAGAGAGGAGGAGGGAAAAAAACTCTTTGTAAGTTATGGGAACACTATGAGACAGACGCAGGCGCTCATAAATTATACGGTTCATTTGCATATTCCTGGCATAAGACATTATGCAAATACTGGTCAATTTGCATAATGGATTCCTCTTGTTGCCTCAATTGCCCAGTTGCTGCTTTTTATTTAATAATGAAAAAAAACAAAGAGTGTGAAACAAGAAAGAATAGCATATTTGAGCCCTGTGAAGCCCCTTGCCACAGCTTCTATGAAACACCAGACTAAGAAACACTTTGAAGAGCAGGACAATTTGTGCTCAGATCATCTCTAATTATACAGCCACACAACTGCCAAACAGAAAATGTGTACAGCATATATACAGATATAACAGACAGAGTACTGTACGTAACAACTGATACAGCAATTGGGTGCAGTGTGTCGCATGCAGTATTTTTGAGCGTTTGTAAATTTCTCTCTTAATTAGTCAATTCTAGTGCGGCTATTAAAGCGAGCCGCAGCACTGCTAATTAGCAGCAGTATGCATACCCTCTTCAGAGGGAGGGGGGGTTTATTAAATAATTAAACTATTTTTGTCTCCCGCTTTAACCTCATAAGCTCCGCACCAAACGACCAGAATATAAATCTACGAAAAAGAAAAAAGCAGATGTGGCCAAGATAATTATTTAATCAAATATGCGATACCGACAACAACGCTAATGACAAGACGAGAGAGAGAGCTAATTACTGCACGTAATATACAGAGCTTTATCACAATTGTCCGAATAGAGAAAGTCATTTGTTTACAACCCGTTCGTTACGCTTTCTGTACATATCTCACTAAAGTAACGGTGAACCAGATGCTCACAAATGCAGCTTAAAACAACAGCGTAAGTGATAGTGACACAGTACAATTAAAGACAATTACAAACAGTGAGCGAGAGAAAGGAGGGGTGTGTAGATCTGGAAGAGAGGTGGGGAGAGTAAAATGGGGGAAGTACGTAAAGAAAAAAAGAACTGAAGGTGGTCAAAGGGGGATTTTGATTATTCATAAAATGCCAGGACAACATTGTGCAGTGGGACCAGCCAGCAAAACGTCAACTTCTGTCAGCTGCAGGCAGATAAGCAGCTTCTTCAGTGTGTACTGTGGCACATGCAGGCACAGATCACCCTGGGTTTGTTGCACTACACCAGGGCTGCTGGTTGTGGACCAAGGCTCTCTGTTTCTCCATCCAGGACCAAAGAAGAGGAAGGGCAAAGCAGAGGCACAGCTAATGCCAGGCACCGAGGTTACATGGCATGGAGCGATGCAGCTAGCCCGTCGACTTACGAGGACTGTTAGAGGAAATCATCAGCTTTTAGAATCAATTAACCCAAATGTTAATTAATGTCAAGCTCATAGAAGAAAAAAAAAAGGAGATGGAAGGCGGGTGTCCTGGGCATGTGGAAGGAAAACTAGTGTGAGGAGGAGGGTGGGTAAGAGAGGGACTGAGAGAGAAAGGGGATGGGCAAATAAGGGAAACAAGGAGCGAATGCGGTTGATGGCAGAGAGAAGTTGGCACAGTGCCATCCATTCAGTGGTAGCACCAAGGCGGACTTCTGTTCGCTCTCTAGGGTAGATGGTTAGATGTAGCCTGGGAGACAGAAGGGTCCTGTCGTCATTTTGGTAGCGTCACATGCTTTGAGTTTTTCTTTTATATTGTTTTTCTTTCTTCATGGATGGAGGTCTGTCTGATAAATATTAGAAGTTGGAGAGAAGATAAATATTCAGACACATATTCATCCTCACTTCAGTATCGCCTTGGAGGACAAGTAAACATCTGCTGACGGAGAGAGATAGAGAGAAGACAGATGTAACCTACACCTGAATGAATCTTGGGAGCTGGCATTCAGATGGATATAGCTGTTGCTGCATGGCACAATGATGGAAGTAGAAGGGTGGATATCCAAAATATGGCAAAACTGTGTATCGCAGAAGATGTGAGACAGGAAGTGAACTTACAGCAATGGGTGCCAGATGCACAAGAGCGGGAAATGGATACGGCGTCACATGGGACTAACGAACGAGGTGGAAATTCTAAAACAAAAACAAATGAAACTTATGGCTGTTTTGTTGTTCTAGTGATGAGTGGGGGTGTGGCGGTGGCACAAAAGGAAGCTCCTCCCACTCGCTCCTTCTTGCTCTCTCTCTAACCATCTGAGGCACAGCTCTCTGTGCCAGGCAGCCAGCCAGCCATCTGGGCAGGAGACGCCATGCCAACTCATTCGTTAGCAGTAAAGGACGTACCCTTGGAATATACAGGCGATGACAAATGCCATTTCCATCTCACAGTTGGCATTTATGGACTTGGGTAAAAGTCATTGGTTTGGAGGATGCCCAAGGAGCAATAATCTGGCACTTGTGGGTCTCAAGTGGGGTGCCAGCGGGAGTGTGATGGCATCACATGGCACGAAAACTGGCGAAGGACGAGGGAGATATACCGCAATTAAGCCAAATCCACACAATCGGATACCCTTCACGTACCAGTTGCCAAAAACAAAAGAGAAAAGAACAAACAGAGACATTACAGCATCCGATAAGACTAATTAGAGCAAAATTTGCTTCGTTAATTAGGATGACACACTCAATCAAAGGAACGACCTGAATTATCAACAAAAGAATCTTTAATGGGGATAAAAAAAACAACAAAAACAAGACGAAGCAAGACAAAAGCGGCGAATTGTTCAACTCTTAGCAGAGGGTGTGAAGCGAGTGCCTCTTTTTGTGCCAACTCTCTTCCCTCTTTACCCCACATTTTCCCCAGTGTAAACTGCCATTTCTTATTGCACTGGCTGGCAGTCACACTGAACATCTACCATAGCCACTGCTGCAACAGACGCTGCCAATCTGCCAATCACTTGTGTGCCTGCCTACAAGAGGAGGAGGAGGGGGGAAGAATGGACCTGAGGGACTGTGCCTGAAGCTCAATAGCAGCTGTTTACAATGTCACAGACACAAAAGAGAGACAAAAAATGCAAACATGAGGATGCATACTAATGAACTGCCAAAACAAATTATAATCAGCCGACAGACAGGAATTAATTAACTTTTTTCCCTCTATTTGAACTTGTACTGATCAAAATTAAAGCACCCATCCTGTTGTCCTCTACAAGATAGATTTTCTGTGATGGCAACTTCTTGGAGCAGAAAAATCTTAAAAAGTCATGAAAAGATGAGGAATTTCTACATCTGCAGCAAGCCAAGCACTAGCAGAGAAGAATGCTGGCATTTGTGATTCATCTATATTCACAGCAATCATCATGGACTTCAGTTCTTATGGGTTCAGTATAGTATCCAGCAGCATGAGAGCCAAGTGAGAGAGGTGGCACGGACACAACAAAAACTGAGAGGAATGGGTACAGAAGGCACAGGAACAAGCAGGCATCCTGAGTTCAAGAGACACTGAGGGGGAGGTGCTGGCCTGCCTGCAACCAAACTGGGGGTAGTGAGGCCGTGGGAACTCCTTACGTCCTCCACACCCACTCCCCACATCTCCACGACTTTTTTGCCCCCTTCTTGCCAACCATCCAAAAGAAATGAACAAACTCCACCCTTTCAGGATTTTCCCTCCTGCGCTAAACTACCATAAACAGATGCAACGCAGACTTACCAACTGGTTTGAGTTGCGGTTCGGGGTACTCTCTGGGTCCGAAGGAATGTTCCTGTGGTTCCCGCGAGGTCTGCTGGCATCGGGCACGGAGCCAAGGATGGGCATCGCTGGAAAAGACACACAACGGAGGCTTTCATTAAGTTCGTTTTCATTGTTAATATGCACAGTCGGAATTAAAACAGTAATTAGCAACGCAAGGATATTCACCCACTGGCATCCAACAACTATTGTTTCTTTTTTTTTCTCCTGGATTTCTTTGGACAAGAGGCATGGTTGTACAATATGAATAATTAAGGAAGTCATCCAAAGGGAGGGATTATAACATCTTTGTGCTTGCTACCCAACCTTGGCACTACCAAGATGTCTGAATCTGGTTGTACCACCACTGAGGAAGGACCGCTTGAAAGATGGCATCTTTTTGGGCATCTCAGATGTGATAATCGCGATCGCAACAAATACGATTAACAAATTAAATTGTAATTGATGTCGTATTTTTTTCCATATTCATCGCCGGGAAACGTGGATATTCTAATCTTTCGGAGCTAATGAACTTTGGATAATCACCCTTTTATTTAATTCCATGGGGGATGTTAATTGTGCAGCGTCTTCATTACACAAATGGATTACAAAAAAAAAAAAAGAGGGCTTGCACGAGAGAGCAGAATGGAATGGGGGGTGGAGTGTGTGTGTGTGTGTGTCTGTGTGTGTGTGTGTGTGTGTGTGTGTGTGTGTGTGTGTGTGTGTGTGTGAGGGAGAGAGAGAGAGGGAAGGCAAGAACGGTATTTTTCTTCCTTCGTTATATGCCAGTAGTCAAATAATGCCACAGTACTCACAAACAAGCAGAGAAAAGCTCCTGCATTGCCCGTGATGTTCATGTGCTCCCTCTTGGAAAACCTGCTCTCTTTGCTCTCTGCCTGCTCTCTAGAGCACCAACTCTCTCATATGAAGACATCTGCCTCTCCTGGTTCTGGATCTTACAAAACTGGAGCGAGAAGAATCCCTTCCTGGAATCTAATTTCTCTCAAAGTGGATATTATTTGTGCTATTCAAATGATTAGTGCATTAGCAGCATTGATCTTTATTAGAGTGGTGTTCTTGGCGCCTGGCCGAAGCGGAATGCAGAGGAGACAACAGACACTGTGGCGGGCACTGGCTAATGTCCTCTGTGCTTAATCATCCTACAGCAGAATGGTTTTATGCATATTTCATTTGCATATCATTAAATCGCTAAGGCATACGAGCAAATGGCAGCGGAGAGCGAGGGACTGGAAACAGAAAAGCATAAAATATAGAGAAAAAAAGCGACTCATTATGCGATGACAATCTTCAAAGCTGTGTGCCTCGTTTCTGGCAACCTGCCAATTCGTTTAATTCAACATTAATTAAAAAAGTCAGTGTGCTCAACCTTTCCGACACGGATTAATTGAGCACCTTGCAATCTGTGCAAGGACCCATCTCACATACAGTGAATGTCTGTTCACGTAGAACTAATGGATGTTTGTGGAATTGTGAATGGAACAGAAATTAGATTATTATTGCGATTTCTGACTTTGAGGTATTTGCATGTGGCCACCTAAATTATGAATACAGAAACATGTCCGAATGAACAATTCATTGTTAATTTTTTTTTAAGAGTTCATGTATATGTTTAAAATATTATACAATGTGGGCAGAGCACTGCAGGTGATTGTTGGCAGCAGGTGTGAGCCAGGCTGGGTACAGGCTAAACGACTGAGGACTTAAAACCTTCTTACTTGTAACTTGGGAATTACTGAGACTCTTCTGTTCTGTGTCTTTTCAAATGATCTACCCACACAAGACAACAAAAACTGCTTCAAGTTATTCCTCACATAAACACACCCCAAAATAAATGCCACAACCAAACCCAAACTTGATTCTCACTTTAGAACCAGGCCCATTATATCTGGATTAATTAGTGATAAATTAATCCCCTTTATACACACACACACACACACACACACACACACAGTACATACTGTGAGATTTCAACATTTTATAAACTTGGAATAACTGATAAGAGATGTACCATATAGGAAGATGCCATTATTGAAATTAAACGCAATGGGACCAATAATAGTACTTTCCAACTAGTTAATTCTGCCTCCTCTTAAATAAATCTAATTTCAGGAATTTGAAAATGTAACAGTTTGAAGAAGACTGCAAAAAGCCTCTTTCTTAAATCTTCCAAAAGAATCACTTCCTGAAGAAGATTTAGATTACTGTGACTTTCAAACAAAAAGATAAAAAATAAAGAATGGAGTCTAATTCAAAATTCACTTTTTAATTGAATGAAATCAGCTCACATACAAAAAAAATACCCTGGTAAGGTACAACATTAACAGCATGGAAAACAATTCTGTGGTAAAATTTTACTCCACAGAGAGCTGTGTATCTAATTGCGGCTCCCGTTTCCAGACATCCTTGCTTAATTCTTCCCCTATGCAAGGCAAATCCCCCCCCAAGCCAGAATATTCAAATGAAGTGAGCTTCACGCCTCACACAATTAGCCATGTTTAGTAATTTGAGAAATGATTGCCGCAGGTGCGAAGAGGAGGGGCAGCACAGACGGGGGGGAACAGGCTGGCAGGGGAAACCCAGTGAAGTGGGTGGGTACGAGCCTGGCGCTCTGTAACCATGGCACATGCAGATGTCGCTGTAGTTCTTCCAAAAGCTTCTACCGAACAAGCGGGGGGAGGTAACGAGGAACTCGTTTGGCATCACACACCTCCACCATGCGTTTCTAAGGAGGAGTGTTAGTGTGCAAGACTGGCGGAGTGTGGGAAAAGAGGCTGGCAGCCAGGGCCAGAGGAGCTGACGTGGGTGAGACCAGGGTGAGGGGAGATCCTGCCCTGCATGAGAGAATGTGGACGCAAATAGCGATAGTGAAGCCTTAGGAAGGTTCAGCAACACCAATGAGGTGTGTCTGTATTTCTGAGCCTGTCATAAGATGTAGACATTATGCAGAGTGCTGATATTAATATGCATGCGGGCCCTCTTTATTATGCAGCTCAGCGTGAGGTAATATTGCCGGGCTGTTCTGCCATGCTTTGGTTACTGTCTGAGAATGTTATCTCTCGCTGAACAAACACAGCCCTTATTTCTTCATGCTCCCATGAAAATGTTTAATTATCAATGATATCTGCTGAGGTCAATTTGAAAAGGAAACACAGAATCTCAGGTGACAATCTCTACCACTGACAGGGAGAAAACTGACGATGGGAAATACATCAGTAGGATTATATGGTCCATATGTTATCAATGGCATGACATTTAGCCAAAGCATCATCAGAGCATATATTCAGTGAGCAGACATATTTTCTATTTGTGCAACATTCACACTTTCACACTTTATGGTAATACCCATCAATATACTTTCTGTATCTATTTGTTCTACAACCTAACTAAAGTTAATTACTGTAATACAGGAAATTCAAACCAACAAACGAAACATAACTTTATGGTTGTGATTCAAGGACATTTATTATCGTTATACAACACAGGGTTGTACAACAAAGTAAGAGTTGTACTCCCTTCATACTACATACTAATAAATAAAAATATTCTAGATGTTTTTGAATAATTATGTATAGAATTACTGTCACCAAAACTCATCCTGATAGTTGAAACTCGAGGCTCTTCACTAGATTTCAAAATAAGGTTGAGTCTGTAAAAATAGAAACACTACTCAGTCTGTCGGTGTTTAAGTGGTTACATTAAATTTGTTCCATACAGTCAGGAGCATTGGGTTTTAGATTAGTTATCAAAAGGAGATCACATAGAATAGCCTAAATGTGGGTGATTTGGTTTAAGAGATAGTTTGGATACAGTATTGGGGAATTTTACAGTTTCTCCTACTTTTCCAGAGCCAGAAAGTAATTAATGCCTTTGGGAAGATCCTTTTTTATGTATTTGGTGTAGTCTGAAGTTAAGTAAAACATCAATATTAGTCTATCTTGGCACAACTGTTGAGTGTCTAAGGGATCAAATAACATAATCATAAACAGAGATCCATTAAGTTTTGTCTGTGGGCTGGTCCATAGTCTCAGACTTTGCAAACCCCTGCCCCACAAGCTTGGAATGGGCAGATGAAACGAGGTGTTTGCAATCTGTAAGCTCATTGATAGATGCCAATAGATCCTACACACTGGCCCTTTAAAAATATGACTAACAGAACAAATTATTGGTCCCAAGAATTAATTCACAAATATTGTCCAGCAAAAAGTATCAGCACATGTCTCCTTAAACAGTACAGTCAGGCTACAAGATAGTTCCCACAGATTTTTTCTACTTCGCCTCATTTCTTGCACTAATAAGTCAACTGTATACCACACTGGGTCAGCGTAACCTCACCTCAGCATTTGCACAGCCATGCACCTCACCTTTTGGCTCATCACACACTGATGGAGTTGACAGGAATTAACCCCTCCTGTAGTGAAATCCATGCACCTATGTGTATGCCTCAACCAAGTAAATCGCACACATGTGAATAATCACATACACATATACAGACTCACACTGAGCATGCGGGACCGAACATTTAGTGACTAGCTGCGAAGCAGCACTATCTCTTTAACCACTGTCTTGTCTGGGGTCTGCAGATTAATTGGTTCCTGGTAATTCTATCAGATTAGTATTAATACGCTGTCACAGAGGCAATCGAGGTGACCCCGCTGTCTCTAGCTGGCTCTCCATAAACTTGTGTGAAGGTCAACTGTCAATCAACCTACACAATATGATAATCAGTCTTTAAAGTCAGCATGAGGATGCCATTAACACCAGCAGTAATGGCTGATGAAAGAACTGTCATAACGGCAAGCCTCCAGGGATGAATGCTTATGGATTGGCTGGGAGCAGAGGGAAAGAGGAGGAGGAGGAGGAAGTTCAGCCATAGAGTGGATGTGCAATCTGTGAAATCCTGAGACTGTGGTACTGCACATTAGCAATACCTTTAAGGGACAGCTCACCCCAAAATCCAAAATACAAGTTTTTCCTTTTACCTGTAGTGCTATTCATCTATCTAGGTTTTTTTGGTGTGAGCTGCCAAGTCTGTGGTAGCTGTGGAAAGGTCTGTGGATTATCTTGATTAACAAGGCCATGATTTCTGGAAAGAGAAAGAGGTGTTGAATTTTTCAAATATATATTTTTTGGCACTTTGGGCACATCAACTAGGGTGCTCTCTAGTTCCATTATTTTCAAGAGAAGGTAGGCACTTCTATGGCTGATATCTCCAACAATCTAGAGGGATACATATCAGTGCAGGGGATAGGAAAAATATGTACTTTTGATTTTGGGGTTAGCTGTCCCTTTAAGCCAAGAACACTATATAACTCATGAGGGAATCTTTTGTATCCCCATTTTTAAGTCTTTTCTAATGTCACAGTTCAATGTGAAAGCTGCAGAGCCTTCTTGTTTTCAGTGAAACTACAAACGTGAAATGACCTTGCACTTGAAGGACATGTCCAGTAGGAAGTTGACTCTGAACTCACTCCTCTTAACAGAGTGGTCCTTAAAGCACACTATGGCTGTCAGAGAGATAAAGATGTAGCATAACAGTGCGACTATTCTGCCTGGTCTGTGGAGAAGCTGCTGCCAGTGTGCCTGCTTCAGTGAGGACAGACTTGACTGCCCATGAGAAACTCACTGTATACTGAGTAGAGTAGGCCATCCTAGGGGATATAGTCACTAAATGCCCCTCCTGAGTCCTGCATGCTCAGTGAGATTCTGTATGTGTGTATGCGACTGTTGGCATGTGTAGGATTTACTATGTGTGCAACAGAAAGAGACAAAAGATATGAGAGGCCTGCCATGCACCTTGTCCAGGTCAGAGCTTGACAAAGGAGAGTGGGAGAGGAAGTGAGGGGGAGGGAGGACAAGACGGAGAGGGAGGAGAGGAGAGTGAAAGAGAGTGCAGAAGATGAGACAGTGTGAAAGAAATGGTGTCTGTGCTGTGTCCCACAGGGCCTGAACTGGGCGGCTGGCAAGGGAGCCATTACATGCGTGTCTCTGACAGCTCACTCTCTCATTACGCCAGCAGACAGTTAACACCACAACTCTTACACCCCAGCTTTGTAATGCACACTATATCATCACCCACCACACACACTTTAATAGTTACAGTGGCTACTTTGATATACTGTATGTTAAAGGAGCAACTTATAAAGCGTGCTTCTTTACATTTGAGCTCTGCGGTGCCAATTCACGCCAGGACCACAGTTAAAGTCTTTGGCTTGGTAAATTTTTCTAAGAAAAACTCTTGTGGGAACCCTGAGTGGAGCTAATTAGAGTTTATATGTGGTAGGGATGTTGTAATATACGGGTACTGACGATAATGTGACATTTAAAAAAATCAAATATTGATATAATGTTATAATAATGACAATATTGTGTCAATTCTGTGCCTCTTAATACATACTGTATGCTCTCTCCTCCCCAATGCCACCAATGGACATATTTTCACCATCCATTAAGTTTAGGTGATCTTTTTCTACACTTTTGTATATTTTTAATTTATTTACCCCCTCAAAAAAGGAGTCAAAACACACAATAAACAAAGTTAAAAGTAAATTTGACAAATAACATTTTTTCCTTCAAGTTTTCTATAGATATCAAGATAATATTGTCATCATGAATTCTTTTAGACATGATATATGATAATATCACTGCATTAATGACATGATATGGATTATAGCAATTGTATTTTTACACTATGCATCATATACACATTTTCCCTAAAATAAAATAATGTAAATTTTAAAATCGTGCACAAATATACTTAGAATATGATGCATCACCGTAGATTAAACTAGCTAAAAGTACATGAAGTAAAATCAAATATCACTAAGCTTTATTTTTGGCCAAATACCTCAACATTGCTGCAATATTGTAGGGATGACTACTGTTGCTTTAACAAGATATTAGCACAATGAGACTTTTGATAAATAATCATCAGCAATGTGGTTATAACATTAGAAATGGAGTTAAGACATATAATAGAACAACTAAATCAGTCTGGTTAGTTCATAAAATCACATCACTTTACTGTATTACAGCCTTTAAAACCAGGAAAAGACCACACTTATGCCATATTATATTATATTATACACAATATCTTATCAATATGTTTCCTAGCCTTAGTGCTTAGCCTTAAAAAATGCAATGTGGATAAACACATACAGTTATTATTAATTTTTTTGCAAAACAATAATGTAACTGTATCAAACTGGACGATCTGCAGCATCTTTAAATAAATTCAATTTGGGGTATCTGTTTGCTGAACAGCTGTTGCATAATGTGCTGCAAGTATTTGTTGACAAACAAGCCAGAGGCAGGAGTTTGGAAGAAGATACAGCAGGAAAACCAAATCACAGAGCTCGAATGACAGATGTAAAAAAAAAAAAAACACTATTAGTCATATGACACTGTTTACCGGATGCAGGTACAGTGAATGAGACGACATATGAACATTTTTACAAAGCCAAATGTTGCACTTTGTTTTGGTCATTAAATCTTACCATAAAACCTTTTTGAATACACATACATACTTGGTAAAGTTTATTTAGTTTGGAGTAAATTGCTCATAGGAGTCCACCTCCCTTCTCCAGTAGTTTTCATCACCTCATCATTAGTGGCCTCTCCCTCCATCTTTCCTACCTCTTTAACCTCAGTTTTCTTATATCAATTAATCTGACTGTAACAGAATATGTTAATTTTACTTGGCTCAACCCCTTTACTCTGCTTTGATAGCATCATCCCAATGCATGATGGCTGCCAAGATGATCTCCCAAAGCGCAGTATGTTGGATGGACAGTCACAGCGCTACCTGGGACGGGAGGTTCCCTGTCACATGTGCCATACTGATCTAATAATACTAAGTCCTGCAGAAACACTATGAGTCCTTGCCACTGAGAATCTCTAGAAATTATATGTTACTCACAATTTACAGTACTGTCAGGAGACAACCTGTCTGGTGGAAATCTCCCCTGTCCCACCCACTTAAAAGGAGCTGAGGCTGTGAATGTGATGAGAAAAAGGCAAGGAGCACTCATAAGAATAGAGCTAGGCAAGCACACAGGAACATGACCTCTGCTGGCTGTGAAAAAATTCTGCTGCCTCAACATTTTACTGCTAAAGGGCAATGACAGACTTAATTGGACTGAAAAAGACATTTCTTCAAGACTTTTTGGCAAATCCTCCCGCTAGGGTTATGAGAGCTGCTCAAACGCCAGAGCCAACTTTGTATTTGTGAAGCAAGAGGACATGCATCCGTAGCTCAAAGTGCTGTAGGTATTAGTCAACTCATTGATACAAATTCATGGTATAAATACAGCATACAATTTCTGCATGGAGTTGCCCGATGGGCAGGGCAAACATGGTCCTCATTTAACGTCACCCTTATTCCTGTAAAAGCAACATATGGGGTCACATCTTAAGTTAGCTTATGTTAGCAAAACAGCAGCTAACTAGCTAGATAATGATTGATGTAGATTAAGTAGCTATTTAAAGCAGAGCGCGAAAAGGGACGGGACTTTGGAAGGGTCTATTGTGGTCATATTCAAGCTAGCCGTAACAATGCAATGAGACATCCCCCGAAAAAATTACTATTTAAAATCCGCTGCCTGTTGTGTGCACTGATTGCCTGGTTCTACTTAAGCAGTCATTTCTTCTTACTATTATTTCATATTATTAATTATTATTATTATCATTATTATTATGTCAACAGATGAACTGTCATTCTTTTTGTTAGCAAGTTGGAAGAATGACTGCAAAGATGTTTCTGTTGCAGGGTTTCCTCTTTACGCTCTTAGCATTTCCTTCTTTTTAAAACAACAGGAGCAGCTCAGTCGGAAACAAAAATAATTCTTGGAAAGCTGACCAGCAGCATCTGTTGGTTAAAATGTGAATGCACTACAGAGAGGCACACATTATGCAGTCATATTTCCACATTTCCACTCAGCTTTAAGCATCAACTTAATATACAGCTTTTATAAATGCTCAATTTCCCAATTCCAGCCATGATTATTTTATTACAAAGACTATAGGGCACTACTTAATGCTGCCTTCAGTTTGTCACTGGCCCAGGCCAAGCCCCTAGCCATCGGCCTGTGTCATAAGATACTTGCCACTGGGCCTAACAACTTTGCTGGGGAAAGCCTTGTGTTGTATCTTAACAATGCATAACATCTAAAGTTTGTTCTGTCCATGAAACTCACTAGACCTGGTCAGTGGAGTGCGACTTCAATGCCCACTCCTTACCCATGTCCAGTCTTATATAAGGCTGCAAAGAGAGGACGGATGGAACAGAAATACTGTAGATGGAAGCCTTGTTTCAAAATGATTGACACAAAAGGCTTGTAATAAGGACCTTGAGACCCATTTTCATTTTTATTCCCACAAGCCAAAAACATTAAGCAGTGTTTTCAGTGCAAATCTGGGGAATTACCTCAATCATGGCCAGAACAAAAGGAGGAAATGTGCCTTTTAGAGCTAACAGCCTTTAATGCCTTTTACTTCTTAGAACTTTTTATAGATTTGCCTTCTTCTTGTGAGTCGACTCTGAGGAAAAGGTTCATTAAGATGAAATGCCTATTTCTCCTTATATTTCTCAACGTGGTGCACAGGAATATTAGCCAATCTCCGCAGAAATACAAAGCAAGACTTCCCACGGCCAAAGCTCTTTGGTAACGTTGGGTTTGTTAGAGCACTATGCACTTGCCTGCCTACCATCACACTAGTCACATTGAAGAGGAGGTGCAGGATCAGAGAGGAAAAAAGGCAGAGGAATATGGGTACAAGAGGGAGAGTGATGATAGGATGATAGGCATAGATAAGATTGGGGTAGGACAAAGTAAAACTAAAAGGTTGGGAGGAGGTGAGACGGGACTGTAAATACATTAAGCACAGGAAAGCTTCATGACACTTTGCAAAAGATATATGTTGGTTAAATGCTGCCTACATGGTTATTGGTGTCAGATTCAAAAATCTTTTGTACAATGAGGAACAAAGAGTTTAACTTAAGTATGTACTTGGATAAAAAACATGAGACATCAACAGGGTCAATTACTGTAAGATAAGAATAAAGGCATGTTGAATGCGTCAAGAAAAGAAATTTACTCTCAATTTATTACCCTTTATACTTAGAGAAGTAATCCTACTTAATATAACTACATTTAAAAATAATATGCTAAACCATGGGCATCAAACTTACAGCCCCTGGGCCACAAACAGCCCACCAAAGGGTCCAATCCAGCACACTGGATGACTTTGCAAAGAGTAAAAACTTGCAGAACAGTCATAAATTCCAAAACAGAACACATTTCTCTGAAGAAAACAATGAATAGTTATTGTGGTCACATTAAAAAGATATTGAACATTGTGCACAATATTGTCAATCAGCAGCTTCACTACAAAAGAATCTGTTTCAATCTCCTTCCTAGTGACCGGCTAATATGGGATTTTGAGACCTATTCCGATGCAGATTATAGAGGGAAAAAATTCACAGATTAACAACATGGTGTCAAATATAGTGAATTTGACTGTGCACCAATATGACTATGCAAGAAATAACTATATTAAATTATACTGCATACTGTATTTAACATGTTAAATAATTAGTAGAGAGGAAAACTTAGAAAACAAATAATTAAAATAATAGCTATTATACCATTTGTTTGGTACATGGGTGGTTCATTAATTGTGAACATTTTCAGAATGTATCATCAAGCAAAAAACTGGAAGGTGTTATTATTCATATGTTATTATGCAATGGTTTTACGGTTCCAAAACATATTTTGTAATCGATTTGATGTGAGGGAAACCCCAGCAGCAGAAACTACATATTAGTGTCAGTGGCATAATACATTAGTGGACAACTGCACGGGTGGACTTGAGTATGAAGAAAACACAAACACTGTGTCAAGGGCAGTAGAGAAGAACATTACAAATAGTGGCACCTAAGAGTGATGTGGACTGGGACACCACAGAGACATATGTGCCAGGATCTACTGTAATTGAAGTTGTGGTGAGGAAGAATGAGAGAAATTAACAAGACAAACATCCAGAGGACAGAGACAAGAGAATGAGATAAGAAAGAGTAAACAGATATATCTAAACACCCTTGAAATAAACTAGCTATCTTCTAGGTGGGGACAAACAACTCTGATGTACAGCAGTGACAGAAAACACTGATGTCCCTGGAGGCAAAAAAAACTGTGGTTGCTTTGAACAAATCTATAACTGTGACACTATGGATATACTTGGATGATATGTTGAATTAAACAGAATGAGTCATAACTCATGGAAGAGTAAAGTAAGGTAATGTAATGTAGCCCAAAACAATTGCATCTTGGTCAGTTGTTAAGGCCCTCTGCAGAGCTGGATGCACACACATAATTGCTACAAACCAGGCCTGAGAGGGAGAGGAAGTAAAGTAGCTTAAAGTGAACAAAAATAATATTATGGAATTCTGGCACAGAATACTGTCTTCTTTGTAAATAAAATTGGTCAGGGAATCTGCATCACAGAATTCAAACAACATTTCAGCAGATTTTATGCAGATTGTAAATGAATGAGATGCTGCTTGTAAAACTCGGAATGTTAATCAAGCACGTTACCATTTATTTATTTACCTATTAATGTATTTATTTATATGCTGAAGTTGTTGGGAGATGAATGAATAATGGTTAGACTGATGGTTTCACAAATTAACTTTAGCTCTCTTTGCTCCACACTGTACCTTGTATTTTAGAGGCCATGTGTTCTACATTTTATTCTGGTTGCATTTTCCAATAAATGGTCACATAAATGGTGGTCCAATAAATGGTGGTGATAGCAAAAAAATTAATAATTTTTTTTCAGTCCTGCTTGAGATCATTTTAGGCTGTTTAAATGTATTGTATGCTTATTTTGCTCAAAAACAATCATTGTTATCTTGAATGAATATTGTTTATCACATTATAAGCACAAAGACAAACAAAAACTGTAAACTGTAAAAAATAATAAATAAATATTTTTTAAAAAAGATTCCGTTTGGGCCGGTACATTACAGTGCCTTCTTAAACATCCCAAATGACATTCTAAAAACAATTTACAACAGCAACAGAACTGCCTTCAATTTGGAGCGTATTTACAGTGTTTAAAGTAAACATCTTAAACAATCCACTTATGTGGTATCACTTACTTTGTAGGTGGACATATTTTGTCGAGTTGTGATATATGACAATATTTGTATTATTATAGATGATGATGAAAGGTGAAAATAAATTGTGTTTTTTGATAAAGGAACATGCAAACATGTTTCTTTGTTGTCAGTTAGCTTACAGTGTTCTCACAATTGAAAAGCACCTGAACAACAAGCATAATATATTATGCCTGCAATATGTCTATTTGTCCAACAGTCAATAAGCTCTTTTAATATTTTGTTCTCAAAAGCTGCAGACGTCCATTATGGCAGCAAAACAGCATGTAGTATTACATCAGGCGTAGCCCCAACAAGGTTTTCAAGTTACCAAAATAAATATAATATGTATTGTTTCTCAATTAATAGATCTAATCATACAGTAAATGATTAAAAATGGGTGTTATCTTTACACATCAATATGCTTTTCTCAAAGAGGACATGCTGACTTGCCAAACAGAGGTGTTGTTACCAACATTACTAATGGCTTCATTTCATTTTATTCAGTTGTGCCAGTTTCAGGGCCCCATTATTGTGCACTGGAAGAGGTTAATGGCACATCTAAATGTAAATAAAACATTTTTGTAAGACAAATTTGGCCACATCCACAGTGGAAAAGGTCGCCTTACATAGTAATTTATTGGAGATGATTATGCTCACATCTCATGTATATTTACTCATGAACAGGCAGAAATCAACTTGGAACAAAGGACATGATCCGATATTGGTCAAAATCACTGAATTGGATATCAGGGGGAGAAAAAAAAAAAAAGCATAATCCAATACGATCCATTAGCCTGAACGATCACGTAAATACTTAACTAAAATTTGAGAGACACGCTTCAAACAGAGATGTGTCACAAGATGAGCAGCATGTGTCATGTTAACAGTAACTATGATGTGAGCGAGACCTGTCAGCAGCACAGTCACCATGTCAGCTGTGGAAAGTTATTTTAAGTTCAAGAACGAAAAAAGGCATAACTGCCAGGTGTAACTGATGCAATTTATTTCAATTTCATTTTGAATGTTTGAATGGTGCTGGTCAATTAAAAATGCTGCTAAAAGTTCTGTGTCTGAAAACATTTAAATAAAAATAGAAGTCTGTCATAACTAAGTCATGTTGTGGGCTATGCATTTCTTCATTAAGAAATTTGTTTCACAGCTTGAGCATGATGTTTTTTCAGATGATTAAGCACATCCATATAAATGTATTAAACAGCTTAGTTATTTAAGAAAGTGAAAAAAGATGGCATCAGACTGGTATGGGCAGATACTTGAGGTTGCCATATTGGACACAAGTGTTATCTAGCAATCTCTAGCTGGAACAAGCAATTTAGGACAAGTTTGTGCTTGTAAGAGGGTTTGCTGGATCTTAGAACATTGTATGAGCAAAACAAAAAAATATGAGTTCCAGTTTGAAAATATGAAAATGTTCTTTCATGATATCCAGTGTTTTAGAAAATCTGAAGGTCAACTTCATGCAATATACAAATCACAGAAATAGCAGGTCCCTAATGGGCAATTAAAATGTACTTACTGCTTTATCTTTACCCACGTGTGCACAACATAAACAAATAATCACAAAAAACACATACTTGATTACAAATTGAGTCTAAATCAATGTCTGGTGAGAAAGTACCACCAACAGCTCCTTGCAGGATGCTTTTACAGGCGGGAGCTCGATGATTTGTTAAAAGCACATAAGACCCATTATCACATGGCACATTACATCATTCAATAGTGGCCCCACTGCAAATATTAAAGCAAAACAAGGGCCTTTGATACAGAACTCTTCTTTATACCCTCCCTACAAGGCCCAGGACTAAATTGGATTTTCCCAGCACTGTTTCGTAATTTGAAACATCCATCATTTATTATTAAAGAAAAGAAATAAAGGGAAGAAAGGGAAGTACTGCCTTTGGCAGCATCAGGAAGACCTCAGCTAAACCACCACCCACAAATTTGTTCTTTTCCACACCCTTTCAAAGTAGGCAACTTTTCATACTCTTGCAAAGCATGTCAATGTGATGGGAAGCCTGCTTTCTTTTGTTCTCCTCTCTACCAAAAATATAGAAGTCAGTTATTATGCCTTTTAAATGCTTTAAATTATACATTTAGGGTTTCTGTTACTTTGACGTTGAATGTCAGATTGCCATAGTCATGTTTGACATCAGTGTTGATGTCATGTCCCCAAGAATTTCATTTTAATTTGAAAGGAGGAAGGAAGGAAGTGACTGTATGCACTAACAGGAATATTCAATTCATTCAAGTCTGTTGAACAATCTAGCAACTTTTATTTTTTAACAGTTTTGTCATGTTTTGAGCATATTCTGAATGAAAAGTCTCCAGCAATCAGACCTCTGAGAAAAATAGTTTGTGGACTGAGAGTACTCTTTATTCCATTACTTTATATACCTCAATCAAAAAGCCAGCATCTATATATAAAGGGCATTTCATCCTTGCTTGGAAGTTTGTGTACCGTTTCTGCAAGGAACCTGCCTTTGTCCAAACTTGTTAGGTTTAAATGATAAGTTAGTATAAAAAAGTAGGAATGATTTATATGGTAATGGATGCTGAGACAGCAATGTGTATGCATCTACATGATGGATATGTCATGTCAGACAGGACAAGGAGACGGACACGCTATTTTCAATGGCCCCCACAGAAACAGAAGGTGGTGGTGCATCTCTCAAAGACACCCAGGAAATCCTTCTTAATAAAAGCTCCTCCATGTCCTTTTATAATCCTGCTCTGTATTATCAGTGTGTTGCAGCTAAGTGTTGCAATTAGACCGGCCTTTTTCATGCAAATCAATTTGACAGCACAACAATCAGTTAGTTATGCTAGCTCCTGCTCTCTCATTCTCCCCTCTCTGCTCCTTCGCTCCCTTGCCCTCTCCCTCCCTTCTACCTCATTTTCTCTGGCATTTGCAGAGGTTGCTACATTTGCATTATTTATCATATAAGGTTAGAATATGCACCACTCAAGGCAAGAGAATATGGTTATTAGCACAGTATTACAAATGTTAAATACAAAATGCAGTCATTTGCCTTACTCATGCTCCGATGCATCCCCAAAATATAACAGGATCGTGCTGCACTTTAGCTTCTCAAATCAAGCATGGCATGATGGAGGAGGGACCTGTCCATGGCTCATGTTAAAAATACACATGCGAAGTGAGTAAACAGGTCCAACTCAGAGAGTTTTCTTAGTTTACATATTGCATCCCCTCCTTCTGTGTGGCAAGTCCTGATACCAGGCATCCAGGTATCAATTTACTAAAAACATGCAGGCAGCACCCATACAGCGCTTGACAGGTGGCACTATAGTATCGAGCCTTGACAGGATTTCAGCCTAACAACACTCAAACACAAACACACACCTACAATGCATGACTGCCTATCATACATGTACATGTTAAAGACAGCTCCAGCAGTAGGTCCCTCATATATTATGATGCATGTGCTGTTGGAAGGTTGGTCATTGAGAATATTAATAGATACCATTTGTTCATAGGAGGAGTCCCATCAAAGGCCTGCATGGACTTGTGCTAGTATGATGGATAGATGTGGCTTTATTACCATTAAAAAGTCATTTACAAGACAAATAGGGACAAGCTTTTTGAGTTATGGTTACTTTATAACACACTGGACCTGAAGACAAAATTACAAACAAGCTGTTAGTTTAACCACAGATTTCCTCCAACACCAGATTGTTTGCATAGTCAATAGTGCAAGTGAACTGAAAAAAGGGTGGTGGACACAGTGAGTATGTAGAAGTCAATACGGCCAAAGCTCTGTTCCACATACACAATATATTTATGGATGGAGAGAGTGTGTTTCACGTATGACCAGAGGGCCTTTTAGTCTCGCAGTGGTGGTGTCTCATTAACGTGCCAGCCTACTATAAAAACGATCTAAATTCATCTCTTCATCAAAGTCCTTAGTTAAGTACAGAGGCAAGATGGGGAGACAGCCAGGCAAAATCAGAAGGAAATAACTGCATGTGATCTTTTTTCTAAGGGTCAAATAAATTAAATCTGACAGAAAAAATATCGAGGGAGAATTTAAAAGAGATAAAAAAAAAAGAGCTGTGGGTGAGATGAGAGAGAGAGAGAGAGTGTGTGTGTGTGTGTGTGTGTGTGTGTGTGTGTGTGTGTGTGTGTGTGAGAGAGAGAGAGAGAGTGAGAGAGTGAGAGAGAGAGAGAGAGGAAGGGGAACATAGAAGAAGTGCTGCAGGATGGTCTGTGTGCCTTTAAACTGAAGTCTCAATCTCACGTAGTTTTGTTCCTTAAAAGGAAATCAGAGGGCTTAGCTGAGGCATTGCCTTGAAAGTCATGAATAAACATCAGATTGCCTTTCTGTGCATACATCATACATCACAAGATGACACTACCTAATGGAGGAGGATTCCTCGCCCTCCGACACATGAAAAGGCAGTGAAATTACCCACCAAACCATGCAGCCGCATGGTTCTAAAATGGACCACTGAGGGAGAGAAAGGGAGGGGCTAAAGGGGAGAAAGGAGGAGTACTGAAAAAAGGAATCTCTTAGTAAAATGGATCCCTGTGATAACCACATTGTCTCCATGTTGGCGAGTCTATGTTCAATACAGAAAAAAATGAAATACACAATAAGAATTTGGTTCTTTTTGCATGTCTCCAGGTGCTATTTCTCAAATTTTGTACTCCCTTTGCAATAAATGAGACCCCTCCAATAATTTCTGCAGGTGTTGATTCACACACACAACACCACATCAAGTATTTCATTTCATTTCAGACCAGACATTTAACAAAGTGAAGATGTTATTATTCCAGTTTCTTTAAGAAATAAATTGCATTTATCAGCGTGTCTCCACTCAAAGGGTGAATTTGTTATGATGGCCAGTGAACTGACTGCAGAAAAATGTCATCTGCTCACCAGCACACAGGGCCCACTGATAAGACCAGCTGCCTTGGTCACACTGTGTCACATCCCAGAATGGACATGCAACCAAGGTGCTGCACCTGGTGAGGAGGGCAGAAACGGACAGATGCACAATCAGTAGAAAGAAAAGATGCAAAAAGGAACGGGGGGCAAGTGAAAAGCGACATGAAAAGGAGAAAGTGGAATACTCACAGACAGTACAGGACAGTTAGATGCACTGTTGCTGTGTAACAGGGAAGCTATAAGAAATCCCAGTTAGAGAAAACTGCGTTAACCATGAGTCTACTGTTAAAGGGACAGTTCACCCCAAAAGCACATATTATATCTCAAAACTCACACCAAAATAATCTAGATAAATGAATAGCACTACAGGTTTAAAAAAAAAAAAAAAGTAGAATTAGGGCTGCACGATACGGAAAAAAATAAATCACAGTGATTATTTTGACAGATATTGAAATATGATTCACAAGAAGAAATTATCATTTTTTGTCTCACTGTTTTCTTTTTCATTGATTATTAAAATCATGCTGATTTGTTGGAGTCTGTACCAAACAAACATCATTACTTACATCTGTAAAACAAGATCTGTAGGCCAGGTCATCTCTACAGCACTAAAGTACTTCATTATAATGCTGCTTTGTTACACACTTTTTTCCTTTATCAAAAAAATGCACCTTCTGCGATTTATATATTGCAGTTGGCCAGATTGTGATTTTGATGAATTGGGTGGCCATAGTTAAAGTTTATTTTCAAGCAGACCTAGATTCTAAAATCTTCCAAAAATGGCATTCCTAAAGAGCAAACTCGTGTCA
The DNA here is from genome assembly GCF_056507025.1 of Lutjanus erythropterus. Taxonomy (NCBI): domain Eukaryota; kingdom Metazoa; phylum Chordata; class Actinopteri; order Lutjaniformes; family Lutjanidae; genus Lutjanus; species Lutjanus erythropterus. Next base: position 23,415,331 of record NC_139317.1, read on the forward strand.
TTAACGAACCAAAATGTAAAACAAAATGCAATGAATAAACCTAAAAATAATTTCTTAATATAACAAAAGACCCCTGAAGGAAAAGTCTGATAAAAATTCAGTCGAAAAACACTTGTGGTAAAATGTCCATGAATAATTTGTGGTTGGGATATGGAGAACAGACTATCATTTTGAGCTCACGCATGTCCTCCATTTCCTATCTGCAAGCGTGGGTGCATCATCTGCAGAGAGCCTAAGGCAACTAGGCGCAGGACATTTCCACAGAGGATCACTTGGAAAATATCCATCAGAGGGAGATACTAATTAGTGCGAGTCTGTGTATGCATGTGTGTATGTGTACGTATGTGCATGCCTGTGCACGTGTGTGTCGGGGCAGAGGGATGTACACCTAGCCAGGCGTGAGAGCAGTGTTGTGCAGCCGAGTGCAGTAATTTCTTTGATCATTTTTAATGGCCATTCTTTCATGTGAGGCTGCAGCTCGCACACAGCTCCCTGCAGGTGTCATCTCATTCCTTCAGTTGTGGGATTAGTATGCGGCAGGCAATAAAAAGCCAGGCCATTACACTGTGCAGCACACATACATAATCTCAACACAGTGGGATCATTACCCTTTCAAAGGATGATATCAGCTCACAGTCTGCAGAGAGACACAAAGACAGCGATAGAAGCCGAGCAAAAGAGGAAAAGGAACCAAAAGGAGACAGAAATAAAGAGACAGCAAACCACAGTTGCAGTGTGGGATGGTGGGGGTTAGAGAAAGAGCTATCAATCAGCATTGCAAATAATGGCAGACAGACAGGCAGGCAGAGGATGATGGTTCAGTCCCTTTCGAGGGCTGGCATGATATGGATACACTGGTACCTGTTGTAGTCTGAAATAAAGTAAAAACATTCTCACCTCCATCTTTCTGCAGTCCTCAGATAAATTATTTAGCCATTTCAGCATTTCCTTATTCTCTAACTTGCAATATGGTTGAAAAAATCTCATGTATTCTGACACTACGACAAATAAAAGACCGGACAGGTGCCACACCAAACCTTAAAGCAAAAACTGAATGTTAAGGTTCTAAAACAGTCCATCATAGAGAACGAAAACCAGCCTGCTCAGTGCTAAAAGTCAGCAAGCTGGGCACTAGAGTGCTACTCTGGCTGTGGCAGAACTTCTATCAGATAATCTCTACAGCCCCACACATGCTGTACACCAAACACCAGTTTCCACCAGTAACTAAAAAGTCCTCCACAAGAGCAAAGAGTGCTCCCACCATGCAATTCACAACCTCCTGCACTAGTGTAAGCCAAGCAGACAGGTAAAAGGTCTGTAACAGCAACTAAAAAGCCACTTTCATGATATGTGAATCTGTACAAACCAGCATGTTGTTTCATTATTAATAGTTCTCAGGAGGCTCTGGTAGTTGAGAGACTGCATCTCTCATGTCGGTCTGCTGAATTTGGTGCAATTTACACACAGTTTTTATCTAATCATTGAACTCCTATAACCTGGTCCAAAAGCCTTTCATCCAAAGAAAGTGTTCATGCACAGCTGCATACTGTATATTGTGGTGTAAAGTAAAAGCTATGTGGTTGTATATCTGCTTGTTTCATCATTTTCCTTTTGATGTTAGGACGCTAAATATTACTATTCTTTTTATAACCGAGTAATCTACCACTTATATAGATGACAAAATCAAGTAATTCTATCAAAATTTTTAAAAAAACAAATACAGAGGTGTATTTTCTGTACGCACTGACTGACAACTATCTATTAGGGCTGTACCCAAGTTATAATTTCCTAAGTCAATTCTACTGATTTATTCAACTTGTTGAGGCGTGAGCCCTGGGATGCATTTTAATTTCTCAAGTGCTTATGTTTTTTTTCTTTTCTTCAACACACACCACCTACAATTGTGAAAACTATGCGATGTAAAAATATCAGTGACCCCTTCAGAAATAAAAATTGTGCATCCTAGTCATAAAATGCTAATATAATATAATGTAATTCATAAAATTATTATTATAATGCTATAAAATCCTAGCACACCATGGAAAGCCTTTTTTGTTGCCAACCGTGCTGTCAGCATCAAGTCAGTCACACTGGACTCCAGTAGAGGAAGTTGTACCAGCGTCTGGTTCAAACTTAGTTTAGTAGCCTTTGCTTCATTCAGCGCCGGCACAGAGAGCATCAGAAATTGCAGAACATGCCGCACTGCCCTCTGTTGTGCTCTCCTCCATTTCAATCATTCTTTTTGATTTCCATTGCAGTTTTGTATGCAAGTATTTTGAGACACAACTCAGTTTGTAAAAGTTTATAGCTGGCCTCTCTGTTATCCTATGTTTCTCTGTGTACAATGACGCAACTAAAAAGAAGTGCACTGACAACATAAGATTCAACTTCAAAGATTCTCAACTGATGATTTCAATCATCAGCAATTAAGCAAATTAAATTTAAGCAAATATCTATATTACTTTCCCACAAATTCTGTAAACGGTACTAAAAATAACATCATAAAAGCAACCAACATTCATTTGGCTCAAGGCTTATTAAAGTGCCACAACACATTTGCAGGTTGTTTTGGAATATGCCACTGCTCCCTACGTTTTGTTAGTGTAGCATTTTTCTGTCTGTTCCTTTGATCCAGTGGTTCTCAAAATGTGGTGCAGGCCTTACTGGTGGGGCATAGAGCCACTGCAGGTGCGGTAAATATGGAGTGAAGATAAATAAACAAGAGTCTGGTGGTGCCATTCTACCGATTTTTATTTCATTAAAATTCAACTTGGATCTTCTTTTGTAAGTTGCTTTCCTAATTATTAATCACTGATAAAAAAAATGAGGGGGTGTAAGGCATGAACTTTTACAACCTTTGAAGTGTGGCAAGCCAGAAAAAGTTTGAGGACCATTCTATCAATCTTTCCTCTTTTGCTTTTCAACTTGGAGTGACCATTGTCACTCCCTGCACAATGTAAAAATACAACACTCTGCATCTGCTATCATTCATTCAAAATTAGAATTACTCAAGTTTCTTGAGCCCTACAGAGATCACTGTTTGGTCTGACATAAGGCACTGGCACTGTGACTGAAGTGCAAACTCTCACAGTGGCAGTCCAAATGACCATAGCTTATATTCCACTGGAAATGGGAACTTTAAGGAACCACAGAAGTTAAAGTGATATTTTAGTTTGCTAGAAGATTAACGCTTCTTACGTTTTCCCATCTCTCTCTAGTGTTTACTTCACAGCAAGCCTAACTCAACACAGTAATTAGTTCACTCCAAGGAAATACTTAATATGACTCTTGAGCTTTGCATTCAGACAAAGCTGCTGAGCCTTGGTATTCTTTAGTAAGCCCATTAATCACCAAGAATCTGATAATATCAATTATTTCAGTAAACAAGGAAGTCAAGATTAAGCCTTTGCCCTTCACTCAATCCCTGCATTAAATCACCGCACAGATAGATTTAGCAGCTAATTGGAGTAAAATGGAGCTTTGTGAGGGATAATTGAGGATTTCTATACAGTGTTTTTTTGGTCTGTAAGGAAAGGTATTTAAAGAGGAATAACAGCTAATTATGGGAAATGACTTCTCATTTAGTCATACGGACAATAATATCATGTATAATAATTCGGTTTTATTGTTTTAAACTAACAATTCCTTTTTATGCATATATTTGTTTAAATGCCATTTTAAGATACAGCCTTTTATAGGACATTAACACTGTCAAAAGTGAAAAAAAACTTCTATAATTTTTATTGGGCTTTCACCAGCCTGAGCTATCTCCCTGCTACTGGCCTATTTCTGAGTGAAAGTGAATTATTTGAAGTAAAAACATCTCCAAGAGATGTCTGACAGGCCTTCTGATTCCCTGGGTGCATAAGGGAGGGCTCCCACTGGTCTGATAAAAGGCCTGGGTTCCTGCAGCAAATGATGCTTTTCTCCAGACTTATGCCTACACTGTGCTTTTAATTGGCCTCTTCTGTAGCTCTGAACCTTAATGACTTTGTTCCGGGATTAAAAGCCTCAGTGTTCATGCAAGGCCATGGTCCTAAACCTTTCCTTCGCTGCTCGGTCTTTCCTGCAACACCACTCCTTTTCTCCAGATTTCTCTTACATGCCTATTCTTTATTCATTGCATCCCTGTCTTTTTCCATTCCTCCACATTAATGTGTTACATGTAGGTTACATGAACATGTTATCGGCCAACCACCCATCCACAGTGACTTGACATCAAAGACTTTTGTGCCAAACCACTGAATCATTTATCAATTTCAGGTTAAAATAATTACATTTCTTTTTATCTTTCAGTATTGATATATTTATTTTTATTTTAATCCATTTTAGTGCTTAAACTGGACTGCTCAATTCTCCTATACTGCAAACCTCCTCCTCATCAAGATCCGATCTTGGTGGGAGATACCGATACTGATGTAATTTCACTCATCAAATATGTTAGACTGGCGTCACTAATCCACGTACCAATCCAAATTCCACTTTTAATGAATGCAATTTAAGCCCATAGCCAGTATGCTGTGGCACAAATGAATCAATTAGCAATTAAAGAGTTCTAAAAAGGTATCCAGTAGGCTTCATATTTTTCTGTCTCCCAGAATTCTATGAGTTAGACATACAGGCGGACCTTATGCTGAAATATGAACCACATAACAGCTTAACTCAATATACTCTTTGTCTGGAGAAATGCCTTGAAACACAGAAACACAACATGTAGTGTGTGTAAAGCCAACATAGCAAAGAATGGAAGTTGTTATACCAATTATCTGCAGATACACAAATTCAGGTATGGAATCAGATCAGAAATAAAAAAAGAAAAAATAATTAAAAAAAGAAGTGAATTATACAGCTTTAGTCCTCGTCATTGTTAACTCTACTTATTGGTCCTTCCACTGACACACAGCTCCTAACTTGCGGTTGAAAAAAAAAAAGATGTGGAGATGTTATGAACAACCAGAGACAAAGACCCTAACCCATCAACTGGGACAACTGTACTATTGATTGCTATTGGTTGCAATATTTGTTTATATTGGTATTTCTGTTTACATTGGGTTTTTTTGTGTTGTTTTTTTTTTTTAATGGAACATAACAGGCCGCTTTTCTTACCTTTTAGGCAGCATTTTAAGAATATTTGATCATTTCACTTAATTCAAATTTTTCTATTTGTGTTTCTTTAAACAATTAAAAATAACAGTGAAAGTTTCTTGTTTGATGGCAAGGTTGTTTAGGCAAGGTAGTACAAGTTACTTAATAGTCGTGAAAGTTCCAAACCACTAAAACTGGCTCATGTAATAACAGGGGAAAAGACTGTGTGCCTACTGTAAGTGTTAAATGTTTCGCTGTGTGTACATTTGGGATTCACTTTAAGTGAGGTCATTTCTTCAGAGAGGCTGTCGATCCTCCCTCACCCCACCACCCATCCCACCTCCCTCCCAGACCTGGCCAGTGCTGAGTGATAGACTAATCGATGTGCAGCCTAATCAGCCAGCTTAACTCTAATACCCTGGACAGGTCCACATCATTATCATATCAGCCTCCACACGTTTCGAGGTGACATGGAAGAGGCAAAAGATTAAAGACAATCTTGTAAAGAGGCAGCACAATTTTTAATGTGTTGACCAACCAAAAGAGGCATGTGGAAGCTGGCAGCAGTGAGAAGGAGCTTAACTAAAAAGAGTAACCACCACAAAAAGAGGAAACTCGGACAAAGACTTCATGTCAGGTTTAGGCTGCCACTTTCCCTGCTTGGGGAGCATCATGCAGAGGCCTGAACATTAGCATTACTGGGGTGCAACCACAGAGGCACTGGTCCCTGCAGCCAGGCCAATGTCAGCCCATTACTGGGTGTCTATTAAAGTGAAGAGTTTGTATAACTTAAGCACATATTTAAGAGAGCTCAAGGAACTTGTAGAAATTATCTATAAAATGCTTTACACAAACTGTTTACAGGCAGTAAATGACGCATAAAAGAAGAAACAGGTTTGAGGTTGATGCTGGGAGCTCGGGGCATGTGGTGGAGTCTGCACACTTAACGCAATTATCTCTACACAGACACACATACACATGCAACATGATCTGGTGTTGATTACACTTAGCAAGGGCAAGACTAGACATCCACGCTTCACAAATCCCCCAAATGATAATGAAGACAATCCCGAGACAAACACAAAACCAAATATATCATTGGTATTTTGTTTATAAATAACAATGTGTAGTCACAAATATTTGTAATGTGTCGACTTGTCTCCTGTTACTAGAATTTTAAAATCGATACGTACTAGTATAAAAAAAATTATATTTGGTGTCTTTCAATACCACAGCAAAAAGGAAATAAAAGTCCTACTCACATAAATTGAATTCCATTTCTTCTTCTTCTGTTTTTTCTTTGAATTTAACAACCTGCACATGGTGCTGGCACAGAAAAAGTCACAGAACACTTTCTGGTTTTGCTGCTGCAAGCCACGTTTCAAGCAGGACAATAAGGACTGAACTTTAGTCTTAAATGAGCATTCAGATCATTGTTTTTATAACCTGGTTTTTTCGATACCATGTTAGTATTGTATTGTTTTTAAAACACATGGTAGTGGAAAAAGTACCGATACTTTAATCCTTTTGACATTAGGCAAAAACGCAAAAATTCAGCAAGCTAATGCGTGTCATCCATTTAGCATTCTCATATTGTATGGATGTGCCTCCAAATGACTTAATTCTATGTGTGTGTGTGTGTGTGTGTGTGTGTGTGTGTGTGTGTTCTTGTCTGTTGTTTGAGCAGAGATATAATGAATGAGCAGACTGATGATGATGTTTGGATTTCATAATAAAAAAGGTCAGGTTGGGTTTTAGGAAGATTAAATTCCTCAGAGTTCCTGATTTATAACATTACGGACAGGGAACAAAGAAATTGACCTACAAAAAAAGTAATTTCTAAAACCCTTGCGTTTACAAAAATGGACAGAAAATTGTGTGTGTTATTGTATTGCAAATAAGTAAATTTCTTAAAATCCATGAGGTACTGTGGATGACTAAGAGTTTTTCTGCACAGTCAGCCCAGGGTGATCAGAGAAAACCGGTGCATCACAGATAGCTACTTGGCTGTTTTTTATTTAGATTTTTTTTGTGTGTTTCATTTCATTTGTTGTGGCACTATGCTTGAAAATTAATGTCTGTTTCTCTTAGTCAGGAGTGTAACTCGAGGCAACGGACCCCCATCATCATTAATGTTTAAGATGGCTAACAACTGTGCTGTCAACAGCTTCCAAGATAATCGACATGTCAATCAATGGCGGGTGTGAGGCCGGCTTTTAGAGGGTCCCTAAGGTGGCTGCTTAGAGCACGCTCAGTTTAACACAGTGGCAATGGGAGAGTGTAAACAGAGAAGAATATAGACTCCAGGATTGACTGGCTGATCAATGCCATTGATCATTTAGCCCACAGTGCCTCCACTTCTTTGCATGAGCTGCTCATTTCCCTCTCAGTCATCCCACTCTCAGGCTTCAAGCTCTGGATCACAACAACCTACTACTCAGTCACCAACAAACACAGCCTCCCTGCACACTAGAGGGAGACAGAGAGGAGGGCCACAACAAACATTACATCTGGTTAATGGATCCTAGCTCTATTAACAGAGTATTATGTACACACCTACACAACCCTAAAAGATATCTTTTTTGAGGGGACACTCACTGCAATGGGTGTTTCTTGCACCCCTTTCTTAGATTAATATTTTTGTGTTTTTGGAAAAAGAGCCAAAAAAAGAGCCAGTCACAGTTGGTGGAGACCAAAACAGAGCAAAAATGAGGTATATCAGCATGTGGCTTTAGCTTATTCCACTGCCCCAAAATGGTACAGAAAAAAAAATTAAATGAAAATTATAGGGGCAATGTGGGGCATGCATTCAGGGTGCATGATACACTAGTCTGGATTTTTGGTCAAACTTGCTTACGATGATTCAGTATTTCTTCTATTTATCTAAGATCTCTCCTTTCAAGGCTATACCACATCCCATGGCTTGACTACTAGATTTAATTTTTATTAACAAAGTTAAGGAGGCGTTTCAGATACTGTAAATTAAATGGCATGTGTATATCAGATGACAACACTTATTCAATTCAATATACAGCGAATGCATGTTTGCAATAGTTCCACACACAGATCACAAGATTAAGTAGACATGAATAAAGCAAAATGCAACTAATTACAAAAAAGAACAATAGTTTTAAAGATCTGCAACTGGTAGTGTTAGAGCTGTATATTGGTAAAAGACTGGTAATTCAATATATTGCAATATTGTAAGAAAGTGATATATTGCTTTCTAATTTTAGGACAGTCATAGTATAAAGAGAACACCACCACATGCACAAAATCTTTAGATGTTAGAAAATGCAATCAGAACTGTGAAAATAGACAGCGCTGCTATGTAGTGGCCACAGGTTTAAACACAACACAAAATGAACCACTGCCACAAATCTCAACATGTATCACAATATCACAACACCGTGGTTTCTGAGAATCAACAGAATATCACAACACATAACATCGTGATAATCAAGTATATATCGATATTTTCTTACACCCCTATTTAAAATGATACACAAGTTAATGAGGTTGTACAATGGTATAACTAGAAACACCTTGCGCTTATATGCCTCCGCCAACCAGACATATTCCAGTTCACATTCATGTCTGTATAATATATGTAATGACAATTTTGTAGGAATTTCACAAAAAGGATTTAAGTGCATTTTTATTACTATAGACATTTGTGTTAAATCTTGTCATAATTAGCATATGAATTATTTAATTAAAGCCAAAAACATGTTTGTGAGGTCACAGTGACCTTGACATTTGACTCCCAAAATCTAATCAGTTAATCCTTGAGTCCACATGGACATTTGTGGAAAGTTTGAAAAATTCTCTCAAGGTGAAATATATTTACAGGAATGGGACAGACGGACAACCCTGAAAGCATAAAAGCTCCGGCCATGACTGTCGCTGATGCAGTGGCATAAAAATATGTATGAAAAAGAATTGGTAGAAAAAATACATTAATAAATATACAGAGTCTAAAGAGATATACAAGGTAAAAAGCCTACATGAAGGGATGAACATATTTATAGCTATACTGATGTTGAGAGCCTTTATGTCACATGGAACCTGTAACCTACCTCGGCAACATCTTTTAAACACGGATAATGCTTTGGTGCTAATTCCTTGCATGATTGTCTTATTTGCATGAAATGCCTAACCTTAACCCCTGTCATTTTGGTTTTAAATGGCATTACATTTAATGTCATAAAAACTAATGCTGCTCTGTCAACAATGAGGCAGAATATTGTGATAAATACTTCAAGTCTTAGAGGTATTTGCTTTTCAAAGCATCTATTAGTGGTGGAGACAAACTCAAGGTGACAGATGGCACCCCTAACTTAAAGAGCAAGGCAAACCTATTGGTTTGATTCTGCCTTGATGCAAGGCAGAGTCCACCACTTCAGTCCTTGTATATGGTGATATGTTCTGGCAGCATTCCCTCTGTGAACTCTGGACACTACATAAAAAGCAAGGACCCTCAAACACAGAGCTAATTTCCCCTATCTCATATACCGGTGGGAGTCCTCTTTGTGCTTGTGAGATGGAATGTTGAATATTTGGCTCTCCAGGAGTGACGCCGGTGCAAGTTGTTTTTTTAAGTAGCCTTGCCATCATTTAAGCAAATATGTGACATTGAGGACAAAGACAAAGTGACAGCAGGAGCATAAATTCTGTTAGACTTTTTTAAACCCTCCAACACAGCTGTGAACAATTTGAACAAACATCTTCTGGTCAAGGCAAAAATACTGAAAACCAAATAATGACACATAGAATTCAATACTTATTACTGGCCAATCAACTAGATCCAGTACAGTGGAAATCTCTACCTATACACAGTTCCATCAATTCTAAATTCATGATGAATTTTTATTCTGCTCTTTTCTCAAAGCATCCATTTCAGATGAGATGAAAAAGTAATATTCCAGCAATAAAGCTTGATTTACATCCCCTCCGCTGTTCCCCCTCTTCCTTTTTTATTTGATCATTTAGCCAGGATCATATAACTGTATATCAGACACAAATGAAATCAGGTCCCATGCACATTAAGGCCATGTCTTTCTGCAGCTAACATCCCCTCCAACCCAACCACCCAGCTCCACAGCAAGCCAAGGGCAGAGTCCCATTCATTTTCAGGCCCATTTCCTCCTATGATTAGGCGATCAATCAATCCCAGCATTCAATCTCATCAGGCAGACGGGATTATCTGCCCATCTTCCCCTCTGCCTCTTTCAACTCACTCCCTCCCACACACACAGCAGCACATTAACATCAGATCAAGTATCACCCAACACAAGCAGTCTACCACATCCTCTGACCACAAACAGACAGCTTCTCATCTTAGCCATCTCTCGCTCATCCATCCCATCTCCTTCAATTGGATGTGCTCACAAACACACACACATATACACCAAAAAACCCAGACATAATGTAAGTGCTAACTGTTTGTCCTTTATATGGGTGCACATATTTCAGATATCCTGCCTGAATGGAGCACAGGTTCAACCAAAGTTTGCGATAACATGTTAACTTACATTGTATACTAAAGGTCCAGTGTGTAATGATTGGGGGGGTACTGGCAGAATATGGCAGAAATTGAATATAATATTCATAAGTACGTTTTCATTTGTGCATAATCACCTGAAAATAAGAATTGCATTTTCATTACCTTAGAATGAGCCTTTTAGGCTATATCTACAGAAGGCGTGGGTCATCTTCCACAAAGGTTTTGTTTTGTTTTTTTTTCAATTAAAATGAGAATAAAACTGTAAAACTGTCTGTCCTCTAATATCACAAATAATATCACAGTTGCAATATCAATCAAAATACTCATAATTACATCTTTTTTCAAAGTAGTTCAGCCCTATGCAGAAGTTTCACAACCACTGTAGGTTCTCCTACGATCTTGGAAGGGGAGACCAAGACAAGGTGCAATCTGCAAGCTCACTGTTAGTTGTCACTAAATCCTACACACTTGTCCTTTAAGAAACTGTACTATTAATCTCCTCTCAGTCAGTAACAAACTGGTAGGAAAGGACAATACATGTATATCACACTTCTTGTAAATGACAGCCTACACTGCTTCATTTGATGATTATTATGGTCTAATTAAAGGTGCCCTTTTTTTGGTAAACAAACAAAATACATTTGCACATTCAGTGTCACTCACCATTTACAGTGTTGAAATTGTTTCATTCCCAATAAAACATTTGCAAAACCAATTTTGAAGTACTTAACATTCTTTTTTTAAATTATTTTTTACATTCATCCTTACTAGCTTGCAGTCTCTCCTCTTACCCGCCTTTTGTTGGTCCTTTGCATTTTTTGCCACATTACCACCACCTGTAGCTCAATTGAATAGTGTGAAATACAGTTGCCCCCTAATAGCTGACAAAACTGCTAGTTGGTAAGAAGAGTTTCAGTCAAACATGTTTCTTAAAAAAACAAAAAAACCCAAAAAAAACTCCATTCAGGAGCCGCGCCTCACCGTCAGGTGCACGGGATTGTTGCAACACGGACGTTCTCTCTTGTAACGCTGAAGTCACCATCACACTGCTGCTAACTGTACTGTAGCTGCCACTAGCTAGTTAGCAGTCCCATTGATGAGACACAACCTCGGAAACCAGCAGAGGCCACTTTGACGACCAAGAATACAGTAATGTTATCAAGGTAACATACAGGTCAAGGAGACAGGTGATGTGAAGCGGATGAGGAGGAAGTTTGTAACTTAGCAGCTTAATTTGTGAGTGTACATGATCCATCATGTAAGTCAGGGAGTATTGGTTTTTGTGAAGTTCAATTCTATAATTATGTTGTGAAACCACACAGACCGCACCAACCGCATGCCCATGCAGGCAAACCAAACAGGGACCTCCTAAAAAATGGTTAAGTATAGTATGCTCCATTTACTATGACACATCCAAATTCTCACTGATGCAACCAACTGATCAGAGGACTCATTATAAGCTGAAAGATCACCTGTATTAATCAAGGTGTGACAAATGATTTTAAGTTAAATAATATAATTGTCTTTTGAAGGTCAAATTGTGGTTGAATTATTTTTTAACCACACATTAGACCATGAGCATAGTGAAATATTCCAAGCAATACTGTGACAAGTTTACTGAAAAGCACTTATTAGGGGGAGGATATGTTCAAATATAAGAAAAGAGGTCACAGTGAATACAACACCAAATCCTGAAGCTCGAGATATCGTGTGTATACTAAGAAAGGCGAGGGATCTGCTCATACTCATCTTTTTTGTTATTCTCTAGTGGAGATGATTATGATAAAACATCATATTGTGAAATGTTGAAGAGAAAAAAATGAATTAGTAATAAACTTAGAGAGACTAAGAGCACACACAGGAAAATGAAATTACCTTTTATGCCATCACTAACATTTAATATTTCTAGGGGTTTTTTTCAGATACGCACTTGGTAAAAGGGACATTTTCCCTACAGCTAAAATATTTAATGAATTCCACTTAATGGCAAAAAGCTTTTTGATGTAGAAATGCTAATTCTTGAAACAACACTGATGAAACTGTCATGCTTTCAAGACACACTACCTTTTAGTAACCATGTGTTAGGTTAATAAAGTTTCACGTCTGAAAGGCACCGTCTCCTTCCATGCTCACACCCCCATGAAGGTAGTCAGTAATACCCCAGAAACAAAATCAAAGCTGGTAAAGTCATGCTGGCAAAATAACAACTCTGCAACAAAAACAGTGTCACATTGACTTTGAACAGCACTGTGGCCAGGCACAGTGAAACAAAGAAACAAAACAAAAAGTGCACATAGCTTTCTTTACTACCTCCACCTTCTTCACTTGATATTTATCTTCTTTACATTACTTAGTGGTAGTGAAGACTTAACCTCTAACCACCAACCTTTTTGGAGGTTATTAGGGTGCTTGCTATACACTGTATAAATAAAATGCAACCCAAATGAATCCTTTTACTACTTTTTACCCATTTTCATGTATGTTTACTATTACTACATTTCGTTAATGCTGCAATATACAAGCATATCTTATTTAAGTTGTTGATAAAAACAATACACAAAATTGACTTTCAAACCCTTTCGCTTTATTCTAATTTACATTTACATATTTGCTGTAATCGTTTTTTTGGTCTTAGCAGGTTTAACAACCATAAATTTCCCAACCTGGCCATTATGAACATACGCAACAGAATCTTTGTTAGAGTACTGCATATTGAAATGCCTGGGTTTGTGGGGTTTTTTTTGTTTTTTTTTAAAGAGTGGTGCAGTCTGCCAACTGTCACGATTCTCCATATCCCAATACTATTTGTCTCTTAATTGAAGGCCATCATTAAATTCAATTTTTCGATTTAAACTTTTTTTTTAGCACTGACAGCTATGCCATTGTTAAGAATATCGAGTCTTGATGTGTAAAGACTGGAAGATAACTGGTATGCTCTGATAAGTGTCATTTACATTTTCAAATCTTCTTTTAAAAGATATCTATACGGTATAATATGTGATGTAACGGCCAGTTAGCTATGCTGCGTCGTCTCTGAAGTGTAGTTTATTTGTTCAGACACATGCCAGACACCGAAAGTAGGCAGGAAAAAGTACTGGGAAGAGCGCAGATTCTTTGATTTCAATTACTGAAGTTGAAAGCTGATTTTGACTGATTTTTGATGTAATATTTAAAGTGTGACACCCCTCCTGCCTACCTGAGGTCACTCGTGAAGTGTCCATGTGGTGGATCATCTATGTGGTTATGGCAGAACGGTCAAAATGCAAAAGCCCCTCTTGGCAGACTATCAAGACTTCCTCCAGGATGTTTCACATCTTTTCTGGTCACAGAGTGGGTTTTCACTGATGTCCTATGAGTGCAAATCAAAGTTTCCATTGACATCCCACACATCTGAACATGAAGACATAAACAAATAACACCACAAAAACACATTACATCAATAATAATAATAAAAAAACACATGTATTCTATTTAAATGTCAATCCCAACAATATTGTCAAAGTGATATGACAGTGTGATGCTTACAAATCTATCTGGGGGACTCTTGACAATCCAGAGAAGCTGATTTGCTGTAATAAATGGCTTTATTAATACACCTGAATCCTCCTCTGTGTTCGCTCTATACATGTCATTATTTTTAATTATGTGCTGGAAACTACCAAGTGCTGCTTAACTACAAGATGCAAGTCTTTGTGTGCCCCTTTAACAGCAGTAATTAATCCAAGTATGGCATCATTTCTCTAAAAAATACTATAAACCAATCTACAAAAGTACACACTGAAATTCAGAGAGTGATTTAAGTTCTGCTTTTGGGCATTTCTTACTGTGTGGGTATTAGGCTGTCTAAACATGATAAGCAGTCTGATCTGCACTGGCCACCAGGTTAGACACAGTGTTTGTGCCAAGAGTCAGTCTCGTTCAAATAATTTTAACTTTTAGCAAAGTGGTGAAATGCAAAATCAGAGGGCTTTCCATCTGCAAGAATTGGCATCACCAATCACTGCACAGGAGAACAACGGCTAAAACCTGCCGAAAAAACAACCTGCAGATGTTACTGTATGTAAACAACAAAGGTGGGGGTGTTTTTACTCCTTCAGTGTAGGTGGATGGTGATATCTCAGGGTGGGGTAAAGGAGAGGCTGGGTGGAAAAAAATCTGTTTGGCTACATCATATCCTCTTGCAGAGAAGCCTTGACCCGCTGGATGATCTTGATAGAGCTGCTGTCCATTTAATTCATATGGATACACTAACATCCCCAGTATACCTTATCTCAGTGAGGACCAGGTAATATATTTGGGATTGGATTAGAGTGATCCTACTGAGAGAGAGAGAGAGGGAGGAAAATACTGACAGATAGACAGGAAGGTGTGCAGACCAACAGAAATGGTGCTACCTACAGCAAATCAGCTTCTAACCTTGAAAAGTCTAAAACTGCCATGAAGAAATACACAAGTTTAGCAAACTAACTTCAGACAATTCAAATTTTGTTTTACATTAAAAACAGACCTGGAATGACAGTCCGTGTAGCCAATAAAGGCAAAGAAGAAGATTTCAATTCAATAATGTTAATGGCGGCTGAATTCTATTTAGATGCTTTGGTTTCATGGTCCTGGTTTTATACCTTTTTCCACAAGCAGACATTTTTTACTTGACAAAGCAGAAAAAGTATGGGCGAAACAATTTTCATTTACGCTAACTCAGTTCCATTAAGTGTCCCAGTAAGTGATGCTAGAGAGTCAGCATGCACAATACCAAAGCCATTGAACTAGTTAACCTAAATGCAATACGCTCATTATATCAGGCCTATTCAACTGGCACCCGTGGGCTGAATCTGACCCTTCAACAACCTCATGTGTATGTAAATGTAAACATCCAACCCCTTGGCAAATCTGGGCCTTCTAAAAAGTAACTGAACAGGCCTTGCTGATTTATATTATGACATGCCGAAAGTGAAAAAGAACTATTGTGCAACCTGATTCACTGTCACACTGTCTGAGATTACTGGAACACTTGAATAGAAGTGAAACACTGTTGCCAAACCAACTTAAACGAGAAAAACATTGTCTAAGTAAAATTAATCAGAAATCATTTGGCTTAAAATTTACATGCATGTTGCAATTCTAATGTTTCTAAAATAACAATTATAAACAATATACTTAAAATCACATGCACACATTCATGTGAAAATAACATGCATGTGAAACACTGCACAATGCACACATTTGTTGAGGAAAATAAGTTATTGCAGTTGACAGTGAGAAGAAACCTAGGACAGATCTCTTATCATTAAACTGTGAGCAGCCTGATGCTAACTATCCCCTGCTAGTAGAAACAAATTATCTCTGAAATAGGCTAGACATAGATCATGCATACTCAACTTACTTTGGCCAGGGGCCTGTTTTGTAAAATATCAGGAGTTAATAAACAAACACAAACAAATTATATTTGTAAGAGAAGACAAAATGGAAAAAGCCCAATTCTCATCTTCGAAAATTAAATCAAATTAAACGACTTATTTATTGACTGAATTAACTTGGCGCAAGGATTAACAATAGGCCTATATGAATGATAAACAAATCAGATATTTTAATTTCTTTTAATAACTACAACTGCATTTTAGTTGTAAATTCTTAGGTTACATTTGAAAGAGTTATATAATATATAGAGCCCAATCAATACTGGACTTTGGGGGTCTGATATTGATATATTGACTGATATTCATTATTTAAAAACAGAAAATGCCAAATGATGCCAAGGCATTAAACAACTTTCCTATGGAACATTTCATTATTGTAAATAACTAGACTATAAATTAGAAACATAGAACAACTTGCATAAAGAAAAAGGATCAAACATGCAAAAAATGCTGCCTATAAAGCTAAAAATTAAAAAGAGGAAATTGCATTATTTTCTGAAAAAGGGACTGATACATCTAATTAGCTCTAATAAATGTAAACACAGCTGCTTTCATCATAAACCATAATCTGCTCCTTCCAGGGACAGAACAAATAGCATATTTAAGCTCTTTGTAGTGCATGTAAGATAACAGGCAAGTGCCCCATTAAGAAATATTACTGAACATTTATTCATGTATAAACAAACGAAAAGATTCCTAGTGAGACACTATGCATTTTCATTGTAAATCAGTGTATCACTGGAGGCCACTATACGCCCTATTACAGGACAGATTTGGCCCACGGGCCGCAAGTTGAGTATCACTGACACAGATGTTCAATAAGTAACATTACCTTTTATGCTAGTGGTAAAAAGTTGCTGATGTTTTTATATGGTCCAGCTCAGTTCAGCTCGGCTACTTAGCCCCCTGTACTGAAAGAAGGGTTGTTCTATAGGGAGAGGGAGTTGCAAGGATGATGGATTTTCTCTCAATTAATCCTTATATCGTTACGTACACCGTTAATCTTCGTGGTTTGTGGCGGCCTCGGTGCCACTGACCATCAACTGGCGGGTGGCTAGTCCCTCACAAGTCACAGAAAGAGCTAGCGTTAAGGCTAACGTTAGCTAAGTTAGCTAACGGTAGCTAAGTAAGAGCTAACCTACCTGATACCTAGTTAGTTAGCTAAACGCAAGCAAATTCCTAACAAATAAAAACAGACCTGCGTACCGTTTGACAATATATTAAACGTAAATAAGTTTGAGGTTGAGAAATGAGCACCAGGCAGCTGTACTTACAACAGGGGTTGTTAAAAGTATCAGAAATATCCTTAATTGAGCATCGTCTTTGATCCAGCAGGCACCTGATGGCCCCGCAGTTACATAGATTGAGGGTGTGTTAGATTTTAGTCACAAGTGAGTTTGCCGGGCGGTGCTTTAAATCAGTCTAGTAATAGTTAAGAGCAGGAGTATAGCAATGCAAAATCTTACCATAACTCATCATTTACTCATCCTTACCTTTACTTCTTGCTCTTTTCGCTTATTGCTAATTGCTAATTATTGCCCACCCAATTGGTTCTATGGCCCCTCACATTTAACAGATGTTGTCAGGTTTATGTTATATTGTAAATAACTGCTGAATTTTTGTTTAGAAAAATCAGGGGCCCTTATGAGTGGGTGCTTGGAATAAATACGTGCCAAATGTCATATGGAAGTTACAAGTCATTATTTATGAGTCATTAGTTATTATTTATTTGGCTGTGAATCTATTTCAGTAATTCACTCAGTTGCTGTACAACAAAGACCAATTATTTGAGTGCATCTGTATAATATTTCTCTTAGATCATGGGAATAATTCCAAGCAATTCACTTTACTTTGCACAGTAGACTACAAAGACTTGCTCGAGACTCAATAATCTGTTTGCATTTATTTGCATTTAATTTATAAGCATTAAATAATAGTACATATGACAGATGGAATTTGAAGCAGAAGGTGGGAAGGAGAACGTGGGTGGACAGCAAAGTTTTATGTGGGGGAATGTGTTGAGCTGACAGTTGGTCTGGGTCAGGATCAACTCTAATCATCATTCAGAGGACAGTTTTTGCAGCAGATGGTTTTATGCATGTGTGAATTTGGTAGCAACCCTTTTCAGCTTTTCCTTCGCCCTGGCATCATGCAGTGCCTGATTGAGATTTGCAGACTTTGGTCTTTTTCTCGCGTTTCGCACTATATGATGAGAGGACTGGCAGCAATCTCATATTTTAGATATAGTTTTGGCATGCTAATGGATTAACATACATCATTTTAAGTAACTGTGGTTAATTTTGACATTAGTGAGCCTCGCAGCATGGAAAACATGCAATTTTTAGCTGAAAGAAGAGGAAGCAGAGACAAAGTAGATGACACTTTAATGGACTTTTGAACTTCAGTACTCTTTTTGGGTATCAAAACAGGCAAGAACCAAAAGTGGACAGAGATTTGGAGCCTTGTTTACTTAGTTATTGATCATATAATTTTACATTAGGACATTAAGAATAAAGGAATCATATGCATACACACACACACACACACAAACACACACACACACACACACATATGTATATATGTATACATATATATAGTAAATGGATGAAATTGAAGTTTGGGTTAAGTATTTATTGTGGCTGTTAAGCATTGTGGCAGTTAAGGATTTTTTGAATTAATGAGCTTGTCACTTTATGACTGATATGTCCTGGGAAAGGTTCTTGTCACTGAAAGGTCGGCACTTTTTAATAAATCAATGCAGAGGTGTGCGAGAACTGACGTTTTTTCTCTGAAATGAATTTTGTGGTTGCTTTGATTCCCTGCACCACACAAAGAGACCAAGCAAGTCGTGTGCAGTGGCCTTCTACTCATCTTCTATTTGTGTTATGACAAACCCCTTCTGGAGTAGTATAGTATAGTATAGTATACTATACTATAGTATAGTAGAGTTTAATATAGTAGAGTATGGTATGGTATGGTTTAGAAAAGTATAGAGTATAAGACTACAAGTATAGTACAGTATTTGACTTATTAAATAGACACTGTAAGCGTAGTGAAGTTTTAACAATGTGAAACAGAACTTTGAAAATAAGGCAAAAATGTAGTTTTTAGAAGAAAGGGGGAAATCATAGTATGATATACGTAACAATGATAATGACAGTTTCATGACTGAAACACAGTTCCTTGTGTTTCTTGATATTAATTAATACTGAAAGGTCAAATGAAATCATCGGTTTAGTCAGAAGGTCTTGTGGAAAGGAGTCCACTCCTTGGGGCCGGTGTGAATTATCATGGCCAGTAAAAGTGGCCATGCAAGGCTCATAATGCAACTATGACTTGGCAACATCTTTGTTACTAACTAAGATTATTAAAAAGATGTCCCTCGGCAACTCATTATACCATCAGCCCAGGCCATTTTCTCCTTAAGCCTTTAATTAAATTTGAATGATTACAAAAGTGCAGAACAGTCAACAGCTACATGACTGCCAGCTAGAACTGCATTATGCCAGCAGGCAGATGACTTATTATTATTACTTTTTAAAAATTTATTTATTTATTTCTAGATGCTCACAGCTCCCTGGCATGCTTTTTGGTCTTCACAATGTTGACATTTATTACTGTATTCCTCTTATTGTCCCATTCTTCTGTATCCTTTGGATAGGTTTATAAGTCAGATCACCAAAAACACTTTCTTTCATGACATTTATGAGGGTAAATGTCTTTTGAAAAATATAATGGTTTGGCAAACAGTGTAGATTAATAGTTGAACCAAGCTTGCTTTCATCTTAACATGTTCACTGTATACAATTATGTTGATTTATTAACATGTAAAACTGAACTACGACTCTAATTAGAAGAGAAATCAGTGCAAACTTCACAGCCCTGATAGGGAGAGGAATGTCACAAAGAACAGAGTTGGAAATTGTTCTTCTCTGTTCTTCCCTTTGATTTGCTCTTAGTGGATCTTTATACTGAAACATTCATGGTATTAGTTAGGTGGACAGACATGTTAAAGCAAGTAATGTCAAGGTAACATCTGAATGGTTGTTTTCATCCTTTGTGCATGTGAGAGCTGTAAATTAAAGGAACATAATACAAACAACACAGCAGAACAGAAGTTGCCAATGTTGAGCAAGTTACTCGGGAAGTTACTTTTTGCTTATTACTTCTTTAAAATGTAATAAAATTGCTTTACTGATTACTTGGTATCAAAAGTAATAAGTTACATTACTCATTATATTTCTATATCACTCACGTACCTTTTTGGTAGTCTTGTTGGACTTCAACCAAAGTTGAACTGCATGTACCTCTCTGGGTGTGGCCTTCAAATTAAGATTCCATCACCACATATTCTCTCTGGAGCAGTAAAACTCAGGATAATGACGATACTTTCACATGCGGAAAGTATACCTCTCTCTCTCACCACCCATTTTTTGACTAGCAGTTGACGTTTTTATATAGTAATAGTATAGTATATAGTATAGTAACTGTAATATGTAAATATTACTGTTTTTGAAATTGTAATCCCTCACACTACTTGTTACTGAAAGAAGTAATAATTACACTGAGTAATATATTACTGCCCAACACTGTCTATCCACAGTAACATTTCAAATAGATACACACACAAGCCTCATATTTCGGATGAGGTCAACCAAATAAATTGGGTTTAATTCAGTGTTTTTGGGAATTGAAGTCTTTTGAAAATCATATTGATTTGGCAGGCCTAGTCTAAATTAATGGATGATGATTTGGAAACAATAGAAACAAGCCATCTTTCATACTGCATTGACCATAATAAATAATGATTATTATGTATTAACATATAAAAGTTATCTCTGAATCTCAGTCTGAGTCAGTATGTCGACTCCGCTGCCCCGGCGAGGAGTGGAATGCCGTAAAGCACAGAGGTAGCTTTGTTCCCACCAACAACTTGTCTTAATGGGTCTTTACACTGAGGGATGTGGTTATTGTGGTGTTAGTTATGTGGATAGGCATAGAAAGAAAGCAATGTCAAGGTAACTTATCTGAATGGTTGATGTTTAATCCTCATGGTTTTGTGAGCTAGAAATTAAAGCATCGGGACATAAACATTACAGAAGTGCAGTGAGCAATGTGTGGCACAATCACAGGAAACGTAACAGAATTCAAATAGGGACACACAACTTTAATGGGGATAAAACCCAGTAAGAGCGGGCAACCCTATACTTTGATATGGAAAATCAAAGTAGCTGAAAGGATGTATGCACAAAGACAATTGCCTTGTAAAAGTGTGGAAAGACCTCAAAGACACAACTTGCTACAGGAACCTTCTCCCTGCACTGTGGAGGGGGCAGGTGGGGAACTAACAAACTGGCTATTGATCATCCTGCACCTAGAATCTGTTAGATGACATGCCGGATCTTTTAGAGACTAGAGACCAAGAAATTACCACACCAAGTTGCATCTCATTGTCCTGACTACAATCCTGTGGTGACCAAATGGTTCCTGTCACACACAGATCTGAAACAGAGCCAAGGAAGCAGCAGGTGAGGCTGGGAAAATTCCCATTCACACCCATACTGTCATACTGAAGCTCTTGCCCTGGATGTGTGCCACCCCTTGTCTCCCTCCACAACAAC
The DNA here is from genome assembly GCF_056507025.1 of Lutjanus erythropterus. NCBI lineage: Eukaryota > Metazoa > Chordata > Actinopteri > Lutjaniformes > Lutjanidae > Lutjanus > Lutjanus erythropterus. Next base: position 23,436,960 of record NC_139317.1, read on the forward strand.
AACTGCCCCTCCAAGGACAGAGACGCTCAACTTGCTTTGCCCAGGGGCCACTTTTGCAAAATAACAGGAGGCCGGGGTCATTTAATAAACAAACACTAATTATAACATTTTTAAAGATAAAATGAATAAATATTAAAAAATCCATAACTCATCTTTCTTTGAAATTCTTTATTTACAAATTAACTGGCCTGTTAACTTATTGACTAAATGAACTTGGCACAAAGGTTGACAGATAATTCTGATATTTTATTGCTTTTAATAGCTGCAACTGCATTTTAGTTGGTAACATCTGAAAGCGTTTATACAACATTAAACATAGCTGGAACCTCTTCCATCATACAGACATTGAAATGGTGGAATGACTCATAAACATAACCATTAACGCAAACTGCTCCTGCCAGGGACAGAATAAATAGAAGCTCTTTTGGTACGAAATACACATTTATGGGACCAGAATTATCCTGCCTAACTTTTACTCCTCTTCATCTGATAGTTGTTTTCCCCCGCAGAGCTCACCATCTGATCTTACTGCACTTTACACAGCCTGGAAGACCATAACACAAAGCCTTCTCTGCTACTGACAGCCTTATTTATCCCATCTTACAAAGCTGGCATAACTGACCCTCCTTCCTGGGAAAAACTGTGTGAATCAATTTATTTTCATTGTGAATTAAAAAATGGTCAGAGGGCCACGCGGCACCCTATCGGGAGACGGGTTTGGCCCACGGTTTGCAAGTTGGGTATCACTGTCCTTGGACCTGCCTGTCCTTGGATTAGAAATATAAATGATGCTCACAAACAAGAAACATTTCCAACATGGACTTTTTAAAATTTCTGTTCACATGTGGTGAGTGTGTGTTCCTCATGCATACTTGAGATCATTAGCGCACACAGCTTGACATATAACAGATTTTACATGTTAACATACATGACCCCTGTGGTTTGCGAATGACACAATGGTCATCAACTTAATGTGAGACACAGAAAAATGTGCACGCTGACATGAGACTAAACAATAACAATAGTAATAACAAACACACTCAAAGCAGATGGTGTAATGCTGTTCAGCCCTGAAACATTAACCTCCCTTTTATTTTATTCAGCATTGTTGGTCATGGAAATTTCCTGTAATCTCAATCAGCTGAGACAGTAAATGTGACAACAATACAGACTTCACTATAAAAATGCCAAGCTGCAAATATCTTCCCATGGCAGCTGTGGAACGTTATCCCACCACAGAGGTATACAGTAGCAATTACAATCTGGCCAGGTTACAAGGGTGTGTGTTGCAAAGTGGTGGGGACATGAAGCTCGGATCGGAAACATTTTTCAAACAGTCTTCAGCATGTGATTTTTGGCTATTTAATGGAGGGATTGGTAGACAAAGAACCAAATATCAAATCAAAGAAGACAGTCCAGAAAAAAAATCATAACTGTGCATCGAAAGGGCATAGCCCAGGCTACTACAGAACTGACAATACAAGAACATTCAGCATAAAATGCAAAAAAACATCTATAGCACAAGTAACAGTCATCCATCACACCCACCATGTCAATTCATTGAACACTGCCAATATCACAGCAAAGCACCAGTGCATGCCAGTCAGTCAGCGATAACAATATCCAATATTAATCCCCTAAAATAGGACTAACTAGAAACAAAAGAAGGAATAACATTAACAATGTCAGACAAAGATAATAAACAAACCTTACCTTTAGATGCTAAGTAAAACTGCCTTGTTGATTTGATGTAACAACATTAGAGAAATGTACTAAGACTCATTGTATGTTTTCTTATTCTGCAAATAAAAAATTCTCAAAGCTTGTTTTTTGTTTACCATTAATTGGTGCAAAAACAATATAAAAAAGAAAAAGTAGCTGGGACAAAATCATCCATTTCAAAAAATGGTCCTCAGTGTCACCAGTGTAAATGGCATCTACAGGTTACATCAGCAAATTAGGACTGCCCATGTAACCTATAGGCCTTACACACATTTTGAATTACGAAATGGGCAGAGAAAATCATCGCAGGCACCCCATATCCGGGCCACAAATTGACTGACCTTCTCCCTCTGGCAGATGCTGCAGACCACTGTACAACAAAGCAAACGGTTTCTTCTCGCAGGCATTCAAAATTACGAGCAGCTGCCTCTGCAGTATAAAGTCTCAGCTTAGATACTGTTTTGAGAAACCCTGCTATTACTGTGCAAATACCACTGTCTTGTGTTTGTGCTATACTTATGGTAACTTGTACATAAACTGCATCTACCATTCAATTGTAAAATCACTTTAGCATACACTACAGGCTGTGAATCTCACTGTACACTTGTTCTGACACTGTGTGTGGTGCTAGAGTTAAGTTGTATGTATATGTAATAACTTGGCCATTAAACTTAATTCAGATTCAGATTTTTGTATTTATTAATCAATAATGCAGTGGGGGGTAAAACATCAAGGATTTGTATCATTGTTGATGGTGATGAGAAGATTTTTTTTTTATCTCTACCTGGTCGACAACAAATGAGATGGAAGGATAAGGCAGGTGACTTTGCGAGTCACGCTTGATTACAAGATGTGTGAAACCTAAGCTCTCGTTTTGTATCTAATTTGTTCACACAACTCATCACAGCCACAGTGTGTAAGTGCCCTCTGTTGGTGCCCTCTGCTGAAACACTGTTTTTCCACCACTTGCTTTGTTTACATGGTGATTTATTGGTTTGAAGATTGGTTCAAACATCTCTCTTCAGTCCACAATACTTTTAAAATACAGTTGTCTCCCATCCACCTGCCCGGTGTTAGGGGAGGTGGATAGTGTCAAGTGAAAAAAGCACACACAAATATATGGGTACCAGCATTTGTGTAGTTCTGGTTTAGTTTGTGCTTGCCACAGTGCAATTTTGAATAAGTGTATAGTAGCAATACAAGGCCTGAACTGTTGCCTGTCATATACCACACAATCATTTTGGCCATTCATTGTAGGCACAGAAAAAGGAAAGGGCGAAGGTTTAAATTTTTGTTTTGAAGAAACAACATCTGCTCTGCGCATAACTGTTGAGGCTGTGTGCTTGTTTGTATGTTATAGCAGGAGTGAATGTGGTTGTAACATTTCAGCATTAAAGGGGCAGTTTACCTCAAAATTTAAAATAGATATATTTCTTCTGGCCTGTATTTTTTGTTTAATTATCTGTTTATGCTATTTATCTGTTTTGGTGTGAGTTGCCTAGTTTTGGAGATATTGGCCATAGATATTTCTGCCTTTTCTCCAATATATTGGAACTAATTGGAACAAATCCTGTGGTGCACAAAGCATGAACAAAATACATTTGAAAAATTAAACAGCAATGTCTCTTTCCAGGAATCATGACCGGAATACTCGGGATACAGACCTTGCTGTGAGCAGTTTCATGTAGGAACTACTTTCTTTCTGCAGCACAATCTACTTTATAATCTAATCTTCCATTAGAAAGAAAATAATTCCTACATGAAATTGCTCACTATGAGTTCTGTGAATTATCTTGAGTAAATGGGTCAAGATTTCTGGAAAGAGACTTTTTTTTTCTGTGCTTTGAGCACCACATGACTTTTACCATTTTGTCACATTATATTGGAGAGAAGCAGACACCTCTACAGCTGATATCACCAAAACTTTGCAGCTCAAACCAAAACTATATGGATGGAAAATTATGTATTTTTGATCTTGGGGTGAACTGTCCCTTTAATATTTTAGTACGAGAAAATATGGATTCAAACATTGGTGACATCATCTATAGGTTTCTCAAGGCAGTTGTGGTGTTCAGATTGTCTATCTTGTCTGTTACCTTAAATGTAAAATTAGTCAGATTTTGGAAAAGGTGAAGCCTGAATCGAGGTAAGCAGTGGTGAAAGAAGTACTCAGATCTTTTACAAAAGTACAAGCATTAAAATATACTTAAAACTTATACTTTTTTAAATGGCTATGAAACAGTCTATATTAATTACTGATGCCTCTATATGATCTGCAATATTGTGATCTATTAATGTGACTTTCATGTTGCAAAGGTGGAGCAAATATCAGCATCAGCGTTTCTTTTCTTTTTCTTTCTTTCTTTCTTTCTTTCTTTCTTTCTTTCTTTCTTTCTTTCTTTCTTTCTTCATGGGTAAAAAAAATACTGATTGTCTTAGTAATAAAGAGAGAAGAGGTTTCAGAGAAAGCATCTAGCTGTCATCAGAGGAACTGCATCTTACTTACGCACTCAGCTGTGGTAGTTGCTGTTTGGGCTGTACATACAGCTGTAACAAGCTGGCTGCTCATAAGAAAGCAGCAGCTGTGGTGTCAGCTGTTACAAGTGTGAATGTGGCTGCAACTGTCATAGTCATAGTGGGTCTGAGTGTTTATGATTGTGCATTTTGTCGACAGTTTGATTTGAGAGAAAGCTGGTTTAGAAATGCATAATTTAATGCATAAATAAATTGATATTGTGCGGTCAGCAGTTCACTTTTTTAAATATAAAAATAATCTAATTTGTGAGCACCATTTCTTCTCTAACTGGTTAAACCTGGTCTCTACTTCCTAAATTTCCTCACTGGATATTCACAGTATTTCAGTTATTTGATACTAGTGATGCTAAATGAAGGCAAAGTCAGATGAGGATAAGGTAAAACTTTCTACTGACTTGTTTGGACTATCATCTCCATCTGTTTGGAGCAAGTTTGAGTTTACAGATTGTAGGACTGTGTGTATGTGTGTGAAAGAAAGGTGGATTATCAATCTGCTTTATATTTGAAAGTAATTAGAATTCTTCATTTCTCTTTGAAGCCCTGCAGAAAGACGCAGGGTGGTGGTGGCGGTGGTGGGGGTGACAGGTTAATTGAGGAATAATACCCTTCAGAATGATGGATTTTGGTGACTTGAGATGTCAGAATCCATTATAGGAAATTTAAATTTGCAATTAAAGCGGGAGGTTGGGTGCAGAATTCTTTCATTTTAATTCCCCCTTGCTTCCTCCCCTGTTATTATTAATGTTCTGCATTAAATGGCCAGGCCCTCTGTTCTCTGATTTGGCACTCACCCACCATCCAACACAGTTTGCCAAAATGAGGCTTAATTAATGAACTCATACATACAGTAAATCAAACAGTCTTTTTTTTTTCTTCTTTTTTCTTTTTTCAGAATAGAGATGCTGGACTGGAGGGACGTTTTGTGAGGTAATTGAAAATACACCTCATCATGTTGTGAACCGAAAAAAACAGTCAAACTTCACATTTCTGGCCCCGGGTTTGTGATTACTGCTTAATTTATTCTTTTTATTTCCTGTGCTGAGAACTTTCTGAAATGTGATATTTGATCTCTGTCAAGTCAAACCTTGTAATCTTTGGCTTGTGGGCCGCGTGAACTCACTTCCACAAGACAGATTTCCCTGCTAAAGGACAGAGACTGTAATGTGATGCCGATAAGCAGTTGACTACTGGTGATGATATTTCTGCAACACTTCACCTGCTTACAATATAGCTCCAAGGAATTCTGAGTGTTAGGTGGTGTATGTCAACACTTGTGTCAATAAATTTCTAATGTCAACCCTTTACCACCTGCCACACACTAAATAGTGTATACATGTCCTGTTGCGCATCTGATTCTTCTCCACAAATTACATTTCCAATTCAAATTGTTCAATGTACACTTCAAGGTGTTATTCCTTATGCGCGGCTTTATTTTTAGAGGCTGCTGAGAAATCATAGCGAGGTATGGTAATTTAAAAAAGTTAACTTAAGAAAACAAATGTTTTTTCAGTACTCCAGATGAAGGTTGTCTCTTTGTCTCAGTTTCCATGCACTCATTTAATTTATGAACATATATTTTCATAAAAGCAAAACATTATCATTTATTGATTTTCTTCTATAATCAGTGTTCTTGATGCTAAACCAACATCAGCATGCTGCTAACTGAGATCTGAATCCAGAGGCATAAAGTGATGTGTATAGTTGTCATGACTGTTTGATGTGTTTTGTACATTTGTGGAAAGTGTCTTGAATGGAATTCTCATTGCATCACATCACATCGCATCGCAATGCATCACATCTTGTCACAGTCAGGCAGGAGGAACATAAACAAGATGATGGACCCAAAATTGCAGAGGCTGGACTAAAAAATGATTTAATAAGCTCGACTTACAAAACAAAGTCAATGGAGGCTCAGGCAGACATGGGTAGAAACAGTCTAAATGGCAAGCTAAGACCAATAAATTCCAATAATAAATCCAGAAGGCAGAGAGGAAACACAGGGGCAAACACTTGGGCAGGGGGGAAAAAAATCAAGTAAGGTGAAAACAAACAGAAATCAAAAGAGCGGTAAAACCAACAATGAGAACAAAGACACTCAAGGGAAGATGCTATCAAAATAAAACAGGAAATTAATTAAAAAAACCCAAATCATGAATGTAACATGTCCTTTCGTACTTTATCGTACAATACCGTACCACACGCATCGCATCGTTCTTAACATTTTGTGACCCACTTCTTGAGGTATCACTTTCCCAAATACCTGGAAAGAAAACTAAAGATGAAGGCTTTCATGCTCAAGGTACCTTTATTCCTTTGGTTAACCAACACAACATGGGTGCTCTGTGTTCAAGTGTCTCTGGAACGCCTCATTCGACAGGATTTCCCCACTTTCAACACACTGTGCCTTTGGCTCAACATTGCTGCCATTATGAATCCAGATTTAGTTTATATGTACTTTTCCTGCCACAGGGTTGTCTCCCACATCACTTTTTAGTTTCCATTTTGTGTCACTGCATCATATCATATCGTATAGTATTGTTTTGTATTAGATTTTTAACAAAGTGAAACTACAACACCAAGTGGGAGAATACAAATGGGGATTATATAAGCATTAAGACGTATGTTGGACAAACAATGAGACATTGAATCTGTATTTTAAAATAACCATGATTATGCTATAAAGCGTATAGAAAATAATAAATAAATTTAGTGTTTTTTCCATGTTAACAACAAGGCACTAACTGGTGCAGAAGTGCTGCTTTTGTGCTTTAATAACCCTGAAAGAAAAAGGGCAGATGTACAATATTTGGTAACCATTGTCAAAATTGAGGCGGTGGGTGAATTAATTCAGCATCTCTTTTTCCCTGTGAGGACTATCTGCCGCAGCAGCACATTAATGCCACTATCAGCTACTATATCACCAGTCAAAGTGACAAATGGCAGACAAGCGCCTCTCAAATATTCAGGGAGGGTGGAGTAGTGCAGGGGTGGTAATGGGTGATAGTGTTTTTCTCTATTTGGCAGAAGGACTTGGTGTAAAATTTTAGAGAGAGATGGTGGGAGTAAAAGTGAAAAAAAGGCGCGTTTGGAGTCTGTATGTTTGCATGTCTACATGACACGCATCTACATGTTTTAAAACGGAGAACGAATTACTGTCTTATTGTCCTTTCTCTGCACTCCCCTCTGCCTCTCCCCCAGCACCCCCTCATCTCCCCCATCATTCGGACAGCTGGAAACAGAATTCATCCGATTCGTTCTGCTGCTTTTCTCTCTCCCAACTGCCCCATTCCCCCCACCGTTCCCCAGTCCCCCTCACTGTCGTAATAGGATCTGCAGGAATCATTCAAAGGCTAGATATAATTTACTGCTTGCCGTGCACAATACCCCCTCCCACTCTCACCCCCTTTCTCAATCGCACAAGGTGCCCTGCGGATGAACTAATCATACTTGAAATATTATTTCTGCTTCTTATTCCTCCATTTTATGAACAGCTCCTTTTTATGGTGCAATGGATTTAACCCCTGCCTGGTCACACTCACACCAGTCTGTGCAGGAAGAAAAAGGGTGGGTGGGTGGTGTGGGCGGGTGGAGAGAGAAAGACAGAAAAACCCTTTTGTTTTTATGCTTCTTTGTTTATGTTTCAGCCTTCTTGTTTGTTTTGATAAATTCATATTTTACCCAAACCTTGATTTCCCCAGGTGATGACTCCATCTTACAGAAAAAGCATTACTTAGGGAGCATGCAAGCCAGCCAGCAGCTTCACCAACAAAACCATAAAAAACTATTCCACAGGGCTCTTTTACCCATAATCCCCTTGCTCTCTTTATGCAATCCACATATTTGGACAAGTAACTCCTCTTCATTCATAATATATACACCACAGTAAATGCTCTCATGCATAACAGCTGGTATTAGCATATGGACTGTGCTGCTCTTAAAACAAGAAATGAAAAAAGAAAACAGTAACATAAATTTAAAACTATTAAAAAATATTCTTTTTCACATAAATTATAATGTACCTATTAGCTTTACTTTGAAAATGCCACAGGCTCAGTATGCAAATGTTGAGTTTAGCAGTTTTTATTTGAGTCATTTAGCAATATGATATGGTTGGATGCCAGACAACGAGAGACAAGAGTTTGGTGAACAGTGGAAAACTGATTGGGACTTTTATGAAGTTCTATTGATTTGGCAGTTTGTCCATTGATCTCTTGTGGGACAAGAGGTCTGGATTAAGATTAATGTCCTATCGTGAAAGAATTGACTAAGATAATTTTTCTTTCTTCAAACTTGGTTAATAGACTTGGAAAGAATCGATTGATGACAAGAACATAATTGTGCTAAACTAAACATCAACATGCAAATTTATTTTCTAGTGAGTTCAGAGAGTCAGGAGAGCATAATCTATGTCACAAGAGCTTTCAATATTAAAGGGTTATATAGTAAACAACAGTGAAAATAATTACTTGAACTACCCAAAACATATTTCCTGACAAAATTTTAGGATGTTATTCAGATAACATGCAGAGTCTGTAATTTGAAATTTTATGGATTTAAACGGACAGTTGAGATTTTTTTGAAGTGGGGTTATGGAGGTTATTTGTCCACTGTCAATGTTTCACATACTTTAGAAAATCAGTATCAGTTCAAATAAACGCTATTTTCAATACTGCTCTACCTCACCATCAGACAGTCTTTTCTGACAGGAGGTTTAATTTCTCTTTAAATTGCTCTCTTCCCACCTTCAAGAAACTCCTTTGGCAAAAACATAATTCCTCACCACCACAAACCAATCTGTCAAAAGCAAGCAGACTCCTTTGGAAAAAACAATAAGATGAGTGATGAGTTGCTGGTTCATCACTGCCTCCACTGGTTAATTTGTATGTGTTGTTGTGTGACTTCAGTGAATCCAAAGCAACCCTTTTAAACACAGAAGTCATACAATAGTAAACTTATTGTTTTCGCCAAGGAATCTGGTTGTTTTGGATTTAGTGGAGTTTGGCAGCAAGGTGAAAATAATGTACACGTTTTTAGTCAGCCTTTTTTAGGTGGCTAAAATATATTTTGCTGCTTACCCAGTCCACAGCATATATTGCTTAGCTACTAGTGCAAACTGGCGGGGCGCCGAGGTAATACACCATAGATGGACATACAGTCTCATGTTGGCAACATGACAAAATCAACAAAACAAAAACAAACAAAATTTACAAATATATTTTATGATTACCACCCTACAGCTACTGGAGCCTGACCAATTAAATTGATCAATATTAACTTATCACAGATATACTACCAGTATCAGTTTATTTGCCAGTTGATAATTAACAAGAAATTGCTGCACAGAAATACTGAAAACAAGTCTGAGGTAATTTAGACACAGTTTTGCCGCTATATTTCTTGTCCATCGGACAGCAATGACTAGTTTATTCGTAAATTGTAAATTGTAAGTAAAGAATATCAACCCACATATACAGTAACTGGAATATTGTAGTATCAGTATCTGGTACACTGAATTCTTGAACTGCTGACACCTATCTAGCTTACATACAGGGATATATAAGGCCTTTGTGTCTGTTGAATAACTGCTGAAAGTATTCAGTGTCTTTTGAATATAATGGCACCAGGTTTTTCATTGTAGCTTCAGTGATTCAGAAGTAACCAGTGTTGATTAAAGATATAAAATGGCAGCTGGACACCCAGAAGGAGTGATCAATTAGTGACTTTAAAGTGATAGTTCACCCCAAAATGAAAACTACTCACCCCTGTGCTGACGTGAGGATGGGTGAAGATCCCCAGTTCACAAAACACTCCTGGAGCCTCAGCGGAAAACAGCTTTGCAGTCAAATCCAGTACAATTGAAGTAAATGGTGACAAAGTTTTAAAATGTAAAAAAAAGAACACAAAAAAACCCCACAAAATGTCTCCATACTGCTCATGTGGTGTAATCCAAGTGTTCGTAAGCCGCAACATTAAAATTTGACCCAAAAAGACACCATTTACACCATGTTTTTAGCCTAAATGTCAACTGTAGCCTCTCAGACCTGATCCATGTGCACACACCTAAAGTGGATACAGAGGTGTGTCCGCGTGTTACTGACAATATCTCAGGCAAATCTAATAAACTTTTGACTTAACTGTGGCAAATGATTAATTACACCATTGTTTTTCCGAATTTCCCGTCATGTGTTCCAGCTGTCCAAACAAAAAATATGCAATTACAGGTCAAAATAATAATTGGAGGTGAGCATCAGTTGTTTTAATAGTGATCTGTTCTTAACAAATTAACTCGCTTGATTGTTAGTAATTAGCCTAACTGCACGTTTTCAGAGGGTGGCTTACACAACCTTTTCAGGGGGTTGTCATGAGGAAGAAAAGAGCAACAACCCTTTGAAATGTTCACTTGCGACTTTATCCGTATTTTTTAAACTAATGTGACGTTACCTCTAAGAACAGACAAAAGTAATACATTAGGATTGCAGGATAGTGTTCATGTATTCTTTGTTGAGTACATATTTGGCTCAGCAGATGTAGAAATGTAGACAATGTGATAGTGAAAGAAGAGACAGAAGGTGGAAAGGAAGAGAAAAAAGGAGCGATAGAAAGGCAAAGGGAGGGAGGTAGACAGAAGGCAGCTATCAGCTGTTCACTTGTACTTAGGGAGCACATTTACTTTCCATTGATTTCCAATGCTTTAGTCAATTTCCTGTCACTTTTCATTGCAAGTACATGTGATCTCAGTTTAGCTGCTTGCAGGAAAAAGGAGAAAGTCCAAAATGGATATTTTAGAGAGTCTGTAACACAACTGCTACAGGCTCTGTGTCTGTTGTCTGTAAAATCTAATATTACTCTTGGCAGGTGTATATTAAGAAAAACAGATCTTTACCAAGATGTAAACAACTAGTAAACATTGTTTAGTAGACAACAGCTTCTGTAACCAGAAAAATGTTGGATGCAGTAAAAATAAAACGTACTAAAAACGTCTTATAGAGGATCATACCAGATGAAACTCATATATCTCTGTACAAGACTGACCAGTCGACAGACAGCTCACTAACAGATGTGGTGTCCAGCAGTCCCCGTGAATCACTAAACCTACTGTAGCTTTAACACACAGAAAAACCTTTACTACTTTTTTCTTGGTTATTGCATCTGTTTTTTTGTTTTCAGAGCAGCAGTTTCTTTTGTGACTATTTTCTGTGCACACAGCATACAGGTTTGATCTGTATTCCATTAGTTTTTTTTTTTCAATCTCCCACATCTTTCACTGTTCCTCTTTAATGCAAATACTCATTCACCTAGTTTTTATTTTGGTCTTTTTTTTTTCTGCCGTCTGCCCTCAGAGAGCATTGCCAACTTAATATTCAGTTTGAAATAGCACAACTCCAAACAAAGGGCATTTTTTCCCCCAGCACATCTGCTTGCGAAGGAGACAGGCCTTAACACCTGGAAGTAATAAAAGACCAACACTGAGAGAGAAAATAAGGTAGGATTATTGTTCTGTGTGAGGAAGAGATTATGTTCAGAGAAAAGACAGTGAGGCATGCGGCTACACTTTCACCTCAAACAACGGGACTAGAAAGCAGCCGCTGATTAAAACTGAAATGAGGGGAGAAAGAACATCTGAAAATGAAGCGCACTTTCATGCCGAGACAACAAGCAGAAAGCTTTATCTTAAATGGAAATAAAATAGACTGGAATATTCCAAAGCTCCTGCAGTACTATTACTCAGTTACAATGTCATTATCTTACCACGGCTTAAAATGATACACGAGCTGAGAGAAAACTGCATAGCATTTTCCCAGTTTTGATGAGACTCATTTGTTGCATTTTCTTTTCTTTTTTGTGAATTTATCAAACCCAGTCAGGCTGTAATTTCATCAGATTTGTATGAGAGGCATATGATTTTATATTAAAACTATTATGATTAACTTCCTTTTAGACAAATATTTGCTATTAAAATAGGCTTCTTATGCATCCTGGAAAACTTGGAAAATTAAAGAAAATGTAAAATGATTTGGGCAGTCTTGCGTTGTCTTGGTAATTACTTTAACATTCTCCTTTTTAGCTGAGAATAATACATTATTTATCAGAGCTTCCAAAAATGATAACATTGTCATCTGAAAGGGAATTGGAATTAAGTTATATTCAAGATCATATTAATGTTAAAACAGCAGTTTATATATGAGAATAGGCTGATGTTATGTTATGGAAATGCTGTGAACCTCCCCAAGTCACATCACATGGTAGCACATGCAGGTTAGATAACATTATAACTTAAAGGTCCAGTGTGTTAAATTTAACCAGTATTTACTGGCTTAATGACAGAAATGGAATATAATATTCATAAGTATGTTCTTATTATTGTGTAATCATCTGAAAATAAGATGAGTTTTGATGTGTTTTTGTTACCTTAGAGTAAGCTGTTTCTATCTCACAACAGAAAAACTAAGCACTGGCTCTAGAGTCAGCCTTTGGCATTTTTGTGGAAGGGGAGGGTGAGGCATTGTCTTGCAATTGGCAAGCTCACCACTAGATGCCGCCAAATCCATATTAAGACCTTAACAAAAGACATGTTTGATGGCGAAGTGTGGGATCATGGATCTTCACAGTTAAACCATCACCATTTCTGATTAAAATCTATCTGACATGATTCAGGTACCAGTCATGTTCATGTTCATTAGGTAGGCCTGATATATTCACCCCAAAATCAAAAATACATATTTTTTCCCTGTCCCTGTTGTGCTATTTATCCATCTAGTTTTTTTGGTGTGAGTCGCAGGGATCTAATTTCTTTCTGATAGAAATTAAGTAGTTCCAGTAGATTCTAAAGTAGTTCTGGTAGATTTACTGCAGACAGACATTTTAATGCAGAAATGTTGCATATCATAACTTTAAAACAGCATTAAAACCTGGCAAGACATAAAACAAAATCAGACTTCCACAGAGAGGAATATATTAGTGTACGGTGTGATCCTTTCTGTCATACCAGTTGGATCATCAGTGAAAATGTCCAAGAAAAGTCTTGGAATTGCATCTCTAGAAAAGAATGGGAACCCTGTTAAACCTCACTAAAATGAACAACATTTCTCGTTTTGCATTCTAAAACACAGTCAAACTATAGAAAATGAATTTCTAATTATGTGAGAGCAAAGACATGGGACAGGACGAAACAAGTAGGAGGCATGCCTCAGACAGGTAATTATTCTGTGACATCCAGACACCTATTTCCATTTGCAGGCCAACATCAAAGCGCTGGGATGCGAGAAACACACAAAGACAACAGTAAATGTGCCTCTCCACAGGTATATGACCTAACAATGCCCATGCACAGAGCATGCTGGCCCATAACATCCAGTACAATCCAAATAATCCACACAAAAACCAATTCAAACTGTGGAAAGGGAGTCAGGGATCCAACACAGTCTCTCCCTTTCTCATCGCTCTCCCTCATGTTGACTGGAATGACATTAGATGCCAGTGCTTGTTTGTGCTCTAATGACAAGTAAGAGGGGACTGCTGTCTCCATGGCAACAGCCAAGGCTCAATACATCATACCTCGTTACAGTAGTCAAGCGGGGACGTTTGGTCAAAAATTAATATATCAAGGGAGGGGGGAGAGGGAGAGAGTGTGTTGTGGGAAGATTGCCCAGCATTTGTTATATGAGTTTGATAACTGTAGCATTTAAATGGTGGCCTTATTAATTTCAAGCTGCAGCAGTAGGCAACAATTTGAAATAGATGTTCAGTGACCTTGGCTTGATACGTTGAGAGTGTCATGCCTATATGAGGAAGACGGTGAGAAGGATAAAGAGGCACACCAAAGGATAGGGTGCGTGTGTGTGCGTATTAGTGCGAGTGAGTGTGTGTTGGGGGTAAGGCCGGGCCCGAGGCTGTGTGTTGCAGATTAATTGCGTATGATTCACAATTGTAGGAATTGTAGCACAACAGATACCAAGTCAAACTGCTCCAGTGTTGGTCTGACTCATATCACTGTGTAGGTTGTATTCTATGAACTTAACTGGATATTTTGGAGAATGAAGAGGAGAGAAAAGGAAGAGTGAATTTGATTCTCATTAGGCTACTTTTTTATTTGTCAGAATAAAGGTGGTAGGAAAGATAGACCCAGCTGAGACATATACCGGCTGTAATAGAGGGCAAAGATACACAAGGACACAGTTCAGGTGAGATACATGACCGCAGCCTTCCCTGCATCAACAATGTTTCATTTTTTAAACCTGATCAAATCATGGCTCAACTTTAAACTATGTAGCACCAAACTTTTTGCTTAAAATTAAAAAAGATTCAATTTAAACTTCTCTTTAAACCTCAGATTAGTCTGTACTCCAATTTAAAATGTGATACAGTAACTTTAAACTTACTCTTAAGAAGCTTTAGCTTTTAAAATAGCTGCCTTTTTGAGATGGACTGAAAAAAATAACCAAGTTCCTTCAGCAAAAGGGAAAGACTCAACCCGATTATGGCATGTCTCCTCTTTCTCTCACTGCAGTTAATAATTCAGCCTATAAGTCTTTCTTGAAGAGGGAGAAATTAGAGCTTTTCTCTGTCGGTGTAGGATAACTAGGCAAAATATCTTTTGGCTAGCTAGCAAACAATATAAAAATTTTATTGTTTGTTTAAGTAGCTAATGAACAATATAAAAAACTTGTTAGATAGCTAGCAAACTATGCAATGTGTTGTTAACTTTTTAAGCTAGCTGGTAAACAATATAAAGCGTAAAAAAACCCAAACTTTTTAGCTAACTAGCAAATAATTCAACATTTTGTTAACTTTTTAGCTTACAGTGCTGCAAAACCTTAGGTCCAGACAGCTCTCAAATATACTTTATTTATTTTAGTTAGTTAGTTTGTTTATTTATTTATTTAAATTTGGCAAGCATCTTCAAATAAATTAAACTCTGGTTGACATCACTAAACTTTAATAAACTGAGATTAGTTTTTAAATGTGCAACAAATATCTGCTTAATTTTAAATCTTTACTAAGTTATTAATCTTACACCTGGTTTAGAGCCTATTAGAACAAACTATATTCTGTCCAAACAGGTCAGGTGCAGTGACGGCTTGGTAGGAATAAACTCAAATGAAATATCAGTGGTTTAAGTGGCAAAGAGAACAGCTGAATTTTCATCTGAAAACAACATATTCACAAAGTAAAAGGTGTCAGTCTCTGAGATCCCAATTGACTGTGTTCAATGTGCCAGAAGAACTTGCATCTGCCAAAAAATGTTTTTGTTGTCTTTCACACACACTTCCATTGCCTTTTTATTTTGCATTTGAAGTTTTCAATCACTTTGAGCAGGCCTTTGTGCTTCCCCTAAAATTATCTGGTAAACATAATGACTGTTTGATTTACACAATATGAAAAGCTGCAATCCAAAATGTGCAACCACATTTTTGGCTCACGAGATAAGCCATCCTGAGTGACAGCCCTTTTAATAGCCAGACAGCGTAAATCAAATAGGAATCTGCCTTCCTGCAATATTCTCATATTCTTGTGGATTGACTACCTTGGCATGCTTGTTCGTATGGCAGGCGCTGTGATTGCCCCTTATTCATGTGGGAATAATTAGTAATTCACTCACTTGACAAAAAGGCCTGAGTAGGACCTTGTTAGATTTAATTATGCGATAATCTCAGGAAGACAATGGCCGATGATGATAAGAGAGTCATTCCTATTTGTATGTAATCAATGTTTAATATTTATCATTCAACAAGCTCTTATGGAGAAGGCTTTAATGAGGACTTATCTTCACTTGAGTCCCTCTTCACCGTTTTCAGCTCTCTCTCCAATTGACATTTCCTGACCTCCTGCAGAAGACAGAAGTGGGGCACTACTGTTTCTCCCACAGGATCTGGCAGAATCTTTGAAATATGTTCTTAGAGGGTTCTCGTAAAGGGTTAAATTGTTGATGTTAAATGGAATGTTGGATTCTGCTAGCTGCCTGCTAATTAGATTGTAATTACAGCAGTGCTTTGCAAGCCTGTCTGCTCCAATTAGAAACACTTTGGCGGCCAGTCTGCCTGACCTTTCTTTTAAAAACTTCTCTACTTTAAATTAACGACAGATACAAGGGATAAATGCTCTGAAAAAAATTGCTCTGAATGGTCAAATTATCATGTTTATGAATACCACGGTGAGACACAAGTGCACGTTATTCAAGTAAAATATTGATTTTCAGCCTACATTCGCACTTTTTTGAAAACAGGCTACAATGAGGTTTTTATGAGGGAAAAAAAGCACAAGTTTAAATACAGGTGCACCACTGGTAAGGTGTCCAGCTCCGCCAACATAAGCATATATACTGAAGTAATTACT
Organism: Lutjanus erythropterus; assembly: GCF_056507025.1. Taxonomy (NCBI): domain Eukaryota; kingdom Metazoa; phylum Chordata; class Actinopteri; order Lutjaniformes; family Lutjanidae; genus Lutjanus; species Lutjanus erythropterus. The sequence continues at coordinate 23,453,550 of NC_139317.1, forward strand.
ATATTTTTCTATATATTATGCAGTATATACATATGTGTGCGTGATATCGAGTGAGGAATTGGACTGAGGCCCAGTCAGTTTTCAGCAGTGGTAGTGTGCCCTCCCTCTCACTGAGAGGAGCTCTCAGACTGACTGAAGAGTGTCTCAGGCATCCACAGCACACCTGGTCTCCATTATCTCTCCATTTCACAGGCTTGCACCCCCTAACAGGGCAGCCTGGGAATGGGCCTGGCTCTTTCATCTTCCCATCATTATAGCAGCCAGCCCAGGGTCAGGGCCCAGTCTGACAGGCATTCCAGCAGCAATATTCTACAACTGATTTTGGTTAAGGTTTAAAAAATACAAAAGCAAAGTCAGTGAAATATTAATAAGAACAAGTCTCAAAGCAATTATTGTATTAAGAATTCTTCTCAGAGCTGACATTCTCCCTAAAGCTATGTGAAATATGACGCTGCACCTCAAAGCTGCGCCTCCCGCTTCCTCAACAGCATCACCTTCCTGCACCCGTGTCTTAAACCCAAACCTCCTTTGTATACTCTGTTTCACAGGAACATACTTAGATAGACTACTGTTTCCTGACAAAAACACAGGAAATACTACAAGAAAACGTTATATTTTTTTAAGTACCTTCCAATATGAAAGTAGTGTTTACAAGTGTGTGGTGATATCATGCTGAGTGTTAGGTTTATTCTGTTGGTTTATCACTCTTAAATCTTGTCCGCAGAGGGACATTTGAAGACAGATCAAGGGGAAGCCAAATTCTTTCCCTTCAGCTTTTTAACTGTTAAAGGGATTTAACAGACCCCTTCAGACAATCTGCGAAACACATTTATGGAGGAAAGGATACACCACCTGATGGTTCAGGTCTGACATGGTCCACCCATTATCATTTTGCATATGAGAACAAAATGAGGTGTGATAATTGATCTCTCATGTACCTCAGCTCGCGGTCTCACGACACTATCAGCGCAGCTTTGTTTAAAGGCGAAAACACTCGCAGGCAGAGCTCACCCGAAGCCTTTTTAATGCATCATCACTTTGAGGTTACAGAAATGACACCATGAGAAGCACTTTGAAGTGAAGTAAAATTATCCCTTATTTCTGCCCCCACAAATGATTTATTAAGGGGTAAAAAGGGGAGAAAAGACGAAAGGAAAAGGGCAGACGAAGGATAGAGAAGGACAAACACATTCCCAGCACATATTCTCTTCATTACGAGTGAGGGGGGGAGCCGATCATTCAATTACTGACTGCCGTCACAGGCTAATATTCCTGCCTGTCAGGGCCCATTCTGACTCAGTTTTGGTCAGAGTCCTTCTGATGGACCTCATTTCCTGTTAAACAGAACCAGAAGGTGCTGTGAAAATGGCGACACCTGATCCTGTGTTCAGGAGACGGGAAATGCTTCGGCAAAGGCCTGGAGCCTGCCAAGACACCCTCCACACCTTCTCCAGCATAAATCCCATGTGGGTGGGAAGCCAGCAGAGGTGTGGACTCGAATCATGTGACTTAGATTTGAGTCAGACTTGTGTCACAAAGTTGATGACTTTAGACTTGACTTCACAAAATCAAAAAAGACCTGGAACTCAACTTGGACTTCAACATTAATGACTCGTGACTTCAATACTTGATATATTATGTTGCAGGAGAGACTGTTACGTTACAGAGTGCTGCATGACTGAAGTATTTTTAAAGACAAACCCGGAAGTTAACATTTCCCTGGTTCGCTTGACAAAAAGCCAGCGGGATTTTTCTTTCTTTCTACTTTGGAGTAGTGCAGAAAAACTGGCGAACAAAAGTTTGTGAGCAAGATAAGATGATCTTCACAAACAAACACCACTTTTATGATTTTTGAAGAATAAATGCAATTGCCAATTGTCTCTGACAACCTCTGTACTCTGATATAGCCATTTTTAGCAGCTGTCTTGCTAAAAAAAACCCAAAACATCACTATTGACGTATTTTATATTGCGTGTTAAGCACAAACCTTATTTCCTGCATCTAATCAAAAAACTCATTCAAAAGTCAATTATCTTCAAGACAAGGGAACCAAAAGTGATAATATGCTAACTCTTTTCTGGGTTCTAGGACTCAGTCCTGCAGCATTTTAGTGAGTGCCAGTTGGAAAAAATGACACCAATGATTACACTGGACAAAAACTATGTAGTGGTCAATAAAAAATTAATTGCAGTATGCAAAGCATGCAGATCAACATAAAGAACATCACAGATGGAGAATCAACTTCCAACTTCATTTGACATTTGAAGTTGCACAAAGAATGGTAAGTTGAGGCTACAATTAGCATAGTTAGTGCGCTAATGTTTAGCTAACAATTTTGTAAATTAATGAGGCTGGAAATTCACAGTTAAATGAAGGAGTTGCGCATTTTGACTTCAGAAATGCTTGTTACATCAAGTTACAAGAGTTATGTCACTGAGTACCAGCTTGACAAAATGATATCAGTGATAATTTGTACAATAACCACATGGTGGTCAATGAAAAACAAATTTCTACTTGCAAATCATGCGGGTGTAAAATTACAGACAAGTTGTACAAAGAATGTAAGTTGAGGCTGATATTAACATAGTTGATGATAGTTAGCGAGTTGATGCTAAGCTAATGTTAGCTCAACAGCTTTGTAAATAAATGAGGCTGGAAAAGCAGAGTGAAGTCGAGGCAGCAGGGTTTTATAGGTGGCTCACTTAACCAGCACAGGCGGGGGATAACCCTGATATATATAATGTGGAGGGGTTTTTTTCTGGGCATACAGCTTGAGAATGTGAAGATAGGTCAACCCATTTTAAATCGGGAAACTTTAGGCTATGATTCAAAAGAAACTGAGTTCTCCCTTTTAATTTGTTCATCCCATTCAATTTCTCTTTGATCCTCACTCACCCATCATTTTATCTGACAGATTAGATTGAATTAGTTTGACCTGTCCTCAAGGCTGTAGCGTAATTTGCCTTTGACATTGTGAAGACAATGTGTCGAGGCAAAGAGGTATATGTGGGGGTGGAAAACAGGGAGGAGTAGTAGGTATGTGATGTGAAAAGCAGAACTATGTTGCTTTCAGGCTTGGCATTAAAATTCCTGTTCTTCACAGTCATCTTCAGTATGTTGTTTCACTAGACTGTCTGTCAGGGGTTAACCCTTGACAGTGGCTGTGCAAGCTGTTCATGTGCAAAGCAGCCCAGCTTAGATAGGTCTTTCATTGGCTTAGCTGCAAATTTATCCAGTATGTCCACAGTATCTCGTGGTGACACACTCCAATTTGTTACTTCAATGCAATTCAGACCAGGTTGCACACATCTCTACATTCAACATTTTCCTATATCACTCAACAGGTTTGGTATTATAGTCACTGCTTGGCTTAAAGTCTACGTAATTTTGCGATTTCTTGTCAAATTCATCCTAACACTGTGCATTGCTCATAGAGAAATTCAAGGGATGGTTTAAAATTATTTGAAGTGGGGCTGTATGAGGTAATTATCCAGAATCAGTGTTTTATCTACATTAGATGGTGGTCCGCATGTTCCCAGTTTGGAGAAACAGCAGGTGCACTGGTATAAGAAACTAACCAATGTGCTGTAGTGGACAAGGTCAGCAGCAAGCCTTATTTTAGCCACCTTAAAAAAGGCCTGTCATAATATCACTTTAACTCTATACTATATTTAGAATATTTTCACTACTTCGTCTTGCTGTCAGAAAGACTTTTTCAGACAGAAAACTGGCTTCATGTAAACTCTCTCCAAAGCAATCAGCCTCCTTTGGAAAAATCAATAATTTTTACCTCACAGAACATTAGCAAATTGCTGGGCTAACACCACCTTGACCGGTTAGTCAGTAAGAGTTATTGTGCGACTTTTGTCTTTTAAAGGATACATTGACACAATAACACAAAGAAACTAAACAACCAAGGCAGTGGTATACCAGCAACTCCCGTGTTCTCCGAGGTAAAATAATGGAGTTTGGTTTTGAGAGAGCAATATTTGTATTATTCTATATGGTTAGAAAAGGCCGTCTAACACCAAGGTAAAGCAGTAAAAATATTGTAAATGGGGTATACACTTAAACAGGTATTGACTTTTTAGGTAGGTCTTTTCTTAGGTGGCTTAACATGTTTTTTCTGCTGACCCTGTCCACAGCAGTACGTTGCTTAGCTTCCTACACCAGTATTACATTTGCTTCAACAAACTGGAGACATGACCACCATCAGATACACTGACTATAAATAAATGCCTACAACTCCACTTCAAAAAATCTAAACTATCCCTTTAAGGTGGTTTCATTGCAAAACATTTGTAAGTTTTGTGAACACCATTGAACAGGACACACTGACGGGGGTGCCTCCCCTCTCTTGGCTAAGATGGAGGCTCTGACCATAGCGATGTGGAATTGGATGCTCGTATGTGTGGTGGCGTTCTTTCCCTTACAGCTTCTGGTCCTCATTTTATGCGTTTGTGGTGTCAAGTGGTAATACCAACCTTAAGCCAAGCAGCCATTAGAGAGCTATGTTTTTTATTTAAGACAAGGACCAGGATGACATAGCACAACCACGGCTTTTGTAGTCATTTTGACGAGAATCATCCAACATTTGTACCATTTATTCCCCTGCAAAGGTTGAAAGCTGATACTGAAGAACTTTGGAAACCCCAACAAGCCATTATTCCAACAAAGCAAGAGCTTAGACCTCAGCATGGTAACACCACCCAGCTCGGGTCAGAGTGTACAAACAGAGCCTGTGATATTCTATCCAACAGAGCTGAGCTTGTCTTCTGTGCTACATTCTGTGGTATGTTAGGGGCTATTTGGGATATGTAAAAGGTTGACTGGTGTAAAGAGACAAATGACTGGAGGAAGCTGTCAGCTCCACCTCTGACTGAAATGACTGAGTTAGTGAGGTGCATTGAGAATGATAATTAAATATGGGGCCAAAGATTGGCAAGGTGGGCCCTGTACCTTTAGGCCAGGGGAGAATGGGTTTGGGAGCGCTCATCGCCCAGGGCCTATGTTAGACTCAGGCACTAACCCAATTTCACACTGTGTGACTGGGCCTGGCCTGTTTCAATGCAGTATCTGAGTGTGAGTGCCATCTGGTCCAGGCCTGTGAAGGAAATGGCCTTGCTTTTCACACTGATCGGATTAGGGTGTTTTTAATTCATTCGGGATGTGCCCTTGCGTGTTAATTGGCTCAACATGGCCAATGAATCTCGCCTGTTGCTTGACACAGGATGGCCTCTTCCTTAAACTCTCTTCAGGGGTTTGATGCTCCTCAGATTTTTAGCTGTTTTCATATTTTCCTCACAAAGCAGCATCATTTTTACAAAGTTTATAAGAACGTGTGTAAAAAATATGAAGTAATTCAGCCACATCCTACAGCAGTTCAAGGATCACACTGGAATAGTGTCAGTTCACAAAATGGAAAAAAATGGATGTTCAGATAAGTGTATCTAAACAAAACATGTTCAGTTTTACAAAAAATTATATTTAAAAAAATATAGTCAATGTTTTGAATTTGTGTCAAAGCAAAACTAATGGTACACTGGTATAAAAGATGCTTGCCTTAAATTAACATTGACCATATCAATTTAATTTATTTGTTTCCCTGCCCTTTGACAAAAAAATGATATGGAAATTAACAATGTTTTTTTTTTTTTAACATTTTAATTTTAATGTCTCATTGTTGTAGCACAAAGTGATTCTTATATTCTCCAGCTGTAGAAATGAGTAGCCTGTACACCAAATTAAATCAATTAAAGTTTGTGTCAGAGCAGTACACCTCAGTGCCTTTTCCTCTAAATTTTGCTGGTGGCTAGTCCTGAGTCTCCCTTTTTAAGGATGATAAATCTAAAAAAAGAAAAGTCTCTCAGGAAAATAGAGAATTGCAGCCCCATACTGATTTTTTCCCTTTTTCTTTGGCTAAAAATGGTTCTTTTGATTGTAAAAGTTGTTGACTCTAAAATGCGCGTAAGAACTTGTAGGTGATAGCAATGTAGTTTTTCATTTTGCCAAAATGCTAAATCCAACGCATTCCAACACCCACAAGAATATAGCAAATTGCCATTATAGTCTTTCTGATACTTGGATGAAGTAAAGCACCAACAAGTGTGGTTATTTTAAGATCAAAGTTTTGATGAACTTTTAACAGAAATTATTTAAATATAATTTCTTCTCTTATTAAATTCTTACACCTAATAATGCCTCTAATTTTACATTTTTCCAAGCTTCATTGTCAGTGTCTCTGATTATAGAAGCTGCACAAAGCCACCTCTAATTAAGAAGTTTACAATTGTGTCTTAATATGTATAAATTACACTAAGGCACTTATAGTCCCTATCAGTGGTCTAAATATAACACACGGGCAGATAAAACTTCAGAGGCCGAAGGGATCTGACAAGACATGACTCTACATTTTAATTAAAACTGGGTTAAGCTATTATAATTTCAACAACACAGAAGATTTAAAGGTACAATTAGTTAATCTCACTGGCTCTTGATACTAATTAACAATAACTTATCAGTGGGGGCTCACAGGTGTTGCTGATCAGTGCCAGTACTTCTGTTACTGCAACTCAGTATCTGCTGAAAATTCAATTTTGCTTAACAGGCAGAACTGGACCGGCCCTGTTTTCATTGGGAATGGTCCAAACTCCCAGGCCCCCTGAACTACCCACTGCTTACTGTGCACTTTGTATTGTTTTTCCACAGTGAAGGTGGAGCCAGTTTCAGATGCTGTAAAACAGATTTGGAACAATTAAGAAAACAATTAAACAAATAAAAAGTCCTTATAATAGTCCTTATAAAAGTCCTTAAAATAATTTTAGAGGACTTTGTCTTAAGCCATGTTTTACATGCCAATATTTTACAACATGCAGCTGTGCTATATTTGGGCCTTGTCCTGCAAGCTGTTTGCTAGTTTATACTAAATAAACTTTGAATGTGAGACATGCTATTTTTTATCTTTTACTTTACTTTTACTTTTTCTATGCAGCCCGGGTCTTATTTCTGAAGTATTGTACCAGTTAACAAACAGGTTGCAAGCTTGAAAATTGTACATGAATTTTCTATAACACTGAAGATTAAGGAAGTGACACAATTCCTTCTTTCGTAGTTTCCTAAACCTACCACTAATTATTACTAGAGTGGATTTGTTTGTTTTGTTTAACTGCATTTTAAAGAGCAGCAGCAGATTGTGTTGATAGAAATTATTTTCCCAGTTCTGCTACTTATGTCACTAAAAATGTAGAATTACACAGTAATGTACTGTTCAACTGTTTTTTGTTGTATTTTATCTGTTCCCTGGTGTTTTCCTCACGAGGGCACAGTATTTTTTTAAAAACAGTTTTAAATAAACAAGCCATTATGGAATAAACAATAAAAAAAAAAAACTTTGCTTACTGTTGTAATTAAGTATAAAAACAAACTCATTATTTTAAATTGGACTGAGTGTTAACATATCTGTAAAATACAGTATATAAAAAATTATATTTAAAAAATTCTGGTTGTGCCTTTAAAATACCAGTGTGTTGGATGTAGAGCAAGTGTTTGGCTTGTTTATTCTGGGCTGCTGCTGAACCCACACCCTCTGTACTTTTTTACTCTGTACATACATATGAATATTATATTACATTATTGAAAATACCCCCTGAATCTCTCACACTGGACCTTTAAATGAGTAGTGGCAGATTGTGTTGATAGTTATAAACTGAACAATACCAATGGTGTCACTGAATCTAGAATTGCACCATAATGTCCACTGTTTATCAAAAAGAAAATGTGGTTTCTGTTGCTTTCCAAATAAAGACACAATCAGTGATCTTGGTGTAAACAAAATTATAATCACAGGGTTAGAATTTGTTCTTTTGTCATGCCATTCCAGTAAAAAAACACATAAAAGAAGCATTTATGGAATTATGTAAATAGAAGAATTACTTGTTTACTGTTGTAATTAAGTATAAAAATTAACTAATTTAAAAAATGTAAAATTTTCTTTATGATGTGTGTGAAATGTGGAAGAAAGATGGCGGGTCAACAGTCCATAGAAGAAGATCCACTCCCTATGTACATTACAAAGGCTCATTGTAAGGTACCAAAAACACAACTATTCTTATTTTTGGGTGATTACACACTAATAAAATCATACTTATGAATAATATGCTCAATTTCTGCCATATTCTGCCAATAAATCTCTGTAAATCCCATAAAGTGGGCCTTTAAGTACCAAATAAAACTTTTTCAGTAGCAGGAGAAAATAAATTGTGTTTCTTCACTTTGCTGATTTCTGCCAAGTAGTAGAGGTATGTTGACTGCAAGTGATAAAACCCCACAACATTCAAAAGAGGAGTCCCAACCAGTGCAATTTATGCTCATACTTTTTTAATGTATCACAATGAGCAAGAAACATACTTGATGAAATATTTTCAAAGGAGTATATTCAATTACCATCTACAATCAACTTAACTAGGACAACAAGGTTTTGTGACAAAAGTTTCTTTAAAAGTCTGAAGTTCCATGTGGTTGTATGTATGTTAGTTTCCATGTAATTTGGTACAGTTTGGAAATCTTCATCATATAATTACAGTAACAAAAAAGCTAACAAGACTACAGTATAGAAAAGACATCAAGAACAACATTTTTGGTTTAACTTGCTCTTTTTTGTACATTGCAAGGCTGTTTTTTTCTACCCTCGGATGGGCTGCCTGGAGCCACAGAGCCATGCTTATGAGGCTCGAAGGAGGAGTAATTCAAGGAAAACAAAAAGAAAAAACTAAAAGCATAAAAAAACATTGTGGCACCAGAAGTCACAAAAGGAACAGAGAGCTCCAAGTAACAGTTCATCTTTGAAGTTTGGAGCAAATGGTTGTTTGGTTGTTAGTTTGGTTGTTAATTTTGGTTAATACGCTTTTTTAGTGTAACTGCCTCTTTAAAAATGACAGCTTTGAGAACCCGTCCCCTCTCTCTGTTATTAATTTCTCTTTTTAGATTATGTAATCAACAGAGAGAGGGGTGAGCCGCCATTTGACTGGAGAGAGCTTTTACTTGTCAATCAGAGACAAGCACAAGGAAATGAAACGGGTAGCAACATGAACTGGGAGAAATGAAGCAAGCATCTCTGTCCATCCTGTCCTGAAATTTGGAAAATGTCCATCAAAGAGCAGAAGCAGAGGCAGAGCTGGAGAAAGAAAGAGACAGACAGAAAGGAGAAAGAGGCAGCTGGAGCCACTTAAGTTCAGTTTCATCTAAGGACTTTTCCTCTCTGTCTCACACATGTCCATTGGTTCCAGAGTCCATTCCCATTACAGAGTTGTCAGTAATCAAATAAGGAGGTGGTTTTAAAGCTGTTTCGAGCCTGCCTTTGGCTCCCATGCCCAGTTTTGGTGTGCCCACAGCCTCTCATGTCCTCCTAATGAGATCTCCAAAGCTTCCCAGAGTCCTTTTTTTTCTTTTCATTCCTTCTTCATCTCAAAAAAAAAAAAAAAGAAAAAAAAAGAGAAAAAGTTGATGTCTTGTTTTAAATATATCTATATCTGTATACAGGTACACGTTCGTTTTCACAGTGGGCAAAAAGATGACCTCTACAGCAAAACCTTATCTTTATCGCTCTCTTTGTAAATGTCCATTAAAATCAAGTATCCCAATGTAAGTCAGTGGACACAATTATCCACAATAGCGTTTTGTGCCACAATAAAATATACACTTATCTGGGGCACAACTTGTAATTTTTCTTCTTTTTTTTGTTTCAACTGCATAAAGCTTTGGCCACATTCATATATTCAATCAAAGTAAAAACTGCTCAGTGCTTCGGTTTCATCTCATTTCAGATCATTATTTTCAAAATTTGATTTTCTAAATTTCAGTTATATAATCCAGCTTTGTGGTTCAGTTTGTTTTGGTGTGTAACATATAAAAAAAAAAGGCAAACAAGAAAAAAAATTGAATTGATGCTGGCTCTTATGAAACACACATACACACACACACACACACACACACACGCACACATGCACGCACGCACACACGCACACACACACACACACACACACGCACACATGCACGCACGCACAAACAAACCCACTCTGACACATAGTCCATGCTGGCTGAATCTAATGTGGAGACCTCAACTTTGTCTTCCACAAAAGAGCCCAAAAGATTACACTTTGGAAATAAGAGCGCTAACAGTATCATTGAGACAATGAATATAAAGAACATCATCACACCATAAAGTGGCCAGGTCATATTTTTTGTTTTCGTTTCTCAATTTCAGCAATTCAAATTAAAGCTAGTGTTAATTTATGATAAAAAGTAATATACAGAAACTAAAATAAAATACAAATACTTATAAGAAAATAACAATACATGTCTGACATTGTCTGAAAATTAAAATAAAGCTGTACAACTTAAGAATTTTCCAAAATAAGAAAGTACATAACAGTATTTTAGGGAACTGGACTTTATAGAGAAATAGCAAGCTTGCAGACCAAATCTCACGACTTTCAACAGCATGCTGTGGTATTAACACCAGATCACATTGCTCTGCAAGATGAAGCACTTTAAACACACTTCTGGGATTGTGCCGTGTATTCATTGGGACGAATATATTGGCTATACAACAGTGGCCAAAAAGTAGTTCTTCACAAATTTAAATATGTCTTGGTTTTGGTTTTAAAAAATAAAAATTTTAGTTCATTGGATCATCAGTGAGAGGGTGGGGGTACCTATGCACAACCATTTCCATTGCAATAAAATGACGTGGGTGACTTCTTTGGGCATGAAAGCATCCTAGCTATCTGAAATCAAGGGACATCTTCAAAAAACCTCCTACTTTTTCCAGAAATAATGCTTTGGAATGAAGATGTCCCTCAAAAACCTGTAATCTACTCGTGGAAGTGGCACCCTGCAGACTCGAGGGACAAGTCACTGTGGATTTCCCAGGAACGGGGCAACGACACCTCAGCAAAACAGCCATCATTTCCCTCTGAGACTAGTTGTAAGTTGACTGGCATAAATGTTACTAAACCTATGAGACGCATCAGTACCAGATGTATTATATACATTTTTTGGTAACCACTATTACTTGCTTAACAAGTGAGCAACAACCTTGACTGGATGGAGGGATTTTCAGCAATGTTCCATGCCAGCACAAAATGACATATGGAGGTCACTTTGTTCAGCAACCAATGATGCAAAAATTTACACAACAGTTTACAGTCACTTTAAAAATGAGAGAAAAAAAATAGATTGTGACAATTAAAAGCAATTAAATGAAATATGATCAGTCCTTGCTTAAGAAAAATCCATTGTGATATTTGGAATGCACTGTTCTTTACAAACGTTATAGATCATTGGCTTTAAACATTGGTCTGTTCAAAAAGAAAATCGGCAAAATGTCCTTTGGAACATATATTCACAGTCTTCAAAGTTCCGTTTTTGCAACAAGAAAAAAAAAAGGTGTTGCAGAGGCAAGAAATTGGTTTATTGTTTGTTTTAGTTAAAGCTTAGCCAAAAGCAAAATGAGCATGCATCTAGGTACTCTTTTTTTTTCTTTCAAAATTCTACATTAGCAGCAAAACGTATGTCCTTGAAGACCAGACCTTATACATTTTCTTAAAAAAATGGACATTTGAATGTGACAAAAAAGTCAAACAAAGATTAATAACCTCTATCTTACAAACTGCAATGGCTCTGTAACGGTGCTACTCCACAATGCAAGGACAAGGGCCCTTTTTGGTTTTTGGTATTTACGTAAAAAAGCCACCTGTTTGCTTGCAAAGAAGCAAAAACGGCAACTCTGATGCGTACTCCTTTATCTTTTAAAACTTTGTTTTCTTTCCTCTAAAAACAGCAACAAATTCTCAAGTATAAAGAAGCCTCTTTTCTCATATTTATGCACCAATGGTGAAAGTGTTTAGTCTTTGGATTTTCTTTTTGTCTTAAAGCGTGAGAATTATTATTAGTATTCTTTTTTCATTTTCATTTATGACAACAAAAATGTCAAAATGAAATAAAGACTGTAGCCACACTACATGAAGAACAAAAGACCTGCTTTGTAGTGTACATATCTACAAACACAGGAGAGCAGAGAAAAATAAGTGCGAAGAGAGGAACAAGTAGAGTGAGAAAGAGGAGTCAGACAGTGATAAGTGCACAAAGGTAACACAAAAAATTAAATAAAATAAAACTTTCAATATTTCACCCAGGATCTTTTCTGCTTTGGTTAGCACAACACCAACCAAACCATAAAATTTAAATAATTCTAAAAGAGGATCCTGCCTTTTCAGGAGGGGCATTTGGGTGAATGTTTCCCAAGAAGTTAAGAATAAGACAGAAATAAAGTTGAGATAAATTACCTGTCCATAATCTAGTCTATCGGAATGACCAAGACAACATCAAATGAAGCGTCTTAAAGTTGGACAATACAAAAGCTAAATGTACACAAAGTTTTTTTTCAACCTACCATACTGTTTAAATTCATTTCCAATGCAACAATCTACTTAACACCAAAAATGTTCATATCTATCATAAATACAGAAGGTTGTTTTTTTTTTTTTTTAATCAAAACTCTTTTAATCGCCCGTTATTATGTCTGCAATGCTCTCCTTGTCTGGGTGTAATGGGACTGTGACCCCCCCCCTCCCCCCGCCCCCTTTAAAAAGGATTTCTAATGTTAAAATCAGCAAATCATTTACCCTTTTTGAATGCCCAGAAACAATGCCTTATTAAAATTTCAACTTAAATCTTTCTGTTATTAAATCAAAAGAGAAAAAATGTTCATCTCCTGTTGGAAACAAAAGGTGTAAAACATGGATTTCTGTAACAGAAAAACATCTGTGAGCTGTTGACCTGAGAATAAAATAGACATTACATTATTCTTTTACTTTTGCAAGCCATTGGTATCTGAATGCTTAAATAGCAAGAAAACTGATAGACTATTCTCCCATACAGTACATACTGGCTTTTTGTGACTGTGCTATTAAGTAGAAATTATTACAAAACAAAGGGACAGCTTGTTGACGTGTATTTCTTTAAAAGGGTTCTTGGGCCGTTTGTCAACTTTGAGGCAGTCCATTGCCATACAGTACAGCATTCCTCTACCATTACCCAAAACATAACTGCAGCGATCTTTTCTATTCTCATATATTAGTATGCATGTATTTCAGTTGAGTAAAAACAAAACAAAAAACAAAACAAAACAAAACAAAACAAACAAACAAACAAAAAAAAGAAAACCAGCATGTTGATATGGGAAAACAATCCACTAACATTTAAATTTTTGGTTACAAGCTTTGGAATTGCAGTTAGTCTTTACACATCTTTTTCTGAAATTGGTTTGTATACTTTTAATGTATTTTTAACATTGCTGCTTTTTATGTTTTTTCCATTTGTGATTTTTTTTTGTCTTTTTTTTAGTGTTTTTTAAATATTGTCCATCACTGAAAGCTCTTTTACAATCTGATGGAGTCTGTTCCTACACTAGCAAGATTACTACTACAACTACTACTGTCTTTGACAAAGCCAGGCTGCTGCGGCTCCTCTGCCGTCCTGCCCAGCCTGTCCGCTGACTTCTGACTGCTGTCAGAGTCAGACTCGTCGGTAAAGACGTCTGTTGGTATCGAGGTCTGAACTCCTGAGGTGCTCAATGAACTTGAGGTAACCGTTGAAGGTGAGGACATTGGAGGAAAAGAGGAGGAAGAAGAGGAGGGACTGGCATTGGGCTTCCCAGCTAAAGCTCTGGAGAAAGGGGCCTGGGGCCATGGTTTGCCGGCAGCTGTGGTGTTGAGTGGGGTGGTCGAGGAGGAGCACAGGGAGGAGGAGACAGCAGAGGATGGCATGGTGGCTGATGTTGTTGGCGGGGGAGGGGGGCTGCTGATGGGATGAGTGGCAGACTGCGAGGTAGATGCGGTGTTAGGATTGGGGAAGCAGGCTGAAGAGTGAGGTAATAAACTAGTAGCGTGCTCTTTGGCATTTCTGGCTGATCGCTTGATTGTTCTGTGTTTGTGCAATGCCGATTCCAGGTGTTGACTGAGTGCTTTCTCCCCATCCAACGTAGTGTCACAAGCCAGGCAGTCATAGAGACTTCCAGCCCCTGCACCTACGCCACTGGGGACACGCAGCAACATCTCTTGCAGATTTGCCACAGACTGACCGAAAAAACAGTTAGATTTAAGGTGGGTAATAGCCGCTTCTTCCTTGGTGAACACTGCTTGACACTTGCGGCATGCCAGTTTATACTGCACCTTGGGGACGATGTACTGGTCTAGATGGGGGTCCACAGCTTTGCCATCCATCTCGTTCTGCTCGGAGGGTACTTTATTATGAGAAGAGGAGGAGGAAGAGGAGGAAGTGGGGGGTTCACTATGGGGGTTGCCCTTTTGCTCCTCTGTTTTCACTGGATCTTTGGCAGATTCTTTGCGATCCCCCAAGGTTTGTGGGGGAACTGGAGTTTGGCTCGCCTTGGGTTGCTGGATCTGTTGAAGCTGCCGCTGCTGCTGCTGTAGTGCCTCCTGCAAGCTCTGCTGATATTGCTGGTAATGCTGCAGCAGGGACCCTGGAGACAGGCCCATCAGTGCTTGTGACAATGCTGGGTTGTAAGGGAAGAGACTTTCCATACCATACATTGGCTGCAGGTAGCCCCCTTGGAGAGCCCCAGGGATTTGCGGGGTGTAATATGGGGAAAAGCCAGGCATGAAGTAGGGCAGGAACTGGTTTGTGAGGAGAGCTGTGGGGTCTGATGCCAAAGCAGCCTGCAGAGCCTGAAGCTGGGCAGGGTCTACCACATACTCCATGCCAGGTGTGGGCATAGAGGTGGCAGGTACAGCTGTGTCGGGCTTCTCCTTCTTAGCACTGGCAGCAGAGGTGGAAGGGGCGGGGGTGCTTCCAGTTGACGAAGGGGTTGGGGGCTTCTCTGTCTTTTCCTTGGGCTTCTCCTTCTCTCTTACACTCTCAGTGTCACGTTCTTTTGTGAGTTCAGGCCGGGAGCTGGACTGGGTAGTTGAGGAGGTGGAGTTGGATGTGGAGGTGGGGCTTGAGTGGGAAGCAGACGTGTTGGTCTGGGCTGGGCTGGATGCGGCAAGAGACGATGAGGAGGGAGGCTTGTTGGGCAATCCAGATGTGGGGAGGCTAGGTGAGGGAACACTGGCACCAGGCATGTTCAGGAGGTTTGAAGGTTTTGGAGGAGTTAAAGCTGGAAATTTTTCAAACACAGACAGATAATGAAGAATTAATAGGTATATTTCTTTGATGGATTTGTTTGAAGTTTATTAAACTTAGAAAATAGAATATAACTTGCTTCATCATGTTAAATACACAGAAAAACTACATGAAAATTACTATGTGAATGATAAGCTCATTTTATCTTCAGAAAATAAAGTAAGTCAGAGTGAGCAATTTGTTCTCTCTATTGTGGAATTTGTGGCTCTAATAAATAACCCTTCCTAAATCCTGCCCCTTTTTGCTCTGTGGTCCAATAATAGTTGGGCAAGCTTGCAATGATGTTCCAAAAAGGGTAGGACTTAGGAAGGATCAATTAAGTGTTAGCAGACAAGGTTCTATATTTATTGGCACATGTCAATAATGGCAAAAAAAGACATATTACACATCCAATAGTATATATGTTGCGGTTTAAGTAAATACACATGACAGAATGACTGAGGGGAAGAGAAAGTATTTCAAGAAGAGTAGAAATATTGTGTTCTGGGTTTTACACTTAAGTACATTATGTGATTACTGAAGTTAGTAGCTGTTCAGTTGAAACCCCATTAGCAACTCTGCACCTCAAATTATAGCTGTATATCAGTGAGTGAATGCTGAATGTTGACGTACCTGAATTAGATGAGTTAAAGCTGGAGAGAGAGGGGCTGCCAACCCCTGGCAAAAGGACAGGTGGGATGCCTTGTAGATTTGGATAGGCTGACTGGAGATTCAGAGCCTGCATTGCAGGGTTATCGAACATTCCCTGCTGCTGCATGGCCTGCTGCTGTGCCAGTCCTAAAACTTCATTGGCCTTCTTAATGCGGTCCATCTCTTGCTGGGCCATAAGTTGGCGGACAGTGGCTGGGTCAAAGTATTCTTTTTCCTTATCGATCTGGCTGCCAATAGTATCCTTCACCTTAGAGATGTGTTGCTGGGAGAAAATGTGATCACGGACAGAGAGGCGAGCACTGTACTTGACACCACACAAAGTGCATTCAGTCTTCGGCCCCTCGTAGGATGTCTGATTTATTCCGAAGTGCTTGGCCATGTTGAGCTTTGCCTTTTTCTCCTTGGCACGGGCATTTTGAAACCATACCTGAACCACTCTCTTTGGAAGTCCAATGTCATTGCCAAGTACCTCACATTCCAGCATAGTGGGCGTCCTGTAGTCGTTAAAACAGGATTTCAGCACTTTCAACTGAAGGTTAGTCATCTGGGTTCGGAAGCGCTTTTGGCCAGGTCGATCGCCGCTGTCAATGCTCCTGCTACCTGAGGCTCCAGGACTTGGTGAGCAGGGGTCAGCGAGGCTGGATGTCTCACTGTGGTCAATCATGTGTTCATTTTCATAGTCCTTAGCATAATAGCTTGTTGCAGGGCTTACCAGCCCTGAGGACATGTGGTCATCATTTTCAAGCATGGGGACTGAGCCCCCAGACTTAGACATGTAATCACCACTGTTTTGGCTGTGCTTTGCATCAGCACTGTCATTATCAGCATTGGCCTCATCACCTGTGGTGGTGTCTGTGATGGCAGTATTCACAGAAGAACAGTCGTCATTATCCAGTTTGTTCTGATCGAAGCTGAGGTTCACAGAGGACATGCTTGCCATGGCACTCTCAAAATCTTCCATTCCCTCAACTTTAATTGATGAAGGGCTCAGCAGAGCCCTAGGAGACAAATCCATGCTTTTGTTCACTGGTGACATGGAGGAGCTTTGTCCATCACTGTTTGACGGGGCCAGTTGGGAGTAGCTTGCTGTCTCTAGAGCATCTATTTTTATTTGCATGCCCTCCTGTTCAGGTAACACACCAGTGAGAGCCAAATTATATCCAGCACGTTTGGCTTCGTGCCAGTGACGAGACCGAATGTGTGCCTCAAGAGCAGTTTTTGCTTTGAAAAGAGCCCGACAAAAAGGGCACCTACGATGAGCCTGAGCTGGCCCAACTGCTCTAAATTGGCCTTTTCTCTCTCTAGCTCTGGTATTTTGAAACCAGACCTGCACTACTCTCTTTTTTAATCCCACCTCATGAGCAATGTGGTCAAGCATTTTGCGTGTAGGATTTGAATCTAATAAATACTTCTGATAGAGGATCTCTAGCTGCTCAGGGGTGATGGTGGTTCTGAGCCGCTTGTCTCTCTGTGGCTCCTCTCCACTATTTGTGCTATCGTTCTCTCCTGGGCTGGTGCCAGCTTTCTCCTCTAACTTCCTCTTCAGGGAGTTCATGGTGGAGGTGGGGGTGGACGGAGAGGTGGCAGAGCTGCTGGGAATCTGTGGCATTGCCCCAGAGAGTAGCTGGCTCGCCAGCAGAGGATTGCTGGGATCAAATAGCATGAAAGGCATGTCAATTGGACGGTCGAGGAATTGAGGGTGGATGAATTGATTTTGCACAGAAAGGAAGTGTAATTGCTGGTGTTCCTGCCAGTGCTCAAAAGAGGGGAAGCCAATCTTACACTGCTCACACTGGTAAGGGATCATCTGCTGTGCCAGTTGTTGTGTGGCAGAGGTCAGGTGGGCATTGAGGCTCATGTGGGAGCTTTGCGATGAGGCCTGGCTTGTCTGAGAGGCTGAGGGACCACACTGCTGTTGTTGCTGAGAGAATGAAGGAGATGAATGTTTTATGGGCTTGGAAATAGTCTGAATCTTCTCTTCTCTTTGAGGTCTATGGTGTTGCGCCTCAGACTGGGGTTGATGAACAATTTCCTGCTTGATAGAGGTTTGGTTTTCTCGTGGATCAGCAGAAATTTCTGGCAACTGCTTAGGCTTCTCATCGTAGAGGTTTGAGCTGGTTGCTGGTGATGCCTCCTCTTTCTCAGTGGATGGGAGGTGTGAGAATGCTGAAGTGGAGGGTGGAAGCGGGCAGAGACTTGATGAGGAGGGCATTGGGGTGTGACAGGAAGACCCAGAGGGAGTATAACATTCATTTGAAAGATCCAGTGAATCCTCATTTTGGCTGTCATACTGTCCATCCTCATCTTCATCTTTGTAACACAGCTTCTTTTGGTGTTTTATTAGATCAAATATACGCTGGAAAACCAGACTGCATTTCTTGCACTGGTAGTTCAGATTTGAGGTGCGAATATAGCGGTCATTTGACAGTTCTCGTCTTTCACCGTCTTTTCCTCCATCACCCTGGTTTTCATAATTCTTCCTTGCCTTCTGCCGAGCATTTTGGAACCACACAACAATAACACGTGTGGGGAGGCTCAGAAGGTTGGAGAGCTGTTCAAATTCATCATCTTTAGGATAAGCGTTTGCATCAAAGAAGTCTTGAAGTACTCTTAGCTGGTAGTCAGTAAACCTCGTCCTGGATGATCTCTTACTTCCATATAAATCGTGTTTGGGAGGTTCAGGGGAAGGAGGTTTAGAGTCAACTTTTGTTTCTTCTAAGGTTGTTGTTGGTGGATTATTGAAGTTGTATGGTGAGTCTTTGTTGCGCTGCCGCTCTTTGAACAGGGTGTTTCTGAACCAGTGCTTTATGACTTTCTGTGGCAGCCCTGACTTGTCGGCCATCTCTTTGATCTGCTCCTCATTTGGTGAGTTGTTGATATCAAAGTACTGTCGCAGGACCCTCAGCTGGTCATCTGTGATGCGTGTCCGTGGCCTCTTGTTCTGCTGCTGCTGTAGCATGGCTGGTGTGAGCTGTTGTTGATAGAGCTGGGCCAGGTCTGAGGCCAGGCTTGGCTCCACAGATGGTAACTGGGGAGGCAACTGAGAGGGCAAGGACTGGAGAGACATGGGCTGCATCATGAGCGGAGAGAAGAGGGGCAAATCCATTGGCATGGGGATTTGTGCCATTGGAACTTGAGGCTGGGGGGTAGGTACAGTTGGAGGCGTGAGCGAGGCAGCAGAGACAGGAATATTTGGTGTGGGAGCTCTTTGGGGCGGAGGAGGAGGTGGAGGTGGAGGAGGAGGTGGTGGAGGAGCTGGAGCAGCCTCTGGTGTAGGGGGCCTCAGTGGATAGAGTTTATCATAATGCTCTCTGTATTCCTTGGCAAATCTCTCAAGGGATCGAAATGGAAAGAAAGCCTGGTGGATATGCTCCTGGTGACTCTTTAGAATCAGTATGTTTGAAAACAGCTTGCCACAGGCTTCACATTCCAGTTTCTCTAATCCCTCAATGGGGTCCACCACTCTTGTTATCCCACCTGGACCACTTGATCCTGTAGGTCCAGCTGTCTTTTTCTGAGCTTTCTGTTTATTTTCATTGTACTGAATTACTAACTCAAACCCAAAATTTTCCAGCAGGGCTTTAGTTGCATTTCCTCGAGCATCTGAAGCAATCCTTGGTGGAGGCAGGCCAGTATCGTGGTTTATGTTTATTGAAATATGCTGAATGTCCTTCTTTTCTTTCGACTTGCTGTCTGTAGAATCCTTGTTAACATATTCTTCATTTTTTTCAGCCGTGTCCTTCTCTCTTTGTATTTCTCTGTCTTTCTCATTCTGAGAGGAGGAATGTCTTTGCTTTTTTTCAGCATGTTGGAGAAGAGACGCATTCTGTTGCAGCAATGCCATCTGCCCCTGAGGCTGTGAGTGAGACTGCTGCTGTTGTTGTTGCTGCTGTTGCTGTTGTTGTTGCTGCTGCTGTTGCTGCTGTTGTTGTTGATGTTGCTGCTGAAGGTGGTGGTGCATCAACTGCTGCTGCAAGCAACTCTGCTGGGCCTGCTGGGCTGAGTTTTTCAGATCCTCCAGCAGCGAGGAGGTGGAGGATCCTGCTAGACCAAGTGAATTACTGATGCTGATCTCTGGGTTCAACTGAAACTCAGCTCCAGGGATGTAGAAGGGGAAGAGCAACTGCTGCTGTTGCAGGGGGAGAAGTGCATCAGTTGTCATTGGGAAGTGCTGCAGAAGTGCTGGGTTGAATAGCTGTGATTGTAACAGAGCAGCCTGCTGCTGGAGCTCTTGCTGAAGCTGGGCTTGAGCTTGGGCTTGAGCCTGGGCCAACTGCTGCTGTTGCTGAAGCTGCTGCTGTTGTTGTTGTTGTTGTTGTTGTTGCCCCCTAGCAGACAGCATGTCTGTAAATTTAGACTTTTTTACTTCGTGGTTCTCAGATGGTGAGGAATGGCAGCTCACCGAAGAATTTCCAAGGCTTTCAATGCTATGAGACTGGCTCATGTGGTTTCCTCCAAGAATATTTTGTTGAGCTGTCTGAGACCCAGAAGAACTGTGGTTGGTAGAGCTAGTAGCCGAGTTGCTGGCTGGGCTTGGACTAGATGTTGATGTGCTGATGCTGGACCCCCCGCCACTTAAGCCAGTAGCACTTGCAGAACTAGTGATCCCTCCTGCTGCTTCCAGTTTGGCTGCCCTGGCTTTGGTCTGGTGTAGAACAGAGCGCATGTGGATCTCCAGGGTAGAGCTCTGGCTATAAGCCACGTTACAAGTGCTGCACTTGAATGGCTTGTTGTCAGGGCTGCTGGTAGGCTCAGGCTGGCCAGTCGTGGACTCCTGAAGAGCCCTCTTCACCTTGTGCAGGTGGGACACAGAGTTATAGTGAACCAGAAGGATGTTCTTTTGTGTAAAAGACTCTTTGCACACAGTGCACTTGAAAGGACGAGATGGATCCAAGAACTTCTCCATAGTGAAGTTGGGGCCTTTTCTGAACGGTAAAGCACGTTTAGGTTCAGATCCAGAATCTTCCTGCAGGGAGCCAGAGTCGCTGCCTGTTGGGCTTTGCTTTTCCTCCGGGTCACTTTCATCTCCCTCTTTGTCATCTTCTCCCAAACTTGCAGGCTCCTCTCCGAGGGATGGGTCAGACATTACCATAATGTCACCATTCATCAATAAGCCCCCATAAAGCTGCTGGATATCAGCTTCACTCAGCTCCAGATGGCTGGTTTCTAGATGTTTCTTCAAGGCCTGTAGTGTTCTGAAGCTCCGTTGGCAGAGGCAGCACATGGTGGCTGCCCTGATCACATGGTACTGTGAATGAAGCTGCAGTTTCTCTACAGTCTTGAAGGCCAGGCTGCACTGGTTACAGCGGTACTTGTAGACATGCCGATCTGAAACAGGCAGCTGGGGCCTTTTGTTGTGAACTTCATTGAAGTGCATCTGGAGGGAGTTGGAGGACTTGAACACTTGATTACAGCCTTTCTTCCAGCACAGGAATCCTGTGGCATCATCCCTCTCTGACTGTTGGTCCTCCAGAGGTGACTTGCGAGCTTCAACTATTTCTGTAGGAAGTGACACTCCCCTCTCTGGATCAGCATCTGATGCATCTGTGAATAAATAAGCCACAAGAAGACAGCAATTAGTTAATCTGTTACTTATCTATTAATTAATTAGGTTAATTTTTCCACAGTAATGTCAATAAAGACATTAAAGCACTCAACGTGTTAGTACGCCTGGGAAGGTGGAAAAAGTGGTGACTAATTATAAAGCCTGTGAATACCAACCATCACTCATAGTGTCTTGTTGTGAATGAAGGTCTTAGCATGAAAAAGTGCATTGTCTTTCCTTACACTGTCTGTGAAAAATGTAATGAAACCATTACCGACACAGTTCTTTTGTAAGACACTAGTTTCTGAATAATTGTTCTTTATTTCCACTCCATGTAATAACAGCTACTGATTTAATATTGTACTTGTGAAGGTGATACATCTATGTTTAATCTCATTTATTGTATATTTGGCTGTGATTATACAGTGTGATTACATACACATTGCATAACATGTAGGTAATATTACTGTAACTGCTGTTTTTAGAAAAAAAATGCATGATTTTATATGTAAGAAAAGTGATATACTCTAAATTAAGCTCCAAATTTTCTTAATGGAGTCAGACACTAACCAGCTTGCTTCTTTGTATCTTCAGAGTTTGAGTTGGCTGTGGCATGAGGGGTGCTCTGGGACTCTCTGTCTGGACTTGGTACAGGTATGAACATGCTGGCTGGCAGTACTTCACTTGCTGTTACCTGGAAAACAAAGCACAAAGGAATTCTAGGGTGAATAACGCTGCTGAGTGATAATGTAATTTTAGATTTCAGTTTAAACAATTACAGGAAAAGACACACAAAAGAACACACAAAGCAGTAACCAAAAACAGGGTTAGACAGATTACATAATGTATACTATAACTATTTTACATAGCACTTATGATCACTGATGATAATCATAAAAATCATGTGAGTCAATGCTGAGATCTTCACACATTTCTGTTACTTTTCATATAAATCACTCAACAAGCACATATGTAAACATGCATTAACACAATCATAACTATACAGTTTACTTTGTCTGACATGCACAGAATGTGACATTTCACAGTCCTGTGTTGGTATGTGCTGATTTAAGTTCTGCTGCAGCCATTTAGGATGATGGACCTTGTGTCATACACTGCATACATTTAAATAGGCCTGCTGAAAAAAAGTAGGAAAACTACATCCAGAAATCTAAAACTTTTAAGGCTAACTTCAGAAATCTCAGCAGTACAGTTGTAAGTGCCAATTAAATAAAAAATTATACCATTGAGCTAAATTAGATTGTATGCTCCTTGATAAAACAGGGAAATCAAAAGAAAAACAATTTCATTGCTGACAAAAGGGAATGCATTTTAAATAAATAAAAAAAACATCTACTACTATTACTTTTCTAATTGGAACATTTCAAGGACGAATAAGTATTGATTTCAAATACAGATAGGAATTCAGGTTCTCCCTGCTCAAAAGGTTGGAGTCAATCATGTGTGAATGACAGAAAGCAACCTCTGTTTATTCTGCTGCTCTCCCCCAACTTTCTTCCTATTTCACAGCCTCTTTTCAGCCCCAAAACCTGATAATTCATCACAACCACTCATTAACAGTTCCCTATTTAACAAAAATCATCGGCTGAAACAGGCTGAGGCTGGAAGATGAGGCCCTGTCTTTTTCACCTTTCTTCAATTAATTTCACAAACAAAGCAATCAGCTTCGCTCTACGTGCTGCATTTCAATTCACACCACCTAGTCTTTTCTGTTTTGCTGCTGAATCTCAATTTTAAGACATTTTTCACCCATCACTCCAAGCCTAAAGACTTACTGGTTGTCCATTCAAGTGATATTAAATATCTAAATCACTTCCACTGTAACCACAATGACACTGATTCAGTTCTAGATGGAGACACTTTTTTTTAATTCTGCCTCTCCCTCGGCTGTCTCTTCATGTGTCAGTCTATACTGTAAATCAAAATCAGAGCTGCCCAATTTTGGGCCCACAGGCCATTGGCCTGTGCTTTATGCAAAGCCTGTGCTTTATGCAAAACAAAGCATGTCAAGGTTTTTGACAATCAACTCTGCAAATACATCCTTATTTTAATTTTTTTTTAAATTCTATTTTAGATTTAGAGTATACATTTTCTATACAATAAAATATATTTAAATTTAATGCAATTTTAAGTAACATCAACACTTATGGGAAAGAATTTGGGCATACAAATTCAAATCAAAGCTGGCCAGAACATTATAGTTATTATACATATAATATGTAAACATTATGCATTCATAAGGATTAATATCTCAGTTACTGAAATAGAGATCTGATGGAACTTGTGTTGAAGAGCAGCAGAGTGCAGTGTCACATCTGTGTGGTTCATGCTCTGGTTAATTTACCATATGTGCCATATGCTTTCTAATCACTCCTCTAATAGGCACAGTGAGAACACAGCATACTGCAGCATGTCATATAGCCTACAGGCCAGATTCAAATAGAGCAGAATCATCCTCAAGCAACAGGAGTTTCAAGGTTAAGAAGAACAGAAAACAATTTCCATCACAGAATACAGCACTATGGTTGGTGTGGTCACAAATTTAGCAAAAAAACATTCAGCCAGTTCCTTCTTTGTTTTTGTTACCTCTCTATCTCTTCAAATTGAAAAGTGAGAAATTAATGCAACCAGCATGGAAAGTCACCAAACAAAACAAAAAAAGCAATCATTTACATTACAAAGTGGACTGTTTCTAGACAACTGCTTCATTAGGCGATTAGTGGAAAGAGCAGAGTATCCCAAGGTCACTTTTAATTTGGACCGCCTAATTGGCAAACATAGTTCAAAATGGCTATCATCCAGCCAGACTCAGAATTAATGAAGCACAATTATTTTCATTACCCCTATCTTACACAGACAGAAAATTAGACATAGAAAAAGAGAGGGAGGATGGCAGGAGTGTGTGTATATTATAAATATATACTGTACTATATATATGTACTGTATATGAGACAGAGAGGCATGAGAGACATGGGCTGGAAAGAAGAAGAGGGAGGAGGGAGTGCAAAGAAGCTAGGTGGATGAAGGGACGAAGGGTGGGAGAGTGAACGCATCATTATGCATGCTTGGCAAGAAATAAAAGTCACCTATTTCAGAATTAATTAGGCTCCTCTCCTCAGACATGTGAAAAGGATAAAGTACCTTTCCATCTGCATTCACCAGTTATAAAAAGGTGCTAGCTTTAATGTGTGTTATATTACCTCTGTTCTATCACAGCCCTCTTGTAGTGCTTCAGTACATTACTACCTCTATAAAAGAAATAAATATTGCCGTCTACCATACTAATGTGCTTGCCATTTACTTTCTAGATGGGGGATGAAGATGGCGAGGCAGCAGACAGAGCAATGTTTTACTCGGTGATTGTCCGGCCAGCTATTTAGCTTCACAGGATAGAGCAGAACAAAGATTTGCTCAGTGATTTATAAGAAAACAGGGCAAATAAAATTTTATTTCCCCTTGATGAGCATTAAAGGAAGCAGAGGAAGTATTCTCTCGAGGTAGAGAAGGGTGCACCAGTGCATTGCAGCTGATATAAATCTAACTTCAGGAACTGAGAGTCAGAGATTGCATGACTGAAGTTACAAACACTGCAATTTTTGCATCTTATTTCCTGTAGGAGTGGACCTGAACATTGACACAAAACAGGGCTTTACAATGAGGATTGCCTGTAAGTAAAATGTCATGTTGGGCTCATAAATCTGGCAACTCATTTGCCCGACTGCAACAAACTGAGACATTTGTAGACATCACCTTGGACTTTGAATATGGATGGACATTTTTCACTGTTATACATTTTATAGGCATTGCACCTTTTACTTAAGCATGATGATTGATTTTAGTCTTTGTTGTTATTTTATACTTACTAATAAATAAAACAGTTTGAACAGGGGCAAGTAAAAATTGACTTTGGGCTAACAGACTTCTGATACAATTAAAGGATGTATAGACTCATAAAACCTATAATCCATCTCAGTCATTACTTGTGACCCATTAGAAGTGTGTGGTGGCGACTTTATCTGCAGAGAGACTGCCTGTATTTACTTATTTTCGCATTGTTTTGCTGTGCTTGGGATGCTTTAACAACCAAAAACAGTACCAGTATTTGACGTCCTGGTAATGAGACTCAACAGTCAACTATCTTTCTGATGCATTTACGAACAGCTCAGTCAAATCATACTGATTCTACCTTTAAAAAAAACATTAATGTTGATCCCAGCAAAATTTTAAAACGGTGTATTGTTTTTTTCACATTCCATACATATTTGCATTTTCTGTATGAGACTTGATTTTGGTCTGATTTGTAGTGAGTAATAACATTTCCTTTGCTTTTACTTGAATTTCATGAAGCGGGGAAACTGTTCATTAAATTCTGATTAATCTGTGTCACAATTATTTTAACATATTCATAATGAAAGGCTTTGTTTTGACTCGCTCACAGGTGATCATAGACATGGCGAGAATGTCAGTGTAGTAATAAATGAACTGGGGGAGCTAAGAGACCTGCTCATCTTGAAATCATTAAAAAAATACAAAAACAGATTATGGAGTTCCCCTCCCCAAATGACTGTGATTAGAAGAGAGCTGTAAAAAGGGGCTCTCTGATGATGGGCACATTAAGACAATGAAAAAGAGGAGAAAAAATATGCATCTTACAAAGCCCAATCATTCCAAATGAGCCAATGGGATTGCCTGCAGCCATTTCACAATTAACAGCATTCTTTGTGTTTGATAAAGGACTGAATGTTGGCAATTTGGTAGAAGGAAGACTGGAATGACAATTGTTCTCACAGCGAGACAGCCATTCCAGGGTGAAGGATTGATTAAAGAGCGAGTGACTCATCTCCTTAGCATTGCTGAATCCTTTCACTGGTCCTTGACCTGACCCATAGACTGGACATAATGTGTATAAGTAGCAAAACACTGGGCCTATACAACAGCACAGCTTCCACCTAGCTGTTGTTTCCTTGCCTCTAACACAAAGTATAAATGACTGTGGGGATAATGACAGACAAAATATGTGAAAGAGTGGATAGTGAAATTGGAATCAAAACTTAGATTGCTGCTATGTATACAATACAGCTTACACAGGCAGCAAGGCCACACAATTCATCCTTTGTGCTTTTCCTCCCCTGCAATTCCCTGGTTTATACAAACTTTGGATAATGCATTACCTAAAGTACTTACACATTCTAATTGCTATGGTGCTGGATGATCAGAATAAAGACTGTCAAGCTAATACATACCAATCTAACAAAAACAGGTCAGCTTCACCTTGAAATATGCAGTTTGGTGAAGAAAAGGATTCAAAAGCATTCCTGGAAATATAAAAATGTAAACCAACACACACACACACACAGGACTTACTGTGGCAATAAGCTTATCAACACAGTCAGGAGCCACACTGTGGAGGTGTGTGAGGTGGAACTGCAGGTGGATCTTGTTGTTGAGCATGTCCTGGCATAGCGGGCAGCGTAACATGGGCTGGACAGAGTGCTGCGTCATCACGTGCATTCTGAGTCGATTCAGGTCCGTGTTGGTGAACTTGCAGTAGGGGCACTGGTACATCTGGGCGAAGGTAGAGACAGGAACAGAGAAAAAACAGATCCACTGATGGTTAATGGGGTGAAATGGGTGTGGTGAGCGAGGTGGGCCTGCCTCAAGAGGAGCTGCAGATCAGGCGGAAGATTGGGGCCCCCTTCCCTCCAGCAGGCAGATCCCTCTGATCACAGACAACTGTGTAATACTGAGCATGACTGAGTCTTGGCATCCACTTCAAAGTGCTCTCATCTGTCAAATACTATATTGATTTTCCACCTTATACACAATTAGCAGTGCAACTGCAGCAGAAAGGTTAAAATAATTTTGAGTAGATTTGAAAAAGAAGCCTGCATGATATAAAAAGGGTCAGCGAGATAACTAACTGACTAAATAACTAAGAATTATCAGAAGTATATTTTACATTTCTTCTTTTAATTGATGTGCAAGTTTCAGGCTTATAATGAGGGCTTGGTAATTGAGGAAGAGATAACCTTTAGCATGAATCCACTAATTCAAAGAGTTTTATGAACATCTGAAGACATCAGTGGTTTGTAACTCTCACCTGCTCCGAAGCACTCTTCTCCGCTGTCCTGGGACGCTTCGAGGAGAGTGGGCTCTCGGAGGTCTCTGACCGCGATGAGGGCCTTTTGGAGGGGATCGGGGAATCTGACTGGTGCCGTTCCGAATGGCCGGACACTGCTGAACACATTCACACAGATGCACACACACAAACACGGAGGATAGAGAGGAGAGCACATGTGTCAAGACGAGGTGAGGACTTGGCAGCCTGGGAGCGGGTCAATCAATAACGCTGTGGATAAAGGGCTTTGGAATGTCTTTCTTAAATGTGATATAACTGCATTTAATGGGAATTGGGCAGAGAAAAGTGTTGTTATCCAACTCATGTCTCTCACATAAAAAATAACACACAGTTTTCACTTCACATGCTGCAGGAGGAAAACTTACAAAGTGCTCTAACAGACCGCCTGTTTCGATGTCTGCTTATCAGGATGTCATATGACACCACAAAGAGCTAATGAAAATATTGTGCAACAGGGTACAACTTTAGGTTTAACACCACCCATATATAAATATGAGACAAGATAAACAAACATACAGGAAGAAGGTTACAGAGATCCACATCAGTCTATGACTGAACTTCAAACAAAACTTGTTTCTGTGATGACCTTTCTCAGATACTTCATGCCTGTATAACAGTTTATGGCTATTCATGTTTTGGACATGTGATGCTCAAATGTCAGCTTATGTCCAGTATTTTCAAGCTACAGTCTTGCATACATTCTATAGTGACCCAATATCATAATATAAGCATATTTAAAGGGACTGTCCTCCACAAAATCAAAAATTGACATTTTCCTTTTATTTGTACTGCTTTCTATCCATCTAGATCATTTTTTGTATGAGTTGCTGATTTCTGGAGATATCAGCAATAGAGATGGCAGTCTTTTCTCGAAATATGATGGGACTAGATGGCACTGATGCTCAAAGCAACAAAAAATACATTTGAAAAATTCAACAGCAGTGTCTCTTTCCAGAAATAATGACCTGGTTACTCAAGATAATCCACAGGCCTTGCTGTGAGCAGTTTCTTATAGGACCTATTTTCTTTCTACTAGAAAGAAAGTAGATGCAGCAGATTCTACTACAGAAAGAAAGTAGTTCTGGTAGATTTGACCATAGAAAGAAAATAGTTTCTACATGACACAGCTCACAATAAAGTCTGCAAGTTATGTTTATTAACCTGGTCACTATTTCTGGAGTGCTATCTAGTACCGTTATATTGGAGAGAAAGCTGACATCACTGTGGCAGATATCCAAAACTCAGCAACTCACACCAAAACAAACTTGAAGGATGAACTGCACTACAAGCAAAAGAAAAAAAATTTACTTTTGGATTTTGGTGTGAACTGTCCCTTTAAAAACAAAGCTTAACAGATGTAGGAAAGGTCTTCAATCATGTATATTTAACTACATTTTGTCTTTGTTATCACAGAAAGGATCCACAAGGAAGGGCAGAGGAAGACGGTAAAATTCAGATGTCTTAACCAAAAGTCACAGTTGCCAAAATTTACATTCACTTTAAAAAAGCGCTGAGGCCATTTTAAGGGATCGAGAAAGAAATGTTTTACAGTGCCTACAGTTTGACTGTTCAGCTCTTTGTTTCCATAAGCAGGGAGATGCCAGTGAAATTCTCTGTTTCTCTGGCATTTCTGTACCCAGCTAAGCCTTCTACAGTGTGTTGTAGTTCTGTGCAAGTGGACTGTGACAAAGAGAAAAAAAGAGGACAGCCAGATTAAAAACCTCTTTTCAAACCCCTGAGCAAATCTCGATATTTTCTCAAAGCTAGGTTGAACACGACAACAAGCTTTCATTTAACTCCAAGATTTTCGAGACATAAATACATGCCACTGGGCTCAAAGATGGCATCAAACTGATGATTAGTCATACCCGAGCATATTTACAGGATGCAGCCATGCTTTAGTGCTCACTGTGAAAATGTTAAAAAAAAGGGCGACAGTCATCGTCAGGTGGCTGCCAATCTTTGAAAAGGTTTCTATTATAATCACCTATATTATTACCTCAAGTATTTCCCTAGCTCACAAACAGCTAATACATCCAATGCAAACAGCAGCAATATCAACAAATGATCAGATCTTTTTACTTCCAAGTCTGGAGAGCAAGGTCTCATACAGCAAACCACAGAAAAAAACACTTCATAAAGAGAAAGAGAAACTGTAGGTGGCACACTGAACGGCATCACACTTGAGCACTCAGTTAAGCCTGGGCTCGCCGAGTAGCTAAATCCACATGGAGCCAGCATGGGGAAGCTGCAGGAGCACCACGCTTTGTCACCAGCGGAAAGAGTTTACTGCGAAATTTAAGAAGGTATCTTACCAACCCCTAACAAACCCATAAAGAGTTAAATTTGGCCTGATTTGTACAGTCCTGGAAGGGCAAATTGAGAACAGAGGGCACTGGGAGGGGGTGGTTTGGCGGGGGGTCAGGTTAAGCGGGGCTGACCACGCTCCTGTTCCAGACATTAAAATGTCAGCTCCAATCAGGACGAGGGCAGTTGAGCTGATTACCCAGTGGGGGACCTGGCTTTGGACAGAGTAGCCTGCGAGATCTCCCAGAGACACCGGGATCAGCCAGGGAGGCCCTATTAGGGTCCAGTCACAGTCAATCCTATTAAACACATCCGCCAATAAACAAAGGGAATGTTAAACAAAAGGAACCTCCCATTCCCTGACATTAACCTCTCAGTCATGGTACTGTCCTCACCAATTCCTCCTCCTTCCTCCTCAACTCCACTTCAGTCTGCTTCTACTCCCCCTGAACTCATCTCTCAAGGAAAACAAGGACGGTTGTCTGTGGTCACCTTCACTTTTCAACAACCTGCTTGCTCACATTCAATAAGACAAACCTGCTAGTATATATAAAGTATAATCTAAGTTTGAGGGTCTTGATTCCGTTCAATAATAATACATTTCCCTTCAAACCTTATTTCTCTTCCTGTTTACCTTTTGAATTAATCAAGAAACAAATCTCTGGCTTTTTGTCTCTCCATCAGCAGCTCAGTAATACTGTAAGTAACTTTTGACTTTTCACCAAAAGTAGTCTCAAAGTAGAGAAGGAAGAAAGCAAAGGAGCCAAACAGTAGCCTAAACCCAGCAGTATCTGTTAAACACTATTAATAGAGATGGGTGTATTGATTTTGCAGGATCGATACATAGATTCTCACAAGCTACTCATTTGTTATTGATTCTTTTCAAAAACTATCAATAATAAAATTACATAAATACAAAAGGTGGGTAGCTAGATCACTTACAAAGGCTTTCAGTATTGCTGTATACTTTTTGTCCCATAAACAGCCCTGACACACTGTATTTTGCTGGCCTGTGTCACATGAGTGTGGAAACCTATGAGATGCATTTGCATCAAATGTTACATGGTGTTGTGCAACTTTTCAGGTGTAGATAAAAATACAGCAACAATGCACTATATGTGACAAGAAAGTATCTCACAGCAGCAACACATGGACCTATAACCTTGTCAAACAGTAGTAATAATTAGACTTTTATTACTGTTACTCTAGTTTAGTAACACATCAGTGGTAACGCGAAACATTTTCATTAAATTCATTAAGTGCTCATATTTGCTTTTGTATTGAATTTTGTTGTTAATGACCGGCGTATGACATATGATTTTCTCTTCTTCTTTCTTTTTTTTTTTTTTTTTTTAAATTCAAATTATTTTAAGATATGACATACTCATTTAAACACTAAGAAAAAGGATTGGTATCATACTGAATTAAAAAGCACTTCAACACTTGGTTTTTACTGTAAAAGACAAAAACCTCAGCTACATTTCAGTTGTGTATGTGACTGAAAGAGACAAGTATGGCAGCTAATACGGCTGAAATATGCGCTGCATTCACTGAGAGTGGCTTAAAGTGTAAAAAGAAATTCTAAGACTCCATTGTTTCATGTGAGTATAAGAGCAGGTAGCGCAGGGCTACAAAGTGCACATACAGTGCAGAAAGTACATGTGGATTAAGTAGACACAAGTATCCTCTCAGCCTCGTGATTAAGAGGATAAACATAATTGATTATAAGTATAGTCCACTTTCACAATTACTCAGTAAGCATCAGAGAGGTGAAACAAGTGGCTGTTTATGCTAAGGTGCTGGAGAGCTGCCGTAGAAGGGCCCAAACCGGCTTTCTAGCTCAGGGTGTTTAATGTTTATGTGTGTTTGAGAGAGAGAGGGGGACAGATGGAGGGCTGAGGAGGCTTACTCAGATGCAGTCTCTCTCGTCACGGCCAATTAGGACTCCATAAATCTGATCAATCGCCTTCTCTTAAGAATCTTACACCCTGACACCACCACCGGCACCATGACTAACATCCAACTACTGTATCCTGTTTTTCCTCGTCAAGAGTGATGACATAAATGACCGAAACATTGGAAAGCTTGGAATGAAATAGAGTTAACAGTTTTGGGGTTTTTTTTTGTCATTACGTACAGTCGAACATGACAGACTGGACACTGGTGTCTGAGCATAGATGGGTACTTGTGAGTCACACAGATCTACAATACAAGCAAGCGATTGAAACCAAAGACCAAAACTGATCCGGTCCTGATGGAGCAGGGTGGAGGACAACTACAGGAACATATCAAGAAAAAACAGGAGGATGCCACTGTATTGCTGCCACACCAGAAAAAGAAAACCAGATCGGTACCACATGAAAAGATGTCATGTTATATACTTAGTTATAGAACATATTATTCATGTTGTTATAACATGATGATATTAGTATACTGCAAGAACATGAAAATGTCTTGTTATAATGTGAAAAACATCGTTATAACCATAAACTTTTCACCTAATAACATAATACTGATTAATTTGTTTCTGTATCTCCTGGTGAGATATGCTAAGGACATCAAGAATAGCTGCCAAAAATAGAGCTGAGGTCTAGTTTGTTTGTTTTTTTTAACCTTTATTTATTCAGGTTAGGTTCACTGAGTCTGAGGCGCTCTTTTGCAGTAATGCCCTGATCACATTCACGCAGTTCGAGAACAGTAGAGCCCAGTAAGACCACAGTCTTATCTGCTGGCCAAAGAGCAGCTCCACTGGTCCACAGGTCTAGTTTTACTTAGACAGAAACACAGAGAAAATATTAAAAACTCATGAAAATAGGTTTAAAAAGAAGAATAATGCCTGCAAGACTGCAGTACCAGGCTGAATTACTCCTGAAGTTACAGTTCCAACATGATGCCCTGTGTGACTGTACTAGAACTTTTAAGAGGTCCTGAGTGATAACGCCTTAAAAAGAACTAAAACTACAATTTATTTCTGTATTTAAACCTCAGTGGCTGGTTTGATTAACAATGCTTGTCCCACTAACAAGTAGTGGTCCACAGAGACCACTGTCAGTGACCTTAATGTCTGTCAGGAGTCTGTCTGTTCCCCTGACCTCTTCTGACTGGTCATTAGACACAGAGCCCCCATCCACACCAAACCTCCTCTGACAGATACACAGGGTGGGCTTTTGTCTGAAAGCACAAAAGCCAGAGTAAGAGTGGAGAAAAAACCTAAGAGTCAATTAGGTGATTATTAATTCATGCCCCTTTTCCGTAAACCAGAGGCTTTTGTGCTGTCGAGTCCCGTAAGTGAATTGGACTTTGGCACCTTGTCTCACCTCCCATAGCTGGACTGTATTATTCAAGCAGCAAAGGGGCTGTCAGCACACTGCGCCGGTCTCTGGAGCAATCACAGCCTTGTTGTGCTTTTAAAGGGGAAAAAAAGATGGCTGTTGGACAGAGTGACTGACACAGCACAGACTGAATTAACCAGCACAGGTCATCTGCCATTGAAATGTTCCAGGAGTGCAATCACAGCTGCCATTAATCTGCTCCGTCCTTGGGAGAGGTTATCCATATTCTAAAAGTTACAGTAAACAATATGTAAGGATGGGAAAAAGATTCCTGGTGTTCTGGAAGGGGAATTCCCCTCCTACTGACTGACATGGGGTCCTCATCATCTCCGGAGCCTCTGCCCCCTCATTACCACAGTTCCTGTCTCGCCGTGGCAGCTTCAGGCCTCCGGTTGTAAAAAACATAACCTATCATCCAGTCCGTCCACGCCGCCGAGGCTGCATAACTTCACTGTCGCTTCGCCCAGACCGGCCACAGACTGCCAATCACTTTAAACTTAAGTTCAGCCCGCAATTCCTTTGCAACTTAAGGATCCTCAATAGCACACTTTCTGAAAAGTGTGTCCTCTGGTCCCCAACTCCCTGAAAACCCCTCACCTTCACACTGTAGAAGACCTCAGACTCCCTTCCTCTCCTTTCTATGTATAAAAATCATAACCTCTATTCCCTTTGCAAGCCGGCCATTAATATGGAGATGATTCAACTCCCCCAGTGCTACAATTCATTCTCTTTTAATGCTATGCTAACAATACCTGAATATTGTCTCTTCTTTTCTTCCCGTTTCTATACAGGTTTTTAATCTACAGCCTGTGTCACAGCCCAGAGCAATAAAGGGCACTGTTCCTTTTCATCCAATATTTCTCAGGTAATTATTCTGCATTAATTTATAAAAGAAAAAGAAATACAAGAAACCTGAACCTTGATCTGAAAACCTAATACTGGAGCTCCATATGAAATCATTTCATATTATTTCTGAAGGCCAGAAGTGCTGTATTATGACAGAGAGTTACGCAGACATGGTTGCAAGAAAGGTAAATCCAAGATGAAGAAACTGAGAGGAGATATTAATTGGCTGGAGCGTTATTAATCTTCAGGCCGCCGAACAACAGGATGACATGGCGTTCACCTTTACAGGACGCTCAGACACACAGCGCTGGTGCTCGGCCATTAGACACCCTGTGGTAAAACTCATAAACACTGAGCTTTCAGGGAGTTGGCTCACAAACAAGGACAATTTATGGCCTATTATCTTCAAAGACAAAAGGAATTACAATTTGAGGGATGACAAGCACTCACAGGACGTGATATGAATATGTAAACATTTTCGCAGCTCTGTCTACTGATTCCTCACACTACTTAGGGTTTAAAAGCAATAACAAATCACCACTGCACTGAATGTCGCCCAGTTTAGAGTAACAATAACATAAACTTGAATAATTTGATTGTAACTAACCATAAGCGTGCAATTTCAACTTCAACCACAGCTTATATTAAATCTACATATCTGCACTGTTAGGTGGAGGACAATCCATAATGTTTTCTGTGTCTGTTCCTGCATGAGCAACAGCACAAGACTAACAGCACAATGTAGAGCACAATAAAAAATGAGCAGGCTGCAATGCCACGCTGCTGGGTCTAGGGGATGCTAATCATCATGTTCATTATACAGACTGAATGCAGCATCTACAGAGTGCAACACGACATCTGCTTCTCCTGCACTCAACACACCTGAATGTGCACATGTGCATGCTGGAGCACATTTGTGCAAACACACAGGTGTCAAAAAACACACAGGCACACACACACATAGGATTGTGTAAGTGCAGCCAGCTGTTCAATCTTCATCTAAACAGTTTTTCAGGTATAATGTCAACAACTGATGACAATTTGGAGCTTTTTTTTAAGCTGGTGTGTGTAAAAAACCTGCTGCAGGAGCCTCATGAGAAAAAGAAACACAGCACAGGCATTGATGCAAACTAATCTGACAGATCATATTAAGACATCCTTTAGGAAATGTAGAGTTTTAACATATCATAATCTGTTACTACCTCATTATAAACAATTTACAATTTTTCGTATAAACCTACAGGACCTGCTTTAAACCTCATCACACGAATCAAAACAACACTTCTGCTGTAGGTGTTCAGTCTCGGTTTAATTATGTATAAATATAGATTTCACCCATTTTGATTTTATTCATCAAACCCATCGTGTGAGAGTTAAAAGCAAATGTTCAGGCATAATAATGAACTAGGAAAATATTATAATATGCACTATTTGTACACAGGCAGTGTGAAAACAGTGTGCAGCAGCTAATCGAATGCTAAATTGGAACCTGCATATCACCTTTAATTGGTGCTCCACAAAACTATTGTCAAAATACTCCTACACACTTGTACCTGAACAACACTAACATTCAAGCCCAAGCTACTGCACACAGACACACACACACACACACACACACACAAGTCCAGCATAAAAAGTGATGCTACAAAAGGATTTGCTCCATACAAACGTGCTGTGTGCACTAGATATATTATCCCATAAGTGAATAAGAAAGACTGTGATAATGATGTCAAAAAACAAAATAATTTACATTATAATTACAGAAATGGTTATTTGGATTTATCAAAATCTTAAACTTAAACTTGTTCTCTGTTATTCTGACTCACTTTACATATCTTGCATTGCTTGATAACTTTGGATTTTGCATATGGCAGATAAATAACACCAAAAATACACTACTTTAAGGACACTGTACATTAACATTTTTGAGTGAAATATAAAGAACATGAAATATTAAAAAGTGTTAGTATTTAGTAGTAGTTTCCAATTCTGCTACACTACATCTTAGAGGAAAACATTGTACTTTTTAACTTCACTACAAGTGTTTGACAGCTTTAGTTAGTAGTTGCTTTAGAAATTAAGATTTCAGCACACAAAACATATGAAGAGCTTTTAAAAAACAGATTATGTTTTGCAATAAATTAAGCTAACTACAATATATACAAGTGCAGCTGAAATTATTAAGTGATCACCAAATTCAATTGACAGAAAGTTAATGAGAAACTATTCTGATAATCATTTGTCACTTTTTTTCTATAAACATAAAATGGTTTCATGGTTCCAGCTTCAGAAATGTGCGGATTTGCTGCATTTCTTTTTTTTCTTTCTTTTTTTTGTTTTTTTTCCTTTTTTTATAATCTTAATTTATTTATTTTTTTAATTTTGAAGTTTGGACTGTTGTGAAAGTGTGCCTTAGCATTCTGTGATGGTATTAATATAGTAAATAATCAACATGAATCCATTATGAAAACAATGATTAGTCACAGTCCTGTATGATGAGCTCCAACTCAACTAACAACAGGAAAATCCTGCTTTTACATGAATGCATGAGTTATAATAATATAATAAATAATAATCAGGGGACATTTTTCTACATTAACTTTTATATGTTAATATCTACATTGAGTATTTTTTTTGTGTTAGTACATTTCCTGACTGTACTTATTCACTTCTAATTAAGTCACATTTCCGATGCAGATTTTTTACATGAAGCAGAGTATTTTCACAATGTAGTATTAGTACTTTTACTTAAGTAAAGGATCTAAGTAGCTGAGATTCAAATGGTTGGTTACAGAAACACTGAAGTTCAGAATATATATCATTGTATGTTACATATTCCCTGTGTTTTCAGTGAGTAGTGTAATTTGTTTTCGTCTACCTGTAAGTCTGTCTGATCTCCACAGGTTTTACTGGTCTCAAAATGTGGACAACCCAGACTGGAAAATTATTTTTCACCCCCCTTTTGCTCCAGCTCCCTCCCATAAATTGAATGTAAGGAAAGAGGTATGAAAAGAATTATTTATCAAGCTCAATTTCAGAGGACTACCATCCTCCCAGCCCCAGAATGAAGAGACTATT
Source organism: Lutjanus erythropterus (assembly GCF_056507025.1). Lineage (NCBI taxonomy): Eukaryota > Metazoa > Chordata > Actinopteri > Lutjaniformes > Lutjanidae > Lutjanus > Lutjanus erythropterus. The sequence goes on from NC_139317.1 coordinate 23,490,673, forward strand.
CCTCCCACCCTCCTCCCCATCTCCCACTCAAACATTCAATGCAACCTTCCCCATACATTTATGTTAAATATGTCAAATCGCATTGTGTCCGAGTCTGCAGGTGTATTAACAATTCCCCTCCTTCCTTCCTTTTTCTGCTCTCTTCACCTTCCTATCTTCCCTACACTCGCCACCCTGCCTTTCTCCTCGCTGCATCCCCATACATTCAGCTGCTGCATAAATACACCACCTGCTTTAATGAAGGTAAGGAGCTCGCTTCTATATGTAGAACGCTCTTCCTTTTCGCCAGTGCTGCCTCAGCTTGGTGAAGAAGGTGTAAGGAGAGGAAAAAGAGGCTCATGGCCATCCATTTTATACATATTTCATACCTAGCATTAAAAATGACCCTTAGAATTACTAATCATGCAGGATGATTAAAGTGCAGCTACTGCCAACATGAACATCATTGTCCAAATACATTAAGACATTAGTATTCCGCTTATAATTACTTTTAATTTGTAATTCATCTCTCAGGATATATACTTATGGTAATAACAAAAAGTTGCAGCACATATTACCTGCAGTGTTGGGAGTATATGACATTTACATAATGTCTGAATGCCTGTACATGTACATATATGTATTATCTTTGAGATAAATAAAAAACAACAGAATAATGAAGGCATCTTTCAAGAGATGACATGCTGAATACATATGCATTTTACAAAGGCTTCTGATGTACCTCTAAATGATTTTAATGAATACTGAGGAGCTGCGGAACAAGAAAGAGAAAATAAGATTGACAGTGGCTTTAAAAAGGAGGAAGCCTTTTTTCTGTGTTCGCTAATGCCGTCTGTCTGACAGTGACTGTCATTTGTAAAGGAACAATGTTGTGCTCTGTTCCAACAGCTACATGACAACGATGAGAAGACATACTTCAGTAGTTCTAATGATGGACCTTGGAAACAGCTCAGCCTCAGACGCTGGGAGACTGAGCACCTTTCAGATAAATAACAGGTTGGCCAAGATGCTCACACACCATATTCTCATCATACACACTATCTGTGTGCCCACATCTTCAGACGATCACCAGCCAAACAAGTGCTCCTATGTTTACCAAATGCATTGTGAGGTCTTCCTTGCTTTTTTTTACCCCCTACAAGGTAGGGTTTCTGCACTTGCTTTGAATGGGTATTGTATTCATCAATCACAAAAAGTTTGAAGTACAAAAAGGGACCCTTCCATTAAACTACAGCTGTCTACAGTTTGCTGACAACACAGCCTTGAACCCACCACCCCAACCTACCCACCCACCTTTTCACTGACATCAAACAGAACCTCAGACCTGGTTCCCTAATGCACATGCTATTTTTAACTAAGCGTTTCTAATAAGCTGCTGGGAAGCTGTAAATTTTTCATATGCAAGCACATATTTCCTTTGTGAAAACACAGAAACACACTTATTTGGTGATTAGCGACTGACAGAGGGGAGGAAAGGAACTGAATATGCTTGTATCAAATTGCATGCCTTTCAAAAAGGAGGAATCCTAATGCGAGGAGTCGTCTTCCTGTGCACCACAGGTATGAGTGAATTATTAATCGGCCAGCTCATTTTAATGCTTTTTAAAGTGCTTTATTTTGATGTGCTAAAACATACTTTTAGCCATATTCAGTCAGGCATGCATATCATTATTTCTTCCATCAAAGAAGAGTGTCGCCCTTTCAAAGAGCACAAACAACTCAGCCTCATTTAAAATAGAAGTTCGAATATCAAAGACATTTTACAAAGGCTGGGCTTCAAACACTGTGATGAAGTTTTTTTTTTTTGCTACACTTTATAAAAAACTTAGGTATGCAAAAGGTCTGAATTGTTTTCCAGCTTTTAACCTGACTAGTGTAAATCAAAACATCCTGCAGTAACACAAGAAGTTAGACAAGTGAGAAGCATCTATCCAGGCCTGTTACTGCTCAGTGTCATCATTATCAGAAATCTCTTCTATTGAATAAGACATGTCTTAACTGCCAACATTGTTTTTCTAACACAGGCGCACAAAGTAAATTGTGCATAAAAGGGAAAAATGAGACTATATTTCATTTACACTGACGTCTCAGAAATCTGAATACAATCAGTAAACAAAGGCTTTGTATATAATTAGACGCAGTGGAGCACATACACTGTGCAATATGGGGGACAAAAGTTTTAGACTCCTGCTTCAAAGTTGTGTTTGAGACCAAGTTTCATTCATGTTCAGAAGATGGATGGGCAAAGGTGATCATACAGTGTCTTTGACTTAAGAGCACTGCAAGTGTCAGCGTCTTTCACGTCTTACAATCTATAGAAAAACTGTCTCCACACAGAGTATCAGTGCTATTAAATTACAGCTGCACAGTTAATTGAAATATTATCAAAACTGCAATATTTCCAAGTGCAATATCCAAATCTGATATTTTTGATACAGGAAAAATGTGACAAAACAGTATTATAATGAAGTACTGTAGAATTGTGCAGCCCAAGTTAAAAGTACTGCAAGTGTCTACATCTTTGACACATCTGACAATCTATCGAAAAACTTTTAACTACTGGCTCCACAGATGATCAGCATTATTAAATTAGTGTTTATACTGACCCTACTTGTAATAATAGTACAAAACTGCCCTTGCTTAAGTACTTCTCCTGGCTACAGTTGCCATAAGAACTCAGCTGGTTGTGTACTTCTGCAACCCAGACTAAGTTGGGATTCTTTGTAACATGTAAATAAAAACAGAATGCAATAATTTGCAAATGATCTTCTACTGTCATTTAAATTAATTAAGTATAAAGACATTTTATTTAACAGCTTTTTTTTTTGTAAATATCACTCATTCTGAACTTGAAGCATTCTGTTTTTATTTATGTTTTACACACCATCCCAACTATTTTTTATCATCAGTGCTGTCATTTTTCATTTAAATCAGGGTGTCAAACTCACTTTAGAACCAATCTCTTTTCAAGCTGGATGAGTAAAACCATTGCATTATAACCTATAAACAGCAGCGCCTCCAAATGATCCCATTTTTAGTGCAAAGAAGTATGAGTTAATTCTGAAAACATTCACAAATAATTAACCAAACATTTACAAAACAGATGATGAACAGCCTCAAACATCTTAAGAAAAAATTCAGCATCTAAGTTTTTCACATTTAGTCAGTTTACTGTTATTGCATGTGCATTGCAATACAGATCACTGCGGATCTACAAATGCACGGATCAATTATATATTTTGGAAGTGAACATCAATATAGTATTTTGCTTCTTTATGATTTAAACAACTTGTCAAGATCTATAAATTCTTTCCAGGTATTTGCACTCCTGTGCAGTAATGCTGTGTCACCACACGGCACCAACTGAAGTGGAAGCTAATGAGGAAGAAGGTTATCCTCTGTCTTACAAAAAGCATTTACATCCAACAATATTTCTTTGAAATAGAAGCCTGATACAGATTCTTTTGTACTAAACCTGCTGATTGACAATATTTTGCACAGTATTCAATATCTTTAAATATATCACAGAAAGTATTCATTATTTTTCTCTGTAATTTGCAAAGTTGTCCAGTGGGCCAGACTGGAACCTTTGGCGGGCCAGATCTGGCCTGCAGCCTGTGTTTGACACCACTGATTTAATAGCCCCTCTGTTAGAACAATAACAAGTTTTTCAGACAAATTCCAATCATACCAAAACTCAAACATATGCTGTTTAGAACTGTTCATTTCTCACCATGTTTTTAAATCATAATTTGCCTAACAAGCATATAAAGAATATACACACATGCACATCCATTCATGTATCAATGCCAAACCATTCAAAGTGAAAACCCTGAATTAAAAACATTTAGAAGATTAGAACCTATAAAGCTTCCAAAAATTTCTCAAAACGCTTTTTTCTGAAATGCAGCCTTGTCTTGACCAGAGATTGTTGAGGCCTGAAGCTCCTCCCCTCACGCTAAACCCGACCCCTTTCTTAGGATTAACCACCTACACCTGTCAATCCAGAGACCCGCAGATAAAACCACCCTGATCTGATAACATTAAACACAGGTAAGTGCTGTCTGTGCTCCTGTGTGTGTGCGCAGCAAAGTTGAGGAGGGGGCAGCAGTGCTATCACATGTGTGTACACACACACATGGCTCTGCTGGATTTAGGCATACAGGCCCCTCTCTTCACATCACCCACTGAGCAAAGACAAAAACATGGGTCACATGTCCCCTGAACATATTACCTAAATTGACAGTTTATCCTAACTGTATTTGATGGGGTTTAATGCCTGGAAACCCGCAGCATTAAAGTGCAGCCTTTCAATACTAGGAGTGGATTTAGGGAGTTTTGAGAAGAGAGTGTTTAATAAAGGATTTTGATATTTTGTCAAAATGTTTAATTTAATTAGACAAAAGGCCTGTTGTTCAGCACCATTCAGGTGCAGGGCCACGTGTTTCCCTGTGAATAGTATCCCCTAAATGTGTGTGGTGTAAATATTGGCCTTACCTGTCCCTTTGGTGAGCTCCTTCTCCCCCCCACTTTCTCTGTCTTTGGTTTGGTCCTCCTGGTCTGTGGTGGTCTCACTAGCAGCCTCCACATCCTCACTCAGCTCTCCTGAAGGGGGAGGGAGGACGGGATATGTAAATTACCACGCCATCAGAATTGGTGGAAGCACTTAAAGGGACGGCAGCGTTTTTTTCTATAGGAGCTTGCAACAATTACATATGCTGACACACAGTTGCAAGGCTAGCAGACAAAGAGGGCAGAATCTGCTTTCTGCTTTCTGTCCTGTGCTGTCTGATCATCACTGGGATATTTATTTTGAAAATAATTTTTATTATTATTATTATTATTATTATTATTATTATTATTATTATTATTAGTATTATTAGTATTATTAGTATTATTATTATTATATCAAGAGCTAATTTATTATATTTTTCTCCATGTATTCTGGACAATGACAAAAATATGGTTTCCTGTGTTTAATGTGGACATAAACTGCAGAAAAAAAGGCATACATGTGGTCTGAACCTGGCAGATGGAAAAATAATTGTGCAAGCAGTATCCTTCAAAAGAAAGACTTCATACTAGACAAGCACTCATTCTCTTTCTCACACACACACGCACACACACACACACACACACACACACACACACACACCAACACAAAACAGACATACATTATTGTCCCCTGCTGCAATCTGCTAGGTTACTTACTATCACTATGCTACTATTGTAAAAAAAAAAAAAAAAAAAAATCATAAATATTTAAAACTTTCTGAGCCACAATTCATTTTATTTTTATGCCAAGTCAAAGGCAGAAATCCCCTGTAACCACCTTAAAAGCCTCAGCTCGATATATCAGGCCATTTAGGAGCATCGAAGTCCAAACAATGGATATCCGATAACGCCATTTGTAAGTAACACACAGAGGAAAAGATAGCGAAAACAGATAATAAAAAGGGCATCAATCTTGTTTATTTCCCTCCAGTGCCCCCTGAACATCCCCTCTGCCTGTTAAGTTTGTTTAAAAGTAGTGCGACTTGCATGCAATCGCATTGATTTGACAACAGTAAACTAGGCCACAGTCAATAGGCCCTATCAGTTATTACACAAGTCAGCTAATTCTCAGCAAATGTACTTAAATGCTCTTTTGAAAATGCTTTCATGCTCGGGTCTCTACTCTATGAGCTATTGATATATTGACAATGCTACAACAGCTACTGAAATATCCTGTTCAAGTATTCAGCCCTGCAGTCATCACACATCCAATCTTAGCTCACCACATGACTACCCACAGCCAAAACCACTTTTATGATGCTACATTATCCCCGACACTCACTGTTTATCCTGTCAGTTATTATGAAACATTGCATACACCGTACACAGAGTTGACATCGTGTTCTCAAACTCTGGTATGTGTCATTATCACAGATACACTCTGAACACATCTCTGAACCACGTGGCTATTTTCACAGTACTGATGACACGTCTTACTCATAGGTAGAATATTCAGAAACATCTCATTTTTTCTCCTGAAAGGGTAAATAGAGATGCAAAATAAGTCATGGTTATAAGTGAAAAATGCATTACGGAAAATTATTGTTATTTTGATTTGACATTTCATTCTCTGCTGTGTATGAGAAAGAAAATTCTTTTCCTCTGTAGGCTAAAAAAAAACCCCTGGGCATTTAAACACAGAATCAGTGGAATTTGTCTGAGCTTCTCAAAAATGCACCAGAAAGATGCTTAAATGTTGAGTCTCATTCCCAGGATGTCAAATACTGATGTTTTGTGTTGTTAAAATGTCCTGAGCACAGCGAAATAATGAAAAAATAAGGAAATACAGCCAACAACACATACTTTTAGTGAGTCATAAGTGGAAAGGGTTGTGTCTCTGAGGCTATGCATTGTTTTTAAGGAAAATATTGCATATTATGCCCTTAAGAGTATCTACAATATATTTAGTTATTTTTCAAAAAATATTTTATCTAGATTTCGCAGAATGTACAATATACACTTTCCACATCAACAAAACAAAGACTCACAATCATACAAAACAAGACATACAACAACACATATTTAGTCCACATAAACGCACAAGCTCGACATCTGTATTTTGTTAATCATAAGTAAACATGTATCATACATAACTCGAATATCATTCTTCTGCAGTGATGAATTGATAATTAATTGCTTATTTAAAAAAATGCCAACTATTTTTCTGAAGAAAAATATAATTGAATAATTTGTTTGAGGAATTTTTTAAGAAGAAAAAGTCCAAAGTCTCTGATTTCAGCCTCTAAAAAGTGAATATTTTCTGGTTTCTTTACTCCTATAAGAAAATATGCTGAGTATCTTTGGATTGTGGCCAAAATAAGACATTTGAGAACATATTCTTGGGCTTTGGGACACACTGATTGACATTTTTGACAATTTTCTGACATTTTATGGGCCAAAAATGAATTGATTAATCTAGAAAATAATCGTCAGATTTGTTGACAATGAAAACAATTGTTAGTTACAGCCCTTTTCCTCTGAGTAGTCCCATCTTTTATCGTACATCAACTCAAAACTTCTCCATAGATGCAATCCTTTAAATTGAGACCACTCAAGAATGAAACTCTTGTCCACCTCTCCTACATTATAACAACAAAAACAATAACATTTTTGCTATTTTTACAGCACATATAAAACTGTCTTGCTCACTAAAGGTTAACTAAATACACACTATAGTTAGAAAATCATAACAATAACCGTATTATTCTAGACACAGCTGCATGCTGATACATATGAGGTTATTCATTTAAAAAAAATCAGTCTGTGGAAAAACACCTTTGTATTCCTGGCAGGACAGAAGCAATATCTTCCATTTCCTGCTTGCTGATACAAAGGCTGTAGGAAAGGGCTTTCTGAGCAGAGTGATTGGTGTATGGATTGTGTTGTTACACATTATTGCTAAAAGCTGATCCAATGATCCTGTGTTCAAATAAATATATTTAAAAAAACGACGACTGGCTCCTAGTAGAAAAGCATATTTAAGTGTTCCCTGGTTCCCACACACATGAATACATTTTATTCTCTTATTTTTAACCATGTTTCTATTATGTTTCCAAGGCAACCCATGAATTCCATCCAGTGTGCGGCCCATCCTGCGCTGGTGAGGCGGATCTTAAACATTCCCAGAAAACCAAAGAACTCCTGCCGAGTCCCAAAATCCCATCTAACTCCTGCCTGCATAAATCTCCACAACTGCGCGAGAATTAGGATACCGTGCAGCTGCACAGGTGCTCAGATTACAAAATAATCCCCAGGTAAATTTTTTCACCTTTAAAAACGGGGCAAGGTGTCATTTCTTAGCTTTGTGACACTTGTAGTGAGACTAATTCCCCACCTACACATTAATACACACGTTGTGCTTGAATATTACTGTGATAGGCAGCAGCCAATGTTATAATGCTATTCAGCTTCCCTGAACCACCCCCAACTTCCTGTACATGCTCACATGTGCACTGATATTTCTTTCCTCCTTGTGTTTTCTTTATTTAGATGTTTAATCAACGTATATATGACACTTTTAGCACACGTAACACACAGCCCCGTCCATAATTTATGCAGAAATGCAGACATTTAATTCCAGGAGCAGCATCACATCTTTAAGTGGCAAATGGCTTTGCCTATTCCTCGTCTCATCTCCAACGGTATTACAGAATGATTAAAGCCAGGCCGAGCATAATTAATGAAAGGTCATGAGTGGCCTAAGAGTAGGATGCAAATGGAAAAGAGACACTAAAACTGTAGCCATAGATTAACTCTGGAAAATAGATGAGGAGAAACACTCAAAGCTATGGCAGCAGGCCATTTCTAACCCAAATCTGAGAGATGTAAAGGACAATAGCCTGAAGGTTGTCTTCTAATTAATTGTCTTCATTAACCATCCTAATACAATGATATGAAACAGTTCCATTAATCTAATCATGCAAGCTGAATAAGCCCATTGCCGACACAGAGATTACACTCATTTGTTCTGAGCATATAAATATCAGCTTTGCTCTGCCAGTCACTCAGTGGGGACAGTCCATGGGCTCTCTGCTCCAGCATCTCGCAGACAGACACACACACTCACACACGTAGACATACACACATACACCATATCAGCGCTCAGCAGCCTTCCCCTCTTGTGTTTTGCCAGTGAGTGCAGAGGCTTAATCAGGCCCATAGGTGTCACTCTATACAAGCTGGGAGAGAGCAACTTGCTCACACACATTAATGAGGTGCTTGGGGGAAGGGGGCCGAGCAAGCAACAGACAGAAACACACGAGGAAGGGGGGAAAAGGGAAAGAAATATGTGGAGATGACAAAAGCAGATGCTATGCAAGAGGCGTCCGGTGAAGATGAGACACTGAAAATGGCGAGATTACCTTCGGATGAGAGAGAGCAGCCTTCCTTTCCCCTGAAGAGCAGTGATTACACTAATGCTAATCAGACTGACAAGCACAAACGGCCTAATAAATAATTGATGGTAACCACTGCACTTTCCAGTATTCCTTCCCAGACTGTGGAGAAGAGCAGCAGCAAGTAATAATAGTCACTCTAGATATCTTTCACTAGGTCAGGCTCCTCCTCCATCCTCGGCCTCAGCAGAATACACTGCTATGATGATAACTGCCTGTCTTTAAGTACAGAATCCTAGTCCTACCTGAGAATGGCTCCAGTGTTCCTCAAACAGCAGTGACAGTCTGCTCTTTTTTGTTGCATATATCTCAACAACACTGTCTCTCTTGGCTTTTGTATAAGTCCTGGAGAACCGGCGCGGGGGCTGAGCTGAGCTTCTCCCTCTCCCCGGCTCTCGAGTGCTGGCTTGAGCTCTGCTTCTCTCCGGGCTCTTGTGTTGGAGCTGTGTGTCTAAGCTCTCATTACTCTCATTATGATTATTGAGGCTGTTGTTATCATTTTAACCAGGTGTCAGAGGATCTCTCACACTGTAAATCAGAGAGAGGTGTGCTCCCCCCTCCACACCCTCCTGCTTTATCCAGGGCCGGACAGCTTCCTTTTCTTTAACGCTGCACTGTCGGATAAAAAGCAATCTTATTTCACACTTCACAGACTCTATCTTTCTCCCCTACTTTTTCTTTTTAAAAATACCCCTCTTGCCCCCCCCCAACATCATCCCTTGCACCCCTTTCCTTATATCAAAGTTGGCCTGACTCTGGACTAGAGGGTGCAAAATGAAAGTGACAGGAGGGTACCATGGGACAATGAGACACAGGACCCATGCTGAGGGCTTTCATGCATTGTCCGCTCCTCATATCAGCACCTCTGCGCCCCGTACGCAAGACCCCCCCTTTTTAAAACACAACACACAGGAAAACACTCCCACCCCGGCTCGTAACCCCCCTCTGATACACTCACTCACAGAAGCTCCCTCCTCGCAAGCTACCTCTCATAAAACCACAACAGAGCAAAACATGCCCACAAACTAGCCAGAGACAAGAGGGGCTTTTGCTTATGAACGACCAATAAACCACAACATGGTGTTATCAGCAACCATTGACCACTGCACAATAAGGCTGAGTTAAAATGCAGACGCTTGTTAATGCTTTTAAAAGACTTGCAAAACATTCATAGTGATATGCATGTTATCAACTGTATTCCAGTCCATTTATATGGACTTAAACCTTAAATATGAGATACATTCAAAAATGCAAACTGTAATATTTCAAATGAATAAAAGTATAGAAAAATAAACAAATTTACACATCAGAATTCATTAAGGCTGCACAATTAATCAAAATATGATTAAAAAAAAAAGCAATATGGCCAAGTGCATTTTTTTTTTTGATTAAGGTGAAACATGTGACAAAACATAATTACACTGAAGTACTGTAGCACTGGAGAGATTCCCTGGCCTGCAAATCCTGTTATCCAAATGTACGAATGTTTCAGACCCCAACAAATGTCCAATCATGATGACTTTATCTTTTTTTCAGTAAAAATGAAAATTGTGATGCAAAAATCATCATTCTGACTAATCATGAATCATATTGCAATCTAATATCTGTCAAAAAACTCGCAATTTGATTTTTTTTACCATATCGTGCAGCCCTAGAATCAACATAGTAATATGTCAGAAAACACACTAGAATCACTAGACCTGCCACACGCACATACACACAAAATGAAAGTGTATCTGTCTCTGTGCTCTCCTTCTACTCACTCCCCCTCTCCCACACAAGTTCACATTCTGAAAGGAAAGAAGAAGAGCGAGCTACCTCAGCGCTGCTGCTGGTCGGAGTTACGTGTTAGATTCCTGACCTGTCTACGGGGGGATTCGCTGGCCTCTCCCTGCTGGCCCTGCTGTGACCTCAGGATCTAAATGTGAATGAATACTTTGTGTCTCCATGGGGCTGAGGGCAGGAGGGGAGTGGATATGAAGGGTGGTGGGGGGTATAGCAGAGGAGGAGGAGGAGGTGCAGGAGATGGAGGAGGGGTACCGGGGGTTAGGGCAGCTAATAACTAAAAAACTTTAAACGGCAAGTTAATCACAAACAGCAGTGATAGCTCACACTGCCTTAGAACAATATCGCAGCAACCCCCCTCCTCCTCCACCACTGCTCCGCTATTTTCCCTGTGGTGCCTGCTCATCAGACCAGCCCCATAGGTCTTCTACACAACACTTAATTTGATCCCCCTTTGCCTTTCAGTCATTGGCCATTTTAAAGAATACTCAGTGCATTCAGGTCAGAGTCACACACAGAGGTCATGCTTTTCTTTAAAGCCATAATATGTGAGATTTCTGCATTAAAATATTTAAAACTGCTAGACCTGTGTTATGGATTTTTTTGAGCTGTGTCTTTACATTATCCCAAATGTTTCCAACAATGGTCAAAGTCAGAGAAATCCGTCATTTATTCAAGGTAATGGTGTGTTTCCTGCTATAATTTCCAGAAAAACACAGAATACACTGGACACATCAGAGAGTGAGGAGCGAAGTCGACAAATATTACGAAACATAGTGTAAGATAGATTTTCATCTACAACGGTGGTTGCTTAACAATGAAAAAAAACCTCCCATGATCCCGCGCTACTTCAGATGTCATTAAACTACATGTTTTGTTGTTTTGTTTGAACTTACATGTGTGTTAAACAAAAACAAATACTTGATTTAAACTACAGCTTCAATGTTTAATCATTTAATCGACTACAAATCAATAATTAAATTAAATGCCAATGCCTATTTTGATAATCGATTGATTGGTTTCAGTAATTTTTTTAGAGGAAAAATAAATTACTTGATTCCAGTTTCTTAAATGTGAATATTTTCTAGTTTCTTTACTCTTTTATGACAGTAAACTGAGAATCTTTGGGTAATATAAGGCATTTGGGGACATCATCTTCACCCTTTTCTGACATTTTATAGAGCAAACAACTAATCGATTAATTGAAAAAATGACTGACAGATTAATTGACAATGAAAATATTCGCTAATTGCAGCCCTAATTTAAACCCACTAAATGTGGCTAATTTGACTGCTTTTTTCTGCTCTTGTTACTTAGGAACTGTTATTGAGCACCATGTAATGTATTAAATATTTTCCCTAAAGTGTTATCTCATGGGAAATTATACTAATTAGAAATACTCCTCGTGATAATGGCATGTTTAGATACATTACAAATAAAGTGGATAAAGTGAGTGCCGCTCCAGTTCTTTTCTCTTTGTGTTTTACTTGAGTGATGAAGGAGAGGAGGATCTAGGTTAATGTGGCTACACAGGGAGGGAGTGAGCATTCAGGGACTGCTCACTCTTCTGCCCCAGCTGACACACACACACACACACACACACACACACACCACCCTGTGACTTCCTTGAATGTCCAAGATGATGGCCGCTCACTAACACATATTATGTCCACAATGGAAGATGCAGGCTGTACTTTTCCCTGCTAGGATGGTGGACTAAAAGCCTGGATAGGGGGCAAAAACATCACTGGCCAGTGCTCTTCCATCTACTCTGCCTGAGGGACATTGTCCTGCACAAAGAGTCACTCTCTGCCTCCCTACCACCCCCCACCATGCATTTATGCTTGTCGTCTTCCACTGCTGCCTCCTCTTAAATCAACCTCCTTTTATTAATGCATCTTTTTCTTTTTCCTCTAGCACTGCACCACAATGCCTTCACCTATTTGCAGCTATTCAAAGGGACCAAACAGAATTGGGGTGGGCTGACTGACTGAGTGTGGGGGTGGCTGAAGGGGTGTCTGAAAAAAAAAAAAAAAAAAGAGCGAGAAAAAAAAGCATCACCACTGTCATGAAGGGCAATCACATCAACTCTGAAATATTCACCAGTGGGTTGGAAAATGCGATGGTACAGTTATGACAGACGAACAGGCGACTCCCCCCACTCCAGCCCACAGTCCCCCGCCCCTCTCTCCATCAGGGCGGAAGCACGGTGGACACTCTGAATATGTATAACCCGGAAAATGTATTGATTTTTCATTTGGCAAAAAAGGGACACAAAAATCACATAACCTGAAACTGTCACAGCTCTTTTGTTCATAGCTCATCTCTCCTGATGTTTGGCTTTTGCCACAAACTCTCTTTAATTACCAGGTACAGCGAGCTTCAGAGCCTTTCTCCACAGAGACACAGCCACATGCAGCCTGCTGGGCTTAACAAGACAGCCCACATCTATTATATATGACATACACCCAGCAGCTTTTGTTTCATATCTGACTAATAAGCGCACTGAATATGACTATACCCACAGTTTGTTTTGTTATTATACACACAAAATAGAGTGCAAAAAGCTTTCTTGAAGAAAACCTTGAAAATTAAAAATATAGTTTGCCACATTAAAAATAGCACTTTCATATTAAAAACTAATGCCGGACTTTATTTGATGTGCTTTTCTGAAGCGGTTCTGCTTAACATGAAATTCTATTATTGATCTAAGTTCTCCCAGGTAACAGTCAGGTGCTTGTATGTTTGTCTGAGTGTGCACACTTGTATATGTGTGTGTCCATTAACAGGTACTTATCTGTTTATCTCTCCTTTTAGGCACTGCAGACCAGTACAGTGGGCTGTCTGAAAAAGATCTCTGCCTGTCGATTTATCGAATGCACCATTTGCATATCTTTGTAGTGCATCCATCTGCCTGTGGACTGTTCTGTGGAGGTATTAGCTCAGAAAATCAATGTTGCCATGGTTGGATGTATGTAGCGCCTACTTCGGCGCGTGTTAGGAGTCCGGCTCGCAGCTCCCACATGGGTCCTATTTACATGAGTCCTGCCGGCAGAGGCTTTCCTGCCGGTCCTTCAATCTTTGTAAACTTAAAGTACACAAACACATTTCTCAGCATGCCCCTCCAGAGCGGGCCCGCTCGCCATTCCTCCTCGATGGTCATCCAGCCTCCCTGTCTCCGTCTTCAGCCCAGGGCCTGACTGGCTGTTTGTTTATGAAAGCGTACGCCCAGATAAAACAGAATCCGACAAGGTTATGAATACCAATTTTGCTAATCAATTTTATTTAAAATATAAAATATAGGGTATCATTGATGTGTGTTTGCTCTCAAAAGTTGTGTGGCCTGCTAAGTTCAGATGTTCCAGGATAGTTGAGAGGAGAGGTTGAGCATAGTGGGCTGGTGTTTTATTTATTACACTTATTTTTATTTATTACATCATACAGATGTACAGATATAGCATATGGGTACAGTGTGTGGGGACCTTTCTATGGATATACAGTATATTTTTCTTGCAGAACCTGCAGTAGATACACTGGGCAACTTTCCCTCTAACAACCACCCCGGCTGGTTGCTCATAGCTAATTGCTAAAGAAATCCAATGATTACACTGCACAGGCACTTTAAAACATCCATGAGAGTGCTACCACTTATTGAAAAAAAACTCTTGCTACCTCCATCCATTCAGTTTCTAATACAAATCAAACACGGGGAGCTTTCTTTCACCATTTGTCTTTCTTTCTGTTCCTCTTTGCATAGCCCATCCATTACTTTCACATGAAATATGAAAAGGCAATATCCTCTCTGTGTTTGTACTGAAGCGTAATGCAATTGTGTTGTCATTTATAGGAAATAATCGCAAACCTCTCTTTCATTTTCCAGTTCAAATAACCATGAAAAATTAGCCTTCAATGTCAGGGAGGACAACAAAGGGATGCACACAGACTATTGCTTCACCACCGCGCTTGACATTTCTCCTTAATAGGAAAACGGGTGGTTGTTTCTATCTTTCTTTTTCAATCTTTTTCTTTTTCTAACCCCGTTTTTTCCCTAATTAAAAAGTTCTGCACTCAGATCTTTGCAAATCTTTCTGTGCGTCTTCATTCAGTGTGGAGAGTCTATATACGAGGAAGGGTTGGAGGGTTAGAAAAACCCATGCACCTTGCTCATTAGCACCCCTGCCCCTGTCTGCTGATGGCTACTGTTGGAGGGAGATGTCGCCAGACAACCACTATGGGGCCTGGGTCGCCGTGACTACCGTCCAGCAGCCTGATAGATAAATAATTCAAGAGCTATCAGACTCCCTGGCAGCAGAGCAGTCCCAAAAACACACACTTAGGACACAGCTTGTGAGGGCCTTCCTAACTGATCAGCATTTAGCCCTTACAAATGATGTACAACCAGATGTCTGTACAAGACCCCACACAATTAGCCTTAGCAGTAGTCAGAGGATCCTTTTAATTTAGAGAAATCTTTATTTTCAGTGTGAGCAGCAAAGTAATGGTAATTGCTTTCTGTATTACTGCCATTAAAGTCTTAATAGGCAGGTTGTTTTCCACTGTAATTATGTACAAAATAATCAAGCAACTTTGCAGTGCAATTATTGGAGATGCATTTAACCAAGTTTATGTTTTGCTCGCAACAATAGACATAGAGAAAACGAACAAAACTCAATATCAATACTGCAAGATGTACTTTATGTATATGAAAAAGTTTGTGAGCCAGCACAGATCACCTTTATTGCTAGTTTACAAATATTTTATGCATCTATATATGATTATCACGAAAGATATGTGAATATTTTGAATGAGGTTATGTCTCAGTCCAAACCGAAAACTAAAAAAAAACATATATTTGTGTATTTTATTAGCCCTTTTCTCCCAAAATGGCTGGATTTACATGCCATTGAAAAGCTACAACCCCTCAAAGACAAAAAGACTAGCAGCACAGGTCAGCACCTTTCTCTGAGTTATGAAGCATTTCTCATTCTCTGCTCAGAGGCCAACTGAAACGTAACTCAAACAAGACAACAACATCACAACTAGATATCTAAGCACATGTGATATAATGACTCTTATGGTTCTCCTAACATAATACGTTATTCTTATTTGCATACGTGAAAAACTGGATTTCATCTAGCAGTATGGCTTGTGATGCATATAATGAAATTTCCTCTCAAAAGGCTAATGAAAAAGACTCATCTCATGCAATTAGCTGCTCCTTTATTCACTTCTTGTAATGTATTAATTTATTATCACATAATTCTGCCAGCGTCATTTATTTATTTATTTATTTGATTATGCACACACCTTACAGCCTTAATTACAAAACAGACTCGCAGCCAGATGATGGGATGCAATGGACCAACTCAACCATCATTTAAACTAGTTATCCTTCTAATCTCAGTGGTATATCCGAGCCTGTATTTATCTGAGCCTAATCAGTATATCAAATTGCTTTAGGCTTTCAATTTTACCTGAGATTCAAAAATGCATCAGTATAACGCATGACAGAGCAGACCTACACAGTTCAGCCTACATTAGGGACCCTTGTTTTTACTGTAAAGTTTATTGACCTTACCAGCTGAGCCTACCCTCTCAGAGAGGGTTGATTTTTTTTTTTCTTTGAGTATTGTTGATAATTAGAAGATAAATCTATCAAAATAAATAGGGTTGCAATTTACAGTTACTTTCAATATTTTCTCAATTAATTGATTATTGTCCATGAAAAGTCAGAAAATGGTGAAAAATGTAAATCACTATTTCCCAAAGTCCAAAGCAATGTCCTCAAATTACTTGTTTTTTTCCACAACCCAAAGATATTCAATTTACTGTCATAGAAGAGTAAAGAAATGAGAAAATATTCACATTTGAGAAACTGAAATCGGAGAATTTAGACACTTTTCTTAAATAAATGACTCAAAATGATTAATTGATTATCAAAATAGGCAAATAAGTTAACCATTGGCGAGTTAGCAATTAAGTGATTAATCGGTGCAGCTCAGAACAGAGTTATACAATTTCAAGGTGTGTGCTTGTGCATATACGTGTTAGCAAACTTGTCTGTGTCTGATTCTTCATGAACATGTCATAATACTGTGAAAGTGGGCTGAAAGCTCCTAGAGGGGTGGAACCGTGCTGCCCGCTGTGCTGCTCTCCAGAGAAAGAGACTTGGAGTGATTACAGTCAAACACTGCTACTCAGTTATCTTTGGCTCAGCCACAGGAGAGGGAGACGAAGAGACAGGCAACGAGAAAAAATGGAACTGATGATGTGGCTAAAGCATGGGCCAGCTGTTCTAAAATGACCAAAATGACTAGTATGTCTGATACTGTTCTTGTAACATTTACCCCACGCTAAGAAAAATGAGAAAGAAAAAAAAGAAAAGACAATCCGGTAGCAAACACCGAGGGCAAAAGATCTTTAGGATGATGATTCTGATGTCCATGGATGCAAAAAGTACATTCTGCCCAAACACCAGCAAGAACAGCTCTGTAGGAGTGGAGATATTATTAAAGAGACATTTCAAATGCCCTTGGATTTTGAAGTGGAGGCCAATTAAATGGCTTTGCAGCATCCATTTTGTGCCAAGTGAACAGGTATGAGCAGAAGGGGAGGGGAAAGATGTGATGGCAGCAGGGAAGAAGAGGGGAGAGAGCATATTAGCAGCTAGGTGTGGTACCTGATCAGTCCATCAGCAAACTCCATGAAACAGATTTTTCTATTTCAATGTCATTTTGTTTGACATTATGACACCTGAGAGAGAGAGATCCACACATAAAACAAGCTCCTGATCAAAGGACCCATGTGGACTAGCATGCATCGCTAGGACCAACAGACCTCTGAAAGCTTGAATCTCTGAACACTGCAGCACCATCAGAAATGATGTTACATCCAGTCCAGTGTCTCTAAAGCAAAGCATAACATATTTACTGTCAGATACGTTGGCACTGAAGCTTTAAAAAATCCACGCACACTGAGCACTTTGTCCCCAAAAGGCCTTAATGAGGACACCGATATTAGACTGTGTCTGTGAATATGCATTCTGTAATGTTATCTGTCTAAAAGCCATATTGTCTTCCTAGAGTGATACTGTCTTTATAATGTTCTGCCTTTGAATAAGGTGTTACAGCCTGATATTAAACATACGAGACAGACAGTATTATAAACCAGCACAAAAATGACAATTACTATCATAAACCACAATCTTCTGAAGAGACACATTACAAAAAAATTTTGTATTTTGTAACATGAAATAGCAAAATTAACAAACTACTCAGTCCAGCAGAGGGCATGATGGGAAATGAGGGCTCTATTTTAGACTGGGGAATGCTCTCTACCAAGGATATAATTTGTCCTATAAAAGCTTTTATTAAGTATGTTTGTGCAAGTCAGTTTTCAGGCATGAGTTCTGCTTAGATACACACACACACACAAAAATAATTTTGGCAATTTTGTATTATTATACGCACTTTTCCATAATATGTATTCAATATGGATTTTATTGTGTGTGTGTGTGTGGGGGGGGGGGGTCATGAACGCCAACTTGATTATTCTTGGAGGTCACGACTCCAAGAGGTTGAGAACCACTGCTCTACTCGGGTATCTTTTGTGATCCAGCAACCAGTCCCACTGGGTAGAGGGCTGTGCGCATCTTTTCCATTATCTTTACATTATGATGACACAACATCACATAATTTACCGCAACTTTCATTCTTTAAAGGAACCTGTAATATTAATGGTCTAAGGCTCACATTTGCAGCATTTGTAAAATGTTCTTCTACCCACCTCCTCCATGGTTTAGTGCTGACTGTGCATACATGGAAATGAGCAGGTCGGTCAGAGTTGTGGAGTCCCCAGCCTCTCAAAGGCACGGTCAGGGATTAACAACCCGTGCCCCATGGAGACCAAGTCTGCTGCTAATTTGGTGCTGCGCTATACCGCATATCTACGGTTTGTATTGTATGCATGGCTGTGGTTGTTAGTGTTGCTGTTGTTTTTATAATGGGTGCCGTTATTGTCCTTGCTGCAGAAGACTCTTCTCACTCATTAGCCAGAGGTTGGCGAGTTAGGGGTGAGAGCCCAATAAGGTACAAAATTAATTATTCATCTTGGTGGTTGGTGTTTGGGTGCTGCTGTGGGGCCTGAAGCAGGGACTCTAACTAGCAGAAGTCTGCCTCTGGAGGACTGCTGGAATAAACAATTGAAAAAAATGTTATGCCGTGGGTGTCAGTTACCAGGAGAAAGCAAACACTAATCACCAAACTAATCATTAAAACAAGCTGCCTACAATAATATGGCTCTCCGTGGATTCACTGGTCCTCCCCTGTGTACTGATCCAACATCCTAAAGCTCCATCATGTCCTCCATCTGGCTAGATCCTGCTTCTGGCTCATGAATGGGGCCCAGATACAGCCCCCTCCTTTCCACTCAGCCATGGCCTCTGTTGGCTCCAGCCAGGACCAGTGGCCTCCTGAGAAGGCTGTGATAAGAATTCATTTCTTCCTATTATGTGCTCTTGTCCACTGCCTCAGTTCATCAGTTCAGTGCAACCAAGTCAATGAAAGGGCCTGTAATGAAGCAATCAGATGCAGCCTGGTTCTCTGGGCCCGGCACTCCATTCTCCAGCTCCCAGACCCTAGCTCCCAGTGCAGGGTGTAGCGCTGGGGTGGGGAGAATGGACACAGTCTGCACACTACAGAGGCATTAATTCAAGACCTTGCCTTTCATAGACTGGAGGATAAGCTGCTCTCACACATGCTTCACACCAGGTCTGCTGTCTCCTGTGGGTTCAGAGAATCATTCAGTTTTAGAGAGACCCATTAGTTTAACCAGGCTTCAACACTGCCACTAAACTGGCCAGTCAGGCTTGTTCTGGTTACCAGATACGGTGGTGTGATGGAGCTCCCTTTCTATCTGCATCTAACCTTTTCACTCCATTGTCTCCCCACTGCCATCCCTTCTCTCCCGCCTCCACCTCTCACGTCTCTTCAACATGTGGAAACTATTACGGGAAGTTTGGGAGAGGAATGTATGTGTTGAATCTTAATCGGTGCTTTAAAGTAGAGGATTCTTGTTCCCCTTTGTCTCGTAATGCTGTGAAAGTTTCATTTCAAATTAAAAAGGCCCTTTTTGATCTACCTAATATTGTTTTCTCTCCCTTCAGGGGATGGAAATCGTTGGCCTTATCTTTGATCAGCCTCCCTTCCTTATCCTCTCTTATACACACACATACAGTAGGCTGACATACACATATGGTTGTAGTATTTTATGGTCCGTGTTATGGAGTGGTCAGAGTTCAACACCAGAGTGCCAAGGCCAAAATATATAAAAGAGAGGACTGATAAAGAGCAAAAATGATGCTTCAAATTGCTAAAAAAAAATAATGTAGAGAAAAATTTGGACTCTTATGTCATTTAAAGGGACAGCATCATAAGGTATCATAGCAACTTAAAAGAGGTCCACTTAAAAAATTTAAGTGTACATTATATTAAGAATATTTTCACAACTTTACCTTGCTATCAGACAGCCATTTCTGACAGGAAACCTCTGTTATACAAGCCAAATATCGCTATCTCCAAACCAGTCAAACTCCATAGACAAAATCCTGCTGATCGCTGGTCTACCGCTGCCTCGATCTGTTAGTTTTTTGTGTTATTGTTTAACTTCAGTGTTTTGAAAGTATAATTTGGATTCACCAAAGTCACACAAAAACACACACAAACAAACTGAGGTAGCAGTAGACCAGCCATTCTCATGTTCTGCAAGGTAAAAAGACAGATTTTTGACCTATGGAGTTTGGCTGGTTTGGAAAAAACAATGTTTGGTTTACATAAACACGGTTTCTCATCAGAAAAGGCTGTCCGACTGCAAAGCAAAGCAGAGAAAATATTCTAAATATAGTGTTCACTTAAACTGAACACCTTTCCTCACTGATGCCGACTGGCATCTACTGTAGCTTGCTTATACACCAAATATTGAAAGCACCTCATACAACCCCACAACATATAATCTGAACTGTCCCTTTAAAACATATATTTCCACTCCATCCGCTCCATCTGTACTTCTTTTCCACCCTCCACAGTTTCACCTGCTGCCAGCTTTGGCAGAAAGACCCTGCGGCTGGATTTTACCTGACAAGAGCTCCTTAACAAGCAGCAGTCATTAACCTCAGGAGCAGGCAGCTGCCATGTGATGTAGTGCACTCGGCCTGCTGCAGAAGGGCCCTATTGATCCAAGACATACTTGGTGCCTTCCTGGATGTTTATAATCAATATGCAAATGGCCCGCGGCATTGATTCAATATTAATTTTCAATTAGGGAATTCTCGGGGGGTCCTGAGGGGTCAATACAGAACTATTCAGAGCAAAGGCTTGAGCAAGTTGCAGGCATTGACGTTCCTCTACCCAAGACAACTTACTTACTGTTTATTTAGCCTGCCCTGCTGTAAGTCCCGATTAAGGCTCTGGATAATAGGCAGAGAGACAGATGGGCCTTTCTGCACTTCTGCAACACCCATTACATAAACTGGATTTTGTTCTAAAGGGCTTGTCCCAACTAATAAGTCATTATCTCACACTTAGTTCGGTTTCTTATTTTGTTAAATCTGTTCAGGTAGTGAAATTTGTAGCATGTAAGTACAAAATTTAACTTTTCTGTTATCTTAAATGTGTTCAATAGAGCTATTTTACAAACTAGAAAACAAGAGATAAATGTATGAATGCATGAATTATACATGTCTACATACAGACACAGTATTCCTCTAGGTATTACTCATTAATTATACAACAAGATCAACACATTTTAGTGATTCTTGTGCCTTACAAAGCTAAACAAACATATTTTTCAGACATGTTTCCATAATTAATTGAAACCAAGTGCAGCCGCCATGTAATTCTTAATGAGTGAAAAACATTCACTGTGAATGGGTAGAGGAAGGCTTGGAGGGGAGGGCCTGGCAAGCAGCATGTCATTCAATTAAGGGCAGACTATGTAAGATTTTCACAAAAAACAATGTATGGACTCAACAACAATCATCACTTATGATCCAATAGAAGTGTGTGGTGGTGTGTGTATCTGCAGAGATCCTGCTCTCTGCCTGTGTTTTCTTATTTTCTCATTATTTTGCTGAGCTTAGGACGCTTTACTGACCTGAAGTGTCGAATTTGATGTTGGAATGAGACTCAACAATCAACTATCATTCTGATACGTTTACAAACAGCAAATGACAAAATCTACTGACTCTACATTTAACAGTCTGTTGTTTCCAAAGTCAGACTTGAAATGAAGCACCAACTGTCATACTAAACTTTCTCTATTGTTCCTAAACAATAACTAATGACGCACTAAAATGCAGAAAACCCAGTTTTGTTTACATCATATGAATATGAGATGAATGGAAATGTTCATCAGTGAATGAGTGAATGAATTCCAGGTAAGACAAGTCTTACTTTAAAACATAAAAACAATAGTATTGATTTATAAGCTTGCTATTATTCATGTACAGACAGAGTGTCTATCAGAGACAGACTGTGGTTTGTTACTTGGCTCTGACTCTCTGGCTCGCTCTTTGTTGCAGCCGTAAAGACAATCGGGCTTTTGTGGCTATGGACAGACACTGAGGACATGTTCATCACCACATAAATGACTCAGCACACAACAAGTATAATTAGAGGTGTAATTGATTACATGGCGTTGGAGTCATTTGCAAACAAACCTGTTTGTTTACCATCATCGGTACTATTGCTTCATGCTTTTGTTTTAGAAGAGAAGAGGAAGGAGACAGAGAGAAAAAAGAAGGATCCTTACGAAAACAATAAAGTTTCAGCTCTAGCAGCTTGAATCCCCATATAAAAGAACAAGATGAATTGGATTAGGTTAGAATATGAAGCTTTGACTACTTTAGCTGGTTCTAGAACTTCAAGGCCGAGGCAACAAACAATGTACCATTGTTTAAGTGCAATATTAAATATGACTCTTTTCAAAATTTATTTTCAATTCATTCGATAACCTGCGCAATCACTTCACAATATTCTTTTTCTCTCTATGGGCTGTGAATAGACAGGGCCAGCCATGCAGCCATGTTAACTCACAGAGCAGTAAAGAGGCAGCATGAGAAAATTGCTAAGAGTATAAAAGAGATAACCTGGTTGGACTATTTGCTGCGCTTTCCTGTAGATGCACTGCCTGAGGTAATTGGTTTAGGGATAACATTAATTACCACATTGCTCATTAATGGATGAAGCCTTTATTGGTTCCATTGATCAGCAGGACCTGTTAGCCATCATCCTAAGCAATGGTGGATGTAACAAGCTTACATATTGGCATATCAATTAATGCAATCAATTCCTGTCTAGCAGTTGCCATTCCCCCGTCTACCCCGCCCCCTTCCGATCGCCCCTTCTTTCTCCTCTATCATGGATCTGGATGGCCAGGACAAAAAGCCCGTGTCAAAGCAAAGTTTATTAAAGGATTTCCTAATTGTTCCTTAAGTTAAGGTCTGCACAGTAGACTGATTAAACTGATATTGGGGTGCAGAAGCAAAACATTCCTTTGACTGGCCACTAGTAAGAGTAGTCTAATAGATCGCAGGGCCTGAAACTACACACAGGCAGTACAACATACAAACTATACACAGAGGTGGAAAGAGTACTGAAAATATGCACTTAAGTTACATTACTGAAATATTACTCAACTACAGAAAAAACTTTTTTCGGCCCATATGTGGTGATTTTCATTGGGCTGTTTGTGAACAGATGGTTTTATTGGTTACAGAAATGCAGATGAAAGGTTTGGATGTTAATTCAAACTGTAGGCCTGCTCAGTAGTGAATTATGAGTTTAAATGTAGTGAATTATAATCACAGTTACATAATGCCTGCATGTACAGAGAGGCTGCCTTCTGTCCATGCATTCTCATTTTCCCATTATTTTGCTGTGTGTCAGATGCTTTACCAACCTAAAACATCAGTATTTGACATCCTGGGAATAAAACTCAAAAATCAATCATCTTTTCTGGTACATTTTCAAAGAGCAACTAACAAATCCTACTTATACTACCATTAACTCAAAAATTATAGACTTGAAAAGATACTTAATACTTAAATTACTGAAATGAGATTACAAGTGACGCCCCCCAAAAAAGAAATACAGTAACAGGAGTACTTGTCATCCGTTACTTCCACCCCCGGCAATATACTAGTGGGAGAAAAAAAGTTCAACATATCTGACACACATGCACAACTGTAACTTGATATTTTAACTGCACTTTTGGGGCTTTTCCTTAGACGTTCAATAGTTCAACCAAAGAATGGTCTTAGATTTAGTTGTTTTGTAATGTAAGTCATTATATTGAAAGAGAATTTTAAAATGATAGCAGATATTTAGTAGTGGGTCTACCCTTTTGTTTATATCTGTACTGCAAATTGAGCCTTTAACTCTGTTCTACTCAGGAGAAAAGGCCTGCTTAGTTTCAAACTTCCCTCTTTATATAAGATCAATGTGCCTTTTAGGGAGTCATTGATTACAACTTGGAATCCTCCTCGTGTCACGCGTGCTCCGAGGGGGCGACTGACTTCAAATACAAGGCTGGTGTGCCCTGGTATAACATGGTGAAATGGGTAGAACATCAAGAATGAATGAGGGAACAGGGTGTGATAACTGAGAGCACACCATGACAAAGTGGAGGGATTTACCGTTGGGCCCGCAGCACTTCATTTGCTTAATAACAGATCATTCTATAAGAAAGTGGCTGCTCTGAGGGGGATATCACCCAACGAGGATGTCTCACTTGCAGAAATCCTATTTGAAGACAACACCTTTCGAGCGCTCATCCTCCTCCACGCCTAAGACGATCAACGCGCATGACAGGCCCCATTAATATGACGCCCCGTGTAACCTTGCTCTTTCTCCCTCTCTTCCAACAGGAACAAAACTGATAGCCAAGGAGGAGGGGCATTATGTTCTGACTGAGCATGTAACGGGAGGGGTGGTGTTCGTTTTGAAAAGATATTTTACATATCCTCATCTGAGCCACCTGGAGCCACTTTTTAGGAGGTGAGAAAAGAACACAGGACAAGGATGGGAGGTGGGTTTGTTTGTGTGGACGCATGTTGGAGCCAAATACTGCCCTCTGTGATGAACAGGTGGCCTCATGCCTCTCGAGTCTGTCATAAAAATGCCTGTTTTTCTGTTTGATTCACTCACTTCTGACTCCTGTCTCACACAGCATTCATTACATCTCATGCTCCATGACCATCACATGTCACATTTCAGAGAAAACAGACAATAACCTGACATAAGCTGTCATAATGACAACAGTACAACTGCATCCACTTGAAAAATAATCCTACAGACAACTATAAAAATGTACAAACAAAATATGTCATTCAGTCTTTTTTGCTACATTGACTGTTTACGTGGACAAAATATTCCAGTTTGGGCCCTTATTCCTAAAAAGAAAATATTTCTACTAAACTTTTGCAAACTGTGGTAAAACCCCAACTGATACACAAATTCTGAACACACTGTCCAAAGAATGCTCCTAAAACCTGAGTAATATCGGCATATCCCACATGTCTAATTAGGAATATATAATAATTAGGAATATCTAAAAGTAATATGCTATTTATATGGCCTGTATCAAATTGGGAATATTGTCATATTCAGAGGAATGCATTTTCAAATAGTCATGATGATCATGACTGCACAGAGATCCCTTGCTTCACATATTAAAGCCTAAATTCTTGTCATGCCTTTTATCAAATATAATTGTGAGAGTTTAAGTCTACAGTCTGCCCACTCCACTGTGAACAAAATTTGTTTAACAAGCACACAGCTACAATTAATTCTTAAATGCACTATATGGGACATCTCTCTGGTGGTTCCCTCTGCAATTCTGTGAAGGTCACTGAGAGTGCGAGGAGGACACAGCATGTTTGTTGGACAGTGTTACGTGTCGTGTGAGAAACCAGACGTGCAGGCAGTTAGTTGGACACCCCTTGCTCGCTCGATGCGGGACCTCCTGAAGGCCCCTGTCCCCTGAGCAACGCACAAGTGGGCTGAGCAATTAACAATTTCATGCTGATTGCCTGAAGCATGTTTTGCTATGCCATAAAGATAATAGCATGAAGGGTGCAGCGGCAGCAGCCCCCACTAACCCCCCCACCCTCCTCCTCCTCCTCCTCCTCCTCCTCCGGTGTTCCTCTATTGCTTCCATCTCTCAATTCTCTCCTGTGCAATTCACATGTTGGAATGGCGCACTGCCTGCTTGCTTTATTAAAGACACTCTCCCTGCTTAGAGGGCGCATTTACGAAAAAAAAAAATATATAAAGATGACTCCCTGAAGAGTAAACAGGGATGATTATTAAAGGGAAGGAGAAAACTAGAGTCTTGGTCTCCCACTGGCTTCTTGATTTGAAAGTCTAATTTGGCAACTGAACACAACAGGCGTGCAGGTAGACAAAACAAACAGGTTCCATTTCCCTAGACAAAGGGAGCATGCTCAGAGTGGCTGCTGGTGACAGCCCTCATCTTCCTCATTCTCTTCCCTGCCATGGCATGACAGCAATCCACTCTGACCATGGAGCTCACCGCTGTGCAACAGGAAAATCTGTGCACCACGAAGCCTGCTATCCGTCTTCAGAGCAGGGCGCATTTAAAGAGTGCAAAACACTGCACAAGCATGGCACAGAACACAAGACTTTTCCCCTCAATTCATTAGTGTGTGTGGCTCTGTGTGAGCTAAAATGGTGATGTCTGTGAATAGAAAATAAGATCTGAATCATCTTTAGAAAATAAAAATAGAAAATTACACGGCCTTGAAAAAAGCATGATAAACACAGACTGCAGCACACTGTCCTCAGCCTGCTGAGTTCACATTACCCATACAGTACAAAGAAGCCATGAATCGCCTCGTTTTTTTAGCTGAAGTGCTGCCTTGATACCACTAATGATGTTCCTAGGTTAATGAATGCAGATTTTATTAATGCAGTGTCTTTGTGGATCATATTGGCAATGTGAAAATGTATTAGTTGGGACTCTGTAATGGTATGAACAGCACAGAGAAACTCATATACTTCATTCGCTCTATTACTTCAGTTCACTTTGTCACTTGTTTCATTGTGGCGAATGCCCTCTGGACATAATGTGCATTTCCTTTTCTGAATATTGCCAGTGAAAAGTTAAGAGGAGAAATCATTTTTTGATTAAAATAAACTCATAATGACTGACTGCATAACTCTGACAGTCTCAGCACTCAGACGTCCACATTATTAACAATCTACCCCCATTTTCATTGTTTTTACTATGTGAAAACAAACCCTAAAGACATAAGGAGGAGCTGTGGACAAAGGGTTGCGGCACCAGCCCCCTCTGCCCCTCCGGCCCGCCCTCTCTGACCCCCCCACCTCCCGGGCTTCTGGTTGCCCTTCCACCCCCCTGGCTGTGTGTGAAAGTCCAGCTGGCGCACTGACAGCCTCGACACCTCGGCCGCACATGGCTGCATTACAGGCCCCATATTGTTTATGATATGGAACCTGTCATTAATTTGCATTCTTAAGTGGCAAACACACACACATACACACTTACCATGCGATAAGGAGAAACATGTTTTTACGTTAATTTATACGATACAATGTCACACCCCCAACCCCAGACACACCAACAACACACACACACACACACACACACTTATAAATTGCAGTCACATCCCCCTGCTAGAAGGGGATGATAATTGCGGACGGCCAATAAATTACTGCTGCCTCCACATCAATTATAAGCATCACGTCTGGCAATGAGGAAAATGAGATCTTGTGACAAATTTCATGAGGCTTGGCTGCCCAGCAGCCTTTCTTAACATGCTACAGATAGCAATCCCTTATCTAGCCTCTGTAATGGGGAGCTACGGATAGAGAGATGGAGCTGCAGCCATTTAATTAAAAAGCTGGGGGTAGGGGGTGGAGAGGTGTAATTCATTGAAAAGGCACAGGAAGGAGACAAAGCCTTTGTCTCCAATACATATTTTGCTCAATATTGTCACTCATCAGAGGCCAAGCTTGTATCTCCTCTGACAGCAATTCTGGAGATTTTTTCTCGTCTTTGTGCTCATCTCTCCACTATTTTCTTCTCTGTTTCTCTCCCTCTTCGTACCTCGTTTTTTATATTTCCCAGGAGTCCACTGTTTTCTCCACTGGGACAGCTCCAGCGTTTTTTACGAATGACTGCGGTGGACAGACAGTGGCACTGAATGAAATGGCCCCTGCACCTAATTGTATTCCCACCTGGGGAAGGCAGGCAAGGGCGGAGGCTTCAAGAGCACAGCAATGAGGATTTATGGCAGATGGGGAGACGGCAAAATAAAACACCAAAAGGGATGGCTCTTAAATCTCATTCCCAGCGCAATATTCATTGTAGTTGCAATCGGGTGTGCTGATAGAGCTTTGAAAAAACGACCGCTGTGTTCAAATTATGGCTGTACTCTCTACTAATATTTAACATCATTAGAAAATCATTAGAAAACCATCATAAAACCTGGGATTATGACCAGAGCATTAAACACAATGATTATTCAGTGTGTTCCTTCTCCGCTTTGCCTTGGAAATGAGATTTGCTCTGCTGCGGGTATGTAGGGGAAAAGTAAGAATATTTTTCATAATTACTGTAACATTTGAAAAACATTGGCTTGCATGAATTACTATACCATTATGCAGTTGTGTTTGTCTGCCCGAAAGCAAAGTTTTCAATGAGGCTTTGCACGGGATATCATTAATACATTTTCATGGGGGCATCAGCAGGAGAATGCCAATATTTTACTAAACCTTAATCTTACAAAACTTCCCCAGTCATGCGGGCAGCAGAGGCACACTGATTGATTAGCATGCATAAAAAAGGAAATGTAAAATATTTAAAAGTTAATCATTTTTCTTTTGGCTGCATCGTCAGCACCATGATTAGACTGCGGTGTCAAAGGTGGTGGGACAGCTTGGGTGGGGTGAGACCACAAACTACTAACTAAACTACTAATGAATATACATTTCTTAAAGATCCTGTGTGAGATTCACAGGGATTTATTGGCAGAGTACGGCAGAAATGGAATATAATATTCATAAGTACGTTTTCATTAGTGTATAATCACTTGAAAATAAGAATTGTTGTGTTTTTGTCACCGTATTCACATATTCATCGTGCAATCTTGGGCTGTCACAGATGAAAGATGACCAACATGAAAGAAATGTGCCAATATCTTTGATCGTGGCTCTAGAACTGTGGTCCTACGACATGCTGTGGGCCCTTTTCAAACAAATTAGCTCTAGTTCTTGAACAGCTTCCGTTCAAGATCTTCGAACTGTTGGTGCAATCTAGTGAACCAGCCTGCATTTCCATTTCCACCAGTTAGAACTTCTGCAATAAAGGATGTCATCACCAGAGGGTGTGGCACAGTGGCCGGTAGAATATGACATGCCCACTTTTGGTTTCCAAGAAAACCTCCTATTTCATGGATCCAGCTGGAAAGCTTTCAGGCTCTGAACTTGTTTATTGTTGGTGGAAATGTTCAGAACAGTTCAAATTTTAGGTGCTTGAACCAGAATGAGGTGTGAGAGGTTCGAAGACAGCCATTCTCACAGTTTGGGACCAAATTCTGATAGTGTAAGAAATTTAGGAATGCACAAACATACAGTTATTTATACTGTTTTAACATTCTTTTCATAATACTAATACTTAATGTTTGATAAAACTCTCTTTACATAATTGTCAGCTGGCCTCTGTGCCTCACCACGACTGGGACCAAGCTCTCTTCTTTGTTTTTTTTCCATACACATAAATACCACTATTGCAAGGGCTCGGTTCTTCCTTAGCTTCCTTGTTTACCATAGCAGTGCAGATGGATGATGCACGCTGATTATTCTTGTATATTGACTGGCATTGTAGCCTGTGATTCAGCTCTGTGATCATCCTACAGTCTACATACATTAAACTTGATGTCGGACCAAAGTTTATCAGATCCATGTAGCAGAGTGTGGCTTGCTATAAACTTAAAAGATTGTTGAAATCTCACAGTTTATAGGAGGCTTAAGAATGAGTCCTTTATACCTACAGAGGGTGCAGGTCATCGTCATGCTGCACTGCCACATTTCTACATTAGCCCAGAACAGACAAACCAAACAGTAGCTCTAAATATGGCCTTTCACGTTTGTCATGAGTTTGCTGGCTACTGTAGATTCTCCTTCAGGCTTGAAGGGGACAGTGACCTGACATGTTTGTAATCTGCAAGCACACAGCCAGACGCCACTAAATCATACTTACTGGTCGTTAAAGAAAATGTCTTAAAAAAAGGAGAGATCTAGAAAATCTTGTTTTAAGCCTGCAAATAGGAGTGTATATATCTCCTACTGTACTCTGATGTACTACTCCACTTGAAGAAAGGGAGGGCCAATAGTGTCAGAGTTGAGTCTTTACTTTTTGGGATTTCTCGGCAGCCCCATTATCAAGAGCAGCCATCAGCACAAAGATAAAAGATCCTAATGGAGCTGGCCCTGGTGGAGATGAAAGGTGCAGAGATGGCACACTGTTATGAATCTCTAATGCAGCCCATGTTTCTAAGGTAATGACTGACTCTCAGGCCCCTTTCACAGGCTTCCCTGCTTCGGGCCCAGGCGATAAAGGTCTCCTATTTCTTGTCACTAAATAGTCAGGCAGTAACCTCATGGCTTGTGATCTCATTGGTTCTGGAAACAATCCTAAGAAGGTACACAAAGTTTGGGGGAAAAAAAGCATATATCTGTCTACAGTGATTCAGTCAATGGACTGGTAAAATTAAAAACAGTGGTTAGCTTGAACATAATACTCCTTGTCATCACTGAATTTGAATTATCATCTATTGCTACTCTTCCAATGAATGGTCACTGTGATGACAATGAGAAGTGGCATCATTTTGCTTAAGCTACTGTATGTTCAAAATAAACATCTCACTTTATTTGTATTACACAGAAGACAGTAAATCTTTTTCGTGTTTTCAGATGCTGCTGAAGCATGCTTGTTGTTGTACAGTAGGCGAAGACTGTGAACAACATATTCTTTTGGGGTCAGGATGAGCAAAAGGCTAACGCAAGAGCAAATCCTTGTCAAGCTTTTCAGAGTAATTGAACTGACACTCATGAGGACCAATGCTCTTTTGAATGCATTACTTGGCACATATTCAGGCTTTTGTCCCTTAAACTTTGCCAGCAAAATATGATGTCCTTTGAACAACGGGGAGAGGTGAAAATACACAGTGAGAGAAAGAGCAAGTCTTCTCTCCAGTCCCTTTCACAGAACCTAATGGATTGTGAGCACTTAATGCATTAATCAATCAATATCTCTCACTGTACATCAACAACGCGACCAAGTTATGAACGACCTTTGGAACAAAAAAAGGACACTTTAATGCACACAAGATTGCTCCTAGGTTAGTAACTTGCGCCCGTTTTTTATCACGCATGATTACACCTTCACAAGGCATGGGGCCATTAACAGTGCACTAAATATACTGAGGACAGTTGTTATACAATTTGCACGTGGATTTGCTGGAGGTGAAACACTATTACCCAGGTCTTACGACCGAGAAGCATCATTTATTTATCTGCTACCAACTGCTGATTAAAGGTTAGAAAAATGTGAATTTAGAAATATTTTATAGACACTTTCCATATCATTCCAAGGCCACAAATGTTTTTTTACTTCTTGTGCATTATAATCCACCGTACGTAGCAGGTCACCAAGCCATGTATGAATTGCTCTGCAAAGACACCATGAAAGATAAGTGGTCTTCTCTGTAGTACATCTTAAGCATTAATTTTAAGACAGTTCCTATCTTAAGATAAAATAATATGGAAAAAAAAGAACAAACATTATAAGTACCAGGGTGTACTTCAGTGGTTGCCTATTGAAAATCATTTTCAGTGTTACACCACTGTAAAGTCTATTCAACAATCAGAGTGATCAGATTTGCAGCTGTTTTTCTTTATCTGTATCTGTTCGACAAACTAACTAACCAACTGTATCTTTGTAAGTATATATGTAAGTAATGGGAGGGTTTATTTTTTTATTACAAAACTGTTACGAATTGAGGATCAAATCAATGATTTTGATCACAAATGTATGAGAACTACTATCAAGTTGTTGTTTTTTTAAATACAAGGTGTTATATCTATTGTGGATTACAAAACTACAGACTCAGAAATGAACTTAAGAGCAATGTTTTTGCAAAGCAAAGTAAGAGAAAGAGTTGAAACAAATATCTGGTTCAGATAATGTAGTCTACTTTCTGTGAGTACAACTATCATTAGAGTAAAATATGTCAATATCTGCACTCGTGACGAAGAGAAATTCTCATTGAGTAGCTAAAACTGCAGAAGTTGCGTTCATTGATTCACTGAAGAGTTTTTATTCAAGTTTAAAAGAACTTGCTCTGTAATAGTTCTCTTATGCTTGTGATCAAAAACATTGATCTGAAGCTCAATTCTGAGTCTGTTCTGTAAATATTTTTCTGATAAATAATAAATATAGCAACTTTGGATGATCTGTATCAATTTAAGGCTTAAATAAACAACTTCCGACCAGCCCAGCCCACTTCCTGATTAAGACCTGCCCAGTCCAAGTATGGATATCAACACTTTTTACTTAGACGACACTCATACTGGTAAAAAGTACATTATCTATACCGGATACTTGTTTGAGCTGATTATTCGTTCAACCCTTTGAATTATTATTTTTTTTTATGCTAGAAAATACATTAATTTTCATGGCACATTTGGAAAACCTCATGGCAAAAGTGTCTGTGAACTCATGGAGCAATCAATTTAAATAAATTCTCATTAAATTACTGGATTCTTTAAAACTGATAGCAAGAATACAAGATTCTCTTCTTGGGGCAAAAGTGGACTAGAGACAAGGCACAAAAAACGATTCCTTTCCTTTTCTATCTTTATCTTTTTAATAGTGTGGATAAGAGAGCAGGACAGGAAGGATTGAGGACGGCGATGGTGATGGTGGGATAATACAAGACAGGAAGAGAGCCGGGCTGAGGCAATCATGATGGGGGGCATGTTTCGGAGTCCCTTCCTGAGCACTGGTGGAGCGTGGAAGTGAAGCGTGGAGACAGAGTGGAACGGACAGGAGCTGACTGCAGAGAGCCAGAGAAAAGAAGAGCCCAGAACAAGAGCACAAACTAATGCTATTGTGGTCAATGCACAATGGGTCCTGCAAAGTGACTGCAGAGGGCCCTTAAACAAAGACGGTATTGCCATTCGCTCTCCCCCACCCAATTAGATTCTTTTGCCCGGTTTAACATGACAAAAAACACAGCCCATTTTTCCTAATTCTGCCTGCCATACTGGCCCCCGTGCCACCTTAAATCGAGTAAGCCTCAGAGTGCTGGCCTGTCTGTTAGACTGACAACAGCTTGTGACATGGATTTAAACACATCCACTGTGTTCTCCATTCTACAGCTCACACACAAATATGTGCCCCATCTCAGTTTTCCCAAGTGCTTGAAATATTCACCATATACATGAGAGGACCTTTTCTCCAGAGAACACCCTGTCACCAGGCACTTCTTAAGGTAATCATTTTTTTAAGGTGCAATATGTAAGAGTTTTAGTTTCAAACACCGTCTAAAAATGCTAGGCATATGTTAAGATATTTTGTTGAGCTGTTGCCCACTAGTTGCTATAACTTTTTTTTTTTTTAAGTTATGTTTTGGGGCTTTTTTGCCTTCATTGGATAGGACAGCTGAAGAGCAGACAGGAAACAGGGTGAAGAGAGGGGGATTGACATGCAGCAAAGGGCCGCAGGCAGGAGTCGAACCAGCGGACTGCTGCAGAAGACTAACAGCCTCAGTACATGGGGCAGATGCTCTACCAACTCAAGTTGCTAGAACTAGAACAGATGCGCCACAGAAAGAAGAGGGAAATCAGCGATAACTAAACGTAACATGAATAAAACTTAAATATTACCTCCGTGAGTGTGATTTCTGCCTAAGTCATGTCAGACAGTGAAGATAACAACTCAACTATGATCTCAAACTACTTTACAATCTCAGGCTACTTCATAACATTAATAAACTATGACTTTTGTTGTTGTTTTAATGTGATAGGCCTATAGCAGTGGAGCTATCATATTGTCCATTTAACTAAAATTATCAACATTATGTGACGCAATGGAAGTTTTGACGTTTTAGACACCTATGTCCTTTGCTGCAGAGATACCCATTATGTTAGCATACTAACTGGCTAACCCCGCCAAACCTGTCTCATTATAACACTTTGTACCTGAAGAGGCATTGCTACAGCACAGTCCCCATGCTGGCTGCACAGCTAACTGCGCAAACTAACTAATGGCAGCTACAGTTAGCAGCAGTTTGCAGCCAGTTCTTACATATTTCACGTCTAAAGGAAAAGATTTTTATATCCACATGCAAACAAAGGTTGTTGTGTTCCCTGCTGCAAATAAGATATACAGTGTGAAGTGTGTTTCTGACATGAATACTCCTAATTAATTTCATACTTTGATGACAACAAATAACAGATGTCATACCATTATTGTTCTGCATCAGACACAATCATTGTCTAACTAGCCGCAGTATAACTAGAGGTGGTGGAAAATTAATATGTAACTGCTAAACATTTCACACATCTCTCCTCACATACTGTACACAGGTAAAGTCTTTAGTTGCTGCTCATAAGATTAATGATTCATCAACAACCACTAATTACCAGAAACAACCAAAAGCAGAGTGAAGCTTGTGGTCTTTTGAAATGTTTTTTGCTCTATCTCATAATGTCAGATTATAAACTCATGGATTCTGGACAAAAATCAACATACTGGCTATTCAAGTACTCACACAGTACATCATTACAATATCATAATTAAAAACACTAAACAAAAACATCTTCTTCCTGGCTGGAAAATCTTTTTATAGCACCACTTGGTCTAACATAGCCAACTAACATTAAAAAAAAAGGGCCAGAAATGGCATGTCCTTCCCTCTTGACTGTGCAGCGCAGCTGAATTGACTCGATATGCTCTCCTGTATGCTTACTGAGCAAGTAGCATGAAAATTGACCTTTGCTTGCTTTCTAAACAGCGGATTATTCACCTTAATGCTTCAAATTGGTCAGGGTTTTTCTGCTGTTTCCAACTTATTTGCCCTCTCTTTCACATAACTACATACAGTGTGTTTGCAAATTTGGTTTTATGAGAAAATAAGTCTTGAAAAGAATATTACAAATGAACATGCAAGTTAAAAGTATGAAACACTAAAAGGCATTAAATCCTTGTAAATTGCAACATGATTTAGCTATCATCACAAAATGAGTAATTATGCAATAACCATTTTTTATGTGTACAGCAACAGGAAATTCAGAAAACAGATGTGCTTCTCTTAAAACGGTTACCTGTGGTTTATTATGTAAACAAGAAGAAACTTATTTTGCCCTTACTTCAAGTAAAGAGCATGTTTTCCCATATTTTGCTGTGTCTTCAACGTAAAATAAGTACTGTGAACTCTGTCAACCAGGGATACACATGTGCAAACTTTTATTTCTTTATGACTGTGTCAGAGGATGCATGTCTTGCCAAATGCAGTTCTACAAGGAGTAAGTAATTAAACAGTATTGCTAGTAAATAAAAATATCCTGTTTGTATTTGAAAGGGACTGATTATGGAGCCAAATCTCTGATACTGCAAACAAAAATGTTTTGGTAACTGATTGAAATCATTTTGTTGCACTAAAGCTCTTTCCCTCTCCAGCGCCATTGTGGAACTTTATCTCCTCAGTGTGCATTTACAGTATAAATGCCTGGCTCCTCATTCATTTTCCCTTACTTAAATATCATCCATCACTATGCTCATCCAAGCTCCTTTGCTCCAAATGGACAGCGGGAAGAACCATATCCACAGCCAACTTCATAAAACAGCAGTGACAGCGCAGTGTTTCCAGCCAGACAAAGACAGACTGAGAGAGATAGGCCATCAGCTGGACCAGGAGGGACACCATAAATCTGTCAGACAGTAAGAATATCCAAGATTGTCACAAAACAAATACTATTTTGTCCCAGATTGTCACTAGGCAATCACATCTGGTTAAACAGAGTCAGGCTGTGGATATTGCTGCTTTCAAATGAGGTCGTGCGTACAGTGTTGATGAGTAGAGTTTATGTTAACGTCACCCTCTGGTGGTATTCATGACCTCCAACCAAAGTGGATGTTTTCTTAAAGCTCCAAAATCAAGGGTTGAGAAATGCTTGCTGACATTTTCAGAGATGGCAAAGGCCATGAACGTTCATTTTTCAATGGTTGGTAAGTTAACATATTATAATTTTAGTCATATTGAGTTTTTCTTTGTAATTTTGTAGTACACATCTCACAGAAATGTTGATATTCCCAAGGCTTGATCTTTTCATTATGCTTTGCGATTCCTACATTACACTATCAGCTCACTCGCTCGCTGAACTGTTAGCCTCAGTAACTTCTAGATGCTTAAAGTATGCGTCCATGTTGCCGCTGCCTTGCAGCAGTGTTCTCACTACTTACCCACTTGAATGCCAAGCTTATTAATCACACAACTTTCCATGTCATAAGCACAACCCCACGAGTTCCATTTGAAGGCAGCATATGACTCTTTAACAAACAGTGTTTTCCCAGTATCACTGTTGGTCAGTCAGTAGCAGCCACGCAACAGGAGACAGTGTACTGTATTGCTGCATTCATGTGGTGTCAGAGCAATCAGAAAAATGAGTTCCCGACAGGGAAAATTCACATGAAGGACCCCTTAAGTGGGAACAACAACTCAGAGTTGCCGAGTTGTGTGTTGACATCATATAGGCAGAAAAATGGTGGACAAGAGTAAATGTTAGTGGATTTTTTTTTTTATTGCTGTCCAGTTTTTTTCTCACATGTAATTTGCTAATATACAATTAGGCTGTAACCGTCCATGCTGTCCATGTAGAGTAATCTAGATCAGTAAGAAAAGTTATTTATTGGCATTAATCTTGATAACAAGTCAGGAAAAGCAATATATTAGTGGTTTTAGGGATTGTGCTGGTGCAGTGTCCATGCTGTTACCACATTACGACTATAAAGCTCATGAACACACCAAAATCAACAGAGATAAGCATTATCTAACTGCACATCAGGTTATGGGATAATTCTCTGGAAGTAAGCAGACAAAGACCCAAGACCTGACGGTGCTTTGTAATCAATGGCAGCCTGCTGAGGCCCCCACTAGTGGTATCACACCCGAAATGGTGTGACAATTTCTGTCTGTCACTGATAGCCAGCTACAATGGGGCAACCGGGAAAATACATGCAGAAGCTAGAGAAGACCAGAATAATTCCCAATATCCATCTGTGGAAAGTTCCCCTCTAATGTCACACACACACACCACCATCACCAACATACAGTAGAGCCTCCCTCCCACTCATACTATCCTTTAGTGTTTTTCACCAAACTCATCCATTTCTCTTCATCCACCCTCCTCTCACCCTCCTCAGGTGGTGTGTAGTGTACTGTCAAGCACAGCGTGAATCAATGACTGGTGCTCACGCCCACAGGTAAAGGTTAGAAAGGTTCACTATTGAATTATTTCTGCACTTCTCTCATTGCTGCCATCTGCCTGGCTGCTTTTAGTTGATGTGGTTGAGGCACTGGAGGGGACTCTTTTTGCTAATGCACTCAAAACGTGGACGAACGTGTGTGTGTTTCGTGTGTATCCTGCATGTGTCTATATGTTTTTTTTTGTCTGTAAGGATGTTTTCATCAAATGAAACCAACATAACACGGATTCACACATGAGGCAACATACACACACACCTACGTACACACACTCTCACTACTCATGCCTATCTATCAGAGAGTGGATAATGAATCAAAACATCTGTGCTTTCAGCCAGTCTTTGTTTCATCTGCCTTTATTCTAATGGAGCCTTCCGAGTGTGAGGGCAACATGCTGCTGCATAGGGCATCCTTCACTCTCTAGTTTTGTTTTGCTGTCAGCGAGGCCGATCGTCTCAGCTGGACCCAGGGTGAACTCATCCATAGCACAGATCATGCCCTTTGATCCACCAGCTCTCTCTGGGGGGCACAAACAGCCTTATTAAAAATGGCTAAATAAAACTTTCCTTGCCTCGATTCAATAGTTCCCAAACTTTACCCCTGCCTCTTCTCTGATGCCGCCTATGGTCAAATTGAGCTGCCTAATTCTGACAGCGAGAAGCACTGTTCACCCAATACCAAAAACATAGTAACAAATGAAGCAATCTAAGTGTTTAACAATTTATTGGTTCTAGTTCCTAGACTACCTGGCATATGCTTGCGCTACAATCAATATCATAGATGAGACCTTGCTGGATGTAAGATGATAATGTGCGCCTTAGGGGGAAGTTCAAGTAAGAGCGGGCAGAAAACTTATGAACAAATAAAATATTACAACTACATAATACCAATAAAGAAAAGTCAAACGAGAAACATGTATCTGTATTGTAGTGCAAACGAAAGTTAGCAACATGTACACTGTAGAAAATGTGCTGGTTATGCATTACTTTATATAGACAATCAACCTAATTGGAATTGAATCTGGAGGACAGACACAACTGGCTCTTTGTAATTGTTATCACTAGGGATGTGACATATATTGAATATTGCAATATCGTGCCAAAAAAAAAAAGTCAATATCGCACTGGAAAGTGATGATATCTACACGGGCAGAGAAAGCTGATATAAGTCTGCATCATACTCTCTAAGTCTGTCACGCATGCACTACACACACACATCTGCCTGAACTGCACTGAAAATATTTTGCACATTAAAACCACACCATACATTAATCCTATGCCCTATCCAAATTATAACACATAACAACACATTAATCAGTAATTGAAGGGTAGAAACTATCTCATGCCCCTCCATCTTAAATTGTCTTGTTTCTCCTTCATCTCATGTACCTGTATGGCAGTGACACGACTGCTGCTATAATTAAACCCATCACAACCATTATGTCTTTGTCACCTAATCTATTCTCTCCTCCACTGTCTGCGTCTGTCTGCAACCACAGACTTCCCGCCCTCGGCCCTGACTGACAGCCCCTGTGGAGGCTGTGGTCACTCCGTGTGAGTGACACGAGGGGCAGCAGGGCTACTGCATTACCTCCCTCCCCTCCCTCTGAGCTCGAGCTCGTCCTGATCCTGCACCTCACACCACCACCGATCGCCACCTCTGCTCCAATATCCAGCAGCAAAGCCTCCAGGCCTGAAAATAGAACTCATTAACACGTTTAGTAAGTACAAATGAGATGACTGTCTCCTGATGGACTGTCTATCTTTTGGATCAGCTTTCAAGGAGAGTGTCTGGTAATGACAGGAGAGAGGGAAACCAATATTATAATGTGCTGCCAGTCTCCTCTGAAAATGGGCTTGATGACAGGGAGAGCCTCTCGCACCCACACACGGTCTGGTTTTCAGTGCGGACACCTATGTGTGTTCTCATTTAGGGGTATGCGAGTTTGCAAAATAAAATTTGCCACATATTTGCACCCATGTGACATAACTGACAGTGAAATCACACATGGGGCATAAAACATACAGGGCACACAGCATGAGGAAATCTTCCCAAATACTGTCCTTTCTTGTTGTTTTAAGATGACTCAACTTAGCCTCATTAAATTTATCACTTTTCTTATTGTCTCTCTCCGTATATAAACACTCATCTTTGACATTTATGCTGCCTCTGTTCTCCTCTAAGACAGATCTATTGGACAAGCTGGCACTCCAGGACCCAGACTTTACCCACCCCCTAGCCTAGGGGCAACGCTCGCCAGTATTTATAGAAGGAGGGTTCAGTCAGGAGAGGTAGTAAAAACCTGGACACAAGACATTTTTATTCACAGCCTATCCCAGAATAGAGTGGTGGCTTTCTGGTCAATTTGCTATTACAGGATGAGCCAGCAGAGGAATTCATACCGAGTTAGTCCATAAAGCAGGGGGCAAAGGGAAAGAAAAGACTTGCTTGTGTTCGTTAGAGCAGCGGGGTCATATGAATGCTGATGCACAAGTGGAAAATCTATAAAGCCATCATTTTGGCTTTTTAATAAACGTCTAGTCTTTTGTAATATTTTCAAAATGAAAAGTAATGTATTTATGAATTTCCTGGCACGTTCTGTGGACAGCAAACAATTTCCTATGCTGCCTCGATGCCCTTCGGACAGGGATTAGAAGGCAGGCGACTGACGGAGGCCTGACTGAGCTGCGGGCCCTCTGGGGCCCTACTCATCCAGGCCTGCACAGTTCTCATCCTCATATCCACTCTGCATCACCAGGGCAATAACAGCCTTTATTAAAAGCGCATTGCAGCAGTGTCTGTCTATACAACTTACTTTCAGATTGGCCATAATGTGGCATGTAGAAAGGGTCTGGTGGTTAGGGGCTACAATATCCTGTTTCTGGAAAGGTTTACTTTGCATTTTAACAAGCATGAATAAAGGAGGACATTCCAGAAATGGCTACCGTCTGTTCTGCTCTTGCCCTTGGGGAGCAAAAGCTCAGACTATGGCTCTCGCATGCCATCAGAGCGTGGCCTGGCTCACCTCTGATTTTACCTGGCTTTAACAGATTTAGCATAGCCACTGGTCATGCAGATAGCAAGAGTATGAGTTAATATGTTGCAAGAAACTGGTTAAAAGCAAAAGAAGAGACAAAAAGATAAAGGAAAGGTTAGGAAAGGTTAAATCTAATGCATATCAGACATTTGGTATAGCAACTGGATGTCGACATATCCTGTCTGCCATCAGTGAATCTGAATGCGAGCTGCAAGGTGTTGTGCAAACCCTAAAATATGAGTGACTCTTCTATATTTGCTTTATTAGTGCATTTTTCCATGTCACAGCCCATTTTCCAGCTTTTTCAGAGCGTCTCAAGAATTATGCATGAGGCAGAGAGGGAGAGGGAGGGAAGAGAAATGCCTCTGTTGTCAGGACAGGCCTCACTATTAGGTGTGTGACCCTGAAAGCGCACCCCTTTTAGCGAAACAAGCAATGGATCTCATATTGGATACCACTATTATGCAGTCATTTGTATGCATCCTTTCATCTCATTTCCATTTAATAATGCACACAGCTTCCCTGCCCAGTTTCTCAAACTGGTCATTAAAAGTAACGCTGATCTTAACTGGAGGCTTAAGTTCCACTTACAAGCTCTCATGGTGTTGGTGGATGAAACAACTGCAGAGTCAAACTAAGATAACCCCTCCCCAAGCCGGTCTTTGCCCTTGAATACCCAGGCCTGTGTGTCTACACAGACGGAAGACAATGACTTGTGGCTGCCCAGGCGGCCCCAGCCTTCTCCTCCTTCCCAGCCTCCTAGACTCACAGACAGGGATTTCCTCCTGCGATGAGAGCCAAGCCGTCACAGCCCAGCGATCAAGGGCCTGCCATCTGTGACTGAGGCAGATTTACAGCAGGAGCTAATCCACACTGTCAGCCACGTTTGTTCTCCATCTCTGCCTCCGCCATACACATACATACAAACACACACACACACACACAAATGTACACCTCCGCTGAAAAATACTAATATTTTACTCTTACGAAATGTTCTCTCCTGCATCTTTCTCTTTCACACACAATGGAAGCAAACATTTCTTGCAGAAGGGCATCCACCCTTGAGTGCAATTTAACTTTGCCCTTTTAAAGGCATGAGCTCATTCTGTTCTACGCTCAAAAAATAACTTAAAGTCGATTAAATGTTAAGAAATGAGAAACCTCAATGTGTCATTGAGTTATATGCCCTGGTGAACATCATTCATACGAAATAGGGTCATCACACGCTCAAGTGTCATACACGCAAGCTCCCCAAACTCATTCCCCCCATTTCTTCTGCATCCATCCTCACTATTTTCTAGTACTCTCTACATATTGATCTCCGTCATGCACATGCATCCCCTGATGCTTTACGTTGTCAGCAGTCACCATTAACACCTATGCTTGACATCAACATAACACCAGGTTTTACCTTTTCTCTGTAACCACTAAACCTAAAATATATTTTGTCCTCATGCTGTCAAACTGACTGTCCTCACAAGTACATGCTTTATAACACTTCCCTCTCGCCTCCTCTGTCACATACATGTCTCCCTTTTTCTATTTTTCGTGTCTACCTGCCACCTGGTAATGAGCTGCTACCCTTAAAAAACTAGAGGCTAATGCAGGTGAAGACAGACAGTGCACCGGTTCAAGTCAGTGCTGAGCTTTATTCAGTGATCTCTGCACACTGGGCAGCTGTGTGGGGCTGGGGTCTCTCTGAGGACCCCTTTGTTTCCACACAGATAAAGGGTTAAGGAAGACAAATGGAGGCGGAGCCACAGAGCAACATGCCTAAGCAGCACATTTTCGGTATAAGTAAGAATTAAAACAATGCAAGCCTTTTATCCCCGTGTTAGTCTAATTGGAAAGAAACCTCATTTCTGCTGCCCTTGCTCTCTTTGGACATCCTGCCCAGAGGAGACATGTGGCATCGAATCCCCACAGTCCTCACAGGGAGTATTACTATGCAAAGTTGTTAAGTGTAAAACACACCAGACAACGCATGAACTTCATTCCATTGTTGTCGTAGAAGGGTATCAGTTGACTACATGTAAAGCGCATAATAAAATGTTGTGTTTTATGATAGTTGTGAACTTTTTCAGGAAAAAAGCAGGCCTCATATTGTTAGGGAGGAAAATTCCTAAGCATGCAGCACCAAACGCCAGTAGAGAACCACTCGCAGGATCACAGAACAGCAGCAGGCAGGGGAATTACTGTCTAGGTGACCCAGAAATCCAGGGGCAACTTTGTTTTAACAAGCCAGGGAACGTTCCACCACTTTAGCAACTATGCCTCGACCACAAAAAAGAGCCCTGTGCCACAGAAGAGCTTGCGAGGAGGAAATTAAATATTACACTGGGAGGGAATGGTTCAGTCCTTCAGTGAAGGGGTGGGGCTACGAGATGAACTGGTGCAGCTGATGCCGTTGGAACAAGGCATTCGGGGTGTGAAATGGTAGATGAATGAGAGGTGTGGAGTCAGCAGTTTTGGAGTTAATGATTACAGACAAAGAGGTATGATCATTATTGGGGTAATTTGATCAAGATGCTTTCTTTCTTACACACTTCATTTCATTTAACACACTTTAAAAAGGCCCAAACGGAGGTAGTGTTGGATCGAAAGCAAAGACTAAGATCAAAATAATATTGGGTCATAATCACTGATCTTGTGTTTATATGGTTCTCTGTCTGCAGCTCATCATGAAAGAGCAAAACACATTTTTCCTAAGAATTAGTAAAATAAAAATATATTGTTCTGCAGTAAAGCAGTCCCCAAAATGCAAGGGAAACAAGAAAGGGATAGTTTGCATTATTTGATGTGGGTTTGTATGTGACACTTATCAAAAGTCAGTGTAATTAGCTATAGTAGATGCTGATCTGCATGCCTCTAGTTTGGAGAAGCAGAGAAGCAATGAACTGTATTTTGGCCACTTAAAAAAGGTCCACCTAAAAAAGTCCATATAATCTTTAGTGTACACTATATTTAGAATATTTTCACTGCTTTACTTTGCCATCCGACAACATTTTTTGATGGGAAACCACTGTTATATGAGCCAAATATTGCTCTCTCCAAGCCAACCAAACTCTGTTGATTAAATCAGAAATTTTACCTCACAGGACACAGGAGTTGCTGGTTTACTACTGCCTGAATCTGTTTCGTACTTTGTTTGTGTAATTGTGTGATTTCTGTGAAATCAAACTAACCTTTTAAAACACAGAGGTCACACAACAACACAAACAAACTTAACAGATCATGAGCAGCGATAGACCAGCAACTCCCATGTTCTGTGAATTAAAGTAAC
The DNA here is from genome assembly GCF_056507025.1 of Lutjanus erythropterus. Lineage (NCBI taxonomy): Eukaryota > Metazoa > Chordata > Actinopteri > Lutjaniformes > Lutjanidae > Lutjanus > Lutjanus erythropterus. The sequence goes on from NC_139317.1 coordinate 23,534,313, forward strand.
TGATTTCACCCATTGAGTTTCACTGGTTGGGAGAGAGTGATATTTGGCTTATATATAACAGTGGGTTCTCATCAGAAAAGGCTTTCTGCTGACAAAGTAAAGCAGGGAGAACTTATAAATATAGTAGAACACTAAGTGTACACATCATTCTCTTCAAATAACCCAAACTCAATAGGCAAAATCAGTCATTTTACCTTATTGTGTGACATCCTAAAAGGATAGTTTGGATACACACTGACTATCGAATAATCTGAACTCTCCCTTTAACACAAATCTCAACAATCATCATCAAAAAACATAATCTGACCATAAATATGTTAAATCTAAAACAAACTGACAACCTAAGTTAAAATTCAGTTCCTATGTAGTTTGTTAGTCTGTTCAAGTAAGTGAGGGTTATTATAATTTGATGAAGCTCTGCAGGGGAGTAACTGCTGTCTATGTTTGTGTGTGTAATAAAACTGCCCACACAGCCCCACTGCAGGGGCCCATTACAAAACCTAAGGCTCAGATCCCTCACCCTGGCACAAACATGGGCATCCAACACATCAAATGTTAAAAAGAGAAAGAAAAAGATTGCTAAACACAACATCCGTTAAAAAAAAATCAGTACAAATGGCACAACAACTCCTCCTGTCTGAACACAAAAAAGTAAATTCCCAACCCCCAACCCTTTTAACCTAAATGGCCCTTCCTCTTGCCTTTGCATGTTCGCTTGTCCACTGTACTGTAGTCATTAACATATTTGGAGTGCAGCGAGCAGAAAGCTTAATTGTCCCTAATTGCTCAGCTAAATATGTTCTCTAATGATTTGCTTCAGATCTGTGACTGCCTTTTGCGCAATTTCCCGGCCGCTGGCTTCATTATCCCTGCCTCCTTGGAACAAAGCGTCTTCACAGGCTGGCCTTTTTTTTTCTCCCTGCATAACACAGACAGCAAGTATGTGTGCGAGGGAAGTAATGGTTCCCTCTTGGAGGGACACACAATAGAGCCCCTTTGTCAGGGCACAGGAGTTAAAGTGATTGGAAAACCAAATCTCTGCTGAGAAAGAGTGTTAATTGACCACAGCTCACTCTTCCTAATCAGTCCATAATAAATGAGCAGTCGAGGCACTTTGTTTCAGTCATGCTACTGTTGTTGGAGCCGTGTCTGTTTTTGGTGTTCTTGTTGTTGTTGCAGCTGCTGCTGTTGTTCAGCTCCTCCTTCTCTGGCTTTAATGCTCTGTCTCAAAATGTCTTTAAAGGCTGAAAGGGACAGCTACCATTAACGGAGACCTCTGGTTTTAATGTTGGACGCTTAGTAAGAATATTTACTGTGAATGATATGACATAATGACATAAAATCATATCAATATCTAAAATATGCTTGAAAAATAAAGTTACATTATTCAAATCAAATTAAGAGTCCTAACTCCCGGTAGAGCTGTAACAACGAGTTGATTAATCGATTAGTTGTGAACCAATAAATTAAACTGCCAACTATTTTGATAGTTGATTACTCTTTTATTATTTTGTTAAAGAAAAAGTATCTAAATTAAATACGAGATAATTTTCTGGTTTCTTTTCCACTTAATGAAAGTAAACTGAATATTTTGGGGTTGTGGTCAAGAAAGTGGTTGCCAGATTAATCAATAATGAAAATAATTGTTAGTTGCAGCCCAGTAATGCTGCTTTCATTTCATTTATCTTCTCTCTTTTGGTTAGAATATCGACTAAAAATAGTAATGTACATTTTAGTTTATTAGTTATGTATTTCAATTATGGCTAAACCACCTAATTTACAATTTTTTACTGAAACCAACAAAACCAATCAGATGTTATCCATTCATGTTAACGCTAATTCTATCGAGAATTAAATGCAAAGGAGAAAAAGTGGCATAGCAAGTGTCTTAATGGGGCTGACAGATGCGCGTTTATGTGTCAGGCAAATGACTGGCAAAGTCAAAAGAGTAAAACAAAGACAGACACATAAAAAGAGAGACTAAAACGTGGCCACAGGGGCAGGTTCTGACCTGTATCTGAAGAGGGGCATTTGCGGATGGTGAAGATAGAGCTGAGGTCCTCCTCCTCCTCCGGCAGGCCCTTCTGCAGGCGCTGAAGCTTCCTGAGGCTCTCGCTGCGCTGGTGCTTCATGGAGCGCACATGCTGGATCAGGTTGAGCTTGGCCTTGGTCGAGTAGTTACACAGCACACAGTGGTAGTAGCAGGCATCACCCTCCACCGCGTTCTCGTGCTGCTGCAGGTGCTGTGGGAGGGGATGGAGAGAGAAAGAGAGATGGAGAAAGAAAGAAGCAGAGAGGAGAGAGGGAAAGAGAGAGAAAGAGGTTATTGTAGATGGCAGATAGCTGGCTAGGCACCACCGACTCACTTTCGCTCAAACAGTTGGCAAATGAACAAATCAATTCCCAATCACAGCCCTGTTGTTTAACATCCAGACCTCTTCCACTTCAGGACAACTGTTTGGACTGCGCACTTTGTCTGCGTGAGTGTCTGTATCAGTGGGCTAACAGGACAGGAGAGGCCTGGGAGGCACGCAAATCTCAGGGGCCCAAGGGCGGGTAGGAATCGCATCAGCCACCCTTCAGAAGCCGTGGGTCTACAGCCTCACAGACGGAAGGGAGCATTGATCCCCTTCACTCAACAGAAGCCTCCCGTCTCTGAAAAGGAAACTCCAAACATCTGCTTGTTTCACGCATGGGATACTAAATATTGATCATGGCGAGTTAAATCCTCGCTCCCTCATAGAGGAAGAGAGGCAAAGGCGGCCGGTGGTGAGGCAGGAGGGGGATTTTAGTACATTCAGAGAGAAACATTCCACAACAGGAGGACAACCTTCAGAGGACAGGAAATCAGCACCACTATTGACCTGTCAACCACAGAACTTCCTGCAAGACTCAACAGCAGGCCTAGTCGAGCCTTCAAGCCCACCCTCCGTGGCATCACAACATGCCTAACACCCTGTAGTGACACCATACTACCACGACCTCTTGTCACACCACAGAGCTCCAGTCTAATTACCTCCTGCATGGCTCAATCAATGATGCAAGGCCAACACAATATGGCTGGTCCTGGTGTGAGCAACACAGTTATTGACCACTATCCTAAAGCATCACACGGATTGTTTCTGCATGTTTACAATGAAAGCCCCAGACTCGGTATGGCCACTTGTGTCATGCCTGTCATGTGCCGCTCCCAATATCAAACTCTGGAGGCTCACTGTGGATTTCTGAGGCTGCGATCAATGTCAATCACCAAAAGTTTTCCTCTTTTTGCTCTGATCTTCTTGAGCCTGTGAGGCGTGCTGAGAGAACAAAAATGTATTGTGTATTGTAATATGTTGCTCATAAAATTATTATTTATTAATATATTTTTAAAATATGATTATTTTTTAATATTATTATTTAACCAAGGAGAATGCACTGATGGATATTAACCTGCAGTAAGACAAAGCTAATTACTCAAATCATTAACAGTGCCTAAAGCTTATGACTATAATTAAAGTGGGTCTACTCAGTATTTGATCAGGTTTTATTACCAATTCTGTATTTAAAGGGAGAGTTCGGATTATTTGATGTGGGGTTACATGAGGTACTTACTGATAGTCAGTCTAGGAGAAGCTGAGAGGAGTACCAGCATGGAAGCTAAGCAATGAACTGCTTTAAGATGTATGTAATATTTATAATATTCTTACCACTTAACTTTGCTGCCAGACAGCTTTTTCTGATGGGAAACCATGATTATATAAAACAGATATTACCCTCTTCAAACCAGCCAAACTCAACTGTTAGTTCATTTGTGTTACTGCGTAAGATTGATGTTTTAAAATGTTAGTTCAGATGCACAGAGGTCACACAATAACATAAACTAACTAACTAACTAACAGATCAAGGCAGTGGTAGACCAGCAACTCCAGTGTTCTACAAGGTAAAATTACTGATTTTGTTCACAGAGTTTGGTTGGTTTAGAGAGAGCAATACTTGGCTTTTATAACAGTTTCCATAACAAAAGGCTGTGTGACAGCAAAATAAAGCATTGAAAGTATTCTAAAGATAGCATACACTTAAACTAATGTTGATTTTTTGAGGTGGACCTTTTTTTAAGAGGCTAAAATATGTTTTGTTGGTGACCCTGTCCACATCAGTACATTGCTTAGTTTCTGTGCTGGTGCCCCTTTCTGCTTCTCCAAACGGGGGCAGAGCCGACCGGCATCTACTGTAGCTGATGTACCGACTATTGATAAGTACCTCATAAAACCCCACATTGAATGATCTGAATTATCATTTTAAAAAGTATAAACCTTCCTGTGTTAATTTACCTCATACCTCAGGTTAACACTTATATAAACGTTCAGAAAAGTGAACCATTCATCAGGAGGAAACTGTCCTGTCCTGCACTGGATGGCCTGTTTGACCGTCTGGAAAACGTAAAAGCAATGGAAACATTAGACATTTAACCGCATTACATCTAAATCAGGTGTTGACAGGCTGGTGAAAAAAAGTCATAACAATATTATGCCTCCCTAAAATGCTCTTGTCCCTTTCTCCTAATGTTTAATTTTCTGGCAATATTGTAATATTGCTATGGGGTTTTCTGAGCTATTGTGTTTCATTCTCTTTGGTTTCATATTTCTCACTTCTACACCTAAAATGTGCATTAAGACACCGCTTCCAGGAAAAGGAATAGGAGTTTTTTTTCCCTCCTTTTTGTGAGCCCCACAGCTCGGTGTAATAGAGTTATTAGGTGATTGTAAAAGGCTCTGTGTCTCTGTGTGCTCTCCTTTCTCGCCTCGTTTTAAGCCATCCATGATGTCATGAATAGGTGTTGCTGGATATTGTGGGAGCCCTCCTCCTTCCCCTCCTTTTTCCTCTGTGCACAAATATTGCATCAGAACCAAGGTAGAGAGAAACCTGAGAGACAGATTCAGTTATAGATAACACCAAATCCATCATGCAAACTGCTTTTAGTCAGAGCAGATGTCTTGAATTAAAAAAAAGTGAGCTCTTGCCACAAATGACTCAAGGCTCCAAAAATCTACAAGAAGACAAGTTTTAAAAAAATGACAGCACCTGACCGAAACTTCAAAGCTAGTCTCAGGAGGTAGAAAAAAACCCTGGGAGTTTTATAGTTTCCCATAAAAAGCACAGGGTTTATATAGGAGTGAACTTGAGACCGCCTGCCCCAGAATCGGCCGTAATTCACTATAAACCTGACTGGCCAGGAAGATGGCCTCAACAGGGCCAAAACTGGCCTGCCCCGGTGCTTGTAGCTCTGTCTACAATGTCAAACGGTTACACCTGTAAACCACCACTTTCACCATCTCTGCACTAGCCATGACCTAAGGCAGTCTGGGGCATTTTGGAGTGAGTGAACGAGGTAAGAGACCAAACCAATGAGTGATCTGTGAGGCGGCCCCTGCTGATTCAGTATTCCAGCAAGGACTGAGGCAAAATGATACCATAGCACTGAGGAGAACAGCACAGCGTGGCCCATGAGAACAAAAACCCTCTGATCTGATCATTGCATGCGGTAACTTTCTCGAACATGGATTCTCACTGGATTCCGACGCAATTATCCACGTGAGAGACTCTTAGGATCATATCTAAGAGCCCAAACACAGTATGGACTCAGTGCGCTCGCAGTCCATCATCCACACACATGCATGCATACACACTTTGAATGTGAAACATAATAATGCATGAGACAGGGCCTATGTCTGTTTCCTATGAACCTGCAATGAAGCCCCTAGTTGATAAATCACCTCCAACTGGAGTGCAGGAATTTGGCGGCTTAATGAAAAAGTCATGTTGAGCTGGGAGGAGTTGGTCGGCACAGCTCTGGGGTTTCTAAGCGCCCTGTCGAGGCCCCAACAGGAGGGGAGCTGTGGAGCATAATGGGGGTGGGGGGGGAGCTGGCTGGGTCAGTGGCATGGATTCAATACCGCTGAACTGTCTGGGAATTTACAGCAGTCATATAGGAGATTCAGCTGAGCAAGTACAAATGTGCGACCTGCCTAGAATGCAGTGATGTTCTCAATAGGGCATGGGAGACATGCTGCGTGCATGTGAATGTACTTTACGTGTGGTCTGATTTAACGGATAAGATTACAAAGATACATACACTGGAGGCGCCTTCAAGGACTCTTAAAATACTTCAGTTATATTGCAGTTATAAGACAGTGTTTTAAAAGACAGATGCAAGTCATTTGCTATCTGCTACTATAAGTTTCATTATTATTTATTCTGCTGATTATTTTCACATTGAATGATTAATTGTTTAGTCCATAATTCAGGGCTCAACAATAAGGATTGCCAGCTTACACAGGGCTAGTAAAATGCCATGTCAAACAAGTAAATCAGGCAACTCACTTGTTTTCAGCCTCTCAATTATGAAGATTTCTTGCTTTTTTTCATTTATTATGATATCAAACTGAATAACTTTTGGTTTTTGACTCACAAACGAGACATTTGAAAACATCACCTGGACTTTGAAAAACTGGGATGGATGTTTTTCACTAATTTCTGATGCTGCAGCCCCAGCTTAAACATGACAATTAACTTAAGTCTTTGTTGTTCTTTAATAAGTGCTTATAAAATAATGTGTACAGGGGCAAGTAAAAATTGATTTTGGGAAAGTAATTTTCTGACCCACTTGCTCAGTTGGGCAAGGCAAAAAAACATTAACGGTGAACCCGGTAAAAATGTCAAAAAATTGTGAAAAATGCTCATCAAAATTTTCCAGAAACCAAAGTGACGTCGTCAAATTGCTTCTGCTGTCCAACCACAAGTACAACACCTAAAGACTCTTCATTTATTATCGTAAATGACAAAGAAAAGCAGCAAAAGCTTACATTTAAGAAGCTGGAACCAGCAAATGTTTGTTATTTTCGCATAAAACTCACGGAAACGATTAACTGATTATCAAAATAGTTTTGATCACATTGCAGCTGTATTTTATACATTTTAAAATATGTTCTAAATTATATTTAGCAGAATGGATCGTATTTGGTTTCATGCCTGAAAGGTCCAGTTCTAAACATTTTTATACTGTGCTGGTTTTCATAGTTTAAAAATGCAATCATGGTTTTTCAAGCCTCTCTCTTCCATGGAGCACCTTATCTCTTTCTGTGGAGGCTGAAGCAGTGCTCTGTGCTTTTTCAGGTAAAGAGGGACAGGGGCGGTGTGGGCACCACCCCATCCTCTCTCTCATAACTCTACAGTGCACCTTGCCCTCTGAGTGGGCAATACGTGCCTGTATCAGTTTCACCACCCACCCAGAGCACTGCATACATCTGCATTTCCATCCACTTAAATGCAAAGTAAAAGTGCACCTTTAACACAAAACAGTGTGGTTGCTGAGAGAGCCCAACTAACACAAGATAGAGGTGGGTATTACTGGAAGGGTGGAAGGGAGACAGAGAGCCGGTAATTCCAAAGAATGGCTCCCAATGGAGCCGTATAATACAGCATGTACACGCAACAAACACATACAAAAGTATAGACAAAGAGAACATCAGAAATGTACACACACAAACATGCACACGTACACACACACACGTATACACACAGCCACATACCATTATGATCGGACCCTAATTTCCACCATTAAATTTGGCAGTGCTGTTAATACAAAATTAATGCATTAAAACAGATGACTATCTGTGAGCTAAATAGCTATCAATTCTAAGAGAGCTGCCAAATTCCCTCTGTGAGAGAGCCACTGAGTATCTGCCTGGATATTGCTTTGTAACTGGCTCTCTGATTCTCGGCACTAAAAGCTGGTGTCTGCGTGTGTGTAAGTGCATGCGCATACATGGATTTCATGGGAGGCTTACACAGGTTAGATGGCTGCAATTCACACCTGATGCCATGCAATGCACTGCAATAGAGCAGATTGGTCGGTTGCCGTATTTGAGTGGAAAGACTTTTATTCTGGCATCACAGAGGCAGTTTTCTCTACCACCTGAGAAGAAATGTACAAACTAGTTTCTGGCTTGAGTTGTGTCAGAATAAGTCATCCGGCACCTTTGTTATTCAAACAGTGATGTCATAGCTGCAACTATAACCAGTGAGGTAACTGTATTTTACTCTGAAGGGAGACAATGTAACCTGGCTGTTAGGCTGAAAAACACACTGTGGCCAAAGGGAGAAAACAACACCCTGATGTGGTTTAAGTCTCACCTTGTGACAACTGCGGCCACTGGATGAATGTAGAGCTGCAACAATTAGTTGACTAATCTGATAGTTGTTGTTATTAAATTAAGAGACCCCAGCGATCAAAAATAACAACGACAGTCCAAATAGTGAATTAGCTGCCATAAATGTTATTAAATATAGTTGCTGGTTGACTCTCTATTTAACATATGATATATGGTTGACATATCACGGTCATTCTATTATTCAGTGTAGTACATATAAAACACAGATTTGTACTTTAAGAAAAAAAATGAAATTCTCTGATGTCAACTCCTCAAATGTGAATATTTCTGATTTATTTACTCCTGTATTACAGTAGACTGAATATGTTTGGTTTGTGGACAAAATAAGACATTTGAGGACCTTGGGCTTTGAGAAACAGTGATTTTCTGCCATTTCCTGACATTTTATGGACCAAAGGACTATTTGATTAAACAAGAAAATGACTGACATGTATCCCCTGTATGTATGTACAGCACAGTATATGTTATTATCCTGTTGTATCCAAACAAAAACATCTGAAAATTTAGCTGCCCAATTGCTGCCTAATTCTGAAGGTAATAAATCAAAATTACGTTAAATTTAAAAACACTATTTTTATGATCAGGATTAAGTTTGGAGTTAGGGTCTCGAGAATTAAAATAATTTAATGTAATGACCCCTTTCTTCCCGGCAGCAGCGGTGGATTTGTGTATGTGCAGAGAGATTTGTTGGGGACTTGATTCTCATAAATCTGCACTCTGGGATTCCCCTGGAACGTAAGCAGGTTATTTAGGAAAGCAAAGCGGAGTGACTGGAGTCAGTGAGTGCTTGCAGTTTTGGCCTGTGATTCCCTGCCTGCCAGCAAGCAGCACGAACAACAGCTCCAACCACAGAGGCCCCACTGGGTGCCAAATGCGGTGGCTGCTTTGAATTAGCCACTGCAAGCTGCAACATGCCTAAAAGTTAGGTTGCGGCTTAGGGGGGACTGTGTGTTCCAGACCCAAACTGCCTACCTACTGCTTCCTGAACCTCATCTCCACCCTTGTCCTTTCTTCTCCTTTACTCTTCCTAATCCCCGCCACCACTCTGCCGCATCCTGTCCCTCTGTTTAATAATGTGCTAAGTTGCTTCCTCTACTGCCTTTGCTGTAGCAATGATCCATCACTACCGGTGAATAAAAACAGGCTGCATATTTGTCTCTGGGAGGGAAGAGAGAAACAAAACGGACCTCTGTGTCGTAAGGGAGGGCAACGAGGTAAAGATGGATCGCTGTAGGTGTCCTTGGAGAGGATGACTTAACACAGGCCCATGAAACAAAGTAGCTGGGGAGGGGGGTCATAGAGACACTTAAAGACAATACAGCTACTGGTGCTCCACACCCACCACTCTTACTTACTTTAACATTAAATAAAGCAATAATTATTGAATTCCGTTTGAATGAGTAAGATGCTAGAAAGTAAACAATGGGAACATAATTGCAGAGGGAAGGCAATCAATGCAGGCAGTCATTTGGGCCATGTTGATTGTGTAGGCTGCTGTATGTGCTCTGTGTGTAAGTGCGTGAACAGTTGTGTAGCCGTTGCAAATCTAAGGTGAGCTAAGGGGAGTATGTGTGCTGTGACAAGGAGCTGAGTAATACACTCTCCCATACGCACGCACAGAACAAGAGTTGGGTAATCCCTCCTTCAATAATGACCCAGGGCTCTAAACAATAGCTCTCAATCAGCTGATCAATGCGTCCACATAATTCATGTGCGAGTCACCGTCTTTGAGAGGGGAGGAGGAGGAGGATAAGCAAGCGGGCGGTGGAGAGATCAATGCCCTGTGTGGTGATAACGAGCCTGGGCCTATGCCCACAGGAGCCCCACGCTGGCGTCCAGGGTCTCTCTCATTAAGAACATTTGGATAAGCATGGCTATACATACATAATGTGCACTTCTAATCGTAGCCAGAAAAACACATTTCCCCCCTTCTTAATGAGCTCGCTCCTGCTTTTGTGACACACTGTGATGACTCCAAAACAGGCAGGAAATGATGTCAATCCCCAAATAAGAAAAGAAAAAACAGTAAAGCAAATTAACAGCAAGCTGTTGGCCTCCTCTTTCAGTAGCTAATTAACAGCTTAACCTCCTGGTGCTTTTATGAAAGCCATGCTGGGAGGAGCTTGCCAAAATTGCAGTACAATAAGTCTGCCTGCAGGAGGCGAGAGCAGGGTGGAGCCGTGGGGGTACCCAAACAACTGTTACAGCCACTTGATGACATGTGTACTGGCAAGGTACCATCTGGAAGCTGAATGGGGCAAATCAGGACCTGCCCTGGCCCTTCTCTCCATTACCCACACAGCACTGTGTCAACATCACAACCCTCCATTTTGGACAGCGGTGACAATAATTACTTGTACAGGGCTGGGGAAGAACATTTTTTGATTTTCATTTTAGCAAAACAGGAGGCACACAGCAGGCTGAGACATTCAGATTTGGATTGTGAATATTAGTTCATTACATCAGTGTTTTGCTAACATTTCTTACAATAACAGCTCATGACATTAGAGAGGAAAAAGAACAGGTTGTGTGTTGTAACAAGTCCTTTGGCTGTGATAGTGTTGTTAAGAAAACAGGAAGATCTCTATCTCTGGAACTGTAAATGCTACAGTAAGAATTTCATAATAGGGATACAAAACAAGCAAATCTGTGAAACTTCTCAGTACTCCAGTATCTGAATATCACTCACAAGCAGACAAAAATGACTGCATCCAGAGGCCACTAATATTACGCTAAGAACCACTCCCTGTCTTCTGGCTAAGAAATTCGGCCGACATCACATCCAACATGACGAGTCTTGTATTGACTGTGTAATTAAGTTTACAGCTTTTTTTTTTTTTTTTTTTAAACGCTACCTTTGAGGGATTATTGTTAGCAATGCAAACCACGGCAATTCTTGATGATGTCAGGCTACGGACACCTAAAACTATGAATCATTTTGTACATCAATGACTTCCATGTGATATTGAGCAAAATCTCAGGAATGTAAGAGAGTTACTGGACTAGCTGTCTGAAAAGAGTTATAGAGGATATATTAAAGGACCAGTGTGGAGTATTTAGTGACATCTAGTGTTGAGCCTGCAGTATGCAGACACGTCGTCTCACCCTCCCCTTTCAAATGTGTGGAAAACCTAAAGAAGCTGAGAAAACGCCCACAAAATATTAAAGTCTATAACTAGAGCCAGTGTTTGATTTGTCTGCTGTGAGCTACTGTGGATATACTTGGGGCCTCTGTAGAAGAGGACCTGCACCCTCTGTAGATATAAACATCTTACTCTAAGGTAACAAAAACACAACGATTCTTATTTTCAGGTGATTATACACTAATGCAAACATATTTACGAACTTTATTTTCCATTTGTAAATTCCAAGTGGCTAAATGAAACTACAGAGGTTGTCAGGGACATTAAACATCTTCACCACAAACACTTAGTGGTGATGACATTGAGGTCACGTGACAGTGATGTAGTTCATTTATAGTATAATGTTAGCTTGTTACTTACTTTAAAAGATAAAGTACGATAAGGTTTTGTTTGCCGCTGAACTTATTTTCTGCACTAACCCAAAATCCAGTGGAAAAATCCTGTTGGCTATTTCTGGAGGGACACAGAGCAACACTAACATCTGGGTTTGCCTACAAACTGTCATCCCTGCAGCACTCAATGTAAGTGTGAGTGTATACTTGATAAGAACAAGATGACTGACTGCCTCGATCTGGTCCGGCTGTAGTGTAGGTCACTGATGTGTTAGTAGGGTAAAGGCAGAGGCAGCCTTGTGCCAACACAGCTGACAAGAGCCTCCAACACCTCACTGCCTCTCATTTGTCACTTGCCAGCCAGACAATGGCAGCACGGCCTTGTGGAGCCATGATTGCAAATGTGGGCAGCAAAAAAATTCTTGTTAGATGGAGGAACGAAAGATGGGAAAGAGTTTGGAGAGGGTGGAGGTGAACCAGCCCCTATAAGTGCAAGGAGAGGCGGTGAGTCGGGGGATGGGGGGGTGTTGGATTAAGATACAGGCAAACAGCACTTGTAATGATTAATGCAGTCAGTGAGAATTAAATTCAGAGCAGGAACATTACCCAAACACAATTAGTCCTCGAGAACAAACATCACACTATGCTGTGAATGCAGATTCATTGCCATATCATTGTGAGGGAGTAGCCATCGGAAGTCAAAAGAACTCCAGAGGTAAAACTTAACATGTGTGACATGTCCTTCTGGAGAGTAAGTGTTACGATTATGTGTCCTCTTCCCACCTTGTCAGCTACTATGACCTAGAAAAAGCCCTCAAATGTGCCCACAGCAATAAGGGTGACCAGGAGCCATGCTTACTGAACTGCAGGTCTGCCCACGCTCTTGCTCCTATAAGCCTATTGTCATTAGCTGATCTCCTGTTCCACCTTTTCGCTGACGTAACGGCAGAGAGGAGACACAGAATACAGCCTCCTCGGGCTTGTATTATCTAGCTTTCACCTCTGGCGTTCTCAGTTTGGTAGTGTAAATATTTCATTACCACATAATTGGTTGCTGCTTCAGGCTACGCAATAAGGCTGCGATAGCTGTAACACTGTATGTTTTCTGACTATCCTGTATCCTTTTTTATGTAAAATTCATAGAAATGTGTTTTGGGGAGAGGGCTTTTGAGATTCTGCAAGGGGAAATGTTTAGTTGTTCATGCACTGCCCTCACACAAGCTCACTAGAGACGCCAGCTAATTAAAAACAGTGATGATGTGCTCAGCCAGTGTCAATATTTAACCCAGTCTTACGCAGCTATCTTTATTAGCAGCATTGCACTGACAAAAGGAGCAACATGGCCTTTGAGAGGTCCTCTTCTTAAAATGAAAATTAATGGGGTGGAGTGGGGTTGAGTGGAGGTGAATACACAGAGTGGGCCTATATGTGGGCTTATTTCCATGGAACATGAAGTACCTTGTTGGAGTGAAACTGCTGTTGAGGGTTCTTCAAGCAATTCATACACCAAACACCCACCAGTTTCACCTGCCGACTCTTCCATACCGAGCAACTAAAAAGCTGCAACTTTAATGAGTGAAACCTTGACATTACACTTTTGCTGTAGAGAATAAACTACAGATAAAAAGTTAAACAGTTAAAGGAGCACTATGTAGAATTTGTGCATCTAAAAATGAGAACTGCAGTCAAAATAACAATTGGAGGCACAGGATGTATATGAATTAGATTGAATTCCTATTTCATAATCTATGGTTGAAATGAGTTGTGCTCCTCTCCAGATGTGAAGACATTCAGGCAGGCTGCAGGAACCCTGCAAGAGCGCCAGTCAAGTGCAACGCTGTCTACTGACAATAACAAGTCATCCACTGTAAGTTGCTCAGCTGTTTGTAAGTGTCAGTTGTCTGTCAATGTAAAGCTAAGCCCATTATTCTGAAAAAAAAGTGCACTGCTTTGAAAATACACACTCTGGAGTTTGAGTTCAGTGCCTGTCTTACTGCCTGCCAGACTCCATTAACATATTGCTCTATTTAACCATTATAAACATCTACTCCTTCTAAAAGATCATTAATAATAATGATGAGTGATTCTTATGACTCATACACAGACACTAACTTGTTTGGTGAACATTCAGCATCAATTTGAACTCTAATTGACATGAAACAGGCAAATAAAAACTATTATTCCAACCCAGAATAGAAATATCAAAGGAAGACACCACGGCTGTTGTGGTGTTGTCAAGAGAAACCAATATTTCAATTTAGCATGTTTCCCTGATATCTGATAGCATATCATGGTCATTTTATTATGAATTACAGTCAGTATATTACAGATATCTCCTGTAAGCGGAACAAAAATTACCGTTGTGCTCTTAATTTGGATTATTTAGAGTGTCAGGATCTTTGTACAATTAAAAATCATGACACACATTGTCTGCTCATTCTTCAGTAAGAAGCCTTTAAGCCATTACTTTTTTGAATTAGAACACTTTAATTAAAATGCAGAAAAGACACAGCTGTTCTGGCAAAATTGTATTTCCTCTTTTTCATAAGACCAATGGTAGCCTTTGACCTATGCCTACAGGGAGGTAGAGTGCACTTGTGTTGAAAAATGGTGCTCTGTGCAGCTTCCCGTGAGTATAGACAACTCTATCACTGATACATATGAGCTGCGCTAACACAGATTTCTTAACAGGGTCATTCTGTTGGGCCTGCTCATTAGCCAAAGAAAAAAAAACATAACTGCACTTTCCATAAAAAGAGAAACAAAAGTGCTCATTGATCAGGATGATCAATCGAGGATCAATAACCTAAACCCTCATCATTCCCAGTGCAGCATAATTGCGGCTGAGATATAGTTGTCATCACTAAAAATCAAACACAGGCCAGACTAATTGGAAGAGGAGTACTGCTTTGGTCATGCTGGCAAAAAGCTTTACAACGCCCCAGAAAGACTTGTGATGGCCAGTCGTTGGAGCTTCCCAAAATAACTGCTCATGCCATTAGCAAGTGTCATCATGGAGGTCATTGTACTCGCTGCCCATTTGGGGACATTTAATACAGGGCAAAGCAAGCTACCACACAAGAGTGCTTTGTCTCTTCTCATGTAACTTGTGCACGTAAGTTATAAGATCATATTAAGCCCAAATTTTATAGGACAACTTGTGATTTTAATCCAATGTGTTGGAGGAATGTCCTTATTAGACAATTTGTTGCTGACCTCAGAATTAAGCAATGGTCAGAAAAAAAGATGTCATTTTCCACTCCAGTAGCTGAGCACTGTAAAGAGGCTTAGAGAGCTGGTAAAGCAAAGAGGCGTGCCTGATATAATAGATATTTCACAGGCTGGCATCACAGCCAGGCTGCCCTTACTGGCTACACCATATACACTGCTCAATCGTGCAAAAAATCTAAAACTATACTTCAAAGCCTACCACTTTTCCCCTTCCTGTTTATTGATTACATAGAGCTCTTGTTCAGTAATTGTGCAGTAAATCAAGCATGGTGAGCACTAATCTCAACCCCGGGAGGAAAGTGTTAAAGGTAAAACCTGCTGAAAAGTGCATAATTACGGAGCTGTGTTCAGCCAGGAGAGAGGATATACTCCTCCCTCTCACATTTCTCTCACACACTGCCTGCCTGCCTGCCTGCCTGCCTGCCTGCCTGCCTGCCTGCCTGCCTGCCTGCCTGCGCAACCAGAGGCAGCAGGGAGAGGGGTTGGCAGAAGAGCAACGGGAAGTGTATACAGTTTCTAACCACCTCTCACTCCCTCCCTTACTCCTCCAATCCTTCTCCCTCTCAATGCATTCCCAACCAAAGCGCCGGGGGCGCCATGCTTGTAAAGAAACCACAGCCTTTTGAGTGCCTCTTGTATTTACAAACGGAGGCATGTTGGAATCAAAGGCATTACCACATGACATAACACATTAAACAGTTGGCAGATTGGAAATTTATAGACTGGATAGATAGTGAGTGGGGTAAACAGGAATCGTGCCATTGTTGGATCAGTTTAGCTAGCTATACTTGGTATGAGAGCCAAACTTACCTAAACCAGAGTACAGGATAGGAGTCAATTGCAGCGGCTCCCTCCTTTCTCTTGCTTTGCCTTCCCTCCTAACACACAGCTCAGGCTATACTCCAGGTGGAGACAGCTATCACTTTCCCATCAACTTCCTGTTCCTCTTGTCTCTCCGCCCCCCTTTTCTCTCAGCTCACTCACTCCCAGCTGCACAACTTGGGTTTCTGTGCCATGTTTGAAGAAATACAAAGCTGTATCTTTTCTCCCATCTTCTGAAGTACTAAAATCTGCAGTTAAGAGATTTTTTTTCCTCCCTCCTCAACCCTGCTTCTCTCATCCTCCTCCCCCAACACTTTCCCCATGTTGCTGTTCTGCCTAATCTCACCTCAGTTTTTATTTCACCCTCATCAGCAGGGACCTAAAAATAAATGATAAATGGAATATGATATTTTAAAGCCTTATCTCTTATCTGTTCTTACAGGGGAATAATAGGGTAGTTAATCCTGCAGATCCTACTCAAATTGATTAATCAGCACATGCGGACAATCAAATAAATGATTAATATTCCCCAGTCCTGTGGTCGGACAGTTACCCCTGAAACCATCAGTAATAATTCAGTAACCCTTCCCAGACCACAGGCTGCAGCTAGTCAGCCTCACTCAGCATCAGCTCTCTGATGTTCAGCAGGACTTTGAACTCCCTGCACAGAAACTCAGACACACCAGGGGTAAGACAATCTGCAGTAGACTTTCCTCAAACCCTCCTACAATGCCTGTCTACCTGATCAAACTCAAATGCAGTATAGAATATATACAGCAGAATAATATATATACAGCAGAATTTATGGAGGACAGCAACATATTAGACTGTTCAAGATAGCAGAAGTACTCAGATCCTTAACTTAAGTATAAAAATATCCAATTTCTGGATTGAAATTGTGACTTACTGAGTGGATTAGAGTACTACATCACATCCACACCTACAAACTCATAATCATCACTCAGATAAAATGACAGGTTATTGCGCATGTATATAATAGTCTATATGACACTGACATTTGCACAGACTATATTTATATACACTTTACAGTCTGTATGACATTGTCCTTTTGCATATTACACTTGGATATGCACACAGTCCCAGTTATTTCAAATATCATTTCTATTTTATTTAATTTGGATTATATTTTTATATTTTATTTTTTTATATATATATATTTTTCCCCTGCACTGCTACTTTTTGTACTGCTGTGTCAAATTGAATTTCCCTTATAGGGGATCAATAAGGTACATCTTATCTTATATGATATGTATAATAATTAAGTATATTATGTGTCGTTATTTGTGAAAAGTAAGTAAAACTGTGTGATAAATGTATGTAGTGGAGTAAAACATACAATATTTCTCTCTGAAATGTAGTTAAGTAGAAAGTGGCATACAGTGTAAACAACCAAATAAAGTACCTTGAATTTGTACTTTAGTACAGTACCTGTGTAAATGTACTTAGTCAGAAAGAAAATCCAGATCTGTTTTCTAGTCTCCCTTAGCAGTGATGGAAAGTAGCTAACTGTTCAGATATGCTATACATACAGTAAAACATAATCAAATAATTGCTTTGTAATACAAGGACAAACTAGAAAACTTTACAATGCAGTCATACAACAACCTGAACACGTGTTATGTAAGCGCCAGGTGTCTAAAAAAATACTGCCACCGTGTTCCCACAGCTGGAAGAACCATATGACTCCAGGCACTCACACACAGACAGACTGACAGAGAGACAAGCTGTTTAGCAGCGACTCTCCCAGGCCTCACCACACTGAGCACACCCTGTCCTGCTGGTGGACAAAAGGGGGGAATCTGCTTTGGAAAAGGTCTTCTTTTCTCTCCCATTACTCGTGCTATTCCCCCTCCCACAGAGGTCAGGAGCAGCCATCTTCATGGCGCTCGGCTGCATCTGTCAGCTATAACTGTTCTTAATCAGGGACAGGGCCGGAGGCAGGGGAGAGCACCTCTTGCATTTGCACCCAGGCTGGAAATGAAAGAAGAAGGTGGGGGTGGGAGATATATGTGTGTATGATTGGGTGGAAGGGGGGGGACGCACGAGGTAAACACAGCTTGTAGGTGTGGAATGTCTGCACTACTCCTAGTATGGCTGTGCGCATGTGTGTGTGTGTGTGTGTCTTTGCCAGTGATTGGACACATGAAGTTATGCAAAGGCAGCACTCTACTCCAACAAACACACACATTGATACAGTATACACAGAGTGTCTCACCCCACCCTAATCGCTCCTCTCTGCCGTACAGGAGGCTTGGCCTTTGTGTTACGTCTGGCCAGCTGGTTGCCTGAATCAGCATGTGCAGCTGTCTACTGTGACAAACACTACTCTACCACCAGGACAGGGTGACTCCTCACTGCGTTGCTATGTTTTAATATGACTGTCTGGCATTACTACAGCCATTTAAAATCCACCTAAGAAGCCGCTGACCTCAGGGAGAGTTTACACAGGCTGAGAGCAGGTTGAGTTTTAGCTGTAACACTCATTGATGGCCTTTAACTAGTGTTTGAGAACCTCAGAGGGTACAAGAACTCGACTCACAACTGGGGGAAGACTGAGCTCTAAAGTGCGAGTGGCCATTCAGCACTCTTGCCAATATGCCCGGTGATATATAGCCGTGTCTTTAATAGGTACGAGTGTGGTGTGTAGGGCAGTGTCGTGAAAAAGCCCCGGTTTTATATAAGCGTTACAGTTCACTTTGATCTCTTCTCTTGCTCCACTGTTTATAAATCAGCCACACAAATATTTATGAGCGGAACGAGGAAAATGGCTGGTCTGGTTTGTATCTCTGCCCTCCTTCCCTCCCTCCCGCCCTACCGTGTTCCCTCCCCTCTCCCTGTGGCTGATGTGTGGATGAGGCCACCGCAGACGCAGAGCGAGTGCATAGGCCCCAGGCCACATCCATCATATCTCTTCTGTCTCTGGCTATTGTGTGGCCCCAGAGAAGGCTGACCCAACCCAAGCAAGTAACAAAAAAGACAGCAAATAAAAGAAAAATCTATAATGGCTAGGGATGTAACAATATATTGAACATTGTGATATTACAATAAAAACTGTCTTAATACCATACTGGACTGTGACCATGTTTATGTAATATTAAGTTGATCATAATATTATTAATATAATGGTTTTATTTTATTATTTATTTTATAATTATTCTTTACATACATAATTCTAAAATTCATTGCCAAAGACAACGTATGACAATTTTTTGCACATGCTTAAGTTATGGCTGAGTACTCTTATTTTACTAAAGAAGATAAGCAGAAGCACTTTAAAGATAAAATACGTAACATTTTGTTGAGTTGTGTACTTCATTATGCCAAATGTTTCATCAAAGCTTTTTATACAGTGTGTGTCTGAAGATCATTATCATCATTATATCACACTGTTTTGTTTGTAGAATGATTCTGCACTGTGACATTTGTCCACTCAAAGCAGTTTCACAACATAAAAAAATAGACCACAGCTTGGATTTACTCCTAAGGTATCAAATTTGGTACTGAAGGACAAGACATTTTTTGATAGTTGTATTGAATCAATTCAATTGGCGCCATGAAAGTATCAAAGTTTGGTACCCAGCCCTAATCACACTAGAAGCACACCATATACATCATCTTTTTAAAATAAGAATTTGAAAATGTAAATGAATATGAAGAAGTTGTCAGAGGATAAAACCAATTATCTGTTGATCTTTACAAATTGTGACTTTATAGTCTAACAATGGCAAAGCTGTCAATGTTACAAATGTAAAAAATGAATCAACAGAAAAATCAAATTCAGTCGTGACCTCAAAATCAAGAATCAGGACACCTCTAGAAATGATGTACAATAGCTGAACTAATGCGATGTGAGTGCATTGTATGTGCAAAATCAAGAACAAAACCATTCACATCAATGCAAGTGTATGCCTGTGTGCATTCATGCCCCTGACTAATGCATCACTAGTTCATCAGTAACAAAGATCAATTCATTAATACAGCCATATTCAATACATATTGCCTCTGCCTCCCTTTTAGCTCACCTATCTGTTTCTGCCTACAACACACACAATAGGACAGGCCCGGAGCTTCTGGATCCATACGCTTTAATTGCTCCCCCCAGCCCTGACCTCTGATCCAGATCACTCTGATATACAGCGTCTCTATTAAATTGGGAAGTAGGTAAATATTCTTCTAATGACCCTCAGTTCTAGCGACACCATTGAAAATGGAGGAAAAAAGAAAATCAATCTTGTGTTTTTCCTTTTTGCCCTTCACTGACTCTATTAGTTCCTTTTTTTATCTGAGGGTTGACTCCAAAAAATGTGGCGGGAGACCAAGCAGAATGGAGTGTGTGCTCTCATTTTGACAGGGCAATGGACTTTACTGAGATGCATTTCGGTAATGAGGAGATTACAAACCTATGCTCAGAAGGAAATATCTTTTGAACGGCATCTTGACTGTCCTTCAAGTAACACATTGGGTTTACTGAGCCAGTATAAAAAAAAAAGTCAGACAACCTTTATCTGAACTGAGCAGAATGTTGATCCTGCAATCTAGACTCGAGATAATTTAAAAGATAACGTGGTTCAAGCGGGAAAGAGACAAACTCCACCAAATGTTGCCCATCACGTAGCGCAGCCGGGTGCACATAAAGATAGTGGTTTATGCAAGGCTATGTGCATGTGTATGTGCGTGCATGTGTGTACAGTAAAAACTGATGAACTGTATGTGTGTGTCTGTGGGCAGGGGCGGGTGGGGGTAGAGAGGGGGTGGTAGTGGTGGACTGGCTTGTCGATCGATGCAGTGATTGGCAGTTAATGGCTTTTCCTGTTCTGCCTTGGTAACCCTGGCCTGATGGCTGTTGCTTCTGATCAGAGATGGCAGATGGTGTTTGATTTTCGTATATAAACCCCTGACTTTGTGGAGATGGCTTCATCATGTTTAATGATTTAAAAGTTAAGTTGAATACTGGGAATACTGCAATGCTGGAGCTCTCATCTAAAGAGCCCTAACCTCCCTTCCAGATGTAAGGGCTGATCCCTCTTAACCACATGCACACAACATGGTTAGCATTCTGCTGTAGGACACTCAATCCTTCAGTGATGAATTATGAGAATGAAACTAACAACACATATGTTTTTCTATATTTTATGTTATCCAGACATTTCAACCTCATTTTATTCTGTCACAACTTAGCTCCTGATCTGATATGACCACTCAAAGAATCAAAAATCCCCTGAGATCAAAGATAATCCTAAACACCAAAAGGCCTATCACCAAATTGATCCATCCTTTTCACCCAACCAGTCTGGAGCGAAAGCGCAGACTAAAAACTGCACCCAAGAAAAAGGGAGAAGTTGTAGATTGAGGAAAATTGAATGATAAGCTCCATTTGAAGTGTAAGAGAAGATGGTAGGAAATCAGAGTACAAACAGCAGGTCCTGAAATCTCAGATTTTTTTTTGAGTAATTTCATGTTCTGAAGGGTTTGCCTTTATTTGGCTCCTCACTCAACCAGTTTCAACTGCTTAAGGCTTAAGTCTATGGTTTAAGTCTATTTAATATCCCATAACTCCAGACATTTTGACATTTCATCTCTCCAGGAGCTAAAAGGAGCCGATTGCAAAAAAAAACCTTGGAGTTGAAACTATCTGCGTTAGAAGAATAAAAAGGCTTTATATTACTGATAAATACAGTAAAGAGAAAGTATATTAGAAAAGAGTGTGAATTAAAAAATAGAGGCTATATAATCTCCCTCTAAAAGAAACATCATCACAAAAGCTTCAGTAATCTTCACATCATATATAAGTAATTTGTGAAATAGTGCTGTGTATTGGCATGAAACTACTGATACAATACAAATCACGATACACGGGCAGATCTAGAGAAATATTCATGGGGTGGCAAGAGGGTGGCACGGAGACTTTAAGGGGTGGCAAAAATATATGCCGATTTAATTCTAACTCAAAACATTTTTCCAAATGCATCTTTTTTCATAAGCCCCTCAAAATAAAATGTGTCCAGAGCAGGTCACTAAATTTTTGCATTAGACCGGGATCTCCAGCTGCATTCACTTGCACTCTGACTTCAGAGTTTTAGACTTGTAGAGTTCTGTCCAGCCAAAACTTTTCATGTGTATGTTTTGAACTAGAACCGTCTTAAACTGGGGTGGCAGCTGAGGTGGCGAGGCATCTTTTAGAGATGGCAGCTGCCACCCACTCTAGAGCTGGCCCTGTAATATTCTGTGATACATCGCTATACTGTATGATATATTCCTTTTTAAATCTAATTTCAGGAAAACTGTCAGTATAAAGAATACACCTCCATGTGCATAAAATTTGAGTTTTAAAATTTACTTACAATAACAACAATTAAGATTACATCACTGCTATCCAAGAGATTGGGGATTTAAAGACAACACAAAATGAACCACTGCCATGAAGCTTTGCATGTTTGACAATATCAGGATACAATAATTTATTACACACCTACTGTGAAATGGTGCTTGCTGAGAAACAGGAAGGCGTTTCTAAACATTGGTGAGCACAAAAGTACAAGTTTTTGATGGTGTATGTGTGCGAAATAGAGAGATTTAGGTCACACTGGGACTCACAACTGCAAAATTAATACACCCTCACTCCTGGAACATCAACAAATAATAAAATACTTTGCTTTACAGAACTTATTAAGATGCTCTCTCCCTCTCCCTCACGCCTCTCAGCATGCAAATTAATACATTGATCATTTGAATAATAATTTGCATTCCAGATCTCACAATTTCGTGTTCAAACTTTAACGGCTCCCAGAGTTCACATTTAAACAGTAGCTGCACAGACAGCCCTTATGGTTCAAATTATTTCAACACGACTATTCCAACCTAACAAGCATAAATTAAGGAAATTCCTATCTAGTGACAGAGATGGGCCATCTGTAGGAAGGATCCGAGTTTGAATTATTCAGCAGTCCTTAATTTTAGGGCTAGTGTTGATTGAATGTGGTGACATTATAAAAAAGGAGTTTGTGGGGCTGGCGAGGAAGGCAGTGAGGGATGATAGCATATGATCTGGGAGTGAGCCGAGGAGCTCAGTGGCTGTGGAGACTTCCTCTGCCGTCTGAAGAGATCTCAGAGGAAAGAGGCCTCTGTAAATCAACATGAGATTGAAAAGGACTTTATAAAACACAAATGTGTGAAACTGCTTATGCCGAACAAAAGCCTGTACTTCTGTGCCTTTTGTGTGCCAGCCTTTTGGCTAGTAAAAGAACAGTGTCAGACAGTGTGACCCCAAGGTTTGCCACATAAACGGAGCAGACTGAGGTGAAGGTGAGAACGGAGCAGAGATGATATGTTAGGGTGGGGCTTAAAGGCAGGGTAGTTAAACTTTTTCCCCCTCAACACCACTCAGTCTATTCTGGGCATCAGTTTGTCATGAAGGAATGTGAAGGCCATAAAGTATCGGTGCCCTTGAGAAGCTGAAGAGCATTCTTGTCCCCAACTCTTAAAGCTGTCTCTCTCTGTTTCACTCACTATCACTTTTCCTCAACTCACTCCCCCTCTCCTTTACTCCAGCAGTGAGTTTAAAGTAGAACACAGGTGTAGAAGACAGCACCCGTGGGAAAGATAACATTTGGGAACATTCCTAGGGTTAAAAAAGAAGTGTTTTTTCTGATATTCTTCATCTGGGGAACTATGTAATTGCCTTGGTTCCGTGACTACGCCTTTGTCCCCTTTGTGCCTCCCTCCACCCCATGCTCCCCATCGCTACCTCTTACATCACTAGCTAGTAATTTCCATATTACAATTTAAACAAGAGATTCTATTCTCTGCTACTTTTTCATTTTCATCTTTCCATTGTATCCATCTTTTGTGTAGAAGAATAAAAGGCATGATGAGAAAACAAGGTGCAAAATGATCTTTTCCAGGGCCCCCTATAAAAACCGCATGACACCCTGGGCTGCACCGCTTAATTACAAAAGGATGAAATCTTTTCTTCTACATCTGGAGAAAACATTGTCTGCATAACACTGATAGATTTACAGCTCCCAGTTCTAACGCTGAACTCCAGCACACAGCAATTAGGCAAAACATGGATGGACAAGCAGCACCATGAAGTTCAGGAAGGCTATTCTCTCCTGGCACTATAGAAAAAGGCCTCTGAGGCCCCACTGTTTCAAATAAAAACTCTACCCAGAAAATGGTCCTCAGGAAACTGGTGGATGATTAATTTTTACTCAAGCCTTGATGGTGGTCACAGAGAGGTGAGGTGGACTTTTCACCGCACAGAGTACTTCACATCAGATTTTGCGCTACATAACCCATCCAAAATAGACTTCTTTGAGGAGAGCGTGCTCGCAGGCATCAGCATCTCTCTGACCCATCACTAACAACAAACAGCCAATGAAATCCAGGCGAGAAATTGCTGAAGTTCTGCAATCCAACAGTAATCGATGCACCACAAAATGGAAAGACCTTAGGGGCAGATTTGTTAAAACAAAGAAAAACCTGAGTAAAACAAAGGCAGTACATGCTCTGTGCACTTAGGAGCAATTTAAATGGCTGCAGTACTGTAAATCAGGCATGGTTTTGAATCCGGCTGCTGTCCAACAAACAACAAAGCCAGCTGGTTTTGCAATCACATAAAGAGCTGTCAAATGCACTATATGTTGTGATTAGAAACTAAATTATAAATACATGTATATAACATAGTGTAACACTATTTATAATATTGTGTTTAGTTAATCAAAGTGGAAGATTACAAGGCAAGTGGTATGAAACAACAGCCAGAGCCACATATCCATCATTCTGTAAAATCTATCTGTCCCATGACTCTACTCTGTAGGCCAAACCCAAACAGAATAGAGGTCCCTCTGTGCTCATCCTGGTACCTAAGACCTCCTCCCCTCTCCTCATCTGTCTCTCCACCCTACCTTGCTTTCATGTATAGCTCCACTGAACACAGACCTCAGAGCTGAGTAGTTTTGTGGCCCTGACCACTCGGAGGCCATTAATCTGGTGGCTTAGCCACTGATGTATTGATGGCACAGAGCCGGTAAGCCTGCCTGCCTCACTCTCTCCATCCCCTCAGCTTAGCAGCTACAGAGATTCACAGGAGCCTACATCTGGCCCCATCAAAGCAGTGTTTACCTGCCTATTGCCACTGTTAGTCTTTCAGGTGTGGTGGCTAAAGGTCGTCAGATGTATTGATGACCAGGTGGGCAAGAAAGACCTGTGAGATACCTAATTCAACACATGATAGCCACACAGTGTGTTTGCATGCACTCAAAATACATCCATTACATCAAAATATATGAGCAGCTCAGTCTGATGTCTATCAGTCCTTCAAATCTCATGCAGCAACTTTCATCTTTCAGCTAGGACAGCAATAAGCAGTAGTTGTTTTTGTATAAGTTCTATTATATTGATACTTATATTTTTATGCATTTAATTTTACAGGACAGCTGAAGATATGACAGGATGAGGGCAGAGAACGACACACTGCCAGAGGCAGGTGTCGAACCCACAGCTGCTGCAGACGACGTTAGTTTGTTTGTGTTATTGTGTGAGTTTGGTGAATCCCATGTACTCTATCCTGTGTGATAACCGGCATCCACTGTAGCTAATACACCAACTATTTACAAGTATCTCATACAGCCCAACTTAAACTCATCCAAACTATCCCTTTAACTTGACTATCAAACAAAACGTGTAAACCTGGTTACTGGAGATGTTTGGTTATTGCAAAGCATGGGAAGACTTTCATCAATCACGTTATTGTGGGCATTCGTAGTAATTTAGTTATTTGTGTACATGTAAATATAATGACTTTCAGCTGACACGGCAGCTCATTTTACTGCAGTTTGACTACCAAATACATAATATGTTCATAGGAAATTGTAGATGCCGCTGATTACATGAAATCCTAAACAGGCAAAAGAGATACTATCCCTCTGACATCTTTGCAGTGGGGGTGGTAAAAAGACAGGACTATGACTGATGTGTCTGTAATATCATCTTGACAAGATAGAGGGATAATACAGATTAGATACAGAGACCCTCCGGTTGGTGTAGGAAGAAGTTTCTCCAAGATGTAATTGTCCTCTCAATAATACCCCCATCTCCTACAATCACTTCAAAAGCAAGAACGTTATTTTACCATCTGTCATAATTACAAGATTTAAGGACAAATTTAAGCCTGGGAAGCTTTATGTGTCCTTTGTTTTTATGGCAGCTACATCTGTTGATTTAATAAGTCAATCAGTGTGTTGACAATAACATTAACATAACGGTACTTTGTGTGGAGTGGGGTGGTGGAAGCAGACAGAGGATTTAGCTGAGGAGAATGTTTAGTTTTTCAGCATGATTGGATTAAAGATATTTAACCTTAAGCAGAGCCCTATTCTAGACCACCCACTGGTTCACTATCCATGCTGGTTTCTTTTGTGTTTGTTGCGTTTGTTGATTTTGAGGAGACAAGGAAGAAGGGTGAAAAGGTATAAGAAGGAAGGAAAAATATTTCAGAAATTGTGTCCTGTCTGTAAAAAGAGGGAACCTGGTAGGAGGTATAATCTGTATATCATATATACTATGGCTGCACGAGATGGTAAAAGAATCATATTGCCATTATTTTGATTAGTGGGAATGATCAATTTTGCATCACATTTTTCATTTTCACTGAAAAAGCTATTAAAATCATGATGACGTGACATTTGTTGGGGTCTGTACCAAACAAATGTGTTTTCTTACATCTGGAGAAAAATATTTCTAGGCCAGGGCATCTCTGCAGCACTACAATACTTTATTATGGCTACACGTTTTTCCTTTATCAAAAAAATTGCAGCTTCTGTGAATTTGGATGTTGCATTTTAATTTTGATAATATTTTAATTAATTATGCAGCCCTAATCAACACCATAAGCCACTGCCTTTAATGACAAAACCACCTACACAAAATGTAACGTTGCTCTGCTCTGAACTGTGATGAGCCTCATAAAGGATTCCTTTCCTTCCTCAAACACCAATCTGCCATTTCTGCTGATCGGGCTGCAGATAACAGAAACAGCAGCTTCCTTGCACATTAGCAGGAGCGTGCTCTGCTGCTCTTGTCCAAAAACAAACTATTATAAACACAATGACCATGGATCTCCAACTCCCAACTGATAAAGTAACACATCATCTCTATACTTTTCCTAATCCACCTACTGTCTAGCTCTGGATGATGGAACACACCTCTCTCCACTCTCTGTCTCCACCACAGAACCTGCTCTGTAAAGCACCTGGCCCATTTAACTCTGGCGATTGTGGTAAACAACCACTAAAAAAAAATGAAAATAAAAAAATAAAAAATAGGAAAAGACCAGCTTCCCCTGTCTAAGCAGCTTTCTGCTCCCCCTCTTTCGCTTTCTTTCACTGTCACTTTGTAAATCCCAGCAACACCCACAGTAGGCCAGTTGCACATACAAACAGCACCAGCGGCAGCAGCAGCAGCAGCAGCAGCAGCGGCAGCAGCTGTGCCACGGGTCAAAGCCCGACCCTTTCCCCGGCCTTCTCAAGGGGTGGGAGCTAGAAGAGTTGTGAAATTCTTGTACACTGCCAAACACTAAGCCCTGCGAGCCCCCCTTACTTGCCTGACAGCCCCTCTCTCCAGTCAGTCTACCCTTATTTTCTGTTGTATGCCACTCCTTCCTTGTTCCACTCAGAGTAACTGAGATCTGTTTGAGGTAGGATACAAGAGTTCAACACCCTGCAGGCAACTACTGACACAAAGAGGATAACCGGGCTTCAGGATCATGACTGTGTTGACTGAGGAGGTGTTACAGGGACCAATACAGAATTTAAATACTTCCTCTGT
This sequence comes from Lutjanus erythropterus, assembly GCF_056507025.1. Lineage (NCBI taxonomy): Eukaryota > Metazoa > Chordata > Actinopteri > Lutjaniformes > Lutjanidae > Lutjanus > Lutjanus erythropterus. Next base: position 23,561,901 of record NC_139317.1, read on the forward strand.
GTGATGTTATGCCATTTGAGCACATGTGCATCACTTGTACCGAATCATATTATGAGAACTTCAATTAAAATGATACATTTCATGAGCCCCTATGTTGTCATCTGCTGGCACTTTAGATTACTAGATTGCTGTGTGTGTGTGTGTGTGTGTGTGTGTGTGTGTGTGTGTGTGTGTGTGTGTGTGTGTGTGTGTGTGTGTGTTTGTGTGTGCATTCACACGCTTGTGCATGTGAAAGGAGAGAATGGGCTGTCTCCCAGGATGTGCAGCGAGCGCTTTATTAGAGCGGTAGTACCAGTAAATCAGAGCTCAGCTCTTCCTGGAACTGCTGCAACCTTTCCCACTGAGCACTATTACTGAACAATCATAGGCTAGCCATGATAATTAGCAGAGTATCTATCCTTCCAACCCTCCTGTCGCCCCCCCATCCCCACTCTCTCCTGTCTGTTTCTCCATCCTACTCCTACCCCTCCTCTTCTTAGAAATGTCTGGTGGGTGAGTGGGTAAGGCCAGGCGCCCGCTAGACGTCATTTTGCTGGAGGACATCTCACAATACCTGCTGCAATTCCTGTCTTGATGTTGTCAAGCACAACTGGGAAATCCTTGAAAAGTTTAAAAGCTCGGGAGAGGAATTATAAACAGGGTAGTGCCTACCCTGTCCTAGCAGTGAGGGGCACCAAGATTCCATAAATTATGCTGTTGGTGTGAAAAAATGTGAAAATTCATATGGGATGCACAAGTCAGCCATCCTGTCATTTAGTGGGAACTCAGCCTCAGTCCAAATCAGTAAAACTGAATTCCTCCACAAGTCCAAAATACACCTTATAGCTTTATTTGATTGCAAAATTGTTAATTAAGTTGGGATACAGCTAGGGTGACCACACATCCTGAAAAATTCAGGACAGTCCCAAATTACAAGCAGTTGTCCCAAATCCTGTCTGCTTTGTCACAAAACTTAATAATTTTAGTAATACATAATAAGAACAACATATAAATTTGTTAAATTATTATGATCAAATCAGTTATGTGGGCTACAATTCCTGCTTTCTGTTATTAAAAGATGTCATTTTATTTTGTTAATTTTTGTAAACTTGTCACTTGTCGTAAATAGTCTGGAAATTTGGGACAATTTTTGGTGGTTTACCAAGAAAACCACTTAAAATTCTGCAAACTAACAATTTCTATGAAGAAAACGAGTTGCCAAGTAAAGTACTTTACAATCTTTGGCCCTTAAAACAATACAAGAAGCCCAACCTCACTGTGATGACATGTTCAGGTAAAATGGGACAGTCGCTGGAAAATGGACACCAAACAACACAACTTACTGTCAATCTTAGCTGCTGAAAAATTAAAAATGCCTGTAACACACCTGTCACCTCTGCTAACCATCCAGAGAATCTGTCACTGATCTTTATATTAATAACAAATAATGTTACTCTAATTTAATCTTTCTTATATAACATACCCACCCCTAACCCCCTATCCTGAATTTCACCCATACTCATCTGGATACCGTAAATACAACTATGACTTATTTGTGGTTGTAGCCCCACTACAAACTATCGTACACTCCAAGAGGATTGGAGTCAATCCCAGCAATTATGATCATTAATGGGGAGAGGTCATCACGACTTGCATTCCTGTGTCTGAACAACCAGAGCGTCTGCTGAGTAGGATCATCAGTGAAACACCTTAATGCCTTTTCATGTAACCACTAATCCCTTCATTTACATTACTGCCTCTTTTCCTCTCTTATGTTTCATTGTGATTATTTGCTCTCTGCAGAGTGTAGACATTTTCTTGCCTCAGTGTTCACTGATTCTTTTGGATTGCACTGAAGGGTAAAATAAGAGCAGTAACTCCATCCAAGATACAGATGTATTGTGTTCGTTAATGGGCCAGCCGCTGGGCTCCACTTAACACTATGTTAGCACAGTTAAAAGTGCAGAACATGTGATCAAAAGCTCTGTTTCTCATCGGTGGGGAGCAGACAGTGGGTGTGACTGTGCGTGTCAGGCAGAGAGACAGATAGGTGAAAAGTTTGTACAGTTATGTGTGTGCTCAATAGAGCGGGACAAGGACAGAGGGAGGGGTGTCAGGACTTTCTTGGTTAAAGATTCCCCGTCTGATAGTGACGGCACTTTCTCCCTTTCTTTCCGTGGCCAAGCGGCATCTGGAGTGGATTTTGTGCTAGCAGACACCGAGGAACATGATTACATTCGGCTAACTGCGCTCTAAACTGATTATGCATGTGCCAAGCTAATGGACTACATTTGCAAGAGGAAAAATAACATCCAATCAATCTCAATTACCGCCGATTGCACCGGCCCCCGAGACAAGGAAGGTAGCCAGCTATCCCCCCCATGCTCCTCCCCTTTCCCCCAACCTCTGACTGGAAGCTGAGGCCTGTGGCTGGGCCTGGTTAGGCCCCACCCATTCTGTCTGGCCAGGGCAGCCAGGGCCTGGGAGCTGGATTAGTTCCACTCATCTCACCTCCACACTAACACATAGCCAAGCCCTGAGGCCTACTGCTGCTGGTAGAAGGGCTATCATATTCACTTATTATGTATGTGGCTAACTGTAAAATGAGAATGAAAGCTGGGTTTTTTCAGCATGAGCAGAGAACTACATATTCTAAAAACATACAGTACACAAACTTTTGGGTTATCTGTATACTGCAACAGAACAGAACATCTGTTTGTGTTTAGGAGTGACCATTCTGCAGATGGGTGACCATCATGTTGTCATCAGAGCCACTAAAAACCCTATGATCCATGGGAAAAAGAGAAGGTGAAAGTTGGAGTGTGTTGGCAGCACACACAGCACTCAGACTGGGTATCTTTCAACTGAAAACACAGTACCCAGGGGGAAGACAGCATCACCCCCCGCTGTGTGGTGGTCCATGCGGTCAGGATGACTCGCTGGATCTTTCTGTGGTCTTTTGGAACATTCCAATACATGGGGTGGTGGGGGTGATATTTTTAGAAAGCCCTAATATGGGCCGCATACCACAGACTCTCAAATTATCCCATCCAGTTTAGCCCTCAGTTTAAACCTTCCTTTTTAATTCCAGTAATTACAGGCTCCAATTTATATGGAGCTGTGCACACAAAGGGCCTGTTTAATGCAAACCAGTTTGATTTGGGTGAAGTGTCCCAAGCATCTCCCACATCTTACAGTCTGTTTATGCTGACTTGATGATTTATTTTCTCCCCAAAAAGGTTAAAAATGGTGCTATTTGCATCAGATTTCTTCGGGGAGGAATAAATAAATGGTGATTTTCGTTTTTTCATCCTTGCATAACATACCGAGTTGGGTTTACAGGCTTGTGGCCCACTGTGGGTTTCTGCCCGTCAGTATCTCGACCAGGACAGTAAATCGAACACTGTACGAAGACTGTGACATTGTCAAGTGGGGAGCCAGAGCTGCCGAGAAGCCTCACAACCATGTACTTGTTGTCTGCTAATCACATTTGTGAGTCATAAAATGCTGTAATAATTCATGTCAGCTCATGTTCATCTCTGTTTTTGAGTCGTGTCTAACATGCGGATGGTTCATGAGGACTGCAGTGGTCTCGGGTTGAAAGAGCAGGTAATTTCTGGACAAATGCACACACTCTTACTCAGAAGATCAATTGGTCTTAAGAAATATGGAGCCATCTTAAGAGGCTTAAGTCATAAAAAATGATCATGCCTGGATGTGTTGTACATATTTAATCCCCCACAGCCTGAGCAGCAGTATGACATATGTCTCTTCTCTCTTAAAAATCATGCACAGAAAAAGACACTGGGGAGAAAAGAAACTGTTTCTCTTTTGCCTTTTGTGCTCACAGCAAAGTGGAAAGCACAAAGATAATGTAACATAAATTGTACCCTATCCTGCCAGACAAAACAAGTCTCTCCCTGCAAAGGTGTGAGTGTGTGCCAGGGCCTGTCTATTTTGGTCTAATATGAAACTGTCATTGGAATGTGGGCCAGTAAGTCCAGCAGCTAAGGTCAGGAGAGGATGACCGTGGATATCTTGCAATGCTTTTTCTGCTGCCTCACAACTGACTCAACACATTTGCAGATTGTGTTGCATATTTGCATGTGTATGTATCTATAAATATTCTGTGCACAAGGAAAAAAAATCCCGTGGCCTTCTCGTTTGTCCTGGACTGACAAGCCGAGCTATATATTCTCCCCTTAAAGGGATAGTTTGGAGTATTTCATTGATAGTCAGTGTAGCCACTTAAATATGTAAACCTAAAAAAGCATCAGTATTGGTTTAAGTGTATACTATAAAAAACTTTTTCACCACTTTACCCTGACTTCAGACAGCCTTTTTTGACAGGAATATATAGGCCAAAATTCACTCTCTAACCAAACTTCAGAGGCAAAATTAATAATTTTACCTTGCAGAACACAAGAGATGTTCGTCTATCACTGCCTTGATCTGTTAGGTTGTTTGTGTTATTGTGTGACTTTGGTGATTCCAAACGATCCCTTTAAAACACAGAAGGGACACAACAGCACAAACAAACTAACAGTTTGAGGCAGAGGTAGACTGGAAACTGTATTTTGTGAGGTAAAATGATTAATACACCTATAGAGATTGGTTGGTTTGGAGAGAACAATATTTGGATTTGGCAGTTTCCTATCAGAAAAAGCTGTCTGACAGCAAGGTTAAAATACTGTAAATTTAGATATAAATTTAGATATTGTTGCTGACCCTGTCCACAGCAGTGCATTATTTAGTTTCTGTGCCGGTACTGCTTTTTGCTTCTCCAAACTGGGGGCTTGCCAACCACAATCGGTAGCTAATACACTGACTATCAATAAGTACCTCATACAACCCTACATCAAATAATCTGAACCATAACTTTAATACCTCTTGTGTCCCCTGGCCCCTTCAAGGGCTGCATTACACCTTTTCTTCTCACAAAACACTGAAAATTGATTTCTCTGTTTTACTGTTATTTCAGCACAAAAGGCTTTGTGGACAGGAAAGAAGACTGTCATACCAGTGGTTGTGAGGAACCATTGATAACGCTGAATTATTTTCAAAAGATAGCCTTTTTTGCTTTTTTGAGAGGGTTTAAATGGACCACTTTTCCTTAGTTTTTAATGTGATTAAAACAACATGCTTGAAGCAGCACATTTTTCTCATGCCTTTCCAAAAGAGGTCAGACTATAATACACTAAGATACCAATACAAAAGTGTCAAGCAATAGAATTGTTTAAATAGTTTTTTCCTGTTTACTTTTTAAGAGTCAAACACTTGACAATGGAGAGGACTTATTATAAATAAAGGCAACATCTACGAGGAGACTGAACATTACCATGTTATATGTTAGATTCTGTGAGTGTGTATGTGGTGCAGGCTTTCAGGGCGTATGTGGTGACAGTGTTTGTATGTGTTCTGTTGTCTGTGTGTGTGCGTGTGCAGCTATGCCAGTTTGGGTTAAGCGCGGAGTGGCCGAAGCCGCAGACACACAGGATAGGTACCTAAGTGGAATCAGGCCTGTTAGATTTATGGCCATTTGTTCGGAGAGTGTTCATCCATTGGCTATTATGGAATGATTAGAGGAGAAGGTGAAGCTCCAAGTCCAGCAAAAATCAATACGGCTGTCGAGAACGATTCAGCCTTTCCCGCTCCGAGGAGTATTAGCACCAAACCTCTGTCTCCTCACACTTCTTCATTCGTCTCCAAGTGATTCACCCCTAAGCCTCCAAACCACCTTCACCTGCCATGTTCTTCTCATGGCAGCACTGTGGCCCTGCTTCTGTATGACTACTGGGAAGGCAAGAGTTAGACTACAAAGCTATCATTCATGCCTTGGGAGAGCTGCTAGTTCAGTACTGTGGGCAACAGCAGAACATTTACGGTGTCTGGCAGGGAGAGGATCAAGCACACATTTTGCCATTTGTGTAACTAACACATACTCCAAACATATTACTTACTGGTCTCATTATAACACCTAAATGGTGCAATAGTATTATTTGAAGTGGGGTTGTATGAGATGCTTATCAATAGCCAATGTATTAGCTACAGCAGCTTCTGTTTGACACACCATCAGTTTGGAGAAGCAGAGAGGAGTACCAGCATGGAAACTAAGCAATGATTTGATGCAAGCAGGGTCAACAACAAAAAGTAATCTTAGCCACTTAAAAAGGTCCACCTAAAAAGTTAACATCAGTTTAAGTGTACACTATATTTGGAATATTTTCACTGCTTTACTTTGCCTTCAACTACCTTTTTTGATGAGAAACTGTTAGATGAGCCACATATCACGCTCTTCAAGCCAACCAAACTCCATGGGTGAAATCAGTAGTTTTATCTCGCGGAACACGTGAGTTACCACTGCCTCAATCTGTTATTTTGTGTTATTGTGTGACTTCTGTGATGACAGTCCAGATTGACTTAAGTCACAAAATAACACAAAAACTAACCGACTGAGGAAGCGACGAACCAGCAACAGGTTTGGTTTATTTGGATGTTTTAGGTGGATCTTTTTTGAGTGGCTAAAACACCTTTTGTTGCTGAGCTTCTGTGCTGGTGCTGCTATTTTCCTTGATCTTTCCCCTAACTGAGGGTGTGCTGACCGCCACCTACTGTAGGTAATACAGTCCCGCCTACAACCCCACAGCAAATAATTAAATTAAACTATCCCTTTAATATATTGAATGTTGGCTTGAAAGTGTCTGATTTTCGGTTATAAACATCTCTGACAGCCAACCTATGTACACAGTCTTTCCACCAGTTATTTATATATAGAGATTCAGTAATGATGTAAAAATTGTGAACACTGCCATGACAAAGTTGGGTAGTGGGTGTGATAAAGAGGCTTGAGAACTACTAACCTTGTAGAGTTTGAGGCTAGCCTCATGGCGGGAATTGACCGTGTGCATCCTCAGCTTCTCCAGGCTGTTGGTGTAGTAGTCGCAGGCATTGCACTTGAGGTGCACCGGATTGCCTATGGCCACACATTTCAGGCGCCACTCATTCCCTTTGCCTCCTTCTTTGATGTGGGCCACAAGCTGGTACTTTTGCACGTGCTTGTCTGTCTTGCAGTGCAGCTGGAAGTTGGCCTTGAGCTGAGTGGTGTAGTGGCACAATTTGCACTGGTGAGAGTCGCCCACCACAGCGCGCCACTCCTCCTCCGGTAGGCTGCGTTCAGCTCCCATATGCATGCCGAGCACATCCAGGTTGTCAGTGGTGAAGCGGTTGCACACAGCGCACTGAAAGAGCTTGAGGGAGGGGTCGCTGGTTTGTGATAGACTTTCTCCCAGGGTCATCAGTTCTTCAGACACCAACTGCCCACCACCCAGCCGCACGTCCATAGGGATGTCACCACCTACTAGAATGTGCAGGGAACACAAAAACAGACAAAAAGAAAGAGGAAAGGGGAAAAAAGTATTGAGATGGTTGCATATACTTATCATTATGGTAGACATATTCAAAGCTTATGGTCTAAATCATAATTTTCAAAGATCACTTTATCTCTTAGTAATTGGTATTATTTTGAATTATTGAGTGCAGAGTTTTCCAAAGGAAGTCAGAGTTTGTGCAACTGTCATCTTGAATAAAATCTCTGGTAGAGTAAGGCTGTTCAACTTTGAAAAACCATGGTCTGTCTGTCAGTATGATACTTCATGGAAGATAATTTGCATGTATGCATTCATGGGCCTATTGCTATCCTTGCTTTGAGCTGAGAAAGACAGCCTCGACTTTTCCGTGGAGATCAAAACCTCCTGTTACACATTCCCCTGTTTGGGCTAGTGCACTTTCATGGCCTGTCTGTAAATAAACTCCAGAGGCCATGAGCTCCACAGAAAAAGCAAGTTATTTTATCATTACTGAAGAACTAAGGAGTTCCCAAGCCGACATTACTGTAAATCAAATCCCTCGCCCTTGTTCGCTGAATAATAATATAAAAAATCCACTTCTCTGCTTGGTTTCTTCTGCTTCTTTCTCCCCAGATTGCCTCTAAATCAATATGGACACCTAACAGATTAATTCTGCTTGGTACTGAGTCTAAACGATGGAGAGGGGGAAAAAACACAGAGTGAGCACATATCCTATGACACCTACCAGAGAACTGATGTCTATACAGTCTGGAAAGCCCGACTTTAAAAATGAATACTAAAAAAATGAGGTAAGAGCAGCCGCAGTTTTTGCCTTTGCTTGCTGATCTTTAATCTTTCACTGCCCAGACTGAGCATGCAGGCTTGACCCTGCCTGGCTTTACACTAAATTAATTCCAGCAGCTCCTTTTTATTTATTGCTGCAGTATGCGGCCCGCTCTTGGACTTTTCTCCATTACCTGAGTTTTTATAGCCAGGAGAGGGAGACCTTTGAGAAGCCCTCTGAAATCACTCACAGACCCAGCTCCCCAGTCATGGCTCTTTACCCTCTCTGTCTCTTACAAACACACAGATGCTCATGCATGCCCAATCGCTATCCCAGTCCTGTATTTCCCCTCACCTTACATCTCTCATAGCTGCCTGGCTCTCATGGTCCATTACAATGCAGATTCAGAGATTTAGCACAGAGCAGGATCTTGTTCCTCGCTAAATTCTGACTGTGGTTAGAGCAAGACTCTAACTTGTGGCTTTGCATCTATTTTCATATAGGTTCTTCGTCTATATGTCAACCCAGATCCATGTTTGTACAAAAATACTGTAGAGTGCAGAGGTGGGAAGCAACTACATACAAATACTTTGTTACTACTCTTCAGTGGAGTTCTCAGGTATCTGTTCTTGAGTATTTATTTTTCTGACCTTTTACTTTTAGTCCCTACATTTTAACACATATATATGTACTCTCTACTCCTTACATTTTTAAAACATTAGTTTCTTTAGTTATAATGCATCTGAGGGGAATTATTGATTATTTTTACTTTGCATCATTGTGCACTGCCTTCCCAAAGTCAGGACCAATTTCAACCTAAATGGACAGGACAATTACATACAGAAAAGATGACTTATCAATGCAGGCACAACAGATGTAAAAACACAAAAATGACATGAAAAAAGTCTTGACTAGATAGAAAAGACAGAACAAAATGAAAAATTACGTAACAAGAAGAAAAAAGATGAAATGACATAAGATGAAAGATGACAACAATGTAAATGATGTAACAAGACAAAACAGACAGAGAGGGACACTCGACCACAGGGAAAAGCTGCAGTTCAGTTAGCTTTGCACAGAAACAGCTGGTAGAAATGTCCTTCAGTTGTATAATTATTACTTTTATGCTTTGAGGACATTTCACAGTCTGTGCTTTTTCACTTTTACTTAAGTAGAAAAGTTGAATCAGTACTGTATGTACTTTTGCCACCTCTGGTAGAATGCTAATACTAGGTTTGACACAAAAAGTCTGACTTTCTACACCATTTTTGCTTATTCACAATAAGGAAATAGCTGTCTGACTTGTCTTTTGTGCTGTTTCACAGTGGATAATAGGCAACAAATTCCAGCACAAACAGCTAAAAGTCACATCCCCCTCCCCTCTTTCTTACTCTCTTGCACTCCATCTCATATCTTCCTTTCACTACAGTAGCTGAGTCTTGGGAACAAGGATTACCAGGAGGCTGAGATCATGTGAGGTCAACATTTGTTATCTATCTCTTTGGAAATATACTCAAAAGTCAAAAATCCACAGTGAGGGCATGAAAGAGCACCTCTCACTTTAGCTGCTTGGTCTGAGATCTCCTTGTGATGGCAGATTCTCTTGAGAGATTTACTGAGCCCTATGTATCACACTGTAGACTTAATATCAGAGTGTTTGTGTATGATGGCTTTAAGAGTTCCTTAAAGTGTGACAGAGGATGACACCACTGTAGTTTATGAGGCCCAGACTGTGTCATCACGGCCTCCTTCCTTGTAACATGCTTATTACAACTCACCTCACAGGAAAATGAACCAGATGGCAGAAGAGGGAAAAAAGAATTAGTCACAGCAATCAATTCTTGTTTGTGTCTTTGAACTGGCGACAGTTGGAGACAAGTCTGTACAAACTGCGGGGTTGTAACTGGCACGCCAAACACTCTGCTATGCTGCTGAATTACCCATGCTGAGCCCTCTAACCTCCCTTCTTTGACCAAGATAAAATTTATAGCTGCAATTACAATGTTGGAAAAAAAATGTAGAACTCCAGTGGTGAAGTTCAGCAGCAGTTTGGGAATAATGACATAAAAAGGTTACGGCTGGCTGCCTGAGGGGGAGGGGAGGGAGAAAAGAACAGAGACGTTCCTTTAACTCACCTTTTGTGAAACTGCGTATCAGAAAGTGACCTTCAGAATTCAGTAAAAACTATATCAACACAGTGTCACTAAGAGCAGTGGCTCCCGGCCAACTTTTGTCAAGTAAACTGACGACCCCTGACTAAGTGACATATTATGGATATTATTATATTATATTATGGATATTTCATATTATATACAATGTTTAAGATTAAGATTAAGATTAAGATTAACAGTACAGGACAACTGATAAACTATTATTAACCCAAATAGCAAATACAATAACTGCATAAAATTGTGTAAAACCAAATGATTTGGATTAATTTTGAGCAGATTATTTCTTGTGAATATTGCAGAGATGAACTTTGCTCTTATTCTTTAGGAACTTTTTATACAATTCTATGTCTTTTTTTTCTTTTTAAGAAACATACATATTTAATAACAATCTTTTTTGACAAAAATCAGTATATTCTTCTCCCTGAAGGTTGGCTATTTTTCTATTAGCTCTTTGGTTGTAACTGCATGCTTTTATAATGCAGGACAAGGCTGTTTACCAGAGAGTGAAGACTCTACGATATACAGTTTGTGTTTAGGTCGTCACTGTTATCCTGTGACACTTGTTTTTAAGTTTATATCTTAAATAATTACCAGAACTTTAAAAAATAACAATTCCATTTAGTTTTATTCACATAAATGAATGAAATACTGAGATATAGGCCTATATATTTTTTAAAAAGTTTTCTTACACCGCTTGGTTGGGAACCAGTGACTTAGATGACTGTATGAGAGGAGAAACAAATTACTTCTGAGCTCCTGAATGCAACTTGGCACATTTATAGCTCTACATTTGTAGATTAAAGTAATTGTCAGACTGGTCTTGTGAGCTAGAAGGTTTTACTATGGATGTGACATAAAGTATGGAGAGGGTCTAGAGTAAGCCCCCCAGTAAACTTGTCTCAGATCGATCATCTTTCTTTTAGCTCTCCCTCTTTACATTTCAGTGACACTCTGCTTGTAAAATAACAGAATCATGTTAAGTTCACTAGGACAGGCATACCTTAGGACATGAAAAAGAAAGGCAGCTGCCAAAACTTTTAAGTGGTGAAGTACCTACAACATAGATGGCAGTCGAGAGGGGCAATATGTGGATTACTATCTTTTACATCTCTGCAACTATCTTGCACATTTTAAATAAGAGCTCAACTGATACTGGATGTTTGGGACTGATGCTGATTCGGTTATTAGGTCAAAAAGTCCCATATTGATATATCAGCTGTTATTGTTTATCTCTATATATAAACTCCAACATGACATCAACACACTGTAAACTAAACTTATCCTGCCAATAAAACTAAAAAATAAAAGAAAACAATTTCTAGAAAAAGATATCAGCCAACACATATGCCGACACCAATATAGTTCAGTATAGCTGTGCTAGGCTAGTATTGGGCAGATAATATTGGCCAACCAATATATCTGTCTGCCTCCATTCCATATTCTTAATTAATAGTGTGAATTTTTGTACCTTCTCTGGTTAATACATTCCTGCACAAAACCTATGAAACTCTTTTATTTACATAACATATTATTATTATTATGACGAACTAGGATTAAAGATCAAGTCAAAATCAAACAGACACCACATGAAAGAAATAGCTCTAAACTGTACTTGGTAACTTTGGGCATTTCTGATGGTACAGCAGGCAAAACTGAGCTCACCAAGTGTAGGGGCCAGGGCTGCCATGTTGGGGTCCAGGTGAAAGCTCCCCATCAGGAACTGGGCCTCAGCTCCAGCTGGGTCTATCTTGAGGCCTGGTGGAAGGCTCATGTTCTGGGTCAGGTAATACTGGTAGAGCTCAGCCTCCGAGGGCGAGGGCATGGCTCCCAATCCAAGTCGTCCATGCTGCATCTGAGTCACGTTCTGCTGGAGGAGCATCATGTTGTGCATGTGCTTCTCGCTGGTCATGTGGATACGCAGGTTCCGCGCCACATTGGTCTCGTAGTCACACACCTCACACCGCCAAGTAGGTTTGCTTTTTGGCTTGGTCGGGGAGGGAGCCCCACACGGTCCAGCCATATGGGTGGAGGACTGTGTAGGATGGTGGTGGGGAGGATGATGGCTACTGGCCTGGGTCACTGAGGGGACAGCCACCACTCCTCCTGGGGTATGTCCAAACACCTGCTCCTGCGCAGAGGCAATGGAGCCTCCATTCTGCAGTGTCTGCATGTTGTTCAGGTGTTTATCCGACTGCATGTGGATGCTTAGGTTGCCCTTTGTGGTGGTGGAGTAGTTACACACCTACAAAACATAGGACATTTTCTTTTTAACTGCAATACAGCGATACATACAGTACATACTTTTAAGTAGCAGTTTACATCTTACAAAAGTCTCAACGGCTCAACAAATCAACAGCACAAAAGTAACTTAATTGATCCTTAGTGAGTCTCAATAACAGCTGAGCAAACATGGTACCTCTTTCTTTCTCCTTTTCTTTTAAAAGCGACATATAGACATATTGATGGATAAGAGCAGCCCACCCAGGTACTTAACTCATACATCATGTGCTGCCCCTTTGTGGGTGAAAACAACCACTTTAATTTGACTGGCAGTAGATACAAATTGTGGGATCTTTGCCAGTTCAAACACATAAAATAAGAAAACTGTATCGCTTTTTAGCCAAATTCTATGGACAGACAGGTGAACAATTATACTGTCTTTGATGATAAACGACTGGCGTCAATACATTAAAAAAAATTGAGAAATACATTTTTTCAGTCTGCATACATCAAAGTGGACATACGTAACATGTACAACTACTTTACTGAATCTTCAGGTAAGTATTTCAGGCATCTATCAAACCACACTCTATTCCTAAAGCTGGTGTTTTATGGTAGGATCATATTTTTATCAGTGAAAACTTAAGTCACACCATCACTGAATGTCTTTTTTCAGGTCCCCCAGCACCATCTTTTGACTATCATCTTCAAAATTTGATCTTCCTTTCAACTGAGAAAAGTCAAGCACATAGCATTTTTAAGTACAGAACACAAGAAGTTAAATGAGGTACTGCTGGATGCCAAGCTTACTCAACTGTTATTTGAGCACATAATACAATGGGGTGGGACTTAGGAAAGGTAAATTGCAGCCCTTGGAAGCCCCCTGCTACATACCTCACACCGGAAGGGCTTGTATCCACAGGTATAGCTTTCTCCACGAGCCAGACGAGGGTGGGTTTGACCACTGCTGCAGTACATACAGGAGCCTCCAGAGTCTGGGTGCTTCTCTTTCATGTGGGCCTCCAACGTCTGCTGGTACTTGTAATGCCAGTTGCATTTGGGACACTTGAGTGTCTTGCATGAGTTGCGTGAATGCATCATGGTCATGTGACCACCCAAGGAGCGTGAGGAACCCAGAACGGTGTCACATTTTGGGCATTCTACCCCACTCCCTCCGCTGCCACCAGGCCCATGGTTCTGTGAACACTCACCCATTCCTGTGATGTCACAGGAGACCCCTGGCAGGGGGTGGGAGTGGCCGTGAGATGAAGGGTGGAGGTGATGATGATGGTGGTGCATGTGGTGATGGTGCAGAAGGGCTCCATTTTCCTCCTCTCCCTCTGCCGGGCAATCATTTGGTTCTGGAGCTGTGGCACTATCTCGATTGGCACTTTCATCAGCAGCAGCATTGGAGGACAGAGGTGAGGAGGAAGTGCCAGCAGTGTCATCCTCGCTCCTTCTGACGGCAGCTGCCGCCATTGCCATGGGAACAGTGGGCCCCTGGCAGTTAAAGCTCAGAGGGAGCTCTGAGGTCCTCCCCCCACCATCTGAAGCTGAACCCTCTTTCTTGACAGAGGAGGAAGTGGAAGCAGGGGCGTTGCTGTTGAGTGTGGAACTGACTGCAGAGGTGCAGGCAGAAGGCTGGAGAGCGCTACTAGGCATTAATAAAGGAGATTTGGAAATGCTTTGGTTTGAGACAGCTGGTTCCCCCGCTTCACCCCCGCCGCTGCTACTGTTACCACCACAGGCCACTGCAGTGCTTTCTGCCTCCACCTCGTCTTCCTCCTCCCCTAATAACAGTTCCTCTTCTCCTTCCGAGCCCCCCATCTGGCTCGATAGGTGCGCTTTGCTTTCATGTCCATCACTGTCCCCATCCTCTCCTTTGCATGCCAACTCTTTCCCTGCAGGCTCCTCTGTTCTCCCTCCCTGTTTGGGCAGGGCACTGGAGTCTTTGGCAGAGCCTGGGGATGAGGTAAGAGTGGATGCTTTGGGAATGCTCAGCCCTCCAAGAGAGAGGACTGAGCTGAGCGGGGTTTGTTGCTGCTGCTGCTGTTGCTGGAGGCCAGAGTCAGAGTCTTTGTTCAGGAGGGTCTCGCTGCCCCCGCTGCTGCTTCCAGGCTCCAGATGGACACCACTGAATGTGCCATAGAAGCTCTGGCCAGAGTTAATGGGGAGCAGGGTAGGTGGCAGAGGAGTGCTCTTAGTTTTTGGTTCCAGGAAACTGATGAGGGGCTCTTTGTCCTTCCCAATGCCCTGGATGATGGCAGATGCATGCTTGTCCCCGAGCAGCTGCCGCTCGTCCTCACACAGTGTCATGCGGTGATCATGGACGGCATGAGTGGCAAAGGAACGTGCGTAGCCAAAGGACAGCTTGCAGAGAAAACACATGAGAATGGGCTTACCCTTGCCATATAGGGCTAGCCCATCGAATTTGGAGAAATCCACGTTGTTGGGAACATCTTTGGATACACAGGACTTCTTGGCAGACCCATCGCTGTTCAGGTAATCCTTGTTGCTTTTGTGCCGCACATCGAAGACACGGAAACTGTGCAGGACAGGGCTGAGGCCTGCCATGGTTGAGGTATTGGGGAAACCTTGGTCTGAATTGCCAAACCACTTCCCGAAGGAGGAGGCTATGTGGAACGTGTTGATGATCTGAGGGTAGACCGAGGATGAAGTCCCAGCAGGTTCCCCCGGTTTTCCCCCACTGGTGAGAGAGTTTGTGGGAAGCAGGCTGGGTACCATGCCCCCACCACTTTGGATCAACTGACTGAGGCTCTCTACAATGTAGGCCGAGCCGTCTGGCTGGTAGACTATCTCTCCAGCCAGGTTCTCCACATCACTGCTCTCCTCCTCCTCTTCCTCCTCTCCTTCCTCACTCCCACTCTCAGGTGCTCCCTGCTGTCGTGTGGGCTGATGTCGCAGAAGAGTGGGCATGCCCCCTCCTCCTGAAGCCATCGGCACCCCAGGAAAGGGTTGAAGACTTGGGAAACAGCTGTCAATCTCCATTTCATCTAAGTCCTCAGATTCTTCCTCTTCTCCACAGCTCACTCCCTCTTCTTCCTCAAGACCCTCTCTTCTAGAATGCAGCTGGCCTGTGGCAGAGCTGTCACGCTGGGCCTGGGGTGATGTCTGTTTCGGCTGCTGCTGCTGGGACTGTAGATCTCTCACCCCGTCATGAGGCGCACTGGGGTTTTGGGGTTGAGAGGAGTAAGGAGTAGAGAGAGACAGGGGGTCCAGGGAAGGGGCCTGGTTGGTGCAAGGGACCTGTGAGCTAGAGTGATCGTTCCAGGGCTGTGGTGGTTGCTGCTGCTGGGAGGAGCCGAGCCCATCGTCTGTCCCAGAAACCACAGGAGACTCACAGCTGTCCATGCTGATGCCTACATGAGGCGTTCATCGCATCCAGGCCTGCAGAGACACAATTGGGAGAATAAAAGGTTATTGTTTTATTTACGTTTACATAACCACACACAACGCATTATTTACCATGCCAAGTGTTGAGAACATAGATATATGTATATTCCTAAATAATACTATGATTATTAAAGGAATAGTGTAGATTATTTAATTTGAGGTTAATTTTAGGTTCTTATCACTTTTTGATAGTCAGTGCGTTACCTACAGAAGATACCAGTCAGTCAGTTGGAAAAGCAGAGAGGAGCACCAGCACAGAAGCTAAGCAACGAACTGCTGTTGACAGGGTCAGCAACAAAACTTGTTTTCTTTTAGCCACTTATGAAAAAGGTCCACATAAAAAAAATATTTTAAGCAGTTTTAGTATCAGCTTAAGTTTTCACTATGCTATATACTATTTCTAGAATATTTTCACTGCTTTATTTTACCGTCGGGCAACCCCCATTATATAGGTCAAATTTTGCTCCTTCCAAACCAACCAAACTCCGAGGATGAAATCAGTCATCTCACAGAACGTGGGAATTGCTGGTCTACAACTGATTCAATCTGTTCATTTGTTTCTGTTATTGTGTGACATCTTTGTTTTAAAAAGAGATTTTGGATTCACCTAAGTCACACAATAACACACAAAAAAACAAACCGATTGAGGCAGTTGCAACTCCTGTGTTCTGGAGGTGAAATAACTGATTTCACCAATGGAGTTTAGTTGTTTGGAGAGAGGAACATTTGGCTCATATAACAGCAGCTTATTGTCAGAAAATGCAGTCTGATAACAAAGTAAAGCACTGAACATATTCTAAATATATATGTGTATACTACTTTAAGGTAGACCTTTTTAAAGTGGCTAAAATATCTTTTGTAACTGACACTTTCCATTGCTTAGATTCCATGCTGGTGCTCCTCTCTACTTATCCAAACCGGCACCTCACACAACTCCACATTAAATAATCTGAACTATCCCTTTAAGAAAGGATCAGATAGAGAAGAATATGAAAGAGACACTATGTATAGGAACCTGAAAAGGAGAAAATCAAATGTATGGCGCATTGGGTGAGAGACAAAAGTCTGAGATATAATTGGAAAAATGACACCATGCTCATTACGCTAGATTAGGTACTTAAACACAATACCTGAGACAAGCACTAATAAGCCGTCCATGATTCATCTTCCTGCCATATCAGGAAGGTACCATCTTTTATCTTCACCTTCCAAACAACACCCCTAATCTTATATTCTGCAAATCCTACATCCGTTTTTAATTAACTTGCAGTCAGAAAAAAGGAGAAACAGGCTAACTTAATGGATCAAATAGATTCCCTGTGAGATAATTAGACACTGAGAAGCCACCCATCAGCACATTGTACATTTACATAACTAGAGGAAAAAGAGAAAACTGCATCTAAAAAAAGCAATTCTTAACAGTATTGCCATTATCACTCCATCTTCAAGTTTTGTACATATAAAAAGAATATATTATAGCATATGTGTATAATGTATATAGATGTGTATGAACTCTAACAAGAGCAATAAAAGGCAGTATTTTCTATGAGCCCAAAATACATAAGCTGGGTTGGGACTTCACTGCAGCTGTGTTTAGATCTTGCATCCAATAACCTCCACGCTCAGCCTGGTTTCAAACACTCCAGCCATCCTCCGCCTCTGAAATAATAAATGGGAGCTGAGCTTTCGGGAGCTGGCCATGCCCCGAGCATCTGAGAGGCCCAACACAGGCTGCAATTTAGAGCGCAGAAGAGATAAAATGATAGCGCAAGATACTGCTGAGCTAATAATTTTATTAAAGGGATGCAGCCAACATTGATTAAAGGGGGCAATCGGGCTGAAACCAATAACTCTGGGCTGCCCTTTAACCCACCAGTACTGAATATTACATGAGCAAAGTTTCCCGGCACCAAGCTCACTGCCATGTCCCGGTTGATTAGCACATTCACTGCTTGCACTTGATTTATTTACTTATTTACTTAGGGATGCAAATTTCAGCTGTGATCAGAATGGAGTCTACCCCCACACCCTAACATATTAACCACTGAGGGAGAGGAGAGATTGATAATGTCTGTCTGCCTCTTCATGAATGTCTGATGAAGCTCGCCTCTCACACACAACATACCTGACACCTCTCAAGCCTATATGCACTCAAACTACAAAAATAATGGACTCAGATTTTAAGGATGTGCTTTTGTATTTGGACTTCATTATGAAAAGAAGCATGTTGTGGCTGTACTAATAAAGACAGCACTATAATGCTAAAGCAGTGACTCTGACTAAGGAAATTTAAAATATGGCTGCTCCCCAAATGCCCTTCTTTTGTTTAAATTTGTGTAATATATTTGTATATACACATTTTTTGCATTATCTCAAAAAGAAAACAAAACTTATGTTCTATTTTTGTGTTCCATAATTACACTGTAAAGTGCTGGAAAGCTGGATTACTTGATAAATAAAGATGACTGTGTAAACTTCTTCTGTGAGTGAATGATTCTAAATAAAGATAAAAAACCCCAACATATATCAATTTAAGAAAAAAGCAAAGAAATTAATAAAAAATATGGGCTCGAAGATGATGTACATGTTACCGTCATAAATACCCGTAGACAGACATTTTGTGTTTGTATGGTCTACCTGTTTTGTTTACACACAACTGAAGCTAACCCCGATGACCCTTTCCTTGCTTTGCATATAAGATGAAAGATATTAGACTGGTTGGCTTATTAACAAGATTGCTTTATACAGCCAGACATGATTTAGAGATGGCTGCCATATTGAGTGAGGGGATACTAGCCCTACTGGTCTGTATTTATTATCTGCTCCATTAATAAGAGGCTATGAGCTCAACAGCCATTTCACACAAATGGACTGAGGGCAGTGAGAGTAATGCAAGAAAAAAAAATATGCCACATGTCAAACAGACAGTGATTCTTCAAACTAACAGCACGTGGATAAACTGCACAAAATGGAATGAAAAAAAAGAGAAAATGTGTGTCTAAAAGGACTGGCTCATAGGAAAAAGTCTCCATGTGTCCTGTCTGAGCATGGTGAGTTTCACACCTTGTTCCTGTAATCTATCCCATCAGCCCCTCCTCCAGATTCCACTGCCTGTCTCGACCAGGCCTGGGAACAGAGGGCCCACATGCACAACTAGTAGTTAAGGTTGTTGGTTAAAATGACCTCTAAAGTTCTCCAGTCTCATCTTTGCATGGGCTTGAGCCTGAACAGAGAGGCTACAGTGGCGTACTGTAGTGAGGACATGTACCCATCCATTCCCATTACTGCTGTAAGATACCTGAAGCAATTAGCAGCAGACAGGATAACACGATGACTCTTGATCAGTGCTCGAGCTCTGAGCCAGCTTGGTGTGTCCACTGCTTACAGAAAACAGGATTGTCCTTTAAAATCAAGATGGTGTAATTCAATAACCTGCAGTGGTTACTGATGAGCAATGGGATTGTCTGGAGTCGGCAAGTCGCAGATGGGCCAACTGATATAACGCTGTTTGTCTCTCGGAGGTCTGCCTGGCTCAGTGACACCTGTTTAAAGCAGGAAAAGCTTTAATCTCTGGGAGGCACTAAACAAGTCCGGGAGACAGACAAAGAGACGCGGTCGAAGACGAGGGGAAGTGGAGGAGGCCGGTGTCTCTGTGTGCTGACTGTGTTAATAACCACAAATCAAAATGATGGAGTAGCCCACTAAAGGTGACTACTGCTGAGTGGTATATACTGTAATATGTGGAAAAGTTGTAATTTTCTTTTGCATACTGATTGCACAAAACAAGTGATCCCGCCATGGTCTCTGCCCTTGTGCTGTATTGTAATTTTGAATGTGGGCCCACTGAGTTGACATTAAACAGGCTGTATGCAGCCAAAACAAGCCTTAGCTGACAATAAGAGATAATCAGAGCGAAGAAAAGGCTGGATTCCTGAGCTGATCTAAGGGAGAGCATGCCGATGCACAGATCCTGACTGTAGAGCTCACACTCCTGCTGCCACCTGCCTTCAAAGACTTTATGTCCCTGCTCTCTTTGTCTTTCCTTGAACAAAAAAAAAGTCGTAGTCCATCTCCTCTCACCATCCATAACAAAGCAGATAAGGTTGGAACCTTGTGAAAAGGCCTTGGTCCTAATGAACACTGTCAGAGAGTGGGTCTGGATGTCATTTGGTAGGGACGGAAAATGAGATAAGTTTTAAGTTATGGGTCCTTTCATTAGGTGGGATTTACCGGCCAACTGAGGGAGGAATTAAAGGCTAAGAAACCATCTGATTATAAGCATGCCTGATCACCTGCCTGAAGACCTGACCTTGCCTCCAGACGACCCTGTTCTCCAGGGTTTCCTGGGGGAATTAGCTCTGACTCAGCCCTAACTGTGAAAACTGCTGGGCTTTGGGTGGGATGCAGCCCTGACCCTTCCTCCTATCCGCAAATATGTCAGCAGCGAGGGAACACCTGTTTAAATGGAATAACACTGTTTCTTAATACGCCTAGAGGACCCCCAACATTACACCAGATCTGATTTTCAATTGTCCCGATGTTGCCTGTCTGTGTCTGGTCTCTGAGCCATCACAGAGCCTGGCCAGCCACCGCAGGGTAAGGGGCGCTTATTGGAAAATCAATGGCGTGAACGCTAAGCAAGTTACAGGAAGATGTGGGAAGGAAGGGTTCTTATTGATAAAGCAGGGGAAGGCCTTTGATGTTGCACTAGGGACATGCTCATTGATGGGGGAACCATTGTAGTCCTCAGGCAGAGTGAGGCACGGGTTTATCTCCTAGGTTTGTTCCAATTAATCACCAATAAAGGCATGCATGCATTGCACTCTTAAACATAAGTCCATTTTAATGCCTGACACGGATTAGTAAATTCTGGTTTTAACACTGTGCTCTTACAGTGAGGGAATTTACATTTCCAACACTGCACTGCAAGTGTCTGTTTCTGTCTTTCTCTGCTGTCTATTCTCTGTCAAAACTAACTGTGACCTATCCCTAATACAGAATCCTAATACTCAGCTAAGGAATAATCATGCTATGTGTGAGTGTGCAAGTGTAGTCGTAAAATTTTCAGACTGGTGTCAAAAAAAAAATACTGATTTACTGTGGGGGGCTTCAATATTTATCAGGCCAGGATCCCTTACTGATAGAGAGATAGAGCAGGGATCCCCTTCTATATAGAACGCAAAGAATATTTTCTTGCTTTTCTTTGTTTGTTCTAGCTGGTAAGTCAGCAGCAGTTGAAGCATGGCTAA
Organism: Lutjanus erythropterus; assembly: GCF_056507025.1. Classification (NCBI taxonomy): domain Eukaryota; kingdom Metazoa; phylum Chordata; class Actinopteri; order Lutjaniformes; family Lutjanidae; genus Lutjanus; species Lutjanus erythropterus. The sequence continues at coordinate 23,583,064 of NC_139317.1, forward strand.
TGTAAAGTGTGTTAGCCTCACTCTCTACGCTTGCACTGGTGGTTTCAGAGGTGGAGGGTATGTCAGAGCCTCTCGCTTCTGAAGGTACAAAACAATCCATTGTGATCAGTGCACTTGGGATAATAATGCAGCTAATTGGCAGATGTGTTTCAATAATACATAGCTAACTAGTTTGACATTACAGATAGGTGCCACACAGTAATTTAGCAGGTTAGCTAGCTCACATGATTGCATGAGGATTCAAGGGTGGCCATATTCCAGTGTTGTATAAATTAAATGTTTTGTTTTTGTTTTCTTAAATAACCTGATTTATCTTTGCTAATAATATGTTGGATTCATGTTAATATGTATTTTCAGACCCCCCACCAGTAACTCTGAAGACCTCCTAGGGGTCATAGACCTCCTGTGGGCCCCCTGTTGAAGACCCATGCCTTACTGCACAGAATCAAAATAAATAAATGCATGGCATTATAAATAATATGCTCTTACTTTCATTAAAACATTATACCAATTAATTATTTTACTTTATCAATACTTTAATGAAATAATGAACAGTGACAATGATTCACATAGTCTGAAAGGGAAAAATGCAATTCATCTTTCAGTGTCTAGGAATGCTATTACAGATTCACTTTCTCATGGAGTTGTGAGCCAAAAAAAGTCTGTCAACCACTGCTATAGACAATACACGGCTATAATTATATTAGGTACATGGAGTTCTTGTTCTCTTTGATCCAGAACACTGTAAATCAGACAATTAAGCATGCACAGCATTGTTGTTTATTGTGTGCTGCAAATATTCTGTCTACTATTCTGCTAATGCAGACATAAGGGTGCTCCAGTATTGCTCCGACTGCAGGAGGCAAAAAGTCACCTCAGGTCGATGGCACTCAGCCTGTAAACAGGGCTTCCCGTAAAATCAATGATCTTCAGTAGGAGCTATCAGTCTGTGGAACAGAAATAGCCGTGGCTGTGTTGAGTCTGAGGCGGGGAAGAACAGTGCTGTGTGTTTACATGAGTGTGTGTGAGTAGAGGGGGCCGGTCACTGGCATGTCTGGGAGTATTTCTCAGAGATAGCAGAACTGAGGCATGCAGCTTCTGTCATGTTACAGCCAGTGGAATCCTAGAAGCATTAGGTGCTATAGAGATGAGACAACAGCTAACAGTTTTCACTAAAGGGACGGTTGGGATTATTTAATGTAGAGTTGAATGAGTTACTTATCAATAGTCAGTGTAACACCTACCCATAGTAGATGCCAGTCGGCAAGACCCGAGTTTAGAGAACTAGAGAGGAGTATCAGCATGGAAGATAAACATTGTACTGCTGTGAGCAGGGTCAGCAGGAAAGGTTATTTTAGGCACATAAAAAAAGATCACAGAAAACAAATCAATACTTTTTAAGTGTACACTCAATTCAGAATATTTTCACCACTTAAATTTGCTATCAGACAGCATTTTACAACAGGACACCACCGTCATACAAGCCAAATATAGTTCTCTCCAAACCAACCAAGCTCCATTTGAGAAATCAGTCCTATTACCTTGCAGAGGAGGAGTTGATGGTCTACCACTGCCTTGATCAGTTTGTTTGTGTTACTGTGGGACTTTGGTGTTTTAAAAGGATGGTCAGATTCACTGAATTCACACAATAACACAAACTAACTAACAGACCAAGGCAGCGGCAGTCAAGCGAATCCTGTGTTCTTTGAGTTGAAATTACTGATTTCACCCATGGAGGGATATTTGGTTTATTTAACAGTGGTGTCCTGACATAAAAGGCTGCAAGGGAAAGCTGTGAAAATATTCTAAATATAGCGTACACTTAAACTGATATTGATTTTTTTTAGGTGGACCTTTTTAAGGTGGCTAAAACACTTCTTGTTACTGATCCTGTCAACAGCAGTACATTGCTTGCTTGTGTGCTGGTACTCCTCTGCTTCTCCAAACTAGGGGTGTGCCAGTGGGTACAGTCTACTGCAGATAAGTAGCTCATACAACTCCACATTAAACAACCCAAACTATCCCTTTAATGTTGTTTTGTACATATCATCAAACTAATACTCGAGCAGATATATCACTTATAGCTAAAATAATCCTTGCTGATTACAATATGAGCAAACACCCAGGAGGCAATGTGCTGATTGTTTTAGTTTCACAGCGCTCAATTTTAGTAACCATTTTGCACTAGTAATACTGGCCAGAAGAGGCAAAATTGATTTGTTTGTAGTATCAATTGCCTCCTTTGTTAATAGACTTGAAATAGAACCTTGAAAATGATTTTACCCTTTACGCAACACCATCAAATTCTGCTAATCCATTCCACATTGCAGAACGGAAGAAAAGTGATTTAAGACAAAGCAGCAGCAGTGAAATCACAGTGCAGAACTGTATGTTGCTCATACGCAGGGCAGTCTGATTAAATGCCGATCGGAGCTCAGTGAACTTCCAAAACCCTCCAGAGGGGATTTACACATGGCACTAGAGTGTTTCCTCAGTTTTGGAGGGTGTGATAGAAACAGCGTGCTGGTGTAATTAGAAGTAGTTAATTAGCTGTGGGTTAATTACTGGGTTCTGCAGAGTGTTGGTGAAAGACCTGGTGGGGTGGCAAAGCAAAGGGAAGCAGCGAACACACAGCAGGAAGCTCCCAGTCTCCCGCCAATTAGCAACCAGCATGGGGGGGCTTCTGTGGTATACGAGGAGTACAAATGCGAGAAGGCTCATATCATTTCACTCAAACCTCGGTACAGGGGAAGAGATAAAGGCAGAGCAGACAAAATACAGTGTATTTGAATATGCATGCTGCGACTGTTTTTACAACTGTTTTTGTAAAGAACACATTTGCCAGAAAAGTTGCAGTGAAATTTAAAGAGTGACACTAAAAAGAAAACCACAACCAGATTTCAGAAGAATGCTAGATTAAGACGAAACAGATCAGGGACTTTTTTTAATTACTACAAAAGTAACTTCTCATTACAGCAGCCAGAAGCCATCTTTCTTCATTTACAAACCATATGGAAAGACTGCACTGTATTATTTTCCTGTTGTGTCCCGTGTGGTTTGTTTAGAAAGCTTTGTAATTTATAAGAGCATTAATTATCCTTGGAATTAAGGTATTGATGTATAATCAGAGGAGGGCTATCGGGCACAAGCTAACGTTCACCCCCAGGCAACCCATTGCACAGAGCACACAGTATATACACTCGCTCACAGTAGGGCGTCTATAAAACTGCAAGACAGACAGACAGACAGACAGAGAGATAACTTCAAGCTGTGTCTTTCAAATACTTATCAGATTAGTTAGATACACATCCCCCATTTCTACTCAATTTTAGACCAACAGACATGGATATTGAATGATTTGCAACAGTCTGACATGGAACTTCACATCCTTTAGCATGCACTGCTGACTTTCCCATAGCGTGGAATGCAGAAAAGGCTGAGAGAACACAGATACTTTGTACCCTGCTCTGTCTGGCACTAATCAATCAGAAAACAACACACTGATCATGATCCTTGGGAAGATTTCTAAACGTAAAACATTTAGAAATCCCATAAAGATATTTGTAGATATACAGTCTGTAACTGAGTTTCTGTGGTGTTTGCAGATCAGTAGGAAAGATAGGGAGGAAGATGGAGAGATACAGAAAGTGAGCTTGAGATACAGAGCTAGAGAGAAAACCAGAGAGCTGAAGACACATGTCCAATGAAAGGTCAGGGACAAGGGGGAAATGTGCTGATCAAAGTCTTTGAGCCCTAGGACCTTCATTTCTACTAATTATCAAATCTGCCCCTATTTATATCTGCGGGAAGCAGACGTTCTCTCAAGAGAGGATGGAAGTGAAATCTGCTAACTACAGTGCTTTCAGAGCTTCTGTTTGCACTCACTCCATTTCATTTGCTCTACAGTAACAGGAGGAGGGTAGAGCAGAGTTAAGGGAACTGATGACCTCGGGCTGGGTGATATGGCATGTAAATAGCATCTCGCTTTTATATAAATATATATCTCGAGTCGATATACACATTTTTTGTACAATAGCATACTGTAAATTCACAAATAGTTATGATCTGAGATTAAACTAGCTAATGGCGCAGTCCTCATGACTATTACGGTAGGGACAGTGCTCATTACGTGAACTTTTATTTTGAGCCATGAGAGGCAGAAAACAGGTCAGTTTTAGCCCCACTTCCTACGTTAATTTCAAATTTCATTATTAGAAGGATGAGAAGGTAGGTCAGTTTAATTTATGGGAATTATTCACATTAAAGTACCCTCTACTCCTGGCAGCATTTCAAGTGGGCAAACTGTCAAACCAAACTCCAATCTAAAAATAAGTGTTTTATAGTGGCAACATATATTTTCACAGTAAAAACTTTAGTTACAACATCACTTACACTCTTTTCTGATTCACTTCGATCTACTGGAATAATCGCCACACACGTCAATACTCCGTAACAAGAGTATGCCACAGACGTGCATGAGACTGCTGACTGGTCTGGCACTACAGTGCTGCAAACGCTGGTGGCATGTGCAGTTCATACCACTTAGCAGGACAGATAAATGAGTACATAAACAAACCCTTCAAAAAAAAAAAAAGTGTTATGCTTATGTGGGAAATATTTCAAAAGAGGAGTCGACTTTTATCTAATGTATATTTGTCGACTCCCCCATTATATTTTTGACCATGTACTTCTATTGATATTGTGTCACTGTAGGCGTTTTCACAAAATATTAACAAAATGAGATTTTTGTCAAATAATGGACCATAAGTAGTAGTTCATAAAATTACATCACTTTACTGTACTGCAGTCTATAAATCCAGGAAAAGACAACACTTATGCCATATCATTATATACAAAAACTATGATGATATTTAAATGATGATAGATGATATTTAGTCTCATATTACGATACTGATGTAATATTTCCACCCTAGGATGACCACAGCTTATTTGTGAATGTTGTTGTTCTGAAAGTAACGCACAGACTGTACACTATGTACAGAAGTCTGCAAAGCTGTTTAAAAAAACGTTGCCTAAAAGACAAGATCACATGCGGCCATACACACATATACATACACACCTTCCCCGCAGCGCTGCAGTTAAGGCAAGCCAACCACAAACACAGCTGTTAAAATGATCAATATCATTGAAATATTAAACCTTAAGAAGCCGCATTATTGATTGGGAGCCCAATGATAAAACGGTTTATTATCACAACTGTGGGGCTTTATGTAAATGTTTTGGAGAGACCATCAGCTGTCCAGTGACCATGGGCCATAGCTAAATTTGACCCCCCCCCAACCTGCCATCCAAAACCTGAGGAATTGCAGGGATTGGGGCAAACAGGGAGATGTCATTACCACTACTTCTACTTCCATTAAGGATAGCTGACACTGATCAGCATACCAAGCTTGTGTTGACAGAGAGATGGGTGAAGGGGGATCTGGCCCCCCAGAACAACATGGTAGCTCTGGGATGTGGTCTAAAGGGATCTCCAGCAGGCATGACAGCAAACAGGAGCATACTGTGGAGCAGGATTCAGGCTCCATGCAGGGATCATGGCCTGACAGACAGATAGGGGACATGGATAACATGTCTATAATCCTGGGCCTTTCTGTGTAATCTGGAAAACAAATACCTTAGTAATGACCCAGTCCTGCACCTGGTAAAACACAGGGTTCACTGGCACCTGGAATTAGACAAGTATCCACTGCAGAGCATTCTTAAAGGGGCACATTCTTTTAACAAAACGCTAAAGGGAGTTTTAGAAGACACCGATGTATGAATCAATGAAGAAAACTGGATAGAGCAAGCAGAAAACAGCAAATCTATAATGTGGTTAAGTGGTTAAGCTGGGACACCCTTTGAGGTGCATGCAGTGGTATAATGGGATGAGTTAAGTCACACAGAGGCTCAGCAGTGCAACAGTGAGGCAGTGCCACAGGCCTGAGGGTTAGGCCCAGTGTTCGGTTAAGTGTCTAAACCTGAGTAGAGTGATAAGATCCCTTTTAGAAGGCATGTGAAGGCCAAATGAGCAGGAAACCTGAGTAATGTGGGTGAAAGCTGTCCAGGGTGGGAGCAGAGATGTGGAAAGTCATGCAGTGTTATGTGTGGAAAATGGAAACTTACTATCTCTGTTACGCACCTCAGACTGAGGATAGGTGCAGTCCCATACACATGTGCTTGTGTGAACACATATCCAGACACACAACATGCACACATGCACAGAGAGCAGGGATTAGATGGTGTCCCAGTGAAACCATTCTGTGGAAATTATTTCTTTAGAGAAAAAAAAAGGCATGAAAGCCAATGGTGACCTGGCCTCTAATTCTAGAGTAGGATATCCTGGATAAATAATTAGAGGGTTCCTTTGAAGACCCTGCACAGCTGAACCATTCACTCCCCACTTCACATTTGCTAAAGTCATTAATGACAAAGATTTAGAAAGAAAAAGCGAAAATCTTTCTGGTACACAAATACTTTTTTTATGAGGCCTGGCCCAAATTCCTCTCTGCTTAGCCGAAGCCCTTATCCTGGGAAAGAACTGCACCCGTTTTAAACAATAAACCTCAAGGGAAAAAGTGTTTTCTATTGCCCCCTTCCCTCGCTGAATTATGAGAGTTAATAAAGTTAAAAGAATAATGTGCCCTGTGTTTTAAAAGAGGAAGCGAACAAGAAATGTTGAGACACTGGATGTCAAAAGACACAGGAAAAACAAAGCAAAGGGAAACAATAGGTTCAAACTCTTAAAAACAAAAGACTGTTCTATATCTTAGACAGACAAAGGAGTGTGAGAGCAAGCCTGCTGTGACTATTAAAAGGATTCCCACCTTAATGGACATTACTGACATCTTATACATGGCTATTCTTGTGCCACAGTGGCACACTGTACATCTTCAGTTAGTGCTCACAGCATGTGCCACTTCTGCAATGAGCAGTGCGGCTAACCAGAATCATTCATTGGGAACAAGCATGAGGGAATCTGACAGGTGGAATTACGTTTATCACACTCAGATTACTCTCATTCCCAAAGAAGGAAAACACAATCACCAAAATGTCTTTAAAATTCCTCTGCATACTGCTGGAACATCTTAGTGTATTTCATTGAGACGAAAAAAGAAGCGTTAATGTGTCTTCAGGAAGACGAGCCCACTGAGCGCTAGTTTACATGCCAATGGGATGCCTAATCTTTATACTGGCAGTTTATAAACAGAACACTCATAAATCAGATCTTGATGCAATCGTCATCTTAAAAGGAGAGCAGAGCTTGCCCTACAGTTTACAAGGACAGATTCCAAGGCAAACCTTGGAAGGTGATGTGCATTCCTTCTGAGTAGAGCAGTGATGAGGAACTGTCAACAGAGGAAAAGGGAAGAAAAACAAAAAGAAAACAACTTGTTAAGTGTATAACAAGGTGGCCTGGAGGGCAATGCTGAAAGACACCTCAGCATTTGACTCTGAAGTGTGCAGGGAACTTCAAACAGCATTTCTGTAGCGATGTTGAGCACTGACAGAGCCGACCACGGCGTTCAGAGACCCTTGTGTGAAGAAACACACAGCAGTTTTTCAGGAAAATATGACTAAAAGACAACAGCTCCTCCTGCAGTAGTAATCATAAGCATTCATATGCGCTAAATCTGAGTTCTGTTCTGAGCCACAGACCTCCAGGGAGAACTGTCTGACATGAGGGAAAGCTGCTGCCATCAAATTACAAAATAGGCACAGAAAAAGTGCAGAATGCAGATTGCCATTGCAAACAATGAATTAGTTTCCATTACATAATGTCTACCCCTACATCGTACAGTTCAAAGGTGCAAGTATGGTACACAGAGACAGAGATTAAGTTTAAGTGGCAAGGAGGGCTTCAGTACTTCATTCCACAGGTTGTCTTTTCCTTTTGTTGGAAAATCTCTGAATGCTGAACTGCCAAGTCCGTCAAATACACCGTGGTTGACTTCACCCCACCACATACATGTTGTAGCTGATGCAGTAGTGGGCCAATCACATGTAACATTAAACTGGAGAATGCTTGCTGTAATTGGCTGTGAGCATAACCATACAGTCATGTCTAGAAGGGAACCCCAGACCTATGAAAGATCTCACAAGGGTGATCATTTAACCCAACCGGGTGTCCTTTTTCCTAAACTGACCCAGACCATGTGACAGAGCATTGTCACATCATAAAACATAACTAGCTTGTATAACATGCACAATGAAGAGACAGTGTTTGCAAATCTCATGAGAGTTTTGCAGATCTTAGTCTCCCTTCTTGGCACAACCAAACCATACAAACAGTCATTTTTTTCAAGATCGAACGAAGAATTGATTGCAGGTGTTGTTTGACTGGAGAAGTTTCGGTACGACTTGGTACTGGGTTATTTCAGGGGATACCGTACAGGTAACAAGTACGGATAACCAGCCCTTGTGGCAAGCTTGGCCCTGTTCGAGAGGCCTCACAGAGGGACAGCAAGGGGCAGAGTCAAAGCGTCTTTACTGCACAGCAGTTGAAAGAAAATCAACAAATATGACCATTAAAGCAGTTGGCAGCTCAGTGCTTGCACCAAAACTTGGCAGGGTGGTGTCTACAAGCGTCCAGGCACTTTGATCTGGGGGGGCAGATGCCAATGAGTTTGAAACGCATTAAAAAATCCTCTCTCTAAGGATAGAGGGGAAAAAAGACAGAGGAAACAGACACATGAGAGGTAGGGAAGGGAAAAAACTGGTGTGATATTTTAAGAAATGCGGAGCGCGTTAATAAGTTCCTCCTCTTCCTCTTCTCTCCTGGCCTGGCCTGAGTGTTGTGACAGCTACAGTGCTGTGGAGCTATATTTGAGAAAGACCAGCCTCCTGCCCCTCATCTCCACACACACACTGCAGCCCTTGTTCATCTGCCTTAATGAAATGGCCACATGCCTCCTCTCATCCTAGAGCTGCTTGCACACTGTAGCACCTGGTAGATATAAATCAGCCCCACTGAGCTGTATTTGGGAAGTGAGGCATTAAGCATGACATGGGCTGTCAAAGTTCAGATCGCACCGACCGCAACATCTAGTTGAACCGCTGCAGAACAGACCCGAGACCAAGGAGCAGGCCTACCATCGGCCTCTTATCTTCTGCCTCCCAGCTCTGCATGACATGGCTGCCACATCTGGGCCCCAGCTGGGCAGCCTGCTGAGCACAGCGTAGCACTACTGAGGCTAGGTAGGGGAACACTGGTGCACCCACGCTACATGAATTCATGGTAAGACTCACTTTTACGGGGATTAACAACCTCAGAACAGTCAAGTTTTAAATGGGTGTTGTTTGCTGCCATTTATCTTTGGGCTTTCTTATCTGTGAGCTGTGGGGGCTTGTGGGTATTATTACAGTTTTTAAGTGGTGTAGGTTCTATTTCTGAGCAAGGAGATAAAAGTAGCTGAGTGCATGTGTGTTGCGTGAGTGTACTGTATGTGTGTGTGTGTGTGTGTGTCTGTGTGTGTGTGTGTGTGTGTGTGTGTGTGTGGAATTTCAGTCACGTGAGCCCCGGGTCTGAAGGTCAAACACTGCAAGAGAACCCACACATTCCTCAAAGGACAGGCACACATCTTTAGTGCATGAGCATGTGTAAGCATGTGCACTGACATGGATGCATGCATGTGCAAGCATATTAAACTGGCCAAACAAAGCTCCAGTTCTCTGCCACTCCACCAATCTACTCCAGAACTTGAATATTAAATATATTCATGCTCTGAGTTTTAAATGTATGGGATGAGTCCTCTGACAGATACACATGACACAAGGGCAGGAAGACAGAGCTCTCAAAGATGAAAAACAGAGTGAAAAGGGACAAAGGGAGCTAAAGGGTGAGGATAAAGAATTATCATCTGGTAGGGATTTGGTCGTGGGCTTTCACAGATGGTATGATGGCTCACTCACAATGGAGAGCTGAGGTGAGAGCGGAGTGTTGAGTACAAGAGAAAAAAGTACAGAGAAGAGAATGAAGGAAAAAGGAGCTGAGGATGGGACAGTGCAAGAAGGCCAGGTTCAACTCAGCCCTACTATAATTTACATTGCTGCGTAATTAGCTTCAGGATCAGGGGCTCAAGCCAATGACAGATGCCTCTTGCAGGGAAAAAACAAGCATGTGAGGCAGACCACAGCATTACTTTTATGACACATAACATCCATTGATTCAGTCTGTCAGAAGGAGCATGTGTCAAGGGCATAAAAACTGCTATATGTACTGTACAGAGTACAGGAAAATCAATTTATCCATTTCAGGTTATCTTTGACAGAGGTGAGTAAAGGAAGACCTGATTCTAAATGTGGGAAAGGGGATGAGACCCTGTAACATCTGCTGTGTGGTTTTGTTAAGTGAACATTTTATTTGGAATTTGATTACATTTTGTACATTGTTTACCATTTGTCTGTGCACCCATGTACACACATGCGTGTGCACGCACACACAAAAACTCGCACTCTTAGAAATAAAGGTTCCAAGAGGGTTTTTCCCAAAGAGCTGAGGTTCCACCCAGAACCATTTGTTTTTGAAGAAAGGTTCATCAAGGATTCTTCTATGGGGACAATCTTAAGAACCCTTTCTATTTAGCACCTTTATTTTTATGAGAGCAGGACTGACCACAAGAAGAATATTATGAAACATGAAAACATATCGCCACATACAAACATTGGTAAAACACCTTTGCACAATATTCACATAATATTAATGCACTGACAAAAATAAAACTAAAAGGATTTTTTTTCACAGGGAAATAAACCTCACTCTGTGGCAGAAGACTCAGCAGTGCCTAGTGGTCCTTGGGAACTGCACATTTAATACACATTTAATTAATGATGTCATTGTTTTGACATTGAAAGAGCATGCCAGCAAACAAGATAAACAAGATCTAGCTCTGGGAAGAGAGCTATCAGAATACTAAAGGAAACAGAAAGCTGGGAGATCACAGCCAAAGCACTTTGATTCTTAACCCTGGCCCCTTAGGCAGCTCCATTCAATCCCCCATACGATGAGGGAATATTTCACACACAGCACCAAACTGCTGGCTCTGCACCATGCTGTGTGTGTGGTCATACGGTCATATATATGCATGTGAGATTAAATACTGTGGCAGCCAGATACAGTGCCATATTGTGAATGAATTCTCGCTATGGAGCAGTGAGTTTCCACTCAGGCTGCTATGCCAGTGTGCTGGGCATAGCAAAGAGTCTTAACACATGCCAACTAGAACTGGGAATGAAGCCATAAGCCTGGGAGGATAGACGTATACACTGCAAAACACACACACAGACAGACACACACCATCACATACCACAGACAGAAACAAAGCATAACAAAACATAAGACAACAATAAAAAAAAACTACCCACTCATTCATGTGTGCATGCATAAACTTGCTTATCCACATTTGTGCTCACCTCCTTGCACATACACACAGAAAAAACATGTTAGTGAGGAGGTGAGAATTAGAGCAGGGCCAACTGGCTCACCCTGAAAGTTCAAGTTGAGTGCCACTACAAATTACAAGCTGACAGCTTAAATGATCCCCAGTATGTGTTTCTTACAATGTATGTGCATGTTGGAGTTTGCTAAGGCAACTGCCTCCAGACAGCTGTTCTGGATGAGGTATGTACATGTCAACCATTATCTCTTCCAACGTAAAAAGAAAAGAACAACAGTATATAATCTCCCTTGAGATGCACTGACCAGCAAATGCCCCTGATCAGCAACCTCCCTCATGTTGTCAATGATAGGACCCTCTGCCCCATCTCTAACAGATGCCCCCAAATTTGAGCTGCGAGGAGGAGGGAGAGTGATAGGGGCAGTGTAAAATGAGAGGGTGACTAATTGGTTCATAACCTGTAATTGGGGAGATGTAATTGGAGTGGACTCGCAGATGCCAGGTGCACCTTCAGGAGGTGGGGCAGCGGTTTGCCCTTTGACTGGCAATAAGGGAGTTCGTGCGTGTGTTTATGTGTGTATATGTGGCTGGGGACACACTTGTATAGCGAGGGCCCCCAAAGAATATAGTTTAGGTGTGGCGTGTGCCTGTTAGGGCCTTCAAACCACATGAAAGCCTATGCGCTGAACCTGTCACAACACAGCACAGCCACACCCAATGCAAATAGGCACACATATATATATATATATACACACACACACACAGTCAAACAATATACGCTCACAACAGCTTCATGTCCAGCGGCAATTTTTTCAATCCGTGTTTGTGTGTATGAAATCTGCTGCTCAACATTTTCTCATGGTTCACATGGTGGGTCAATGTGATCAATGTGCTCATGGACCACCTCGCCAATACTACACCTCTCCCAATCAATGTAATGGGGGCTGAGTGTTAATTGGGACAGAGTGAGAGGAGGGTGGGTGATGGAGTGCAGTGCGTTTTTTGCAGAAGCATCAGAAATGCTATACAGGGTCTTAATGAAAGCTGCTTAATGTTGACAGCGTGCTTGTTTAATCGCTCGGTTAAGAAATGTTTTTGTGCAACCAAAAGAAGTGGATGGTGTGTGTTGAGGCGGTAGTACAGAGAGGAGGGGTGGGGGGTATTTGCAGGAACATCTGTTTGTCCTGCCCATCAACATATGATTATTGGTAATTAGCCACGACGCCTGCACTTGCATGGGTGTGGCCATGCATTCCCCTCTTTGGGCAGGTATGTAAGGGAGCACCCATAAAACACACTTCCTACCTCTTGTCTCAGCCCCCTGCCTCCCTCATGAGTCACACACTAGCCTGTTAAGAGGCCTCTTTGACATGTACCAACATAGAGACTCGCATTGCTAAAGAATCACTTTACTTTAATCACACTGAACCTTAAGCTGCATTATTCTATATAGATAAGAATGATACACGAAAGCATCAAGTGTGGTCCAGGTGTGGGAATGAAATGAGTAAAGGTTGACTATGGCTGGTGTTGGGGGCATTCCTCCCAAGTGGTGTTATTTGCATGTTGTAAATTTTCAAAACTAAACGTAATTCTTTATCCTCTTTCAGCAGTGTGTCTAATTACACATATGTTGAACTATTCACAAATGGCAATCAATGCGTGCAGCGTTAAAAAGTGGGGATGGGCTAAAATTCTATTTTTTCAGTTTTTTGGGTAGTTTTTATTAAGGTTTTACATCATGTCTCTTCCAGTTGCAAATCAGACAAAAGTCCGGACACTATTCTTGATAATATGATGCATTATACAGATACTTTCCATGCATATTTATGCACGTAATGTCCTGGGGATGGAAAAGGCATCAATTCAGTGGAATATAAACAGCTTATTGACTGTTCACTTGTATGAACATTTCCTTTGCAAAAAATTAATGCAACAAGAGGGTTTCCTAGAGACTGAGCTCAGTCGTGAGGAGATACTTGCTCTTATGAAAAGTGGCCTTCACATCCCGCTTTGAACAGGCCTACAGTATATCCACTTCAAACAGAAAGCAAATTAACTCCTCTCCACTCAACAGCCATGCCTCCCATTTATTGGGGAGGGAAACAAGAACTAAAGATGGCGATGGAAAATAAATCTGCATTGTAAAGTCGGAAGATGTTTTTGCTGCTCATAGGTGCTGGACTAGTTCAGACATGATGTAGCATACATTGTTAAAACATTTAAGCACCCTTTCCACATTTTTGATGGACTTCCACTGAAATGAACAAATTAAACAAAGACAATGAAAGAAGAGAGACAGTGTGGGGTAGAAGGAGAGGCATATCAACTATTTACCCAGCGTGCTTAGTGCATGGGTTGTTTTTTCTGATGAGAAGCTGCAGCTGACAACTAAAAAAGTATGTAGAGCACAGGAAAAACCTGCCTGACAGATATTCTATCTGTCAGCTAAGTGGAAGTAGGAAGTGATGGTAGGGGAAACAGCCTCTACCAGAGTAAAGGCTGTTTCCCTTGTGTTGCCTGTTGTCTCACCCTGTTTATACAGGGCACAAGGTTAGTCAACGTGGCATCCAGCCCAGAATACTGCTGCGCCACACATAGCACCAGGAGGTTCCACTTGCTATGTGAAAGTCCTACATGCAGACAAGTAAACTATGTTTTATCTTTCATGAAATACTTGAAAAACCCTTAACCACGATCCATCTCAAGCATTAGCTGGAAGTGGTAACATCTGATAGAGATGTATTGATTTCCCACCATTCCAAAGTAATTTGGTGAAGATTAATTAACATTTTCCCTAGATCTGCCCACCCTGCTGACACCATGAACACTGATGGGTCAGATTAAGGTCTAAAGTCAGGACACAGTCAGGCCAAAAACAAGGTGGCCCCCCAAGACCCTGGCCTACCCCCAGCCTCTAAATTACCTAGGCTGACACCAGAGAGGCAGAGGCGTAGGCCCACTTCAGCTCTGTACTCAGGCCAGTGGCTGAGCAGGTCAAGACCTCCCCATTAGGGAGCAGGTCAAAGCCACATAACTCTTTAGCTAAGGTGAGGGTCACTGCGATGCCCTGTCCAGCCAGGGTCAACCAGATGTCTCTGGCCACTGAGGTTCATGGCAATACAATAAAGTAATCAATCTGGCCGCTGGACCCTGGTCAATAATATACTCCCAGGCTGCATAGGGTCACCACCTGTTCCCTGGCCTCTCCTTGGACTGTCCTGGCCTCCTGAAATGCTTAGGTCTTAGATTTCACTGTCATGAAGAGAAACTGGAAGACCATGGGGGACTGTAATCAAAGCCTAGGTCCAGTCAGACACTATGGCAATAAACCATGACAGACATGTACAGGTTATCATTAGAAAGCAATGGGAAGAGCTGAACTTTTATTACTATAATGTGGTCTAATACAGTTTTCTTTGCTGTCAGTTAAAGGGATACTTCAGATTTTTTAATGAAGGGCGTTATACAAGCCAACCAAACTCCAAAGGCGAAATAAGTAATTTGCCTCAATGTGTTATTTTGTTTGGATTATTGTGTGTCTTCTGTATTTTAAACCGATAGATCAGATTCACTGAAGTCACACAATAACACAAACAAACTAGCAGATTGAAGCAGTGGTAGCAACTCATTCTCTGGAAGGTAAAATGACTGATTTTGCCTATGTAGTTTGATTGGTGATATCTGGCATATATCATACAGGTTTCCCATCAGAAATTCTGTCTGATGAAAAAAGTAAAGTGGTGAAAATATTCTAAATATAGCATGCGCTTAAAACGACATTGGTTTTCTTTTCGATGGACCTTTTTATCTGGCTAAAATACCCTTTGTTGATGACCTTGTCCACAACAGTTCATTGCTTGGCTTCCATGCTGGTACTGCTCTATGCTTCTTCAAAGTGTGGAGTGCCGACCAGCATCTTTCATACAATGTACACTGATTATCGATAAGTACCTCATACAACCTTGCTTCAAATAATAAGAAATAATCCTTTTATTATCCATTTTGTAATAAATCTGGACTGTTTGCTTTATAGATGACACCTCCATTTACAACAACTAATACATAATATTTGTGTGTTAAGACTTTTCAAAGTGGATAAAATATCCTTCATAAGAGTACACTCTAAACAAAGAGAAATAGCTGGGCCATGAAATCAACACTACTCACCAACATGAGCTGTATTCTCTTTGAGGAAGTGCAGACATGCATGTTTCTATTGTACCGACAAAATCTCCACATATGCTGTACAGAGCCCGAGCAGGATACAGTTCTCTTGATATGGCTAATTCCTCTTTTTTCCTAATTTCTTTCAGGTTTTTGTGACACACATTGCCAGCACTGTTTCTTTCCCCTCCCTTTTCTGTTCTTCCCTCTTTGCCCTCTCACGCTCGCCATGAATGGAGGCAGACAGCATCCTTGGCGGCTGCCAGGATGAGGCAGCAGTTAATTCTTGGCTGCCCTCCCTCTCTGCTTAAAGGCAGGTATAGAGTTTCCAACAGCTCCAGCTGGCTGGATACAATGGAGATCTCAGTGCAGGGGCAGAGATCCAAGCAGGTGAACTAACCTCTCCTCCTTTCCCTTATAGCCCTTATCAGCAGCGCCACTAACACCCCAACAGCTCAGACTCCACCAGAGTTTACCCTATCTTGCTCAAATTCCAGCTGACCCAACCCTTAAGCCTCACACCATTTCCTGGCTGACAGTCACTGCACCCTGTCTTACAGAGAAACATAAAACTACAGTGATAAGATCTGAAATAGAATCTAACGAGCTAATGAAACAGTGCAGGTTCAGAGCCCAAAACACTGCTAAAATCCACTGCTACAAGAAATGTCGTAAAATAATTTACAATGTTTATGTTTATGTCTGTACATGCACATGTTTTCAACATGAGACAAGACTGGTATTTTGACTCATTTTGTATCTCCATCTCCTTCCTTCCTTTTCTCCCCTCAGCTCTCTCTCTTGCCAACGACGTGACATGTCATTAGGCAGTATAATCAGCATGCTATTTGCATACATCTGCTTTATTTTATTGATTGCTCCTCATTCGTTAAGATTCAGGGTATATAATTAATGACCAACCCCCTGGTGCCACACCCTGGGGACAGCTAATTCCACTGCATACTAAGGGGATTTCAGCAGAGGGCACAAGTGGGCTTGTCACAACGGGCACTGGGCCAGTATCAGTCCCGGTCCCCTCCCTGCCTCCGGCTGTCCTTGGTCCCAGCCAGCTCCTCTAACAAGGAGAGCCTTTCCCGGGCCGCGTTAACTAAAAGGACAATTATCTTGAGAACAATGATGCTTTTCACAGGGGCTGTGTTGTCATTAATGCAGTGGATCTGGTTACAGCAGCCAGCTTAAGCTAATTAAGGAATGCTATCTGTGGACTCTCATTGCTTCTTAATTAAGTAAGACTCATTTCAAAATGGGGACAAACAGTCACTTTTTTGGAAGGGGAGTGAGGTTGTTTTACCTTTGAATGGCATTTGAATTTGCTAATTTGCTTTTTTTCATATGACCACAAAAGAAGAACTAGAACATAGCTGCACTGAACTAACATTTACATTGGGTGACCAGACGTCCTAGTTTTCTGGGGACAATCCCCACTTTTGGTGGCCTGTCCCGGGCTGCTGCTGTTCCTGGAGAGGATGCAGGAGGAATGTTAAAGATATGACTGCAGAGTCTGTCAATTTATTATTGCACACAATGTTTTTGAGATAATATTTAAAAATGAAACAAGACATGGAAATCTAACCAAATAGTGTACTGTTTATTACTGAAGGCTGAAAAGGAAGGAGAAGACTGAGGAAAGCTATGATTTTCTGACATGATTTACAAGATTAGTTAGTACCCAATTTTATAGTTGTGCCCCGCTATGGTGCATGCTTCACCATTGCTTATTACAATTTAACAGTTACTGTGGTAGAAATACATGGAACTGGAATTTTGCCCCATTTATTCCTTTTATTTTACAGATAATAACGTTGGATATTTTTGTGATATATTGACTGCCAAACTGAAAATGTCCTCGGTCTTCATTTTGGAAATCTGGTCACCTTACATTTACTTCATAGTCACATAAAAAGACTGTGCTTTATACCCTTTGTCACACAGCCAATCAAACAGAGGGACCAATAACAATTAAACCTAAGTATGAATGTAATTTGACATATTAAGTCCTTGGAAGAAGCCCTGTTAAACAGCAGCTTGCAGCAATGCCATGAACACGGTTGAGGATCAGTAGACCTTCATAAAACAGTGTCATTCTGTGAAACCACAGTCAATACAAGCCTAGAGTTTCTCCTGTCACAAACTCTGTCTAGACCCTATTGTCCTGCCATCGTTCTCCATCATTAACAGTGTATTGTGATTAGAAATGGCTGACTGACTGACGGACTGACAGACAAACTGAACGCTCTGAGAACAGTTGCTGTCCGAAAAGACAGCTGACTCTTTCTTTCCAAGGAGCCTGCTGACCTTTTACACAGGAGAGGGCTCTTAGTCACCAGTCACTCAGCACTGACTGACAAACTGGGGAAAACTGAATGAGAGCGGGAATGTCTGTGTGTGTGTGTGTGTGTGTGTCTGTGTGGCAGAAAGAGAGAAGTCAGAGAGTCTGTAAGATCCTGCAGAATTCTTCACATCCTTGGCTGCTCTCTAAAGATGGACTGACACATGTGCAGAGGTTAAGATGACACATAAGCCCATTCAAAGCCAATGCATATCCTATCTAATGACACATACTTACTGCTGTCTCAGGCCCCAAGACAATAGCTCTGGCTCACAGATGACAAGCGAACAGTCAACCAATCACATGCAACCTAGTATTATAAAACACAAGCTTCTAAGGTGTATTTTCAGTACATAAGGGGTGTGTGGCAGTGGTTCACGCGGGGAGAGAGCAAATGTGTAAACACAGACACACATGAATGCAGGGATCTGGTTTGGCAAGTATATATGTCCTTACTTGCTGGGTATTGTGAAGGAGGTTACAGCTGTTGATTGTGATTAAAATGTAAACAAAAGCCGAGTTCAGAGAAAGGGCGAGTACGTGAGTTTGAGCGTTGATCAACTCTCACAGTCCTCCACACCCAAAACTCTTGTTCTTCACACAGCCTACATGGCTGGGCAACATCAGAAACACATACGTATTTAGTAAATTTAGTTTAGTGTTTATTGTTTGAAGATAAAATATGCCATGTTCAGGAAGAGCAGGATTAAAACTTAGCTTCTACTTGTACGTCTACTTGAGTTATTTTTGTCTGTTTCACGTTAACTAGAGTTAAAATTAATTTAGAATGTAAGCCAAATAAGTAAGTGTCTGTTTAGGAGTCATAAGAAATCATAAATAATCTTTTAGAAAGTGTAGATGTTTCTTACAGTTACACTGAGCAATATGTAATGGAGTCTGACAGGCAGAAGGCAGGCAGTCACAGATATGAAACTCCAGTGTGTGCATTTTTTTTTAACTTTACATTGACAGACAATTGACAACTTACAATCAACTTAACTGTATATTAAAAAGGATTTCAAGTTATTTAATATAAAGTCTATAGATCCAACTTGCTATTTGGACTGCAGTACTAATTTTGGATAATTGCATAACTGTTAAATATTGATCTTTTAAGTAGAAAAAAGTGATGAGATTAAGTACTCTATTGCTATCAGTGTCTTTACTTTAAGGGTACTTGTATTGGTGCTGGTATTGTATTTTTTTTTTTAGACAATTCCCAGCCCTAGCTTCTATCAAACCTTGAAGAACACTTACAAAAAATCAGGGGATCCTTTAATTCATCAGCTAAAAATGAGGATTTATCTCCTCTCTGTGGCACCCATGTCCAGGGTCATCATGACCCCATCGTGACTGCTCTTCGCATCAACAGCCGCGCTACTTCTTCCATTTACCCTGCTTTTAGCCTCTCAACAAGAAAAATGTACTGTTTTAAGTAATCCTTGTTTGCACTGACCGTAATTGATTGGGTAATCCTGGTTTAACATGCACTAAAACCAGTGCTTAAGAATCTATTAGAAGGGCGAGCAGCTTAAAGAGGCAGGATCTATCTAATGTTGACTTCTAGATCTGCATTTCTGTGCCTAGAGGTTAGAGGCGTTTGCTGACCTCTTCAATGTTGGCCCACTTTAAGCTCCATCTAAGAGTCACAGGGCCATTTTGGTCTTCATTTCTCTCTCTCTGTTCTTTCTTTCACTCAGTTTCTGTGTTTCTCTGCCTGGTGGTACAACAGTACTTTCATGTGCCAAGGTATTGCCAAGGTTTATCCTCTGACCTCCACCAGTAAATCTCCTGGCATTCCTCCATCAACCCAGTGACACAGTTCTGGCGGTGTTTAGGCCAGACTCACCTAGAGCCACAACCTATCTCCACAGACGCCATGCCAAAAGATGCTGCCAACTCGACATGACACACGCCATGCCGCACACTCATCACTGTGACAACCCTGTCATAATCAACACAAATCTCTCAGCGTCAGCATGAGGAGCAAAGGTATTATGGAGCCAGGATGCGGGGGGAGGGAAAAGGAGAGGCAGACACACTAAGTACTGGTCGTGGTACTGTCATCTCTGGCTCTGAGATCAGGCAGCAAGTGTGAATGTGACTGTGCACACACACAGGACAGTCAGACAAGAGAAAGGCTAATTCCTGCTCCTCCTCCTGCCCTGACTGACTGCTGTGGTTTCTACATGACGCAGGAGGAGGTGGGGAGGTCTCACACACACATACAGTGGAAAGAAGAGAAGGAGAATAATCCCCACCAAGACCTCTGCCCTAATGGGGCCCACTACTGTAATTACAAGGCACAGATTTCAGATCAGGCACTTAAGTAGCCAGCTAAGAGTGCCCAGAAAACAAAAAGCTCTGTAATTATCGTCTGCCTCCTCTCTCCCCAGTGCAACTTCAGTTACCTGTCATGCTGCTGTTTTGTCAGGAGTCCGTTGTTTCCTGGATTCTCCCTAATCCATGGCTGGAAGCAGCCCTGGCAGTGCGCCTGCCTGTGCAAGATGCACATTTCAGCTCGCGGGGGCGAGTGACGACATGGCACACAAAGATAGCAGAAACCTGAGTCCTCACAGCCCCACAAGCACATGAATGCATTTTTTTACAAGAGAAGGGAGGAAAAGAAGGAGGGGGAGCGTTCAGTTTGCTCTAGACAAAAGATCCATTGTGCAGTGAAACTTTATATACATATTAGAAACTCGAAACCCATAGCCTCTGCGAGCAGGATTCTTGTAACTGTGAACAAGATAACATTACCTACCATTCTTTCCTTCTGTCCACAGAGAAAGAGAAAAGCCTTCAATCCTACTTTTCTGCAAGGGTCTTATTCTTCATGATGGATTCCTGGCTTTTTTTTGCAGGGTCATCTAATATCAGCGATAAGAGAGCTGTGGTCTCCAGGCAGTTTTGTGGCCCATTAGGTAACACATTCCCCAGGTGGAGCAAAGCAGGAGGCGCAGCTTGTCGACAGAGATTTGCACTCAGCATTCTCTTAGCTTGCAGTCACCATCCACCTAACCTCTCAGGTGTTCTAGCAGGAATGTTATGTCCATTCCTAGACTTGCTCATTCACCCACTTCAGCCCGGAATGCATTCTACGTGTACTTCAATAATACTGAGTTCCAAACAAAGGCAACTTATTTGTTTTTATACTCCCTTATACTTTTAAAAACTCTGACCTGTATTACCTGTAACCATTCAAAAAAGGTCAAGTGGGATATTTTGAGAATAATATGAGTCACACAAACATTTTCTGTGCTATATCTTTTTTGGCACAAGTCCATTCTTGTTAGATTAGTAGAACTCCTTATCTATTTTTCAACAGGCAAGTTAAATAACCACGTGCACAGTACTAATAAATCTGAGACATCAAGAGGAAGAGGGCTTTATGCAGAGATGATTCTCTGGGAAAGATGACTCGGACAGTCCTGAAATAATGTGAATGAAGTTTTTAAAAGAAGAATGACATACCAAAAAAGGGGGAAAAACCTAAACCAGCTATCACAACTTACAGGGATCGTCAAGAAGACCCGTTCCAGGTCAGCTTAAGTATGTCTGTGTCCACAAGCCTGGTAAAAGTTGCCAACATGGTGACATCATCAACATCAGACATGTAATTAACCTATTGCAGCCATGCAGTCAGGGGGAAGGACGGACAGCCAGGCTCATAATGACAACCCGTACAACTTGTAATTATTTTTCTCAGGGGAAAAACACAAACACAGACACGGGCACACATACGCACAAAACATACACACACACACACACACACACACACACACACAGAAAGGAGGACCAACAGAAAATAATGTCGACAAACACAAGTGCTAGCATTTAAGAAAAAGATGTGTAGCAACTAATATACAACAAGGGTGACATACAAATGCCATAACAACTAGCTCGCAACATCTAATTTGGGTTTAAAGGCAGTGAGTGTGGTCTGCTACAGTGAAACATTTGAGCATAATCAAATCAAGTGCTGGACAGTATTTTGGTTTTCTGAAGATAGATTAATGCTCACTACAAAGAATACAACATGGTCATTTCATTATTGAATTACACTTCAAGCAAGGTTTTAAACAAATTGCATAATAGTATTTTACACAAATTCACTGAACAGCAGTGTGATGTTTCATTACTTATTTTTATATACTGCCTGTGATCTCAGTAAATAATGGGCTGTGGCAGACAATAGCATCCATTGAAAATATGTTAATACAGAAAAGGGCAGCTGGCCTGATAGTAAGGTTGTCAAAAGTATCGTTATGCCAATGCTTCTTTGATATTTTGATACCATACCTTAAAAATGACAAAATATTCATTAATTACCGTATCAAGAGTACTGATGGTAAAAAAAAAAAAAATCAGGGGTCTCTAAACAAACTGGCTTGGGGCCACTGACGGTATTGTCATTTCAGAGAGGGGCCACATCACTCGTTCAAGTACTGCAAGAAAGCTTTCTAAAAATCTCTAAAAAAAATTTATTTTTGTCATAAAAACACAAATAGCAGTGTCTCTGTATTTTTTCATACACATTAGTTATCTGTCTCTTTCTCACAAACTCAGCAGCTCCTCTGTCACTTCAAATTTGTCATTAATTACCCTGATGAAAATGGCTATCTGAGCACTGTTTTTTGTGCTTTCATCAAATGCCATCGATTGTTCAGTTAAAACTCAAGCTTTGTCACATAACTGATCACTGATATCAAGTGATAAATGTCACTTGATAACTCACTAATCCGCGTTTGCTGATAGAGAAATGCAGTTAAACAAGCTTCTTTTCTGGACACAGAATATCAGCAAACTGCAACATGCAAACTTTCAGAAACTGACAATACATTTTTTAAAATAAAATTGTGTTTTTAATTCCAGTGTATTGAACACCTAGAAAAAATATTAAATAAAATAATTTCGCAGCCAGGAGTATATTATATTTTTGTCATCATATGGCTGGTTGGAAGGAGGGGGAGAGGGGGTCAGAAATTGGCTCCTGGGTCACCTGTTTGAGACTCCTGATGTAAGACCTCATTTCAGTTCTGTCTTTCTTGTCCTGCCTGGAATTTAGTAAAACCAGACAGTATTCAGTGACTTTAGTTGTTAAATTGTTGAATTTTTTTTTTTAAGAAAGAATTATCCTATTTCCTGGACCTTGTTTTTTTTTTTTTTACTGTGGTATCAAAAAAGGTATTGAGGATGTTTTTTTTTAATACTGGCATTGTACTAGTATTGTATCCAAGTTTAAAATTCTGGCATTATGACAACTCAACCTTGTAGGGCAACTCAGCTCTCTTAAGAAACAAGATCAGCGCTGAGAATCTAAATTTAAAAGTTCAGTTTGGGGAACAGGTCAAGGTATGAAAATCATTTGTATAGATAATAAATCATGGAACACTTCCCTTTATAACAAGACACAACAAACATGGGAGTGGGGTGACTAATCCTGATTTTTCCATTTTGGTTCTGGCTCAGTCTTTCTATCATAAAGACATTCTGTCAGTGTTTGGATAAAAGACAGCTTCCATTTTTTACAAGTTCTATTAATATGAGCTTGAGGTGGATGATTCAGACCTGGGTTTTGTCAGTCTAACTTGTTCCATGAATACAGAGGTTAACTTTTTCCACTGATCTAGATCTAACTAATAACAACAATGACCGGCACACATCTCATTTGTTTAAAAAATTTACTGTGCCCCGGTGAACTTACTGTTCTTTATTTCTTTTTGCTTTTACCTGCTGTGTGTGCCAGGAAAAAGAAATATAAAAACACAGTGTTGAACAGAGAACTAACCACAAGTGTTTTGGGGGCCTTAACAGTTTTGCATGAGGCTGTATTAGGTGACATCCAGTCAAATGATGTAACTGGCGCCTCATGTGAGGAAATGTAGGTGACCCTTTGTTACTGCCCTCCACTGTGGAAAGATCATATCAAAGAGTGGAAATCATACAGATACTGTGGATTGAAAATGAACAGCGTCTTTGTCTTAGCTCATTCTTTATCTCACAGTGGCCTGGGTTAGGACCGGCTGCACTGTGATCATCTTGCCTGAGCTGCAGTGAGTATCAAGCCTGGTTTGGTGTGGTCAACTCAGACCCAGGGAGCCTTGAGAGTAAAGAGGGCTCTAAGTTAGTTTTAAGAGGCACATTATTTCTACCCCGAACACTCGCGCAGGCTCCACTCTGAGCCATTGGCTGTTTGAAGTTGGTAACAGCTGTAGTGTTCCAGCCTTTATTTAGAGGTCAGCACACTGACTTCACTTAAAAGGAGAGTGGGACTAAAGGAGAGGGAGAGAGAAAGAAAGAAGAGAAGGCAGTGGGAGGAGAAATAAAGAACAGAGCGAGAGTGAGAGGTGAAAGAATGAGTTAAAAAAAGAAAGAGTTACTAGTGTGGCGAGGGATTAGCTGAGGGAGAGGTTAAAAGTTTGTGGAGTTGCATCTGGCCTCCTGCCTGCTCTGTTGTTTATTGCCGCGGGCCTGAAGATCTGGTGCCAACATTAACCGCACCTGAACCACTCTACAGCGCGCACACACACACACATACACACACACAGGGACAAAACAGGAAGAGGCATACGCACAGCCTGCACTTCTCTCCAATGCTTTGGCGAGATGTTACAGTGTGCCAACCTTTTCTCCTCGCTGCACCAGAGTGTGTGTGCATGCGTTTGTGTGTGAACTATACTCACAGATGCCAAGTCATGACTTCTCATTTGTTAATACCCCGTTGCTCCTATTACCCTCAGCTTTCCCTTTCCATCTTTGTGCTCTGTCACTCTGGATGACTGCCTGGCTGCAAAGCCCCAGCCCGCCTCAGCCAAATCTCTCCAACTTAGTCTCCCGAAGCCTGGCTTGACAACAGTTCCAAGTCTTCACAAGACTTCCACAATAAGTTCAGTGAACCCAAGGCAGATGGGAGTTCTCATGCTCCATATAGGAGTCCTATGAGCCATCAGGCAGTAATATAACACTGACAGGACCAGAGCAATACACAGGGTCACTGTGGGCAGAAATCACACACAAAGAAGAATGCTGGGATGCCACCCACAGCAGATCCATGGGACAGACCCTCCTCTGTTCGATGTCTCTCTTTCACTGGAATTCCCCTTAATAATGTGCCAGCTTACAAAGTATAGCACGTACATGCACGTGCGTACACAAGCATGCACATCCACACACACACACACACGCACACACACTAAACTGCGGGGACACAGAAGAAGAGAAAGGGTGTTTGGAAGAGGACAGTTGGAAGACATTGGGGGCAGTGAGGCTGAGGGCAGGGTATTCCTTTTGCCCAAGGCAGTATAGACAAGCCTGGCAGCCAATTAGTGCAAGCTGAAGCCACCCCCACCCACCACCAGCACCCAACTCCCCTCACCTCCTCCCCTCTGCTCAGCCTTGCCCTGGTCTTCTGAACTTGGTATGGTCAGGGCTGGAATGTTGAAGCAGGTCATGTTCACATGCACATCAAAAGCGATTAAGTACAAGCCTCCTGGATTAAGATGAGTCTGTAGACCTTCACATCTCAGGCTAACCTCTCGAAAGCACTTGGCTTCCTCCTGCCATAACAGTATCCAAGTTCACTTTGGCCTGACACAGGCCCCTCCTTTGCTTGTGGAAGTAATACCAGATTACAGAGCAACTGTTGTTAAATGTTGATATAATGTGTTTTTCTTGTTCTTTTTCCCTTCTCTTTGTTTGCACAGCTGTTCTTTAACAGCAGGACATCTCGCTGTGCTGCTCTTGTATGGCTTACTCAGTGAAAAAAAAATTGACGTCTCATTTCAGTGTAATATACATGAAATACATACACAATTTGGCAGAGGAAGGGAACTTCTTTAGGTGATAATGCCTGCTGGATTGAATTGGAGTGTGTGTCAAATGTTGAAATGTAGGGACACACTTTTTTTTCTTACTTTTCCTTGTACCTTTTCTAGTAGTGGCAAAAGTACACAGATTTCTTATTCAAGCACAAGTATGGATACTTAAAAGCAAAAGTTAAAAGTACAAATATGACTTCCTCAAGCCTTTTTACCTAAGACTCTGCAACAACACAGAGGGGTTACAGACAGCTTGCAGTGGTGATGCTGCATTGTATCTGACTACTGTGGCCTCTGCCAGCACAAAAATTACTATAGAGATCAACATTGTGCATAACAGTTCTACAGCTATGTCCTTTTATGTGATAACAATTAGTTGATTATTGAAATTGTTGCCTATTATTTTAATAGTTGCAGAGGTGACAAAACTGTGCAATTCTTTACTTAAGTAGAAGTACAGATACTTGTTTTTAAACAACTCTGGTAAAACCAGGGGTACTACCTCTTCACTCAAGTAAAAGTACAAGCGCTGAAATGTATTAAAGTATAAAAGTAAAAAGTAGCCCTCTAAAGAATATTTCTACCAGCTGTTTCTGTACAAAGCTAACTGAACCTCACCTTTCTCTGCAGTGGAGTTTTCCTCTGTTGTCTATCCTCTCTTGTTATGTCTATGGTGTGTGATATGAACTGATGGATACACAGAGGGATCGTCTTATCTGTGTTATTGTCTTATCCATTTAGGTTCCAATCAGTCTTGATGTTGGGGTGGTGGCATGATGATACAATAATTGCTGTATAAAAAATAATCAATAATCCCCCCCCCCCAGATGCATTGAAACTAAACTAACAAGCCTGCTTTGAAAATGTAAGGGGCAGAATGTATAGATATATGTGGTAAAATGTAGGGATTAAAAGTAAAAAGTTGTCTACTTAAGTACAGTAACAAAGTATTCATACTTCGTTACTTTCCCCCTCTGGCCCCATCTGCCTCTTAGCTAAGCCCCAGCTGTGTATGGTTTGGCAGACTCTCCCTCAATAGTGCTGTGAGGGTTAACTAATCCTTCTGTGACTCAGGTATATGGGACATGTCCTGACAGGCGACCCACAACTCCAACACACAGTGCAGTGATCTGCACAGCCCACAAAAAAGGGGGATTTTCACCAGAGCAAGAAGGTCTAAGAAAACAAAGGGAGAAGAGGAAAGATGAACACCTCCTTGACAACATTCTTTTCTTTGTTGAATCAAAGTAGGCTCGGATAAAAGAAACACCCATCAAAACACCCATTCATAAAACATACCACCTTTGGATGCTTGTGGTGAAAGGAGGTGGGGAACAGACTGAGAGATAGGTCCATGGGCAGGTCAACGTGCGCAGCAAAGTTAGAAAAGACGGTGTACAGTGAATTAAACGAAAGCTGCGCTCTACCTCTCTTACTCTGCCCTCACCCTCCCTCCGTGTGTGTACATGTGAGGACCCAGCAGGCTGGAAGCTCTCCCAGGGCCCAGATGCTCTCTGTCAACACCGAGATTCCAGAGAGGAAGCAGGGCTTTACAGCAGCAAGCTGCACACACAGCCAGTACCGGCAAAGACCAGGAGCCAGGAGAGGACAACCTGCTCCACATAAACACAGACCTCCCTGTCTCCTGTCTGAGCCACTGGTTCTGCTTCCTGGCTCAGGATGGGCTTGGTTCAGAGCGAGTTAGTAGCAGCAGTGAAGGTCTGCGAGTGGGGACTGAGCCACAGAGTTCCTCACGCCGGGCTGGGCCCCCTCTCCGCTTGCCACCGTCAAGAGGTAAATAGCTATTGGCTGCTCAATAAGTGGCTTCAGTGCGTTGGAGTGAGGGGCCTTTTTCCCCCACACTCTCCCAGCCCTGACAAGCATGTATTGACAGAGCAGTTACACACTAACCCATTGGGGGAAATCCTCCACATTGTGCCCCAGGCAGCTGATAAATGGAACTCATACAGTACCTGTAAGCATGATCTCCTACGCACTGACACGCAAAGATGCATTTGCGCGTACACACAGCTCAATACTGCCATACTAATGCAGACATAAGTGAAGAGAGAAGGGGTTTTATGATATACAATGCCTTAGACCAATACGGCTGTGGAAAGGTAAAGAAAAGAGGAAAGGGGAGCTTCAAATAACTGTACAGTGTGTTTCTGTCTTAAAAATAACATTAAATGTGTTTACACTTAAAGTACTTGGAACTTTCAGTCCTAGGAAATACTTTTCAAGGCACGAAAAGGTTCCTTAAGCCCATTGTTATCTGCATTTCTATTGCAGCCTAAAGATCTGTGAGGATTAGGCATTTTTTTTCACTGACATGAAAAAGTGATGGCTGCTTTTACACATAATTTTTGTGGCACAACAACAATGATATCATATAAAGAAACAGTGTGGTATCATTAATTGTTTCGCTGACTGTCCATCTGTCCATCTTTCTTTTATGACTCCGTGTTGATGTGTCAAAGCACAATCAACAAAAAACAAATTCATTTACATCTGCATACTTGTAAAATATTGGCTGAAATAAAATGCTTTGAGTAATCTACCAATCAAAAGCTTTCAGGGCTACAAGCCCCACCACCAAAGTTCCTGTACTTTTGAAAAGTACCACCCCACGAGCAGAGACATTTTGGGACTAAAACAATGTCACTAGAAATTAATCAGAACCCTGGTTTTTACAGTGGAAACACACCTCCAAAGGTTCCTAGTCCCTGAGGAAGGTTCCTGCAGTGGAAATGCAGCTATTGTTTCTAATCAATCATAAAACAACTAAAATCCATGGGCTTTTGATGCCTCGGGTGGCTGCAGATTGCAGGGTTAAAGTAAAAGAGTAGAAATCAAGGTAATAAAAAAAGTTTAAAATGTAAATGTCTGAATTCAATTGGTCACCAAGGACCCTGGCCTAACTTTTACAAATGCAAATATTAAGAAATAAAGAGTGAGGAAGTGAAAGAGACACAAAAAAACATACAGCCCATGCTGAGAAAGTTGGCAATCTTCCTGACCTCAGCCTCATTGAGTCTTAGCAGTCCTCTGCCTCTGTATTCCCTCCTATCCTCCTTCACTGATGTCATAAGGGAGCCACCACACTCAGGGGAGGAGTCAGCAACAGGGTATGAGAGGAGGAGTCAGGGCTCGAGCCCCCAACACGGGGGAAAAGTGCTGTCCTGTCTTGTCCTCTCTCCCCCTCCACCCCTTTCATGTCCGATCCAGTGCTGATAAATAGCTAGGGGTGCAGCACTCGCTTTCACTTTGTGATATGATGTCAGTAACCTTCATTGATCTGCGGGCGGGCAGGCAGGCCTTATCGCTGCCTCTCCCTTGTGATATACTGTGATCCAGGGCCCTGACTGCTTTTTAATACACTGCACTTTAGGTAACGGTGTCGCAGGCTAACCACCCTGCCTACTAACACCTGAGGCTGTATTTTACAGCAGCACTGTGATGGCCAGAGAGATTACACAGAAACTAACTCTGGGAGTGCCTGCCAGCAAAATGATAACATTGGCAAAAGCAGGACAGTGCAGTTGTGATATGGGGGGAAATCTGTATTCTTTACCATGCCTGATCAGGCATTTTGGTGCAACTTCTACTCCCAGCAAGGTGCACAGAGAATATCATTTAAAAAAAATATTATACCAGTAACATAGGTATAGTACTTTTTTTTTTCTTAACTTGACACTTTCAAATGTTTTGGTGGCATCTTGGCACACTGAACTGCCACTACCATCAGATACACTGTGCTCGACTTTGAATTAAGGCGACATGATATGGTTAAAAAAACATAATTTGATCATTTTGAAAATTGTTGTGACTGCAGTATGATTCACGCTTAGTGGGACTGATCACTTTTTGTATCACAATTTTCATTCTCACTGAAAAAGTAATGAAATCATAAAGATGTGACATTTGTTGGGGACTGTACCAAACAAACATGTTTTTTTTTTTTACATGTGCAGAACAAGATTTATAGGCCACGACATCTCTGCAGCACTACAGTACTTCATTATAATGTTGTCTTGTCACAGATTGCTCCTTTCCTAAAAAGTTTCTGAGGTCTTGCATTGCATTTGGCCATATTTTGATTTTGACAATATTTCTGTTACCTTTGCAGCCCTAGGTTGAATGCAGATATTGTTTGACTGAAGAAGTTTGGATACTACTTGGCACTGGTTCATTTCAGTTGATACCTTAAAGTCACCAAGTACCAATACCCAGCCCTACAGAGAAGGGAGGTAATCTTGGTGATGAAAATTCAGACAAGGGAAAAAAACGTTTTGGCTGTAAGCCCACATCAGGGTCATCAAACTCATGCACCTCCCATCCTAAATCTATGAGGGACCTCTTTTGTCTCTTGTCGGAACCTTTTAATCCCGTGGCTGTGTCAGAGGCACTACCTGTGCTGTATTTTTAAGCCTAATCAAGCACCTGTGTCAGAACATAGAGCTTGTGTTGACAGAGCACAGGGCTCTTAGCAGCTCTGAATTAGTGCTGACAGCCACTTCCTCCCACCAGATTTATACGTGCACTCACTCGGAGACAACACCTGAGCTGACTGCCTGGACTGGGAGTTGGACACATATCATGAGCACCCTGAATTCTGAGAAAATGACCATGAGTGTGCCCTCCCATGATCTCTGTGCCAACACCGGCACTCAATTGAAAAATACCAGCAGTTTAAGGCAAGCATATGGCAGTAGTGGTCCTATCTCTTCTGTGGTGGTTTTGAGAAGGCCATTTAAGACAAATACAACATTCACAAAAAGAAAAGTTATCTACAAGTGTAACTATATAACCTATGATATACACAGGGGCATACTCCAGCTAACCACCACCCCCATGTACATGGGTTGAGGAAGGCTGCAGATAAAGGAGACTGGACGACTAGCGGGAGAATTATCCCAACTATTGATTTTAGCTGTTGGGTATTACAGACGGAAACAGCGGGTTTATCAGGCCAGGATCCCTCTGCACTTTCACTAACTAAACGAGTATTTTCCGGGCTTATCAGGCAAAAAGCCTATTACTGATAGTCTCAGCCTCCCCCACAACTAGACAAAGAGAAAGGTTGGCCATTATTATGTAGCCACTGGATGGGTTAGGTTGCATGGCTCTTTTGGGGACCTCTAACACTTTAGCCAGTACTTCACAAACCCAAAATGATGTCCATATCCTCACCACCAATATAATAGTCCTCAGGGGTGTTGCACATTTTATTATATTTATGTATATTTACGGTTATCTGCTAATGGACTTATGACCTCCTCAACTGTCTGCTCTCCATCTTCCTCTCTCGCTGTCTGTCTCTCTCTCTCTCTCTCGGGGTCAATGTCATTTCTATGGCTTCTGTATACGAGGACTATAACCAGAGATAATGGGAAGTACTATAATCCCTGAGAGGAGCCTAATACTGGCCTTAATCACAAGAAAAAAAAGTATGTTTTAATTACCGACTAAAAGATCCAGGCGGATACCTGTGAGGTACCCATCCCAGGATCCTTAGCGAGTGTCTTTTTCTTATCTGTGAAACCTGAGGAAAGCCCAGTCCTCTCTATGCATGCCATTCTGTATTAGCTGGCATGAATTAAACGTGCTCTCGTTATTTTAAGATGAAATTATATTCAGAGACATTTTGAATGTATACCCATTTCCCAATATTAATAATGAAGAAGAGTAGAGACAGAGAAAATTTCCCTCAGCAATTACTGTGGAAATCCATATACTGATCAATGTGCAATCCCAAGGATTGTCTTAATACATATAAAATATAGACAACACTGCATGTGCGTATGAATGTGCATAAATTTATTGTGGCGTAAAATGACCTCAACAAGATGAGAATATTATTGAAGAAATAAAAGCGGGGTGTAATGATTTACATATTTCATCGCAGGCAGCAATGAAAGTAAGTGATTAAACACACAGTGAGAAACAGAGAGGGAGAAAGAGGAGGGGAGAGAGGGAATATTGACAAGACTGAACAAGACAAACTGCTAAACAGAACAAAATGATAAAGAAATAAAACTACTTCCCACTTGGGTCAGCCATACTAAAAGTGCATCATGGAACAATAAGACATATTGGATAAATATGTCCACCAGATGCTTTAAACAGTGTGAGTCTAAGCCAGTCTTGTTCTAACTAAAGACTACAAGAAAAGCATTCATCCATTATGTCAACAACACTAAAAGTCTTAGCAGTCTATTCCACAAGAGGGTAGTGAGCCTCAAAGCGGTGAGGAGAGCGGAACAGCAGCGAAACAGGAACAGGACACAGAATCGTGGCCAGACTTGGCACCCATGAAGGGGCAGTGCTCATCTGCCCACCGGCATGCCTTTATGTCTCCAAGTCAGCCCTGTAATTTGCTTGGGGCGGAGATAAATCTTATCTCAGAGACCTGATTAAGTTTTTAATTTACACTCCAATCAATAGCCCAGGTCTATTGGCAATGTGTCTAAAACTCTATTTACCAAAGGATTCCCTGCTATCAATTGATCAAGGACCCGGCAGCCATAAATTATGGGAACATGTGTGCGTGTGAGAGGGAGTGGGAAACAGAGAGAAAGGGTGAGAAAGTAGTGTGAGAGTGAGAAAGTGATTGGACAGGTCGTATGTGACTGATTTTAGGATAGAAAAGAGATATGAGCTGTAGCCTGCTTATAGACGGCCACTCCAGACTGGTGCACATGACCTGAGAGCAACAAAAACACACTTTTTAAGCTCTGCTTCAAATGCTTCAACAGCTGATAGGCCAACAGTTGGTATTATCCACACAGCCAAGTCCACCTACACTGACCTAAACAGAGACAAGTGGAATGTAAATAAGCGGCAACAATGACTACGTTCACATGCACAACATATTCTGGCTTTTGCAAATGGAGCAGTAGTACTGCTCCATTTGTGGGGGCAGTGTAACCAATAGTTCCAGTGAGACACAACCACAGGGCACAATGAAGTTTTAAAAATCCTGAAGTATTGGTAATGACATTCATAGTCAATTAGTTAGTGAAAATAATCCTCTATCCATATGTTGTAATGTATTTAATGACCACACAGACCACCTTCATGAACAATGCTGTAGGATATCTTTGACTCTTCCTCTTCTTCAGGAGTAACTTTTGACCCTGAGCAGCACCCTTCAGCAGATGCATTGCTTAACATCCATGCCAATGTAAAGGATGCATGGAAGTTTGTGAGCAGTGGTGTTACATTGTTTGAAATAGAAATATCTCTTTTCAAACGTAAAGGAGGCATAAATGAGCTGCTGTTTACATGGCTGATGAAAATGAATATTCCACTACTACACCCATTTATATGCAGCCAAATTACAGATAAGTGGATTAGCTGGAACTGCTTGAGCAAATTTGATTCTTTGAGTCAAAATAGTATTTTTTCACAGTTTTCCACTAGTGGTGGACTTGTTCGACTGTGCAAACATATCCAAGTCTTACACACTGTTTAGAAGTATCTGTGTTTCTCCTTCAGACCAAGAACTTGGCCTTTTTCTTTAGTGCATACATCTCTGCCCCAGCTGTATACATGTCCAAAGATGCTCCTAGACCCTGAATAATACCAGCGTATCCAACATGTCTCCTTTGAAAAATGTTCAGAATAAGGATATTGTTATATTATGAATAATGGTGGAAAATTAGTGCATGTAAATGTAGTCACTGATGCAAAATTCCCAGCTCACTCATTCCCATATGACTATCTAAAGATTCACACCCAAAGTGCCCATTCTAACTGTCTGGACAAGTGAGACCTCCCACTTCCGCCCCCTTTCTGCATGAGCGCCATTATCTGTTTACAGTGCCTACTTTCCCAACGGAACTGTTAAAAAGGACTCTGCTGGGGTTTGGGTTCCCTTCCCCACACAGAACTCCTACGTGCAGTTCCTACGCCATGCTCCATGGCATCCTGCATGGGAAACTGAAGGGAAGGATTGTTCAGACACCCGTTTACACCACTGTGACATCCAGGAAACAGCTATTTTCTGTTGGCTATTTTCAGCATTTCACATGTTTGTTTAGGATTAAAGAAGATGGAAAGATTAGCCATGCCGCTCTGGATCGTCAGAACTGTAAAGATCCAATTAATCGCCAGAGAGACCATCTTCACCTGATTTCTGAGCCTGGTTCTGCGAGAAAACAAAGGCAGAACCATCTTGTTCCAAAGTGAAAAAGGGCACAGACACTGTTCAGACTCCTCTCTGCTGTTCCCATGCAAAGGAAGTAGAGGGGAGGGAAAGGAGGGCAGCGTTATCACCGTGGAGAAAGTGTCGTCATGGCGGTTCTGCTCTGACCCTGCTGACTCGCCAATTCCTTAACATGAGATCATTTTGGACAGCTGACCTCAATATCACTGCGCTCTGAGGACGAAACAGATCCAATGGAGCTTCTTATTCCCCCCACCCTGCCTACAAAACATAAGCAGGAGACACATTTAACAGCCAAGTCTCATGTTTAATCCTGCAGCACCGAGAACAGGAATTACAGGAATTAAAAGAAATAAAATAAACATTAGTCAGTTTTGACCCTTCTCACTGTTTCCAGTGTGACATAAATAAACTAGAGGAAAGACAA
This sequence comes from Lutjanus erythropterus, assembly GCF_056507025.1. Lineage (NCBI taxonomy): Eukaryota > Metazoa > Chordata > Actinopteri > Lutjaniformes > Lutjanidae > Lutjanus > Lutjanus erythropterus. Next base: position 23,617,397 of record NC_139317.1, read on the forward strand.
GCAGTGCTTCACAGCATCAGGATAATCTTAAAGGGACAGTTTGGATTAATTGATGTGGGTTGTATGACAACAAAAGGAATTTCAGCCACTTAACTGATGTGGATATTTATATGTGGACCTTTTGTTTGTTTATGTTGCATTTAGAAAATTGTCACCACTTTACTTTGCCATCTGACAGTCTTTTCTGAAGGGAATCCACTGTTATTCAAGCCAAATATCGCTCTTTCTTCAAAACCAACCAAACTCTATAGACAAAATCAGTAATCTGGTCTACTACCGCCGCCATCTGTTAGTTTGTCTGTTATTGTGTAACAACAAATCACACAAACTAACAAGTTTCATTTCGTCACATGTTCTGTGACGAAATGAAATCACTAATTTCACCTATGGGGTTTGGCTGTTTCAAAGACATTTATATATGATATATTTATATATGATATTTGGCAGTTTTCCATCAGAAAAGACTCTCTAACAGCAAAGTAAACCTGTGAAAATATTCTAAATATGCATTGTATTGATTTCTTTTAACTTTCTCCATGCTCCTGATATTTGACAAAGCAGATAATAAAACATTTGTTGTAAAAGGGAAGAAACTATTCTCTCAGTTTTACAAAAGGTCAGCCAAACTAGTACAGCATGTTTCTCACCTACTACTTAAAATTACGACATGCAATAATAAGGTAGAAAAATATTGTTGTAACAAATGTTTGGGAGGATGTTATGTACTACTTTGTCATTAGTGGAGAAGCTGTCTGGTAAAATCAGGCATAAACATGTGTCAGAATTACATGTAATTATAGTTGGAAAAACTTCCGCATGGGAGTATGAATCACCTCTGCAGCTGGCTGGCGTGGCAGGAGAGAATACAGTACCCTGCTATCCTCACCTTCATAACTGCATGGGGGGAGGGGAGCAAAGCACAGGAGACATGTTGACTAAAAGAAGATAGACAAGCTCATGCTATGTCAGAAAGCCCAAGTTGCTGGTCCTCTGCTGGATTATCTGAAGAGCCACCGACGGATATGTGTAATCAGCCCCATCCCCATGTTTCTCCTCTCACTCTCTGCCTCTCTGGCTAATGTCTCCGCCTGATTCGATTGAGGCAATTAGGCAGTAATCTATAGAGCTAGGGAGTGATGGAAACATTTCCCACTGTCCTCCTCATGTTTCTCAGAGCTGCTATAATTAGCTAACTTTGCTTCTCATTAAACATCAGAGCAGTATTTACATACCCAGATCCAATTTGGCTCTGTAGAGCCCATTCCTTTTAAACTGTCTTGAAACCCTGAAACAAGTCTGTAAACAAAGGAATGGGAGAGCTGTAATCTGCAGTTTTTTCAATCAAACATTTATATCTTATATTGATAAAACAATGAATCTAGAATGTACAGATTAAAAACAAGGCCAGAGTGTGTGTAAATAACACAGAAGATGATCATTCCAGAACAGTGTGTTTCTGAAGAGGTAAATGAAGCATAGGAAGGCCTGCAATGGCATGAAGTTTGATCTTAAAAATGGAGGACATCCTTCCATCCCTGGTTTCAATGAGCTGTCATGGGAACTGGAATGGTGGGCCCACTTCTATTCCCTGACGGCTCATATTCAGTTTAAATCGTTTTTGCAGAGAACAAGCAAAATCGTTATCACACAAAACCGTGGAGAACATTAAATGAAAATGCAGATGGGCAGATCTTGACTAACTCTACTTTGAGAAACTATGAATCTAACGTTAACATTCTGTCACTCTGTTTTGAACAACATGTAAAAGAAAATATAAGATATATGATTTTATCTAATCTGTTGAATTGTAAGTGTTAAAAGTTTGTTGTCGTCGTGATGAAGGACAATGCCAGTGTGGTATTAGTTTTTGCTTATTTTAAGAGCTGCCACAATTAATCAATCAGTTGTCTGTCAGCTAAATTAATCATCATCTATTTTAATAATCTATTTACTGGTTTGAGTAATTGTTAAGAAACAAACACTCAAATTACTAGATCCAAGCTTCTTAAGTGTGCCTAAATGACAGTAACCTGAATATCTTTGAGTTTTGGACAAAACAAGACATTTGTGAACATCATTCTGGGCTCTGGGAGACACTGGCTGACAGTTTTATCTATTTTCTGACATTTTATACACCAAACAACTGATTAATTGTAGCCCTACTTATTTTTCACATATAGTAATCGTGACAGTTTTACATGGTGGGGCCACTTCATACTTCATACTAACATACCTCTCTGGATTATTCATTTCCATTAGCTTTTAAATGACAGAAAATGGTAATTATCAGGTATTAAAACATTTTCTTTTTACATTTCTAAAGAGGTTTAGCACATTCACATTCAATAAATTCTGAGATAAGGACATTTCATTTTTTTGCTGCTATTATTGGCTCTTTTTTCCTCTAAAATAACTTCTAACCAGTAGATAATATTCTGTTATATTAGACTTTGCAAAGCAAGACAGATGCAAAAGTCAACAAAATTACACAGAAAATAAGACTCAATTTTACACAGTTATGGTTTCAAAAGTAAGATCTCAAAATTAATTGCCCAATAATCTGTTTCAGTGCTAAACAAACAGCCTGTTGAGCTGAACATCAGAGGTCAGAGGAAGAGACAGAAGATCTCACAAAAGTGGATCTCTCTTTGAAGCTGCTCTGGCCTGCAGCAGCTCTGGATGCCACCCAGAGTCGTAGTACAATTGTAAACTTTTCTGTTGATATGCAAAGCAGCGTGGATCACTTTATGTCCCCATGGTAACATGGCCCCTGCTTTGCAAAAATGTAATGATTAATCATGGTTTTGGACAAAATCATTGTTCCAACATTAACGGCGCATGTGTGTGTGTATTTTCCATGGGCAGAGATGGACACATGGTCACTGAATGTGGATCCCTAGTGGTTGCCACAGACATTGCATCTAGGCACAAAGCTGACTGTCTGTCTGTGTAGCTGTTCATTTTTCTAACTAGTTGTGTTGAATTTTGTTTAACACACTGAAAACAGTTTGGAGGAACATATCTACCTTTGAGGCAGCAAACTCAATTACCTGACACTTAGACAATTAGACCCCCTCATTTTGTGTGGGCTGCTGCACATGTTAAAATTTATTGACTACTACTACTGTGGCTATGGGCTTATTTTTAGGTAAAATGAGAGAAAACCTGTGGTTTATATTCAGACTTCCTACTGCCAAAGGTTAGTTGCTTCTTTGCTGCTAAGACATACAAACTTTGACACCTAATCATTAGTGAATGTGTACTATAACTGACACTTGATGTATATGTTTCGTGCAAATTTAAAATGTTACTTTTGTTTGGATTTTATCCTCTAAGAGCTCCTTATGATGGCCTGAAACTACAATGTGCATGGGAATATATACACTTTTTTATTGGAATCCAGCAAAAGCAGATTACACAGTCCGGATTCTGACAGGCCTAACAATGCTAAAGATTTAATAGTTTAATGTTCGGATGTGAATGAAGCACACAGAAATCCAATCTACTCCTGTGCTTGTCTATAGCTTGAATACATATGCAGGAGTACAGGCAGGACTGAGAGGAGAGGGGTAATTCAATCAGCAGCACTCCAGCCTGACACAGATTCACTCTGACAGTTGTGCTTTACCAGTAATTCATCTTTCTGAAAACAGACACTATCCCAACAATAATTTCTTTCAACTCCAATACCTGGCAGAGGGGTGGGTGAAAATTTAATAACAGGTTTTCATTGGCTAACACCACCATCCCTTCAGATCTCATCCTATCAAGAGTTTCCTTTTTCCTGATGTCCCTGAGAAAACTACTCATGTTGAAATGTCAAACGGCAGATAGTAATTCCTGCAATTATGCTTCAACTCACAAGTGACCACACTTTTAAACAGACACATGCACACTGACTAGTAGTGGAATGCATAAGTAAACAGAGAGAGGGGTAGGGCTGTGTGTAGGGGTCCAGATGGGCAGGCAGGGAGGCCTGTCCTGGGAAAGGGCTGTCCCAAACTCACACATACCCCTCCCTCGGTACCCCTCTGGCCATGTCTGTGCACAGGCAGGACTGCACCTCGCCTGGCCTGAGCAGCAGAGGGTTAACTGCACTGCCCAGTCACAGGCGTGAAGTGAAACAATGAAATAATGGCAGCGAGTGAACGCTCAAAGGCAGGGGGCAGGGTGGGTGTGGGAGGGCTGGGGGCTCGCCATAGGCTCCTGCAGATGTTGCCGGGCTTCGGCGGGTCACACAATCACACGTATTAGCATTCCTGATGGAGGGAGCCCGGATTAGGGAGCTGAATGCCTTTCTCGACTCTGTCAGGGTTTGAACACACCGGAGAAGCAGAGCAGAGGGAGAGAAATCCCAGACATGTGGCGAGGAAAGGTGGAGACGAGAGTATAGGAGAAGAAAAGCACCCTCAGACGGTGTTAGGGAAGGCCCAGCTCACAGAAAGAGCGGGCACAATGTTGAGGGCAGAGAGAAAGGCAAAATGCAGAGTAAGATTGACAGACAAATTGCACCAAATTGACTAAAACAGCTAATGAAAGAGTTTAACAAACAGACAATAAAGAGAAATCAAGCATGTGATAATTTAATGGTTTTGTGAGGCTGGCAGAGGGAGTGTATATGTGAAACGAAGATTTCTATTTGTGGCTGAATGAGTGAATGAGCATAGACAAACGGCTTTCTTTCTTCTTTGTATGTCAGGGGGAGTGAGGCAGAGTGAGAGGGAGTAGAGACAAAAGCGTTTCTGAGTGTATGTGTGCCGTCCTGTCCTTTTTTCCCAGGACAGAGGTCTGGAGAGGCCTCATATTTCTGGCTGCTGTCAGGCTGGGGTGAGAAGCAGAGACAGCAAGGGGCAGCTGTTTTCTACGAGGTGCCTTGGCTCCCTCACACATGGCCTTTGATCCAGCCTTGGCTTCCTCGGCCAGCCAAGTCTCCCCCCTCTGCGTATGTATGTACGGGTGTGTGTCAGGGCATGTGTATGTCAGAGGGAGAACACATGAAAGTGGGGGAGTAATTGGCGTAGGAAGGGGCACAAGTGGTGGCAAAGCTTGGAACAAATAGTGAAACTGAAGTGGCAAAATGAAGTGAGAAGCAACACTAAAGCAGGGCTTTTGCTTCTCTTCCTCTCTCTTTGTTTTAGCACAAGGCAAATAATTTCACAGGAATGCAGCAGGGCCAGTTGGATATGCTTTTGTATACAGCAGAGATTTTAGAATATATAGGGGACAAGCTGAGGACATACTGATGAACACATGTTGAACTACACTAACTGCTCATAGTAGTTCTAGAAATGCGAGATTTGAAGTTATGCATTTATTGCACAAAAGATATTTAAAGATACTCAGAGTTCTAAATACAAACTTTCTGCGGTCATATATTTGCCAAGGCTTAAAATAGGGAGCTTCCCCCTGTCCTAGTTTATTTTAATTTAATTCAACAGAGCTTTATTGGCATGGGAAACAGATGTTTACATTGCCAAAGCACGTGTGAAAAAAACAACAACAAAATATGTTACCAAAGTAAATGTTAAATAAAAAACACAAAAATATGCATAAACAGAAGATGCATGGCTTTGTTATTAGAAATATATGTTTATATAGACAAATAAGTACAAAAAAAAACTTTAAACAAGATGTAACATAATGCATTTGGTGTGCAAACAGGTAAGATGTTTGGCTGGTCCCAGTTTGTTCTCACATACTGGATGTGCAGATGTGCAGACGGAGCAAGATCATGAATTGCTTGATAGTGCAAAAAAGTTTCTAAGACAGTGCAAAGTTGAATACTGTTGAAAATAGTTAAGTTGCTGTATTCACTATTACAGTGTAACATTCACTACATTACAGAGGAGGAAGAGCAATATACTAGTTATAAGCTGTATGTGTATACACTAAGTGTGTATATGTATGTACAGAGGTCAGCACAGTGCAGATGGTCAGTGCAGGAGTACACAGAGTTCATAGCAGCTGTATTCTGTCCCTCTAACTGCACTATTTGTGGTGGTTGAGCCAGGTGGAGTGAAGGGCAGGTATGAAGCCCACGTCATCTCTCCGTTCACATTGCAGAAAACCTGCTGCTACAACTTTGGACATCTGAGAAGACTCCAACATTTGGCTTGTGGCTGGAAGGACTTGGGCAATCTGTTACACCAAGAGAAAATTTGATTCACTATGTCAAACAGAAGGAGACTTTCAGAAAACCTGGAAACCTGTGGTTAGTCTGATAGAAAAATGTAAGTGAGTGGTTAATGGTCTACGTGATTAACTGTGTCAGAGTTATAAATCAACAACATGTAACTTATGTGATAAATGGGCAACTTCTCCTTTTTTGTGTCACGCCTAATGTTTTGTTTTTCCTTTCTTTTGTTGTTGCTGTTTGTTGTCATGCACTCATTGACTGTGTGTCTGCTCTGCAGTATTTCTGTACGATATTTCAAAATCACTAAACAGATGTTAAAAAAGAAGAAGGCGATGTTCCAGCTGATTTTTGATGGACATGGTATAAAAGCTGAATTAGACCAAATCATCTGCAGATGCAAAAAAACTTCATAAAAATTACAACTTATCCAGGTGCTCAGATTTTTAATTGGGAGGAATCTAGTCTGTCACGGTCCAAACCACTTGGCACGGCCAGATGATACCTCGAGGTCACAAACACTAAGCATTTCTAAAGTGCATGTACATGCAATGCACTAGGGCTGGATATCAGTACTCGATACCTTCATTGCATGACCCAGTATCAAGTAGTATGGAAACTCCGTAAAATGATAACCTGTATTTCACTCTTTTTTTTATTAGATGTATAAAAAACAACTATTTGTATGGGTTGTTTGTAGTGAATCACCACAAGCATTCTTTGATTGGAGTTAGCAGTTCAGTGTGCCAGGATGCCACCAAAATCATAGAAAGTATGGGAATGTATGGCATCTGATAAAAGGCATACAATGCCGAAGGAAATAGAAAAGAGTGTCTATTGGCACCGGTATCAGTTTAAGGGTACTGGTATTAAAATCTTTAGAATGATACCTTGTCCTAGTGCTCTCTCTCGCTCGCAAACACACACACACACACACACACACACACACAAAATATTTTTACTTATTTACTGGAGTTTTCTCACGTGCATTACTCATAATATGCTTTGTAATTCTGAAACTCTGTGAACATACCTTTTAACATGAAGGCTTGGTTGTGGTTTCATCACTACAGATAATACCAGTCAATTCTGGCAACAACAGGAAGAGGAAAAGGAACTGATAAATTCATATTCTAGATTCTAGTTCTATACAGTAATAAAAATAGAGCTACCGTAGTATGTGGGCTTTACTGCACTATGATTTTGTCTCTGTACAGGTTTTTTATAGGAGCCTATAAGGTTAGAAAATTATTATTGCATCCTGCTGTCGTTGTGCTTAGATCCCCGACAACAAAGAAAAAAAAAAGGCAGCGACACAGAAAGCACATAAAAACCATCATATTTGACAGTTAAGGGAGGTGTACCTTTGTCCCCAGCCAATGACTATCAGTGACTCTACAAGTTAATATTTGCTTCTGCCTGCTCATAAATTTGCATTGCATTAGAACCTGACCTAAATGCATTTTTATCACCCAAAGTAATTAGCTGAGCATTAGTTGTAGGAGAGTGAGGGAGAGTACTATGAGGCTGAATCCTTCCTGAATGGGTGGAGGCTTGACGAAAAGCTGCAACAGAACAGGAGGGATGGCTTCAGAGTAAAACAGAGCTGGGCCACCAGATGAAAGAGGAAGTAAACAGGGCCAGAGTGCTGCCTCTTTAATCTACTACATTAACTCCGGCACCATGAGGGGAGGAGCCAGCGTGCAGGCAAACGGCAGAGCCACACAAAAGGGGAGTGTCAATGAGGGGGTAATAAGGAAAGACAATGAGTAAACAAGCAGGGGAAGTCCAGGCCTGGCGTGCTAGAAACTCCCCGCTTCTCACTGCCTGGCACACACAAAGGCCCTGCTGTAATTAGCCACCCCAATAGGTTGTTTAGCATTTGCATATAAATGCCCTCAGAGGCAAACACTAAACACGCTGACACAAGCCATGCCCAAAACAGACGTTCGCCACACCTCTACCCCTCCAGGAGGTCTCAGGGGTCCACTTATGCCGGGGTACCCCCTCCCTTCGCCTTGTGCTTGTACCCACTACAGGCAAGCTGGCATCCATTACAAAAAATGCGGACAGCAGCACACCAAAGCGCGGGTACTCAGTTCTTGTTTCTAGAAGGATTGTGAAACAGTGTAGCCAGGCTTCCTGTTGAAGGCCCGCACAGCCATCTGTCATGTGAAAGTACATTTTGCCCTGACCACAGAGACTCAGGGTGCAGGTGTCAGTCTGTTTTGCTATAGAAAAATTTTACGTTCTATGTCAGGAAAGAAATATATCCATATATACATTCACATGTGCGCGTGTACATGAACACACACAGCTATCCTGAGGAAGCCAGGGGTCTGCAGAGTGTGAGAAATGTGCTTTCTGTGTTGATCGGGGTCAAAACATACAGGCTTGTTTAATGTACCCTGTCTGCCAAGAAAAAAAGAGAAGTGTTGTGGTTTTAGCAGGGCAGAACAAGCTGGGAGATTAGATATAGAGGCAGACTACATTCACACATGGTTTAACATCATTCAGCAGCGAAAACTGCTCTCACTTTTATATTTTCTACAGGTTCAAACTTTCATATAGCACAGTATTTTCATTATTGGTTCATCTGTCCCAACATGATGTTCTCAAATGTCATGTTTTGTCAACAGCCAAAAGATTATCAGTTCACTGTCATAGAGGACTAAAGAAATCAGGAAATATTCACTTCTGAGAAGTTGAAATATGAGAATGTGGACATTTTGCCATAAAAAAAAAAGACTCATGGATTATCAAAATATTTGTCGATTAATTTAATAGTTGCTTAGGTGGCAAAAGTACATACATTCAGGTAGAAGTACTGACACTTGTGTAAAAATGACTGATTCAACTTTTTTACTCAAATAAAAGAAAAAGTATAGGCTCTGAAAAGTACTAGTACTAGTAGTATAAAAGAGAAAAGTAGCGTCTGAAAGACATTTATACCTGCTGTTTCCCTGTATAGCTAACTGAACCTCATCAATTCTTCCTTTTTCTGCTCTTGGTTCGTCTTTTACATTGTTTTCATCTTGTTATGTCCGTCATGTATGATATGTGTCGATGCATGCACCAAGGAATCACATTTTCTATGTTATTGTCTCATCCATTTAGGCTAAAATTGGTCTTGATGTTGCAGAGTGGCACACAATAAATCAATATAAAAATAATGAATAATTCCCCTAAAATGCCTTAAAAATAAAGTGACAAGCTTGTTGAAAATATACATATGTATGAAAATATAAGGAGTAGGAAGTGCAGATATTTGTGTTAAAATTTAGGGATCAAAATTAAAAAGTTGTCAGAAAAATAAACGCTCAAGCAAAGTAAAGATACCTAACTCTAGGTAACTCTAAGTATTTGTACTTCATTACTTAATATCCCTGGAGATTAGAGGTAGAGGCAGACTACAACAATATTCAATAGCTAAGTTTTTATGCATTATTGTCATAGAAAATGTTTTTCATGAGACCTATGCCTCAGTTCTGCACTTCCTCTTCTGTCTACTGTTGTTTTGACAATGGCGATTCATGAAAAAAAACAAACTATAGAAAGGAAGGAAGTGATGAGACTGGTGTCTGTGCCCTCCCTCCATCCCTCCCTCCCCCCCCCACCCCCCCCTTGCCCTGACCATCGCCTCTCTCTTTTTCTATCCTTCCTCTAAACCCATATTCTCTCTAGTGTAAACAAAGGCTGTGTCATCTACACACTCGTGCTGCTCCTGGTGCCGCTAGGAGGGAACGAGTGCATCCACGGAGCTCCTGCACCATACAAGGGCTACTTCCTGTGTTAATCCTCAGCCCAGAGTGTGATTCTACCAGTCTGCTCTGCTCGCAAGAGTTTTCTGAGTATTGCTCGTGGCAAAGAAGACCACTGAGTGAAAAGCTATCTGCTAGCATTAGTACCTTGGTTCTCACCTGCCATGTGGCCTGTTGTTCCCCATCAGGGCATGATCCAACATGAGGAAACACCTGGCTCCAACAAAAAGCAGGCAATAAGAGGAGCATAGTTTACAGCCATCCTCCTCCTGATACAGATACACAGAGACAACACTAGATCTACACAGGAGATACAGCCCAAATTATATGTAATCTATGAGGGAATTTCTTTTATTTCTATCAAATGTATGATTTAGAATGGCTCTGGGGGAAAAGCGCTTAAGCATTGCTGTGAGGGAGAGTAAAAGAGTAGTAGAGAAGAGGAAAAGCAGAGCATTTCTGTCAAAGAATTGGCACTTGGTATGAAAGAGAAGAAAAAAAAAACTGTTGTAACAGTCAGTATCCGTTTTGAGCTGAGCTCTTACCTCAGGCTGACTTCCTATATGTGGTCAGGGTGTGTTTTTGTTTTACTGCTTCACACAACAATGCTTGCTTGCTATTTGTTACCACCTGAGTAAAACAGAAAAGTAAAATGTTCCGTGCTGCTAGAAAAAGAGAAGAAAATGTCACCTTTAATTAAAGCTAAACTGAGGTGTGACAGACTTGCAGGCGCACAGCAGACGATCAGGTGATAGAGGAGAGGTTTTAAACTCGAGCCACTCTTAGAAGGTGGCATAATGCTCTCCTCTGTTTGTATTTGGGCCGGAGCATCACCAATAGCTGCATATACTAGCCTGGGCCCCCATCTTCATTCATTAAACAGCAGGAAAAATGAACGCCACGGTGACCAGACGAGGCAAATGACGTCACAAAGCCGAGGTCACCAGTCTGTCACGGCCGTCTAGCCCCGTGTCATCCCCATGGGACCTGCCCCACCCCCTCCAGCCTAGACCAAAATCTCTGCTCTGTGGCGCTGAACGTCAGAATGAAAACCAAACAGTCGCACAGGGCTCCACGTCGAATATGCAAACGCCACGGCGCTGTCTCTGTCATGAGGCATCAGCCACTGGGCACAAAACGGCGGTTAGAGCATATAGCCTGCCAGAGAGGTGGGAGCGTGAGGACCAGCAGACGAGAACTGCCATTAAACTGGATAAATATACATTTTTAGTCGCTGAATTGGTGTATGTGTGTGTTAGGGAGAAGAAGAGAGTATGTCTCCTCCTCCTCAGGCTATACACACACACACACACACACACACACACACACACACACTGTACATCTCTAGTTTTCGGTGTTGCTGTGTGGGAGTCTGCTTCTCTCTAATCAATTTATTATGAGGCACTGGGGTCCTTATGTTTGTTCATTTAACACAGGGAAAATGAGAAAGAGCATTTGTTTTAGGTACAGTGAGACCCAAAGAGAAGCCCACACATGTTTCCGAAGGAGGGGAGAGGAGAGGAGGAGAGGGGTGAAGTGAAGGCACACAGAATAACGCAGAGGTGCAATATTGTGGCTTTGAGGAAATGTTGCCTTAATTGCAGTTTGCTGTAACATTTAATGCAGTCTGTACGACACCTGGCATAAATGGTTTACACTCGGGACAGTGCCAATTATAATCCAGCCAATCAGAAATCTTTCATAAATCCACTGACATGCTCACCGCCACTGCAAGATGCTTATTTGACGAGATGAAATGGGATGGCGACAGACGCGCATGCAGTATATCTTCTTTTTAATTACAACGTCTGCAGAGGTGGGACTCTGCTATAAACAATCATCTGTGCAATCAAACACAATACCACCAACACTATGCATTATAATAATGCATTCTCAAACTGAAAAATAAAATCATCATGCACAGCATTTGTATCATTATTACTAGTAATACAACTGAAAAAAGTAAAAATAAAAAATAAATCAGCGCAGAGCTTAAGAACTGAGATATCATTCATTCAGCATCTATGACAACAGAACCGCTTCTTTCGATTTGATAATGACAATCAGGTGGTGGCAGTGGTCATATCAGCCTAGATATTTACTGGCATTCACAGAGGCAGACACACGCTCACAGAGTATAAAAATAAAGAATACTATTACCATTCTGCTGAGTGCAAAGCTCTAATAAATATACAGTTAAAAAATTATTTTTATTTATCATTAAAAATATAAACTGTGCATCTTTAAAGGCATGACATGCAACATTTTTCTAAAGAGACAAAAATGTATAGACTACAAACAAGTAGATATAAACAATATCCCTTTGAATCATTATTGTATTTCCTTATTTTCTCATTATTTTGCTGTGCTTGGGATGCTTTACCAACCCAAAATGTATGTATTTGACATCCTGGGAATTAGATTCAACAATCAACTGTCTTTCTGGTGTGTTTACAAACAGCTCAGACAAATATTAATGATTCTGCCTTTAAAATGTGCTTTTTGAGAACCATTTTTAAGAATTAGCTCTTTTTAAGAAGTCCTAATAGTGCTAATAAGTCTTCGCTTCCTTAATATTATATAATCTGATCATATGCATTTTCTGTCATGTAAAAATAAATCAATGAACTAAAATACTCTGCAGAAGTTTATTATGTGATTTACATTCACATTCCATCAAAAAAGAAAAAAAAGATATGTGAATTATAAAATGGCTGGTGATGCATGAGTAATAAAAATGTGTGATAATCAGAATATAACAGTGTACAGTATATGTGTGCACACACAGTACACTGCACACACAGACGTGCCCGTGTGTGTGTAGAAAAAAGGAAAATATAGCGGCAGAAGCTGGAAGAGAGCTGACATCAGAGGACTACGGAGGCTATAGCACTTAGAGGCCATTTTATTGCTTTGCTGTGGTCAAGTGAGGTGCACCGAGCTCAATTCCACCACAACAATGGCAAAGAGGGCCGCAGAGACAAAAGAGGGCTATCCCTGCTTCTTAACCCCTTCACTACTGGCAGATCAGTCGCCTGAGGCACTGAGTGAGCAGCACCGGGCCACCTCAGGAGAAACTAGGGGAATGACAAATAGCTGCTTGCAACTTATACACCTACTGTACGACAACTGCTCAAACACACATTTTGATAAAAAACTATACATGTGCACAAACCACATAAGACTCCATCAATGGGCAGATTGAGTCGGCTGCTTTCCCTGACCAGGAAGAAGAAGGAGCAGTCGGTAGCTTCACCTCAGCCCTGAATCCCACTGCAGCCTGCTCTCCTCTCCTCTCTATGTCTCTCCATCTCTGCCCCTCCCTCTCTGTCTCCGTCTCTCTCTCCTCTACTGGGAACACGGACAGGCTACTACACATTTGCAAGTGAATTACACTTTTTTGTTGAGATTTTTTGTGTGTGTGTGAATTGTAAAAAAATGGGGACGAGGGTATGAGAGGGAAAGGGTGCTCCTGCCACCGCTCTTTTCTTTTCTTCTCTCTATAATCCTGAGGAGGATAAGCTGTGAGGTACACAGAGAGGAAGTGCCACAGACCTGCCGGGGTCCAGCGCCAGCAACATCCTAGCTGTGCATTCCTGCAGCCACAGACGCAGGTATAGACAGATACAGAGACATATCTATTGTTATAGAGTGGTGTGGACGCTGTGCACACGCAGAAAGGAAATTAACATTAGTATGACCTAAATCTGAAACCCAAACCAAGCTTTAACACAGATATGAAAACAGAAATAAAATATCATCATACTTGGAAAAACCTGAGATACAAAGCAAAAAAAAAGTACCGTCAAAGGCTATCCATCTGCCCCCATTGTTATTACTGAGCACGTTTTGGGAGTATCAGAGCAGAATGAGTGGCGTGGAGAAGGAATTATGGAGTCTATAGGAGTATAATATTCATATCACTTTCACATAACTCTTTATCTGGCCCTTGAAACCAGCCCCAGCCCACTGACCGACAGAAAAACTGAGCAGCTGATAGCTTGAAAACAAACACTCGCACTGTATTTGGTTTTGATACAAAGCGGGATGTTGCATCATCGGCTGAACAGGCTGTAAATTAGTGACAGGGAAAACTGACATGCATGTATCACCTGACTGCACTGAAACATGTCCTCTTTTATTATACAAAATATTCTTCATATGAATAAAATGATGTTAATTGTTTATATTTAATCATTGTATTGACTGGTGAGAAAACATTGATTTTAAATTTGAATTATATTAAATTCTATGTTAAAAATATGAAACAATAAATAACATGGAATATGAAGGCAGGAGCTATGAAACTGATGCACTGTCAATATTTTAAACCTGCCACTCTCTTCCACACACACCCACACGCATACACACACACACACCCACACACACTTACATTTCAGTTACACAATGCAGATTTCACAGACACAGATAAACAATGCCAGGGCAGTTATCACTCCATGGAGCACAGTAACATAGAGGAAGAGGAAGAGGATGACAAAGAAATAGGGGAGGATAAAAAGACGGCGTGTGTGTCGTCAGAGTCACAGGCCAGAGGGGCCCATGTATTGTTCCAGTGGCTCAGTGTGGGGAGAGAAAGGCGACCTGGGCCGCCTCTGTCTAAGCGTCCTCCATGTTTTATGCATTCTGTCCTTTGTGATGATAAGCGCCAGTGCGGAGGGTGGAATGCTGGCCTCCAGGGTCCAAGAGAGGGGTGGGCTTATGGTTGGGGGGGGGGGGGGGGGGTGCTGGGGTGCAGCTCGGTTCAATTTTTGCAGCCCTTGGAGTGGTCCCTGTCATCCCTGCCTTGCCCGCGTGTAGGCATACGTAGCCTATACAGACTCGAAAGCGCTGTTCCTCCCATCCCTGAACACTAGAGCTAGCTGCTGCTGCTGCCCCAAATATACACATATACACACAGTCAGTCATAGCCGCTATGCTACACACACACACACACACACACACACACACACACACACACACACACACACTATGCTACTGCCAGCCCTGGACAGGCATGCATCACACAGGTCCATGACTCGCAGTCGATGCAGCAAGCCAGAAATACAACAGTGTTTATCACTGTTACAACACTGCTATCTAACAAACAGCCTTGTTTGCTACAAAACTGATATTGTACATTTATTACAGAAGCAACATTGAAATTCTAGTCAAGGACGCAGAACCACACACACATTATAACCCCCACTTCCACAACTACAACAGCATTTATTGTTAGAAATGGAAGACAAATTTGTATCACATATTATTGTGCTCTATTCTATGACAGCCTGTGAATTTCCTCCACTGGAGGAGAGAAAGTCAAAATAGAAGCTGTACTTTGCTTTTAAACATATTACTGAATGGGAAATAATTTTTTCCTTCTCCCCGTATCTCTATTCTCTGTATGACGCTGGATAATCAGAGCAGTGTTGCGTTATCACAACACAGGGCTGATATGATTTGTCTGAATTTAAGCACTGGGTTAGATTTTTGGAAACAGTTCAAAATTAATAAAAATAATGACAATAAAAACAAAAGTGTATCAGAACAAGGCCTTGATGTGGCGCATTCTGAAGAAATTAGATTTTCATAATGCCAGTACACACACAAATCAGAACACAGCTGTGCACATACACACTTGCTGAGACACATGCGCATCTTCTCAGTCATAAATCTAGTCTACCACAATGATTTAACCAAGATTGTTAACACGATAACATATTGTGAAAGAGCAAACCACAAAAATCCCCGCCAACTTCACTTCAAAAAGATAAAAGGCCGACATTGAAGAAAAAGAAAAGCTCCAAAGAAGACAGGGAGGGGAATTTTTAGAGAAAAGGGGGTGCTTTCTGTGGATAAAGACGAGTCCTTTTGGACATTCAGGGCTGCTGGGATTAAGGATCAGGTACAGCATTCATGCACACACACACACACACGCACATACACACATACACCTGAGCATGACAGTCTTCCCATCTCCCTACCCACTTTCTCGCTCCCCCCGTGCTGAGCCGAGACCCCCCCCCCCACTCCCCCTACCCCCCCGCCTGCCTGCTCCTTTACGGTAGCATGACAAGTACACTGGCCTCGACTGCAGGACAACTGGAAGAACTGGTCCTCACCGCACGACCTTGCATATTCAAAACCACACACACGTCAGATTCAGAGCCATCATCTGTGTCGACTGGCCTCATCTACACATGTCCACAAAGCTAATGGCTGAGACGAACACTTTACATTTTTCTCTGATTTCAAGGAAGATGCAGCCACACAAAGGTAGACCTATTTGTATTTAAAATGCTCTGTTCTTATACAATTAAAATGAATTAATTTAAATGGCTGATAACCATTTAGTAAAATACAAAATAATAAAGATAATTATTTTAAAAATTCCATTCACATAAAACACAAAAATCATTCTATATTTTTCTTATCAGAACTAAATTAGGTGGATTTTTGTAGTCTAAAGTGTGTTACAATTCCCATGTATGGCCTCAGCCTGCTGGTAACCCAAAGGGGGCTCTCTCCAACCGAGGACATGGTAGCGAGCTCTCCCACGATGCCAGTGCCCAAGCACGGAAAGGTGGGAGTTAAGGAGGGAGATATGCAGAGACACACTGAGAATGAGATGGAGAGAAAGAGAGAGGGAGGAGGAGGAAGAGAAGGGGTTATGACAGCCAGAGGCGCTGTCTCCCATTTCTCTGTGTTACCCCCCAAACCATGAAACGAGCCTATCCATGACGACTGCTGCTGCTCCCTTTATCTCCTCTATCCAACTGGAAGTGCTATTCCTGTCCATAACGTCTGAATATACCTGTCAGCCAATATAGTAATAGAGGGGGACCGAGTATAAACAGTGGACAAGCGTTTTGTTGCTGTGCAGGATCAGTAGCAACTGTCATCACATCATAGCGTTATAACACCAAATATTTTCTTCATGACTTGAATAACAATCAAAACAGAAACAACACACAGGTAGTAATTCTACCATATTCACTTGAATCATGTTCAAACTCTAAATGTAAACCACCACCAGAACAAATATACAAACCTGGATTTTTGAAACAATTTTGATCTTACCAGACAAAGAATTTTCTTATGTCTGAAACAATCAAATAATAATATATATATTTTTATTACCATGTATGTAATGGTTTAAAACAACTGCCTGATGTCACAAAGATATATGAAGAAATTCCAAATAATTACAGCAAATTCTAATGAAATAAAATAATCAGATGTGTGTTTATCATTTATTCTGAGCACAACTTTCTATTTTTTCCTTCAATTATGGTGAATAACCCAATTGCACCTAAATGTTTGTATTCATATAAATCTGGAAATATTCCTTAAAAATCAGTTTAGAAAATTAAAATCTATTGTTGATAAACATGTTGACAAAAAAGGAAGGAATAACTCTGACCACAAGTAATTAGTTTAAAATGAAAATGGGCCATTTTCAATTATTTTTCAGAAACGGTGTCTGTGCTAAAACCATCACTCTGGTGGCACTTGAACATGAACGCAATACTTCCAGTCTCACACTCAGTGATGAGCATGAGATAATACATTTAGCTACACCAAAAACACAACATCTGACAAACACATATTTGAAATAGAATACGCAGGAAAAAAAAATGAAGCCAATGACATTCCTATACCTTTTAGCAGGAAGTGTTATAATTAAACATAAATATGACAATGAGACAAGACAGGAAAATCAGACAGGTGAAATGACAGTAAACATTTCTGCTGTCTTTGTTTTGTAACAGAAGACGGAGGGAGCGAGAAGGGAGGAGGAGGAGGAGGAGGAGGAGGAAGAGGAGAGGAGTGTTACTGTCAGACAGGGGAGGAAGGGAGATCACTCGAGTTTTGGCACAGCAGCCTACCTGCCTTATAGCTACATTATAACATCTTTGAGTGGAATCTAAACACACACAATTTACTGCTGTAGCCACACAAAAATACAAGGGTGGAGAACTATGTAACAACGCAAAAAATAAAAAGAAAAAGGAACAAAATCTGAATATTATTACTGATTTTAAATAATCAGCATGCCGGTTCCCCCTCATAATCTCTTTCCGTCTGCTCCTCTCCAGTCTGAAAGGTAGGGATCTGTTTATCTGACCTCTTCCCCTGATTCCTCCTCTATGGCCCATGGCTATCTGACCCCTCCACCCAACCCCCCTCAACACTCCCACCCTCAGCTTCCCCTCCTTTAAAAAATATATATATATATTTTTGTCTTCCTCTCACTAGCTTTTCCTTTGTTTTATATTAAACCTGTACACAGTCTATTTTTGTTTCTCTCCCATCCTAAAAACTAAAGCCAAAGTCTTAATCCTGCAGATGCTGACAACCACAAGTGCTTTGTGTTGCTCCCAAAACATTACCAACAACTACCATCACCCCAGCCAGAGACCCCACTCCTCTCCTCTCTCCCCCATCATCCATCCCTCGGCTGTTTGCGCGGGGGTTTCCTCTCTTTCTTTTTTATCTCTGCACTCTCTCCGTGACCCCTGTTCCCCCTGTTTCTTGCTGTCTGACCTACCCCTCCACCCACACACACACACACACACACACACACACACACACACACACACACACACACACACACAGCTTCTCACCCCCCTTTCTGTTTCCCCCCAACGGTACACACATATCCTATCCTATCCTTGCCTCTCTGCTCGCTCGCAAAACCTCATTTTTCCTCTTTCTTTCCCGTCTCTTATGTCGCGAAAAATATCCAAGACTGACTTAAAATTCTCGCAGCTTTTTCCTCACTATATATAGCTCCATGTCATCCGAAAAGTAGTCGCTATTTTTGGGCATATTTGTGGAGATTTTACGGCTTGCAATTACACCTAAAACGTCAAGATAACAGTTGTGTTTTCTTTATTTTTACGCACAGATGTATTTTTGGACGAGACTGGTAATAATGTAGTTACAGGCTGTAATAAATAAGCTATATTTTTGGGAAAAGGCCCATTCAGCTCTTGTGTTTTCCTCCGAGAGTGCAGCCTATTCTATTTTGGGTATGTGGAAGATAGTTCAACTTTTTAAAAATCCTGCAAATGTTAACTGGCTAAGCGGCTCCTAAATGCATGCAGTGACCTATAGGTTTAGCCTGGACCATACTAAAAGTTCCCGGCAGTAACTTTGGAATGATTATGCCTGCTTAAGGTCAGACTAATAGGGCGATGTTTTGTTTTCATTCCGGTCAGCATTTCTCGGGGAAAGAAAAAAAAAATGTTCTCTTGAAAGTCAGATACGGTAGCCAAGTAGTTGGAGGCAGCAGCAGCAGATAGATCCAGCCTGCCTATGTCTTCTTCTTCTCCTTCTTTCCTAAACCACATGTCTGTTCTGTCTGAAACGCAGCTCACACTCTCAGGCTGTCCGTGTACAAGGTCCTGCTGATCCGCTTCTTGTCATGAAGGAGACCCGGGGCTGCTTCGTTTTTCCTCCAACACACCACCACATCCACATCCACATCCACATAACACACACACACGCTTTTTGCAAAACGCGCGCACACATACACACACATGTCGATCGATTTGCATGTGACTTCGTCAGGGAATGAAGCGAGAATCGACTCAAAAAACAACGCTTCAAAAGAGGCAATGAAAAATAAAAAAGCAAAGATGGACAAAGTAGAGGAAAAGTGGTAGCTATAGAGGAACTGAGGCAGGGCGGAGGGATTGCACATTTCAAACACAGAGAGACGTGTCGGAGAAGAGCAAAAATTTATCCAGAAGAGGATTTTATAAGCATACGACGGTGCTGAACCCCCCTTTGGATGTGGCAAGTGTCAAATCTGTCAAAATGTAGAAAGCGAGAGATGTCTCCCTTTCGCCGGGACGCACACGGACCCACAGGCTGGACTTGGAGCTCCTTTTCTGGGCTGCGCTCGCTTGGAGCTGCCGCTGCCCTCCGTCCGCTCCACACAGCCCCCTTTCTTACTGCATCTGTGCCTCAAAACACGTCTCTCGACACCCATAAACCCTCCATACCTGTTCCCGACCCCACCGAAATGCACATATTTGCTTTAAAACCGTGTTTTTCTACGTTCAACTGCTGTGGAGAGGATCGCTGTCTTGCCCATTTCTTATCTTCCATTCATGAGGAGGAGAGGACGAACCCGCTGATGTAAACACAGGTAAACGATACAAATAAAATCGAGAATAAAGCAAACTACTTGCATGAAATGAACTTGTGGTCGCTAGTCATGTCTCACAATGTGAGAATAGCCAGCTCCGCTACACGTAAACTCGGAACAGATAGGGAAAGAGATTCAGATAAGTGTACAGCGAAAAGAATAGGATCGTGGAAACACAGAGGAGAGGAAAAAGAGACAAACGCAAAGTTGAAACTTACAATTTCTCGCTGCCGCTTTGTGATCCTCGCTTTTTAATCCAGTTTTGAGATGATTTAGCTAAAGATCCCATCAAGGCAGTCCCCTTTTGGTCAGTTTGCGCTTAGGGTGGCAAAAGAAAGATCATTGTTGTTGCGGAGTGTAAAAAACGAAGTAGGTACTATTAGTTGTTAAAGGCAATATAAAAATAATTTGGATGCAAAGCAGGCGATGAGTCTTGTGTTAGAGGGAGCGAGGAAGAGGTGAAAGTGAGATCTGATGATTGAAAAGAAAAAACTCTTTGGATCTTTATTCCTGCTAATTAGTTTCCTGCAAAAAATGGCTGTGATTAATTCAGTGCGCATGTGCTTCATTACACAGGCACGAAGGGAAGGGCTAATTAGCCGCCTTCTGGATCAATAAGATTCAGCAAAGGAGAGAGCTCGGGAGAGAGAGGGAGGGAGGGAGGGAGAAAGAGGAGGGAGGGAGGGATGGATGGATAGATACAAGTAGAAAAAAGAGGAAAGTAATGATCAGGAATTGAAAATATGGAATTAAGAACAGCGGAAAGTAAGAGTTTGATTAGACGGAAGACAGTGAAAGTTAATACTGGAGCAGGCAGCCGCAGCAGACACAGCCCCGACGCTACAGGCACTGCTTTTCCTCCGCTCTTTTTCACTTTTTCACACGTTTTTGTCCTGCTTTTTGCGTTTTAAAATGAAATATATGAGCATACTTCGGCCACTTTGAGTACATAAGCGATCCTGTTTTATTTTATTCTGTCGCTTTCGACCTAAAAGTCTGTCATTTTAGTCGTGTGAGAGCTGCACACAGTGCTGTTAGTTACTTTATAGTTACGTTTGAACAACTTATTGAAATACATAACTGCGTTACGGCGGCTGTAGTGACTAAAATGTAAATATGATATTCTTAAGCATAGTTTACTTGTAAATATAGAAACAATCGGCGTGGTTTTTAAAGAGCTAAAACAAACTCTTGCCTAAAATTAAAGCACGTTTAAAGCGATTTCTACACGTATGTAAAACTGTACAGTGACAGCAACATATAGACACGGTGCACAATTATAATCTGAACTGAACAGAGTTTATCGCAAGTACAGTGGCACCTGGACATTATCAGAGCTTACAAGATTTTAGTTTTGGTAAATATATATTTTAATCATTCAGAGAAAAAGAACTTGCTCAGAGACAGAAGTTGACATTAAATAGTCCCTGATGCGGAGCTTCAAAATTTTAACTTGGGTAAACTTTACGTGATTCAACCTGGGAAATCCCTGGATATTTTAATGTTTAGATCGTATGAAAATATTAATTTAACGATGATAATCTTCATGATAAGAGGAGACTAATCACCAGTTTAATAATAATAATAAAAAAACTTAAAGAGCAATATGTGTTCCTCACCTCACACATTAGTGTGGATGCATGGGTTCATTTGAATGAAACAATAAAATAAAGCCTAATAACTAAATTTAAAAAAGTGAAATTTTATAAAAAAAACATATGAGATGAAAGTATGACGGGGATGATATGAAAGACGTGTCGTTTTTACACCCACTGTCAGCTCTAAATATCAGTGTACGTTAATATTCAGGATAATACATTATAACACTACTGTAATATAAAAGAAACTAATTCTTTTAATAATGTGAGGGCATTCAAAGCACAAAGGTTCAAATATTTTTTTTGTATTTTCAAACTTCAGAAAGCTGCTTTGTATTTGTACAGTATGCAAAGTAAGTTCAGCTCTTTTTTTAAAAAAAAAATACTTGTTGAAGCTTCCTTGTATGCTATAATACAGGTGTGACATTTTATTTAAATTTTACAGTATGCGTCGCGGGAGTTTAGAAAATATAAATAGGTTTGTTATTCCTACCCAGCACACCAGTGGAACACTTGGAAGTGTAGCACAGAGGGATGATAGGGAAACAGGTTATCGTGACATCTATTACGAAAGTGGTGGGAACACGTTGTCAATACGTGTAGGTTCTCCTAAATAATAATAACACTATACATGTGTGACAATGTGGAAGAGTTGTGTGAAGGCGTTTGGTCAGCTCCGGCCTGTTATATGTATTAAATTTACTATATTCTGATAGATATTGTGATATTATGACAAGAAGCCCATGGCCAGCAGTGTCTCAACTCATTTTGAGATGTTTCGTGACTGGAAATTTCTAAATGCCGTCGTGATCAATACTGACCATAAATTCGTGTGAAGTTCTCTCGTTTGTTTTTCTTAATGATCTTTCCGTATTAAAGCACTGATATCCTCTCTTTTTCTCCGAATGAAAAGACTGTGTTGCAAAAATCAACCTTTGAGTCTCTCACTGCTCTTTGTTATGATAATTTTATTGTTGATTCTCGGAGGAAATGGACAATCCCTCACTCTCAGTATGCGCACTTTTTCTGTGCAAACAGCTCCATATAGAGTCCTGGTCCACTGAATACAAGTAGCAGCTCTCACTGATCATATAACGTGCACTGTTTATTGAAACAATACCGATCTGATAGCCTGCGCCTATATACTGAATTCCGATACAGAGCTAATAGTTAAATGGCACATATACTCAAATCCAAACAATACCCTAACATGTTATAGAACTTAAAGTAGCCATTACACAGTATTGTATAAGAGACAAACCATAAGTGGGATAATAAACCGGCCTGAGATATTTATTTTTTCAGACGTGTGTTGGGTAGAAATGCATGGCACACACAAATCTAATGCATGTTTTTATTTTTCTAAGATTGCACACAACTGATATGTTAAACAGCTTCCTGTGATGTTGATGGCTGATGAAATATATGGGCTATATTTTATATTTTCCAAAGGCCTTTGACATAAAGGTTAGAAGGGTTATGAAACCCCCATGGGACGAGGCGTTTCAAACAGATCCAATAGCATATATCCCTCAGAAGAGGCTATGAAAATCAAACTTCTTATATTGTAGCCTATATGACCAAGACCCAACTCCCCCCTCTCCGTATCTCCCTCTCTCTCTCTCTCCCTGCTGCTAAAATATATGGTGTGCTGCCTGTAACACGGCATTTCCTCAGCACTTGCCTTCCACAAGCCGAGGCAGCCACTGATACCTGTTTTTAAGCAATGTAGCATCTGCTGTGTAGCATTCCTCTCTCTGAGAAAAACAAGAAAACTGCATCTTGCCGTCGAGCAGCTCGCATTTTTGCAGTGTGAGAGGCAGCAGAGTGCAGGAATCTCGAGGATTTGTGCGTGTCTGCTCTCTCGGGAAGGAGAGATTGTAAAAATGAATAGGTTGAAAATAGCGTGCGAGAGGAGTTAAAGGGGCTACGAGATAATAAAAGAGTCTGGTGTAATTTGAGGCTTGTAGGAGGCAGCTTTGAGCCAGTCAGTCGCCTAAAGCCTAACAATGCAAACTTCAGTTTACAAATTTATGCAAAGGCCTGATTGACATTACTCCATCAGTGGCCATATTGAGTGTGGTGGAGGCTAAATCAAAAGAGGAGCAGCCAGACGGAGGCCTTGATGCTTTTAGGGCCTGTGCATCAGTGAAAAGGGAAAAAAGGGGGAAGTGACAGGGTCTGAAGCTTTTGTGTTAGCTGCGTTCAATTGCGCCTCTCTGTGGGAAGGATAACTGTCCACGTGCCAGCCTCAATAGGCATACATCGATGAGTGGCATTGCAAATTCAACACAACCTGTGGCTATGACAGCCCGTGGATATGACAAAGAAAGGCAGAGGAGCTTAAAATGCAAACTGCTCCGTAGATGTGGGCCACATGAAAGCCCTTGACCATCACCACAACTGCAAGGAACAAAACAGAGCATTCAAACTGAGGCCAAAGCCCCATAATCGCTTCAGTCGCTCTGTGATGGCGACTCTGCACACCCACTTGTCAACTTTTAGAAATATTCATTTTAATGTATTCAAATTAAATTAAATTCAACTTTATGATATTTTATTTAACATCAGCCGGCGTGTGTGCGCGTACATGCGCACGCACGCACGGACGCGCAATCCCAGACAAAGCACAAAGGGAAACAGAGGAAATGAGCAGGGGTGAAAGTATTTAAAGATAAAAGCTACCATCGAGAAAAGTCATATAACTTTATAAAGAGATAACAAGCATTATATTCCGAAGGATTTGGGGATTTAAGATGCCGATAGGCTGCAATATTAACAAGGAGGGTGTCAGTCATATGTTCAGGCTCAGGTAAACAGAGATGAAAAGGGCATCAGACATTCTTTAGGAAACAGTCTGAGGGAGATTATGCTAGAAAAATATTTCTACATAAAAACCTTGTGTAGGTGGACTGGGAGCTCAAGGTGGGATACAAAACAAAAAGAAAAAAAAAACACTGGACTGATTTTTTAAAATGAAAATTAAATTGATATTTTACTTTAGTGATGAGGTCAACGGAAAGACACCGTAAAGATAGTGTAGCTGTGACATGCAGGTTGGATTGTCCACTCAGTGACCAACATGTACAACAAGTGTCCTATGGAGGGCAAACCCTTCAACTCATTTAAGTCGACTCGCTTTTTTGTTTGAGAAATAGTGATAATCTACCCTGAAAAACTTTATGACATGACTTTAATTAACAGCATGGCAGAATCACAGTCATTCTTTGACGCAGGCTAAAGTTGCTGGGAGGAAAAACAATTTGAATTTTAAGAAAATAGGCCCGCGTAAGTATTTATTTTTCATATGAGTCGTTCTTTGTCTTTTTATGCTTCTCGCCTGAATGAAAGCGTCAGTGCTGCGCTGTTTACCACTCCATCGCTGCACATATGAGAGGTTGCTGCTGTCCGGCTCTCCATGTGTCTAGGGTGGATAGGGCAGCGCAGCCAGGTGCAATGGGAGCGCCCTCTTATGTTCAGCCTGACCACTGGGATCAAGCAGCGCATCAACTCTTTTACAGGAGCCAAGCGCCTGCGGACCAGCTGGTCTTTGCAGAAGCGCACCTTTGCCTTTCAGTCTAACATTATTTAGGCCTGTTACACTGACTCCGTGCGAATGATGGAAATTAACATGGTCGGATGTTGCATGGTCAAAAGAGATGCAGACTGTCGGCGGCGGAAATCACGAAACATTTCAGATAAACATTCCAGCAATACTGGCAGTGTTTTTATGACAGTGCACACAATGTCCGAAACTGCCATATTTTTTAAAGAGCCAGTGGACAGTCAGGGAGAGACAAGGAGCAAAAGCTCAGCTCAGATCAAACTTGAACTTGAGCCTAATTAGCGGAGCCTCCTGCAGAAATCAGCATAGTTGATATTCATGGAAAAAACATAATTTAACTAAAACGTGTATATTTAATTTAAAAAAAGAATGTTTTATATTAGTTTTCATTTGTCTGTGACTGTAAATGCAGCATCTTTTACACTCTAGATGATTTTCAACAACATCCTTAAAGCACAAAGCCTTATAAGTCCCTCGTGGACAAGAAACACATCTTGCAAACATTTACTTATATGTATTTTATTTCTTCGACTTTACTTTCTAAAGTAATATTTTCAAATATTCCACTGTTGCCTTGTAGTTTAATTTCTTTATTCTTGTGTCATATTTGGCTCACGGAGAATGTTCTTGAAGTGGAGACAACTAAGTGTGGTGATTTTTTTTTTTTTTTTTTTTTTTTTTTGTGTGTGTGTAGCCTTATGTATCAAAATGAAATGCAACGTTTGTAATAGTCATTGCTGCTGTTTTACTTACAGTCTTGTCTCCTATATTGCATGAATTATTATTACAGATCATTTATTCATCTGGTTTTCCCTTATTTGGAGATGTAGAAATCTGCCCTCAGTGTTTTACATGACTCTTTATTATTGATGGACATGTTGTTCAAACATGTTTAAAATGTATGTCAAACGTATATGTCTTAAGTTTGCCAATTATTTATTTATTTATTGTTTGTTTGTTTGTCATTTTTTCCCAGGTGTTCTGTATGTCTTATTATGGGAATGTTTTGGCTTCTGTTTCTCTATTTGTTGACTCAATTACCGTCAGTTTATAGTAATATGTTTGAATTTATTTTCGATTGAGATTTTATTTTTGTTTGGTGAATTAAGAAAATAATATTAAAATACTCCTGGATAAAATTAATGTGCTCGTTTGTTTGTTTGTTTGTTTTTCTTTTCTTTTCTTTTTTTTTTTTTTTTTTTTTTTTTACATATTACAACGTTGCATCCTGAGATTCAAATATTTCCAATGAAAATGCCAAGTGGTTTTATACATGTTTTAATATCAGATTATATGCAACACAGGAGCACAGCTGGCATCTTAGAATTTGTTTATGCAGTTTGAGGTGAAAAACAGGACCTGTTTTGTGCTGCTGCTGCTGTGATTTTTAGAGTTTGGAATAGAAAAAAAAACCTGACGAGTGGCCGTCTGGTCAGTCTGCTTCATTTACATGAGAAACAAGAAGGCATATCAATTCCTCTCTCTCTGCCATCCATTTACTCGTCCTGCCACTACTACCTTATTAATGATCCTATGCATTATTCAAAAACAGTTTGGACGTTTGCGTTTTAGAAAAATAGTCCGTGTTAACACATAATCAATCCACATCTGATGTCTGTCAATATTTGAAAAATGTCGTAAAACAGCCAAAAATGTCCGACGTTTGCTGACTTCACTCAGTTGTTCAGAATATTTCAGCCTGACAACTGCGATAAAAATCGAATAAAAGAACACACACGGATGCATGTGCACACACACACACGCACAGGACCCCTCCACCCCCCCAAAAAAGAAAAGAAAAAAAAAAAATCACTGAGCGTGACTCTTTCTGTCTCACTCTTCCTGTCTCTCTCTCCCTCCTTCCTCCGTGTGTGTGTGTGCATGTAGGGTAGTGAGTGTGTTTGTGTATATGTTTGTATGTGTGTGTGCGTGTGTGTGTATGTGTGTGTGGAGGGGAGTATCATGGTATCGCAAAATATTTTAAAAAAGGAATAAAATTAAGAGGAGTTCATTTTGACTTATTATCATTATTGTTATTGTTATTTTATTATTATTATTATTATTATTATTATTAGTAGTAGTAGTAGTATTGTGTGCACAGATAAAAATGTCTCCCTCAAACCAATGTTAAAAAAAAAAAACTGTCACACACAACCACAAAGCAAAACTGTATGTGAGCTGCCAAGCCTCAGTGCAGCCTCATCACACCTCAGCACCTTCAAGTTCATCAGACATTTTTGTGTAAAAAAAAATATTTTTTACAGAGGTTTTCCCCAAAGTAATTAGTGATATTATAATTTGCTGTGCAATCAATTAAAAAAGAAACAAAAATGAAATTTAAAGGTTCTGTTTGTGTCATTTTCGTTTTGTGTTTCAAAAAGAGGATGCCTCAATGTATAAATGCAGCCAGATAAGAATGCAGGCAAATGCAAGCAAAAACACTCTGCAATCAAATCCGCGAGAACACAAAATAAATAGTGATTGAAAAAATAATATATATATAAAGGGAAGGCGTACAAAGTTTTGAATTTAACCACAAAATCACAAATTCACAGCAAATTGTCAAATGAATATGACATTTCTAAATTGTTTTAAGGCACATACACCCTTGACTGAAGATCAGTGTATAAAGAAAGAAATAAGCACACAACAGGCCTTCTAACAATACATATTTCAGGTTGGGGGATACACTGAATCATGGAGAAATTCTGAGAGCTGCTGTCACAGACTGTGGGTGAGAGACAGGCGGGACTCGTGGGGTTTTATGCGCTTTGGAGAGGCACACTGAAACAGAGGGATCCCAAATCAGAGCCATATGACCACTCCAGGCAACAGCAACACTAGCTGGCGGTAAACCGACCCAAACAGAATCACGGTGGATCCTTACAACGCCAAAATCTTATTTTTAAATGCCACTGCGCGCAGCTCGCTGCATCTGCTGCTCTCGAATCTACCAAACTTAAAGAGAGTAATTTTCCTTGATGTCGAGAAGAGCCCCCAAACAACACGACGAGATGAAAGATGACAGGTGGAAGCGACACAGAAGGCAAATACACATCTAGGATTATCGCCAGGGGTCAAATCCAAATCCATGCGTCACACACACACACACACACATACACACACACAGCCTCCGGATGCCTCAACATCATCCATCTACAGTGTATGGCCAGGGTCAAACAAGACAGCAGTAATTCAAAGTTTGTCCTCTGATTATTCATAACGGAAAATAAATCACGCATAATATAGTTAAAACCAGAAAACATTTCGTACACAGTTTGAAATAAATGGTAGTTAAGTTTATGAGGCTAAACGCCAAATTACGCACCCAACTGCTGATTATTGGAGAACCAATCAGACGTAATGAGTTGTACAATTCAAATCAATGACGTTAATATGATGCAAATGAACGAATAATGATGAATAGCCTATATAATGGGCAACAATAACCCAGCTACAATGAATAAATAACAGCCTTTAGGGTTTTTTTGCATACCCAGTGGCTTTTGAGTGTTTGACACTGACGTGGACCATATTCACGCCCTAACAACCATGCACACAGTGGGCCGCTGTTCAAACAAGTGAGAGAAGTGCAATGCAGAATTTTACAGATGTGGAAATTCATATCTCACTATTCCATACAGCGCCTTGCTGATGCAGAGACAGACCCAGCAAGCTCATCTGAACTTCATGTGATCAAACCTACAGAGTGGGGCTGAGTTATATTGTTTGTACATACTATCTCGATATTTTAGGCTATTCCATGATTTATGATATACATCTCATTATATACATTTTCTGTAAAATAACACAATAAATTCTCAAATTGTGCAAACAAAACAAAATTATTACAATATTTTTGAGCAAACACCTTGATATCAACATTGCAAGTATATGGATGACTACTGGTCCTTTTTTTTAAGACCACAACATTTTTGATAAATAATCATCAGTAATGTGGTTATTATGACTAAGTGGGTACAGATAAATGATAGAACAGCTAGAACAGTCTGGTAAGTTCAGAAAATTGCATCACTTTACTGTAATGCAGCCTTTAAAACCAGAAAAGGATAAAACTTATACCATATCATGACACAATATCCAAAATCTAAGACAAAATCTAGTCTAATATCACCATATCAATATGATATCGACACATTACCCAGCCCTACTTCAGAGCTGTATAGAGGAGCCCCCCGGACCAAACAAAAGCCACCTGGAGTTGTGTGGAAGTCATTTTAGATAGTAAAGCAACTGAGGCAGAATTATGGATGTTTAACCTCTATCAGCTGCTCTAAACTTTACCTCTGTGGCAGCAGGTGATCCTACCCATATTTGTTGCTGTGGGTGGTGAGTTGGGAGGAGGGTAGGGGTCAAGAAACATTGCCTGTCCATCAACTCCTTTGGCCCCTGTGCTCTAAATACCTCAGTGGAGGTGAGCCCCCCACCCGTATAGCCTCAAGTGTTCCTAGAGCCAATAAAACCAAGCGATTAGTGGAGCTGTTCCCTTTTTAGGTGTTAGCTCGTTAAGGGAGTTAATAGTGGAGGTGTTTACTTTTGCATGACAGACAGGAGGGGTGGGTTAAGACCTTAAACCAGGAGGCCTGCACCAGTTCATTTACCAAAGCAATCCTCACCAGTGACATGTTACTTATACATGTGGCCTGTGCATATATAAGTATGAAATACTGGAGTCAAAGATTTCTGTCGTAGAAACTAGGGCTGGAAAATATATGGATATTATATCAATATAGGGATATGAGACTACGTATCATCTTACATTTTGGATATTGTTACACTGTGATATGACGCAAATGTTGTCTTTATCTCGTTTTAATGGCTGCATTATGGTTAAGTGATGTAGGGGAGGTCAGGGGCAGTTGTAACCATGGGCAATTGTAACACACTCAATCCCACCAATCACAAACAAGCTACAGTGATGACACTTATTTTGCACATGCTCAGTAGGATTCTCTCTATGCCTGTGGAAAAGGACTAAATTTAAAAGTAAAATTAATTTTAACTCAATTCAAATGATTAAAACCAAGTTACCACTAAAATAGTTGCCAAGTGCAAAAATAGAAACAGACTTTTGCTTTGAATATATATGATGTCTGACGTCTAAATTAATTTGAATCACATAGGGCCAACAAAAAAATCTTATATTACAGCAGTAATGTGATTACTTTGAGATGTGCTTTTATGTGTTTTCAGTGTTACAATTGCCCCTTTTACAACTGCCACCACCAAGGGAGCAATTACAATACTCTGATTTCTTACTTTAAATTTAATATTTGTCCTTATTATTTAAAATATGTCAAGGGTATTATTAATTACTATACATACTGTTTATATGTTTTTTTAATATCAAATGATGACTAGTGTGTTTCAAGTAGTTCGTGAGATATGAATAAAAATGTTACAATTACTCTGGTCTCCACTTTTTTCCTAGCTCTTCTATTATTTGTCTTTACCTACTTAGACATTATATCCACATGACTGATGATTACTCATAAAAAATATCATTGTGTTAATATTTTGTAAAAACACTAACAGTCATCTTGACAATATTGTTGCAATATTGATTGATGTATTTGGTCAAAAATATTGTAATTTCAGATCTTGTCCATATTGCCCAGCCCTATCTGTCTATTTTACTATTATATATTATGTTTTTGCATTGATGCATATGTTGCATTTTACTGCTGTAGATATTTAAGATTGTGCTAATTTTAACTACTTCATATATTGTTGGGTAGCTTAATCTACAGCAATGCATCATATTCTACAACATCAATATATGTTTGCATTATTTGAGAATTTATAGTGTGTTATTTAGAGAAAATGTCTATATCGAGGTATATATAGTATAATCACAGAATAGCCTTAAAATCGAAATATTATTTATAAGCCATATCGGCCATCTCTGCTGTATGTATACATCCATAAATATGCAATGCTTGTGTCAAAAATGTCTCTTGTGGAAACACATCACCTGTCTAATTCACAAGCTTTTCAACTTTGACTAAGTGCCATGACGCTGGCAGTCGGAGAGCTTGCATACGAGGCACTGGGAAGACACTCCCGAGTGACACCTGTATCCCTGCTACCTGCATACCCAGCTCACATGGCCCTGCTTTCTTGCCAAGATCACCTTTGTTTTATGAATTTGAGCACGTGTGTAACAGTCGGCTGACCTCATTCCTGTGGCAGAAATACTACCCTTCACCTAATTCACACAGCACAGCACATACTGTACTTTTTGTTTAGCTCAATCGTTACTCTGGCTGTCTGTCTGCTGTGTGTGAGAGAGACAGGAGGTTTGTTACTGTAGCAGAGAGGGAATCATGGAGGCATATAGTGGATATGGTCCTCCTCTTCTGTAACTGTGTTAACATACATGTAAGCATTCACATGAGTGTGACTGACATGATGTTAGAAGAAATTAGGAACAGTGTAACACCGCTTCTGATTCTGTCAGATATGTGCTCACTGAATAATTTGTAATGTTGTGCATCTCTACTGTATCTGCTGAATCTAAACCAGTTAAACAAGTTGTTTTTTGCGGCTTATAAGGACAAAAAGATATCAACATGGAAAAACTGTCTTTGAATTCCAAAAGGTCATACCCTCCCTGTGGTCAAATGACATGACAGAGATGTGATACTCTCGCTCATAGCTTAGAGGTTAAAATGCGTGCGTTGGATCACAGACGCACATTAATTCAGCTTGTGAATTAATCTGGAATCATCAAGTTGGTCTTTTGCTCATCTTGAACTTGAATTACAAGTGATATCTGCAATAATTTTATTCACAAATTTGCTATTTTTCCGGGCCTGTTTTTCCATAAAAGAATCTTTTAAAATACCCCACTGTGTCTTTGTTACAGTGAGCTAATAGACTGAGGCTTCCTCAAATCCAACCAATAACACACAACAGATTTCTGCACAAATGTGATTGTGTTATACAAATATAACTTCTCAGTCTGGAAGTGAGGGAAAACAGATTGTTTTCTCAGTATGAAATGTTTAATTCAAACGTAATGCAATTCTAGATTTTTCCTTTGTTTGTGGTGTCTGACGAGTCTGGTTTCATTTCAGAATGTAAACCAAACATACAACCAGCATTATCCACACGTTGAATACATCTGTAGGCCCAATCATCAAATTTTGTTTTGTATTTTCATAGATTACTGCACTCTCTGCTTTCGATTTATACATTAAAACTGTCCCTGTGATGCATGTTAGTCAACTATTTTTATCTATTTTTTCTGTACTGAATTTAACAAGACACACAGCGAGTACAGATGAGGATTACACTTTTAATTTTAAAATAAACCATCAGCTGTGGACATGAGTAATATAAAGAACTTGATATTTTCCCTAACCCCACCCAAAAGAGTGAAACATTAATCGCGGTGGTAGTTTCAAATTTATTCTTCTGAGGATTTCAATATACGTGTATTTACAAGTATATATACTGCAGTGCATGCCAGAATCTACTGTATTTCTGTGTATGCCACAACACAACTGCCAGAGCCACACGCTGATAAAGTGCAATTCTGAGATATATTGGCAGTGCTTGTGCATTTTGAACATTCACATGAGATATAAAGCATGTAACAAGAATGATAACCTGTGTTTTGTCTATTTTTTGATCTTATGTTTTTGAATATGTGCAAATACATTTCCTCAGGAAGAAAAAGGGGGCGAGACAGAGGAAACTGTTTTTTAACGTATTCTGTTTAGAATTGTAAATGTATTGCATAGGCCCTGCTGTCCAATTACATATATCTTTCATGTATGAAATCATGCATGTCTTTTTCTCTAAAGGGGGGAGGGCTGGCACAAAGGGAGCAACCCCGACTGCAGCAGAACAGTGTGCAGCCCACATGAAAAATAAGGTCTAGTGTCGGAGCCCTGGAGCCCTGGGCAAGGAATGCAGCTCCATCAGCAGCACACAGGCCAGGGAGGGGAGCTGCTTTCCTCCACACTGGAGCCTTCTCCTCTCCGCTCCTGACTCCTGCTGTATTATCGTTGTCCTATTGTGAAGCAGCTGACCCTTTGGGTCCTAAATCAGACGTTAGAGAAAATACATTTCAGATCACGTCCTTAATTAGCTCCATGACAATAAATATTGTTTCTTGCAATTTCAAGTGTTTTATTTTTCCCCACACTAAAAATAATCTTTAAAGATGCAGGAGTAAGAAAAAAAAGATGCTTATTTATTTATTTTCTCTTCTTTCATTCTCATTTTCAAAACAATGACTTGCTGCTGGGTACTAAATTTCAGTGACCCAAATTTTGTAAAATTACTTTGAACTTTTCAAACAAAGCTCTTTAGATGCATCTCATTCAGTATGTCCTACTGCTGTCACTGTCACTTTTTATTACAGTATATTCACTTAATTGTATAAACACTTTTTATTTTTAATTAGGCCTATTTTCAGAGCAAACAACAATGATTTTTTTCTGTAGCTGGGGAGCTAAAGTTAGCAGCTTTACCTTTTGTGTGACGGAGGAGAAATGCTTTGCCACACAAGTACAAACCTTAATCTCAGTATCCTTATATCAGGCACTATTTGATTCCAAGTCACTGCCTGAGAAAAAATAAAATCATCCAGATTCCCTTATCAAGCAGAATAACTTAATATAGTCCAGATAACCTGGGATCAAGTCTTAATCACTGACTGAAAACGTGTTGTCAGTCTTCTGCAAAACAACTGGGAAACCAGACCCTAATAAAACTAGAGTGACACTGAGCGAAATCAATTTCAAAGTCACTCTGAATGGAAATATTCATTTTACAACCATGTGCTATGAAGCCCAAAACTGCATGTAGAAATGCATCAGAAATGTGCCATTTTTGCACATTTCTGATACAAAATTCAAACGCATACTCTATCTCTATTCTTATACACACCAGACACACACAAACAGTGTACAAAACATAACATACACCCATCTGTGAACAAACACACACAAACAGCAGTGACATTTTATCAGCTAGAAAATCACTTTTGTCCCCATAGAAGACTAAAAAACACCCACGTCTTGGAACAGTCACACATTCCATTACTGACAGCATTACTGATAACTGTTATAGAAATTGTACAGTAGAGTGTATACTGTAGAAGTGTCACTGAAACCAGAAATAAAATGCATTTCATATCCATGCGAAAGGATGAGGGATTTTTTTTGGCACATTTTATATGTTGGTCTGCAGGATTATGTGTATGTAGTAGGGGTGTAACGGCTGTATTGGAAAATTGATTTCAATGTTAAAGGTATGACTACTACTACATCAATATGCAGATCCCCAAATCGATTTAAATGTATCATGAATTGGTCGACGGTCTATGGCGATGATCTAAATATACAAATCAGTTGACAGAAGCTTCTAACTCTGCACAGCATATCCACTCCAAAAGGTTTTACGAGAGTAATGTTAGTGTAGCATTTCTTGCAAGGAATTACCTTGCAAGGTTAAAAACAAGAACAACATGTACCACAATGTCGACGCGGTTTACGGTGCACCCTCAAATCTAAATATAAAGTTTGGAAAACATTTGGATTTTATAAGAAGGAAAATAATTGGAAAGGTTGGCCATTTGCAGGGTTCACTGTTATGCTTTTTTTCACTCACTTGGTTGGGCAAGTAGGGCAATAATCCAGAGTCAATTTTTACTTACCCCTGTACAAATCTTTTAATTTTTTATTGGTTATCAAATGACAACAAAGAGTAAAGTTGATTGTCGTGTTAAACCTGAAATGATGCATTTGCCTTATTTTTTTTTCTCCTGTGCAATAATGTAATAAAATTAATTGTGATCTCCTCGTCTGTTATAAAATAATGTATAAATAAATGTATCTATTTGATGGTATTGGCCTTTTTAAAATTTATAATGGAAAATGATTGTTTACATTAAACAAATGTTAAGAGCTATATCAGATTGCATCCCATGGATTCAGAGAGAATTGTTCTGTATTAAAACGTATTGTCCCCTCAATTGTATCTCATGTATCCAGGTATGTATCAGATTGTCTTATAAAAGAAAAATGTACACCCTAGCATGTATGTGTATGTATTTGCATGTCCACATGCGACATATATAAGAGGCAAAGGAAAGGTGCTCATGTATGTATATCCACCAAGTCATGTCACATTTCTAGCATGTTTGCTCCAGCTCTGGCCAAATCTGCAAGGACCCAGTGAAGAACCCAGAGCGAGCATCTACCAACCAAACAACGTCAACATATTCAGAGCCTCTAATCCGAGAGGAACAAACAGGTGAGCAGACCATGAAAGCGGGGCATTTATCAGCCAGCCTTTCCTTTTACACAAACTGAAGCCGAGCAAACCGTGTGGGGGGACACAGACTAGGGGACAAGTTAGCTTCAAAGCCTGGGAGAAGTTAAAGGGCTTAGGGGCTTGGACAGCAGGAGCATGGGGGGACTTCACAGCCTTACCTGATGGGGTTTTTGGTCTGTGTTGCCACCACGCGGAAGCCTCTCTGACTGCGTTTTCTTTTCAAGTGTCTGTTTGAAGTCGGCAGGCAGAAAGGTCACGCCCT
The DNA here is from genome assembly GCF_056507025.1 of Lutjanus erythropterus. Taxonomy (NCBI): domain Eukaryota; kingdom Metazoa; phylum Chordata; class Actinopteri; order Lutjaniformes; family Lutjanidae; genus Lutjanus; species Lutjanus erythropterus. The sequence continues at coordinate 23,653,186 of NC_139317.1, forward strand.
CTTGGTCACAGCAGGTTCGTCGGAACAACGGTGGATGGCCAGTGGCTATTGCTAACGTTCAGACTTTTTGTCTTTGTCTTTGTATACGCCAAAAAAAAATTATAAAGGAGAATGTAAAGCTATTGATCTGGCGCCTGGGCACCTTAAGAAGTTTTGGTGATGTACTCCTAGAATTCCAGGTATTTCCAGGGTTTTCCAAAGCTATATGGTTTGGGATTTAGGGACTCCCAGGTCACAAGAAGAACAAATCAGGATGACACCATCACCTGGAACAAGAAACAAAGAAAGAAAAACACAGTCAGAAACATGTTTTGAACACAGCTGGAGAACATGACAGCCAAAGAAAGAGTTCCATTGCAGTCCTGCACCTCATCCCTGCAATCTGAGCACATAATAAATGTCTTTCAGGAGAAGCAAACCAGAGCAGTTATGATACCATCAAGACTTCAAAATTAATCAGCTGTTTTTAGAGCCAACAAAATTAATCTATAATTATTTGTATGCTACTCCTGCAGGAAAACCTCTTACGATTTCAAGATTACATTTAGGAGTAAATGAACTGCTGTGAGTAATTTCTCCTCTCATACCACCGAAGACTTTTAAAAATGAGAAATGAAAAAAAGATTTCCGGAGAAACTTAATTTTGCTGTAACCAGAACAAGACATATTCCTGTAATAGCATATATAATTGCCTGTTCTGCAGAGGATCTCCCGTATATGACAACAAAGTCTCATAGACAATACATATTTATTCAACTGTCAATTCCAGCGACGTTAGAATAAAAAAAACATGTTAAAAAAAGACTTTGAATTCCACATGGGCCTGGTTTGTGAAGCTGGGTAAATATGCTTGTCATATGTTCCAATAGTTCCACAGCGACTGAGATTTAGTTAGGGAATACAGGCAGGAGAGGCACAGACAGTTTGTGATAACTGAATAGCTCTTTTGAAGCCACCTCTATTTGGAAACCTTGTGCGATTATTTTTACCTCTGTGGTTAGACTTGAGTTAAAGCCCATGTTTAATTGTTCCCAAGAGTTCTTATTGTGGTGCTGATAAGGAGCTCGGGGAGCAACATTTAAAACTGCAACAAAAATAGCTAGACTCTTGCTCATTGGCCACAGGTCTGAAAGAGTGACAACAGAGGATCCACGCAGCAAAGCGCAAGAGAGAGAGGTGAAAAAAATAAAAGAAGAGAGACAGACGGGGGCAGAGGTCTTGTGTGGTTGGTATCTGAATGGTTTTTTTTTTATCAGTTTCTCTTGATTCGAATGTGTGCTCAGCTTTTCAGAATCACATCACTTCTGCTTGAAATATCAATTCAAATAATGATCTTTTTAAGCTATCTTAAATATAGAGCATACAGCGCATTGCTAATCAATAAATAAATAATTTTTATGACAGCGTTTTTTCAGTGGTTACAGCAGACAGAAAGCAGCCGTTGTTAATTTGTCGTCTCTCTTCCTCACTCCGTCCAAGGCCATGACTTCCCGGTTTGTCAGAGCGACCTGTGGGAGTGTGTGTCTCGGATCAATAGCCCACCCACAGCAGAGCCGCGGGCCATCCCTGACCTGGGCTATTGATTAGGCCTGGCTCAGCTGCCAATAGCAATGTGCTGGATGTGACACCAGGCTAAGACAGGAGCTGAGGAAGGGGGATTCTGAATTGCCAGTGGCAGCCCCACAGCACACCGCAGATAAAAGTCAATTCCACTTAACCAAATCACTGACAACTAAATAGTTAGCAGACAGAAGAATGCCGAGAGTCTCTGATGGCAGCAGCTGGATGGCTTCGGGGATTTCCTAGCCCCCTGACCTGTGTCGGGGAGCACAACAGGCCATGAGAGCAACAGTGTGACATACGCAGGCCTCTGTTTGTGGAGGCAGCGTGACCTCTGTCTGCATGTCAGTCTGTTTGTCTTTTAATCTGGTCACTTCTCTCTCTGCAAGTCACACCTGTGGCATAATTACACGAGGGACACTTTCTATCAGTGGCTCCCTCCAGGTTGATTATGTAGGATCGTCTCCCCAGTACACTGTAAAAATAAACTCTCCGTTTTAACTTAAAAAGTTAGGGTCCAGGCTGCCTTAAGATTTTAGGTTGACTGAATTTGAAAAGACAAGTTGAAGTAATTTTGTAATGATTCAAAACAAACTTCCCTAGACAAATAAACTTGATTAATTTGGTTGTGCTTGAGATCGTTTTAGATATTAAGTTGAACTAAGAATTCTTCAGTCACACTGACAAACTTACAAATAAATTTGATTTCCTTTTACATAAAACTCATTATTTCCTGAGATTTCAGAAGTTCTGAAAATAAACAATATACATTTTAAGTTTAATTAACTTAAATAAATAAAACTTATATATTAACTTAAGTTCATGAAAAAAGATCATTTGATTCCGCTTAAGTGTTGTATGATTTTTTTTTTTTTACAGTGTGCACTCAGGTCTTTAATGAGGAGAGATGTTCACTAGATTTTTTTTCTTACAGTATATACACATGAACATACAAGTTGAATAATTAAATCATTTGAAAGATATCTGATGTATGACTTTCAGTAAATTTAAAGAATGCTGAGTAAAGGAGACACAGAATCATGTTTATATTGCTGTGATATACCAGTATTGATGATAACTATGATATTTTAAACCATGAAATATTGATATGTTCATAAAACATGATAATACTAACAAAGTTAAAGATGAGTTTGACTGATAGCATTATGTTAGGTATTGCCCTGATATTGTGAATTCTTTTGGCCATGATAATCGTGTAATGAAAATCTGATATCATGACAATCCTATGCATAACTGTTCATAACTTATTCTTGCAGTAAATTATCAGATTTTTAAAAGTAGCTATTAACCATAATCTTTACAGCAGTGTTTCCTGTGGCTGTGTGCACAGATATAATGCAGTCCCACTGAAGTTGTCAGACTCCTTTCAATCCATCTTGCTCACAGTCATTACCAGTCCATATTAGAGTAGTTTACATGTCACTTTACCGGTACTTTGCCTCGTGAATGTAATTCTGTGGCCACAGCCTCCTTGTGCATTCAGCACCTATCTATGGCTCCATATCTCTCCCAGTAATTGCTGAGTGACAGAAAGGCAATACTGCCCACTTCATTATAGGACAGCCAGACTGACTGGACACTGGCCTCTTGGCTCGAGGTCACTCTGGCCAGACTGACCTTATCTGCCCAGGTCGTCAGGGGTCAGTCACCCAGAATTTATAAGGACTTTACTAGAGTTGCCGTGGGTGCCATACAGCAAGGTCGCCTGACCCCGGCGGACTGCTTATATCAGGTATTGATTGCAGTTTGTCTACTTCAGTTGAGGCTGGACTAATCTCCCAACACTAGGGTCTCAGGGGCAAAGGCTTCAGTGTAAAGTTAAGTATTGGAAGTAACAAGAGTGATGGTGGGGCGAGTGGATACTAGTGACCATAAGAGGGACACAACAAGAGTTGTGGGGCTTTGGGGTTTAAAAAAACAATATGTGTAAGAGCAGTGAGATGTAGTACCAGGACTGGAACTACAACTGCTGCTCAAACCTGGAAAAAGGTTCTATTCTTAGGGTGCACTTGGGGGATGAAGCTCTGTGCATGACAATTTTATTAAGTAATGAAATAAAGGATCCTGTACCAAGATATATTGAACAAGTGCAGTACTGCACTTTGACTGAATGAGGGTCTGCAGTCTGAGAATCTGTTCCGTCTTGCTGTCTTCTAAACAAACAGACACAGAAAGGATACTAATCATCTGTGCATGTAAATTCAACATGTATTATTATTCACATTGCTTTGAATTGTTTGGTTTCCTGTTGTCAGCTCCCAAGATGGTTAAATTAAAGGGATCGTTTAAATTATTTGATGTAATGAACTTATCGACAGTAAGGGCATTAGCCACAGGAGATGACAATCAGACCAGCAACTCCAATGTTCTGCAAGGTAAAATTACTGATTTCTCCTACAAGGTTCAGAGAGAGAGATATTCAGCTGGTTCAAGGGCAGTTTCCCATCAAAAAAGGCTGTGCAATGGCAAAGTAAAGCAGTGAAAACATTCCTAATATAGCGTACACATAAAGTGATTTAATTTTTTTTTAGGTGGACCTTTGTTAAGAGGCTAAAATACATTTTGTTGTTGACCTTGTCCATAGCAGTTCATTGCTTAGCTTCCATGCTGGTGCCCTCTCTGCTTCTTCAAGCCGGGGCCATGTCAACCAGTCGGCAACTACCTACAATAAATTTATGACTACCTCACACAGCCCCACACCAAATAATCTGAACTATTACCATTCCTTTAAACAAAGAAGGAATTGATCAGTATTTATTCAAATCATTGCTACTTATGCCCAGTAAAATTCATTTATCCAACTGCAAAAACATTTTGGTGTGAGTCTTTCTATCAACCATCTTTAGCTTCAACATATGGATAAATATATGTGTGATTGCTAGCCTGCAACTAAATGTATATTTGTGTGTGTGTGTGTGTGTGTGTGTGTGTGTGTGTGTGTGTGTGTGTGTGTGTGTGTGCGTCTGTGCCAGCTTGTGTCTGTGTGAGACCCTTTATGTACATACTAAAGCATCCCTGATGCTCGTTAGATCTCGTCTCTCGGCAGCTGCTTGGCACCGTTCATATTAAATCACAATAATGGCAGATGAGCTCTCGCGCGAGAGAGACAAGCATCTGTTTGAAACTGCACTTTATTACACTTTGTTCCTTTAATCAAAAAAACTACGCCAAAAGATAACCCGGTTTTAAAAATCCCAGATAAACAGCAACGATTGCATCTTTAAATAATAAATGATCCCCTGCCTCTTACAGACGGGAATATAACTGAAAATAATTGAAGACAACAATGTCCTATAAGAGCACCACTCGAGCAGTGCTGATTCAGAATCCCTCATAACTTCAAACATTCAGTCATAAAGTATGGATAATCCGTAAAAGAGAGGCATGCGTCTGTTTACAATTTCCTTCTAATTAAGGCTACAGGATGGGGTCTACCTTTGTTAAAGTTGATGTGTGTTTGTTAGACTTCCTGCAAAAACTGTACCACTGGCAAATTAGGGGAGGAATACAAAACGAAACAAACAATAACACTCTAATATGATCTGCAGTCAAGGAATAAATATTTCACAATCTGTCTACATTTGACACACTTTCAGTTGAGAACAAAGGATTGCTAAACAACAAATTGCCCAAACTTGGTCTTGAGACAATAACCTTTTTTGACCTGCATTAATTCACAAAATATGGTAGCGACTTCCACTTCACAACTGTCTTTGTAATCTGTCCGCAATTTGTTTGCAATTTAACGACACGTTGTTACTTTTATTTTTAAGCAGACAAGAAATTTCTCTTGGCAGTCATGGAAGGGAACAGATTGAAACAGATCAAGACGTTAAGCAAGAAAAACCCAGGGTAAGCCAAATCAGGATAGTAAGGCATGTTTAAAGACGTACACAAAAACAAATGGTGTGCTACTTTATAACTGGTACCCAACACTGATTAGCTTCTACATGAAGGCTGAGCGAACGACTGATCTTAAAACCATGTTCACATCCTTGAGATGATGATACACAACAGCATTTAACTGTATAAGGCCGATGGCGAGGGTGAACTAAAGAGTATGAAAAATCAGGTAAGCACCGTGCTGATGAAGGTGATGTTTTCCATTCTCCCTCTGTGAAGCACGCCAGCAGTGTGCTGTGTGTCTAAGAGGGATAAGGCAGTGCTTGATGATTAATCACTGGACATAATAAAGCTTCACACCATGAGCACACAGTCCAGCTGATTCTATGATATGATTGGGGCCGATTAGAAAAGAGAAATAATCATTCCTTACAGTGCATTCATAGTACACTCTAATGATATCTTCTGATTGGACCTTGTGGAGAAGATAATAAGGGTCCGTCTTCAGAATGGACTCCAAGATTATTTCTTTAACTTCATGAAATGGGGCCACGGGCCTGGATGCTGCAGATTTGAGGATTAAGATAAGATGACCTTTCACATTATGTTGCCATGTATAAAAGATGAAGTTTACAGTCCCTCATCACATTAGACCTTATCAATGGGTAGAGCCTCTGTGAAGCCCCTTTGAACATCACAATGGTTTTTCAGACTGGTATACAACAGGCCTCTACCCCCCAGTGTGGGATTACTGTGCTTGTGTGTGCATGTGTGCTAAAAAGGGGTGTGTTGTGGACGTACACGCTCGCTTGTTTGGACAATACGAAAGTACTAATCCAGTGTAAAAACTTTATTCTACGTCTTTTCTTTTTCATGGTCATGTGGAACAAAAATACATTTAAAAACTTGAGTGTGGTATTTAACGCCTCACTTCAAATGATGTGGCCTGTTACATTAAAGGGACAATTGACCCCCAAATCAAAAATCCGTAGTTTTTCTCTGCTGTAGTAGCTGTAATGTAATTTATCCATCTAGATAGTTTTGGTGTGAATTGCAGAGTGTTTGAGATATCAGCCATAGAGATATCTTTCTTCTCTGTAGTTGATTTAACTAGATGGCACTTGGCTTGTGGTGCTGAAAGTGCCAAAAAAATACATTTGAAAAACTCAACAGTAATGTCTCTTTCCAGAAAAATGACCCTGTAAGTTAAGATAATCCACAGACCTTGTTGTGAGCAGTTTCATCTCAGAACTATTTTCTTTTTACCAAACTACACCCGCCAACTGTATCACTGAACCACCAGGAAACGTGCATCTACTCATAGATAAGAGGCTCATGTTTGTGGCAAAAAGGAAAAAAAGGGACAATTCTACACCTTCCATGTGCATGTCCAATCAGTGTTGATAGTAAATGTAGTCAATTGAAGCAATACATTCCTCAGTGTGTGTCATATTGACCAAAACATCCCTGTTCACAGAGCCATGCAGCAGTGTCTGTATGCACCAGGATGCATTGTGGGTGAGTTTGTGACTTCGACGCCCATGTTGCCATGTATCACCATTAGCCTATAGCTATTACTTTGGTGGGCAAAACATAGCGTCACATGGCAAAAAATACTGATCTAACATGCCCCATGGCTACCCAGAGGCAGGGACTAGAAATTCAAGACGAAATAGCCTGTGGTTTTTCCTTAATCCAATGGCACCACTGTGGATACAGAAAAAATAATTTTGCGAATGGAAAAGTCTCTTTTCTCGGCCAATATGGCACACACTCAGGAATTTATTGCTCAAATTCACATGACAAAATACATTTAGATTACCCATCAACACTGATTGGACATCCACATGAAGACTGTAGAATTTGCTCTTTAACAACGTCCTCCTTGGCTGAGCTGTAACGTTAGCACCACTGAGTCAGCCATGGCAGTGATCTGGTTGGCAGGCGTAGTTTGGTTGAGAGAAAATAGTCTCGACATAAACTGCTCAAAACAAGTTCTGTGGATTAGCTTCAGTAACCAGGTCATGATTTCTTGAAAGAGACACTACTGCTGAGTTTTTAATTTTTTTGTTGTTGTTTTTTTGGCGCATTGAGCACCACAAACTGAGTGCCATCAAGTTCCATAATATTTGAGAGAAGGCAGACGGCCAAAAACTGGGCAACTCACACCAAAACAGTCTAGATTGATGAATAGCACCACAGGTAGGACAGAGAATGTGTATTTTTCATTTGAGGTGAACTATTCTTTTAAACAAATTTGACAGCAGTGGACTACCAGTACAGTATTATAAGCATAAAATCAGTGTACATCAAACATTTTATCTTTCACACAACAGTGTGAGGCTCTGCCCCGGGACGCTCATGTTAACTCCTCATGTTGTTAGGACAGGTCGCTCTGCCCTGCCAGTCAGAAACTCAAGAGGAGAACAACAGAGACCATTTCCTTTCCACAGCTCTCCAAAATATCATTGTCACGAGTCTGGTATTGAATCTTAACATCTAAGTTTTCTATAAAAAAAAGGGGGAAAAAAACTGTCAAGTGGAAGGCAAAGTGTCACTTGTTTCAAATGCAAACGAGCATGTTTAAAACATTTTCTTGGGTCAAGTGATATTATGTTGAAACTAGAGGAGTGATCCACCTGTCAGTTACAAATACTGTCACTCGTTTCAATCTAAAAACAACTGAAACTATATTTGAAACAAGTCAAACGATCTCACCCCGATGGCACAACTGTTTTCTTTTGTTTTGAGATAGAAAAAAACTAAATTGAACTAAAAAACTTAAATTTTACTAAATTTTGGGGCGCGAGCACTCTGAAAGTGAGTGACACTTTTGGATCATACATGTTCAGCAGAACCACTCTCTCCTGGGCTGGGCTGAGGAGCTATAGGCATTTACAGGCATCAGACTACTGGCCAACATCTTCAGGCTTCTTTGATGTGGGAGGCATTGCTTACCCCTATAACTTACAGCCCAGCTCTGCAGGGACTTATTTTTATAACCTCTATTATTTTCTATCATAAATATTCAAATCCAGATCTTAAATCCAGAGCTTAGTGAGGAGAATAGCCAAAAACAACATGCAGCTCTTCAGCTTCCCCCAGCTCTCGCTCTTCTATAGAAAATCATTATGAAGATTAATACAGAAATCAAACAGAATGCTGAGACGAGACTGTAGGACCCAGTAAAAATAATGCACTCATATGAAAGACTTGGGATGGAATTTTTGGTCAAGGATCTCAGGCTTTTTTGTTCTTTATTTGTTTGAGCATTTTGACACATTCTGCATTTCCTCCTTTTGGCTGTGAATTAATATTTGCAGCTTGAATATTAATCCTGATTCAGTAGTGGATTAGTTTGCTATTGTCCCCTCTGTGCTGAGCCCTAAATAAAGGCGCTGACATGGAGAGGAAATCTATACCTCTCTGCCCTGCAAACAAAGACCTCTGCACCCAGAGATAACACATGTCCCTGCAACACAGACCCCCCTACTCTACCCACATGCTGGATCCTCCATCTCCCTCTCCTCTCTCTTTTCTTTCTCCCTCAACCCACAATTCCACATTTCTCCTTCTCTTCACCACTCTCTCTTTCTCTCCCTCTCTCAGAAAAACTTTGCCATGGTAGATTTGCAAGGCAATTGTGCCCTTAAACCGCGCCTCTTCCTCAGCTTATACCATGCATTTTCCAGAGTTTATCAAAGAATACAATGGGGTTATGCTTTCACCATTATTCTCCAGGCAAGAACAGTAATTTAAATGCACCAGTACTACTGAGGCAGGGCGCAGCCCTGCTGTCTCACTATGGAACAGAGAGAGATGAAAATGCGTTACAAAAAACGCACTGCATTACTTTGTTGACCTTTCCTGTTCTCATAGTTTACAAACAGCTGTGAAGCTCCTTCCTCTGGGCTCTTTGTACATCAGAGACTAGGACTGATGGAGGCACGCCATGCTTAAATGAAGGGCTTTTTCTAACTTGCCTCCGTTGTGGCTCACAAACACAACCTAACAAACACACATTTACTTTATCTCTGCCGCCAAAGCAGTTGCCAAAGTGAGGGAGGAAATGCATAGTGAAACAGATATGATGGCATCCTTTCATGTAAGTATATATTTTAACACACAGTCTGTTCAACAACAAAAGAAAAAAAAATCTAAACATATGCACACATCAATGCAGCCACCCACACACAGACACAAGTTTAATTTTCTCTTACATTGTAATAGCTTTGGCAAGTATTTTATAAAAGTTGGTCTGTTTTCAGAGTAATTGAAGCTAAAGTTGCACTGCTAGTTTGATGCAACTAAATGTGAAGACCGCAGTTCATCTCAGACTCCTGTCTCAATGAATTTGCAAGCTGCTGTCCTCAATGACACTAATAAGCACATACCTGCAAGCACATATAGTGAGGTATCTGTGCGCACACAGTCATGTTTTTATCACAGCATTGTGAAAGCAAACAGGAACATTGAGTACTGCGCCTCAGTCCTACATATGTGACCTGCGGCTGAATGCCAGGTGAATATTAACAGGGAGCTGAGAGGAGGAGGAGGAAGATGCAGAGGACAGAGGATGATGAGGACAAGAAGTAAGAAGGAAATTAAGAAGGGAAAGAGGAAGGAGGAAGGAAACAAAGGAAAAATAAAGTGACGGAAGAGAGAAAGTGAAAAGAAATGAAAATACAGTGGTGAAGTGCAGCAGACATTTGGAGATGGGCTGGACCGACCTGGTCGGCCTGATGAGAATGGGCAGCCATAGTGATGCCATTATGTTGGTAATCAATCCATTGGTGTCTGTGCGTCTGGGTGGGCAGATACTCGCAGTCTAGAAGGGGTTAATGGGAAATCAATGAGAGGGATGTGCTTATGAGCGGGACATGGGGAAAGAGGGACAAGGGGGGAGAGAGTGAAGAGAGATAGAGGGGTGGGGAGGGGGAGATAGGAACATTGTTTCCTGTGATAGCAGCAGACTTCCCAGATGTTATCTGTCATTCAAAGGAGCACTCTGGTGACCAGATGTTTAGGCTCAATGTGGTGGAGTGGGTATACACCCTACTGAGGGATCAATATAGGTCAAGTGCATGGTAATATTTATCACTACTCTGCACACACAAGACATTGACGTCTTGCAACACAGAGACTTGTGCTGAGCAGGATGAAAATTATATATATATTAAAAAATCACACCCTGGTTAAATGCTCATTTATTTCAGGAGAATATATATCTGGCATGATGGTGTTTTCTCATGAATATGGATCATATGTCTGGCCTGCACCAGCAATATCTCTGTCTTACGTCCATTATGGGAAACAAAGGGGAGCGCTGATTTGGAAAGAAAGGTAAAATAAATACAGCGAAAATCAGCCAGAGTAGTTTTCTGAAGGCCTGGGGGCATTTGGGGAGGTGGGTGGGGGGTTGGAAAGGGGGAACCAAGAGCAGGTCCCAGTGCAGTAAGGCTCTTTGTAGTTTGAGCAGTCTGAACTAGCCAGAGGCTTACTGCTCTAACCCTTAGCACTCAGAGAGACTGTTTGGGGAAATTACACCACAGAGTAATAATTAATCAAGTAAACGCTGAACTGCTTTGATTTGGATTACATTAACATATTATCAATAATGTATTAATCAAATACAAATAAACACCTCTGCATAATAGCATACTTAACTAACTACAATTTCACACTTAGTGTAAAAGTTAGTCTTCTTTGAGGAATGAGAAAACCCACAGCAAACTATGCAGGAAACAGATGAGTTTTTCACCTCTTGGCACTTTACTGTCTCTGCTCATCAACACCCTTCTTCATCACTGCATCACCCATTTCAAGTCCTTCTACCAAGAGGCAAAAAAAATTATGAATTCATTTATTTATGCTTAACAATGGGAGAATGCATCATGCGGAATAAATAAACACACCACTGATGAAGCACTGCAAACACAATGCACGTAATTTGTGCAAAGCTACTCCAGGTTTGATTCCAAAAGTAGCTAAGTGGATTGAGGAAAAGAGTTAGTCACTTTTATCATTTGCAGAGGAGTCGAATCAGCTCTGCTTTTGTATTTTCACTTAAATGCATGTTCTGTTTTTCTCAGATAAGTTGTGTTGTTTAAAAGCATCCGTTCTCGCCTAACGCTTTGTTCATTGGGGGAACTTCATGCCCAGGGATTTTCTAAACACAATTCATCAAAGTGGAACGGCAGTCTTTTTTTTCTGCATTCCTAATCCTTTTTGCTGCAGATGAGAGATTTGCTGTTCAGACTCATTAAGATTAAAGCGTTTTGCCAGAGTTATTTAAGAATGCAAAGTTCCATGTGAGACCTCTCAGAGTTCAGAACAGAAGAAAATCCTATCGACACGCTCTGTGCACTGGGGGCTGATCTTAGCCTATATTTCTATATTTGGTGTCAGTGATTGAGTGATAGCATGTGAAATGGTTTTTCCTGCTGCATTATAGTTTAAAGTTACAATCACTTTTCCATTCTTACCATCAGTAGGAGGTCATGGGTGTGATTGCTCTTAGTGTCTTCACTTGTAAGATTAAATTGATTACCTGTAAACATATTTGGTCACACTTTATTTTACAGCACACTAATATTACATAACAAGGTGCACTTTCTATTAAATTAGACAAAAACTACAAAAGAATATGTTCTTTATTAGTCAATAAACAAACAAAACTATTCCATAATTAGACATTATACAACTATTGGTACATTAATAAGACATGATAAGCTGTACTTTGTATCAAATAATCCAAAAACTAGAGATAATATGTAGCAGAATAGATATGGCTGATGCTCTTAAAATGGGAAAGTAGCAGATAAGTGATTCCACTTTAGTTTACAGTACAATTCTGTTGTATTGCATCCTTAATTAGACCTCCAGGAAAGTTTAATAAGGGTCTAGGAATGGGATAAAATACACCTTTGTCTACAGTACAGTTCTATAGTAATGTGTCTCTAATTACTCTATTAAAGGCTACTAAGGGTCTAACAGTGGCGGAAAAATCACTTTAGTTAACAGTACAGCTCCGCTGAATGAGTCCAGAACCACCCTCTAATAAAGTCCAGTAGGTGTCTAATAAAGTATCTGATACTGTCTAATACAGAACATACTATTTGTTTATTTTTGTCTAATTCAAATTGCAGCTTGTGAAATCTTATTAGTGTGCTGAAAAATAAAATGCAAGCACATTTTTTAAACTGTGCTTTCTACTTCTGATGTGTAGTTAGTGGCTTGATTTTAATCAAAATCTTTTGTTCATTGGGTTTGAGTATAAACAGACAGACAAATTAGGAATTAATACAGTATGCTCATATATTGTAAATGTGCGGCTAACTAGGCTTGCTTTCTAGTATTATTTTGGCTGCATAGATTTTGGCTGGGTTAAGGTGATCAGTCATCTGGCTGGACAGACAATAGTTAATGTTTAGCTGGAGGAGATCTTTTAGCTGAGAGAGAAATTATCATTGGATTGGACTGAGTGTTAGTCTTCTGCCTAAGGATTTTTTAATATTAGCTTTTTTGGCCGGCGACTCAGTAGTCTTTTGGCTGCTCTAAAGCTGGAGAAAGACTCCAATCCCGTTGTTGGTAGAACACAGCTCAGTCTCGGCACCTTTCCCAAACTTTCCAACTTCCAAGTGTCGCAATCTGGTTCCATTTTACAGCTGGCCTTGAGATTGTAACAGAGCTCCTTTCTCTCCCTCCTCAACCGCATATTTAATCCCTGTGCTTATGTCAAACTTAATTACAGGACCTTGTACGAAAAAATAACAAGTGAGCCTTGTAGGGGTGGGAGAGAGGAAAGGAGAGTATTAAGAGAGGGAGAGAAAAAGAGACATAGGGAGAATGCTAAGAGGTGTGAGGGGGGGGGGGGAACAACAGAGACATTTAATCTGTAGACTCAGTATCTTAAAAGACCAAACAAAAAGCTTTGATCTAGCGTAGCTCTTTTTTTTTAGCAAGAGACCAGAACAGATGCAATCTACTGGCAAAAGTCAACAATTATACTTACTTGATAAATTAATCTAAGATCAATATTATTGGCCTAGAACATCAAAAATATCTCCTGTGGATCTATCTTGCATCTACCTTACAAAACATTTTCAAAAGAGGAGAGGCTAAATGACCAGATGTTCTGAAAAAATCAGAACAGATCTGAATTACAAGCAGTTGTCCTAAATCCTGAATCCTGTTCTTTTTGTCCCGAAAATGAACCATTACAGTAATAGATAATACATACAAGATTTGAATTCATTAAAATACTCAGAACACATCAGATATGTTGACTGTAATTTCTGCTTTTATTTATTAAAAATTGTCCTCTATGTTTTTGTAAATGACGTAAGAGTATTATTGATGCGTTTTCACTTGTCCATTGCACTGATTAGGCATCATAAATAAAGGACTCTTGATGTCATTCGACCTGCTTAAACCACATGACGGATAGTGCAGCTGCCACTGTGGGAGGAATTTGAACCAAAAATATCTAAAAACAATGTGCTTGTAAGCTCCTAAAGCTTAATGACAATCTTAGCTGCTGAAAAGACATTTAAAATAACTGCAACACATCTGTCACCCGTGACAGAACATTGTGCTTCTTATGATCCTCAGGATCTCTAACTGATCGTCATAATATTAATAACAACTGATGTTACTCTCAATTATTCTGTTTTAATCTTTGTGACCCCAACACCCAACTCCCTGTTCTGATTTTCACCGATTCTCATTTGGTCACCAAGGGCAGGGAATGTAAGAAAGTGTCCTGAGAGCCCTTTCACCCATATCTTTTGACTTTACAACCCAGCAAATTCTCCTGAGCCCTCGCACACCAAAAAGAAATAATCATTAGACTAGGTCAGTCACACAGTTTGTGTGTGTGCATGTGTGTTAGTGCGCATAAAACTATTTACTCTGTAGAAGTGGAACAGCCGGGGAGAGAGATGTTTAGTCTGTCAGTTTAAAACTATTACCTCAAACTCTGAAAATATGAGCTGAGCCTGTCGTGCATCGACACAGGGAGACAGCACTGTGAAGAACAAACCTTTGAAAAGTCTAAATCAATTTTTGGGGGAGTAACATAACAAACGCTTCACCACAGTGAAGAAAAGGGGATCTCTTTTTTAACAGTTTGAAAAGCACATATTCATACAATCTTCATAAGGCAAAACAGCATAAATGCAGTATACATGAAGCCTTTTGAAAAGGGAGATGACAGCAAGGGAGAAAGGGAGAAGACGCTGGGATACTCCTCAGAGAAGGAGACAAAACACACAGGAGGACCACCACAGCCCTCCTACACCGCCCACACTGCATACACCTACCCACACACCCAGCCTTTAGGCCAGCCTTCCCAGACTGGACACAAGTGGCCGAGCAGTGGACCAGAGGAGGGAGGAGAGGTTCCCATGCCACTGGTGCTGGAACTGGCGCGCCACCCGGAGGTATTTATAGCAGACCAGCACTAAAGGGCCGGGAGAGAGGGCATGCTTGTTTTCCTTTCCATTCCCCAGGCACTTTCACCAGGCCTCACATGTGGGTGTTAAATATATACCCAAATACTGGGAGCAACATTGTGGGGGCAGAGAATAGGAGGCAGAAGGCTTGCTTGGAATAGGAGTGGAGGGGGTGGGGTGGGAGATGGAGAGTTGAGAGAGCAAGAGCAACAAGAGAGTGTTCTCTGGAGCAGGAAAGTAACGCATTAAAACTACTCAAATTAAGGCAGTCTATAACTTTACTCTTACTTACAGCTACTGCGAGGAACTTTCAAATTTTCTTGAGAGGTTCGGAGAGGTGACTGTGACCACTGATCAGAACAGCGCAGGAGTAATTTTGACTGAAGATTTGGAGAAACAGAAACCCCTCTCAAGTGAATACTGGCGCTGATAATGCATTGAATGTCAGTGGTTAAAAAGTAAGTAATAGAGGGTATGCACTGGTGTCACTTTCTAACCAGAACATGGCCCTCCAGTCAGACTGAGTGGCAAAACATCCTGCAACATGGCTGCCTCTACTTGTTGAAACCAGGAGTACCAGGAGTAAAACAATCAATAATCTGCGTAAATTAAAGGCAGTGGACTAAACAGTGATCCTCACAAGTTACAATTAAATAAACCATGGTCCACAGACATCGACCTTTGCTAGGAATCAGGCTTCCTGTTCCTGTTTTTTTTTTTTCTGGGAATTGCAGTAACCAATTTGCTTCTCTTTCTTTCACTTCTGCCAGTTTGTAAAAAGATCGCTCCAACTTCTTGTGGAATCTATTTGTATAGTCAATCACACAACAGCTCTTTCTCATTTTATTTGTGTATTTGTGCTTTTGTGGCATTCAAGCTGAAAGCTAACACTACCAGTCAGTAGTCTTTTAGCCACTCAGTGGGTGTAAATGCAGTAGTACCACCAGCTGTGACATTATGTGCATACCCTCTATACTCTCAGTAGTTTCTTGAGAAGAATACTTTGTACTCTTACTTGTGTTTTAAGACCGGTTGTTCTACTTGCAGCTGAGTAATATTTCAGTAATGTAACAGTACTTGAATACAGATTTTTAGTGGTGTTTCTGCCAAGGGTCTGGAGCAAGCTGGATGTAGACAGTTGCAGAAAAAAAGAAAGAAAGAAAGAAAGACTGTTAATGCAGTAAAAAGCAAAAGAAAGAAAGGAAGATGAATGAATTTCTGTACGCTTCCTGAGCTCCAAGGGGCCTAAGACAGTGAGTCAGGCTCGGTGCCAGCTCCAGGACCCAGACGAGGATGAGAGTTTAGGGCCGAGCTGAACCCAGTTCATCTGGAGACTTGACAGTGAAGAGGCAGGGAAAAGTCCAGACAAAACAAGGGGCATTCGCAGGGAGGTAGCGGAGCAGTCTTGTTGTTGTGGCCTCCTTAACATCAAATGCTATCTGGATCCAAGAAGCAGCCCTCCCTATCTCCAGCTGCTTCCTCTATATACTCTGTGATGTATGTCTCGCTTGCGCTCTCTGCATGGGAATTCCAGAGTGACATTATTACTATGATGAAAACAGACCCTATAAATACTGAGCACTATGATGAATATAACAGCGATTATGGGGGCAGCGATAATTAGATCAGGAAAGAAAGAGAGCAACTCATTGAAGTTTGCTCTGTTTTTGTGTTTGGGAATTCCTTTCAACTGTGTGTCTTAATGTATGAAGAATTACAGAGGCATCGGTGGTGTGGTAATCATCTGGGTCTCTAGGAGGGCCTCCTGGGACCTTTTCAGTGATCCTCTCTCCTGTTTCAGCTCTCGGCTCCCTCTTACATCTCTGTAAAAGCCACCCTGCTGTCTGTTTTTTTAATGATGATTTGGCCAACAAACAATTAATAAGCTGCCCCACAGATGCCTGTTAAAAATGAAATAGCAGGAACTATGGAGTGCTCCTGAATGGGACCATCCGGCAGCACCGCCTGCTATCTTTCCATCCAGTTTTGCTCGACAGGTTTTTACCCTCGTCAGCAGCCCTCTAACCCACCCAGGCCCAGCTTAGATCTTTAAGTCCTAAGACTACAGCTTTAACAACACCCTGACCTGAGCCCCTGTCCAAATCCCAACTGTACAGCAGCCATCCCACTAGCTGATTGCGTCAGAAAGATTCCACAGCCATGGCCTCTGTTTTTTCATACTTGTGGGAAAATAGCAGTTCATGTTTCCTTGGATGCTTCACACATTCCTCACCCTGTCTTCACATTGCGGGGCCCCAGAGACTGGGTAGGGCCAGAGCCACTCAAGAGGAGGTGCTTGGCAGATAAGAGGTGTGGCTAAATGAAAAAGGAAGGCAATTTTTTATTGTTTATTTAGGAGGGAGTTGCTAGGCGATGTGAACTCAAAAAGGCACTAATTGCATTTCCCTGAGTTTGATGAGTATAACAGAACTTGGACAGAAACTTTCCAGCTCATTTAACCTCTCAGAACACAGCTGGGAATTATAGATAACAGAACATCTGGAAGTCACAAAAATACTTCTCTAGCGTCTAATCCAGACTAATTCAAAAGTCACCACATCCTGCAATGAACGACATCCCAAAGCTAACTCGGTGACAGCTCCAATATTTCAAATATTGTTGTAAAAAAAAAAAAAAAAAAAAAAAAAAAAAAGGTAGCCATGTCTGAATGGCATTCCAGTTATTTGGGCAAAAGTTCAAGCATACTAGCTCATGCAACATCTTTTGCTCAAATTTCATCATTTAACTGAAATGGGAAAGTCATGGAAAAGTACCTAAAACCCCTCCAGGCCTTACACAAACTAATATGCGTTTCCACTGTAGATTATGACTTTGTGCCACATATGTTCACATATTCCATTATTGTTCAACATACAGTACATGATGGATGTTCCCAGTGGTAGAGGAAGTATTCAATCCTTTTACTTTAGTAAAAGTAAGTAAAAGCTTGTAGTATCATCAGCAAAATGTACTTAAAGTATAAAAAGTAAAAGTACTCAAGACAGAAAAATGCCTTGAGAGTGTATAAAGTATATTCAATGATATACCATCTGTGGTGGAGGAAGTGTTCATATACAGTATATCCAATGATACACTATATAATATTATCTCTTATAACTCATGCATGAATGTTTCAGTAGAATTTTGTTGAGTTGGACCTAATTTTTGTCTTTTTTATGTAGAGCGGCAACAAGAGGCAAATCATCAAATTTGACAAAGTGAAAATGTGAAATGTTTGTCATTTTTGCATAATGAATCTATTATCATAAGAGTCACTGATTAATTTTTGGATAACTGACCAAAAAACTAACTGATTACCATCTAATCATGTAAGCTATATCATTTGGTAGGTACTTCTTTTACACCGTATTTTAAGTTCCTCATGTTTTGTGTATGTAAAATCCTAAATGCACAATATGTACATTTTGCTGCTAGGGGTTTCTCACATTAAAACAATAACAAAATACCCAGTTTTATGACACTGTTGCTGAACATTTGGGATAACGTAAGTACACAACTCAACAAATAGTATGACATATGTCTAGCATTTTATTTATTTTAGTGTGGAAAAGTTATATAGAGTATTATGGCTGTAAGTACAGTACTTGAGTAAGTGTATTTAGTTACATTCCACCACTGGATGTTCCGACATATAAACAAAACAAGTATTTCAAACACTACATCCACTAGATTCATCATGTAATGCAACTCACAGCATACAGAGAGACGGATACACAAACAGAGCTTCCTCCATTTGGCCACATTCAAGTTTGGTCTCATCCCAAATTCCTGACCTCAAAATTTCAAGACAAAGGTAGTTAGTCGTGATTTATGCATGCTTCAGCTTAGGATGAAGAGAGCAGGACACAGTAGCAAAGCAATTAATTTTGATGCTGAAAACATTATTAATGGTAATGTTTAAAACATCAAAGCCTCGGCTGACAGAGACACAGCATCTCCACTCTGACAAGATGGAACAGATGAGCTCACTTGAGTCAGTCAAGGTGAGGCATGGGGGAAAATGTAATTTGTCTCTCCATTGATTTTCATTGAGATTTCCTGTAGAAGCTGTGGTTCAGAGCAGGTTAAAGTCATGTACCTATAGTGTACCTACAGTGGTAGGACAGGCCACCATATTTCTATTCTCTGTCACTGGCTTGTGCATCTGTGTACATGCATCATGCTTTGGTTAGATGAGCATTTTAGTTTGCTGCCTTTGTGAGGTGAAATTGCACACTTATGTTGCATGAAAAGTAGGGGGAAAGTAGGACCAGCAGGTAGGGAGATAACAAATAGATGTAGGATGGCCTGGGTTGCAGTAGTGGGGCACAGAAACCTCACTTTCACCAGGACATCTCCATGTTCATGTGATCTTGGCACTGTCATAATAAAAATTAAGAATTTGCTGTTTAAGTAATGTTACATGCTGTACGTGCTGGTTTCCTGTCTTTTAAAGTAGCTAGCATGGCTGAGAGTAAACTATATATATATTTTCTGATCAACTGTAATCAATCAAGGTGGATAAACACCTCATGTACTATGAATTCTTCACAATAAAAGTCCCTTTGTTATTTTGTTATCTAAAAGGTTTTATTATGTAGCGGCAAAATCAGGAAATGTTGAAGCTGAGAGCGGACATGAAACAGTAAAATAAAGCAGATAGCTGAAAGTACAAACAGCAACACAGTACAGAAACTTAACCTTAACCCACAGAGATTCATTTAGAAGCTACAAAAGTACTGAGAGCTGACCAGAGACTTTGAAAAACTTCTCTCTCTGCTCTCCTGCAGACACAAGAGCTGAGTCTCAGGTTTCCAGCATACATCTGAATAAAAAACTCATCTATTGGCAATAGGAAAAGAGTCTACTGCCTATTTTTAGCAGGTTTACACACTTAATATACTCACTAATTTTGGTGTAAATACAGTGAAAGAGATTTCAGATGGCATGGGTTACAGCGTTGAGATGCAAAACCATCTTTGTTTGTGTTTGTTTGCGCTTGGCATTGTCATGAAGGTAAGTAAGGCAGTTGTTGTTTCAGTAACTTTACTCAACGTGCTGGTATTCTGCCTTCTGAAGTAGCAAGCATGAACATTATATCCATGGATGTAGTAGGGACTAAACCCAGGTGAAACTGAAGTTTATTTAGCTCTTTGAATTGAGGCTGAGAGTTCATGTATTTTCAGATCTGTATCAATCAGTCGGGCAAGTTTACCCACAGGTTATCCACCTCTGTATCTACCGCTAAACCCCTGATTATAATGTTATCAATATGTTATTCTGGATTAGTCACGCAAGCAAATAACAGACTGGGAGAACAGCAGAGACAGGTTAATCTGGTTTTGCAGGAGCCAGTAGTTGCTCTTTAGACCAGATGACTAAATTCAGCCATTAGAACTTTGAGATGAGATGTAGGGGACAACAGAGGACACAGCATCATTTGGAATGTGTGAAACTCAAGTTCATAACGACTGAGTGGGCCAGTAAAGAACCCCCTCCTCTATCTGTGTGGACTCCTCACTGTAGCTTTGGGCAAAGGGATAAAGCTTCTCTCACTCCCACATATTCATTTACCCCCCACCATCACACCAATTGAACCAGGGAGTCTGGGGGGAGCCACATTGATATTCACTACACATCTCCATCCCCCAGCCACAGCCATCCCCACTGGAA
This sequence comes from Lutjanus erythropterus, assembly GCF_056507025.1. Classification (NCBI taxonomy): domain Eukaryota; kingdom Metazoa; phylum Chordata; class Actinopteri; order Lutjaniformes; family Lutjanidae; genus Lutjanus; species Lutjanus erythropterus. The sequence goes on from NC_139317.1 coordinate 23,673,738, forward strand.
ACATTATTTCATTACATATATTATGCATTCAGCATAAGGGAGTTGGTGAATGTGCAGTGTGCAGATGTGTGTGTGTGTGTGTGTGTGTGTGTGTGTGTGGGTGTGGGCGAGCTCAGATGTTTCCTTCTATGTATACATGGCTGTGACAAGCCTGTTGTAAAAAGAGTTTTAAAGAGGGTGTAAAAAGATATAACACCTCAGGGGTCCAGTGTTAATGGTACTAAGTTTACTTTGCGAGAGAGAAGAAAAAATATTTATTTCGTACTGCTTTGTGTCAACATTAGAAAAGAGATTTTGCAATTTTTACAATGTAGAGGGACAAAGTTTCCTGCAGAGTTTTGCATGAATTTTCTCAGTTCATTTGAGTGTGTGTGCATCCACATGTGAATGTGCACGGACTGTCATGCAGAGCAGCAGATAAAGAGATACACAGAGAAACAGAGAAAAGAGACCAAAAAAGAGATGTAGATAGAGACAAACAGACAGACAGATCTTTCATATGGCCTGCCGCTCTTTGGGCCCTGGTCCAGATGTCACCAGAACAGTTTTTATTTGTTAATGTCTTGTTTTAAAAGCCCTCTTAAAAGCGCCTGCTGCCTTTCCCTTAAGTCTTTAAGTGGCTCCACACACAAGACACTCTTGTCTGATCCGAACTGGAATCAATTTGGAAAAGAAACCATTTCACCTCTGATTAAGCACTGCTCTGTCTCTGCTGTGGCATGCTGACCTTTCCAGAGGTCTGTCTTGTGCTGCTAGGAGGGGCCAGCCAGATGATATGCTGGGCTAATTAGATTGATTGACGTCAGAAGGCTGGGCCTGCGAGTGGCTTGTATTTGAACCCTCAGCCATTTGTCAGAACTCACAACCCTGTCTCTGTCAGGGGCCTTTAAAGTCTCACAACTCGAACTAGATGCCTAATTTTGTTTTTATAACTGTACCACCGCTTTCATCACGCTTTTCTCTATCTTTCTTTTGACATGCTTACATTTCCAGTCATATGAGCTTTATCTATATTTACACTATTAAAGCCTGTGTGACATACAAACAAATAAGAATAATATATATTAACAATATCATTTAAAGGAAACATATGTAAGATATTTGCTGTAGTAAATCATAAAGTGACCCTGATATGTCATCAGAGTTTAAGGAAACACATGAAGTTGAAAAAGTAGCTTCTCCAGCAACAATGCTACAGCCAGTGTGTTCTTCTTTGAAATGTCCATTCCAGTGCAGAGCATCTATTTCTGTTTTGGCTTCTGTGATTCCTCACACATTTATTCACTTTATACGCAGCTAAAATTAATACAGAATTCTGTTAAATGTTTGCTGAATGGGTTACTGCAATCCTGTCTCTAGAAATTAGGTTTGTATATTATTAAATTGGTTTCATAATTACATTGTGGTGACAAATGTAATTCTTATCTGGATTATGTTCACAGAACGTTTCTTTGGAACAATACCTCTACATAACGCACTGATTTTGCAAATAGGTGGTTGGTAGGTGTACAAAGTGCAGGACTTAAACACTAGAGTCATGGGTTCAAGTCCAGATGCCTGCAGCAAAAGTGTTTTGGTTAAGGTAAGGAAATACTATTGTTTTTGTAATTTTTAGGTAGTTTAGGCAATAAAAGCACTTTGGGTGGGGTTAGGGAAAGATCTTGATTTTGAATAGGTTTTGGCTGCAAAAACACTTCTGTCTGACTTGAATTCACTTGCAGCTGTGACTTGAGGTGAGTGCTCGCTCCCGTCAGCTGCTTGCTCGTCCACTGTGTGCTCGCATGTGCTGACACAGAGAACAGACATTTCTGCCAAACCCATCATCATTTTGGTTAAATTCTAATTTCAAAAAAGAAAAAATCACTCACACTAACATTTGAATAATGCCGTTGTCAATATGAGTGGATAGTGTATTGCAAGATTGCCTATACTGGAGGAAAACAAGATAAATACATTGTCAGTGACTTGTATGGTGTGTTAATTAACAACATGTCATCGCAATCTTAATATGCATTATGGTCAGCAGTATATTTCCTTAAAAAACATATTTGCTGGTGCAAATTAGTTGTATATAAACATAATTTCTAGGTGACAGGACTGTTTAGTGTCTGTTTATGAGTCATCATAAACCACTGATAATCTTTTTGATAGTGTAAATGTTTATAACGGTTAAATTGAGAAATATTTTACGAGAATCTGGAAAGTAGTAAGGTGACCAGTAACCAAACTCCAGGCTTAGTTTTGCATCCACAGACAATTAACTGAGATAATCAACTCAGTGTAAGATTCATCGTTGTTTGTCATTGTGAAAGTATAATATTGAACTCGTGTGGGTTCAGTGTCCCTACAACCTGCAGGATGTGTGCCTGAGCTCCAAGTCTGGGGAGGAGCAGGCAGTGGGAAACAACTCGCTCCAGTATTTTGAATTTAGATTGCAGTACTCATTTTTTAACAGTAGGATGTTCAGATATTTCACCTTTAACTTCACAGTCTGCCTTCAAGGGCAATCAAAAATGTGACACCTACCCAAAGTCTTATGATACAGTGAGGTATCAGTGAGATACTGATGTGCACGCCGCTCTTCCACCAAATTTTCCTTTGCTTCTGCATTTGCAATCACACATAAAACTTCAAATATTCAGAATTTCTGGGCATCACACCATTCATATATGTCCGGCCAGTCAGCCTCCAGTCAGCCATTTTGCCAAATTCTGTCGGCCTCGGCTCCGTTGAAATGGCTGCATCTGTGTGATCGCCACATTCAGGCTCTGTATTCCTCATCAATTTCTTCATCTCTCACCCTTTGCTATAGTTACAGCAGCGTAGTGCCTGTTCAACATCTGTATGTACCATGGGCTTGTGTAACATATAAAACATGGAAGTCCCTAGAGCTATAAAATGTTGCAAACCCAGACTGCTTTGAGCCGAGACTTCAGAGGGAAGGAGTCCACCAGAGATCAGCCCTCTGTCCAAATTCCGAGCACTTTGCCTTATACACCCAGAGAAACGTTGCCTAAAGAGAGGCCTGGTAGAGAGAAACCTCACCTCCAGTTCAAGCGGATTCCTCTGCCCTTTTATTTGCTCTCGTTTGGCTGCAGGGGGAACGTGCTCCACTCTGACCTGGGGGCACTCATCCAATCAGCTCGCTATCTGCTGCAAGAGCCTCCATAATAGTGACATTTTTCCACCTCGTCAATAAAGTGGTGAAAGCCACCCTCCACCCGCTACTTGACCATTTAACTTCTTCCTGAAAAGGCCCTTTCTTTCTGTCTGTCTCTGTGTCTGGCTGAAATCAATAAAAGCAGAGCAAGGAAAGAGGCCAATCCAGCGGCTGCATTAACTGGTGGTCTCAACTGCTGTACAAAGAGGATGGCTGGCAGAGAAAAGGATACTGGAGAGCTGGCAGCTCATTCATACGGCTGTGGGAGAAATCTACTTCTTGTCTATACATTCTACAGTATGTTGTCATCAAGTGAGGACAAGGAGATCCTGAAAATGCTGAATGAAAAAAATCTTGTGCATCTTAAGCCATAAAACAGAGTAAAAATGAAAAAAAAAATGGCAGTGTTTTCACTCAGACTGAGAGATGACAATCATATGTAAGAAAACTGACATATACATTAACAGATGTAAACTCTCTGGTCTCTAATGATCATTGCTTGCCATGACTCATTTAGCAGCTGCATTCACACATCACCACATGTCTGCAGTGATTGACATAATGGCATCAGAGTGAGAACAAAATGTCTTCCAATAAAGGAGCAGGAGGGAGAAAATGAGAGAGATGGGTTACATCTATGCCCGTGCTGAAATGAGTGCAGTGCTTTGTTTGGTTATGCTGTCTGAGCTGAAATTGATTACTGTGAGAAGCATGCACCAAAGAGCCTCTGCATTCAGATGAAATAAATAACACACTCTCTTAGAGATGGCAGGGTATGTGGGAGAAAGAACGGGAGGTGAAAAATGGGAAAGGGGAGGAGGGAAGAAACAAAGATGGATGAGGTCACAATGAATTTACAAGGGAAAAAAGCAGAGATGAAAAAGAAGGAAATGGCTAAAGGTGGGATGGGATACTGAATGACATGTCTTCAGTGTAGCGCAGCGCTGAAGAGAGACAGTCTGGAAGACATCTGGAGTAGTGGAGGATAACAGCCACACACACCACTCCCCGACCACAGACAACATGATGAGGGATTAAACTTCATTACAACATGTTATGGTAATGAATGGGCTGTGGCCAGTTCTGGATGTGTTAGAGTAATTACCACTCTCCAGCGTATGTGTGAGTGACACTTCCTACACATGTTTACAAAGCCATGTGTCTGTCTGTCTGTGCGTGCATGTGTGTGTGTGTGCATGTGTGCTGATTATTTTCCTGGGACTCCAGGTTTACTGAACTGGATGAGGCCTCAGAAAATCCAGGAGGTCCTCTCCAGAGAAGCAACTGCTGCAGCTAATTAAAAGAACGCACCATTTAAACAGCTACTGTCATATATATCATCTCCCATAATTAGCTCAGCAGCATTCTTTAATGGGAGATGGGCTGAGGCAGGCCCAGACTTTGTGGTCTGGGCCAGTGTCTGGGCATCTGGGTCTAGGGTAGGTGCCAGAAAGGGAGGGGGACAGACAAAGCCACACACCCAAGAGGGGTGAGGTTGACTCTGGGTCACAGAGGCTGCCTGGCCTTATGGCTGACAGATGTTAGTCTGGTTCAACGAGAGTTGTCATTCTGGAAAAAGTCACACCACACTGCGCTCCACGCTGCAATTATCTTCTCTGTGTACAGAAACATCTCAAACATCATCACTCAGCAAGACATAAGCAAAGGCCCCTCCCCAGATTACAGTGCCTTTGATAAACTGTGCAAGTTGCATCTGCTATCTAGTTGTACGGCACTAAAGCGTTCCAGTGTTTGAGTTAGCTGGCCTGTCAGTAGCATTCCCAAGTGGAGCAACAGTGTGTTTTAGCTGTAGACAGAGCACAGCAGCCTGCTGTGTTTGGTGTGCTGCTGCTAATGTTGCTAATGATCCCCACAATGGAGGAACACAGACTGGAGCGGAGTCCTTTCATTTATGGTAAGCTTCAAAGTGTGAGTCAAGAGGGAGGCAAGGATGAGAGCCAAGGGGAAGTCCTGTCCCCAGATGACACTACAACAGGGACATGCTGTGGCTAGGTGTTCCTCTGCACGCTGCCAGCCTATGAGCTTCTCTATATCCTGAGATCCGTTGTGTGTGTATTTATGTGTTGGTCCATGTTTGTGAAACGGAGGCAGGGTTTCTGAGGTGACGTATTCCTCACAGCGGGCATGTGGACAGGCAAGCACCAGGGTGGCGTTAAAGAGAAAGAGTGTTTTCCTGCTGAGATTGGGGAGGAAGGGGACATGAAATGACAGCGGATCATTAGACTGGGATCGCCTGCAGCTCACTAATTTATGCAAATTAATTTCTTGGCTGATGTGAAAGGAGAGGGAGCGGGTACCACCACTTGGCAAGCCGTCAACATCGAGCAGCGAAAAGGTTAAACTGCAGCACTCTGCTTTGGTGGTCTGGAAAGTTTAGCAGTGTTTAAGCCAGGGAGGGCTGTGGTGGTATACCAAGCAACAATGACAAAGAAACGCAGACTGTGCCAGCCCTCTTCCTGGCAAGGCGGGTAGATGGACGGCCAATCAGGTTCGTGCTGGCTCTCTCGTAGGCGAATGGCATGGCATGCTGGCCCTCTCGTCGCCCCGCCTCTCCTCCCCGCTGCACTGCAGCTGCCCAGAATGATTTTATAAACATTTTGCCAGTGGATCAATACCTGTATTGATCAACCATTGTGAGAGTGATCCGTCTAAAACCCAGAGCAGCCTAGAGCTCAGAGATGGGAGGAGCGAAAGAGAGAGGCTGCAGAGAGGATGGAGAAAGAGAGAGAGTCTGCAGCCACAGTGAAAGGGAGAAGAGGTACAAGGGAAGAGAAGCGAATCTGAGAGAGAGGCAGACGCAGAGCTGAAGGCAGGTGGGGAGGCAGGTTTTCGGACAACGCTGCCAGGCCACTGGGATTGGGGAGAGACCTATGGTAATTGCTTTCTCATTAAGGGAGGGAGGGTGAGGGCGACTAATGACTACTGCTTTAAGTATGCGGGTAAGTGACAGATGGAGAAATAGTGCGAAGAAATGTTTATGTGTGCAACAAAGGGGGAGATTCCCACACCTAAGGTTGCTAATGCCTGTACTAGTGTGGCCTGCTACGTAACACTGTCAGGTACATTGTTGCATGTGCATAAGTGTGCATGATTGCATGAGGTTCAAAGGGTGTGTAGTGTGAGGGGAGGTGGGGGGATGCGGATGATGACCGATTAAGATGTCCTGCACGGAAAAAAAACAATTACCCTGCTTTATTTATTACTGACTGTAATTTCTTTTTTTTTTTTTTACATGTTTTATTTAGGAAAGACTGAACGGAAGTCAAAGATGTGTAGGTTGCCTTGGTGACAACATGGGACAGAGAAGGCCCAGCACATACTGCGCTCATGAGTTCAGCTGCTACAGTAAAATCCAAAGTGGAAATTCCTGGGAAAATCTACGACCGAAAGGAATAGCTTGCATCCTGGATACAAACATCCATGGAGGAAGTAACAGGAACCTTTCTGAGTTAATCCAAGACTGATTTCAAACTGACAGATGAAAATGGCTGCAAGACAGTGGTGTCAACTGTGTGTTGCTGTTTTGAACTGGTGTGGATAAAGCTGGCTTTTGGATTTTTAACATTTTGGCAATTCATCGGATTGGATTTAATCTTATCTTACCATATTTCGAATTTTGTTGGAATCTTACTGACTGACTGGACCAATCAACAGCAGCAATGAATGTTCGATTCAAGGCCTGAAGCCAGACTGCACTGGAGGAGGAGTCAAGAGGCATTTGGGACCATCCCCCAAATGCTAAAGGGAAATCAAGTTTCCATTGATTGATTTTAAATGTGGCCTCCTCGTGCATAATTGTGGATTTAAGGGAGGATATATTCCTCCAAACTGTGGGGGAAACCTTGATGCTCATATCATGACTCTATAGTGGAGCTCTGGTGTGGGGACACTCAGAGGCCTACCCTCTACAGGTTCACTCCTCTGTGGACATTCAGCTGAGTTAAAAGAATGGACATTCTGTAACAAGGACACAAAGCATATACATACAGTTTTGTTACAAAACAACAACTGTAAAACAAATTAAACATTATTGTGCAGTAAATAATGGTGTATAAAATGTATGGCAATACATATCCTTGGCTGTGTCCGACTTCCACACTGCATTCTAATACAATAAGAATGCACACTGTAGATTTAGTACACTGTTTGGACAGTAAGTATACATGAAATCTACTACAGGAAATGATACAAGATGGTTGCCAACACACAATTGAACTGTGATTTTGGAACTGTCATTTTCAAATTAGGAGAATAACAACAAGAATAGAACATCTTTTTCTGCTTTAATTTAAATATGTAATAACTTCACTTTTTTGTGTTGTTTTGTGTTCTGAGATTTTCCTAAAACTGTCTCACCCCATCCACACACCACACTCAAACAAGACTTCTTCTGTGCACTCAAAAAGGTTTATTTCTCTTAAATTTTCCTCACAAATCTGTTAATATCTGTGTTAGTGAGCACTTATTCTTTGCCAAGATAATCCAGCCACCTGACAGGTGTGGCATATAGAGATTAAACAGCATGATCATTGAATAGATGTGCCCTGTACTGGTCACAATAAAAGGGCACTCTAAAATTTGCAGTTTAATCTTGAAAAAGACATCTAGTAAGCTTTAAACTACAAGTGTTTTTTTTTACATAGGGCTACAGATACTATTTTTTTGTTGTCAGGTGGGCAAAGTCATGACATGCTCTACTCTGCCTCTGATTGGCTCACACTCGTTAGCTTCGTTTGTTGGGTTGGTTAGGTTTAGGCAGGAGGAGTGATTGGTGAGGATTAGGGTAAGAATATCAGGGTAAACCAATCAGAGGCAAAGTAGGATAAGTCATGCAAAATGGGAGCAAAAATAAAAGTCTTGAATTTATATTTTTAGTCAGTGTATACAAGTTTGCTCTTTAAGTATATTTGGCTCTGATTCTAATGTAAGCAGACAATATTTGTTCAAAACTTGACATACTGGAAATTAATATTGTGGAATTGGAACTCATAGTCATGTACTTAAACTTCACTCAAGATAAACTTGTTAGATGAACGAAGCTCAGGTACAGTGCAAGTAATGGTAACAACAGAGACTCGGCTGGTGTTTAAGTGGGGACAGGAGGGTAAACATCACAGTGGAAGCATGATTGCATCAAAGCTGTTCAATGTACACAATGCACAGATTACGGTGCAGCAGCAGCAAACATTAATTTTTCTCATTATCATTGACTGGTGAACTACACTGAGTTTATCAGTTGCAGAAGGCTCTTTTCCAGTTCAAGGTTGAATACAGAGAAACATGAGAAAAGCCAGTTGTCTCACATCTGATCCAGATTCATGAAACCCTGATCAGATATGGAACAACAAATTTACTCAATATGTGATCATCATAGGATCCAAATATAGATAAAGTGCAGTGTTATTCAGGAAAATACTAACAAAATATTACATTAATTAAAGAAAAACTTCATAGTTTATTGCTAAAAATCTCTCTAAACTGTGAATCAAAGGGCTAAAAAAAAGGTAATCTCTTTGCCTGTCTATGTCACTGTAATCTAACATAGAGTCCTGCACTGGGTCTGGTGCCCACAGGTACCCTCCAGGTAGCCCGTAAAAAGTTGTGTAACAGGTTAAAAACATAATACAAAAACAATAATATAACATGTACAATACAATGACATGTTTTTTTACCTGCAGAAATCAGAAATGAAAATGATTGTGCGATGCTTTTAACATTAAAATCAGCCGGGAGGATTTTACAGTGAAAACCTATGACACAACCTTTTGACCCAACATCCTGCCAAACAGTGTGACGGCACTGTTTGATCTGACAGCAATGTAGGCTGTCTGATATCTAAAATGACAAAAAAAAAATAAAAAAATAAAAAATAGCCAACAGAAAATTGTGGACAACACATCATCAAAGGTCAAGCCAGACATTTGGAAGAAATATGGTGTGATCAGAGACTGTGAGAATAAAGTTGTTAGTGGCTTTACAGCTTGTAAAAAGTGCCAAAAAGTATTAGCTTTTGATAGTCGCAAGCTACGCATGTTGTCGTTGAGAAAACACATTGACAGCCGTGCTCATCTTTGCAGATGCGGGCGAGTCTGGGTTTGCAAAATTGGACCTGCGCATGACTCCTTAACTAGCATTAATCAAAGAAAAACATTCACAGTATAAGTAATGCTTATAAACTGTGCACTACCTGCAATGCCTACTCTGTGCCCTAAATCAGTTTGTGCCATAAACAAACCAAGCGGAAGTCTTGCAAAATTCAAGCCAATGGCTCATATGATAAAATAGCCGGTTGGGCTTTACAAAACAATGTTTTTATTTTTTATTTTTTTATGTTATGTGTGTGTGTGTGCATGTGTGTATTATTTACAGTAAGTATATGCGGTCAATATGGTATAGAGAAATAGACCCATTATTTTTTATTATTATGACAAATAACTAAAAGGCTACATAGTATTAAACACTAATAATACACTTCCTTTCCTTTTTTTTAACAAATATCAATGCCTCACTATTGTCTATATCAGTGTAATTTCACTGTTAAGTGTTATCACCTCACACAAAGACTTAATTCATGTGCTATCAAAGCCACAGTGAGACACTGAATCATTTTCTTGTTTCCTTTCATCCTTTTTGTTTGATTCCTACTCTCAAAAACAAACCCTTGGATGAGTGCCAAGTCATAAATTAGGATCTTCATTAGACACATCAAATCTAAATTACTTTTCAATTAACAGGCCAGTCAACCTGAACTAATCAACCAATTAGGCCGTGTGTGTTCACAGAAAAGCTAACAAAAGCACATGAGTCCCCTGGGAAAGCAGCAAAACACTGCAGAAGAAGAGTGACAGTGCAAATGAGAAGCTACTGGTTTAGGAGAGAAAGGGAGGATCAGAAAGTGGCAGAGGATGCATGTGACACAGAGATCACATCACCATTCACCCCTGTCACTTTTTTGGAAAATGAAACTTAGAAATAAGAATTAATTACAGCTGAACAAAGTGTGAAAGAACAGATTTTCAGGAGAAAGTGAGAGACAAAAGAATTTGTACAAGCTTTGATCAGTTTACATTGTTTAATGGGTATCAGGTTACTATTTGTGTGTAATATCTTTATGCTAATTGAAACGCATAGTATTCTTCTGATCCTACCTTATTAATTGCTCCAAAACTTACATTACAACATTACATTTCTACAAATCATGATGTGGAACAAAATAAAAGTTTTATATTTACATTATATTATTCTGCAGATGGAATACGAAGGTACTGTTCTGACTCTCGTTGTGCAGAACACAATGTCACACTTACCAATCCTGAATGAAAACTAGCTAGAAATGCTGTCACATAATATTTGTGACCAATATCTTGATACTAGTGAGTTTTGATTGAAAGGCATATTATTCTTCTGATGATACCTTATATTGTGTTATAGCATCAGTTGGCACTGCTGCAAACTAAATAAATGATCAGAAACTCTAAACCTTAATTTGATTGGGGAAAATGTAAAAAACAGGTACTTCATAATTTTCATGATATGGAGCGACATAAAAGTTTTATATTTATATGTATTATACAGAATATGATGGCGTGCAGTGACTGTGCTGCCTGGGTCTCATTGTGCTGAACACAATTTCACATTTACCAACTCTGAATGAAAACTAGTTGGAAACGCCATCACATAATGTTTGAAAAGTAATATTCAGAAAGTAGAAAGAATTTGTTGTATTCTCCCTGTCACTCATCTGCAGTTCATGGCACTCATCTTTGGCGAGTGCTGTGGCAGAGTGAAAGGCTTTGTGATGTCCCATTCAGTGTGGTGCAGCAGGGGCTGCTGGGACGTCTGTGTTGAACATACCTTTGGGCCACAGGAGATCTGATAGGCAGCACGGGCTGTTCAAAACGCCTTCTTCACACACAGACAGAATGCAACCTAAGAAGGAAACAAACACACACATGATATACACACACTTATATCCATACGTACAGAGTAATGGATAAAATGAATTTTTATTCAGGATAACTGAATAAATATGAAAATGAAAATTCCTTAATAAATGGTTTACAAAGCATATACAAACATTATCTGAATGTTAACAGTAAAATAATTATTAAGTAAAGGTTAAATAACTATCCATTTATCATTTATTAATGATGGTTAATATGAAGTGTTACCACAAAAAAAGATACAGAGTTCTTAGATGTGTGTGTGTGTTTTTTTAATTATGACCAAAGACATATGGAGAGGGACATTTATACCCCTTGCAGCCCTCACATCTGAAGGTCTGAGATCTGATGGTGCTCCAGTACAGGCCAAAGGGGGTTGTAAAGAGGAGAACACCATTATTGTACCAGTAAATGTCAGAACAACCCCATCTAATTGTGCCATTACTAATTCATGTTTATTAATGCAGTGATGTATGATGGCTCTACACACAGACGGAGCTTGTCTGTGCCTGTCATGTACGGCTTATTCTTCGCTGGTGAGGGCTGCAGGGACTTTGTTCGGGCTGTGGTGGGTGTGGGGCATATGGCGCATGTAGTGACAGTGCCAAGTGGTGTGTGACTTTAACATGAAGGCAGAGAGGGGGCGAGGGAGTTGACTGATGGTGCCGGTGTCTTCTGCTGGCCCTGTGCCAGGGCCCCTGGTCCCCAGTGCCCCAGCCCCTCACTACCCCAGAGCCTCTGGGCAAGTACCACAGTTATTGTTTTCACTGCCAAGCAATTAGCGGCACTTAAGATTTATTTAGTCATGCTCTAATGTGTGGTAATTAGCTTGGGGCCCAAACAAGCCCCTCCATCCCATCACCTTGTCGTTCACATCAGAGCAATGCATCAGCAGGAGACAGTGAGGGAATGTGAGGTACAGTGGGTGGGATCGTGGGTGGAGGGGGAGGTGGAGCACAGCTAGAAGGATTACAAGAGCACCAGCCCAGCTCTCTGGATCAGCACTTTTTAAGAGATCTTCAGGGGCCTGTTGGCTGAACGCAGAGCAGGAGGAAAGGGCAAATACAGCCCAGTTACACTTTTATAGAATGCTTTGTGGAAAAACACCCCTGACACACACCTCGGCCTGGCAGCTCGGTTTGTCATACGGCCCAGGGGGCTCCGCTGGCCTATCACATGACCACTGTAATGACCTTAAAGGGCAGCCTCCTCAACAAGCTCAGGCCACTCCCACTGGCTGGACTGCTCTTTGGGAAATGCAGTTTGGGTCACTGCATAATGTGTGATGCATTTGGCCCTCAGGCTGGAATAATAATAATAAAAAAAACAATGTAGAAACCAGGCCAAAGAGATTATGCAAAAGCTGCCAAGCAAGGTAAAACAAAACAAAAAAGTCACAGATGAATAGAATCTCCACTGCTACAGAATATAATCACACAACATGTGAATGTGCACGTTATGTCATAAATGTGTTGTAGGTGTCAGGGACAGAGTTTGTGTGATTAGAGTTTCATTCATTATTTGTTGCAGAGTTGTTACAATATCAGAATTTTAAACTTGGACACAATACTAGTCTAAAAAAACTATACTTAATAGCTTTTTTGATAAGGCAAAAACAAAAAAGTTCTAAGGCACACAAAATAGGGTAATTTCTGTTTTTTAATTAAAAAGCTGCACACTGAACACTGTCTGGTCTTGCTATGCTATAAGCCAAATATCAGGCAAGCCGATGTCTAAAATAGAGGTGCACAGAGGATGAGCTGAATATTGAATGAATTGTGTCTCTTGTCTCTTAGTATTTTATTGTTTTTGAACACAAAGCATTGAAAAAGTGATAAAACATGAAGTGCTGCAGAGATCAAGATTTCACAAGTCACATTAAATGAGGCAAATGTTTTAAAATCCATTGGCAATACAATCATTGTGCCCAACAAGCACTGAAATTATGTAATATTGTTTTATAATCAATTTGGAAATACAGTAGACTTTCACACCTGCAGACTGTACTTTTCATTTGTCTTTCTCTCTATTTTAAACTAAACTAAGTTTTATGAACTGTCTGAAGCCCCCCACCACCAAAGGATGTAGAAAAATCAGGAACTTAACAACAATGTTTTATAATTCAAAAGATTCTGTTCTGCATTGCAAATAGAAACTCTATAGATACACATTTAACAACAGTACAAACAAATACCATTCAGATAATTGTTCTTAGTGCCTTAAATCAGTGACTGATTAAAGCTGATACAAACTTTTTTAACTTTACTGGAGTAATCATGGAGCCGACTTTTTCCTAATAATAATGAGCTATTTTAAATAGAAGAAACATCTGTTTTCAATGGGTTATTTGTATATGTATTTGGTTGTGAGTGCATCCCTACATCATAGGTTCATCCATTCCACTTTTGCCACATCCCCCCACATCTCAATTGAAGCACACGGAGAATAAAGCACAACCACACTTTGCGTATGATGATATATGTAGACTTGAAAATTGAGGAAAATCGATGTGTTTTAACTTAGAGTATCTACTTGAACACAAAATATTTTTCTTTTTTAATCTTTTTAAAACACCACAATGCGGAGTGCACAGCAGCAGCAGCTCATTTAATACATGTGAGCAGATGAAGGTCAAAGGCAGGTTCAACTGCATATGTACATCTTATACATATGCATAAAAAAAACCCATCAATCTTTGCTGGTTTGAGGGGGTGGGCGAAAATTTGAATCACTAAATATTAAAAACAGCATGTGGACAACTATACAGCACATGACTTTGATCATAAAAAAACAGCAAGAAACTGCTGATGCTAGACATCAGAGCAGCCATTCTTGTGTTTAGTGTTTGACTGGTAGATGCATTCTAATCATTGCAGAACCGGGCCTCCTCATGGAGCTATCACCTAAAATTGCTATGCAGTCTGGATGGGTGGTGCTATAAATGAAATATCACTTTCCATTTTATCTCCAGGGGCAGCATGATGCTCCGAACCAATCAGAACCTCAGAAGCCAACCCTTGACCTTTTTCATCTCAATATGACTACCATTATCTTGCAGAAAATTAGAAGCGTCTCGCTATTGTTCAGTAGCGACAAGGGGTGGAGGTTATTCAAAGATAAATGCTCTGGTGTTCATGATCCATGCGGCAATCACACCCCACCAACACAGAGCAGAGGAGGAACATGTCTGCTGAAGCCGTGTGGCTGCATGAGTGCACATGCGCACATGTGAGGCGTTGTGTAAATGGATTCATGTTGATTGTTTGGTGCTGATGTAGCTCTGCGTTTGCCTAGTAAACCTGTCTGTCGGTGTTGGCCGAGCAGGTTTCAATGGATGCTTTTGTATTATTATGTGAGCACTAAAATGAACAGCTTTAATGCACAATTTACAGCACAAATTTGGGAAGGAAACCAAGATGATTATACAGCTTTGACTTCAGTGGTCTCCATAGGCAACTGGATCACTACTGGCTGTCTTATAAACAAGAGTAGTGAGAGGGATAATATCCTCCTGGTAACAAAGCCATTAGGTGACGAATGTGAATAGAGCTGATGTAGGACTTAAATTACATGACAACATGATGCTGTGGGTGTGAAATCCAGCTGAGCATCCGTTAGCCTTTTTACACATTCTTGCACACAGGTAGACACACAGTACAGGTATGAATCACAAATACACACACTTAAAAAAGATATACTGCATATTATTTTCTCTCATAATCTGTTATTATACTTCTGTGCACACTTGAGCTGGACGTCATCTCATATCTTGTGTCTGTGCAGCTGTATTTTAATAGGTAGCTCTACTACAAAGATTAATAACTGTATCTGAAATGCATCCATTTCAAAAGAGCATCTTTGTACTGAGCCGCAAATTTCACTCCTTTAAAAAAAAAAATCAAAGACTGTACTTTTTATCCTCTTAACCTTTAATGTTTGCTAACCCTGATATATACACTTAGATGTTAGTTGTCTTTGTTTCATTTTGATAGACCTATTTCCACACAGCATTATTAATGCACAGATTTTTTTTCAGATAGCAAATTTTTCAAATTTATATTATAAGAATATGCATAAAAATAACATAAAATCCTGTCTTATAAGCTTGTTGTAGTGGGTGAATCCTCAGTCAACTGCCATGCAATTAAAACCAAACTTATTTCATTATACATTACTAATATGTAGACCTTGCACTGCTAGAAATAACCTCTACTCCTCTGCTTTCTGATGTCTTTCAATGTGTGTGACTGTTCAGTATAAAATGAGAAATCTAAATTTGATTTCAGAAAACTGAATTGGAACATTTGGTGAAAATGTACCCATTATAATCACAGTCGAGTTCAAACTATTGAATTCAGTTTTTATTATGTCTATTCCATTCTATTGCTGTAAAAATTCATTTACTCACTGGTTGAATATGAGCATGAAATATTAAAATTATATGAATCTAAAAATAAGCTTTGCTGACAGTCACATACATTCTGTGGCAGACACCTTGTCCATGTTTGCAGTCCTAATTAACCTGAACATTAGTAAGGATGACAACAGCGACAGAGTATTTTATCTTGCTCTTGGCTCCTCTTCAAAGTATTAGATAACTAGAAGTTTACATAAATGTTCATGAAAAAGGATAGATATTTAAATAGATACTTATCTTTGCACTGGCCTACTTTATGGTTTTATTTCAAAATCACCATCCAAATTAAAAAATATATCACTTTGGACGTTGAAATCATGAGAAGGAGCCTTTATTCTCATAATCAGTAAACAAACCAAATGGTATCAATAAGGTTGTCTCATATTTTTCTGGTTTTAGCTGCCTTAATAATGGCAAAACAGCTAATAACAAATATGTTAAATATGCACTGTTTGGGAAAAGAATGAAACTAACCATGAATTTTCAGCAGTGAAGGACTTGCAAATGTTCTCCTGAATGTCATAAAACAGCAGGAACTCGGCTGTTCTATCCAACATATGTCAATATCAGGATATGCTTCCTAAATAAATTAATATATTAATATTTTTGTTCTTTTTTTCACTTCCAACATTAGTTATTATCTATTATGATGCATGCATAATGTTACAGAGGGTCACAGGATAGTTCTGCTTTAAATGTTATATTTCCATGATTGGTTCATTCTCTCCATTTCCTGTTCATTGTGTGCGAGCAAACTCCATTGTCTGTGGGTAGATTCTGCTCGGCCCTCAGAGGGGCCATCCCCAGGGAGCACTGCATCTTTTATTAATCAGGGGCGCTGCGCCACAGCCCCGCTTATCTAATTTAGCAGCCCGCCTCAGATACAACTATGTTGGGTTTGGTGTGGAAAGAAGGGACAGGGGTGTGGGGGTGCAGTTGGGTGCAGATAGGATGGGGGTTGGGGTGTTTCCTTCGTTTTCTCCATATTGTGGGTGATGCAGGGGGGCGGTGAAGGAGCGGGGGAGACAGGGGAGGCAGCGACTTATCAGACACCTCGTCACCAAGTTTTAGGACTGAATCACAATACAGCAAATTACCTTCTGCTGACAAGAAAAAATGAGCATGGCCCCCATATGAAAAAAATAGGATTGTCAGGGAGAGGTGACACATTGATTGCTTAGTATGCGCATCCAGAAGGCTGGGGTTCAGAGGCGTCCTCCCTATATATATGTAGAAGAGGTGCAGCAGTGCACAGCACAGCCATGAGGGGGAATGAGAAATTGAAATGCCATGTTAGATTGGAGTCCCTTCCTCAAGCCAATCTCTCTGGTCTTGCCTGGTATAGCCCATAGTAGACCACCATATCATACAACAGCCACACGTCTTATAATGGCGATAATCTAAGTTCCAACCACCACTAAAGAGAAGACAATCTGGCATCAGCAACATTAGAACGTGCAGGTATATACTCAGATATACAGCATACGCATGATACTCATTTAAACACAAAACACGAGGATCTGCTAATTCAAACAAAACACACAAGCATAACCTGCTCTCTAGGTGTTTCATCCTCCTTTCCTGGTCGTCCCTCCTCCCCCTTCTCTCTCATCTGTGTCATAGCTCAGATGAATCAGTGTCACCGGTGTTGAGAGCACTTACTGTCAACCCTGGCGCCCTGGGCTACGGCACTGATGGACACAAACTATAAAATATCAGCCCCCTGGGGAGACATCGCTCAAGCACTGCCCCACAGCCCTGAGGGGGTGTGATCTGGTCAGTGTGTATGTGTTTGTTTGAGAGAGCAATAGGGCAGTGGGTTTGTCTGTGTATCAGTTGTGATCCAGTAAGTATGGTGTAGCAGTGTGTGCAATCATGTGGACAGTTTCCACACCATTTGCATTAAGAAAGAGGTAAAAGGGAATCTCATGGTACAGAAGAATATATAACTACATTCTTTATATATTTTCTGTTTAATAGTCTGCTTTAGAAGTATAGAAAATATAATAAATGTAATATTATTCCCCTGAAGGTTTCTGTTTCTTCACCGCCATCCCAACAACCCAGTCCCTCAACCAAATGCCATAACTCTGTGTGCAAGCTCAGCCCCTGACAAAAACTACAAGTAAGCAACTGTATAGGAAAACCGCAAATGAATCAATCAATAAAATCAATGGCTCTGTCTGAGGACATGTCCCGCATCAGCTGATAAGTGGTGTAACCTCCCCCCTCATGCTTTTGTCAGGCACAGGGAGGGTATGAACAGTCTGCATGGTTAGATTTAGAAGAGGGACAGGAGGCAAATCAGAAGAAGAGGGACAGAAGACGGTTTTCAGTCCTCTGATGAAACCTCCCCACCACCCTCCATTGGTCAAAGGCTACAACTCCCTTCTTTCAATTCTGCAAGGTCAGGGTTTCTGTGTCTTGGTGTGTATGTATGTTATGTTACATATAAGGAGCACACCATAGTTGTGCACTTTTATATATTTATAGATTGAATATTGTAAGAAAAAAACACCAATTTACACAGATACACTTGTCTCCTAACATGCCTTTACCATATTTCCAAATATTGACTATCCATTTACAGTGTCTGCAGTGTGTTGCTGCTTGATTCGCCTAATACAAGTGTATTAACAAGGCTCCTTTGAGATTCAAGGACAAAGGCATTAAGAGGAGGAGGAGGAATCAAGGTGCAGAACAGTCTATTGTTGCCCTATGGCAATGGGACACATGGTGAAGCTTATGTTCTGTATATACTTTTACATTACTGTGTTAGTGGTGGAGCTAAAGGACTTCTTGAGTGTCTTGGAGGAACACATGAATGCAAATAGGTAAAATCAAAGGAAAATCACAGATTGCTGTTTGTCTGTATTTTTCTGTTTCTCAGCTCAATGCCATAATGGAAGAGTCATGAGGCCCAACATAAGAATTGCATGATCAAAAACAGTTATTCTTAGTGCCTGGCAGGTAAATGACAGAAGACAACAAAGTCTTCTCTGTTTGATCAAATGCATTCAAAGATAGATATAGGTATTCAACAACCAATCAATTACAACTGTCATTGGTTTTGTTTAAGGACTTTGACTGGCTCGAGCCTGACCGATACTCACTAGACTGCATTTTAATGCAATGCAATATCCATGTTTAATGAGTAGAAAGTGCCCTATTCTTGATCCAGTATGGATAGAACAACACCTCATCTTGTACAAATAAGTCTTAATGCAAAACTCTACTGCTGTCTTCTGATCCAACTAAGCCTCTGTGAGGTAAAGCAGGTGGGCCAGTTTCAAGAAAAGAAAAAGAAGGGAATTTTCAGTAATGGGAGATATAATACATATGTTGATATAGACGGTAGTTGGGTACAGAAACCCGGTGCCAACATATATATGGCACATCATTTCAGTGCCACATGCCTGAGCTGTTAGTTGAAATAGTTGCCATGTGGTGCGACGTTACGGACACATCACCAAACATGCCTAGTTAATATTACTGCAGCACTATTTCTACAAGACTCTGGCAGCAGGTGACCAAATCCATACATCCAAATTTCTCAGTTGAAAGGCAGAAAAAAAAGTGTTTGCAACACACAGGTCTTGGTCCTCAGTGGTCGGGATGAAAGTCCTGTGCCTAACCATCTGAACTACCATGTCTTCCTTTTAAATGATGTGTCTTTGTTGTTCTTTATACTATGTCCCAGGCATGTGGAATAGTTGAAGATGTAACCAATACACCTAAGTATCGGTGACTGTGTGTTAGGCTACAACAAGAAGCACAATTTCTTTATTTTACATGAAAAACTTGCATGCATTTAAGTATGTATTACATCCTCATGTAGACCAGATCTCACATACCAGTGAAATATGACTTTGGAGAAATACCTTCAACTAATTAATATCATCTCTCTATCAGTCTACAACTGAACAAATTAACAGAATGATTAAACAAATGTGTTTTTTGTGAAGTCCTGACCACATTTTATCCAGAAATCAAGGTTGAAATCCCAGTTGCTGCTCACCAGGGTGGCTGTATTTCACTTGAAAGCGGGTGGTACGAGACACCCAGCAAATGTTTCAAAATAATTGCGAGTAAAGGGGGAAGCATCTGGAGATGCACAGGTTACACATAAAAACAGAAGGATGCACTATGCTCAACTGCTTCTGTGACCTCATGCCAAGCACATCAGCTGGCAATGAGGAGCACAGATATAAAACACTACAAGCCATGTGTTATAATGACTTGTCATGTGTATCTATGATGGGGGAATCACTAATGATGACGATAGCAGCCTTTTCTCAGGTTAGCAAATATGATCATATTTCTACAAAAGCATTTTTGAAAAAGTATCGGTTCAGGCACTGTTTAGGTACTGGATACCCAACTGGACAGTCTCCATAAATGCAACTTCCAACTGGAGGGATGGACAGGGGACTGTTTGAGAAGAGAAGAGGGGGACTGCAGACCCTTGTAACAGTCACTTAAGTTAAGCACTAGTCTGCCAGGCCTGCCGCCACACAGTAAAACTCATCTATAATTTGTGATGAGTGTAATGCCATCTCCACTTCATGATTATGTGATATTCTTCACCTCTGCCATAGCCAATGAGGCCAAGAGCTGGCAGTCTTAATGAGGTGCCTCAGAGTTCAGCTTAGGGGAAGGAGAGGTGGGAAGACGGGGGTATGGACAGAAAAGAAGGACGAGGGGATGGAGAGGCCTTACGCAGGCTGGATAAACTGATAATCACAATATTAAGAAATACATAAAATCTTGGGCACGTTTTCCGAATTATTATCTCAATAAAGTGTGATTGAGTAGGGTGTGCTAAGAGCCAAAGAGTCATGGTGACAATAAAAACAGTGAGAGAAAGTCATTAAGTCCTTCCTCAGTGATACAGACCCCAAAAAACACTTGTTAAGGGAAGCGTGGCATCCTGGGTTTGTAGAGGATTATGTCCACCGAGGAGATCTCATGAGAGAGCCCCTTAGACTCATTTTCAGTGAAGTGCATTGCTATGCTCTTATGGCTGGTCTAGATGTTATGAATAAGTAAATAACAACATTTTTCCAGTCGTTTAATCTCTGAGCACTGCAATTAGTAAGTCTGTAGTTTGTGCTGCCTTTTTTTTCTGCCCTTATTATTGTTATTGAAATGTCACGCTCTTATTTAGCTCAAGGATGAATAATAAATAAGCTATAATTACTGTCTTGAATGAGCCGACGGCTTGGCTGGGTCAATGGTAAAGGGAGACCTGCCCCCCCCCCTCCCCTCCCCATCTACTTTCTCCCTTTTCCCCTTCTTCTCCCTCTCTCTCTTTAATTGGATCTTGTAATTAGTTTCTCTGATGGATCTGGGAGGTCTGAGGCATCCTCTACAGCGTTCATTAGTGTTCTTGGAGGAGGGTGAAGCTTTTTAAAAGCTCTGCCTGCTCCGTCCCTCACATGTCATAACACTAGATATGATCCTGCCCAAATACAATAAGAGCATCGTTTCTAGTCTGGCTCAGGTTTGACTATATAACACCAAAACAAAGTAAGTCGGCACCGTGGGCCTTCAGGGAAACATTAAGGCAGTCCCAGTATAAAACAAATGGAAATGCACTCTTTTTCATCATTTATCTATTTAGGGGAATTTTCCAATCCAATACTGTGGGAAAAAGCCAATGTAACGATGGTTAGCACAGTGAGAGATGAAGAGATTCTTATTTCCTTTAAAGAAAGCAAAAAGACTATCAGACACATCCAGATATCAGGTAGCAGTGTGATCTGGAATCTGAAGTAAAATGTCCTTTGGCTTACTATTAGAGAACTGACCAGCCTCTACAAATTCTTTTTTTTAGATGCACACACACTCACACACACAATGTTCAGACCTATAATATACAACCCCCCTGTAGCACCCCAACACCATTTCCCCCTTTTCCTCTCCACCCTCCGCTGGCCAGGCTACACTAGACATCTCTCCCTAATCAGCAGCCTCGTCTCGCTCAGACTGGTTGCCATAGTAATATGCCGGCTGGTCGACATGGCAACCACTCTGAGGTCCACTATTAAATGAAGAAGAGTGGAGGGAGGGATAGGGAGAATGGAGTTGGGATGAGAGGGAGAGGAGGAACGGGAGAGACAGCGAGAGACAGAGAGAGATTGTCCAAGATGGGGGAAGGGGGTATCGGGGGGTGGGGTGAGGTGGTGGTGGGGGGCACAGAAAAATGAAAAAGGGGAAAAAAAGCATAGAAAAATGAGCACAAGGAGCGGGAGAAGAAAAAGGAGGGGCAGCAGGAGGAGATAGGGAGCATCAGTAGTGCTGTTTGAGCTACCTACTGAATTGTACGGTATTAAAAGCTTCTGATACGTGTCGCAACAATGCCATTAACCTAATGCATGACGTCAGTTACTTAATGCCTTACACTTATAAATTTATACACATGAAAAATGCATGTGCAGTCTGTCCCAATCTAGATAAAGGATCGTAAACTAAAATCACGTTTTAAGAGCTACTTACAATATTATTGTCAATCCACATCAGACATACCTCAAAAATTATATAAAGGAATTAATATTTATAAAGTATGAAGGTTTTATGGACCGCAGCCCATAATAATGATCAGTGAAGGCATGTGAAAAGTTTATGTTAGAATAAGACAAAGGGGCTACATTACTTCTCCTTTGATTTAACTTCCTATGGAGCCAAACAAGGAAGCAGTTACGGCTTAATCAACATCAAGACACCGCCCTTCAAAATAAGGCAGATGCTATTGGTACCCAGGCTGGACTAACCAATGTGGCTATTTACACTTGTGTGCTATTAGCACCTGAGGCGTAAATGGTTAACGTGGCCATTTACATCCCCCATGGCACACACAAACAATGATCTTTCCCTAAACTTAGTTTTGTTTCATAACTTAACCAAGTAGTTTTGTGACTGAAAACTGAAAATAATCATTAAACTGTAACTAACAGGTACCACTAACTTCACACATCTGTCAAATAATGGTTAATAGTGGTGGGTCGCAAATCCCAGTCTCCCGCAAGAAAGCCCTGTGCTTAACCCACTCATCCATCAAAGCCTCTCATTAAAAATGAATTTGTTGCTATTTATAACTAAAATACAGGGGTCGGTGTGAATAGCCAAATTGTTTCCATGTGCCTATTTGTATCCAGGCACAAACAGACACTGTTAAAATAATGTTTCTTTTAGGGACCATCCTGAATTTGATTCACCTCCTATGCTTTTAGAACATTTGTCACCTCCCTCTCATCCCGCTCAATATGCCACACTGGCTGAAATATGTAAAAAGTGTCTATAATTTCAAACTACAGTGCAAGCGTGGCTTTTTCTGGAGCCATCTCTGACATTTTGCCATCACTGGTGAACCCTCTCCAAACTGGGGTGAAAATTCACCAGGGCACACATGCCTCCATGTGTCTTCACTGCAATCTACCTCAATCACTCTGTTCTCAACCCATCTCCTATCTCACTTACTCTCAGTTTTTCTTTTCTCATTTTTTATTTGCACCTCACCTATATCTTGGTGTCTCCTGCTACCACTGTGCACAGCCCCTCTTTGACTGGATCTCTGTCTTGCTTCCCCAGAATGTCTGATTCTCTAATAAATGAAATGCCATTCCATCAAGATGCCACCACAGCAGTGACACAAAATAGCATTTGTTGCCTTGTGTGTGAAATTCCTTCATGAATTGGAGCCCTCTCTTTTTCCCTGGAGCGTCTTATGAAAGATAGCTAATTGCATGTCCGCATTGTGCCGTCAGTCCCTGCTTCCCTAGCGCACCATTCAGAGGCAATTAAAGTGAGCTTAAACAGAGTAAGAAAGTGCGTCATCCTCTTAATGCAATTAAGGAAGTGTGCACACAAACATACAGTAATACTCTGAAACACAAAAACAGGAACGCATAGAAAGAACACAGAAAAAAAAAAGGCAAGCGGAAAAGGTTCATTTATCAGGCAATGTAAGCTCTTGGCTTCATCATAGGTGACAGTATCTTTCATAGTCTGAGTTTCATTGCTAAACTAGGTTGAAAAAGAAAAACATAAGAGCCCCAGCTGCTGTCTATATAGATAGATTTTAAACATCTTATTTTTTTAACACTGCAAAATGCTCTCTATAAAGATAAAAAGTACAGCTCCAAAATCATTGCTCGATCTTGAGTATGTATATTTCTGTGCATGCTTTGACTTCTGAATGTCAGTCAAGCACTATGATATTAGCAATTGTTACATTTATACTGACTGGGGAGGGTTAACATCTGAAATTAAAGTTAAATGACAGACTCAGCCTGACTGAGTTTTACAATGCGTCTCTTCTTTCCTTCATTCCAGTTGATAATGCAGATTTTTAGCTAGCTGGCAACCGATGAAAGATTTTGTTAACTTTGTAACTAGTTACCAAACCACATAATATTTTAGATAAAGTTTTAGCTGGCTAGCAAACAATATTATGTTCAATTAAGTTAATCAAATAGTTAGCTAATAAACAATGAAATGTTTTCTTAAGGAATACAGAGCAGCCGAAAGTTAGTGATTTTCTCCCGTCTTTTATGCTTGCTAGGTTCTGACAGCACTCAAAATTAGTCATCTATTTATATCTGTATTTATTTAATTTATTTATCCATTTATTTTAATCGGGGTAAGCAAACATCTCCATATTGATGAATCTCTATTTCATTTTGGTTTGCATCACAGAGCCCTGCTTAACTTTAAATCTGGATTTACTCATTTTGAACCTAGTTTTTTCCTAAATTCTGAACTAATCTTCAATTACATTCATCTCTGTCAGTGCAACCCAGTCATAGTCTTATGTTTGTCTGGTTTTAATAGTCCTACTGAGGCCAATTTCTAACAACTCTGGAATCACAGCAATGTTTCAAATCTTGACTTATTATTCTGAGATACCTAACATGCTAGTCACTGGCCATGCCTCTCGCCGATGTTGAGAAATGTTTTCCAAGCTCCTGAATACAGCACGAAGAATGAAAGAATTACAAGTATGTACTGTAGGTAGTGGCAGGATCACGTTTACTAAATAAGTCTGCATTTTTCTCTGTTATTGCATTTGGAGAGAAATAGTTTGATACAATAAACAACACCTTGAAGCATACATGCAAACAGACACGGGGTGCCTCTGACTCACAAGGTGAAATGACAGGGCTCTGGACAGACAGGTTATTTTCATGGTAACAGTCATGCTCCAGCACTTAAGCCAAAGACATGATATACAGTGTGTGATTACAAGCACTAAATGATCAGCTAAAATCAAGCAAGGCTTCATTACAACACTGCACACCAATTTGAGAAGCAAACAGCTGCTAGTTATAGTGTAATTTTGTATGTGCAGATGCCTTGTTATTTGTGGGTGAGCCTACCTTACACTTGTCCCTTCTTATTTTGCTGGTAGAGAAATTGAATTTGAGTTTAAGTCATTTCATAATTCCTATTCAGGCAGGCTGGAGATTGGTTTGAGAAATATTACTAGTTGTTACTCTATTTAGCACTTTGTGTGGTAACCTAATCTCCTCAGTATTTTCATTAAAGGGATAGTTCACCCCAAATGAAAATTCAGTCCTTATCTATTCACCCTCATGATGAAGGTTGGGTTTGTTTGTTTTTTTGTCGACAAAACACTGCTGAAATTTCAGGAACAGCATTGCAGATTCTCCCAAAAATGGGAGTAAATGGTGACCAGTTTTCAAACATAAAAAAACAGAATAAAAAAGTAAAATGCCTCCGTACCGCTTGCCTGGTGTAATCAAAGTCTCCTAAAGCCCCAACATGCCAGGTTGACTAAAAAATATTATTTACACCATGTTTTTAGCCTGAATCATTACTGTAGATGCTTGGCTTGGAGCTACATCGACATGCACATGCACACTGTCTGAATTCTGTGTGTGTGGTGTGACGGTGTGCCAACGGCATGTTGGGACTTTAGGAGACTTGGGTTATGCCAAACAAGCAGTAGTTTTTTTTTTTTTTTTTTTTTTTTTTTTTTTTTTTTTTTGTGTGTGTGTGTGTGTGTGTGTGTGTGTGTGTGTGTGTGTGTGTGTGTGTATTCACCTACATTGTTTGGGAGAGTGTGTTCCTGTTATGTTTTTGTTTTCCAGTGTTTTGCTGACTAAAAAAAACAAACTCAGCCCTCACTCAGCATGAGGGTAAGTACATAATCACTAAATTTTCATATTTGGGTGAACCATCCCTTTAATATTTGGTGGCACAGCCAACCACAGCCACCCAGGGCCAGAGTGGAAGCTGCCCAGTCTGTGGGGGTGAAACAATTGAATAGTATGGTAACTAGAATTTTTCAGTATGGTTATACTGAGAATGAAACCACAGTCCAGACATTTTACCCAAAAGTGTGGGTCAACCTCACACAAATTGCAGCGTAAAAAAAAATAAACAGATTTTGTGTCCTCAGTGTGTTTTGAATGAGCAAAAAAGGTCTCAAAGAATCATCACCATGAAAATGCTAGAGTGTGCTCATACCAAAAATACCTTTTTTTAAAACCTACTTTTGCATCTAAAGGTTAAGAATGTCCTTTTACATATTCACTATACTGCATCTAAACACGTCTCGTGGAAAACAGTTTCTGGTCCATTGTGGACAGCGCTGAATCCTTTGTGTGGATGTCAGACGAGGAGACATGCATAAATAATTTTTTAAACATGGATGGCAATGGGAAATTGTGCTGTATACTCTCAATTTCTAAATACTTTTGATATGTTATAAATGACATATTTCTGAGATAAGAACAGTTGAAAGAGTCTCCATTGAAATTTGTGAGGGGTATCATCAGGTTTAACACTACATGGACTACTGCAACACTCAGTTGGCTACTCTCCTCTAGGCCTACACACAAACATGTACGCAGAAGCACATTCATGGAAACAACTGTGCTTACACAGGCCACAAGCTGCAGCATGGCATACACACAGACAGTGTATCTTTTGTTAGACATGAAGGCTCCATAATTATCATTGATCGGCTCATTATGGTGTATTACTCACCAATTGGATTTTCCTAAGATTCAAGTCAAGTTCATTGCCTTTCAAGTGACCGGACCTAAACTGAGCCGTCTAACAACACATCTGTCTCATCTGACCTAATCTGCCTATGAGTCACCATTAGACAGAGTACACAGTACACAGATGACAATGCAAGCATTCACACTTATATTCCAACACGCAAACACAGACACACACAGACACACACACACACACACACATACACACACACACACACACACACACACACACACACACACACAAATAGCACACAAAGCTTATGCTTTATATTTTTAATTCACAGTCTCCCAATCAATTTTGGTATTTTTTGTCTTTCCTTGACCTTTTCAATTTTGTCTTTTGCCACCAATACTGTTTCTGTAAAGTTCACACACGCACACACACACACACACACACACACACAACATATATATATATAAATACAACTGTGGGTATTAAGAGCAGCAAGTATACTGTATTTCAGTGGCATTTTGATGCTGTGAAGCCAATTAAGAGATTTTTACCTTTTCAAGATTTAATAAAATCACTCTTGTGCACCATAATTTCATGATCTTGTTCAACAAAATAAAAGCTCTAAGGGTATTCTTTTGTTCTATGCAGTCAATATAAGACACGCCTTAAAAGTGGGGACACTTCTCTTACAGCCCTAAACTACAGTACACCTCACACTCTACTGTAACTGTAACAAAAATTACTTCGAGATGTTCAGGTTGCTGTTTGTAAACATACCAGAAACATAGCTGGTTGTTCAGTCTCATTCCCAGCATGTCAAATACCAATATTTTGGGTTGGAAAAGTTTACCAAGTTAAGCAAAACAATAAGAAAACAAGAAGGCACGGATGGAGCGATGCAGATGTAGCCACACACTTCTGGTGGCTCATGATGATCAAGACAGATTTTTTAAAGACTCTGTATTAGGAGAAATCCTGCATATTCTTCCTTTAAACTGAGATAAATATATTATTACATTATTGAAAGCCCAGTTATACTGATTCACAAAATTTTAGCAAGGTCTGTGACAGTATGCCCTGTCTTAATGCTTGAAAATATCCTTTACTCTGATGCTAAAACATCAGAAAGACACAGGGATAAAGAAAGAGCAGCATTACCATCCCACATTGAGAATATATGTCCACTCAGAGCTGTGCATTGTGGAACCAAGTATGTCTGTTCAGTTGGACTACAGATATTTGTTTGTACTGTCAGAGAGCAGAGCTAGGCTGTGGCCTATGTACCCTGGGGGCCAGTAGCTCTGTGTGGCAGAGGGGGGCATGTTGTCTGTATCTGTCTGTGCAGTGCATGGAGGGACCCAAAGGCAGAAACTGTGACCCTAAGAGTGCTTGGGGTCTCTTCAATTAGCACACTGCAGTTCCTCCCCAAGCACGTCTTTTCATGCAATTAAAAACTGGCCAATTTATTAGACCACAGAGTTTGTTCAGTGAGTACGACCCAACCCAATATTTCTGTCCCAAATCCCAGCCTGTCCACCTCCCCCACACACACTGACCTTTTCTCTTTTCTGGGATACGTTTCTTTTAAGTAACTGCTGCAAATATAGAGAAATCTAAGATATATTTTGATCAAATCATTAATTGCTGCTGGGTTGTTGATTGATCTGCAGAGAAGAGCTTGTATATTGATACTAACTACCTATTTCCTCCCCATTTAAGACAGACAGTGAAGAAGAGGAAGAAGAGGAAATAAAAAAAAAACACAAAGTGGGACTTTAAGTTGGGTAAAATATAATACTATATAAATATAAATAAAATATGTGATGTGATTAGTTAGAATCAAGCAATGTCATGTATGTCTTTCTAAATATAGTAGATGAAAACCTTTATTGGTTAGCAGTTAATTTGGATAAACTAGACCATAATTATCCTGAGACAGATGGAGAATCATACAGCTACATTTCTTTTCTCTCTGCACTTTGCTTTGGGCTACACTCTAGACCTTTTGTAGTCATGGACAAGCTGGGCTCTAAGCCCCAGGGCATCCTGAACAGAGCTGAATCTGAATTCACCTCAGTCCCACTGTTATCCCAGAGCTAGCTAACACTGCTGGGTGTGCCAAATTATTCTATAATTTAACCACGATATAGCCGAGTCGCTACTTAAACACATGAGTGGTTGACAACATGCTAAGAAAAACCGAAGATTGCCAGTTACAAAAGCAAATTTCTTTGGTTTTCTGATGATAATATATGTGTTTACCCTCTACGGTGGTACATGCTATTAGAGATTATTCACTGGTTTGAAGGTTTTCTACACGCCTTCTTTCAAAGCCATTGTAATGCAGAAAATTATATTAAATGACAAAATATCACAGACAAGGGAAACATGCTCAATTCTGTATTATGTATAAAGACCGTAGTATATTTTGTAAGAGATACAGAGCTGCATCTAAAACATTGTTCATTACAATCTGCTATATAAACAGAGACTCCAAACAACCATGAATCACTGCAACAAATTATTATACAAATAAAAACAAGTGTTTTTTTTTATTCTATGAAATGGTAGACTCTCAAATTGATGTGTTGGAATTCTTAAGTATTGCCATTCGATATTATGATTTATTGGGATTTTTGTTAGCTTTTTTAGCACTAGACTATGAGACAAACCTGAATCAGACATTTCTAGAGACTGTATTATGACTGATATTTGCAAGAACAAAGCACATCACACATGTTCTGTTTCATCTATACTGCATAAAAAGTGGTAAATAGAATGTACTAAAGAATGAATTTTAAAAAAGTGTATTTTTAAATCAGGATGACCAGATGAGAATGGGTGAAATTCAGGACGGGGAACTGGGGATGTCATGTCAGAAGGATTAAAACAGAATAATTTAGAGTAATGACATTTGCTATAAATATTTTGAAGATGAGTTACAGATTCTGAGGATGATGCGAAGCATAGTGTCCTGGCACAGGTGACAGGTGTATTAGACATTTTAAATGTCTGTTCAGAAAATAAGATTGTCATTAAGCTGTAGGTATTTGCAAACTCATTTTTTCTTTTCA
This sequence comes from Lutjanus erythropterus, assembly GCF_056507025.1. Taxonomy (NCBI): domain Eukaryota; kingdom Metazoa; phylum Chordata; class Actinopteri; order Lutjaniformes; family Lutjanidae; genus Lutjanus; species Lutjanus erythropterus. Next base: position 23,703,336 of record NC_139317.1, read on the forward strand.
GATTTTTTTTTTAAATCACAAATTCCTCTTGCAGTGGTGGCTGCAATCGCTGTCATCTAGTTTAAACCGGTCAAATGACATCAACAGCCTAATCAGAGCATTAGATAAAAAAAAACACATCAATAATACTCTTACATATTGTACACAAACAAAGAGGACAGTTTTTTAATTACTAAAAGCAGGAATTATGGCCAACATAAAGGATTTTATCCAGATATTTCTGTCGAATTCATGTGTTGTTTATGTTGTCTTTTACTACAACGGTTAATTTTTTGGGACAGAAAGGACAGGATTCAGGATTTGTGACAACTGCTTGTAGGGTGAGTCTGGTCACCCTACATTAAACCCACTGGGAATTTTGATTTTTGACCCTTTGATTTTGCTGTAGGTTTTCAGTGTGGGGTGTTAAAGCCAGAGGAGCAGAGTGAGCTCACAGTGTGAGGTCAGCAGCTAATAGTTTGTTTACACAGAGCAAAGGAACGATATGTCTGTAAGTACGAGCACACATGTAGTTAAATGTCATGCCGTAAAATTGATTTTTCATTAAAATAATTTGATCATGATCTTGATGCTAATTTTAATTCATGTATCAATCTTAATATATCTATATCATTCAAGCACAGGCTAAAGTGTGTGTAAATACTTCCTGGAAATCCCTTTTCAAAAGTGTGGTAGAGAACCTGATTTAGCTGGTTTCCAAAATTATTTGTCCCAAAGACAAATGTACAGCAGCACAACAAACATACATGCAGACGATTCATAGTTGCCTCACAATGAACTACTTGACTGCAATGGGGGTTTTGTCACCTCTGTTATTCAGCCAGGGCAGTCACCATCACAACCTATTCTGACACCAAATGTAAAGCCCAACTGCCCTCCAAATCCCTCCCAATTATAAAAGGTCCTTGAGTTGCTGTTTTGCCCCCTCTCCAGCTCCTGTCTGATTACTAAGTGTGGGGCGAGCTGCGCAGGCAATCAGCCACAAAGCGCAGAGGACCAGGAGGACTAGGGAAAAAAATCAAATCCAAAACACTGCAAAAAATAAACTAAAGGAGGACTTCTGGACCGCAATTACAGGCCATCCAGCCAGGCCTCTGCTCCAGCACTCAAGACCTGCCGTGATTTCCGACAGAAAAGGTTATTAGTTTTTATTGGAGGAAATAGATGCTGGGTGGCTTTAAATGGCACAGTAATGTGGGGGGGCTGCAGGGAGGCCTCCTGACCCAGGTCTCCCAAGGGTCCCATTGCACTGCCGGAGGGACGCACAGAAGCCATCACACACCCTCTCCCGTTCCCCCAGCCCTGCATGCCCTACAGCTCCTGCTTGAACTCGAAGGCGGAGCCCTGGTTGTCGGCCTTGAACTCGACCTGGAGAGCCACTTCTTCTTTTTGCCTGACATCCCTTTAAACATACGCATCATTACTGATGAGGTTTCTGTAGTTGCACATTTTCCCTCTGTCCTAACATCACAGGTGAGAATATCTGATAAATATTATCACCTTCTCTGTTGTAATTTTTTTTCTAACTTAGGTTGGTGGCTATTTCAGGACATTTTCTTTTAAATTTATGATTTTTATTACAATTATTGTTTGGGGTGTTATGATTTTCGAAACTAGGGATGTTGATCATTAATTGATTAATCGCCTAAAAGAATTTAACCCCTTAAAAAATTTATTGATCAATAATTAATCAATGGTCAAGAAATGGCAGGAGCTGTGCCTCATTTGACATGTTTGTCTGGGAGAGGTATTTGTTGAATAAAGAAACTTAAACTTAAAATGAAAAAAAAAGTATCTTCTTTATTATTACTGATTAATCGATTGATAGTATTTGTGATGGCAGTGCTCCCACTGCTGTCTTTGTGATATGCAGGTACTTTCCAGGTAGAGATAGGTGGAGCCAACTAACCTGATGTCTTGCCCTGGGCAGGTTATTTAGGTTGGTTCCTCATTTCCTTCTCTCTCTCTCTCTCTCTGCATCACCATCTGCCTTTTCAGTTTGGTTTTCTTCTTTGTTTCGCCTCCACACACCACACATACATTCAGCACTGCAATCATTTTGCCTTAGTTTCAAATAAAATATCATTTAAATGCATTTAAATCTTGTGTGATCTCCCTCTTTGTCTAGGTCACTGAGCCTGGGATGTGACAAAGTGGGTGCTCGTCATGCCTTTGGACTTGAATTAGGTTCAATATTTGGTAGTTTTAAGTCAAATTAGATTTGTGCCAGTTTTGTGATACTTTGTCCTGGGCTTTTGTCTGTTCAGAGTGATAAGTACCTAGACTGCCTCTCTGACTTGTTAGTTGCTGGCTCAGCTATTGGATAAGAAAAATGCACAAAATTTGCAACCCTACTTCAAACATTTCTTTTAACACGGACTGTTATGCCATTGTTAAATTATTGAGTCTTGATTTATAAAGATTTAAGATCATCAGGTCATTGGTTTTATGTCCTAACAACCATCATGTACATTTTCAAATTCTTTTTTGTAAAAAGGTAGTCTTCATTAAAGTGTTTTTTCTTTGGACACATGCCAGATGCCTGCAAATGGGTGAGGATGTAAAGAAAAAAATACTGAGAGAATTGTTGATTTTCCCTTTGATTGAGATGACTGAAATTGAAAACTCAATCAATTTTCCGATTTCATACTGAAATTGTGACACCCATAATTACTATATATGCAGTTTTTAAAATATTAATTAACGTAAACAATATATATATATTTTAATGTCTTTCTGCAAAAGTGACTAAAGTACATTTAAATTAAAAGTGTTTCTTCAAAAATAGAGTGCATAAAACCCTGGAGTTTTATTTCAAACAGTCCATTTACACTGATATTCTGCTACATAAATTTTACCTCTACATTTTCAAGCTGTGTTTGCGTGTCTGTACACACACACACACACACACACACACACACGCATATGCCTCTAACACAGCAGTGGCACATGTGAAAACATTATCAGCAAGCGTGGCGGCTGCGTGTTTGCTCGACTTGGTGTAATGACTGCCTGCAGATTTCCTGTCACGAGCACGTGAGTCTGCGGCTCCAGAAGGAGACGAGAAGTATGCGACCATATTTGCCTTTGTGCTGGGCTGCCAGTGTGTGTGTACTCTACTGTGTGTGACGTTATTTCAAAATGTGTAAGCTATGATCTGCCTGCACCAGATGAAGTGCTCTCCACGGGGGTCGGTGTGTCAGTGTCCAGTGATAGGCAGTAATCAGACATGTATGCTTTTATCAGCCAGAGGAAATACACAGAAATGTTTTTAATGATTTTACTATTACTGTATTCCATGCATATATGATGCAACATCTCAGTCACTTAGGTGTGTAAAATGCAATTACTTTGATTATGACTGTGTGTCAAAATATGTCACTGTATGTCCAAGTAGATAATATGTTAATGCCATCTTTTGTGAGTGTGTGCGTGCATGTGTGTTTGTCTTCATTGTGCTTGCTGCCCATACTCTCCTTTCCTAATCTGTATTCAGGACAGGTAAGCTCCAGCACGGACCCACAGCTCAGTAACTAATGGAGGGGCTGATGGGAGCCTGATGACGACCACAGGGCCATTTGTACACACACACACACACACATACATGCACACACACACACACACACACACACACACACACACACACACACACACACATACATGCACACACACAGTGCACATATACAAACACAAACACTGGTCATTTCCAGCCACATCTGCACCCTGCATCATGGAGGTAGTAGCCAGGTAAGTTAATTACATGACCATTTAATATTGGTGATTTTTTGCAATTTGATCAATTTTATCATCTTTCTGAGTAAGTGAGTAACAATTATAGCGTAGGGCATCATCCTCTCCTGCCTCCGTTGATTTTGCTGCTGCTGTTGTTGCTGCTGCTGCTTAGATTCCTGCCTTTAATTGCCTCCACTGCAAACTTTTCCAGCGAACCACTGCCCCTCTAAGTTGATTGCCAGGAAGTGCAGGGAATTAGAAAATTAATGTCACAGCAGGGTCAGTGCATTAGAGTGGTGCACACGTAAACTACTACAATGGGTTTGTTCTGCTACCTGCGATTAGACGTTTACACAGGTGTTAAAATGTGTTTTGTTTTGCACAACTTTCTGCCTTAGAATTAATTCACTGCATATTAGTCCCGCTGTCTGACACGGATGGTTATAACAGGTCATCTCTGTTTTACAAAAAGAAATCTGTAAAACAGAAACCAAGACCTCTCCCCAAAATATCTTTAAAATAAGAGGCATGTGTAAGGTCATTCAAGTCGAACATGTAGACCTGACTGGCCTCTAAAACTTCACAGCTCTCTTTCATGTAGAAGCATCCTGTTTCCATCCACTTCTCTCCTGTCCTCTCGTGTTTTGTCTTGACAATTTCTCTCATAGGGATGCACCTGAACTCCAACATGTTATTCGGGGAAGCACAAATAATAGCAATGGACAGAAATATTTCGTGAAAAAAATATTTCCTAAATGAACAGCAGTAACATTAAGGGTAGAGATGTTCCAATACCATTTTTTCCCTCCCAATACTTATTTCAACACCTGAACTTTGAGTATCTGCTGCTTCCAAGTACCAATCAGAACCAGTACAGTGAAAAATATTCTTAAAATTCTTAAAATGAACAAATACATAGGGAGAATGAATGCCACAGACCATGACTTTGCCATCCTGGGGGAAATCAAGGCATACAGGACACTGGTGGTAGTAAGTAACAGGATCCCATTTCAAGGTTAAACATATACGTGGCATCGGATCATGCATAGACTTGTGCATTTGCCGATACCAATACTAGCATTTTAGGCTGTATCTGAAACATTTTCTCATACTGTTATCAGTATTGGAACAACCCTAGTTAAGAGCACTACTTTTTACTTTTCTCAAGTGCTCATTTTTAATGTTCTAATGATATTATAATATGAATTATATGTATAATAGTCTAGTATTGTGAAATGCAGTATCATATCAAGAAATGCAGTGTCATTGCAATTTAATATTAATCTATTTTGTGCCTTTACTGTGAAGAGTTCCTATTTCCAATGCAAAACAGAATATCTTCTATTTTTTATTTTTAACTTAATGTCCCCCATTTAAGGGAGGGGAGTGTGGGGAGTACAGTCTGGGGATTATATGCCAATATTAAATCAACTTGATGCTTTATAAGTGCAACAATTGCATTGTTATTTAATATTAGGTTAGAAAATATGTATTTGTCCAACAAGACTATAAACCACACCCACCACCTCTGATCTTCTATATGAATACAGTTACAGTGACAGACAGTTTTGTTTGTTGAACAGATACAGATACAGATAATGATGCCTCTGTTCACCTCTATTCTCTCATACAGTATCTGTTGATCTCGTCTAGTCAACTTTTCTTTTCCCTTCCTGTCGTTTCCTTTCCTATCTTTTCTTTTCCTTTCCTTTCCTTTTTCCTCCTCCTCCTCTGCTGAGCCTGGGCCAAAGAGCTGACAGCCAGTGACCTAGGGGCCTCCAAGGCTCCCAGGGAGAAAGGTAATGGGCCCAACCCCGGAACGCACTCTCACTCTCGGCACACATGGGGCTGCCGGCAGCTTTGATCCAGTAGCCCCTGCTCGGGTCTCCTGACGCCTGGTGAGGAAATTCATAGGAACAACTGGAAGAGGCCTGTGTTTATTCAGCTCCTTTAATGAGGAGGGAGACGGATTATCGGGGCCCTAGATCTCCCCAAAAAAACACAAGGAAAGAAAACTGCTGCTCCTTCCAGATGTTGCTCTCTCACCGGTCACTCCAAAAGAATCCGAGACAGAGAGGGAGAGAGCGAAGGTTTCAGTATGCAGGAGGGAAAACTAGTGGTCGGCAGGAGTATTTCCTCGTGTTTTCTCTGTTCTTCTGTCTGGCCAGATGTGGGAGCTGGCCAGCCCTCTCTGGGTGAGCCCAGAGGAGAGCAGCCGCCCAGGCGCAGTGGGGAAAGCTGGGGGCTCTGAGAGGGAGCTCACAGACATGTGTTATTTTTTTGGGAGGGGGGGGTTAGATGGTGTAGGTTACCAAAGCTCTCAGGCATAAGCTTTACTTTAAGCAATTTGTGCTGTCTTAAAGAGAAAAAGAAGCCATTTCCTGAGCCTGTCATACAACCTCTAATGTGTTATTTTTTCAATTTTTTACACATAGCCTCATTGTAATCCTAATTAACATAGCGAAGCAAGTGACGTGCGAACAGACGTATAAAGCCCGTCTGTCCCAGGAATTGAAACTGAAGCCTGATCCACACATATTGTAGCCTACAGGTGGTGGAAAGGTGGAGCCCCAGTCATGCTAACACCACTCTACCTGTAGACATGAAGCAGACCCAGGCTGTGTGTCAGGCTCTTGACCCTTTTGCCAGCAGACTGACCAGATCAATACATCTCTCTATCGTCAAACCATTTAGGAGAGGATTACGGGTCAGCCACTGGTCACAGACCCTCACACACAGAGGGCAAAGGTCAGTCTGCGGTGCAGATCTACATGTTATTTCCACACATCAGATCTTGTTCAGTATCACCTATAGCAAAAAACAGCTTTGTAGTGCAGTCTGGACCCTCATTCTTTCTCTTTACTTGAAAATCATCCCTGTTATAATCCACAACAACAACAGATCTTCCTCACCTTCATCGTCTGAACAGTTCACCCCTCTGGGTTCAAGGTCGGGGCAGTGGCAGCTCAAAGAAGAGGTGCGCGTTTGTGTGTGAGGAGGCTTGTGAGAGGTCAAGTTCACTTAAGAACAGTAAGCAAGCATGAAGATGTTGACAGTCAAATTGCTCTCTAATGGTTATCCAGATTCATGCACATGTACATATCCATAAAGAACCACTATGCCTGTGTGTGTGTGTGCAATCAAACAAATGATCATGTACGTGCAATAATATAAGTGCACTTCACAGCTATAAAATTACACTTGAGTAGATTATTAAATTAAACAAAATAAAACACCATTTCCCTGGTGTTGATGAGTAAATCTGCTCAATACACACAGCTAATTTGAAAGGATTGCTTGAATTGTCTGTTATATTAAACCATCATAAAATTATCCCATAAGAACGACTCGCGTTAATATAATTATCGGCTGCCTTAAAATCAATCCAGCTCTGACAGAAGAAATTTAAAATGCTGAATGCGTATCTATGATATCAATAAACAAGTCAATTTAATCAACCATCATTGCACATAAAATGCTTCATGTGATTTCGTACTTTCTTAAGATTTAGTTCTTTGTACACTTCAGTGATAATACATCATCATCTGATTTTTTTTTTTTTTTCTAATAATAATTTGTAAAGTGAGATCTGAGAACTAAATACAGTTTGTTGAAATATAACATTAGAGTTATAAATGTCGTAAAAAGCATTACATGTCTATAACAATATTAGATATACACAATAAAAAGCTATATAGTATTAATTAAGTCTTTGAACTGCTACTACCTTATTTCATGTCTTTTATCATGTTGGAGTGATTTTCCACTATTCTTTCTTTTCACTTGTTCATTTATTGGTTTATTTGTTTAAAACAGGTAAAGTACAGAACAATAAAAGTATTGCAACAGATACAGCACAATGCTGATTTCCACGTGTTGTCCCTGGTTGTGTACATACTGTATAATTTTTTTTTTAAAAAAGTTCAATTATGCGATCTTATAAGAGAAACATAAGAGAAACTATGCTAATATAAACAGTGACTATATTCATACATATAGAAAAATAATTTAGCATATGTATTCTACGTATTGTGTTTCAGTTGTTTATTTTATCTTGTTTTGTTTTTAGTCAGGAACTATCAAACTAACCATTTGATTATCTATGTAACGCACCTCGTGACAAATGATACAATCATGTTTTGGTTTGGTTATGCACAGTAGTTTGTTAGCCATCTCAATTTTCAGGATTAGTTCTAATAAATCAGTTATTTTTTAATTGAATTATTGATTTTTTTTTATGGTTTTACAATTCACTCACCAGTGGCAGCTTGAGAAACAACGTAGTTAAAGAAAAAAAGAAAGAAAATCATACCCCTGATTACTTTCAATCATCATCAAATTTATCTGCTCTACCCAATCACACGTTATTCAGAGCAAGGACATGGTTCATTCCCAAAATGTCATCCAAAAGAACCTTGACATGTTCTTTTTTGACAATAATAGGCTATGGTTAAGAAGTAATGTAATATGTGCATGTAATGGATATATCAGTGAGGACTCTCTCCACACTCTCTCTTATAATTTTAACTCTAATCCTCTATCTGTTTTTTTTCCTCCAGCCAAGTTCTCAAGAGTTCGAGTTTTAAGAGATTAAATCTTTACAATATAAACTTTCCTCAAAGAAAGTCTTTTTCCTGAAGTCTCATACATGTGGTGAAACTACAATGGGGAAAAGAAACACTTACCAACTATGAAGCAGAGGAAACCTTCCTTCACAGTCCTGCAAAACATAAGAGAAGTGCGTCATTGTCTACAGTCTTCAAACATACTTCAAATTATTGTCTCAAAGAAAACAAAAAGTGAACCGCAGGTCTGACTGGCCATGTTGGTTTATTACAATTACAATTCTAAATCTTTTGCAAACATCCATCTTACTGACCAATAATATCTGCCCCACGGCTATACTAAGCTTGCAACAAGATTTTATGTATGAATGGATAAAACCTGAATAATCTGGCAAATCACAGACAGCCATTATCACCATATTGTTATTTTGCGCTCATTTCTGTCTGCAGGCTCTGCGCTGTTTGTTATGAAGTTATATTATAACCTGAGGATAAGAAAAAGACACTGCACAGACATATTATGCATAAAATACATAAAAGACACCAGACAGACTTCTCTCTCTCAGAAAACAAAAAATGTCTATAGGGCTGGGAAATATGGACATAATCAAATATAACAATATTTCTTGCCTACCTGTTCTTTATGTTGTAATGTATGTACTGTTACATGTATGTATTGTATATCTAAGAAAAGCAGCAGCATTTTGCTGCAGCTGATGAGGATCCTAATAAACTAAACTAAACCTGAACATTGATAATGTGACAATATTGTAGGGACTCTTGATTCATTCACAATTATCTGATACAATCCTATCCAGTCCCAAACACTCTGTTGTCACTGTAGGATAATTTGTCCTGGACCTGGACTTAAATAGTCTGACAAGTTCAGAAAGATACACACATAGTTTTACTGTAATGCAAATATAATGTAAGGAAAAATACAACAATTAATCAATTTGTTAATAGGTATATAGCCCAGCCCTAAATGTATATGTGAAAAATCAAAAATACACTTATCTTTTACACACCCATTGCATTCTCAAGTCATTCTAAAAACTTTTTGTACAGCAGCTCAGATCAAAGAAAACAAAACAAAAACACACTGCTGCACAGTGTTCCTCAGTCATCCAAAATCTTCACTTCCTTCACCAATCATTAGACGCCTTGGACCCAAAGCAAACCAAATCACTGCCCACTCAAATAAAACTGCTTCAAAAACAGCTTTTTTGGCACTGCTACTATGGACAATACATCTGTAATGTGTATTGAAGTTTCTTGCTCTGTCTTTCTTATTGTCTGTTTAAGTCACAAACCCACAACACATACAGCACATACAGTACCGAGCTAATCACCATGACGTACCACAAGCAAACCCCGCTAGTTGTGGCTGCATGGTGATAAAATTCAAAATTAATCGTCAAACAGACAATTTTCGAGAGGGAAAATCTCAGGCTTGAAAATAATTTCCTTTCTCATTTCATTTATTGTGAAATAATTTCTGACAGCACTGCAAACAACGCACTCTGGTTTAATTTTGGTGAGCTTAGAGAGCACAATCGCTAGTAGCTTCACACTGGCAGAAGAAAAAAGTTGTGCCTCAAGATACTATGAATAAAAGACAAACAGACAAATTAATTCATTAATAAATAGAGTATAAAAACCTACACACAACATACTGGGTTTACTATAACAGAAACAGAAATTAATCTGCAGTATTCCCTGCAGTGCTGACATTCAGACTTCATTTTAAATTATATTAGTGTTATTAATGCTGAGCTAAAGCCAACACTTCCCTGTTTCTCTGTGCAGTATGGTGTGATGATGCTCCAGCCTCAATCAGCCTTTAACCCCTGCCCTGAGACAAGGTAAAGGCATCCATTCCCGTGACTGCAGGTCAGTAAGTAAGCTTGTATTTTTGGATGGCTGCTGCCGATTGCGTATGCACTTTAATAAGCGGGCTGCAGGTCAGGCAGATTTATAGGTCCGTGGTGGGGTGGAGGGACCGGACTCCCTTGGCCTTCAGCTTCCCTCTGCGCCATTACGCCAGAGTGAGATATAGTGGGATATTGATCCCAATGCCACTTCATTTCGCAATAACTATTACACGATATTCTCCCGGGCTGCGCGTGGCTCCTGATTTATGCTGCCTTGCTATTTACATTAGCAGTAAGTGTTTTTCTATACCAACTGCAGAGGGGCTCACAGCCACACAAATGGACATGTGAACATTCACATTCTATACCATACCTGTCTTTTTGCTGCCTTTGATGCCTTTTCACAGTAGCAGGGATGCTTAACACGCTGCTGCCTGCCTGCTAGGTGAGTAATGGAGGATACAGACATAAGCATATTGAAGAATACATCCCAGCCTTCATTACAGTTGCACGATTGACCTTGAGGCAATGTTATTCTCCTGTATTATATCTTATTTAAAATACCTGCTTGATCACATCCACTCTTTAGACCATGGTTATATTCAGGGAGATGTTTTTTAAATTATTTCATATTATTTCATTTCCACTTCAGTGCATAGAAGGCAATCAAAATAGAGATGATCACTGCATCTGTATAGAAAAACAAAATCCTAACTCGTTTTTAACAGTGCGGTGTTTTTGCATTTAGATGTTATATTTATTTATCACATCAAATACAGTATCGTTACAGTACAGTACAGTACTATATGTAGTAGGGGTGCAAAGAGATTTCAGCATTTGTATCTGTATCCAACCAACACAATTATCTGTTTCCGCATCTGTATTCAGACAGTAGGCCAGAAGTGGGTGTGGTTTATACTGGAAGTCACATTAAATAGGGCAAAAGGTTTGTCTTTTTGTAACCCAATATTCATTGGCAATGTAATTTTTGTGCCTACAAATCACCAAAATTATTTAATATAGGAATATAATTAATTACGAAATTTATTTTCAAATCCTCATAATGTATTTTTTATATGTCTAATATTTTGAGCTATTTAGTTTTATGAACTGTGTGAAGGCCACCACTACCCCCTTAACTAGGGGATACTGAATCAATTAGAAACTGACAGAATTTTATTATAAATTGTAAAATTCTGTTTTGCATTGGAAAAAGAAACTTTGCAGTAAAGATATAGAAGTATAAAAAATGTACTTTAGTCGAAGTGATTAAATTAGATGCACATTTTAACCTATGCCAAGGTAATCATGGAGCTGACTATTTCCCAAGTAATGTATTCAGATTGTAATCCATCAGCTAGTAAACCTAAAATAAGAGCGAAAATTGAAATGGAGACATTATCATTTACACTGTGCCACTGTGAAAATATGTCTTCAGCAGAAGCAAATTTAATTGACTGCCGCCAATTTGCAAATTACATCATATGAAAGAAATTGTTGTCATGATCAGGATAATTAGGATAAGCAGCCTGTGCCTCCTGAACCAGCTGCATACTCCAGAGCTGGGTCTTTGCCAAAGTGGCTTCCCTTGCAGTGCCAGGCTGGTGCTGAGTGTTTGTTTACACACAGAGGAAAGCTGTGTCAATGGCAGAGCAGGAGACATGAATGGGGAGGAAGGGTGGGAGACAGACCCTGTTAGTGCTGACATTCCCACAGGCAGCCCCCACAGGGGGCACTGTGCCCCAGATGCCGTCACTGCTGCATTGTGCCACAACAGAAAACAAAAGGACTAATGACCCTTAATTGCTTTGGAGCCGTTTAAAATCAGATGAGTGTCGCCTAAACTGCAGTATGTAAATCAAATCCCCCTCCTCACCCCTCTTCCCGGTTTACCCCCTAAGCTCTCTCCCCTGGCACAATCAAGTCTTTTTCTCATAAGGGGGCGGGCAGCTTAGCAGGCTCGCTGCCAAGTGAGGGGAGCTGGCAAGCGTGGTAATGTGCAGACACTTGTTGCTACAATGCCTGCCTGTTACGCCAGCACATGGCAGAAACGGGGTGGCTGAGGGGCGTGTGTGAGGAGCAGATGGGCATACTATAGCCTCCACGTGCTTCCATATTAAACATGGTAATAGAAAGGAAGCGTGCTCCGCTCTTGGCTTTCAAAGCTGGCAGACACTGCGTGCATGTCCCATTCATTAATAGGCCCATTCATATGCAACACCAAGTTTGATTGTACACAAATGCCCCATTAGAGGGGAAGGGGTTGCTTAGTGAATGCAAGTCAGTGTGTGTGTGTGTGTGTGTGTGTGTGTGTGTGTGTGTGTGTGTGTGTGTGTGTGTGTGTGTGTGTGTAGTGCAGTTGCTTGTGCTTGTTTGCATGCATGTTTGCATATCTTTGAAAGTGACAGAGTTTGCTTTGTGAATGCTTAAAAGGATTGTATAAGATTAAGTTGAGTTTGGTTTGGAAGCTGCATACTTTAGATTGAATGGTAGAGGACATTTTAATCATACAATTCTATATAATTTTACTGAGATAATTCCAATGTTGGTTATAATATTAATGACTGTCAGTATAAAAAATAAAAGTAATTAAATAAAGAAACTTTTAAAGCTACAATATGCAACATTTCTGCATTAAACTGTCTAAAAAAGCTGGTCCTGTTATATATTTTGTTGAGTGTGTGCTGGTGTTATTCCACTTCTTTCCAACAATGGTCGAACCCCAAAAAAATTCATAATCCATAATCCAAGTCGCTAGCTGCTTTAACTTCTGGAAAAATACTGGATACATCAGATATGTCAAAGAGAGAAGACTGAATTTAGCAAACGTGACTGAACGTATGTGAAAAAAAACTCTAATACATTACCTCAGCCATATCAATCAGATTTTCATCAACAGAGGTGGTTGTAACAATGAAGACAACAACTTCCATGATCCCATGCTACTTTACACCATCATCAAACTACATTTTCTGCTTGTGTCAGAAACTGTCAGTGGCAGAACTTACATATTGTGTGTTTACAGGCTTGTGATGCAAGTGCTTGAGATTTGTAATCATGGCACATATGATACCACAATAAAACTTTATATTGTTATACAATATAATTCATTTTTAAATTCTGAGTTGAAAACACATTTGAGCAGTAAATCTTTATCAAAACACAACTGGCCTATCCTATAATATCAGCTGATGAATTTAACCAGTAGATATTGTGTCTAGAACTGAGCCGCAGACCAAGCAGGTGTCTCAAGCCCATAACCCAGTGAGAGGTGAGCAATGTCCTCCTGCGCCCCTGGGTGTCCCACTGCTCCCACCACAACCATTAACATCCAGCCTTAATGCATTTCCTATATCTGCATCCTTTTCTGCTATACGGAGTGTCCGCGTCCCTGGTGATTTAAAGACAGCAACAAACCTGTCCTATTTTCAGAGTGACATTATTGATAGACTGTCACTTCAGATTGTAGGTAACTGCTAATGGTTGTTTTATGGTGCATATGTCAAATCTGATGTGTACATTTTTTTCTCCCCCGTCCTGTCTCCTACACTATCTTTCTCTGTTTTATTTGAGTCTAATGATAGCCTCAAGATCATTGCCACACTTTTATTAGAACAGAACAGAACAGAACACAACTCCCTGACTATGTAATAACATTAACAAAATTGACCTTTTCCAGAAAATGACTTGCAAAGTATGACTGCAAAAATAATCTTTTTGTCTTTGAATGATATGTCACTGATTGTAAAACTCTATCATATTATGACTTATCTGTTTTTCCTCTTTAAAAGGCTGAGTCCTCTTGTCTTTTCAAGGTTTCTGCAGGTCTCAGCAAGTTAAATGTGAGACTTTTGACCATTTAGAACACAGCTGAGACACAGTTCATGTCCACACTAGCAAAAGAGTCTATGTTAATTAAGCTCTTATTAAATGATTACTATTAATTCATCTCAGAATGAAATCTGCCAATCTGAATTGCATAATGCAAGATTTCTTATCCTTTCCATGCTTGAAGGTAGAGCATGAAGCTAGCTGAGTGTACTCTATATAAATTCCAACTGGGCTGCACAATTTGCATTTGTTAATAGTCAAGGGTTCAGTAGTTATTGGTTCAATAAATGTTTGGGTAGGAGTGCCGCCTCCTCCTCCTTTGTTTGAGATGTTCTTCAGATAAAGACACTCAAAAATTTAAGGCACTTTAAAATAATTAAAAAGTCTTTATTGTCAGGGTATGGTTATGTTAGGCCTTAAAACAGTTTGGTTATGGGCTCAATGTTGGTTTCATTTTGTAGTTGTTACAGTGTGATTGATGCAATTTTTCCCAAAAATGAGACTGAAGTTAATGCAGCTCTGTAAAAGTAACATGAACTTCACAATTATTTAAATACCTGTTAAAGACCTGTCAAAAACACATTTATTACATTTTAAGGCCTAAAATACTGATAATGGATTTAAGACTTAAAAAAAACAACAACACGGAAACCCTGCTATTGTGTACAAAGTAGGGCTGTACAGTATGTTTGTTTTTTTTTTACTTTATTTTATCACATATGGCTAACTTTCATTTTTACTGAAAAATTACTTACACCTGGAGAACAACACTGTCAGCTATAATATACATGCAGCACTACAGTACTTCATTATAATGCTATAATGCTGTTTTGTCATAGATTGTTCCTCCATTTTTCTTGCAGGGCTGTGTGATTACTGCACTGGGTCGTACTGCGATTTTGATAATATTGCAATAAACTGTACATCCCTACAGCTAAAAAAAAATGTGCAAATGAAAATACTTTGCAGCTGAATCAGGGTAATCAAACATTGATAAAGCTTATATTTAGTTTCCATGTCCTTCATGCTGTTTTGAAAGGCCAGCTCTGAAACAGACCTCCACCTCCTCTTCACCCTCCACTCTTTATCCACTCCAGCATTTTCTCCATGTGAACCTGTATCCCCTCTTGTCATGGATTAGCCTCCATACTTGCATGAACAAAGACTCAGTCAGCGTGTGTTTATGTGTTGGTCCATGTGTTATATGAAGAGGGGACGTGTCTCCCACTTATGTCCGGATCTTAGAGGACCCCAATTTGTTAGGCATTAATCAGAACACCTGCTCAGAGAGCACCGTGTGTCAGCGGCTCACTTTGTGTCCCAATGGTTTCCTGGCTGCTGGGCTTTTTGTTTCACCACTTGAGTCATCAGTGTTGTTTGAAATCAATTTAACGATTGTGCCTGAGACTGATTTGAGTATGCAAATGCTGCATGGGGAGAAAAGTAGCGAGATACAAACAGAGAAAGAAGACAAGAGAGGGGCAAAAAATGTCATGGAAAGGGGAGCTGTGCATTACTCTGGCATTAAAGAGCAATAAGTCATCAAGTGGTGCTCCAGCAGGTGGGTGTAAACAAAAGACAAAGCAAAAAAAAAGCTGATTTTGGCACTACACTATAACAATAAAACTATCCTGCTCCTTGCTAAAGTATAAGGCATGCAAAGGAACAATGTGTGCGGAAAAAAAAAAGAGTAAAACACTACGACAGGACAAGGTAGGCTAGGTCAGAGAGAGGCCAGGAAAGAAAGGGAGTACAAGAAAGAGATAGCGGAGGAAACAAATGAATAAATTCATGGGGCACAAAATGAAAAGAAAGATGGAGGGGAGTGGAGTAAAGGAAGGGGGTTGGAGTCATCAGTGGAAGATTTTTATTGTCCGGACACAGGAGATGCACACAAAAGCACTGGGAAGATTCAATTAAGTATCATATGCAGTGACCTTATTGCCATGGTTACGGAACAGTGGAAAATATTAATCAAGCCTGCACTTGCAACAGGGAGAAAGATGGTGGAAGGAGAGATAGGAGGAAGACAGCAATGAAGAGAGACAGAGGGAGAGAGGGGATAATGGCACAATCTATATGTGTGCGTTTGATTTTATGTGGGTTTTAATGAGTACGTCCATGACTGTCCTCGCCAAGCTTTGGACATCTGTATGCTGACACTGAACATGCCATTTTTGACAACGGATTTTCGACTCCTTCGACTCCAAAAATATATTTTTAAATGGGAAAAAAAAAATGCTACCGTGCTGCCATCAAAACTCGTCTGGCTCACATTTGCACAAAGAGGAGTCACAAATGTGGAATGAGCTCAATTCAGAACTCATTTCATACAGGGGTGAACTCACTTTTCTGCTCACAAAGATTTGTTTTAGCTCGCTCTCTGTGTTTCAGGTTGAATTTCATGTGCCCAAATGTCTGTTGATGCTTTCTTAGTGAGGGGAGAGGAAAAAAAAAAGTCTAGAATCCATCACACGAGTGAATTCATTAATAACAAAACTCGCAAATGTTTGCCACATGAAAATGAAATGTTTTCATCCATCAGTGTGTTTTTTTCTGTGTAATGGTAAACTTACACATGGTTCTAAATAAATCCTCTAAAAACCAGTGCTTGCATATTGTTACAGTCTCAGACAGGAAAATTATGACGATCATTTCAATCATATTCCATTATGATGTTCCTCTCAGTCACATTTCCCTGCACACTGCAGAAGGGGAAAGTTGAAGATTGTTCTGTTTGATGAAGCTGTAGAGTGTTTGCTCGCTGTCTGCAGGGACTGTCTTGAAAACAATCTATCTGAAACTCCCCCGCTGAGCAAAATGTTAAATAAACAAAGGCAGGGATAAACAAAATCCCTCCATTTCAATGTCACTGAGAAGAAAGCTAACATTTTAATGCTGCGATTGTGAAAAGGAGGTGGCAGCAATAACGCAATCATCGTTTAAACTTTAGACACATGCTGAAGTTATTTTGTTTCTCTTAAAATAGTTAATTATAAATATGGTGGCTATAGAAATATAATTGGTCTTCTTGGTTCAGCCACGAGGCAGTAAAATAATCTCTCTTACTCACTGGTTTCCTAATTTGTCTTTCTTACAGGAGGAATAATTTTAAACCTCTTCTGATATTGATAATGACATTATTTTTTAATAACACATCATAACAGTCCACAGGAAGACAAAAGGAAGACCACTAAACAGTTCAATAAAATTAGGTTTGATGCTAACAACTTTTGGAAAACGTGAGAGAGTAAATGTGCAGAGTAAACATGCAGTATAAAACAATAAGTCAATATTTTTTTGTTTAACTCTTCTAACTATTGTTGCAGTTATAGTAAGTCACCTTGAGCACATATACACTGTGGAGTGTCTTGAGCCTGTTGTTGTTTTTTCCCATTTGATGTTATATCATTCACTGGGACAACATCAGTATTCACTGTTATGCTGACAACACTCAACTTTATCTCTCCATTGACCTTAACTATATTATGAAATTAGACAGTGACTATCAGTGTTTGATTAAAAACTGGATGACATTAAATGTCTCATAATTAACCCTAGATAAATCTAAGTTTTCATTATCATGTTTGAATTCTCAAATGTAATGAACTAAGTGTCATCTTTGATAACAAATAGCAAATAAATGAAAAAAAGAACAGTATGGGTTCTTGCTTTGACATTTAATTTAAAATATTTGATTTTGTCATTCATGCTTTTATGACATAGTGACTTGATTACAGGAATTCACCGCATCTTAATTATACGAAAGTGGTGATTAAGACTGCAGCCAGAATCACAGAACAGAGAATATATTGCTTCCGTCTCGGTGGCCCCAATATCCAGATGGTAAGGACGACTGTGCTTTCTTCATCATGGCTCCTTTCCTGTCTGAGGAAATTAAGAAAGCCACCTCAGTGGAATCTTTCAAGTCTCAATTAAAAACTTGCGTCAGACTTGTTTCTACTTGAACTGTGTCTATTTACACCATCAGTTTCAGAATTGTTTTAAATATATCACCCACCCGTCCATCTCTAGCATAGCACCAATACTTAATTAGAGCTATATAAGGTATAGAAACATATAAAATTAAATATTATTTGAAAAAATGAATGTATTTCATTAAATTGTGAAAAAGAGGTTTAAGTTTTAGCATGTAGTTACTAAAATCCAATGAAAAACTTCACTGAATATTGAGCTGCAGCACAGAACTTGGACGACAGAAGTTTTTTTAAAGAAGTTGGAGTAAGTTTGTTCTTTTATGAGTGATCTGAAGAGTGACAGGCAGTGGTCATGCAGGAAATCAGCCAATAAAGTCATAACCGAGTGATTTGAGTTCAACATTGGTTCCATCCTTTGCCTACTCTAATCCTGAGCCCCAGTGTCTGAAATTCCCCCTGCCCATCCCTGTGGCAGAGCCTGCAAGGACCTATGGGTGAGACACACAGGCTGAGGTGTAACAGGAGAGGGCCTCAGCAGAGTGGCTGTTAAAGTGCCTGATGTGACCATGACCACTTCCAGAAACAATTTAATTCCACAGCTTCAGCCATCTCCAGCTGATCTACTCCTCCAAGGTCATTAACTGTGCCACAGAAGGTCACATGATTAATGAGTGACAGACCCTCTGGTGCAATAACGTGTATGAACGTGGCCCATTAATTAGACAGGGGGGCCAGAGAGAATGAATGGCCAGGGACAGCTTGGCCCCCTCACAACCCCGTCCTTCCCAGACCCCATTTTTCATTTTCATCTGCACAAACAGACACATATAGCCACTCATAATGTTCCCAAAATACCATGTATTCTCTTATAAAAATAAATGACAACAAAGACTTTTAAAACGACTAATATTTCAACAATGTGCATTATAATATTTAAATCAAACAAACAACCAACTTGACTCAAAAAAGCAGGCAGTTTCTAAGTCTAAATGGCCATGCTTCAGTGCAACTAAATAGGTCCAACTGCTGCTTAGAAGTGCTGTGAGCATTGGCCTCAGGTTGATCTGGGTATCAAGCATCAGAACGCCGTGTTGTTGCAGTCCTTTTCCAGGACTATGATAAGCACTGTGCATTACTGAGGGCAATCTCCAAGAGGAAATGAAACATTCTGCTGCCACAGTCCGGCTTTATTAGAAGACAACAAGTCCGGCCTCTCAGGATATACAGATCAGGAGATTTAATTGATGCTGACTGACTGTCAATGCACTCCTATAGCTGGGAGAAACAAGAGTGTTTAACACTGCTCAACTGTAAATAGTATTCATTTCTCAGTCTAATCAACTTAATGCAATTCCAATAAGTCCATTTCTTAGAGTGGCCTTGTTGATTTGAAACCTCATAGCCCCTCTGTTTTATTTTCACCAGTGCCAACAAATGTAATGGCTGCTAAGTATATTGGGCAATAATATAAGAATGCTCTACATCCAGTGCATGCATTTCAATTTTACCTTGAGGTCATAGCATTATGGATATACCCCAGTGGGGTCATTAATCATAAATACATACACTGTATGTAATAACAACCAGTAGGGAGAAATAGACTTCAGGGAAGGTTTCAGATGAGGACTTGTGTAAGACCAGGGAACACAATGGCTATCTGTGTAAACAAATCTTATCAATTCACCCGCCGCACCTGGGTCAGTGTCGGTGCACCTGGCACACATTCAGGCAGTCAGTTTATGTATATAGGAGTACACATTTCCAACTGTCATTGTCCCAGAAACATAATAAGCAGTGACAGGGTGAGCCAAATCCACTCAGCGCACAACCAGGAAAACTACATCTTTTGGAAAACAGGAAAAACACTAAGATGTTGAGAGGCATGTTTGTGTAATGATGTTTTATCGTGAGATGGATTCTAGGTCATAGGATATTTATCTGTCATTATGAATATGGAAGAATAATAATTTATGAGGCGTGCTGATAATAAACATAATTTTGAAAGGTACGACTGACATTTTTACACTACTTTTTTTAAATGAACAACAAAAATAAAATAAAAATATTCTTGCATCTTATCAAACAGTCAGAGAACCCCTTGACCCTTCTGAATAAAGCATCTCTCTGGAGATTTGACACACATCTCTCAGCACAGATCTGAAGACAGCCATGAATGTTGTTTGCCCTCTGATATATTTTTAATATTCAGATCATATCAAATATGTCCTCTTTCAATAATTGATCTATCTATCTACGAGCAACATAACACATGCTGAGCTTTGGCATGTGATTTCTATGCCCCAGTCAGTATATCTTCTTCCCTCTTTCTAGAGTGATGAGGGGAGCTCCGGCTGCTCCCGAGATGTGATGCACTCGGCCAAGGGAGCTACCCTGGGCACGCTCCAACGAACCCTGCGACCACAGACTAGTGGTCAGTTCTTAAAAATGTAAAGCTGCATTTGATGCATCTGGGCTCAAAATCAGAAATAAAGATGCATCAGTGATGCCAGCTGAAATATGGTTAAAGGCATAATAAGCAACGTTTTCCTAAAAAACAATGTATAGACTCATACAAAATCAATTTCAATCATCACTTATGACCCACCAGAATTGTGTGGTGGTGGCTATACCTGCAGAGACCCTGCCCTCTGCCTGCATTCTTATTATTGTGCTGTGCTTGGGATGCTTTTCCAACCCAAAACGCCTGTATTTGGCGTCCTGGAAATGAGACACAGCAATAAACTATCTTTCTGGTGTGTTCACAAACAGCTCAAATCCTACAAACTCTACATATCTTAAAATATTTCTGTGTTTGGATTAATTGTTATGAAAAATCTCTGAATGTTCAAAATCACAGAATCATTTTAGCAGCTGTAGCAAAATATCATATATTCTAAATACATTGTATTGCATGTTAGCATCCCACTGGATGAAAACCTGTTCGTTTGCAAAGGTCATACATGCACTTAGGCATTTTAAAAACGACAGCTGCTGTAAAAATCCAATATCGTGTAAGATATATACGAAAATATTTTTTTTTTCTAAAAGGAACACAGTGCAACACAAACATATCAGAGTCTAATGGAGTGAGTGTTTTTCATCCTGTCTTTTGACCAACAGCATCTCCTGTAGTGGCTCATTTCCTTAGTGCAAGAGGTTCCCACCCTCCATCGCAGCCAGGCTTCAGGGGGCATGGCGGATAGAATGCGAGATGGAGGGAAGGAGCAAAGTAGAAGAGGGAAACCATGCTGGGAGAAAGGAAATCTTCCATGTGCAGAAGCAGAGTGGCTAGAGGACATTTCACGCTAATGGCGGCCGGGCCAATTGAAATGACTGCAGCGCTGCATGATTTGAAGGTCAGGAGACAGCGGATTATATTCCAGTGGTGGCGAAGGGGGATTGGAGGAGTAAAATGGTGCCTCTCCACCACCCCGCCCTCCCCCTCCTCCTCTCGTGAATTATTGCAGAACAGCCAAGATGGAATCAACATAGCACCAAACCCCACCATCATTACAGTAACACACACACACACACACACACACACACACACACACACACACCCCATGAAACACATAGGAGTGCTCCCGTCCTTTCTGCACCTATACATCATAATGAGAAATTCTACTCTGAAAAATTCTGAATCTCCGTTTGTGAAACTAAACAACACAACAAACCACCACGCTCCCTCTACAGCATATTATGTTTTAACTGTTTTTCATTATGTAACCAAATTATATTTATGTTTTCCAGTAGTACCATTAAAAAAAATTACATTTAGTGCAATAGACAAGGTCAAGAGCAAAATATAACTATTCTGCTCATGAAGGCCAAAGCATGATTAGGCTTTTTCAGTAAACTGTCAATGCTCTTATTTTTATCCTTGAGAAGGCATCACAATAAAACAGACAATTAGATTTCCTCCTGTAGACATGGGTGACACACTGGATAAAACAACATGGCTGAAAAAGCACAGTCCAGGGTTGAGCTTACATATGAGGGTGCAAAAGTTACTCACACATGAGCAAAGCATAAAGTGATTATGCACATGACTGCAGTAATAAGCTGTAATAAGATGTGGAATGACCATACGTATTTACTCGAGACACTGTGCAAGGCAGACCAACATGATTACATTGTGTTTCAAGGCGAAAGGACCTCGAGCCTAACATGCAAACAAATGTAGAAACAACAACAAATGAAGCAACAAGGATGTCAAGCAGAATTTCAGAAATCGGGGACATTAATGTAATTAATCTAATCCCCTGGAGGCATCAGCTTCTCTATCTGCTTCATGTGATTTTATGACTTCTGGAGGCTGTGCAGTTTTTCACATTCCCCATTAGACACTGCACATGTTTGAGGATTTCTGACCATCAACATCGTTAATGTTAATCAGACTTACAGACACACCTTTTTTAGTCAGAAAAAGCAGTGACAGGTATTCAGATAAAGCTCCTTCCAGTGTCAGTAAAGAGCGAGCAGCATCCAATCCGAGCTGCTCTACGACACTGACAGCACTAAAGTGGATCTTATAGGAGGAGAGCAGATGCCACTCTTTGTGAATGGCCAGTAGAGGAGTTTGCATCACTGAAGGAAGAAAACACACGCTTACTACCATGCCCGCATTCACATGCTAACAAAAGCCTCAAAACCAAATCAGTGAATTTAAATAAATAATCTCAAATATCTTGTGTTGCTCTATTGTATTGCTTCATACAGAAGAAAGAGGAAAAGGATGGATACTTTTAGTAAAATATTGTTTGAAAATAGAGTGAAACTTTGCGGAGCCAGGAGGTGAAAAATCAAATGGTGTGTGAGTCTGACTGTGTTTATATCATGTGCTTTTAGAAATGAGGAAATGTGGAAGGAAGGAAGAGAGACGGTGCTTGTATGTGTTGTAATGTATGTGATTTTGTAAACTGAATTTGAAGGTGTGTATAAAGGAACTTAACTTATTATTGTTAAACGTCCAAAACCTTAACATCAAACATATTGCAAACATGACAAATCAATTCAACACTAAGAAGTGGGAGTAAAAAATCACCATGGTTTTTCACTTGTAATTGATTAAATATTCATTAATTTAAATGAAACTAATATTAACTAAAAACAGAATGCAAAAGAGACATTTTTGTTTTGCATAAAATTACAGTGTAGATTATGCTTGATCTAATTTTTAAGGAGAAGAAAATAATGTTTATTACAAAAATATTAATTAAATCAAAAGGCATCTTCATAAGGATTCCATGTCATTACTGATAAGCAATGAGCACATAGTTTGCCGAGGTCAGCTGTGTTTCATGGCCTGTCTACTAGCACTGGCGATATATTTATAAATATCTTGATATTTTTCAGCTATGCCACCATGTGAAATATATATCTTGATATACTGTTTTTCTCTAGCGCAACCTAAAGCTGGGCGATTTGGACAAAATAAAATATCAAAATATTTGATCAGACATCTCCTTGATATTGATATTGCAAAGATATTGTAAGGATGACTAATGGTTTCACAAAATATTACCACAATGAGATTTTTGATAAATAATCATCAGTATTGTGAATATAATGACTAAGTTTGTAAAGTCAAATAATAGAACAGCTAGTACAGTCTGGTAAGTTCAGAATCACTTTAGTGTAATGCAGCCTCTAATATAAGGAAAAGACAACACTTATACCATATCATGATATAATGCTATCCAAAATCTAAGAAGATATGTAAACTTATATCACAATATCAATATAATATCGATGTATTGCCCAGCCCTACTGTGCACTAGTGCACACAGGATGGAGACACACAGGCAGAGATGGTGCTGTAATTCTCCCCTGCTGGATAGTGTGCTTGTAAAACTCTACAGGAGATAACAGGCAACCAAGGTAGCCCAGTCAATCCAGTGCATGTTTGAATGGCTGACCATGTTAAGCTCTTAAAGCAGGCATTAATCCAGGATTTTAGGAGCAGAGCTAAGTTTGGCACGTTATCATGGCAAGGCCCAGACCTTAGCTGGAGTTCAATCACTATGCAGAAGCACCGACAGCCTCAGTCACACAGGCCTCAGACATGACTAGCACGACAATGGACTGAAATAAAGGCTGTGCTCGAACAAAATAATGTAAAGTCCTTAAATGATCGGTAATTCAAAGTCATGTATGTAATTTTTTCACTTTATTTGTAAATACTTCAACTCCATTTGAGTAAAACTAGAGACTAAAATGGATTTCTACTAATCAGGATGTACATGTTACTCTGCCATATAACTGAATACCTCATCTGCTGTGTTATGTGATGCATTCTAGCAAGGTTTGCTCAGAGTACTGGCTCTCACAGAGCCTGAGTGACCTCTCTGGCCAGCCTCAGCCTCAGCGCTAGCCTCACCCCTCCAGACATACACAGGCCAGACCAGAGCAGAACACACAGCAGAGCCTCCTCTGCTCTGCCCGACTCCAGATACACACA
The DNA here is from genome assembly GCF_056507025.1 of Lutjanus erythropterus. Classification (NCBI taxonomy): domain Eukaryota; kingdom Metazoa; phylum Chordata; class Actinopteri; order Lutjaniformes; family Lutjanidae; genus Lutjanus; species Lutjanus erythropterus. Next base: position 23,727,736 of record NC_139317.1, read on the forward strand.
GGCCAGCTCAGATCAACATCTAAGATAGCTGTGCAGACAGACAAACATATTAAGAGCTGACAGCTCCTGACCATGCATCTGCAAAAGTAGCATCATCATGTTTTAGCAGTGGCACAAATACCCATCAGCCAATACGGCAGCAGCAAGCACACGCTTACGTGACGGCGCACACAAACCAATGTACATGCACACACACACATAGAGACACACGACCAATCCAAGGGTGCAGTCAGTGGGCTTGGGCCAAGGCTTAGGGCTAGAGCATGGGCTTAGGGAACTGGGTGTGCTTGCTGGCAGATGGGGGATATTAGGGGCAGTGTGTTGACTGATAAATCTTCCTGCACACTGTAGGACCTGAGTTATCATCTGACATATGAAAAAATACCAAAGAAGCTGTGGAGAAAGGAGAGGAAATTAAATGAGAGGGGGATGAAGAAGGGGAGCAAGCCAGCATTGTAGCAGGCATCTGTTTTGCGCCTCAGCCTCTCCCACAAACACAGTCACACACACTGTCAGTTCAATCTACATATCAGATTTCATTCATGTTTCTACATTTATTCTGCTTGTGTCATGAGCACAAGTGTAACTAAAACACTGTATGGCTAATATGCATGTCAAAAATAGTCTTGTACGCTTGTAAGAATACCTACTACTTCCTGTGTGGGGTTTATAGAGCTGAGAATCTGGATCAACATTGTGTGACAGTCTTCATTTATGTATAATGTTTACTGTATTGCAGAGGATAAAAGACACCCACTGATAGTTATTAAAAATTGCATGATATTTTGATTTAATCTTTAATTATAACAGTAATTTCACTGCAAAAAGAAAAATCTCTCTGGTTTTGGTTCTTTTATTCTCAATATGGCAGGGAAATCTCATGAAGCAGAGGGCTTGGTGGTTAGTTTTTTTGGCAAAATGTGTTGCAAACACTGAAGTAGGACTGCACAGTATGGTAAAAAATATATATATATATATTTTGATTATTTTGACAGGTAATGTGATTGTGATACAATTCACAATGACCAGGAATTATCATTTTGCATCACAATTTTAATATTCACTGAAAAATCTATTAAAATCATGAGGATGTGACATTTGTTGGGGTCTGTATCAAACAAATATGTTTTCGTACATCTGGAGAAAGATTTATAGGCCAGGGCCTCTCTGTAGCACTATAACATGTCATTATATGCTGTTTTGTCACATTTTTCCTTTATCAAAAACTTGCAATTGTGCTTTGGATACTGCACTTAGCCATATTACGATTTCAATATTTTTTCAATTAACTTTGCAGACATACACTGGAGTATGATACACCTTCAATATGAGATTGGAAAACAAGAAAAATCTCAGGATCTTTATCTGTAAAAAAAAGTTACACACTTCCTTTTCTTGGGTACACCTACCTAAGTCTAATGAATTACAATTCATCAGCTGAGCAAAAGAAACTTTCTTTTAATAAGGTTAAAATGTTCAATTTACATTGACACCTTTTTGGAGAGGTGTTAGTGTAACAGTCATTTTTAAATTTATGTTGCTGTTAAATTGAATTGTGTTTTACTGAGTGTTTCTAATGTTTTTGTACTCTATTTATATCAATAAGGGCAGATTAAATTTGTATTTTTTTTATGAATAAACCCAGATAAAAATCCAGAGATTCAGTTGATTATTTGAGCTCACACACAACCAATCTATCAGGGTTAATATTCCTCTGAAAGTGCACAAATAAACTGTGCTAAAAGTCCACACTCACCAGAGTAAAACATATTTGATATTTTGAACACCTGCCCAAGAGCCATGTCAGCCCTGTGAGTGGACAGATAATTCTCCAATCAACACTTGTCGACTCCAAATAATTGCAATTGAAAAAAATCAACACTTATTAACAGTGGGAGAGTTGCTGTGCATAGTATTTGGGTTTATGTGTGTGTTAGTGAGTGTGAGTGAGTAAGTGAGTTAGTGTGTGAGTGTGAGAGGGAGTGAGAGAGTCCAAATGGATTTCAGCCCTAGAATAAATCACTGTCGCCACAGAAACAAGCCGACAGCTGTGATGGATGGCTGAAATTTTTGTGTTGATGTCTTTAGTATTGCTGACAATTTGGTAGTCCTGGCTTTTCCACTTTTCCTGTGCTTGCGTGTGGCTAAACACATCTAAATGCTGGCACATGCCCATACCTAGTCACAGTTTGTTGCACCTGCTCAAAACCTTTTGGATAAAATCTTCCTTTGCCAGAATTGTGCCACATAAATAGCTTAATTCATAAATTCAAAAACAGAATGTGGATTTCTTTAAAAATCTGAACACTTTTGGTGTTATTTCATAACACACTACAGCTCAATGACTTTGTCTCCCTGGGTGAGTTCAAAGCTCTGCTAAAAAACTGTGTAACTGAAGAGTGCAATTGTTATTCCTAAGCTGGATTTTCTATTATTTATCTGTTCTCCCTTGTCTGATTTGATATGCTGTATTTTATCATTTTTGTAACCAGGCCTCCATCAAAAAAGAGATTTTAATCTCAAGGGACTTCCTGGTTAAATAAAGGTTAAACAAAAAAATAAAAAACATTGAATGACACTAGAAACTCTGAATGATTTTCCAAAACATAACATCAACTTTCTGTAACAGAACAGTGGACACCATCTTGTGTGCGTGCACTTTGGTCACATGTTCTCTTCGCACCTGTGTACACTGACCCTCTCATTGGGTAACATGTCGCCATATGACACAGTGATGGTTAGGTGTGTTTGGAGCGTGCACTGTCTGTCTGTAAATGGCGTCTACTCCTCACGCTGTCCTGAGGATGAAAAAGTGTTTTTTGTTTTGTTTTGGGTTTTTTGGCATGACCTGTTTAACTCCTAGTCCAGTGCAAGTGGGCAGCGACTCTCCCCCTATCCTAAATGCACAGTCACCCCCCTTTCTAATTCACAGCATCACAGCATTCACACACACACACACACACACACACACACACACACACACACACACACACACACACACACACACACACAACTTGACTGTCACTGTACAAATTCCAAAAATAAAACATATTTGCTCACATGGGCTACACATAATGCACTGTATACAAAATCTATACACCTATAAAGTTATGTAAACACCTGAACACTATACTCCCTTACACACACACACTCTCTTTCTCTCTCTCTCTCTCTCTCTCTCTCTCTCTCACACACACACACACACACACACACACACACACACACACACACACACACACACACACACACACACACAAAGTAAAGAGTTGGGCCGCTCTCAGCCAGCCCCCCCACATCCAGTGTTTCCATCTGCTCTCACCTGGCAGGATCAAAAAGAGCACACTTCCCACAAACTTACAAAGAATCAATACTTTCTCCAGCAAAACAAAGCAGTCCCAGCCTCAGCCTCAGTCCCAGCTCCACACTAACTGTACTCAAAGTCCTGTAGACTGAAAGAAAGAATCCACAGAGCAGAAATTAAAAAAGGATTTACTGACCTTACTGTCTTTTTTTTCCTCCTCTTTCTCTCTCTGACGTCCAATCCTGCTGGTTCTTGTCCTCTAAAACCTCTACAGTCTAAGTAAGTCATGCAGGAGCTGCTTCCTGCTCCTGCACAGCCCTACGCCACTGTATTAGTCTGATTTCACACTCTGCAGCCTAGCCTCTTGTCCTGAAGGGGACGGTGAATGTGCTGCTTATTTAGAAGCCGGCGCGCACTACCTGGGCTTGTAGGCAGCTGTTTAAAGCACGAGGCAACATCCAGGGTGCATAATACCCCCTCTTCCTTACACATACACACACATCTTCCCTCTCTCTCTCCCTCACATGCACACACACTCAGTAGCCGGCTGGCTCAGGCAAGATAGGCGCAAACACATGCGCGCACACACACAGGCAGGAGTGAAACACACACACATGCAAGCGGTCTGTCAGAGGTCTCTCTACCTTGGCTGGGATAGCAGGCAGTGTGAGAATACACACACAGGCACACTGAGATGGGCTGGCTGCTCCGTTCTGTCTCCTTCTCTCTAAGTGTTTAGAAGACAATTTCAACAAGGGATTGCTCCCAATCTACTAGGGTGATCCACATGGATGAGTTATAATATGCTTGCCACTCTCTCCCTCTCTCTTGGCCCCCCTCTTCTTCTTCTTCCTCTCTGTCTCCCTCTCTTCTCTCCCTCACTCTTTCGCTCTCATGCTCGTTGTTTTAGCCTATTATCGAGCCGTCACCGCTCTCAGTTCAGGAGGAAAGCCTTCTCCTTCTTGGATTCTATATTTCTTTCCTCTCTGGATGTGCCTGAGATGGGGCCAAAAGACTGACTCCACCTGAATGCGTATTAGTGAAATGCATTATTTATTGCAAAGCTGCATTCATTTTTTTTTCTCCTGATATGCCGGTGGACACGAGGGGGAAGGGAGCAGCGGTGTGGTGGCTACATCAGGAGCAGCGGAGGGGTGTGTTTGTGGCGTGTGTGTGTGTGTGTGTGTGTGTGTGTGTGTGTGTGTGTGTGTGTGTGTGTGTGTGTGTGTGTGTGTGTTTGGGGGAGGCGGGAGGAGAGGAGGGATGAGGGGTCAGGATTTGGGATAGCGGGGGTCTGAAGGGAGGTGAAAAGAATACATAAGATATGATTTTAATTTATTTATTTATTCAATGACTGGGATTGCCTTATCATCCAGGGCGCTGCTTAATGACATCACTGCTGGCTTCTCCAAGCTGTCCCAAATCACACTGACACTCAGTTTTTTCATCAAAAATGTGTGTGTGTGTCTGTGTGTTTGTGAGAGAGAGTGTGAGTGTGTGACAAAGAAAAATAAAAATAAAGTGAGGGAGTGAGACAGACAACGAGATAGACAACCATGAAATCATCACAAAGAGGATTTTAGAATCAAAATCACAGCTTACTTATAAAATATTTTTTCTCTAATGTTGAAATTTTACACTAATTTGAATGTATTCATTAACTACAAACTATATCAATCAGTAACAGAAGATTGGTAAATAGTTGTTTATACTGTAAATTCACAATTAAAATACTGCATCCATTTCAGTTTGAGTAATTTTAAAAGTGATGAAGATTTGATTCAACTCTCTTTTTAAAATACAAGATAATTTAGCAGTTTTTGTAATGTGGTTACTTTATTTTTGTTGAATGTAGTTAATTACTCCAGCTCTTTAATTACATTATACATGTAAATTAGAGGGTACTTTCATTGTAACATACTATAATTATGACAAAAAAGTGGTATGTATCATAAAAAATGTATTTGCCTTTCAGTTATTTAGTTATTTAGACAATTAATTAGTAGTGTGATTAATTAATGAGTGAACCAAGTATCAGTAAATAAAGTAAGTTGACATTCAATAAATATAATTTATTTTAAATTTTCAATGATAAAACAGAGAGAACATCTGCCTTTCTATTTCCCCAACTAATAATAAATATTCAGAGGATTAAAGCAAATCTCTGATACAACCTCTGCCCTTTTGGAGAGCTATTTCAGGTTTTTGTTTTTTTTAACAGAAAAAAGTTTTAGAAGATCATATTAATGCATGCTGAGATTACATTAAAACAAACAAAAACTTGAAACTCTTAGGGCTGCAACTAACGATTATTTTCTCAATTGACTGATTAGTTGTTTGGTCCTTAACATGTCAGAAAACTGTGAAAAATCAGTATTTCCCAAAGTCCAAGGTGACGTCCTCAAATGTCTTGTTTTGTCCACAAATCAAAATATATTCAATTTACTGTAATAAAAGACCAAAAAAAAAAAACCATACAAAACTAACATCTAACAAGCTGAAATCAAAGAATTTGGACATTTTTTCTTAAAAGACAAAAACAAAACAATTAATTATCAAAAGAGTCAGTTATTAATTAAATAGTCGATTAATCATTGCAGCTCTTGAATTTTTTGTGTGTGCAGGTTAAGTGCAGAGCATGAAAAAAATCAAATGTAAGCCACACACACATAAGTGCAGTGTAAGTCTGTGATACACCTGTGTGTGTCAAAAACATGTCTTCGAAATTGTCCTTGACTCATTTCATCCAATTTATTTGCATTTTACATACTACAATTATAATGCTTGACTAACTAAAAAGCAAAACACAAGGCTGTAGTCTGTATCTTTACTATTAATTATAATACAATTATAGCAGCTGCTGTGATATAAAAGCAGTTGAATAATCAATCTCTACACAGTGTGTGTGTGATCACAGGTCTTTTGAGACAGTAAAAAAAGACAGAGTGTGAATGGTCAAACATTGTTTAGAGTATGAGCTGGACTCAAAGTCAGACACGGAGAGGGGAGGGGGGCTGAAAGTGACTGTGTAAGCTGGAGTTGCCACACTGGTCAACAGGCTGCCGCAATGTGCACCCATGGGGGCAACCAGCCAGGCAGGAGTCATGACTGCAGAGTGGACCCCCAAGACTCTGTCAGCACTATCAGCCTTCCTGCTCTCCCACAGCAGAAGAAACAAACCAACACAACAGAAACACAACACACATCCTGCAAAATCAGTCAGTACGAAGGCCGCTGGCCTCTGCTGAATGGCTAATTATCATTTTCTCCATACCGCAGCAAAGCTGAACTTAGATCTTCGATAGATTTATTCATCCTCAAAAAGTGTCAAACAAAAATCAATTTAGCAGCCAATTAACATGCAGTTACTCCATTTAAAATCTACAAGAAAGCTTTAAAGTTAATTGTTTACAGAATGCACGTGATGCTCACTTTAGAAAACAGGGGTCTAAATCTGCCCTCAATACAGCCAGTTAACAGCTTGGTCCTCAGCCACAGGATGCTCATCCACTGTACCTACGAAAGGAAATGATGTGGCCCAGGGCCCAGCCAGGCCATTCTATCACCGCTATTAGGGCTTAAGCAGAACTGGAAAATTACTCCACTGGCATTAACAGTCCATCTCAATCATTTTAATACTATCATAATCATGAGACTTTCTAATATTATTTTTAAAAGCCTTGGTGAGGAAAAAAGGGGAATTTCATTTCCTTTTGCTTAACCATCTTAAATTGAGGGAGAGTAAGTGAATGGAGAAGAAAGTGATATCTTATGAGACAGGGAAAGAAAGTGATAAAGAGTCACCTCTAACCCCCCCCCCCCCCCCCCCACCCACCCACCCACTTCTTTCAACACCACCAAGCCTTCCACCGCCACACACCTCCATCTGTCTGCAGCATCTCTGTGCCCTGCCAGCGTCACCATGTTACAAGTCACAAGAGATGGGGACGTGAAAAATAAACAAGGGAGACAATTAATATTAATGGTCGAACTGTGTGACTGTTAAAGTGGCCTCTCTCACACAGCTGTCATGTGTCCTCTTTAACCTTACAACCCCATCTGGCCAATGATACGTAAACCTGTGCTCTATGTGCATCACATCTCAAACTTGTGACCATAAAACACTCCTAAACAATCCAAGAGTTGATATTTCCCCCCCTCTCTTCTCCTCTGTTTTTAAACTTTCAATTTTCCCGAATAGCATTATTATGCATTATTTATATCTCTGAATTATTACTCGTTTTCCTCTTAAAATGGAGTGCTTTAATTCACATTTGAAGTACTCATCAAGGCTGTGCAGTCAAATGAATGTGGAAGGATACATTATATTTGCAAAAATGCAAAGGGTGAATTAAAAATATATAGCAATACTGAAATATTAACTATTAATTTCAAAAAGATAATTTGCCCAAGGAAAAGATAGGCTTTTCATTACTTGTATGACTCTCTTTCTTTTTTTGAAGTGTACCTCTCTGATTGTGGGTCTTGAATGATATGCAATTATCATGCCGTGATATTCACCTGTGCATCAGATACACTGAATATTATAATTCCATTAGGGACAGCCTGTATGTTCACTTTCAGACACAAAAGGAGGACGTGTGCAGCGTGGCAGAGGTGATGCAGTGTAAAAATTCACATCCAGTAGACAGTATCAGATAGAGATTCAGTCAACAATAACAAAGAAATAGCACAAAATAAAAAATCAAAATAGGTCCAAACATGACAGTTTGGACCTATCTCTCCTCCATGAGCTATTTTTTTTCTTTCTTTCTTTCTTTCTTTTTTTTTTTTTTTTTACAATTGTGAACTCTAATTCACCCTTGAAAGCGTGACCTTGTGCTGTGTGACAGCAGATAGCCGCAGCATGAAGACAGGACGCCACTTATCATCAAGGGACGAGGTGGCTGTTTAATTTCACACTACCAGTGGCTAAAACCCCTGTTAGTGTGGAGCATCACAATGGCAGCTACGCTGGGGGAGCAGATGTCCTAGTGAAGGGGTGTAAAGAGGGAGGAGGTTGGGTTGGGAGAAGGACAGGAGACAGGAGGAACGGTGGTGGTAGTGTGTGTGTGTGTGTGTGTGTGTGTGTGTGTGTGTGTGTGTGTGTGCGTGTGTGTTCACTGTCGCTGTGCATTGTAGTCCGAACATCTGACCTGTGCGCATGCCCAGCACCTCTGTCTTTTGTATACACGAAAGCAGCAGAAATAAACACATTCTGGTTGTGCTTATGGGCAATAATTAAAAGTAGGAAGATGTGACGTGAAGGACACACGGGTGCAAAGGGGCAGCTGTGATGACGGCGGAGTTTTGTGGCACTGTCCACGGCACAGAGGCCAACATCACTGAGCACCCAATTGCTTTCTGAAGAGCTTTCCATTGTCTGCAGTGATGAACTTGAGCTCTGGCCTCCAACCCGGGGGTCTTTCTGTCTAATCCTGAGTGCCCCTGGCTCCCCTTCACAGCCCCTCCCTCAAACCCTACACACACACACACACACACACATGCATGGACAGACATAATGCACACCCTTCAACTGACGCCTGACATGACTGCAGGCTTGAACAGTGACCAGCGCCTCCCAACACAGCTGAATATAAAACACAGTAATGAGTGGGGCAAGAAAATGGCTTCCCTCTCAAACATGGCTGCTTACTGATGGCCAGACGCAAGGCAGGGAGAAAAAGGTCACCTCTCTCATCTTTTAGTACCCCCACCCCCCTGTCTTCTATTGCTGGTCCTGTTTTTTTTTTTTATTCTTTTCCTCCTCTCCCCCCTTTTTCATCTCTTGCCTCCCTCCACTAACACCTTCTACTTTCCCTCCCTGGTCATTTTCCTTACCCCATTTTGTATGCGGATGTAGGCTTATTATTTAAGAGACAAAGGAAGGGGATCTTGGGAAGAGACAGGTGGCCGCGTCTGAGTGATGAGAAAATTACCAAAGTGAAATCCAGCTTCTAAAAAACTCTCCTTCGCAGAAGGTAATAAAAAAAGGGAAATAAAAATAACTGTGCCCCTTCCCCTTTTTGGTACAGCTCAGCAGGAAAAGGAGAAACCCCCCCCACTCCCGTTCCTCCCCAGTATGATTTCAAATCCCCTCTGAGCACCGCAGTCCAGGCAGATATATTCATTTTTCCTCACTTACTCCCCCAGTGTCATTTTTCTCTATTTTCTCCATGGGTCGGTTATGCACAGAATGTTCCAAATGCATTTTGACTGCTTGATTTCTATTTTCATAATATCAGAACATCAAGTTAAAGAATATAAATGTTTATTCAGCAGAGTGGGGAACGCTGGTGTATGGGTGCAGTGGCTCTTGGGGGACAGAGCCCATGCTAAATCAGTAAATCACTCCATCTGGAAGATGAACGGCATGTTTTGGAGTTCATTGCCTTTCGTCTCGGGCGAGTGGCCGGTGTAGCGGCAGGCCCAGCAGGCTGGAGCGGAGGTGTCTGCTGATGTGGATGGTTACAGAGGGATAATGAAGCAGCAGCGACCAGGGGCTTGGCCATGTTCTGTTCACCCTGTCCATCCCGCTGTGAAAGGGCCAGCTGCCGAACACGGCTATTAGTCCACGCTCGTTCTGAGCCACCGTAAGGCCCGCAGTACGCTTCGACTGAAGTGCTACATAGAATGTGCTTAGGTGTGAAAGTGGTCAAGGTTTCAAGTTCTTTGCAACTTTCGTTTTGTCATTCTTCAGTCACCACCATGTTGGACTCTTCAACTGCTCACTATGAGCAACTGAGGAAAAAAATTTCCAAGGCTGTCCTCGGCATTGTCCACCTTTTTAATTCCACCCCTCTTTATGACAGACAGCCTGCCACCCTACACCTCAGTTTATCCAGTGAACAGAAAAGGTATGAATTACATAAACAACTTGTCCGACATATTTAGACCACACAACATACAAACGAGTTAGTTCAAACCATGTAGTAGCATTCTCAGAGACAAAGACAAGCTCTATAACCTGCTTCAGCCCCACTGCAAACATTTATCATGGCCAAGAGGGTCAAACAACCCTGCTGCACAAACCAAAAATGTATATTTCTTTGGCAGTTGATGTATTTTTGTTGCAGTGCCAAAAATGAATAGCTTTACTCCCACAGATAGAACAGATAGATAAGAGGAATACTACCAGATATGCAGTAGTTTAGGCTATACTACAGTTTGTAACCCTTACACTGAAACCTCTGAAAATATGACAGTAAGGATACATGCTCATAAACATAAGTAAGGCTGCAGCTAATACTTATTTTTGATCAAGTAATTAATTCATAAATGACTTACTGCAACTCTAATCACAAGTTTCTTGAGACTAAAATCTTTGTGTCACTCAGATTTCTTATGGCTGTACATACAGAACTGACATTAGTTTACAATCATCATATCCCAAGATATATCACAGCATGTGGGACAAAACATATTTGTTACTTTTCAACACAAATGTGTGTGCTTTTTACAAGCTGTGTTTCAAGACATCAACAGTAAGATAGGATGAAATCTGGGTAAAAAAATAAAGATGTATGTTCTTTTCATTTGTGCACAATATATTTCCTAATGCAATATACTTTTTGCAGTACATTGTGTCTTTTATGCCACATCTCTGTTCCACTGACCATGCTGCCAAAAGAATAGACAAGAATAGAAAAGAATAAACCAAAGGCATGTGATAAAGTGATGAAGCACACATATAACCAAATATTCAATCCACCACATCAGACACGATACGAAATCCTGCCAATGGTACCACTTTCCTCACCTGCACCTCAAACTGGGATGTGAGGCACAACAAATTTAAATAAGTTGATAGAGTTTATCAAAATGACAGGCAATTAGACTGGCTCTGACCATGGGTTTGCATGCTAAATGAGAGTCATTTAAGTGGTGGGAGCCATACATGTTATATAAAAGAGAGTGAGAGTTCTGCAGCTCCATTTCTGCTCCTGGACAGCCCTAAATTAAATATCCCCAAAGTCCATTAGGCTAAACAGCCCGAGGAAAGACTTTGTCTCACCACAGAAAAATGACAGTAAACTCGGGCAATCATGCCGCCAATCAATTATGCATGAATTATATTTTTCTTAGACTGTGTAAAATGTCTTATGTTAATTCCCCTAAGTATACAATACCCATTACTTTCGAGGGACGTGTCCATATGCATACCGTCTAAATGAGTGTTTTCCCAAAGATTTATCAGCCTCATGCTGCCAACTGAAATGAAAACACTGAGGGTGAGTTGTGATTCCTCCATATCAACTGTAACTGCAGGGGCCACAGGCAAAGCTCGGAGGCGCTCAGTGCTGATAACCTACACGGCTGTAAATCTACTGATAGAAAACATCCCCAGAAACTAAGGAAATATCGAGGTGTGCCAGTAGAGTCATTCAGAGAAGCTGCAGCACATGTTGAGAGAAAAACAAGATGAGGAGACAGGAGCAGAGAGAGGCGGTGAGGGAAGACAGACAGAGTGAGGTTGGGGTGGGAGGGCGGGGGTCTGCATTGACCTGACCCGTCTCGACTATAGGCCTGTTGAGCCAGTGAATAGTGGAGTCCCTGAGGTCCCCACTGTGGCCCAGATCTCTGATAATGACCTCTGTCTGGCCATGATAGTAGGAGACAGGTATTGGCAGGCCTGCTGACCAGTGTCAGTGAGGTGCCAATAATTGGTCAGTGTGTTAATAACGAGTAACCCAGTGGCCTCTGGAAACTGACCAGCCTCTGTGTTAGAGGAGGACATTGTCAGTCAATGTGCAGGTGAGTGTCTTTACCTTTGAAACGTAAAGATGAAGTAGGCAATATTATTTCATTAAAATTTTTCTACTTTTAACAATTTTGAGAAATAAAATCGGTTCTCTTATGTATCCAGATTCTTTTTTTTCACAATGCCTGAATCAGTTTTATAATTGCTGAACTGAATTTATACAGTATACATGCAGATAAGTAGCGCTTAGTCCGTAGCTCAATGCTAACAATGTGAATTACCATTAATGTGCTAGTGGAAATCCGCATCAAGATCATGGTGATATTGTCTCAACAAACCGATCCATTTTAATTCACATGCTTTACGTAAAAGGATGTGTGCTCTGTGGAAACTAACTGACAGACTTCACGCTGCAAACTCACTCTGCTACTCTGGCTCCACACTGACCAACTACAGCAACCTCAACGGGTCAAACCTCAACAAGTCCTTCTGCTGCTAAAATAAAAGTCAGAAAGACTGACTGACAAGTGATGTGTGTTGTTTTGAGGAATATGATATACAGTATCTAGAAGTGCATGATGTAACTTTTTCAGATGATCTAGTGTTAAAAAAACAAAAATAAAACTGCAAGAAATCATAATATTGAATCACAATACTTGTTATTAGCCACACTAACAATATTTATATAATGGCTCTATTAAAATTGTGTGTCTGTGAGCACCCATCCCTTTGTATTTAGCGTGTTCAAAGGCTGGACCCAGTTTGAATCAAACAACCAATCAGTTAGCTAGCATGTAATTAGTCAATCACAGCAACTTTGTTAAAACGAGGAGTTGGCGTCTTCACACCTTTCTTACCTCTGAGTCAGACATAACTAGTCTAGTTAAACAGATGTTAGTTTGCTAGTTGGCTACAACTATTGACAACACTGACGTACCGCTTCAAGCTAAATGTGCATCCACATTTGGTGCTTCATTTGGTGGGAGGCATTATGGGGTGGAGCGATAAAAGGCCTCAGAGAGAGAGGTGGACGGATTTGCATTGTTTATCCAGTGAACACCAACCTGGATTTTAACATTAATCTCTAGTTGAAAAAATGTTGATATTTGCTCAGAATGTTTAAGACCTATTAATGTCTTTTCAACTGGCTAAAATCAGCAGGGGGTTACAACATCAACATGTCCCAAAACACAAAATTTGTTTAATCATTTGCTAATTTGTTCAGTTGTAAATTGATGGGAAGATGATAGTGATTGGTGTGAAGCCCTTTCTCCAAAGTTATATTTGACTGGAAGGTGAAATTTGTTCTAAACAAAGAAGTATTTCAATGCATTAAATGTTTCATATAAAATGTCATAAATACAGAACTATAATGACTGTGTGCTGACAACAAGAAGCTTCCAGGACAAGTCATTTATTCCTCAGACTTTTCTGCCACAAACACAAGAAAGGTTTTATGAAATGATGTGAGGTAGTTTAAAAATAACAATCTCCCAATTAATAGGAAAATATGGTGGCAAAATGGGTTAAACACGGGTCTTAAATTTAGGGGACTGGAGTTTGAGTCCTATTGCAGGCACTTTTGGGTTTTGGGGGTTTTTTTTGGCTTTCAAATGAAGAATCTGGATGTGTTTTTAGTAGGCTCCCAAGTGATGATAGGTTATGATTTGCACATTGTAAAGGATGAAAAATGTCACTGTTGCAAATTCTGGTGAAGAATTTTCTAAATGTGAATGTTCAATCAACATCTTCAAATAGTCAGTGAAAAAATGTGAATCAGTTCTTAGCATCTTTTCACTGATAGCCATAGTTATTTTTAAAATGTCTTTTCCACTGAAAAATGCTCACTTGGTATGTTCAAATTACCTTCTGCAGCTTTAAAAAAAAAAGGCAGAGAAGAAGAGAACACATGAAAAAATCTAAATGATTAGTTCGTAAAATAGATTTTTATATTTCAAAACAAACATAGCCCCAAGTGCATGCACATACACACTGCATTCATAACAATCAACCAGAAAGAATTTAGATACAGATATTTACCCACTCACACAAACAGGCACAAACAAGGCCTCTTGCTCTCTCCTTTCTAACTTCACTGACAGTTCCTGATGAGCTTCACCAGTGGGCCCCTCTTATATTACATGCAACACAATCCACCCCTACACACTAATTTGTTTTCTTTGACTCTTTTTTTTCTGTTTCGGTGTGTAACTGAGCCCTTGAATATATACAAATTTAATAGAGCTAATAGAATCATTATCAAATTCAGATCAATATAAATTTAGCCCTGGTGCCCATAAAAGGCAGCAATATTGAAATACAACACTGTCTGTGCTCTTTCATTCTTCCGCCTACAACTGACGCTTGCTGCCATCAGACATGAATTACCAGACAGGCACATTACAGCTAATAAGACTCTCACAAAACACCCTTTATTAATGCATGAGAGAGTCTTTGATCCTGGAGAAACTTTCATAGGGAAAGCAGTAATCACCGTACCTCAGACAACAACACAATAAGATGCTTCCTATTACCTTGAAAGAGTCAACAATGTGGCTGGGGTCAAATCAACCGGAGCCCGTACAGCATGTCTGTGAGAGGAGGGACAATACAAGAGCCGCCACAGCTCAGCTAAACAAAGCTGCAGGCCAATCATATTTTTGTCATTTGTACCGAATCAAAACTTAAAAAAAAAAAAAAAAAAAAAAAAAGTCCAACAACAAATCAGTGTGTAGTCCTTCAACCAAGCAGAACTGACTCATGTAAGACTTTAGTTAGGATGTAAAATAGAGATTTTTAAAGCCCAGATAAAACATCAGCATTCTGAAAGTATCTAGCTTCCGAATCGGGACGTATTTCTGAGTGAAACGGGATAGGACATCAGAAGGAATTAAATTTGAACACTGAAAAGAGGGTGTGTCATAATCCAATGTAGCATGCTGTTGGTAGGTAGTCAACTAATGAATCTTAGCTCTGTGCCACTAGAAGTTGAAGATTGATTGATGGGTGGATGTCGTGATATCATTTTTAATGGCCTACTTTGAATAAAGATCAGGAGAAAGAGGGTTGAATTAAACCACCTCATTTATTAAGGCACACAGGTTATATACTTAATAAACTTTAAAAAAAAACAAAAACAAATATAAAATCACCATACTGGCAGTCTGATCAATCTGATGTGTCACTTTTTTATTATCATTTCTTGAACCACAATGTCTCTGTTGTTACCCGTTTATGGTGAAAATGACCAACACACCTGTTAAATGAATGGCTGTTTGTGTTAGGTGCTTTCATTGTGGCTTTCATTTAATGCATTTATGTGAAATTATTATTTAACAGTTTTATTATTGGTATTGATTAGGTCTTTATTGCCCATATATCACTATTGTTTTATGGCACAAGCCCAGATCTAAAAGGGTAAAAATGGCATGTTTCATCCTATTTCAACTTTAAATTTGATGGGCTAGAATAACATTATGGAAGACATTTCTTTTGCAGTGCAGCAAAGATTAATATAAGGCTAACAAACATGTCAAGACCCCTTTAAATTCTAGTCTGAGGTGTAAAATTAATTCATGAGTATGTTTTATAATGTATCAGCACATTAATGATTAATGTCATTAACAACAGGCATTCTCTCTAATTAAACATTATATTGTGGCCAAATTGTTGCTTTTCAAATGGAATCACAGAGACCTAAAAATATTAATTGTTAAGCATCCAACTCCATAGTAGATAATAGCTACATCATCCTGTCAGCCCCACTGACAAAGTCAGTTCACTGTATATATTTTAACACTGTATTTAGTTTGATAAACTCAAGGAAAGTTAACTTTCCTGATTTAACAGGAATCAATATTCTGAAAGTCTTTCCATCCTTTCAGCACACCTGTCAGTAACAGTATTAGACCCCCTCACAAATGATCCATTGGAGGAAAATTTTGGTTTAACTTCTATTCCAATAATCTAGATTTTGACAGAGCCTGTCACATTATAAAGTCTGAACATAGTTACAAGAATTGCAAATGATACCTATGATTGAATTTTATTGAAGTGGTCAGCAAGTGGCTCATTCCCCACAGAAAGCCCCGGGGCCTGAAGGTGGTCAGTGGGGAGCAGCTTCACAACATCTCACTACACTGTGGGATACATGGTGAGAGGAAGGAGAAGCAGAGGAGAGGACCCCCATTTGAGAGATAGAGGTGCCACTGCAAATTTATGACCTGACTATTTAAGACCAGTGTAATATATTCCTAGTTCAGCCGGGACCCATCGCTTACACTCCATCATGGTATGTATGAGTTCTCCCAGACCATGCATACAGTAAGAGCAGGACACACAAACACAGTTAAAAGAATCTGTTGGACCGCTCAAACATGAAGCTGGACTTCAGTAAGCTGAAGAGTGCTCAATGAGACTTTTAAAATATAATTATCATGGTTGCCTATTATACAATCAACTATTGACTGTTACTCCAGGATTCTTCAAGTATGTTAGCTTCAGTGGTGGAAAGTAACTAAGTACATTTACTCAAGTACAGTACTTTGGTACTTACTTTAAAGTACTTCCACTTTTTAATACTTTATACTTGGACTTTTTACTCCACTACAATTATTTGATAGCTTGATAGTACTACTGCTACTACTACTACTAATAATAATAATAATAATAATAATCTTTCTTAGTAAAGCACTTTTTAAAATCTATTTAAACAATTTAGTGTATAAAAAATATAATATATGAAAAATATAAAAAATAGAGTTTAAAAGGCAAAAATCATTTTAAGAAATAAAAACTATTCAAAATGCTTAAAATTTGGGTAAAATCAGGCTTTACTAGTAGCATTGCAAAATTAGATTATTAATACAAAACCATTAACTTTACTACAAAATCAACACATTATTCAAGATTTAGAGATATCAGGCCTAGATACTAAATTAAAGAAGAGCCGAAATATATCAGTTTTGAATAAAACACTACATTGGAAATCCATTTTATTATTTTGAAAAAAAAGTCTTTACCAGGCTTTCTGCAGATTTAATGAATCTGGCAAAATCGACCCAGTCAAAGTCTGCAAAATGTACATTGAACCTAGAATAAGAAATTAAAAAAAAGAAATTTACGGAAAACAGATTTTTCTCCATCTTGACTCCAAAGCTGCCCTGAGCATGTGAGAATTGTTTTTTGACCCCTACTGCAGGAGCATGCTAATCAACCTACAGGGGTCAGGGGTCAGGTCTGGACAGAGACGGCATCCCAAAACCGGCCACAACAAATGCAGCAGAACATCTGCTCTCCGTGCGTCACACAAAGCTGTCCCCTCGGAGCCCCTCATGGCCCTCAAGAGCCTGGGAAACGGCTCAAAGTCAAGGGCAGACGCCACAGCCCAAATGCTGACTGGACACAGCAACAGTCTCTCACAGCGAAAGGGAAACTGCCAAACTGCTAAATTAAGTATTCATATTTTCACTTTGTCACACCATCACTGCTGAATCTCATTATAGTTGCCCAAAATTCATGATTAATTATTTAAGAAACAAACAAAAGGGTTTTTAAATAACTTCTGCTAATAATTTAAATATACAGGTATAAAGAAATTTAGAGTGATGGCCTGAAATGATTTTAAAAAATGACTGGTTTTTGTCCATCTTTTTTGACTACTCAATTAGTTATTTGGTCCTTAAAATGTCAGAAAAAGGTGAAAAATATCATAGTCATAGAGAACTAAAGAAATCAGAAAATATTCACATTTAAGAAGCTTTATTCAGAATTTGGGATTTTTTTTTCTTAAAGAATGACTCAAGCCAATTACTCGATTAATTTAATAGCTGAAAAATAATTGATTAATTGTTGCAGCTTGAGACTGGAATGATAAGCCTTACAGAGCTGAAAGGTCAAAAGGCCAAGGCTGAGCTGAGCTCAGGGTCAGGGCGTTATAATCTTTCTGAACAACAGTTAACTTTGAATATGCACGCCCTACATTACACATCAGCTGCCCTGGTGACAGAGAGATCACTTTCACTCACTTTCCTTGGCAGCCTAACAATGTGCTTGAAAGAAACCATCAAATGATGTCAATAGTCGGATCAATACCCTGGGATGTCTCCGTTTTCCCCGCAGCAAATGAAGAGCATTATCCAGATCCTCCTGGGCAGAGCTCTTACCACACGTCCAGGAGCTACAGTACGCACCGTATCGCCGCTGCTGAGGGACAGCTGATGTATGTCTCTTCTCCCAGACGTCGCCGCATGCATGCCACATTTCCCCCCGTCTGTCTAATGTGCTGCTGATCTACACCTGCTGGGCCCAGGGTTGCATAGGTATACGCTGTACGCTGACAGCATCAATCACTCAGCAGGCCTTATTATTGCCATTTAAAATACATTTAAAACGACTCGCTGGAGCCACTGTCCAACCCGGCATGGATGTAATGATACTGATGCGTTACTGTGAGGAATGTTTCACAGTCGTGGCTTGGTTGGGAACAGCTGGGAACCTCTGTGCTCTATCTTTTCTGTTTCTGTAAGTGAGTTAAAGTCTTTTAATCAAAGCATCTTCAAAACAGGGTTAATTCTAATCTAATCTAACAATTTTCATCATGTTTTTTGCCAACAAAATATTTTTTCACTGACATAAATGAAACGATAAGTACTTAAAAACTAATTTGTGATGGCTAAAACTCTGATGAAATCTATAGACACTTTTTGTCAACAAATAAAAACAAGGCAAAAATCTCTGGGAGGGATGAGTCGAGACGAGATCACGTTTCTTTGTGTGGTGGGAAGGTAAGATGCACACAACTGGATAGTACTGATCTAACCAGGAAGTCAACTAGTATGCACTGGCTGCATGTCTCAGACTGTATAGAAATGTCAACATTTGGGAGAAAAAAAAGAAATAAAAGAAAAAGAAACCACTGCTGTCCTGTACTGATGAGAGAGGTAAATGGCTTAGACTGTAAATCAAAAGGATTGACACGCTAGGGCATAGTGATGGTGTAAACCCAAGTAAACTTAGCCTTCGAAATCCATTTTCTGATTGACTGTATCAAACATTGAGGGGAAATGAGGCAGGAAAAGTGTCATTTGAAAGAAATTTGCAACAAAAAGTAGAATGCATATTTGAACAAATGTAGTATACTTAATGTTCGTGTTAATCAGTCCATTGTAAATTAACTTGACACTTTAACTAAACCTGTTACATTTTAGTTGACTAAATATACTGTAGATTTAACTGACTAAAATCTAATGTCATGATACTGAGTCAACTAAAACTAGACAAAAACTAAGTTGTATTGAGCCTTTGACCAAAAGTGAATCAAACTTTGCTGTCAAAATTAACATTGCCTCATAAATTCATAAAATATCCAAAAATAAATTAAGAAATTAATTGTATTTTATTTTCCTCCTGCAGAAATGCTGAACTCACTCATCCATCTACACAGCATCTGAGTGTCAGTGAGCTTGCCGGGGCCAGCAGCCCATTGTGAAGTAATCTATGAGACAGGACTGAGCTTCAGAGAACTGATACATGCTCCTGAGCTCTCAGGTGAGCTTAGTAATAGACACAGTCACTCTAATTCCCTTTCAATTCTCACCTAAAATTGAAAGCTGCCAAATGCAGCCTTAATTATATACTACCCAATCAGACTTTAAGTGTAACCTTCTGCCCCCCCTACCTCTCCAACCCACCCTCACTAACATCCTCTCCTCTGCACTGCCTCCGCCTCTTTCAGAAGAATGAATGCGGTGCGTCCTTCCTGAGGTCCACACATATTTCACCGGGGGAGTAAACAGGTCTGGAGGATATGAGATGGATATATTATGTATATAGGAAGCAAGTGTGAGATTTAAGGAGCAACCTGCTTGGTCAGCACAGAGTGTTGCTGAAAATGCAAGCAGATCAAGGAACAAGCGAGGTTATGGATCTCCCCTTGCATGTAACTGGGCAAGGTCTATTGACCCAAATTTAATTATTTTAGCCTCCACCCATTGCCTTTCCCCCTTCTGTCCCCTTTACAGTGACATACATCTCTTTCTATAAGTCTGTACATCAAAATATATTTGACTAGTTCACTCTCTAATGATCTTGTTTTGTTTATAGTGCTACAAACAAACATTCTTTTTTTTTTTTTAACAGAAAATCATTACATTTCTGCAAAACTATGGTGTTATTGTCTGAATAAACATGAGTTGTCCCTCTGTTTGTCCTTGTGTCTTGCACAGATGCTCGTCCACAGTAAATTAAAAGCATCTCCTCTGGGCGGACAGATAAACCAGGGAAGTCTGAAGGCAACCACAGTAGGCGCGCAGCTATTTTCCATCCTCTCTAATCACATGATCAGGGTGTCGGCACCACATCCTCAGCGCAGGGAGGGGCCAAGCAGCGCTCAGCTTACCACCATTTTGTGTGGGTACCTGGCTCCTTTTGTGTGAGTACCTGGCTCATTTGTTTACCTGCATAAGTGTTGAGATTTTGGAACAGGTTGAGTGTCGCTGGTGACATGCTTCATTCGACACGTTTTTTTGGTAACAGTTAATGCATGACGGGCACCTTGCTAAAGGAGAGTAAGCGGATGCTGCAGACAAAACATCACGGGGTATCAGTGTTCCCCCGGCTGCAGCCCATTCTGGATTTCATGTCGTGTATTTTCTTTCTCCTGGCTGTGCTCCCGACAGACCCCTCTCCTCCCTGCCATCCGATGTGTGAGGCACATATGGTGCAGTGAAATTGCTGTCTGCGAGAGCATGCCTCTGCCTGTCCAGACTTCATCAGAGGGATTAAAGAATGGAATGGAAAAAAAATCAAAATAAAATGATGATAGCGGGGCCGTGGCTTTTCTCTCCTTTTTTTCTCTACACCCCACACTCCAGCCCCCCTTTGCTCTGTTTTAAGTAGAGTGGAACATCAGATGACAGAGAAGGCTCTCTTGCTGGGGTGCAATGGTTTGCAGGGAAAGGTTGCCCGGTCGGTGAGCTGCACTGGGTTTATTTGGCTCTGACAAGGGCTCACTACAAAGGAAAACCAAATTACAGACAGTACTGTTCCTCCCTCTATCCAGCCACTGAAGTTCACTTAAAAGCTGCATCCAATTAAAAGAAAAGTGACTCAGAGGTGCAGCAGCAGCTTTTGTTTATGATTACTTAGCCGTTCCTCTCTGATGTGTTCTCTTTTTTAAATAACATCAACAAACAAAAGACAAAAATGTGTTACAGCAGACAGAATGAGGAGGTGGGAGTGTGCGTGCTGTGGTGGGGGGGTTACACTCAAAGTGCTGTGGATTTTGGGGGGCAAAGGAGAGCAGAGAGTGGAAAGATTGCAGGATATTAAGGAGTAATGGATGTCACACCAGGCCCCTATAACAAATTCCCATATGCTTTCATCACAGCTCGATATCAGACTGATCAAGGGAACAGGTCATTACCTGGTTTCCTAGGACTGTTATTACCAAGAAAAAGTATATAGTTATTGCTATGTTTATCATCCTGAAAGATAGCTATTACAGAGCAGGCAAGCACAATCTTTTTTCTTTCTTTTTTTTCTTCTTTCTATAATTAATCATGAAATTACGGTGCATAAGTTGAAAAGTTATTAATAACAACATTATTCTGAGCCAAATAATAAAAGTATAAAAAATATAAAATGTTGTCAATATCATATAAACCAATAAATTAATTAATATTTTAGGAAGCAAGCCTACCGAGGCAGGGGCTTTACATTGTTAAAAGCAAAATTTGAAAACTCTTCAAAGGACACAGCTTGTGAAAATTCACCATACAGATAAGGTCTGTCTCTAACTGTGCATGCAGATGTGGTTTTACAGTGATCCTACTAAATTCAAGTAAATAGGGATATATTCGGAGGTTTATTCTGGGATTTGCCAGACACTAGATCTGGCCCCGTATTTGAGACAACAAAAAGGCAATCTTGACATCTTGCCCAACCAGCAGATAATATTTGCTGTTCAGAGACTGGCTTTCTTTTGTTCCAGGTTTTTATAAACCCAAGACACTTGAAATTTAAACCCAGTTCAAGAAATATTATTTGCCACAGGGCAAGGTAAATCTCTTGGTGGGGCCTTTCAAAGGGTTGCCCTGGGTTTGTTTACAATTGATCTTATTTAAAAGTGGATTTTTTGTTTTACTTTTCAAAGGCATACTTTCTGCCATGATCTTGTAGGTCAAAGGAACGATGAGTGTTATTTTTCCAATTGGAGTTAAAAAAAAAAAAAAAAAAAAAAAAAAAAGTGAAATAATCAGAAGACAATAATATAGAAAGCCCTGTTGCACCACTGGTTCTTCCCAGGTCTCCAACTTGCACATGTAAAATAGAAAACACATGCAAGATAACATCTCTGACTACAGAGAAAAAGTTGAAGAAATACACCCCTGGTGAGAGAACAAACAAATAAAATTTGAACTGCCTGAAAAATTTTCTGTCTTGTGATTTACTGGAATATGAGTTGCATCATGAAATGTGGTAGAAAAAAAAATTCAATCATACCACTTGTACATGCATGTGTGCCTGTGTGTGTATCTCTGTGTTCACAGTGAAAAGAAAATGAATAAAGCAGTTATTTCTCTACAATTTTCATTCACCCTTCTTCCTCAGAGGGAGCAACTGACCAATCCCCATAAAACACAGGCGGATGGAGAGGAGGTGGGGTGTTTGAGAGAGAAAGAGGAGAGGATGAGCACCCCTTTGACTGCCCTCTTGAACCAACCTTCATCTTTGACATTATTCTATCTTAACTAGTTCAGTGGTGTGAGCTGAGCCAATAAGTCATCATTATTCTCCATTCTGCACATGAACTTGAACATGTTTCAGTTTACTACAACTTCAGTGTGCAGGGAGGGCCGTGAAACGAGTGGAGA
This sequence comes from Lutjanus erythropterus, assembly GCF_056507025.1. NCBI lineage: Eukaryota > Metazoa > Chordata > Actinopteri > Lutjaniformes > Lutjanidae > Lutjanus > Lutjanus erythropterus. The sequence goes on from NC_139317.1 coordinate 23,750,612, forward strand.
GGGATGGATGGGGACTGCAGTTAGCCAGGGACTATCCTCCAGGGCTAGGAGGGTTCCTCTCCTGCTCAGACAGGCCACGCTGGAGGAGGAGGAGGTCACACAGGCTGTGGGGCGAGTTTAAAGTGTGCCGCTCCTGGGGAACAAGACGGACAAGCAGAGGGCACAGCAGCAGGGATGCCCCAGTAAAGACCCCTTCATCTGGACTACACCTGGGGGAGCCCACGGGCCACCCAGCTCAACAGCACAGCACAGTAGCCACACACACACACACACACACACACACACACACACACACACACACACACACACACACACACACATTCATATACAGAGCACTGAGAGTTGTAAAAGTGAATCAGCAGCAGTGTGTGAACAGAATATTGGACAGTTTTCACGCAATAAAATTAAATGTTAAATTAATACAGGATATAACTTAGTAGCTAAAGCAGAAAATGATTGTATTGGACAAACAAACTGTGCACCTGGGTAATATATCTGATAATAACATTTTATGCAGGTATTGATGCACTATAGGTATATTTATGATGAGTAAAAATTTCATCTTTACTATTGTCATTGTAAAAGGAATATCTCATATCTTTTACTGATTAAAACAGCACTTTACAAAAGCCCTGCACTAACTTCTACTGTACTTCAATGCACTAAAACTGTATTTTAAAGCACCTCATCTTTAATTCTGATGTACTCTTCATATAATTTATTCTGTTGTACTGTTATGCAATGTTTTTATGGGATAGGGATTAAGTTGTGTGTGTTACATGTTTTTTTTTTCTTTTCTTATTAAGTGTCTTGACTGCGACGCTGTGTGCTGTGTTTGTTGTTCTGCCATGAGGCAAATTCTTAACAACTAAGTCTCTGAAAGAGCAACAAATGATTGGTTTATAATTAAGATTGTAAAATTATTAAAACATTCAGTAACTATTTTACTTTACTCACTCTTAAATTGCATTCTTTCCTCCTCTACTAAGACCTGTCTGTGTGTGTGTTCTGGATCTTTTCCAGAAGTCTTTATTCATCTACCTGAGATGTTTACCTTTGACTTTCATCATGTTATTTTACTGCATGTTTAAAGATTAAAGTTCATTTTAAATAATCACTCGGTCAGGAAAATATATTGATATTAAATATCTTGACATGAGATTGGATGTCATCTTAGATTTTGGATAGTGTTAGATTGTGATGTGGTATTATAGTAAGGTGATGTAATTTTCTGAACTTACAAGACTGTTCAAGCTGTTCTATTATTTGCCTCTACTCACCTCACCGTTGTGTCAGAGTTTCTGCTGGTTTCAACAAGTTAAATCTAAGACAATTTAAGACCATTTTAAGACCATTATAAATGCAGTTTAAAGGTAGAATCAGTAGGATTTGTCTGGGCTGTTCATATACGCCCTAGAAAGATACCAGAACGTCAGATACTAATGTTTTGGGTTGGTGAAGTGTCCCGAGCAAATAATGAGAAAAATAAGGAAATACAGATACAGATGCAGATCCAGATACCACCATACACTGAAAGTTTTTTTTTTAAATGTTTTGCTGCAGCGTCTAAAGTCTCCAACATGTCTGTCTTTAATGCTACACACTAGCTGGATGTTCTTGGACAAATTCTGACAGATTTGTCCCAAAACACATTTAAAAGCCAGACTGAAAACTTGAATTTTATAAAAGTAATTTAAGACTTTTGAAAAATATTTTAAGTCCTAAAATTCAGGTTATTGGATTTTACATGTTTTAAGATCCCACAGACACCCAGTTATATTCATAATACTGATGACTATTTATCAAAAATCTCATCGTATTGATACTGAGGTATTTGGTCAAAAAATATTATGATATGTGATTTTGTCAACACCACCCAGCCCTATTAGTCCTATATGATATTTCCAACTAAAACTAATGTGTTTTTTGCTAAGAAAGTTTTACTATTAGAAAAAAACAAGTAAACTCTGGGAGGACCGCAGCACTATACTGACTTATAAGAGGGCCCAGGCCACTGCTAACATTTTAAATTACATCTCTGTCTATTGTGTCTTGCTGGAGCTTATGAGAGAGTCCCTAGGGCACCTCCGTTTTCCCAGAAACTCCCTCCAAGGCTCTTCAGGTTAACATGCCCAGTTTGACTATTAGATCAATAGTTGTAAATGACTTCATCACACCAAAGAGGCAACTTTCTGGACAGAATTGGTCCCACAGTTGCAACTTGACAGGCCTGCGCTGTGGGGAAGTCCAGTCAATCTAGTAATGTTACAAAACGTTTCTTCCAAAAAAAATGTACCACAGTGGCAGAAAAAATAAATGATCCAACTGGCTGTAAAATTTCACATCATTTGCACAGTTTTTTTCTGAAGCAAAAATATATTTAGACAATTTTAACAACTTCCAAAAAGCGAAGTTTAGTATCAGAGAAAGGGTGATGTGCTCAGCTACAGTAGCTGTGAGTAGAGGTGAGAAACCCTCATTGATATCACATGGCCTTCCCTGCACCTCTTTTGTTCTTATGGGATAAGGGGTGATGTCAGTTCACTCCCGAGCCTCCCTAAAATGCCCCCAAAGCCTGCCCGGCTCCTGAGTGGGAGTGTGTAATCGGTCCTGGCAGAGTGCTGGTTAATGGGGGGCACAGGGCCATGGGTTGGAGATGTATTCATGTGCGTGGCGTGGCGCCTGGACCCAGGGTGACACTTCTTCATTCCCGCTGCCTCAGGCCAGGATTAGGATTGCGGCCAGCCTCACAAAGCCAGCCGTAATGCAAAATCATTTTCATATTAACCTCGTCTCTCCTCTCTGGGCCTGACAGTGGACAGGCCTGCTCTCTTTGGTGCTCAAATTATCCTCAATTACTGGGGAAAGGCCAGGCGAGGGGACGTCACCTAACCTTCACCATCTGTTAGGTTCAAAGCGTTAGCAGTCGGCCAGCCCGCCTGTCTCCTGCCTCCCCTGACCTTTCCGCCTCGGCCAGCTCCTGCTCTATACGCCGTTCAACCCACCCACCCACCCCCCCAGCTCCCCATGATAGACCCGCCCTCTCTGGACACAGCTGGGAAGTGCATGTGCACACATCACATTAAGGGGGAAAAGGTTATGTCACGCTTCTTCAACAAAGATATGAATATTCAAAACTCTACACAGAGCGAGGCAGAAGCTGTGTCAAGACATAGGTTAAGTCAGTCTCCTAAGGATAAGCCTGTACATTTGAATTGAGTACTGCTTTTATTGCTCATGAAATTAAAATGGCATTCAAAAGGGATTAAAAATAAAATCCTCTTCTTCTCTTAGATTTGCTGATTTATTGTTGTAGTATTTAAATACTAACAGATTATAAAAGATATTTACAGATGTTTTGACACTAACAAATTTATTTGACTAAATAAATATTAAGATTTTAATGTGAAATATTCCACTACAGCCCGAATGATATGGGATTTCTGAGAACAACACACTTTAGAGGGGAAATATTCACAAATTACTAATATAATGAATTTTTGAACAAGAAAAAAAATTGACATTTTCTATATGAATTTTGCACCAATTTTGCCCTGATATAACTATGCAAAGGTACTTTAATAATTTAACATATGCCAATCAACTTTAGACAGGAACACTGAGGAAATAAAGAATAAATAGAAATAAAATAGATGGCTAAATAAACATCAGTACTGTTCAGTATCAGTCAATTGCTGAATATTTTAATCCTGTCAGTCAATTAGGGGCAGGTTGTAAAACAAGAAGTATAGTTTGAACATTTACACCTGCCAGAGAACTCCTCTTCTTCCTCATTGTGCTAAATCAAAATCACTCCGAGCATCATTTTCTGCGTTTTATGTTCTGTGAAAAACAGTGTTCATATCAGTGCATATCGGTAAACACATAGGCCGATAAGATATGTCTGTGATAGGCCCATATCAGGCCAATACAGGGACGATATATCGGTCAGGCTTTATATTGCACAGCGTATAACTATATTTTTGTGCGTTACATTTCTCAGATTTTTCCTTTATTTTATAGGCAAATTATTTTTAAATAGTGCTTGTTTCATGATTTTTTACAACAACTGAGTTTGCATACATAACATGCTGAAAGGTGCTTATATGTAAAACTGTTCATTTATTTTAGTACCTCACTAAAATGTTATTTACTGTTGTGTGCTTTTATTTTGTTTTCTCTTACATATACTGCAAAAGTTGGCTTTAATTAAACATTCATCCATATTTGAGATTGTGCTTGTGAAATATTGAAGAGCTCTTATTTCTCCTATAGTGAATGCACCTCTTAATAATGCAGACAGTGTTTTCTGTTTGTTTTGAGCCACTGTGTTTTAGCAGTTCCACTGTGTCCATTTGGATTTTCCAGTCTGTCTGGCCACTCAGGAGGCCCCCTTTCTCAGGTCATCTGGCAGGACCTGATGGCTCTGAAATAACTTTTAATAAGTCCACTAAATAATAGATGGCGTGTTGGCTAAAATCAAGCCAGGAGGAGCAGGGCTGAGGACAGCAGGCTGCAGAGACAGACAACAACCAGGTCCCAGACACTTCCTTCATCCACCATCATCAGCTGCAGGAGCCATGTTCAGTCTCCTGCCTCACCTCCTCTGCAGACCCAGACTCTCTGGGGTCAGGGGTCATGGACTTGACCTTGTGGCCCCCAGGAGAATGTTCACTTGGTTCGTGGTGTAATTTGGGATTTATTCAGCAGGAGGCCCTGTCTCGGGCAGTATTATGCCTCATTATCCTCCTCGGGTCCTCTCCCTTCACAGGGCACAGGCCAGAGCAGACGCATCAACACTCCATTTTACTTACACCTTCACAATCCCACAATCAATACCTCCGACTGACAACATTATTCATTTAAATAAATCTGAAAGGCCCTGAATGGAAGACAATTAGAAGGCAAAATTCACTGTAATATTCAGGAAATATGCTGTTTTTTCATTGTGTTATTTAGATGTCCTTCAAGATATACATACGTAAACAAATTTATAAATACAGGTCAAAATGATCCGTAACGAACTTCAAAATAGGTAATTCATTCCAAAATAATCACAGCAACAAATGTAAAAAACAAAACATATTCTACAATTTATTTTATTTATTTAAAAGTTATTATTGATTCCTTTAAGATTGCTTGTGGATAAATTTTGATGTTCCTCATTTTTAATTATTAAATTTCACTTAAACATCTGTCAAAATCACAGATCTGCCAAAATCATAGATAAAAATGTGAAATTTTTATTTAATGTATTAATTTAGATTTTTTTTTTTTATTTGGGCAAAATGAGCCCTTTATTTTTTCATCATGGACTTGAAAATCATCATGGAAGCTGAAAATCAGCTTGAAAATTAAACTAAAAAAAATATGCTTACATGAGCCAAAAAATCCATGCTAGGCCTAAATGAACCAGGCTTCCCAAATTCTTGTCACTTGCTGCATAAAGTGGAGTGATATCTTTCAGATGCAGGCTCAAAAAGAGTGATCATTTCTATTATGTGTGCTTCACTCTAAGTGGGTCCCTGTGGAGGACAATTTTGGAGAGATCTTTTCCTGATAAGAAACAAGCCCTGCATGCATTAATATTACATTAGAGCCAGCATCACAGAGCCATCTGCTCAGTCAGGTAGAGAGCTTTTCATTGACATCTCCTTATCATGTTAATATTACACTCATCAAAGAAGTCGACATCGTGGAGATGGAGATGGGGAGGAGGAGGCGGGGAAGAGACGCAACAAAACGTGCAAAATTACGGATTATTCTTATGAGAAGTCTAAAAGGAGGAACAGACAATAAAGTGGTTATTTAGGTCACATATTCACTGTAATGCGCAAGAAAAGAGACAAATGCCGCAGGAAAGGCGTCGTTTGCGTGTGTGCCTCGGTCGAGAAATATGACATGCATGGCCAGTCACACACACACACGCAGAGACGCGCGCGCTTACACACACGCACACACGCACACACACACACAAACGCACACACACACACACACTCAATGCCGGCAGCAGGAGGGGTGCAAATCTCCAGCGAGTGAGAGGGAGACAGGTGCAAGGCTCTGCTCTATATACTGTAGCTTAAACGCATTTAAAGTCCATTCTTAACACACACGTACACCCCCCCTTATTTCACTGAGATTATTCTTTTAGTGGGCTTTTGTTGACACGTGTGTGCGCTCCTGCTGCGTTGTGGGCGTTGTGTTATATTTTTAATGTCAGAGAAAAGACAAAGGAAAAAAACATAAATGAAAAAAAAAATCATAGGATGTCATTTTAATTATAGCCTTCAATGTGTTTGAGGTTCTGTTTTCCTCCAGAATTAACCAAATCCCGCTCCTCTAAACACGTGTCAGGTTAACAAAAGGCGGAGTTTTTTCTCTTTTTTTTTCTTTAAAGGCAGACTGGGAGGCCGGGAGGGAGGAGGACGACGTGTGCTTGTTTCTGTGCCAAAGTTTGTCACTCTCATTTGAATGTGAATGGTATTTACCACTGAGAGCTGCTTATAAGGACCCCGTGTGTCTACAATACACAACCCTCCTTTTCTGAAGGATTTTTCAATTAGCTCCACCAGCCCCCTCCTCCTTTTTCAACTAATCGGGGCTAATTAGGCATTATCGCGGGGTAATAGCTTGTATTAATTGCCTCCCGGGCCAACTGTTGAGGAATTTGGCGAGTGATCTCAATTGAATCTGACAAGTTATTCCGTCTATTTAATATTCATTATATTCTAATAGGACACTTGTTTGCATGAATACAACAATTAGGCCCGAGCTGCACTCGAGCAACACGGTGGTAGGCCTACATTTTAATCTGTAGGGCTTTTGACATTTGACGATTTAAATCATTATTTAACAAAAAAAATATATTGAGCTGAAATTATTAATAAATTAATTGATTAGTTGTCAGCTATTAAACTGGTATTTGATTAATTGGTTTGAGTATTTTTTAAAAAAAGAAAAAAGTCAAAATTCTCTGATTCCATCTTCTTAAATGTAAATATTTTCTGGTTTCTTTGCTCCTACATGACTGATTATATTAGAGTTGTGGACAAAACGAGACATTTGAGGACGTCACTTTGGGCTTTGACACATATTTTTCACCATTTTCTGAAATTGTATGGACCAAACAACTGATCGATTTATCGAGAAAATTAATCAGCAATTACAGTAATCGTTAGTTGAAGATCTAGTCAATTATGCTAATATAAATTACTGCAAAAACAAACGTAAACACCGCACTGTATTTTACGTGAAAATGTTTTTTTTTTTTTTTCATATGCACTTTAATGTTTCCAAAGACAGCGTCACGCAGTGTCAGTTCACTTCAGTGTCATGTAAAATACAGGCCTATATGCTCTGCAGGGCTTTGCCAAACCCTCCTGTCACCCTCAAATAAATTTAAAAAAATAAATATTTTTATATCATTTTATCAAAGTCTAAATCTGGATAATAAAGCTAAAGCAATCTGGCTTCCTTTTACTATTAAACTATATACGCAGGATGTTTTGTTGACGCTGAATTGGCAAACAAATCACATTGGGACCTGCCACACGATCTGACGTTTTATCCACCTGAGTTTGTTTTCAAGTTTAAACTCTGAACATCATTTATTTATCCCTCACCCCAGTCTCAACTCCTTCTCTCCCTTCCAGAAGAAAGAAATAATAATGTTTATTTAGTCCTCATTATTAAGAGTTACCTTCAGTCATTCAGAGACCAAAGGGATTTCAAACATGACATCATAGTTACTGCAGAGAACTGACATATCGCACAGAGGATGGGGCCTGTAGTCTTACATAGCCCCAAAAATTGATGTGCAACAAAAATAGCAAGCTGAAACATCAATGCAGGATGTAAATGTATCTACTCGCGAAAATGTTTGATCATTAATCAATTAACATTTGTGAAACTAAATAGTCCGTGTTGGGGAAAAAAGACGATGAAAGCAGCCGACGACATTTAGAAAAGAGCAAAAGAAATAATTAATGGCCTGCATGTTTCTATTTATATTGGTTACAGTAAGCTATTAGCCCCCCCTCCACCTCCACATGCCATCCTATCCATGAAGGGCAAACATGGGCCTACATGATGTGAAGCAGGTCTGGACTGGAGGAAGATGTGAATGAAGGTTTGAGAGTGGATGCAGTGGGGGATAAACCCACCCTAAGTTAACCCCCTGCACATCACTTAGACCTTCTTCTAGACTGAATATTTATAGGCCCCAACAGCTGAAACCATCTGCAGCCTGACTATATTATGTAAATGTAAGTAAGGCCTTTTCGGTAAAAATTTAAGAAATAAACGCCTTCCTCAAAATATTTCTTAATGTATTTCAGTTTTTATTTATTAAAAAATAATAAAAAACTGGATGTTTCTTTTTTAAAAGCAGCCAATTACAGGCAGGCCACTAATTTAATGAACTCTCAAAAATCGTATCTGCGTCATATTAATGTCCCAAAATGGAATAAATGTGTGCAAAGAGAAATGATAATTCTTAGAAAAATACTGAGGAGGCAGAGAACCTGCAGTGGCTATTTGTCCTCCCCATGAGAGCCGGTGAGCATCAGTCAGTGTGCGCTGGGTGTCACAGCAGTCACATGGAGGCATATGGCTCTCAGCTGCCTCCCGCATCTCAAACCCCAACCAGCCCCGGTGAAGTTCAAGGTCTCTGCAGCCAGTGACCGTTAATAGACCCGGGAGGACACGACAGACAGACAGACAGACAGCAGCGCCCGCTGTCTGGATGTCCCTCTGTCACCCCCAAGTAGTCCACTAAAACTATTATTACTATTAAATTATTATTATTATTATTATTATTATTATTATTATTATTATTATTATTAAAATAATTAATTAATCTGAGTGAAACTTTAATTAATATTTGTGAATGTGAGACATTTGATGATTTAAAAATTGAACTGCTAATATTTATCATTACCGATAATTAAACACAAGTGTAAACACCTGTCAGAAATGCAAATTCAATGCGTCACTACGAATTTTAAGAATTTAGCGCAAAACGTTTATTTTGTTTTTCAATCTCAGGTGAAGTCTTGTCACGCATTTCATAAATAAAAATGCTAATTAAATTTGCCTTTTTTTAAAAAAAAAAAAAAAAAACTAAACTAGTCATCTAAATTGCTGGACAGAAGAAACAGTGACCTTTTATTTTTAAAGCTGAAAAGTTGCACTGTTCTGTCGGAGGCTGCGTGCTGAGGGCCCTAATTGGACCAATAGTTTCGTTGGTTCAAAGCAATCAGAAGTTTTAGAGAAAAACAACTTTTTTTGTTTTTAACATTTATTATTAATTCTTTGAATAAAAATGCAAGCTATAAAATTACAGTTGTGTTAAGCACTGTTTGTAATTTAGACATAAATCAACTTAACTAACAGCTTAAAAACCCTTAAAAAATGTAAATGCAATGTTTGGTAAAGCCACCTGCAGTTATCAGGCACCCATGTGATTATATAAAAAAAAATATTAATTAAAAGTTAAAATATATGCTTGTTTATGTTTATTTTTGGTAATAATTAATTGGCGGTAATTGCTCTGTAAAACTAAGAGATGAACTTGGTTAGTCATTGTCAGTATCTGCAGGATGCTCCTATTTTCAAGAATTAATACAATCTTGAGGGGGGTTTTTTTTGTTTGTTTGTTTGTTTTTTACAATTGCCACCAAAGCTTTTTTAACATATGTTTGCACTGATTTGCATGAAATGCCAAGTTGTCCAAAATCATGCCCTTTTAAAGAAAAAATAAACAGGAAGTGTCTCTAACTTTCATCAGTGAGATAATTTATTTAAATGTGGTTATATTATGAACAAACATATATATATATGAAATCATTTTTCTTTCTATAATGATGACACAAATCAAGTTAAATTCTATTTATATTGCCCAATATCAAAACTTACAGTTTGCCTCAGAGGCAGTTACAATCTGTACAGTATACAAAACCCTCTGATCACTAAACCCCTACAACAATTGAAAAAACAAAAGGATTATTTGGAATGATATAACATTTTAATTTGAACCAATCAATAAAATATGTTTCAGGTTTGAGGAATGAAAAAATGTCACCTGTTCAAAGATGATGAAGATAGACTGTGGAAATATGTGTGAGATTAAATATGGCTAAACTCTAAATTGAAGGGACAGCAAAACTTTTAAATCTTTTTTTCCAAGTTAAAATTGAAAACAGGCCTGACTTAAAAATGAGGCGGAGAGAAAGTGTACACACGAAGAACCTGAATGACAAGAAAATGAGGATGAAGATGTGGGTGAAACAAAGATGAAGAGGGAGAGTAGAAGAAGAAGAAGAAGAAGCAGCAGAATCAGATGCGTGGATGCAGTGAGTGGATGATAGGTGGTCCCAGGTGTCTGTAATGACCTCAGAATGAGAGAGATCCTGCATCTGCATGCTGGAGGAGATCCTGTTTCCTCAGAAAGTCTCTTCATGAGAGACAGGTCACGGCCAATAGCCTCTGTCTGACACATAATTGGTGATATTGATTATAGGTTATCATATGCTGCGGGCCATTTGTAAGATAATGCTGCAGGGGTTAATTTGTCAGCCATTAACCTTTTGGACTGCTGGACGTGTACGTGTAAATTAAGTTTAAAACAACTTCTAAATGGGTCACCTAGCCTCATCTAATAAACTGAATGTATTTAAGTTATATTACGATTACAACACCATGCTGTGATGACAGTTTAAACACATTTGACAGGTGAGTTCTCGAGCACTAAAAGGTTAAGATTTTCTGAAAGGCCGTCATGTGCTATCCAAATTAACCCCCCCCCCCGACCCCAAAGCTTCCAGAGCAGCACCTAGCAGGAATTCTTGTGCTGACCCCTTAGAAAAATTTTCATCACGCAAAAATGAATGTGACATTTACAGGAAACACCTTTTCCTCTTCTTTCATATCTGTGAAGTAGCTGCTGGCCTACAGGAGTGAAAGTTGATGCAGTCTGCCACTCCACACTAATGGTCGAGGGTAAACTTAAGAAAAAAACACATCACTTTGTCGTAGCTTCAGTGCAATATCAATTTTATATTTTTTCTAAGGCTGCGGCTAATGATTATTTTCATCATCATTTCATTTTTAATCTGTTGACCATTTTCTCTTTTAATCATTATTTTTTTGGTCAATGAAATGTCAGACAATGGTGAAAAATGTTAATCAGTAGTTCCTAAAGCCCCTTTGACGTCCTAAAATGTCTTGTTTTGTCAATAAGCCACAGACATTCCATTTTCTCTCAAAGAGGACTAAAAAAACAACAAATATTCACATTTCAGAAGTTGAAATAAGAAAATTGCAACATTTTCTTATAAAAAAAATGAGTAAAATGATGAATCGATTATCAAAGTAGGTGGTAAATTTAATATTTGACTAGTAATTGATTCAATGACTAATTGTTGCAGCTCTAATTCTCTCACTAAGTAAAGCGGAAATCAGTTAATTGTTAAGTCAGTGGTGAATATGATTCAATAAACAGACAACAATCATGTCTGTCACTATCAAATGCACCATGGTGTTAATAATCACAATGTGTTACAAAAGGCAAGAAATAAATATAAAAAAGAAATGTAGGAAAGAGCATTTGCTTTTACTGTCTTTCAAAAAAAATAAATGAACATGTCCTTTTTTCTATTTTATTTTTATGAATTTCTTATTTCAAACAAACTGCAACATTTCAGTAACCACTTCAGGCTAAAAAAGTAACAACGTTGCAAAGCAGTCAAACAGATTTAACTGCTTCAGAATCATCACAGTTTGCCACACAGTTTGGTTTTTTTATCTCAGCGAGGAAAAACACATCAAATACACAAAATCACAGAGAAGAGAAAAGCTGTAACCTTTGAGAAAGTCGATCAGAGGCGATCAGAGGTGTAGAAGCACCTAGTACAGCCCAGAGCAGTAAAGACAACCCACTTCAACTTGAAAAACATGACATTTGCCACCTCGGAGCATAAAACGTGTCTCTCTAACTCTACACCTGTAAACCTGTAAACCCACACAATGTAGATCAACAGGGAAACCGAGCTCTTCTCTCACTCCAGCAAACACTATTAAAAGTTACTCAGTAATGGGGTGTACATGCTGTGTACAGTGTGTGTGTAACTGTGTGTGTGAGTGGGGGGTGAGGGGTGGGGGGGGGGCGGTGGGAGGGGAAGGAGACAGTGTGAAAAAAGTGAAAGCATGAGTGAGTGCTGGTCAGCAAATCAGTCAGTCAGCAAAGTGAAACAGAGCAGGGCAGCTGCACAGAAAAAGGAAGAAGGCACAGGTACCTGTTTGGAGCCGTCCGGTGGCGGGGATCAGCCCTCCAGCTTTGGCATGCATTAATTATCCTCTAGAAAAGATGGCCGCTCTATAGGCTCGCTCCTACTGTCCACACAGTCAAAAGAAAAGGATGGATGGAGAGGAGCAGGAGAGAGGAAGAGGAAGAGAAATGGGAGACGAGGACAGAAGGGAGGCAGAGAGAAGAGAGGAGGGAGAAGGAGAGGGAGAGTCAGATCCTCTGCTGCCCTGACACCATGACTGGTCCACGTGAGATTGATCACACACACACTCGCACACTCACACACTGAGGCCTCTGCAGTGACAGGGGGGAACTGCCAAGGAGTAGCATGCTTTGTCTAGCCTGGGGGACACACATGCACAGACGCACGAACGGCCACAACGCACACGTGCACGCACATGCATGTTATGAACGTGCACATACACAAACACAGACACACACACAGACACACACGGCCTATATGACACACATGTCTTATGAGTTTTAGCTGTAATTAAAGCTTCTTTTTTTTAAATAAACCCATCATTTCAGCTAAAGCTAGACTCAACATTTGCTTTATACTACTTTTTCCTCATTCTGTCACCCAGACTATGAAAAGGATTTGGTGTTTGAGAAGGCCTCATTAACATTCACTGGCTGCCCCCCCTGCACATCTGTTCAGTAGTCTAATGCCTGGTAGGTTGTGGGGCAGCTGAAAATGGACAGCGAAATAAAAAGGGTCAAAAGTCTGGCACTGAGAAGCGAGAGGACTGTGATTACACACAATAGACAATAAAAGAGATGCATATGAGCGGCGGCAGCAGTGTGCCTGGCCTCTGCACCTTCATGGAGGACAAGGTTCACGCTAATCTCATGAATGCCTTAAACACACACACACACTCACACACACACACACACACACTCACAAATGCATGACAACTACTTGCAAACAAAACAATTGTGAGCATCAACTCTAAGAGCAAAATTTATATTCAAATGTGCTTTTTTAAAATGCTTTTAATTTGGTAATTGTGTATTTAAGTTGCCAAGTTTGCTGTCACTTTATTTTAGCATGATTTTTTTTTAAATAAAGTAATTACTGACCGCATCCTTCCATTACATCCATACTGTAAGTCAAATAAACATGAAGCAGTGAGATATAAGCAGCGATGGTGATATTGAAAATCAATTTGCATTGCATTAACCAAATATAAAGGCTAGCAGTTCAGTTCTCCACTGCTTAGAAAAATCACATTTCCCAAATCAAGCGTCCCCTTCAGCCATCGTCTCCTGTCAGCAGCCAGGAGGGGCTGTCTCCGTCAGCTGGCCTCTGTATGCAGATTGATCCAGATGGACATAGCGTCCAGACCTCCAGTCCCCCATAGACCCTCTGGCTGAACTTGACTCCCAGCACTACAGATGGGAGGGAGGGCCCCTCACCTTTGGTGAACCCTGGACCCCAACACCCCGACATCCCTCACCCCCTCCCCTTGATACGACAGACCGCAGACTGAGCCACCTATCTGGCATTAACAATCATTCCAGATTGAATTCAGGTCGCTTTCCCAACAGCTATCATCACAGATAGCTGATCAATACTGGGACATTATCACAGAACGCTTCCTCAAACACAGTGTCAACATGCGAGTGCTGGTCGGGGAGTGTGTGTGTGATCACTGAGGTGGAAAGGAGTCGTGGCCTGGCGGTTACGCAGAGGAGCCTCAGAGAGGAGAACCCTTTGAGCAGAGCTTGAACCCTGGGGGGCTGCAGGTTTGACTGGCTATGTTGCTGAGCATGCTGGGCCACAACTTAAAAGGAGATCAGAGGGCTGTACCTCAGAGCAGCAAAGCCCTCTTCCTTCCTCCTCATCTCTGTCTGTCTCTCTCAACACTCTCAGCCTGCCCATTTTCTACACATTTTTACAAACCACTTCACATTTTACTGTGAATTCTGGATGTAAAATACAACATTTGTGCAAACAAAACACTTGAAATACATAGGCTTGAGAAATAACGATTAGATGCAATGGAGTTACATGATTAGGACACAAAAAAGGGAACTGTATTCCTTTATAGTAACAGAAAAAAAAACATCATTAGATTACAGATACATTTAGTAAAATGGGGATTATTAGTAGGATTGCAATTTTAAAATTAATTTTCAAATATAGGACAATTATCTACCATGCATGGTCTCCAGTGAAACTAACCATACAGTTGCAAATTCATTATTATGTTGTGTAATGGAAAAATGTTTTTGCTCTGGGTGAATGAACTGCTCTAAAAACTGAACTTATTAAAAAACACATCTAAAACAGATCGGGCAGTTTGGATTCATTCATTCACATTTTGTAAATATTACTTGCTTTCTGCTTGAAGATGTCTAGCTTATCCCAACCCTTTTTTCCCAAGCAAAGAAAGACTCAGTATAAAAGTATATACATGCCATATTCACTAAAAGAACCTGCTGACAGTTTTAAGTGAGCGTTTTGCATAAATATATTAATTCTGGTTGTGATGGACCAGTTAGATCAAATAAATTGTTGAACTGTTGGTTGCTTTGCAGCGCAGTCAGCCTGCAGACTCCTGTGCTGACTGACAGTGGCGCAACAGCAGTGTGACCCCACAGACCACCACCCCACTCACCCCAACCCACATACTGTAAGTACCTCATCAGGCCTGCATCTCTCGTCCATCGTGGCCCAGCCCGACCCGTCTCACTCTAAACCTGTGAATTAGTCAGACTTGTTTGTTTGTGCACATCTTACCATCTCTCTTCCATTCATTTTTAAACACCATCCCTTATGTCCCCCTGTCTGTCCATTAGTGCTCTGCTGTATAAAGCAAATGGCCATGAATTTACCTCAGACGAGAGCATCGGAAGGAAGGAAGGAAGAAAGAGAAGAAAAAAAGAGCTAGGGGAAAAAAGGCGGCAAAAATTGTGAAACTCCTATGTATTTCATTTGGTCTTACATAATTCATTTTGAAATGCATCTTGGATGATGTAAATCTGTTCAGAGGCACCCTCTATTCCAAGCCTTTACCCTTAAATGTCTCTGTGGTTGGAGTGTCCTGAGGCAGTTTGGACCTACCAGCCTTCCCCACCCCCAGCCTTAATAAATCATTATGGAGCAGAGCCGCACTTATCAAGCTGGTCAGAGACCTCTAATGAGCGCAGGGACCACGACTCCGCACAGCCCCAGAAATATTTTATTAAGAGTACATTTAAACACACACCACTCACGGTGTATGACCACATTGGTGAGCCCCCTGTATCACATCTGCATCATAAATAGCAGGCCTGAGACCACAGGCTGGATGTGTGATCCACACGTTGCTTAAGCTGCCCACTGTGATGCAGCTACCTCTGTCTTCTAGTCTAACCTGTCCACTGGCCGACGCTGAGTGCCCTCTATGGAGCGCTTGGATTATTTCCTGGATCCTGATGGCTCCTGTGGGGCCTTGTGACCTTTGCTCTTATGCTCTAGTTATGATGGCCCTTCAGAGGAGAGGACATACTTGCAAGTCAGACTCAGGTCATCTCGCTGAATAATGGTTCTCACCTTCTTTATGTCCATTGTCTGCTTTATGTGGGAAACTGAATGGGCAGAATTATGGAAATCTACATGCTTCTTTGATGCAAACCTGACATAATTCAGGATTTTGTCAAAGTACGGCCATTTTTCTTTTACAACTTGATTACAAAAAGTTAAGAACTGTGTAAAATGTAGATAAAAACAGATTTCAGTAATTTACTAATCCTTTTCAATATTCAATAATCAATTGAATACAGTACAAATACAACATATTTAATGTTCAAACTCATAAACATTACATTTTACACAGGAAGGCTCAACAATAAGGACTGCCAGCTTTTTTTCCACAGGGCAAGTAAAATGCCATGTCAGGCTAGTAAATCTAGAAACTCACCCGCCTGACCAGACAAGTAGCAAAAAAGCATCAAACAATTAAACTATTTTGATTATCAATTAATCATTAAAGTAATTTTGGGTTTTACATTGACAGAACCATCTTTAAAGACATAACTTTGGACTTCAAAAAACTGGATGGACATTTTTCACTATTTTCTGATATTTTATAGACATTGCAGCACTACATCAAACATGATAATTAACTTTAGTCTTTGTTGTTATTTGATGGCTGCTGTGAAAAAAAAAGACAGTTTGTAACAGGGTAAGCAAAAATTGACCTCTGGCAAATAGATTTTGGACTCACTTGCCCAAGTTGGCAAGTGGAAAAATACATAAACATTAAACCCTGCACAGTGTCCCAATGTTTTTTGAAATTAGGGTTGTAAATGAGACACTGGGTACCACCACTGCTTTCATTATTGTTTCAGACTAAATATACTCCCTCTTCTCTTTAATTGATGAAGTCAGATGTTGTTTGACTGAAATGAACCACACGTCTAAATACCTTGTGGAAGAGAAGCACAATGTCTTAAACATTACTTATCAATCTTTTTCTTTATGACAGCTCTGTCAAATCAAGGTTTTGTGATTGACAAAAATGTAGAGTGAAACAACTGCTGATGTACATCTGAAAAGAAAAGAAATCCATGTGCTTCTGCTAATGTATTTTTTTTTTTCTAATGAATTAATGCAGTTTAAAGCAGTAAAGCAGAGATTTGAGGGTAAAGTGAGAAATAGAAAGAGTTCATGTCACAGGTTATGGCCAGTCTCTTTGATACAGGCAGACTATCATTAAAGAAATGTTCAGGCTCTCAGCCATGAATCCACCATTCAAAAATACCTGACCTAGGATAATGGCAAGTACATTGTTAATGCATCATTATTTTAATAAGCTGGAAAATTACTTGGGCCACTGAACAAAGTCAGAATGAGCAAGGACTCGGTGACAGTAATAATAAAAGGTAAGAAAGTCTTTCTTTTACATTCCTTTTAAGTTCCCAACATCCAAGACTGAAGAAAACTAGTAAGAAAAAAATCATTACGTTGTTGTTTCATCTGACTCTTTTCTTCCCCAGCACAGAAACACCGGGCTGATTAAAGATGACTAAAAACTAAAACCGACCAAGCTACATACTTCTTCTCTTTCCTCTTCTCCTCAACTTTTATTTTTAATGGAAAATCGGCCCCGAGCTCGTTTACTCAGGAACAGAGGGATATAAATGTTTTAAAATTTAACCAAAAAAGAAAAAGAAAGGGAAGAAAATGGAATGGAAGAAGGAAAGGATAGGTAATAAGAGAAAGATTTTAATCTCAATAATTCATAAAGCAGTCCTTCAATCCCCTTTTTTCTCTCCGCTGACTGGTGTTTGATGAAGATACAGGCTCTCTCTCTGCTGGGCTCCAGCAAGGTAAATGTTGTGCAGTGTAGATGGGCCTCCGATAAGGCCAATATATGAGACACTTACCAGGGGGAGTGAGAAAACGGCATTACCCAGGCTGAACATAGGGGTGGAGAGCAGAGCAGGACGGGATCAGAAACAAGGTTAGAATGGCAGGAAAGGCCCTGAGGGAGGCCGGGCAAGACAACAACTCAGACTGCACACTGATTGTAGCACCTGGGGTCACAGGGTCAGTGAGAGGGTGGGACACAGATACTCAAAGCTCTGAGAACCTGTGTTTGCTCATATAGAAACTCATCTGAAACCTACTGGAAACCAAAATGTCACTAGCGTTGTTGGTGAGGTGTTGCATTTCACAACCATGATGTATTATGTTGCTTTTACTATTTTTGGTGATCTGTAGCACTGCACTTGCAGCAGTGCACTGCACTTTTTTACTGCATGGGAGACTGTAAATACTTCCAGGGTTGTGACGGTTGCTTTAAAAATGTATCTGAGTACAGTTACTAATTACCTGTTAAAAAATGTACTCAGAAACCTAATCCAGGTATCACAATATTAAAGTAATGTAACTTGACTTCTTTCTGTTACATTTGGTTTACTTCAATACCAAATATGGTGAAATTGTTGAACCTAATATGTTTTATGCTTGTTCATTAATTGTTTGTCCAGCTATTCCTTACTTTGTGTATGTGCATGTACATTTGATTAAGCAGTAATACTTTTGTGCATTTAAATATACTTTATTAAATATGCTATTCACGCTTTATTTCAAGTGCCTTAAACTTATTCTAGGACTTGTGTTTTTACACACACACCATCCCAGTCCTAAAATATTTGTTACTAGCAGTCGTAGTGGTAGTAGTAACAGTGTTGACAGGTTCACCGACTGGATTTCTGTGTAGCTAACAGCAGTGATTGGTCCTACCTGTTAACGTTTCTTTAAATTAGATTAGATATCGAGTCCGTGGATGATGACAGAATTTTTCCAACTTGAAGGCAGAACTTGCATTGTACTGTCATGTTGTTGCCTTTTCTCTTTTAAAAACAAAATAATGTTGACATTTCCACCCGAGCTATAAATAATTAGAAAAGCATGCTTAAAAATATCTGGAAAATGTGACAGATCAAATGAGAACACATGTAAGGCTTAGATGTTGATGAACTGCAGAGCTACAATGGTTAAAGGATTAACTGCCAACTTATTTTGATAATTGATTAATCATTTCAGTTGCTTTTCAAGCAGAAATGTCAAACATTTTCTGGTCCCAGCTTCTTAAATGTGAGGATTTTCTGTTGTTCTTTGTCATTTATGATAATAAATGAAGAGTCTTTGGGCTTTGGACTGTTGGTTGGACAAAATAAGCAATTTGAAGATGTCACTTTGGAAATTGTGATGAGTAAAGCTACAAAAAATGAACCAACTATTAATTGACAACTAAATTAATCATCAGTTACTTTGATAATTGTTTAATCATTTTGAATCATTAAGAAAAGATCTCATCTTCTTAAATGTGAATATTTTCTAGTTTCTTTATTCCTTTATGACAGTATGTTAAATATCTTTGGGTTGTGCACAAAACAAGATGTTTGAGGATGTTACCTTAGGCTTCAAGAAACAGTGAGCAACATTTTTTTTTACTGTTCTCTCACATTTTATAGACTGAATTGTAAACTATAGCTCCTAAAAGCAGCTCCTTTGATTGAACACAGGCCACAGCTCTGTCACACAGGATCTACATTAAGTCCAGTATCATGTTGCTGTAATCACACGGAAGTCTTACGCTTCCACTGACATTCAGTAAAAGAACATTCAGCCCAGTTTTAACACATGCCTGCCACATGGTAAATTCTTCTCAAGGTCTGATAACATAACATTGTGACAGATCGTCAAGTGGGGGAAAAGCAACATCTATGTTAAATGCACTAGACCTATGGAGCCAGGTGTGAACAGGTGTGAAGCTGGTCAGCAGCAGACATTATGAGAGCAGAGAGGCAGGAGAGCTTGAGAGACTAGTGAGTCATGGAAGCATCTCTACAGTGAAAAGCTTGGTATCCTCCAACAGAGGAAACAGGCTTAGTGGTTGGAGGATAGATCTTTTTTTTCCTTGCCACAGTTAATTTTCAAATCTCCAACATCCTATGGCTGTCTGTTTTTCTTCTTCTTCTTTTCTGTTTTTTCTGCTTTTATTCTTTTCTTTTAAAATGAAACTGGAGCTGGGGCGGTGATAGTGATAGATGGCTCAGCGCTCTAACACTTTATCCAATCCGGCGCAGATTTCATCCAATAAAGAATCACTTGTGCACTCTCAAACTAAATGGAAGTCAGGCAGCGGAGAGAAAGGGGCTGCCGTGTGTTTCTGAGCTGCGAAAATCAAATTTTCTTAAAGCTGCCGCAGCAGTGGCTGGCGGAAAAGGCAGCAACAGCCATGACTGGCCAGGGCCACGTCTGCACACACAATTTAATCCATCACAGAGCGCCTGACACCATATCAATCAACCTTTCATCAGCATGCCCCCTCAACCCCCCCAAAAAAGAAAAAAAAACAATATTTCTATTCAATCACCTCTGACTGAACCAGGCCTACAACCCACTGACCAATGGGGAGGACCAGAAAACTCCAGGTGGTTCAAAAATCTTTTCACGTGAACACAAGAATAAAGTAGAACATGTGCACTCATGCTTAGTCTCAGTGTGTGTGTGCGTGTGTGTGCACAGACACAAAATGGTGGAGAAAATATTCAGAAATCTAAGACATTCCTATTGCTGCCCCATGAGGTACAATACACATGTGGAACATATTTCCACAGTCAGAAATGAACAGGTGTAAATAAAGAAAGTACAAACACACCGTGTGGACCAGAGATGGGACCGATCCAAACCAGTACCACTATCTGGGACCAATATCATCAGATATCGGACTAATGTCACCAGCCATAATATCGATCCTATTTTTAAGTCCTATGTCGTTATTAATTGTGCTACACAACACGAAATGAGAAGTAAATAGTTATTTTGACAGCAATTCTACATTGACATGTAACAGACGTGCTACTACCTGCAGCACATATGAATGTCACAAGCCACAATCCTACAGGCTTCCACATAATCAGGGCCCAACTGATTCTGATTTTTGTGGGCCGATGCCAATACTGATATTAGGGGTAAAATAATTCAAATATTGGCATATTGGCTGATATTCTTATAAATAAACACATATTTTTGCAATAATGCCTCAAAAGTGGTTAACACTTGGTTGGTAGAGTGTTGGTCAGAGGCTGTTGGTCCTCTGCAGTGGTCGCTGGTTCAATTCCCACCTGTGGCCCATTTGCTGCATGTCATTCCCCATCTCTCTGCCCTTTTCCTGTCATATCTTCAGCTGTCCCTTTATGAATGAAGGCAAAAAAGCCCAAAAAATAATCTTTAAACCAAAAAAGAAAGTGGTTAACACTTGTGACAAAGATAAATAATGTGGGCAGGATATTTTACAATAAGAAAAATAACAATATTGATCAGAATGAAACCAGGGCATATTTGAAAAACAAAACAAAACACACAAACAGAAATTAACACACACAAAAAGCACCCTATAAAACTAAAAAACAAAAACAATCTGCATTGTGTTCTTTGAAAATCAACAAACACTGGACAACATTTATGTCAAAACGGATTTAGACCGAAATAACTGTGATAAGTCAATACTTGGCCAATAATATCATTTGGTTGATATATTGGTCGGGCTACAGTGGACATAACAGAACCAGACAGACATTGGGTGGCTGTTGTCGGTCTATCCAATCATATCAGCCTGTATCAGTATCAGTGTATATGTTGTCCAGTATGAAAACTTTATTTTGTTTGTTGGAACATAATGCAGATTGTTATGTTGGTTAAATATGCATTTCATATATATTTAATCTTTTTTTTTTCCATTTGTCTTTTTTTAATAGTTATTTACCATTATGAGGAATATCATAAATAAAATTCTACGGTTTTAGTGCACTGATGTCATTATGAACAATAAAGATTATTGTATAACTGTCTTGTTTCCACTGCATATCTTTGTCACAAGTGTTTGATAAGCCAGTTTCAGAGATCATTGGAATATTGGCTAATATATCAATAATATATTGGAAAATTCTTACTTCCTAATATTATTATCATCAGTCAGGCCCAAGTAAACAAAGCAAGTATAAAGACAATGGACTCTCTGAAGTGCTAATTGTTTGAAGTTTTAATATCATTACTGCAGAGATATTACTCACAGTATGTTTGACAATGACAGAGACACCATCAAATTCTATCTCCTTCTTTAACTTTTACTGTATGTCACTAACCCAGCACCCCTCCACCTTACCCCCCTCCCATCGCTGTCCTTTGTTCCGGGAATATAGTCCCTCTTACCCCCTTCTGTATCCCACAGGCTGTGGCTCCAGTGGCCTATGATTTATAATTCATAGGGGCCGCTTTTATATGGGACCTTAGTCTACCTGATACCCTGCCACTGGGCCTGTCCTGGGACAGTGGGAGGGGGGCTCTTCATTACGCCTGGCACCGGAGTTCTAACATGACACCCGCCTCTTTGAAGCGCTGGCGCTGTATGTAAATTGGACATAATAATCTATTTTTCCCAGTCAAGGTTCTGAGTCATATTCCCGAAATGGATGCCGTGTTTTTTCTCCCCCCTTCTCATCAGCCATTTTGTTTTCATCAACTTCCTCTTCATGTTCTCTTTCACTCTCATTCTTTCCCACAAACACACACACACACACACACATACACACACACACACACATTAACACGGTACTTTCCTCACTGAAAATTGAACTGAACTTTCATTTTTCCACTTAAGCCTTGCCTTTTTCATGGACATGCGTGTGACGGTGCTCTTTCTTCCTTCAGGACCTGTAAAGCTCAGGTCTCGGGGTATCCACATTACTTCCTCTCCGGTTCGTTCTCTGCTCTGACCTCCCTGCATACCAGAGAGGTCTCCAACCCAGGCTGTGCTCTGTACTCGCTGCTCTTGGCCTTGGGCTCTGCTTGGCCTCCATGCTCCACTGGCTCCCTAAACCCTGGTGAGGCTCCAAAAGGCCAAACACTGTACTTGTTGTGGATGCCCCACCACCCACCAGTGTCTCTGGTGCTGCAATGGAGGGGGAAGAGGGGTGGGGGGGCTTGTCTGATTGCCAGCAGCAGCTCAAATGACAAAGAGAGAGCAGCTCAGCCTGGATCAGACGCGTGTATTATTGTTGTTGTTGCTAAGTGCTCCTGACTAATTATTCCTCCCTCATTTGCAAACGGGGCTGCTGCTCATTTACATATCAATGGGGGCGAGCGGAGGGTATGATGTCAAGGAGTGTGGGTTAAGCGTGTGGCTAAGCTCGGGGAGCACAGAGGCCATCATGCCTACAACAAACAGAACCCCCCCCCCCCCTTCCCGTGCCTCCAGAACCCACATCACTACCATGACACCCCCGCTGTGTTAGTCTAATAAACAGACGAAACAGAATGGAAGATACGCTGTTGTTTGGGTGAGGGGGGGGTGGGGGGGGCTGACATAGCGAAGAGCTCTCTGTCAAATCAGCGGGTTGCCCCTGGATTAGTTCAGTTGTAACACAACCCCGCGCTCCATGGAGATCATTTAGGCAATTATCAAGAACAAGGCCGGCTGCAGTGTTGAACAGCTCACTTCAAAGGCCTACACCAGATGAACAGTTACAGCACACTGGTCAATTTCCATACAAGACACCCCCCCCCCTTCCTCCCCTTCCCTCTCCTCGCCGCTCTCCTTCACTCACTCCTCCTCTGCTTATGCCTGCAGGCATTTTGACTGTGCTAATGAACATAACACCCTCTCCCCACCCCAAATACACACTCTTAGACTACTATATGATGAGAAGTTCATGGTGCGCTCTCTCCACTGTCCCCTCTGAAACACAAAGAGAAGAAGGCCCCAGTGAAGGACGACCAAACGCTCAGCCTTATATCTGCCTCTGTCAACTGTGAGAAACTGGAGAGATTTGAGATTTTCAGCGTGCAGAATATTCCCCTGCAATTTGTAAAACTGATGGGGTGCTGGGATGGGAAAAATGCATCACTTTTTAAGTTTAGTATCCTTTCAGATGTTGATGGTAAAGATTGAGGCTCCAGACAGTGTCTGAATCACGAGAAAAATAGCTGCAAATTGTTGGCACAGATGCGCATTTTAAATAAAGATAATGGCTTAAAGTTTTTATTTTCCCTGTCAGTGCAATGTTTTTATTTCTCACTGGTGGCACCCTGGTGAGTGTGTCACTGCAAGATCAACTTCAGTAAGTTGTTGAAATAAACTGCTTGACATAAACTAAACAAAAGGACTCCTGAAGTATAAAAGACTCAAATACATATTCAGCAGTAACCAGAACCAATTTAAAATATGTATTACTATTGTAACTGTGGATATGAAGCTCACATATCAATTAAATTTGATAGGCTTGTACTTATTTAGATTTTTGGGATCACTGTCTCAATGTAACAAGCATGTCTTATTAGTCATACAGGGATACATTATTTTATGAGGTTACAATGTTCATATTTTAAAACAAATATTCAGCATGCCTGTCTGTGATTCATTAAATCATACAGATATGCTCCTCTACACTTGTCAGACAATTTCATGTGACTATAATTAAGGCTAAGATGTCTCAGTGAGCAATGTGACACCAAAAATGTGTTATTAAACACACCAACATTGCCAGTTTTCTCTGTGTATCTGTATTTCTCTATGCCAAGAACACACAGGGAAGGTCTAATGAAAATGTTAAGTCTCAATGGACTTTTTCTTTACTATGTCTGCTCATTCAGAGCCACTTCAGAACAAATCTACACCCCAAATACCAAATCCACAATCACACACACTCATACACGCACCCAACGAGCTCTGCGGAACTGGACTTTTTAATCAGACTGGGTCATGTTTTATTGTAAAGATCCAAGACAAATATACAAGCAACCAGATCCTCCACTCAGGATAGAGTTTCTAATCATGCACTATAAATTATTCAGAAAAATCTTCCCTCCCCAAATGTTTATTGATGCAGGACGGACAGTGTCAGACATGGTGACATGGATATGGATGCTGCCATCAAAGTTCGGAAGGAGCCACAGGGTTGAGGCGGGGGGTTGGCCCAGGTCAGAAAGCCAAGGATAGATACCCAACGCGTCAGATGAGAGCAAGAAGCTCAGCCGCGGAGATAATCGATTGACTTTGAGGATGCAGAGGAGCAGAGACATAAGAGCCGACAACAGAATGAGACAGAGAAATTAAATGTAGTAAATGCGGAAGATAAAACAACGGCACAAGAAGTCGATCGACAGAGTTACAGGAAAAAAATCAGATGATGGCAGATGTTATGCTACTAGAGGTCTCCTTTTTATCCAGTGCAGTAAATGTATGACAGACTGTACCATTACATTATAGTTTTTTCAATCGCTTACAAGCATCCATCAATACTGAAGCCACTTTTTCAAAGTTCTTCATATAGTCTACAGTACCTGCCCAAATCTCAACTAAACAGTTAATCTCGCCTCCACAACGAACTCAAAATCATTACAACACTTCATACATCTCTCAAAATATGCCTGTTTGACCAAAGCACTGGAGACAAATCTCAGTCAGTGGGCATACAGTAACCAGTGGATGAACAGGAGCATCCTAGTGATGAAAATACCAGTTCTTTTAAGCAACCCAGTTTGTTTTGTCATTTTTAAATTATTACATAGTTTAAAGAATATTTTAGATCCAAGATTAAACTGAGAGGAGGGCGGAGCTGAGAGAAAAATGTACAATTACGAATCCATCTGCTTCAGCACCACGAACAGCACAAAGGATTTATCAATACACAGTTAGATTACTGATATTTCAGAGCCATGGTCAGGGCCATAGACTCTAACTGTCATGAACCTCAGTCAGATCAAGGACTCAAGCAGATTAGAGTAAAACCAAACAGCTCCTCTACCTCGGCACTCTGTTACTAGGTGATGGAGAGGATTACTAAGGAGGATGCAGAATGGCATCCTCCCTCATGCCCCCTCAAAAAAACCCAAAAAACAATACACACAACAACAGGGAGCATTACACAAATAATGAACTTTTATCAATAAAGTTTAAAAGATCTTTCACATAAATCAGCATTACCATAAAACCCATCCATTACAGTAACAGCATATATATAGTATATAATATCGCATTATTCTTATTTTGATTGAAAAACATGTTAAAGTGACTATGAGTGACTAGATTTTTTTTTTTGCAGGAATCTGTACCAAATGAACATATTTATTTAAGTCTGTAGAATCTAATTTATAGGACAGGAAATCTCTGCCTCACAACATTCATTCATGAAAAAGATTTTTGACACACATTCTGCCCTTAACAAATGTTGCAACTCCTGTAATTTGAAAACTGCTGAAAGCCATATTGCGATTTCAATAAAATGAATAGTAAAGCCCTACTTTCTATATATGTCAGTATGGTTGCTGCAGAAATGCATGAAATCTATCAATCTGTTTTGAATGTGTTTTTAAGAATTTCAGAGGCAGCGTGTTAGCATTTGAGAAATGTGCTGCAAATCTATAGTGTTTTGCAGATGGTGGAATATGACTGAGAAAACAGGTCATGGATTTCGGAAAATGTGGTCACTGTCTGCATTTTGTGTGACAGCAATGAAAATTGATCCACAGTTTGGTCCACAGACTTCTGTTTTGCTGACTGTGTGAAGAGTTTTGACAATATAATTTCAGTTTGGACTAATGCATGTTAGCAATTGAAAAAAGCTGTAAGGCAGCAAACATTTATTAACACTAACATGGACACGAGACAAACAATGCTTAAGGAGATGCTCATATTCACAGAAAGTTATTTTGTGAATTTCAAGAGTAAACTCAATTCCCATACGCTTTTATTCTGACAAGTCATATCCACGAGAATATAACACTGGCCCTCTCAGCACTGATAACTTAAAATTATGTTTTCTTTAAATGTATTAAATTCACATAAGAAAATATAATAATACACCATCACAATCTCAGTTTTTCCCTCCATCCCTTTCTCCTCTCCTCTTCATATTTTCCCCATTAGATCAGAGTATGTGTCAGAGAAATTGTCTAATTTGTATTTGTTGGAGATGTAAACTTGTTTAAATCTTTAATAAAACAACAAGGATGAAATATCAGACATCAACTGCAGAGCATGACGGACAGCATTTTTATATCATGTCATTTCAAAGCCTGGGAGAACGTCTGCTTGAGCGTGTGCGCGGCGTGTGTGTGTGTGTGTGTGTGTGTGTGTGTGTGTATGTGCATGTGTCTGCCCTTTAAGTTTGCAAATGGTTTCATGGTGTTATTATTCTTATTTGAAATATTTACCTCCCCTTTCTGAATCTTCAGCACGGGCACTGGAGACCGCATTCATCCACCACAACCCCCTGGCAGCAATTTCTCAAACATTTCACAAATGAGTTTCATATATCTTAACGGGTTATTGGCTTCATTTCTAAATGATGTTATATTTTGAACGGGAGCTGTTGTTGCACAATGGCAGATCACTTAGCAGGAAAAGAGAGAAAAAAAAAAAAGGTCAGCCCAGCTCGTGAATGAGATTGTTCTTTTTGTTTAAAAGTTATTATGCAAGTATCATCACTGTGTATCTGTGAGTGGATGACTGGTTTAATAAGATGAAGATTCTCTCCCCAGTGGAAGCATATTGGAACAGTTTCAAAAAAATGACTGCAGCCATTTCGTCTGCTTATAAGCTTGCTAAAGTACAACTTCCATCCCTCCTGGAAAAAAAAAGTTATGTTTGTATTGTCTGAGCACTAAAAGGTAAGTATCAGGATACAGGTCTGCTTCTTTGTCATGTACTGATTAGCATGAGTTCAGGTGATGGGATCCCTAATATGGTTACCTAAATACTGGAGCTGCTACAATTAGTCAATTAATCAATTAGCCAATGTATTGTGATAATCAACTGATCATGTCAAACATATAAAACATTTGCTGGTTACAGATTCTCAAATGAGAGGATTTGTTGCTTTTCATTTCATTTCTGATTTTAAATAAAGAGTCTTTGGACTGTTGGTCGGACAGAGAAAACAATGTAAAGAGTTCATTTTTAGCTCTGCAAAACTGTGATGAGCATTTGCTTCTTGATTAATTGTGAAAATAATCAACAGATTAATTGGTAATGAAAAGAATCCTTAGTTGCAGCCTTACTAAAGACATTCTATGAGAAAATAACTGTATGTATTCACATACAAACTAATAAGGCACTTAGCAGTGAATGTCAACCCAGTCTTCTAGAAATGACACTTGTCACTGTATATTACTGTATATAGCTGTTTTCATAATTATGTAGTGGTAACAGTGTTACTCCTACCAGGATTTTGTTCATAGAAAATGTTTTTTTTTGTAAAAATAAATTTATATGTTGCCCTGAATTTGCAGTGACATGGTTGGAGTAGATAGCAGGCTTGCAAAGTACAGGACTAACACAACAGTCCAGGGGCCATGTCCTGACACCTGCAACAAAAACACTGTAGTTAAGGTCAGAAAATATTATGATTTTTGGATAGGTTTAGGCAACAAAGGCATTTTGATCAGAAGCTGATTTAGTAAAGCAGCAAACACAGGCATGGGGCCCTTGTTTCCCCCCTTTTTCAATCCTTGAATACATAAAGTCCTAAAAATAAACTTTTATTTATGATTAAGTGTAGAGGATAAATGAAGGAATCTCAGAACCATAGCAAAGAGGCTGTTCTGTGGTACAGCAGTGGCTACTTCTGTATCTCTTGCCAAACAGCAGCAGGGTGTGCAGGCTATGGCTGAGTGGGTAATATCTTTTAGGATTCTGTCACTTCCTCCTTTTTTCAGCACCGCCAAGCTGTTACATGAGCGATACATGAGTTGGCTACTGTCTTCCTAAATCATTTCCTCAAATGCACCATAAAATCATGGAGTAGCGGGACTGTAGCGAGGAGGCCCTGAGACGTCCATGACAGACATAATTAGCAAAAAGTTGAAAACCTGTAAGTTTTAAGTTTTATAAGTTTATGAGGCGTTTTATGGAACCCTTGCAGTTTGGGACCTAAAACAATTGCTGACCTTTGCCTACTGGTAAGTCCCCTTCTGACTTTGGTTAAAGTTAGATAAAGGTAAAGATCGCCTTTTTTGGCATTGTTGCCAAAACAATCTCATGTCCCAAATCACTGCTAACTTTTGAATAATACTGACCAGATGGTGTATTGCAAGATTGCCTATTGTGGAGGCAAAAAATGAAATGTGGTGTCAGTGAACTGTGCAGAATCAACATTTTTATGACTTGCCAGGTAAAGTTATGAATAACATTTCCTCATTATCTTAATAGCAAAAAAAAAAAAAGTTTTCCACAAAACACATATGCTGTTGCAAATGGGTTGTATGTACACGTGGGAGCCAGGAGCCGTGAGTGTAATACCCCTTCTAAGTGTGACAGAGAGATGGATCAACAGCTAGACAGGCAGGTGACCCTCATGTTGCAGCTTTATGATGCGAGTGTCTCAGCTGAATCCATGTCAGTACTTCAGTGTGTTTTTGTGCACATTTGTGTATTTGTGCACGTGAATGTGTGTGGGTGGGTGGGGGATTGGGAGGACGTCAGGTCTGCTCAGCTTTCCTCTCTCCCTCTCTGCCTCTGTTGGGCTTTGATTTGAGCAATGCAGGAGCAACGCTACAGCGTGACACCCCTAAGAAAAGACAGGTCCGTTGCCAAGAAATACTGACTGAACACTGACTGAGTGTTTAATATGGCAGAGGAGGTGACGGTTGAGCAACCATAGGCAGAAAGAAATAGGAGCTGCATTGTACTCCACAACAGCTGCACATGCAACTGGAAACTAGGAAAAGCAAAATAACACCAAATCTCTGGAAAAGATTTTGAATGTGCTATTTTTTTTTACACGTGTTTCTGCAATGTTTTAGTCATAGTTATATGATTCATTCAGTCCTCCTCGTATGAGACAGGCAGGGAGCAAAGTTCCATCAAAACCCAAATCTTTACATCAAACACATCCGGTTCCCACTGACTTGCATCAACTATGAAACAGCACTGAAATAATGATCATGTCTCAAACCCACTTCATAGAATAAGGATTTAAAGTTTAGCTATAGAAATCTACTCAAAGTTCTACTGACACAATACATAGAATATTCAGGAGAACTAGATCGACCTATGTTTTTGTACATTATTGTTATTCATTTGTGTTTTCACATTCACATACCACTTTCCTCTTCTCCAAGACCCTCACTGGGTTTTGGTAGACTAGAACATTGGAGAAAAATGCAATCTGATCCTCTCCTTAATTTAGAGTACCAAAATCTAAAAACAATCAAACACAAGTAAAAGTTCTACATTCAAAATCTTACTTAAGCACAGAAGTATTTACAAAAAAAAAAAAAAATACTTAAAGCAGTGGTTCTCAAGTTTTCCAAGTTGCAACCCCCCAGAAAAACCAGGTCAGTGTGAGCTATTTCCTGGATCTCATTTCATGTTGCTTGCCATAATATGCTATTTTACTTTCTTCTCCACAATCATCTGGCAACTTCTGGAAATTATCTTGGGGGTCACGACCCCAAGTTGGAGAACCACTGACTTAAAGGGTCAAAAGTCAAAGTACTCTTTATGCAGAATGGCCCATGTGTGTTACATTATTATTATTGTTATTATTATTATTAATAGTAGTACTAGTAGTAGTAGTAGTAGTACTACTAGTAGTAGTATATAACCATTGTTCTTGGAGAATAACTTGTAAGCAGCATTCAATGTAGACAAATCTACAAAACTTCATTATGTTTCATAAATTATGTGTTTTGTATAAAATGGCAGAATAATAAAGCTGTCAAAATATAAATGTAGGTAAATGTACAATATTTTCCATTAAAAAGTAATAATGTAGAAGAAGAAGAAGTTGTACTTAACAGAATTTGAGCAATTGTACTGAGTGACTTCTTCCTATGAAGAATGATATAAACAAATGTATGCAAATATGTAAATTAGAGCTGAGAAGTAATTTAGGAAAATTTTACTGAGATTTATACTTATAGTATAAATGTAGTATTGAGATATTTCTGATGATGCGCTTAGTTCAATTCATAAAAGACAGTGAACACAAAAAGCCTTGGTTATGCAAGAAGCCTATTTGTAATTTACACACCTGATTTCCTCTTATATAAAGGAGAACAAATTAGGGTTTTGTCAGGAATAGCCATGGGCCAAAAGAGACAAATAACTACTTATATGTGGCTTTCTGTGTAAGTCATAACATAGAAATGAAGATAAAAATGAATCAGTCCATTTTATAAATAAGGCCCCATATCTTCATCTTAACTAGAGGTGCAATTAGAGGAATCAGTCATCATATTTTTTGTGATTAATGAATTAGTTGTTCCTATAAAATCTTAAAAAAAGGAAATCAAAAGAAGAAAGAAAATCAAATGTCCTCAAATTATGCAGGGCTTAAGAAAACAGAAAATATTCATATTTGAGAAGCTGAAATCAGAGTATATCAATATTTTTCCTTTAAAAGATGGCCAAAAACAATTGATCAGTTATCAGAATAGTTGGCAAATGATTTAACAGCTAACTAATCGATTAATCAAGTAATTATTGCAGCTCTAATCTAATCTAATTTCATCACTAACTCTATTCATCGTTTATCCTCTAAACTCTAATATGCAGACTTGCTGTTCTGTTGCTTTATCAGTCAGAGGCACAACATCAGCAGACGGGGGAGTTAAAGCATGACATTCCTGCGTGCTGCCTCGTCCTTTAAAGAGATCAGAGCTGGCACCTCTCTCTACAGACCAGGCCCAGGTCAATCATGCAGTCTGCGCAACAGAGACTGCCTCCATCCCCACAGGAGCACTCTGACCCTCTCATCTAAATATTGCATGAATTACATGTGCTGGGTTTCCTGTACCGAGTTAACCACCGCTGATAAAGACAGATGTTCCTCTCCTGCACAGGGACCTGCTAAATATAGCTCCTCCAGATGGCCGTAATCTTTACTCGCCGTATATGTCAGTGAGTCCATAGATGGGAAGCTCCCTCAACAGGAGGCCTCATGGTGATTCAGGTTAATACAGTCTGGAGACTAATGTAACACAGGCTAGTATGATAAAGCATGTAATATTATGTGTTTGACTGCAGGAGCATTCAACAGCTCAGCGGACTTTAGTCCATGTGGTGTGCCATGACGCTGGGAGTTGATGTAAAACAATAACCATGCTCTTTGTCCCATCTCTTCTGTCACTCCCCTCTAAATATACGGCTCAATAAAGATGAAATGCAGCATCAAACGCCCCAAATATTGTCGTGTAATAAAGACTCTGGCATCACCTCAAGTTGGAGTCAGCTTGCAGGCTACGATAGAGGACTCACTCTCTTGTACAGTATCTCCCAGGCTTACGGCGGGTTGAGGGACAACAATTATCAGCCACTATAAGTCTTGTGGAAACAGTGTCAGAGTGTTTTATAAATACTGACATGTAGGTATCAACAAAGTCCATACGATCAAAACGCATTAGATTTATTGCCTGGAAGCAAGCACCACATAATGAAGTTTAATCCCCCTGATCTGTATCAGTAATTGTGGTGCGTTGCTTCTAATTATGGCTGCAGCATTGATAATCCTGTTAATACCAATCAGATAGGCAGTGGGATCGGAGTTAGGGGGGGGGCAAGCGAGAGAAGGACAACGAGGAGGAGGAGAGGAGGGAGAATGCAATCGTTTTAAACTGCAATGGGAGTTTGATCAGAGGAAGAACAGACTTGCAGGGAAAGTAGCACACAGAAAAGTACCAAATCATTCAAATGCAGGGAACAGTAATGACCATAATTACTACTTTGAAGACCTTTTTTAAGCAACTTTAAGACACTGTAAGTGAGTATGAGCTGCTTCTATTGTGTGTTACGTTGGGTAGGATGGCAATGTCTGTGTCTGTCAGTCGGGCTGGATGGATTACAGACATTCATGATCGCCAGAGGATGAGTCCTGCTGATCATTTATGGTGATCCTATGAATTTTACTCTAATGTCACCATGAGG
This sequence comes from Lutjanus erythropterus, assembly GCF_056507025.1. Classification (NCBI taxonomy): domain Eukaryota; kingdom Metazoa; phylum Chordata; class Actinopteri; order Lutjaniformes; family Lutjanidae; genus Lutjanus; species Lutjanus erythropterus. Next base: position 23,783,345 of record NC_139317.1, read on the forward strand.
TTGACATTTATGGATGTTTCTGACATTACAACTATTGGATGGACTTCAATTAAATTTGGTACAGACATGCATGTTCCCCTCAGGATTTTTAATAACTTCGGTAATTCCTTGATTTTTATATATTTTTTTTTTACCTAGTGCCACCATCAGATCACAGTTTTAATTAGTAATTTATGACCAGTTGGTACGGCTGCACAATTATGGCCAAAATGCTGATTATTCTGATGAATGTTGTGATTTATCACTATATTTCACTGATTTTAGGGTCAAAATATCGTTTTGCACTTTCACATTTCAATAAAAAGAGCACTACTTTCACCTCTATGTTGTGCTACATCCTGCTAATGTACAAATATGTTCAACAAGATAACGTAGGACTGATCCTTACTCAGAATGCATCTTGTAGAAGCAAAATATAAATTCAAATTGTACCAAAGTATTTTACCTATAATTAAATCCACAGAACAATGCCTTGACATTCATGATGTGCTACATTCATGATAATCCACTGTACAGTGTCAGTGTTATGGATGCCGATGCTGGACAAGGACGGGGATTCAGTGAGGTAACGTTAGTGATGCTATTTTTCTTGGCTTTCATGCATTTATCATACTGCAGTTTGTGATGTTTTTTCAGGTGGTTGAATGACTTTGCTCTGCTTTGCTGGGCAGACACAAGTCTCATGCATACTTAGCATATGATTTGTTCTTGCTTAACTCATCCTAAATCCAAAATACTTCCAAACAACAGATGGCAATCTATTTTGAAGGACTAGCACTTCACCTTCTGCTGTAGACTGCAGCAACATCCAGGAAATTTTGCACAGGCTATTGCTGCAGCATAAGTCGCTGTTAGTTAAGGAAGCATTTGATTTAATACACAGCAGAATTTTCTATGAGTGGAGCGTGCATTTAAAAAGCAACATCCCAGTGAATCATGTTCAAGTCAAAATCAGAATTGCAGTTAATATTCAATTAATTATGCAGCCCTAGCCCTAACCCCACAGTAAAAACTGTACCTGTACTCAATTTCTCCCCTAAAATATTGGGGTACAGAGGAGGCTTGGTCTAGGGGTGTGTTTTCAGCAGCATAGACACAAGTGAATGGTGATAGAAATATTAAGGGAATACCACAGACAGCAGTGTGTCTCTATGATGCTCTCGCTCTTCTGTGAATACACATTGCTTCTTGTCACTTTGATCATGACGGTGACACCACTCCATTGAGTATGTACACTACAATATAATATAGAATTGAGTATTTATAGTAGATTTTTAGAGATCATTAGACATGCAACTGACAAAACTAACACAAGGGCGGGACTGAGTGAAAAAGGTGTAATCATATCTGTTTGCTACTTCAGCACCACGGACAGCACCATGGATTCATCAATACACAATCCTGTCCCCTGGAAATTACCTTTGTATATAACTTAATTGTTTTCCGAACTATGCTGTGACAACAAATTTTGGTGAAAATCAAATGAATTACCATATCAGTTAACATTTTATTGATATGCTCAGGTATAAATTTTTTCGCAGCCAGTATGCCAAGTATGTTTATTATCAACTTTTCCTTATTATTTTAATTGAAAATATAATTTGTATTTAATGTTGCTAATTAGTTGCATATAAACAATTTCTAACAAGACTGCATCCTCCTCAGAACATCTGTTGTACTGTTCATGACCAAACACCTGCTTAATTAATGATACTTCCTTCAGACTCAATTGTATTTTTTGTTTAGTGCTTATTAACAAATATTTGTGTGCTAACGTAATGAACAAGAATAGTGAGTATGGTAAAATTGCTTTTGCTGAACATTAGCATGATTTTAGTATTGAGATGAGATATTGAAACGTTTTTTTTTTTAAATTATTATTATTTTTATTTTCAACTTTTTTCAGCATTTTGATGATTCCATTTTCTTAACCATCTAGGCAGATTAGAAACAAATTCTTCGTTGCAATGACTGAAAGGTTGAAATTATGAACAGGCAATGCCCTTCCTTGGTCCAACACTGTCTGTACTGTCCCCTCACCCTATGACTGCTGTTTACACGCTTCCAATCTATTCACAGCCCCCCCCCCCCCCCAAACTGATTATTTTAAACATGAGGCTGGACAGGATTTGATGGAAAGGTGGTGATAAAAAAGGCAACATAGAAAATGGATGAAAGGCATAGAAAATAGATGCAGATCAGCAGTGGAGGCAAATCCCTCCTGTGTCCATCTAAATGAGTCCAAAGGGGACCAAACAAAATGGCCTCCCCTTGCCCATTTACAATTCAAGTAGCCCCATCACACACAGCATGTTATTAAAACTCCTAAATTTTAGAAATATCCCGCATTACATCAATGATGCTTCATTAAAGCCCTAAAGAGAAACAGTGTAAGACAGGCCTGACATGAGAGAAATAACCCAATGAGGAGAGGAAGTGTCTGAAAGAAAAAAGTTAACTTTCTCTTATTTTCCCTTTGTTTGCCTGAGGAAGGATGTTAGTGGAAGAGAGAGGAAAACTCAGGCAATGCTTGAGCTCCTTCATCCTGCTTATTACAGTGCCGCCCCGGCTCTCTGTCCTCAAGCCTTTCTGCGCCTCACTATTTTAACTACACCTGTCATTTGCGGTCCAGTCATTTTACCTCTCTGCTCGGCTTTCTTTCGCCGCTTACAGGGACTGTTAACTGGGCCTGTCTGTCATGCTGGCTGGGGCTGGATCCGGGGCTGAGGCTGGGGTGGGGGCAGATTTAGGCTCGGGTGAGTGGTGAGAGTGGGGCAGGCGAGGGCGGGAGTGATTTTGGAAGGGTTGTAATGAGCTTGCGGCAATGCAGGGCTATAGGAACACTGCATGGTTCTTCCCTCCACTGTGAGGCATCCATCTTAACAGCTGCAGAGACGGAGGAAGAGGAGAGGAGGGAAAGAAGGCGAGGAAAAAGATGCAGTGACACAAACCAGATGTGGTGGATTCCATATTTCTCTTTACCTCATTGCCCTTTAAATCTTCTTGTCTGTGTCACTCTCACTCACTTTCTCCCTGTTTCAATCACTTTCTAGTTTCTTCTCGTGTTTCAAGTAAAATACTGTGGATTTAGGTAGTACTTTATATTAATGCATCATGCTGACTGACTGATGGTGAGTATATGTTTGTGTATTTTCTCTATATGGAGGAAATCAGAATGCTGGTAGAATAAACCTCTGAAATATGCTGTATATTAAATATAGCTGTGTACCTGAATTTTCCTGGTTTACAACTACCAATAGATGTGGGCACAAAGTAAAATAAAAGAAAACATGTATTCAACATGGGATGACCTGCCAACATCAGTGTATTTGAACATGAATTGCTGCTCTCTACAATATTTATGTTTGAGAGTCAGATATTTTGAGGAGGTTTTAATTACATGCACTTTAAGCTTCCCCACAGAGAGACTTTAATTACTCTACAGAGAATTAGCATGCACAACAAGAAACATAACCCCCCCCAGCAAAATGCAGCAGAGTAAATATAGGATGAGTGAGCCATCAGCTCAAACCCAACAAACAAATATTTAATGTTAGACTGTTTTTGTGTTGTCACAGATATGTTAAGATTAACAACTTTGTATAAAATGAAGTACTGTCAGTGGTAGACAGTAATTAAGTAAATTTACTTAAGCATGTACTGGAGGACTATTTTGAGCTACCTTTACTTGAATCTTTTTGTGTTCTGCTACTTCATACTTTTACTCAATTACATTTAAGAGGTGAATATTTTACTTTTTACTCAGATTAATGTATTTGATGGTGTTAGTTTCTTTGCAGATTCAGATTAATAATACAAAATAAAATAAACATAAATGATTAAGATTAAGGCAAAACGTTAGTTGTCCTTGGGAATTCACAAGCTACCTAGCAGATATAGAAATATAGATAAATAATTACAATTAGCTCCACATCTTTACCAGCTGCAACATTAAAATTGATGTACACATTAACTCAACAATAACTATAATCCAATAATATAATATTGATTATTCTGATGGGCTACTCTGCATTATGAGTATTTTTTGTTTTTTAAAGCTAAAACGTATGTACTTTTACTTGAGCAAAAATTTGAACACATGACTAGTTGCATTGTATTTCTTCTCTGCAGTATTGCTATTTTTACTTAGGTATATATAATTGTGATTTTAGTTACACGAACTGCTAACATTCTAAATTTTGGGGTGTTAAAATTGTTTATTAGAAAGTCATCTTTTATTAGTAGCTTATTGATTTGTTATGTCTGTTGTAAAGCTTTGAGACACATTTTATGAAAAAAGTTTTAATTCAGGATGTAAACAGGGAATTTAGGAGTCAAACTGAATGAAAAAAGATGTGAAATGAAACTATTAAAACTAGCTAAGTCCAATCTAGGATTACAAAAGTGCATTGCTATCCCATAATATTTCTTTTCCAATTTTCAAAACTAATAAAACTGGGAAAAAATAAAAGGATGTATTGTTTTCCATTTAAATTCCTAACTTTACAGGTCAGACATAGGAGATGTAAACATCCAGTCCGTTGGCACTTTACTTTTTCCAGATCTGGTCTTTCTAAGAAAGTAACTGAATGGTCTTAATGTGCTTACATCTTATGTGCACACATCATAATCATTTATTGAATTTGAGAGGACAACAATGTTGGCAATCCAAGCAAAATATATACAACCACACACACAAACATACTGTATATACAGTAAATGCACAGAAAATAAAAACTATAAAAGAAGGGCTGTATTGACTGAGTGCCGCCCACTATACTAACTTGCTCTCAACAACAGAACACAACAAGAGAAATGGAGAAGGAGAGAGAAAGAGCCACTCGTTAGCTTTGAACCTTCCCCCAACACTGAGGAGTGGATAAACAGAGAGCCAAGTGGCGGAGCGTCTGTTTCTTCACTGCCAGCTACCTCGCTGGTGTTGCTTTATTATTTCATTAAGTGTAAATCCTGTCAGTGCCATACCACCCCCAGCCTGGTCCAGTCCTGCCACTCCACCCTCAGCAGGTTAAATTATAATTTAATTACCAAGCCTTAGCTGCATAAGCTGCTTGGGAGCACTGGCCCCCCAGAATAATTTGAAAAGATGGTGTCTCCCCTCATCCTCATGTGCCTGATCCACCAGACCTGAGCCCCCTGGAGGCCCACTTCAATATCCCACCTAATTATCTCCCTCAAATCAGGCACCTATAACAGAGAAATATCAGTAATTAAGTTAGAAGGCAGGAAAAAAAATCTTATTGTTTGAGATTTTTTTTTATAAGACTTTTTTTCTCTTGAAGAGCTGGGTGAGAGCTGTAGGTGTGCCCTAAGGAGATGTTCCTTCAAGCTATTTCTATCACAGACTTTACTGTATCTGCAGTGCAGCACTGTTACTTTATCAAGGCCCTCTAACCACACTGTAACATCCTCTGACACCGGAGTTTATTCTTGGAGAGCTGTGTCAGAACATGACAGCACAGCAAATTGTAATCAGGTGGATTTACTGGATTTGTGCACACATTTTGGCCAAATAATTTAAGGTTATTTAGAGATAATACAATGCAAACTGCACTGTCTGTTGCTTACACAGTCTTAAACAGATGATAGAGTTTAGCTATTTACAAGATATGCTAATATCATTATGACATTTTAGCTAATGTACTGTATAAAAGCAGCGATTAGGCCAGGGTGCACCAACAACTAGTATTTTTAAATCTGATAACATTATGATCTAACTTTAAGTTATTTTTTCACTAAACCTTTTAACAAGCTTAAACTGAAGAAATATTAAATTCACACCTCTCTTCAAACCTCCTTCCAGGTTTTACTCTAAACCTACATTAAATTTATTTCTGTTGCGCCACAACTCCAATTTAAAATTTTATTCAGTATCAACCTTAAACTTACATTCGAGGAGGTTTAACTTTTAAACTGGCTGATTTTTTTTTTAGATGGACTGAACAAAATAATCAAGTTCCTCAAAGAAAGGTGGGAGACTTCACCTGTGTCTCTACTTTATTTTTGACCTGTTCAAGCTGTCTGCAGCTATTTCTTTACTGTGCTGTTGTCCATTTTTAATCTTCTTAGTACTCCATTAAATCAGCCAACAAGTTTTCTCAAAGGAGGACCCATCACAAGTAGCTAGACCAAACTAACTTTTTAGCTTGCTAGCAAACGTAATGTTTTGTTGACTTTTTGGCTAGCTAGAAAACAATGTAATGCTTTGTTACAGGAATACAGAGCATTTTATATTCATTATTTTATAATTACCTAGGTCACAATAGGAAGAAAAGGTATTTTTATTCATTAATTTATTAATTAATTTGGGTATAAAAACATCTCCATGTTGATTAAAATTAATCTTTCTTGTTCCAACCAAATCTAATTTTGTAACTACAGTTACAGTACAGTTAAGTCTGTGCTCCTTTTTAGACTCATTTATGAAGGTACTGCACAAGTAAATATGTGGAGTACTTCTATGTTTCCTGACATATTAAGATATTTCATCTTGTGATTTAGGTTTGGCAAATTGTTTGCTTGATTTCATCTTAATTGGCTTACTCTTGTGAGTGCAAGCTCGGACTGTAGCTTTTAAATTGTACAAATAAGTTGTTATTTATGATTTGCTTTTATCACATCATTTGGCAAGATGTTCACAGCTGCTGAGCTGTGTAACTAAGACTGAACCACTGCAGTTTACACTTAAACAGCAGCAGCATAAAATAAGCAGCTTCCTTACCCCAGTATCAGAGACAGACATGGTTTCTACAAGTATAGTAAAGTGACAAAGAAAAAAAAATGCTCTGTGAATCTGCAGCGGTGATGTTGTGTCAAACTCTTAGATGCAAGAAAAACAAACCTGTAAATCAGCTCTGACAGTCATTGAGAGGGACAGTGACAACTATGTTTTATTGTGTTGCAAACACAGAAGAAATATCTTTTCATATGAACTTCCTTTGTCTGCATTTATTTGAATGTAAATACGACTCAGCTAGTACTGGTTTATTATTCCTTGTCAGATGATCTCTCACCACGAATGAATCATTTATGAGGGGATTTATTTTCAAAGAGAAATAAAATCATAAACTCCTATGGCACAGGTTGTAAAAACACTATATAATTATTTCTGTCCCAGAATAATGGTGTAATTTTCTTTGTGCTAATTTGACACCACAAAATTGGGAATTTCATCCAAAAGAAGGCATTATACGAGACTGCAGGGAAATGTAATTTGAAGAAATCAGGGATCTAATACAGTTTATAATACCACTGAAAGGCAGAAAGTACTAATTTGCTATTCATACTGCTTTCATAACATAACTACGGTTTAGTTTAACTCAACCATGTCAGAGCGTAAAGCTCTGTTAAAAACCCTCTCCACATGAAAGGGCCCCTTTTAACACTGATTTTTTTTCCTTGTGAGACAAAGATAAGTAAATACAGAGGAGATAATGAATAGACTGGAAAATGAGCATTGCTGCTCTGCGCTGTTCAATCTTGGGGACAATTGCAGCATTTTGGGAAAAATTGCTTGCAACCCCCCCAAACCCCCCACCTCCACTGCACCCCCATGCCCATCACACGCAGATGTACACACCTCCAACACACACACACACACACACACACACACACACACACACATACACTCACTCATCTCACCCCCTCTCATCCTATAATCCTCTGGCAAAGCCCTCTCTGTCCATGCGGACCCCCCACCCAGCGGGACCCTGCCAAGGCAAATTAGAGAGAGGGGGGGGGCTTTTTGTTTCGAAGCACTCTGTGAAAAGAAAAAAAAATCCAAATCATTTCTTGAGCTGGAGCAATTTGACATGCTGTGATAACTGCTCTGTCAGAAACTTCTTTGACATCTCTGAAAGAGAAGATTTTCTAGCACAAAACCAGAGCTCCATTTAAAAACAGTCTTCAAAAGAGCCACAAACTCATTAGGCTGTTTAATTACGCCCTGTTCACGTCTCCCTCCGTCTATCTCACATCTCTGTCAAAACAGAGGTAAAAACAAACTGGCCCCATCACAAGTAGTCCTGGCTCTCATCTGAGCTTTCTATCCCACTCTTTTTTTTTTCCACACAGCCCCCTCATGGCACAATATCTCATCTGCCTTTTCCCTTGTCCCTTCCTTTTTGTACCTGGCGTTATTTTGTGCCTCCAAGAACAATTTCTCCTCTTCTCCCCCTTCCGCTCAATCATTCTCTCCTTTGTATTTTCCTCCAAACCAATAAGTTAGGTTGTTGTCTTGCTGTTATCATCAGCCCTTTGTATAGATGGCCCACTTGTGTTCTTTGGGAAGTGATGTTGTTTGACCACAGTTCACTTGCTACCTTTCCCTTGCTTGCCAACAGTTACTTCTGGAGCCTGAGCTGGCTGCTATTGGATGTACAATCACAGAGCAACAAGCACATAAGCAATCAGATTCACTGACAGAAAGAAAATGTCCTGTTTATCTGTCTGAGTGTCTTTCAGATGAAGAAAATGGATTCCACCTGCAAATAAGAACAATACTCTGCGTGTGGTGAAGTTTTCACAAGCACATGTGTCTAGGTTAAGACGTGGAGGAGGTTTATGGGCAGAAAACAATGTGACAGGGGCATTGCTTTAATAGAATTTTGTAAGTTGATCAAAGCATGGAGAAGACATTTTTTATTTCATTATTTTATAACTCTCTAATTATTATGCCTTCCTGCATCTCTTATCAGCTTGGTCTAAGTCCCTACATGTCATTCAAGCCTCTTAGTTCTGGTGTTGTGACATCAGATGGGGTCTGATACTGCAGGATAACAGGAAATGCTGAAAGAGGATATGTTGACAGATCTTTTACAAATCATCATGTTTATGTACCTAAATTCTCACAACCCCAGGAATTGTCCACATAAAGGTTCATCACCATTTGAGGTGTTAGTCCAGATTGACTATGTAGAAATGCCTTAAACCTGCATTTATTCTAATGGCCAGCAGGGGGAAGGTCCTCTGGTTGCAAAAAGATGTCTGATTATATTCAGTCTTACGTGGCATCCTGAGTAGAAGTGATGCAAATGAGCAAACGAACGTCAGACTGTTTCAGTTTTTTTCAGTGCGGTTGTCCTAACCTGCCCTGTGCGTCAGACGACTGGCTTGCCTTGGTGCTATTTTTGCCCTGTTATGAGAACTTGCTTCACCTCCAACCAGTCTTCTTGGTCACAATCAATGCAGAAGTCCTGTTTCCCCTCCAGTCAGCAGTCAATGTGGATGACGAGACTAATTTACAAGGCTGAGAAGCTGTACATATATGATCCACAGCAGGCTTTTGTAGGGATATCCTCAAAAGGGTCTGAAGGGAAAATGAAGAGCTGATGGGAGTTGTAAGTACTAAACTTTCCCCCAACAATATAGGAACAAGCCTGGCTTAAATGGCTTTAGTGGCATCCAGAGATGAGGTTGCAGACTGCAACCAATTGAACACCACCTGCCTCACCTTCCCCTTCCAAGCATGTTTGAGAACACACCACTTCTTATTTTCAGGTGATTACACTAATAAAAACAGTTTTTATTTATTCCATTTCTGCCGATAAATTCCCCTAAATCTTACACACTGGACCTTTAAGAGAAATATGTTAGTAATGAATACACAACTTAGACACTTAAATTACTCATTTCCAGAGGGAGAAACTGCAAGCAGCACTGCTGCAACAGAATTTTTTGCACTCCATCCCGCTGAGTTTGCTTGCTTGCTGTATGTTTGGAAGAGGTGTTATGAGAAAATGGCCCTGCTTCTCACTTGATTTATGACCTCAGTAAACAGTTCACTTCTAATGACATCATGATTTCAATCGGAAGTTTCATCACTTCTTCAATACAACATGATGTTCATTTTGTAAATTATGGCCCCATTTCGAATAAAAGAGACAATAAAGCAGGGTGCTTTAGGGCGTGGCTACCCTGTGATTGACAAGTCACTACCAAAGTGTGTCCTCTGATTCTTAGTCAGATCCCTTGAGGATAGAGGTGCAGCAATGCATCTGACATTCCTCCCCAGCTCCGTACTCTCATCCAAATATGGTCACTTCTGGGTCCAGAAAAACCAAGATGGCAGTGGCCATAATGCCAAACTCAAAGCTTCAAAATGGTAGTCCAAAAACCACTATTTATTATACAGTCTATGGCTGACATAGATGTTACAGCTGAGCTATTGTATAGGACTGCATTAGATTGTACAGGAGTACGTAATAAAGTGGCCACTGAGTGTAGACACCACATATATGTATACTGTATGCATATATCATCCCTTTGAGAGTACATGAATATTTAAGACACATATGTTACAATCACTGCCGTATGAAAGGTTGTGATCAAAAAGCAGCACATTTGAAATACTGTGTTGCTGTTTGTTCTTTGTAGTGGTAGAATAGTCAGTAAAGTATGTTATACCTGGAGATTTTGTTTCCCTTTTGTTCACTGTTGAGAAAAATGTGTCTTTTCAATGGGCCTGCCGTTGCATTCATGAAATAACACTGTCCTTGTGGCCAGACATCTCCATTCTTTAAAAAACAACACTCTGTCATCTTTTCAAGACTTGAGCACTAAACAGGAAATTTGACTTTTACAGATCCAATTACGGTGGCTTTGCCTCACCTCTTGTTGTTCCTCCGTGCAGAAACCATGCAAACAGAGCTTTACATCTCACTCTGCCCCATTCAAACAGGGATGTCAGTGATTATTCTTATCTGAAAGAGAATCACTCCCTCAAAAACAGAAAATCTCAAAGATATTCGGTGTACAGTTTTCTCAATAACCTCTCCAGCATCAGTTGTGTCTTTGAAAACACTCAATATCTAAATCAAATTGTGTCACTCAATACATTTTTCCCACCCTTTGAGATCAATGTATTTTACATTCTTCATCCCTGTCTGCCAATATCAATGATGGAGGAATATCAATAATGACAGCTACATTTGTATCTGTATCATTTCAGCAGTGGAATCTATTCCTCTTCTGCCCTCTACTCCCTCTTCACCCGCCAGCAGCTACACAGCTCATGTTCAGCCAGGCGCGCACAGGATATTAGCTTCTCTACCAGCAAATTTGCTTTTCACATCTATTTCTTTCTTCTTCTAACCAGTTCTTGGATGGCTTGTTATTGAGCTTAGTGTCCACAAATGCCATTGATCCAAGCCACAACTGGGATCCATACCCGGGCACTTTAACACTCTCTCAGCGTGTTAGTAATACTAATCCTGCTCCACCGGCAGGCCCATTGATTTTATAGATTTCCCCCAAAGTTGTGATAATGATATATCATTGTTAAATTTGGTAGAACAAACTGCTTTGCCAATCTATCAATGCACACAGAGGCTCTGATTCAAAGACGGCCGGCAAGTCCTGTAGCATACATTTTACACTTTAGATACCACCTTTCTCTCTAGCGTGCACACAAACGGAGGCAATCACTTTCATACATAAGCATACCCACACTCACACAAGTACTGTATATACCAAAAATCATACAAAAACGAATCTTGTGCCATCTAAATATAGGATGCAATCATGCACCCTACACAGTGCCTTTATCAGCAAGGCCCCCTGTAGGGCGCCGAATGTGATGGGTGGCACATGGCCTAAAGTACCTCCAAAACACACACATTACCTCGACAGGACCAGACCTGCGGAGGGGGATTGCAGAGAAAAATGAGAAGAAAAATGTTTACAGTGAAAGCATGCTCATATTATAGCTGATGAAACATTGGGGAGTGGGGAGCAGGGAGCAGAGCAGGCAGAGGTGAAAGATAGGGCTGGGGAGGCTGTGGGGCTGGGGGTGGGGTGGCAGAGGGATGAGCAGGGGGAATAGTGAGGCCTGGAGAGAGAACTAATGGGCAACACGGCAACAGTTCAAACCGGAGGCGCAGCGAGGCAGCAGTGGCCTGACACAGCTGAAGGCCTCAGAGGAGTGCCAGGCCTATTAGAGCAAGATAAGGGCCTGTTTGGAGAAAGCATCCTCTCAATGGTGCACTGGGCAACAACACAGGCATGGGCATCAATTAAAGACAGAAAATATGACGTGGAAGTAGGAGCGCATTAAATAAAAACAACAAACTGCCAGGACTCCTGCCCTCCCCTCTGAAGGACTGGGAATGGGCAGGGAGCATCAGTGCTGAAATATGGTCGATTTATTCTCCACAGCATTGTCGAGGTGGGGGGAGTTTATGATGAGGTGCAATGTAAAGGGTAGAAAAGAAATGAGTCTAGATGCCTTCTGGACACAGAGCTGCACACGCAGATGAAAGATGAGAGACACGGAGACTCACCTAAAAAAAACTGAACCACAATCTTTACAAGAAAAAAAATCTTGTGGGTAGATGACTGCTATGATAACTAATTTAGCTTTAATTCACCTTCCATTCCTTCCCTTTAAGCCTACAGGCAGGATGTGATGTGCCAGACTGCAGTGGCCTAGATTTCTTTACAGACGTAGAAACAGCCATCACATCATTTGACCTGTTTGAAAAACCAAACTGAATTTAAAAAAAAAAAAAGATCCACTAATTGGCAGCAAAACTCGTAAATTATCCCCTTTGCTATCACAAAATTGTTATTTGCTGACTAAAGAGGTCAGGCCCTGCCATCACCCACAGGGTGTTTCACATCGTCAGCCCAGTAGTGTCCTCGCAAGGTGCCTGTCGACTGCCCTGTGGAAGGAGGTGTGGGTGGCAGACGGCCTTCATGAAACACCAGTAAACAACGATGAGCCGAACTGACACATGCTGCTGATGAAGGGGGAAAACAGTGAGATTCTCCTGTTTTTGTTTAGAATAGTATGTGCAAGAGTATGTAGGCTTCTCTTTTGGTTCGGGCTGGGTTAATGTGATTTCTGTTCCGCCTGTCGGTTCCAGAGACCCAGCTTTGTGAGCAGTGGTCAGGTGAAGCCTGGACTCAGCCCCCTATGGCCATTAGTGTGGAAAGAAGACAACCAAATAAGCAGAGGAAAGCTTGATGTGCACAGGTCACTGCACAACCAGCAGTCAAAAAGCATCTCACCCTGGAGATTGTTACAGCGATAACATGCAGTGGGAATCTGAAGACCTTAATTACTGGTCACTCTCAGTTAGGAGATATTACTCAGGTTCTGGGTGAATTCATGCTGGCCACAGAAGGCAGATTTGTGCATGCCCAGAGAAGAAATTGTAGACGTGAACATCGTCTGGCTAGGGCTGTGACAATAACAATAGCCTTTAGATGCCTACTATGGGGTTGAGCTTATTACCGTCATCACTGCAAATTTTATTCTGAAACTGATATGTTAAAGGTACAACACAAGCATTAGAATTGGCACCATCTTAACATTAGCCTGTCCTGCTCAGCTTACTTCAGGGTTATCTCCTTTCACTTTTCCAGCAGCTGGGAAACAACTGTGTTGAGAAGCTGCAGTGTTTATGAACTGACACACTGTAACATGTCCTGTACATTTACTGCCAGATTGACAGATTACTGCTGAATTGAAGTTTCTGCTCCACTATGAGCAGCACTGTCATTCACCTGCCTCTTGCTCTCCTCACATGAACCCTATTCCTTAAAGAAGCTTTGCTACGGTTATGACAGTGTCTTTAAATAAAACCCAGTAAAATGTAATTTTTTTAGGCAGTCGCGGCAAACTGCCATCCTGCAGGAATATGTTGATTTCTCACTGTGGTCACAAAAAAAAATCCATACTGTCACAGCCCTACTTCTGGCTAATCCCAAAATAAAACAACACAGGGAGACATTTTGCAATCTTCAGGTTAAATATTATCCATTAATAATTATTTAGTGCTTCATTTTCTGTTTTCCAACCTCTCCCTAGGCTTCCCCACCATTTCTGTTGCATGCTGTCTTTGCTCTTTAAAAAGCACTGAGTGGAGCCGGCAGTAAATCTTTAAGGATTTGACTTGCAAAAAGCACCTCATATATTGTTTATGAAAAAAAGCAGAGGTTCCCCTCCCTTCACCTGCCTCCGAGCATGTTAGTTTTATTTACTTATTTTTAGACTTGCACTAGTTAGGGAGAGGCATACTTGTCTGACTACATCTATACAAATAAAGATAGACTGTGTCCTCATCTGTCATTTCTCATAAGGAGAGTCAAAACTATTCTATTCACGTTAAAGATTCTTGGGTGACATCTTCAATTGAGTCAAAGAAGCCGTATTTTGTACTTTACCCCTAAAGAAAGAACATAACATGGGGGTAGGATTTAATAAAAATGCAGAAAGTGCCATCATAACATTGAAATATTATTGGGAGAAAAAGATTTAAAAAAGAATCTGTCATCATGTGTCAACTTGATCTACTCTGCGGAAACCTCCTTTTGTTCGGAACGTATGGAAGAAAAGGGGAGAGTAGGAAAATTACCCTCCGTAATTGGCATCCTGATCAAGGACAGCCGTGGCAGCTGAACAATACAACCTTTAATTTATCAGAACTCATTATGAGCTACTGCTATAATTCCAGAAGATATTAGAATAAATAGTGACAGAGAGCAGGGGAATCAAACACTCGGCTGCTGAATGGTTTTGTTGACTGCAGGAACAACTCAGGAGAGCGTGTGTGTGATGAAGGACGGGAGGCGAGTGTTACGTGCCTCAGACGGGTTCAGTAGCATACCTGATCACAGTTCATCCTAATCACGACCTTGACAGACAAACATGACATTGAGCAGAGGAGGATATTAATATATATGGGTGTGTGCTGTCTTCGTCTTGCTTTGACTGTGACTGTAAAGGGCACAGGTAGAAGTGAGCTGTCAGAGGGGCCGGGGAGGGGGGCGCCACTCCATGCTTTAACACATGTGGCCCCGACTGGACGAGCCTGCTCGACTCCTGTGTCCACGCACAGATAATGGACACCTTACAGCTGAGTCGTCAACTTTAGTGTTTGGAGTTGATGGCGTGGAGCGACAGGAGAAAGCCTCTTTGGCTCCATTATTTATCTGGGCAGGGGCGGCTTTTTGAGAGTCAGCAACATGCAATGCACCGACCAGAGGAGCAACCGTCACTATACAATATGTGTGTGTTTGCGTGCAAAGGAGATTGGTGTCAGGTGTGTGGAGAGAAGGGTGGTTTAGACAAGGTAAGTCACTATCTCACTGTCAAGATCTCAAAGCACAGTGTCAGAACTGTGTACTGTAAACACAGCTAAGACACTGGTGCACTTCTTCAGTACAAGGCCACTCACAGCTCTCATAACTATGGCAATATTCAATATCAAATCTCTGCCAAATACAAGTTTTCAATAACAAAGCTGCTTTTGATATCTTAGTTTAGGGAATAAAAACATGTTTAAACCTTTATTATTCATTTAACAATGTATAATACTGCTCAATGTACCATTTTTAAAGGGATAGTTCTGATTTCTTGAAGTGGGGCTGTATGAAGGAGGAGGCTGTCTGATGCCAAGGTTAAAGTGGTGGAAATACCGGAAATATGGCATCCAGTTAAATTCAGTTATATTGATGCCTTTTTGGTGCTGACCCTTCCATGGCTGGTATTCAGCACTTAATATTTTGAACCTATTGTTTCAGTATTTAAATGTACTTTTATAGGAATTCATAAGTGGCATTACTTACATATAATCACTTAATTTGACAATAATAATCATGTATCATCCTGGCTTGGCTGTTTTATATTTACTGCTTTTGAAATCACATTAAATAGACATTATAAAACTCCTTACTAAATCTTCCTTCCCTCTCTGCAGCCTGTGACCCTCCATCATTTCCCTAAAACTTCTGAGAAAACAGACATTGGGTGAACTGATTATGGCTATTTTTAAAAAATTATCTACACATCCATCAGGCAGATTTTGTGTGCAATAGGAAACTGATGGTAATGGAAACATGAGGGATGAGGGATAGTAGGAAAACTACTTTGTGTGTGTGTGTGTGCGTGTGTGTGCATGTGTGTGCGTGTGTGTCAGTGCTTGCCCTCCTCAGACCAGGCTGACTCTGATTAGCTGCCTCACCAACACAGCACCTTTGTTTAATCTGCCTGCCCCTGACTTTCCTCGGTCCTGTCTCATTTTCCCCCTGCAGACAGTGAAGAAAGCCCCTCTATAGTCAGGCAAAAAAAACCTCTTTTCTCCTAATCTCCTGAAACACGACTGCAACACAAAAATGTTCTTCTGAGCTTCTGTGAAATATCTGTGAAATTAGCGAGAAGTGCTCAAGTCTCTGCGCAGAACCTCTTCTCACCTGGAAAATGAGCCTGTGCGTTGACCATCTGCCTTGATACAGGTAAAATGGACGCCGCATGGACACGGCAGCTGAAGTGGTAATATACTTCTTGTAAGGGATCAAATTGTCCTCAACACCCCCTAACACCCCCACCCCCCCTTTATTACCCAAGATACTCCACTGGAGGTGGTGAGTGGCTTCATTGTGCAGCTGATAGTGCATCTCTCATTAGCTCCTAGTGTGTGGAGCAGAGTGGGGCCAAGGCAGGTTTTTATGGCTAATCTGATATATGGTGCTGAAGACACTGCAGTCTGGCCCCAGACAGGGATACAGACAGAGGTCACACAGGTCTGGGTCAGGGAAATGACACACATGTGCCCATACACAGACATAAACATGCACACACAGCACATGCAGAGACTGCACAAATATTCTGTATGAATGAACAGATCATCTTTGTAATATTCATAAAAATGTCAAATATTTAAAAATATCTATTGCAGCAAGATATTGATTGTCTAAGACCATTCATTTGATCTAATTTAACAATTTAGCTTCAAAAATTACATTTACCCGCTCATAACACATGAGCAGAGGCTATTTAGAGGTGCAGAGGTCACTAATCACCCACTGTAACCTCTCCAATTATGCCACCAAACCCACACTGTACACACCCACACACCCTTGCAGATTACAATGACAGGGCGCCGCGGTAACTGACACTCAGCGCAGGAGCTCATTATCACCTTCCAAAGGCTGTGAATGGGTTCTTGTCCTTGGCACCACAAAGGACCCTGGCAGTGGCCTACTGAGTCCTGCAACGGGTTGGGTACCCGCAAAAAAGTTTAAATTCACAGGTACAGGCACAGGTAAAAATGGGTGGGCAACGGGTGATAACAATAAAGAAGCAGGAACATGAATAATACAATAATATGTTTGTTTTTTTCCCATGGAGAAATAAGAGATGAAAAGGACAGTGCAGTATTTTGATATTTAAATCTATTAAGCCCAATCTGCTGCCAGGATTTTTTTTTAGATTACTGTGAAAGGTAATGACACAACCTTTGACCCCACACCTGGCCACATTAGGAGACATCACTGATCAGACAGTAATGTAGGCTAGCTGATAGCTAAAATAGCCAGTGAAGAATACCAAAATGTGGGCAATAAATCACTGAAGGCCAAGTTGGACGTTGGGGAGAAATTTGGTGATCCTGTAAGAATAACACTGTCAGTGTTTTTTTTCTGCTTCTAAAACATGCAAAAAAAAAAGTGTTAGTGTCTGATAGCCTCAAGCTAGGCACACTGTCACTGAGGAAACACATCCACAGTTGCAGTAACACAAGTGCTGCAGTTGAGAACACAAGTGTATGTGTGTTGAATCAGGGTCACAGGACATATTTAAAGGAGTAATAAGTAATACTCTTGCGTTGGAGCCATAGTTGGTGTATTATCCCAAAAACAAAAAGCCCACTTTCACTGAGCCTGCTTTACTGCCTGTCAAGACTCCATTAACTCGTCTGGCAAACATTCAGCTTGTATTTTAACTCTTAAAAATGTGAAAGAGGCAAACAAAAGAAGCTATTCCACACCAAAGCGGAAATTTCAAAGGAGGACATGCTGGCAGTAGCATTGTTGTTAGAGAGGCCAGAATTTCAACTTAGCATCTTTCCTTAATGTCTGATGACATATCATGGTAATTTCATGATTTAGTACAGTAAATATTTTACATTTTTCCCCTTTAATGGTTCTGGGCAGGTTGGGGTTAACTTGAATGTAATTGCTGGTAACAGGCTGGTTCTGGTACTCAGCTCTGCAGGATTGGGTTTGCAAAATACGACCTGTGCAGGACTCTGGGCTCCTGCAGCCAGTTACAAGGAAGGGAGGCTTGTTCCCTGGCTTGTCTGGGTGGTTGGGCCTGGGCCCCAGCACCAGCCTCCTCAGCATCACTGGAACTACTCTCCAGCATGAAGACATGAGCCGAGAGGAGGGCAACTCTACCAGTCAAAGCTGGCAGGTATAATTGCACTGAAAATCACTCTAAATCTGCTCCTAAAGGATCCCAGGGCATGGGAGATGTCAGCCCAGGGTCCCATGCAGTGAAATATGTTAGGAGTGGAGTCCACACACACACACACACACACACACACAAATACACACTGCTCATACTCCACCACATTCGATTACACACTCACTCACACACACATGGAGAGCACATGTGTACACTGTATGTGTGTAGATATAGTAGATACACATACACACACACACACACACACACACACACACACACACACACACACACACACACACACACACACACACACACACACACACACACACAGGACGGATGAAGCTGTAGGCCTGATTCTGCAGGTTTTCCTCTTGGCATCAAGTCCACTCAACTGAGAAGACATTTCCTCATTAGCCAACCTCAGCTTTAGACAGCTGTGGGGCTCAGAGAGTGTTCATGACTGTATATATATGAAGGTGTGCACAGCAAGTGTGCGTGTGTGAGGAGAGAGCAGGGATCATAGCAGAGTGTCTGTGTTAGCATGCGTAAAAGAACAGAGATGAGGAGAGAAGAAGGAGGCCCACCATTGTTCAAAAGATAACAAAAACAATCAAATCACGGTATAAGAGAGTTTCAGCAAGTTCACTTCAGCAGCAGTGAGAGGTCGGCCAGCTTGACCTGCATCTCTGACCCATCATCTGTATGTTGCTAACCCTGACTGCCAGAGGTGCTGGGCTGTGTGTCCTAGGCTTGGTGCCTGGGCCAGTCAGAGAGTCGGGGCCAGGGCCAGAGCTCCATGAGAGGTGCTACGTGTTTTAGCCTGCCCTGCCCCACCACAGAGCAAGAGAGATGAGGGGTTATGTGAGAGATAAATCACTAAGTGCCTCACCTTGGGTCACCGATCACACCAAAGGCCACCGGCAATCTTTATTTGAAGCACTGCATTTGCTGCTTCAGGGCTTTGCTCTCTGGCCTTGCTATAAATCAGCATACACCATCTAACCCTTTTGCTCCTCTTTCTCCACCCCCCCCCCCCCCTTTACCAAAGGTGCAATATTACATGTTAAAATTCATACTGTCAGATTGTGAAACATAAGATGAGGAGTGGAAATGCCTTGAGAATGACAGATTTTAACTGTATCAATGCTGGAAGATAAAAAAAAAAGCATTTTTATTTCATTTATTAATACCAATTAGCCAAATATTCTCATTAATTTATCTAAAAAAATTTAAAAAAAATTGAAATACATTAAAAACAACAGTTACATGATATGGTGAAAAAACAAAAATCATATTGCAATTATTTTGAAAGATACTGACATTGCAACATGACTCACAAGTAGTGAAATTGATATTTTTTCCATCCAATTTTTCATTTTCACTGACAAAACCTTTAAAACCATGTTGATGTCGCATTTGGTGGGTCTGTACAAAACAAAATGTCTTCTTACATCTAGAGAATATTTGAAGGCCAGGGCACCTCTGCAGCAATATAGTACTTCATTATAATGATGTTTTAACAGACATTTTACCTTTATCAAAAAAATTGCAAGTCATATTTCAATTGACTGTGCAGTCCTGTTGAAAAATGAGACTTAAAAATTAAATCGGAGTACATGAAACATTTGTAGTCAGTCAGTGTCTGAAAACAAACACATTCATCTTTTAGATGAGGGGTGTCAAATTCATTTTTAGTTCATGTACCACATAAAATGAAACCATTGTATGATGACCTTTTAAATAACACTTTCAACTTTCCCCCTTTTATAGTATAAAAAAGTACAAGCACATTCTGAAAACATTCACAATTAATGAAGCATCAGTTTACAAACAGGTTTTCTGTTGGTTTAACGTGTTGAATTTAAGACTGTTTAAGACCGTTATGGATGCAGTTTAAGACCTATTTAATGTCCATTCTGACAAAAAAAAAAAAGTACAAGCACAGTTTGCATTAGTGGTTGCTGGTTCAATGTTGGTTTTTCTTTTGTGGTTGTTACAACGTGATCATACAATTTCGTTTTCCTAAAAACACATTCTAACAAAAGTGAGAGTTAAGTCCAACTTAATGTCCAAGTAACATTAAGTTCATAATTCAATCAATTTTTAGGACCTGTCAAAATTGTATTTCAGACACGTCTAGACATATTAAGGTCTAAAATTGTAGAATCCCTCAAGACAAATGATGAATAGCCTGACATGTCTTAGGAAAATAGTGCAATTTCAAGAATGTCTCAGTTTTTCTGTACTCAGTCTACCATCATTACATGTGCATTACAATATACAGATCACAGTGGATCTATACATGTCCAACGTATTTATATGTTTTGGACATGAACAGCAATATAGTATTTTACTTTTTTGTGATTCAAACAATTTGTGGAGATGAATAAATTCTTTTAATTGTCAACTCATTTCTTCCTCTATGTAGTATTGCTGCATCACCACACAACACCAACTAAAGTGGATGCAAAAGAGGATTAAGTTTAAGTTGTCCTCTGCCTTTCAAACCATTTACAAATTAGCAATAGGAGTGTTTTAAGATAGAAGTCTGATACAGATTCTTTTTTTTTTTACTGAAGCTGCTGATTGACAATGTTTTGCACAATGTTCAATATCTTTTGATACAGCTAAAACAGGTATTTATCATTTTTTTCAGAGAACTGCCCTGCTCTGGAGATAATGACTGCTCTGCAATTTTTTTATTTTGCAAAGTCTTTTTGACATATCGTTTTTAGATGCATTACAGCTTCCCTAGACTGAAGCAATATTCAAAAAAGGTACACCAGAAACTATAACAAAATGCACCGTATGCCTATGGCGCTGTGTTATGTGCCAACGGAGATTAACAAAAAGAGTTAAAGTTTAAAATCTAACAGTGACACTGCTGTTCTGTGTCATGAAAGCGCTAATCCTGGTGGTGGTTGACACCAAAATTGCACTGTGTCACTTGATTGCTTCTGACGCACAGTTAAGTTCATGGTGAATCACCACAATACCAAATGGGCACGGGCAAGAAAGACGTCTACACACTCCTGACACAAGTCCCACTTAGCTGAAAATAGAGCCCACAATGTCAACATTTGCTACACCTGCATTGTCGATGAAAAGAATCATGTGCAGCCAAACACGGATTGCAAACCCACCTTTCTTGGTGGAAAAATAGTGTAAATAATGATTTCCTTTTTTCCTATTTCCTCTTTGTTTCATTTCTGACAGGCAGACGTAGATTTTAGAGGAGGCATGATGCCAGCACTACTGTCAGTTTCTTTTTGCCCTTCTCCTTTCTGCTGTATAATTTTCTATTCTTAATATGACAGAGTCACTTCTGCTGTGAAAAGTCATTTAGAGAGAGACACCGCAGGCTGGGTTTAATGATTTTCTGTATTTCTAAGTGTGTGTTCCAGGTGTTAGATGTTTTGGTCATAGTGACATGGGATAGCTTCTCTGCAAATTTTAAAAATATTTATCACATAGTTAAATATAAACCATGGCATCTTTAACAGCCCATGTCAGCCTGTTTGCCTTTGAAATCTGCCAAACCTTCCACCCTTATTTGATTCTTTTATTATTTATCATATCCAAAGCTGTGATGTTTGGGAATTATTTCTGCAATGTCAAAAACACATCCAACCCAATTATATGACCTTAAGTCATAATTTAAGGTAGTCTGATTGATTTAACATGACACTAGCCAGGGGAAAAAATAAATAAATGAAAGTCAACTGGCTAAAACCAGTTTCCTGTAACTAAAGGCAAATGCTCTTTCACTGAGGTCTTACAAAACATGTGAAAAACCCCATTTACTGAAACATTTCTGGTAAGAATTTGAATGCTGCAGACAGCTCATTTCGACAGTTTTGAGACCTCACGCAAAAATCAAAATTAAGCACACCCAAAGCTGAAGTCTGAATATGATTAGCTTTCACCGCGCATCTCCTTGACTTATCTGAAGAACTATGTGTGACTTAAGTCAGCGAACTCTGAATTGCAGCCTCAGAGAGTGTCTTTATTGTGAAAAGGTGTGCTATAAAAGAGGAGAAATCCTACTTAGGGAGCCGGCTGCCTGGAAACTGTCTTTGTCCCCAGCCTGTCCAAAAGACAGTCTGTCAAGGCTTGTACTGCCTTGAGTGTGACTGTTCTCCTTCTTTTCCCTTAGCTCCTTTTCTCCTCAGGTGTCATAATGGCAGCAGGCCAGGCCTTGATGGAGGTGAGATGGGAGTAATAAAGAGTGATCCACAGGGAGCAATGCTTAGGTGTCACATGTATGGCATTGCCGTATCACCACGGAACAGCGGGCCTCAGTGCTGCAGGAGAATGCTTTTACACTGAAGGAATGCTGCAGGAGATACATACAATTACATGACATCGAGAACCCTGACAGGCTGACACCCACAGACTGCGGCCATGTTTGTATGTGTGTGGGGATATGTGTGTGTGTGTGTGTGTGTGTGTGTGTGTGTGTGTGTGTGTGTGTGTGTGTGTGTGTGTGTGTGTGTTTAAGTCCAGGCTAGCAAGTGAAAAACAACAGAAATGAAAAGAGAACATGCTAGGTTGAAAAAGAAAAAAAATAAGTGAAGAAAGAATGAGGGTCCAGATTTATTTCCCACAAAAATGAACATCCTATTAGGACTGGAAAATCAGTCGTCTCACTCTCAAAAGGATCTGCATCAGCCATTCAGGATGAATCCTAATAATAATCAGAACACTTGAGGAGGAAGAATAAAGAATTTTAAGGAGGAAGAAAAAAATAGTGTGGCACAGTTTGGCTTCAAATATGCTCATGATTGAGGAAAAAAAGGGTACGGTTGAGAAAGTGTCAAAGACAGGGAGAGAGGAGTAAGTAAGAGTAATTTTACTTCTTCTATTAACCTGACGTGATTACAATAGCCTGATGGGCCGACTTATTTCATGGAATATTAAATTCAAATACGGCTCAAAGGAAGGACAGTGCTGAAGAGGGGGAAGGGACACTATATCCTCTCACTGAAGCCTCAGCAAGCTCCTACTGGCCAGCAGCCCTTCTCTGCTGGAGCAAACAAACAGTCTCTAGTTACATCCAGGATGTGTTTGTGACTGCATATAGCTTCTGCACAGCACGTGTGCAGCCCTATTTTATATATGTATATAATTATGATTTCAAATATCCACTCTGCAGGAAGTGGAAGAGGTGAAAAAAGCTGTTACCTATAAAAACTTGAAATCACGTCTCTCCTTGTCTGCAGTGTCCATGAAAACAGATAGCACATAAAAGAAATTGCATCAAAAATTAATAAAGAAAATCCTTTGATTTTTCTTTTTAAACTCCAAACTGATCATCTTTAAAATAACCCTTTAGAACAACACCTTTGATTTGAATGCAGCTGCTGTAAATACCATATTACAAAACTAAAACCTGTCATTTTAGATGTAGTAATTGTACTAATGGAAGACAATTTTAATCATTTATCAATAACAGGTGTAAGCCCAAAGTAAAAAATATCAGGATTTTTCCATCCACAACAGACCAGTGATGTCAACTGTAGGCTTTCAGAAAGGCAATTGATTTTCAGGCATAAGGTCAATGTTTATGGAAGGGTGGTTACAAGCTGCAGTGAAAACAGTTGTTTCACTTTAAGAACTACAGGAGAACATGTGATCAACACAGATTTCATGGCTGGTGGCTTTTTACCTTGTTATCTTAGTGTTTGGTGTAATACACCGTGCCTTATTCCACATGTAGCAGCTCAGGTAGTCCCTCTGTAGCACTTAAACACTGCCATGTCTACATAAACATAATTTAATAAACATAATTTACATTAAATGCAACCATTATATACTAATAAAATCCATCAAGGTAGCTGCTGCCATCACTTGTATTAGCAGCGTGATAATAGTAGGTCTATGCAAGCATTTTTGCTAATTAATCTGAGCAACTTTATGGCTGAGTGGTTAAGACAATACAGGACAGCTTCTAAAACTTACTGAAGCATTTAAAGATCCAAAGTCTGTGTGTCTGAATTGTTTTGCCAAATCCACAACTTACTGGTTTGGCACAGACTTCACAATTTAAAATCAATAATAATAATCTGGTCATTTGGTGATATTAGATATGTCAAGGCTTTACAATGTTTGTAAGCACAAAGGAAAGTGTGTATGAGAGGTATGTAAGAAGTGCATTTGAGTGAGGGTGTCTGACCAAACACTTTTATGCCTCAGAGGAGAATGCTGCCTCCACTTGGCCGTATCTAATGTATAGCAGGCCTTTCCTGTAGCACACACTTACACAAGCACACATTATACTCCATATGCTGTTTTACCAGCTGCACACATGTATTAAAGGAGGCTAAAGAAAACATCTTAAATCCATGAATTTGTTAATGTTACAGATTTAAAGACTGATGAGATCTCTGTTTCAAAATGATACTGAAGTGAGCAATACCTAGTTTGTTTTTTTATTTTCTATATCTTCTTTTTATCTAATTTTCCTATCTACAGACTTGGTTTGGGGGTCTTAGCTATTTACTATATTATTCACGTAACTATAATGTCATGTTATGGTCACATATCAAACAGCAGCTTGAAGTAGAGAAATACAAAAGTAGACACGGTGGATGGCTGTCAGATCCGGACTAGCTGCTGTTTAGCGCAGAGGAAGTTACAGATCTCATTCTCCTGCTCTTTCTAAGTACCACAAACATTACAGTCATCCCCTTCTTGTTCTCCTTCTTCTTCTTCGTCTTCTTTGGAATAGGCAGATTAGTGTTTGTTATTAACATTCCTTTTGATAGTTATGTATATTTTAATATGGGGCAATACTGTACAGATACTCTATCGGTTTCTGAATTTTCAGTTATCCAGTTTGAGTAAAGTGCGCAGAGTAAAACACAGTTTCTCCAGCCGCTCCCAGGTCTTTGAACAGCCTCCTCTTTTCAAGAGAGTAATTGTACCATAATGTAATTTTCTTTTGGTTAAAATGGATTTTATAAAATCGGTATTGAAAAAGCATCGTTTGGGAACCAGTATCGAAGTCCAGGTATTATGTTGTTACCGCTTTTTAAATAAAACTTTGAACAATACCCAGATTTATGTAGTTATCCATGCATGAGTTTGAAACATTCTTATGTTTGTTTCTTGAATTTATTGTTTTTTTCAGACATTTCCTATCAATGAAGTCAATGTTTGTGAACACCGAAGTTTGACAGAAAACCTTTTTACAAAAGGTATAGAAAGGGTTAATCGTCAGAGCCTTTAATGATGTCAGAATTAAAATAAGGATTCATTAACAGAAAGACAACATGCAGAGTAGAATTATACCACACATGCATTTCTATGGCTGACTCAACATACAGAATAACAAGTGAATTAAATAGCACTTTATTTTATATATTTCACTTTTACAGGCTAAATTTACCATTTAGTGGACAAAGAGCCTGAATGGCAGCTTAAAGTCATGGCCCAGGTGGTAACTGAGGACTCATGCTGTCACTAGCAGAACCATGCGTGCGTGGGCTTACTAAACACAGGAAGTGGAAGAACAAGAACAGAGAGAAGGAAAAAAAAGACACAGCCAGTCTGCATTACACTCAACAGCTTACTTTAAAGAATTCATTCCATCTCCTGGAAAAGCTGGACTTGTGATGCCTCATTTCACAAATGTACCTCAGACACTTCGTCCACAGTTTTATAACACTTCATCAATGAGAAAAACACAGCTGCACTGTAATGTTGAGGGGAAATGAAGTTAGAAGGCAAACTCATCATTAGTCTTCAAATGAAATCAGATGAGAGTGAGTGTTCAAGCATCGTTATCCTGACTGGGCTTTTATGAGCAAACACTGTGCCTTCATATGGGATGCATAATAAGCACCTCTACCCTCTGGGAGAGTGCAGCCATCAATGCAGCTGTGCTGTGTTGTGATAAACCTCTTCTATCAGCGTGTATCTACATTGGCTATCAGCTCTCTGGGTGTAATAACAGAAGAGGACACCACCTCACCTGCATCAGAAGAAAACCCTCAAGAGCAATAATGAAAAAAAATGTATCAGTGTTCCAGCTTGGTAATTACATACAATCCATATTATGGCAATCTTTTCATGAAAATGTCACAGTAATCACATTTAATACGGCAGTAAAGACATAAGGGGGATTACTCCTCACTGAAGACACATGAAGATATACTGTACACATCAGAAGACACACACATCTCACATTCCCAAGTGCACCACTAAGTAGGTAGGACTGCGGGGAGGAGCAGCAAGTGGGGAGAACACCCCTTAACTGAAAGATCTCAATTCAGTACCCAGTGTCAGGCAGCACATGAGCAGCTGCTGTGTTTAATCATCATACTGGATCCCTATACCAGTTCCAATGGTACCATCTGTAGCTGATTCTCATGTCTGTCTTGTCTGTAAAAAGGGCACGTAAAAAAATAAAAACTCTCAATGTCAATACACCATAGAGAGGATTTTTATCAACTGACCATTCATTAAAACCTGCGTCCTTAGCTACTTCAGGAATATTAAGCTCCTTTAACACTCAACAAAAACCCCCCACTAACATCTGGTGTTTGTCTTCAGCAGGAAAGGGTACAATCTGCATTCACTCCCAGGTCAAACAACTTGGTCTCCAGCTCTGATTGCCGGGGACAATGAAGATCTATCGCCCTCGTCATTAACTTCTGTAAATCTTTTGTCCCTTTTTCATACACACGTGCTGCTTGGCATAACTCAGGTTGACTCAGAGACATAGCGATCATCTTTAGTCAAGCTTCTGAGCGGTGGATAAACATCATATCTCCTATGAGCTACACCATTTATAGCATCAAATAACTAATTACAACCAAGCTGATTAGAAAAAAAGAACACCTGAACATACACCAGCATGATAAGAAATACACAAAATGACAGCAGCCATATTAGAGAAAAAAATATTTGACATGTACTTTGCTATTTTAATTTGGTCAATGTCATATCTATTTAAATAGAGCGGGCAGGGTTTATGACCTACACTGCTGCCACCCACCAGGGGAGTTTCTCTGTATGTCAATGAGTGTGCACTCCTCCAAAACAAAGGGCAGTAAAGAATCACTAAACTTATTCTGAATGGGGCTACCGGTGACATAACCTGTAAACCTACAAAATAATAAAGTTAGCTAATGATGTACTCAGTGTTCCTTGGAAGTAAAGGGCCCTTTCACACCAGAGACTATAACCAAAAAAGTTTAGTCCTAAAATCATTCTAACTCAACTATAAAGCTGTGGTCCAGACTGTCCCATCCACTTGAGTTAGAACAATGTTTTGGGTTTTTTTTAGTTATAGTTACAGCAAGTTAGCCAAGTATGCACACGTGCTATCATCATAAGTATAATTGTCACAAGTTCACCCTGTCCTCAGCAGCACTCAACTCCAACCCAAGCTCCAAGGCGACCGGCTCCATTGCTCCAGAGAGAAAGATGAAGTTTGTGAGAAGGATGGGGGTGAGAAGACGAAAACTGATTGACCTGAACCCAGACAGCTTTAACCTTCTGCCACAGATTTTTTTTTTCTGCCTTCTCCATTTTACCCTTCAACTGACCTCGTCCTTCATGCAGCGGCAAACTAAAATTGACTTTCCATTTTCACAACAATACAGTTTGGACTGGATGTTAGCAAGGAGACCGTGACAAGTCTGACCTGGCGTATGTGAACTGTGAATTGGCTATGGGAAAAAAGAGCCGACAGCCACCGTCACGCATGCGTATGTATTTAATATTTTATCCTCTGTGTTTAATGTCCGAACACAGTGCACAACAGTGCTGCTCCATGAGCAAATTTAGGCACCTAAATTTACACAAACTCATTATAACTTGTGGTGTTTCTCCATAAACACAAGAAACACCCAAATCAACTCTCTGGCTTTGAAATCAACACGTGGTTTTGTTTTGGTGTGATGTAAGGAGGAAAGCAGGGCGGAGGGAAACACCACATACAGGGTGTTTACAGATCTCTCCGGGCTCGCCACATGTGATTACAGTCTGATGTTTAACAGACCAATTAAGGTTTTTATGGAACGTGGGGCCTTTGCTGCAGGAGGCTGGCACAGCGCTCCTCTAGTCTCTCTGCGTTACTGGGTTTGGCACTTAAACACTTTCATGCTAAACTCAATTGTGCCATCACAACCACATCCCTGATAGGGCCCAAAGAAATCAAGGTAGATCTGCTGAAGGGAACCCAACCATCTAAAGGCATACGGGCACTGCAGGCAGATTTAAATGTACCACAGAGATCTCTTTATAGTTGCTTGATTGGTGGACTTCAGAGACACTTTTGTGGTGCTATAAAAGTGAGAATAAAGGCTACTAAAGTATTTACAAACTGTAAGAGATTTACTCATAATGGATAGGAAGTGTAGACTACAATGTGTGGCACTGTGTGTCAGGTGGTGGAAAAGCCCACCCTCAATGGCCACCAGCAGATCCCTCCTACGTGAAGAACACAGACCTCCAGTCTGCCTCTCACCACTGGTAGGCCTAATCCCTTTGGTCGAGGCCTGAAACATGGGCGCAGTTATCACACAGGACCACAGGAAGAGCAGGGCAGCTCTTCTCTGACACACCAGCAAGCTGATTCCACCTGGGGTTTCAGCAGAGAACATGATGGCTGTCTACCATGGTTTCACACAATATTATGTAATTACTATAATCATAAGGAATCATAAGGACTCTTAATATTCCCAGTATTTTTGCACATGCACCACTACTGATATTATAATTTAAGATTATGAATGATCTTAAAAATAACTGTCTATTCTTACAAATGACTTTTATATTGCACTAATTCGCAGCAGCAAAATACATTTCCAGAGAAATGTACCTAATTTACATTTTTTATCAACAAAATGATAGATTACTTTTAATTCAATTCTGTTTGACTTTATTTCAAACACATAGGTCCATATCAACATAAACGCGATAAAATACAAGAACAACAACCTAGAAATACAATCAATGCAGTTGATAGTTCACTTTACTTAAAACACATACATAGATTTGTGAAAATGTTTCCAAAAACAAGAGGAGTACTCTGTGTCACTGTGTGTGGGCTTAGGTAAAGCCATAATGATCATATTTTTTAAATTTTATATTTAAAATTTTTTTTTTTTTGATTGACAAATATCATTACAGCCTACATAAAATCCCTAAACACTGTATAAAAGGTGGGAACACCATCAGTCACAAATATTTGACTTGCACTTTTCCATCTTGGGACCTTGACTAAGAATCTGAACGCATCATTAAGTGCAACCTGAAGCTTTCTCTCCTCCTCTTTACTATAGCTGCAGCACAAGTGGGGTGTACACAGTTGAGTACAGTGAGTTCTGAAAAGCGATGTCTGAACATCATCTGGACACATATGAAATTTATGTGCCAGCATATTGGCTTGTGCATACAGTTTGCAACACTGGTGCTGCACATCGTCATCCCACAGCACATCTAGCACTTGGTCTGCCATAAAGAATCATGGGAAATTTAGCTTTCAATCCTCCTTGGTTTAAGCCATCATGACAATACTCTTTTTATGGTTATATTTAATGCCATACTGCGCACCATAGCTTGAGTAATTCTGAGCAGCTGCTGACAGCATGATAAGGAGACAGGTCAACAAAATTATCAACGTACATCAGACGGGTAATAAGACTAGCCCCCACAAATTATCCATCTACAGATTGATAGAGCAGGTGACAGTATTCTAACTTGTTGGACTCCACTGGTCATTAGGAAGGGTGCAGATATACTCCTATATACTCCCCCATTTAGCATATATGGTTTGATGCCAATACCAAAAGTGTAAAACCCTTATTAAATACAGGGGGACCGCTCACTAATGAATGTATCCATTAAAAATTGTTAATACAGAACATATCTGCAAAATATTGACAGATAATATATTTCAGTATTTCATTGTTTTATTTACTTCAATAATAAATATCAATTTCCTAGCAGCTACAGCATTATTAAACAGTTTTATGGTTATGTTTATGCACTAACAGCACTTGGTTAAGGCATATGTACAATATTTTTCACACTTTTCTTAACTTCAGATAACCTACATTTTTGCACAAAACAGGGAAAGAGGATTTTGCCCCCATCACTTAGAGTGAAAGCTAATTTGGGAGGCTTTTCTTAATGGGCAGAACAGATGATTACAGGAAGCAAAACCTGTTTCACAGTCAAAAACGACTCAAAGCACAGAAGATGTTACTTACTTTAGTAACATGTAATTAACACTATCGTTCCCTAACCAAAGTGCTTTTGTTACTTAAACCTAATCACACGTGGGACTTGTAACACAAAATTTATAGGGTTGCTTTTTTTCACTCCACAGTTTGCAAAACTCTGTTACTTTTTAACAGTGATTTATTACTGGATGATTTGTGCTTTTTCCTCATATTTACAAGGCTGCTGTATGATGTGATATATTAATTGAGGCTATATTTAAAACAGTATGTCATTTAAAAATATGTACCACATAATTCTCTGCACTGGCTGTAATGCCATACCCTTTAAAACACACCAGGAAAAGGCCAAACAAATATAATTCCACTGTGATGCTGGTAGCCCGTCTAGTCATTTTGTTTAAATACCACTATAGGTGTGAACGGGAAAGATTTATATGTTTGAAGATTCTGTGCTGTGGAATATTTGTCCTGACATTTATAAACGACAGCATTTATATGAGCTCAGCCCAAACTTGAGGCTTAGACAACTATAAATAAATATATGTGTGTGTGTGTGTGTGTGGGTGTGTATGTGTGTGTGGGTGTGTGTGTGTGAGGGCATGGTGTTTGCACTATGGGCAACAGGCAGGTGAAGACAGTGTACGCTGTTTAGCGGAGCCACTCTCTTTCTCTGTCTGTGCTCGCAAGGTGAGAAGTGTGGTTGTGTTCCATCTTCTCTCTCGGCTCCTCTGCACTATGGCCTGTTATCAGCTCAGATGATGTAGTGAGATACACCAGAGTGTGTGTGTGTGTGTGTGTGTGTGTGTGTGTGTGTGTGTGTGTGTGTGTGTGTGTGTGTGTTGTTTTGGGTTTAACTCCAGTCTGGATCTGTGTTTTCAGGAGACCCGAGGTAACAGATCACAGTACTTTACACTACTGTTTTCCTACTCCTCTCAGACTCACACCTATCACACCTCCTCTGTCCAAAGTCAGCTGTCCAGAACAATTCACCATCTAAAATCTCTCCACGGCACAAAGGAAAGATTAAGTTCTAACGCAGCTAAAATTTGCATCCATCAAGAAAAATGTTAAAAGTTGCTTATCTAATACTAACAAAACCTGTTAAACCTGTTTCTCAGTTCTTGACATGAACATGGAATCATTTCCGCTTTGATAATTTGCCTTTGTATTTATTTTGATTATTTGCATGTTATGACTATTGCAAGAGACGGAAAAGCAACTGTAAATACTAAAAATAGAAATACTGTTACATTACAGAAATATTACTCAACTACGAATACAACTGTCACTGTGCTGTTCTTATCAGTAGTTACCTATAAATCTGTGCCTGCTGCAGCATTGTCTTTTTGTCTTTTTGTTTGTTTGTTTGTTTGTTTTTTTGTTTTGTCCATATGTCATGGTTTTCACTGGCCTGTTTGGTACCAGATAGCATTATTGGCTATAAAACTGTAAATGAAAGGTTTGGATATTAATTCAAACTGTAGGCCTACTCAGTAGGAAATTATTATTTTAAGAGTTGTGAATTACAGTGTAATGCATATTTAAGTAAGTACAATTGCAGACTTAATATTTTTTATTCTAATTTGTTACTTCCAGTCCTGCCTGTCTCTACCACTTCAACTTTTAAAATTTATACCAAATTATCTGGATTTTATGGGGTCTTTCACCATGCTGGGGCTCATATTGGCAGGCAAGATAGCTGTCAGTTTTTTCTCTTTGACTCTGCAGCTGGTTACTGGTTCTGAATATGTGACTGAGGTACAGTACATTATTGGCAGACCTTCATAGCTAAAGACTCACTGTCTGTCTGCTGCTACTGAGGTTTTCATTTTAAGAATAAACTCCACACTAATGGCATGTTCTTCTTGGGAACTCATACTTCTCTATAACATTATTACAGTAGATTATCCAAAGCAACTGTTCAGCTAAACCAGCTGCCAAGATTTATTTAATCCTCTTTTAGTTTTCCTCCTGTTGAGACTGAGTATTGATAACAGTGTTAATATCTGATACCGGAGTTTCACAACTAAAACTAACATGATACTTTCTTCGATATCAGGAATGCGCAACAGAACTGGAGCGGAGAAAGGAGGTAGCAGAACCGAGCTCAGCAACCTCCCAGTGAACACTGCTGGCTGGGACCAAACACAGCCTCCCTAACCATTGGAAGCAAGTTTGACAACAGGGAATATATTTGCAAGGTGATTTACAGCAGCTCCGTCCAGGACCCCAGGGACGACGAAAACACCACAGCCGGGGGCAGGAGAGGTATGACGTGAGAGAGGAGTGAGACGGAGGTCTGGTATCAAAGAGTCAGTGATGAAAAACGGTGTGCAAAGTCAGAATATTTTCACATCTTACTTGATGAATTAAGGGATTATTTTGACCAAACCAGAGGCGGTGATTGTTGCAACAGTGAAAAGACTACCAAGACATTTTGAGTTTTATTTTGTTTCTGTCTGTTGAGTTTGAATGAAGTGCGTTTTTGAGGACTTAACAAGGAAATTGTTAAGGTTTGGTAAAAGAGAGAAACTTGAATTCACAAGGTGTACGGTTGTAACTTTCTGATTAATAAAGATAACAGGTGTAAGAATATTTACTTTCTTGACAGACTATCATTTCTTGAGGTACAAAGTGTCCCTACAAAACAGGATGAGCAGGGCTAGCTGGTTTACATGTTAACTTCAGACAATATCTCTGCAACACCAAACATAGATGTCAATGACATAACAAATCTGTTATTTCTTCACATTCTGTTGATAATTTTTTTTTTTTTTTTTTTTTAAGTTTTAATCTAAAGTTCTTACGTATTTCATCTTTAACATTCCCTCTCATAAAAGTCTTGGAATCAGTATGATTTCAACAAATATCTATTCCTAACAGTAATTATTCTTAAAATAAGGAGGACGGCAGCCATTTGTGATCATCAATAAGATGACATGCATCATCTCATTGCCTTTATGTGAAGGAAAATAAATTGCTCTAAATACTTTGAACACCAAGACAAGGACAGCCACTTGATCAAACATTTACCTGTTTCTAGGCAAGGACATTAGTATACCCAAATGTTCTCCTTTTCCTTGACAGGGACATCCGTTTAACCAAACCTCCACCTGTTTCCAGAACTCAATAAAGACCAGGCATGAAAGTGTAGCAGAGCCCACTGCTCCACTGGATATGACAATAGGTCTGGTCTGCCAGGGTGCAAAACGCAACAACCTCTGCTCCCAAATTAGACCTACCACTGAGCCCACTGACAATGGGATGCTGAGATGCAATTACCATAAAAGCTACCACCACCTTTCTGTGTACACCCCACAACACCCCTGACCTCCATCTACCTCCAAAGAATCCTCACCTCGTTTTTCTTCTACCATTTCCCTTGAATAGTTCCATTGTGTCCTGCACTTTTGGAGCGCCGTAGGGAGCGGGGATCCCTGAATTTAAATATATTTGATGAAATTTAATGTGAATGAGTGTGGGTGCATGTGTCTCTGTCCATGTGTGTTAAGTGTGTGTAATGAGCAGCATGCATTTTCCTTCATCCTGCAGATGCCCGTGTGAGACGTGGTTGACGCCAGCCAAGTTGAGACGCCCGAGTCCGTTTAAGTCAAAATCCTGCTGGGCTGAGACCTCTCTGATTTAGCACCTTTTTTCTCCCCTTGTAGCCCTCCATCTCTCTTTCTCTCTCATTATCTTTTTCATTCTCGTCTGATTCTGTCATCCCTTGATCTGTTGGACGCTGCAGGTGCACTCAAGGTTGTGCTGGAAAAGGGGAAGATAATAGGAAACAAAGTGAACACGTTGGTGGGAGCATAAAGGTGTTGACGTGAGGGAGAAAGAAAACACCACTCAGAAGTAACCTTTAAGCAACATGGTCATTAACACCTCCATTACAAACCATTCGGTATGAGCAGCTCTATTAGTCATTCAGAGCCCACGCTTCTCCTCAAGACAGCCATACATTTTTTTGAACAAGACAGCAGGATAGTAGAAAAGACCTTTTTGTTTTCTTTAAACAACAATCTGTCATCATCATCGCTACCACCAGCTGGTAAGGCTCCTGCATTAAACTGATCTGCCTGAATACATTTACAGAGCAGACTGTGTGCTGCTACGATATGGTGGGTCAAAACGAAAAAGGTGTCCTCACAAGACAAATGAATTTCTTACACACAGCAACACTGCTGGACATGCAATACATTAGAAATGACTGAGACAATGTCCTTTCCTGATGGTTGTCTATAGGTGGCAAAAATAACCCCTTATTAAAGGATTTGTGACTATTTTTAATAAATTATAATCTGCAAATGAATTGGGGGGAATAAAAAACAATATTCAATGGGGGTAAAATTCTCCAAATCTACGGACTAGATAACCGTAGTGATGGTGGACAGTAAAGGTCATGGTTCTTGTTTTTTTTTTTTTTTTTTTTGCTTTGTTTTGGGGTTTTTTTGGTGTTGTTTTTTTCTTTGGATGTGCACTGGATACGTGCAAGTTGGAGGTCTGGAGAGAAAAATAAATTCTGGGAGATTCACAATCCTGTTTTTGATTTCAATTATAGAAACTGAAAGCTCATTTTAATCTATTTAGAAGTGACATTGTGACACTCCTACTATTCCGCCCTAAAATATTACAGATTCTACTGCATACATCTGAATTTGTAATCATTTGTATTTCCATAAAGCAAAATCTGACTCTATATTCACAGTACTTGTTATCCAAAGTAAGTGACAAATAGCTCTTGTTTCTTCATACAATTAAACTCCACATTGCTATTCATCAGCTGACCTCCTTAACCTCATTCCTGTTTAAGTTACAGCATAATTTCAAATTTTCAGTGTTTCCCCTCATATTTAGATTTAACGATGAACACATTTTTTTCATCACGCTGATTGAAGCTTAGATGGTTGTTCTCAGTGGAAACTATTTAAAATTGGATACACATTCTTTTTTTCTATGCACAGCCACTTGAAATTCACCTATTAACTGTACTTCAAATGATATAGCTGTTTCATAATTCAAATGGAAAAATCAAAAAGACAAGGAGTCATTAACACCTTTACCAGGTGTAATGGAAAAAGTGATTTGCTAGAGGTCTGAAAATAGGTCCTCTTTCCCTACCTGTAATTATAGCTTTGAAACATATTATCTTACAGGTATGGCTTCAAAAGTGTCTTCAGCACGGTGCTAACAAGGCCTACTGAAACTCCAAATGAGCAGGCAGGAGCCTTAATTACATAGGTGCATATATTACTACATATCAACCCCTGCTGCTCCAATATTAATTATACTGTACAACAGACATTTTCTTCCACCCATTTTCCTCAGGCTTAGCCCATTACAAAGTTAACTTTCTCCCACTTATTTTGAGACATGTGTAGCATATTTCTAATTCCTCCAATTACAGCATAAAAACCAGAAAATGCAGAGTAGAAATAAATCAGCATGTCAAATAACCAAAGTGTGCACAGTTTACTGGACAAAAACTATCACAAAATAAGAATGTGTTTGACTAATAAGGGAACATTTATGGGCCAGGATCAATGTAGCAGAGAAAATAAAGTAAGTAAAACATTTTTACAACAGAGCTGTGTTTAACTTTTAAATTTGTCTACTCAGAGGACTCTGATATGAGAATTTAAAAGGTACTCCCAAGTGTATGTCCTGGTGGACATGTGGATATTGGTGTCACCAGTTCCCGGTCAGGGTAAAATATGACACAGACATCATTGTCACAGGTTGAATACCTAACTCAGAATGAGAGGAAAAATAAGAACAAACCAAAACTACTTTCTCTGCAGCACAGACACAGAAATTCTATGTTTCCATTTATAGTAGCAGTAATGGATTCAAACTGCAACTAATGATCATGATGCATTTGAGGCATTTTCTGAGATGTTTTCACTACAAGATCACAATTAGGGCCTCAACTAACAGTTGATTTTTTTTATTATTGATCAATCTGGCAATCATTTTCTTGATTAATCGGTAAGATGTTCAGTTCATAAAATGTCTGAAAATCATGAAAAGTGTCGATCCCTGTTTTCAAAGTCCAAGGTGACATCTAGAAATGTGATACTCACTTAACTGTAATACAGGAACATATTCGCGTTTGAGAAGCTCAAATCAGAGAATTTGGACACACATTTTTTTCTCAGCACAATAAATCAATTATCGAAACAGTTGCCAATTAATTTAATAGCTGATCAATAATTGGTTAATAGTTGCAGCTCTACTAATGTATCAACATAAGAACAAAATCAAGCTACTTTCTGAGCAATGCAGTCTATTTTTTGCATTTGTAGTAGCTAAAATAGATTCAGACATAAATCTTTTTTTTTGCTATCTCAAATGTGTTGAAATACATAGCAGTAAC
The DNA here is from genome assembly GCF_056507025.1 of Lutjanus erythropterus. Taxonomy (NCBI): domain Eukaryota; kingdom Metazoa; phylum Chordata; class Actinopteri; order Lutjaniformes; family Lutjanidae; genus Lutjanus; species Lutjanus erythropterus. Next base: position 23,820,126 of record NC_139317.1, read on the forward strand.
ATTACCATGTACTTCTTTAAAATTCCAAACCAACCACTAAACATACCTTGACAAAGCAATGATATATGTAACACATTTTGAGCAAATAACTATGTCAAATTCACTCCTTTTCTCCATTTATGTATTCCATCTGGGCGTAATCAATCCAAAACAAATAACATATTTTGTTTATGAATACGCCAGCACTTCAAACAAATATGTGACTTTTATAAAGTGTAAGAAAAATTGTGCTGTGTAAATTCAAACACAAACAAGGACCACACAAATCCACATGTACGAACGTACACTACACACCTAAATATCTCGAGCAAATATGAGCAAAGTCAATTTCAGCCGGGGTCGTGCATGGTGATGCTCTCTCTGATATTGTAGTGGTCACGGTCTGTGTGTGTGTGCTGTGGACGGGAGTGGATCCAGCCAGGGGAGTTAGTGCAGGGGTGGAGTTGGGATGGGGGGCTGCTGGATGGGCCGAGGGTTTCTTTGAAGTCTGGATTCCAATTAAACCCCTGACTGAGTTCTAAGCGCACAAGAAAAATGACTGAGGTACATGACATGGCCAGGTCCCCTCATCTAGCCAAGCCTTTCCATTTTGGCCCCTTTGTCTCCCTGCAGCTCCTAATATTTATGATCACCCCTCCTGACATAACCCCCACATCAGGCCTTCAACCACCAGCCCTCACCACCACCACCACCCCGCTAAAGAAAAAAAAAAACTGGACGGGACTTAAAAACAAGGCTGGCAGAGTGGAGCGTCAGACCCTGAGGTTTCACTGCTCAATGCAACATAGAGAATACTTGAGAAACATCCACACAGAAAGGGGGAGTAAGATGGGGTCAAAGAGAAAGAGCAAGCAGAAGAGGTAGAAGACAAAGAAGACAAGGACAGAGACAAAGACATGACCATTAAGGATGAAATACTGGTGAGGCAAATGTAAAACAAAAGATTCACATATCCTGTACTGCCTTTATGGCAGCACTATCTCCTGGAAATTATGTTTACATACAAATAATTTGCCACAGAAAATACCTTTTTGAGGGAAACATAATGCTGATCAAAATATCTTTCTATTAACATAATGAGGAAATTTTGCAGATTACTGTACCTGGAAGTCACAAAATACTGAATCTGTCACTAAAAATATCACTGACAACGTAGGCCTATTTGTTTTGCACCAAAATAGACAATCTTGCAAGACATTATCCAGTCACAGTGACAGCAATGTGTGTGACATGAGATGTACATAAAATAAACTGGGGGTCACCAACCTGCAGCTCTGGAGCTGTATGCTGCTTATTTGCCCCTCTCCTGTGGTTTTGACAAAAAGGCTAGAATAAGGAGCTTCTTACATTCTCCACTTTTAAAAATGTTAAGCTTATGTATTTAATTTTAAAAATGTCGCTACAAAAGGAACTAGATTGTGTGTAACAGCCTACAACTAAGGCTCAGCACCTTTTCCTCTAAATTTTGCTGATGGTCATAGACTTGAGTATCCCTGGGCTGGCTATGGAAGTCAAATCCCCCCCAAAAAATACAAATAAATAAATAATTTGTTGTTTTCTTCTTTGAAGGGCTCTTTTGCTTGTAAAGGCTGCAGACCCTTGGTCTGAATCTACCCAAAATCCCAATATGTCCATACCTTAACCAAAGCACTTTTGTTGCAGGAGTCTGAATGCAAACCCTGGACTGTGGTGTTTAAGTCTTGTACTTTGCACACTTGCTATCCACCTCAACCACCTTCTTGTGAAGTCTGCATGTTAATGTCATGTAAATGTATTATTTCAAAGTAACATTGCCTGTGAACACAATCCAGGCAGGAGTAGTGTTTGCCACCATAACATAATTATGAAAACAATTTAGTAATATAAAAGTGTGATTTATAGGAAACAGAGTTTTTAATGGAGACTTATTTCCCTTTTTCTGCTGTTTAACACATTCCTGTAAGCACTTGCTTCCATTTTTGGGAAAAAATGTAAGTGAGAATTAAAAAATGAACAGATCAAACACAGTTAACACTAGCCTGCATATCACAAGTAGACTAGCCTATTAGAGGACACATTTTTACGTCAATAACAAAACAAAATCTTTGCCAAAAACGTGTGCTTATTCTTTTCCTACAAGGAAAATGTAGCCATGGCACTGCTGTAAGATCATCCTGCTTTTGATCAGAATTTCCTAGGAAACACACACAACTAGCACATTTGATCAAAGATTATCATTTTACTTGACAAAGCAATACAACAGCAGTAATTTGAATCTCAGCAGCTAGCCCTTCCCAGTGAAAAGAGATGTATGGAAAGGGACTCTACCACAATGCCAATTTACCTTAGACAACACCACGTTACACCTTTACAAAACCCAGTATCTGGCTGCTACTCCTCACAGTTTTGTTTTCTCTTGAAAAAGTGATGGTAAAAACAGTGAAGGTGCACCTTAGCTGGGGGACATGTTTTTGTTGAAAGCGAATGGAGAGAAATGGTTGATTTCAGAGGTATCAGTCCTGCAAGGCAACCGCAGGCAATTCATACAGTACCTGACACTATGCCTAAAACACACTGCAGCTTTTCTGTTTTTTATTTCGGCACCTTTCGCACATGAATTCCATTCACTCAAGCACTCTGAACAACACACAGTAGATAACGATACATACTCCATAATTCATTCAGCATTGAATTTCATTTCCTTTGCTCTTTCTTTTTTTGAAAAACATACACACTGCACACACCCTCACTCCGTACCACACAGACATACAAAGTGCAAAAGTGCATGCATGTATTGTTTCCCTTCGAACTGAGAAGTCAAACATATAACAAGTCAAATACACACACTAAACACACAAACATGCTCCGGAATAAAATATTGAAAAGTGTCACAGACACCTGGTCAAATGCTCATATGATTCCCAAAGGAGCCACCCTGAATAAACTACTTCCTGCGGGAGAGAGAAGGAAAAAATGGAGGCAGGGAGCAGGATTTGAGCATAAAGAAGAGGTTTATGTGATGTCTGCTCTGAGCAGAGATGGAGCAGGAGATGGGACGTAGCAGGAAGGGGTTAAGACCAGGAGCCAGCAACCTTTTATCACACTGGAGGGAGACAGGGAGCTGAGAGGCGCAGAATGGTAAATATTTCAAGATGATAGGTGACATAAACAAAAGGTTTACTCTCATTCCCACTTTTTAAGTTGCAAAATTTGGGGCTGGTAATTCATAACAGCAGTCCTCGCTGACACACTAATACGGCACTGAAGAATAGGCCCCTGCAAGTCAACACGGGGAAAATGTCTCCCTCATAACCAAGTCTGTTTCCTCTAAAACTCAGCAATCCTGATCACAAACACATTAAGGTTATTTGCTGAACATCAAGGAAATCAGCATAATCAAACTGACAGTCAAACTGCAAATATAGGTATTTTTTCTGTAAATATTAATGTGAACAAAAATGACACTGTAGAGAGGTATTGTACACTAGAGCTGTAACCATTAGTTGATTATGAATCTTTTATCCCGCTAATATAATTTTAGAATTGTTTGTTGGTTTCTGCATCCCACTATTTCTCTAATCTACCTTTTCTCCAATTCCCTAAAAACCTGCTCAAAAAGATGTCCGGCCAAAACATACAGTGATTGTTCGTGATGTTTGTATTTTCTTTGTTTAATTTTTATTGTTAAATAAATACTTGACAGTTTTACTTTTTACTTTGAATCCTTTACTCTGAAATCCAGAATTCTTTATTTTGTAATCTCAAACTATTGTCAACCAGAACAACTTTTTCCACAGTAACACAATATACCGGAAATATTACAGAAGAAGAAGAACAGTTACACTGGGTACATCTCAATTCTCTTATTTGAGGTTTCATCACTCCTCAATCCTCACTTGAACTGGGAGTTCTTCTAGTTCAATTAATTCCCAACTATTGTGATAACTGATTAATTGGTTTGAGCATTTTTTTTTTAAGAAAAAAAGGTCAAAGTTGTCTGACTTCAGCTTCTGAAATGTGAATACTTTCTGGTTCCTTTACTCATTTATGACAGATAACTGAATATCTTTGGCCTGTGGGCAAAACAAGACATTTGAGGACATCACCTCTGGATGCTGATCAACATTTTCTGACATTTTATAGACCAGACAATTAATCTATTATTTGTAAAATTAAGCAATTAAGAATCATGAATCTGTGGAGACTCGGCCATTCAAACTTTCTCTGACGTTTTCCTCATTTCATCACATCTCTCCATCTGATTGTTAAGTTCTTTCCTCTCCACGTTTGAACTTTTTGAAGAATTTTTTTAGTTCCTATAAATGAATCCCTTTCCTGTCTGGAGAAAGCCGGGCCTCTTCCCTGTCAGAGACACAGCACTCGGCCTCTGCTCCATGTCAGAGAGCAGTCTGTCAGTGCGCCTGTGAAAGCCAGATAACCCTTTGATGGAGAGTACCAGTGGTTATTGTTGTCTGTACCCTCCACCTTCCCTCCAACACATATGAAGATTTATTGAAGGAGAGGGCTGAGCAGCAGGAGCCTGCACTAACATGGCAGGCCACGATGGCAACAGGAAAGGAGGCAGGAAGAACAGAGGCAGGAGGGAGACGCACCAGGGGGTGATGGGAACTCCTCTGACCCGCCTGTGGAGGACACAATGCTCAGGTAGAGCTGGCCGTGATTATCTGGCTGTTGAGGAGGACAAATAATGATGGGACTGCTCTCGCTGCATGTCTTCCTCTCTAACAAAGGACGAGCGGGTTTAACAAAAGAAAGCCTAAAAAGAGGCATCTCAAAAATCATAAGGAAAATATAGAAAGCAGTTACTTACAATACTGTTAGAATGAGTGTGTGGATCTACTTATGTCAGTGCTTGAACAAAATGCAAAATTCTGACATACAAATAGTTGCTGCAATACAAAAAAATATTTTTCCAACAGTTATAAAATCATAAACCTAGATTTTCTCTTCCAAACCAGCAGTAATAATCAATCAAAGGCCAAATTACACAGATGATGAGTGCTGGAGGATAATACTGTAGAGTCTGGATGAGCAGGCCAGATGAAGGAGTGGTGTGTCTAGAAAATCATGATGCATTTGTTGCATGTTTTCACCACAACATCACGATTAGGGCTGCAACTAAAACATTATCGTCATCATTATCAATTAATCTGTCAGTCATTTTATTGATTAATGGATTAGTTGTTTGGGCCATAAAATGTTGGAAAACTGTGAAAAAATGTTGAACAAAATGTGGCTCCAAAAGCCCAAGATGACGTCTTCAAATGTCTTGTTTTGTCCCCACCCAAAGATGCTCAGTTTACTGTCATGGAGGAGCAAAGAAAACTGGAAAATATTTATATCCAAAAAGCTGAAATCAAACAATTTGATATTTTTTCTTGAAAAATGTCTCAAAATGATTAATCAATTATGAAAATAATTATTTAATAGCAATCAATCTAATAGATGACAACTAAATGATTAATCGATTAATTATTGCAATTCTGAAAGCAATGATAAAATGTATATTCTACATAAATAAAATAACAGTCATTCTTGGGTGTAAATAATAAAATGTAAGTTAGATAAGGTTGGTCTCTATAGAATATATATAATATGTGAATGTGCATATTCAACTACTCAATGAAGCTATAAACTGATACCATGATATCAAGTAACATAATTTAATCTACAATTCATCACTTTCAATTTCCACTTCTGTTTTAAAGCATGTGTTCTGACTGTGATCTTAAACAGGTTCTCATCCATATTAATGCTGATAATAACTTTGAAATACAAATCTGTGGGTGAACCGATCACACAATGAAGCAAAGCAAGTGAGTGCAATGAGAGAGGACAGAGAGAGAGATGAGATACAGAGACAGACAGACACAGACAGAAAGAGAGGGACAGAGGAGGAAAATGCACATCAGCAACTCATAGTGCCCTCTTCTGCTCACAAGCTGTATGATACAGGTAGTTTTTCTTCCTTTTGATCATCAAAAAATACAAGTGTAAAGCACCTCATGCAGTACAAAAGTCCTGCTTCTTTCTTTACAGTCCTGCATATTACATGACAATTTATAACCTTATTTATATACGCATAATTAAAAATAGGAGTTTCTCATGTATCCTCAAACAGTTTCTCCATCATGCACAGGAAACAATGATTTCAAGATACAGTAAATGGGTACTATAAACTGTGGGACTGTTGAAATTAAGATATAAAGGGCTTCCTTGAGTCTGTGCTGATGCATGCATGACATGCAGCTCATGCTCAAAAACTGGGCACAATAAATCCATTGAACAAAAATCACTCGGACATGATGTATTTTTCAGTCAAAGGATCATGGTATCTGCCCTCCAAAATCAGTAACAACACAGAAAAAAGGTGGCTTTTTTTTGGCCACAGTCTACACCCTGGACACCCTGTGCTCAGTCCAGATGTAGCACCAACTCTAGCTGAGCGACAAACGTCAAAACCTGCTGGACCACATGACATGCATATATGAGCAAACATCTGTGTCTCTGTGTTTATCTACCTCTGTATAAATCAGTAATAGTTTGCTTAAATGCCAAATTTTCAATGTAGCAGTGAATATGGATTTAAAGCTACTAAATATGATGTGGAGAAAAATTAAAAATAAGCTACACTGTGCTTGTTTCTATACTGTTTTTGTGCATGATATACTGTATATCAAGAGGATAATATTACCTACTTTAGGGCTAAAACTTTTTTCTATTTGATCATTTTCAGGATTAATCATTTAATCTAGAAAAATGTCTTCTTTTGTTCAATCAACAGTCCAAAACCAAAAGACTCTTCCTTTACTCTCATAAATGACAATAAAAAGCAGCAAATCATTACATTTAAGAAGCAAGAACCAGCTTCTTGAAAAATGACTGAAACTATTAACTATCAAAATAGTTGGCAACTAATTTTCTTTTGATTGACTAATTGATTATGTGACTAATTGCTGCATGTCTACCTTATGTACACATCTAGAGGCCCTATAGCTCAGACTGCCCTGATTAAGAACAGAGAACTTACATAACTTCAGTAGGTTTTGTAATTATCTGAAAGAACACAATAACAATTATTTTTATCTTTTACATTTAAATTATATACATACATATAACATCAGCTATCGCATTAATTCTATTCAGTGAACATAAATGACTAAAGGATGTATATTCTGCTTGTGGGAAAAAAACACATTAATTGTAAACTGCGCAAAAAGATGGAAACTGTGCAGCTATTGAAGTTCTTAGACTGAATAGACTGTATTGTGCTGGTGAACCTTCATTGTGTCTGCATACAAAGAAACAATATATTGGTATACTTGCAGAGAACACAGTATACTACGTGTATGAGTGGGGTCTCCTTCCCTGAAATGTTAAATGTGTACACAAGAAACTGATGGCGAGCAGACATCTGTGAGGCTGTGAAATGATGACCCATTTTTAAACCCATATTTGATTACCTGGTTTTATTAAAATTGGATCCAAAGAGACCCGTTCCCCATTTGAATTTAATGAAGGCTGTGTGGCTGACAGGAGGCTTTTGATTTATACACTGTTATTAAATCCGACAAGAGAGCCAGCCAGGTAAGCAGGCAGGCTAGGAGGAGGTGGAGAGGAGACGGAGAAGAGAGCAGGACCCAGAATCCTGGCCCTGCACCAGACACAGTGAGACTTCCCGAGTCCGAGAGCCCTCCTCTTCCTCCAGCCCAGCCCCCCCCCCACCTCCACCTGCTCCACTCTGAGGAGTGCAGGAGCAGAGAACAGCCAAGGACACATGCTGTGTGGCACCCCTCTCTCACATCCCTCTTCCTCCTCTGATACCTCTTCCATTATTCATATTAAAATACAGACTGATATAAAGATGAATAATAAATGCAGTCAACACAAAACAAAAGCTGGCAGACCAGTGCTGCTGTCAAGGTGGTCACTTGATAGAAATTAAAATGTATTGTGTCTATTCATCTTAATAATGGGGTATATTTACGACATAAACAAATTAAAATTTCAGCACTTATTCTGAATATGCCTGATTTTGCTTTTGCTAGGATTAAATTAATTTTCTTTTTTTTTAAATGATCAAATTCAGTTTAATGGCTCATGCTGCAAATTAAGGATAATTATGGCTACAACTATAAATATTTTCACTGTTGATTAACCTGTCAGTTACTTTCTCAATTAATAGTAGTTTAATAGTTTTTGCAGAGCTGGGAAATATATCAATGACAATATGAAACTAGATATCGTCTTAGATTTTGGATGTCATTATATTAAGGCAAAAGTCATGTCTTCTCCTTATTTTAAAAACTGCAGAGTAGGGTCCACTGATGTATTTTTTTATTTTAACACACTGTTCTAGCTGTTCTATTATTTTCCTTTGTCCACTTTGAAATGATTTCCATATTACTGATGATTACTGATAAAAAATCTCATTGTGTTCATATTTTGTGAAAGCACCAATGATTATCCTTACAATATTATTGCAGTATTAATAAATATCAATATTTAGGTATTCAGTCAAAATACTGTAACATTTGATTTTGTCTATATCCTCCAGCCCGAACAGTATGTTATTTTTTTGGGGAAAAAAAAAAAGTGTATATCGAGATATATAATGTATATCAGGGAACCGCCTAAAAATATTCAGATATTACTGAAGAATAGGTCATATTACCCAGCCTTAAAATGTCTGAAAATGGTGAAAAAGGATTAATGATTCTAATGATTAATGATTTAATAATTAGTTATTTTGTCTATAAAATGTCAAAAACTGGGGAAAAAAATTTTTCAATCAGTGTCAATCAAAGTCCAAGCTTACATCCTTAAATGTCTTGTTTTGTTCACAGGCCAAAGATATTCAGTTTACCCTCACAGAGTAGTAAAGAATTTAACCTTTTTTTGCTAAAAAAAAACAAAACAGTGCTCAAACCAATTAATCAATTATCAAAATAGTTGACAATTCATTTAATAATTGATTAATGGTGCAACATTAAGGACAATAATTCAAAGAACAAAATAAAAAAAAAGAAACAAAAATATGGAATTCTAAATAGAGCTAAATAACTCATCAGATTTTGTGGAAGAAATGAAATACCTCTCGGAGCCCTGAGCGTATTCCCTCTTTGAAACTTCAAAGTCAAAGTAGCTGTCTAAAACACATCAGCACACTTACTGTAGGAGATCCTCACACTTACAGTCTTGGGCTACACTGCTACTACAAATCATACTCATTCACCTCAGCTAAGACACTGGCCAGACCCTTATATGACAAAGACGCAAGCACAAAAAAAAAAAAAAGGCTTTCTGTGATTTTTCTTCCAGGGCTCACAGATGAACATGTGGAAGCACAAAGACTCTCTGCTGTTCTACCTCCAGCTTCAGGACAGAAGCAGTGGGGCGTTTGAAGCTGACTATCAACGATTTCCTGGAGGTTAGCGTCCGGTGGAAACGGATAACTACCAGCCAGACACACTGACTAGACATTTACTCAATATGGAGAAGTTGAATAAATTATTATACAGTAAAAAAAATAAAAACCCTGAGAGTGAGAGACAAAAATGTTCAAGGGAAAGGTCTATCAGATTTCAGCCTCTTTTAAGCTGATTAGATAAGTGACTTTATCTTTAAATGTGTTTTCTATAAATGCTGTCATTTATTCCTAGCATTCAGACAGCATGAATCAAAATGCCCTTGATGTTTGCTTAGTGATTAATATTGTGAAGATTTGTCATGCAGTGTTTCACAATTAATATGGGTTCAACACACCGAACGTCTGCCTGAATATCTATTATAAAAGAAAAACGGGTGAGGATTGCATTTTGTTTTTAATGTTTTGCTCAAGCAGAGCACTGCTGTCATGCCTGCTTTTTTCAGGATGTCAGACAAAAAGAGAGGAGAGATGGAGAGGGAGGGATCCTGGAGGATGGGAGGATGGGAGGAGGAGGAGGGGTGGAGGGGTAGAGAGGAGAGGAGAGATGGAGGGGCTGCTGACATGCACTTGTCTCCAATCTCTTCGAATCCATTGCACAATTCATCTGCTTTGTCTCTACTGCCACGGCTGAGGACAATCAGACCAGACGCCCATTAGATTCCTCATACTGCCCCCCTATGCACACCACCCCTCCTCCCCTCCCCCCTTTTACCCCTCTCTTCTCTCCCCCAACACCTTTTTTTCATGTGACATGCTGACTGAAGGAGAGGGAAGGCAATTCACAAGCCTCCCCAAATGGGGAAATGTCAGGAAGGGAACCCACATCAAAACCATGTTGTCATGGAGATACAGTATGGTCCAGAAATTACAGACTAACACATAGGCACTCAGAATATACAATACACACACACACACAAGCTTTTGTGCACACACTGATAAATACATTTGCTTTGTGGATGTTTTTTTGGCAAACAATACATATACAGTATACAGCAGAAGAAAAGAAAAGAAGGCTTTTGTCTCCCTGAACCGTTTTTTTTTTTTTTTTTTTCTCTACAATAAATTTCCCCCCTCGAATGGATATTTTTAGGTGAATGTATTTGAATGGAGAGATAAAACCAGTGACAAAATTTACCAAAATATTCTTTTTGGCCAGAACAACTAAAGGATTGTTTTCCTTTTTTCAAGCACAGAATTTTGTTTGCACACAGACTTTTTAATTCCTGCTAAAACAAGCATTGTGTTCAAATGTATTTCACATTTACAATGAATTTATAAGAAAAAGCTTAGAGGTATTCAAAAATGTAAAATTCAACAATAATTGAATTAATAAATAGGGTTGCCACTAATGATTATTTTCACTGTTGCTATATTATTCCGCTATACATCATATATCTCAATATAAACATTTACTCTAAAATAGCATACCATAAATTCTCAAACAGTGCAAACTCGGACTGCAACTGATGATTATTTTCTTTGTTGCTTACTCTGTCAATTATTTCCTCAATTAATTTTTGTCTGTAAAATGTGAAAATGGTGAAAAAAGACTATCAGTGTTTCCCAAAGCTCAAAATGACATCCTTAAATGTCTTGCTTTGTCCTCAACTCAAATATATTCAGTTTACTGTCAAAAAGGAGTAAAGAAACCATAAAATATTCACATTTAAGAAGCTGGAATCAGAGATCATGGATTTTTTTTCTTATTCAGACTGATTCATTGATTATCAAAATAGTTGGTAATTAATGTCATACTGGATTCATCATTGCAATCATAATAATAAATGGCATTTCTTTTACAAAAAACAGTGGTTAACTTCTCTTTTTAAAAAAGATAAGTAATAAAATTATGGCATTCATGGAAAAAAAGGCTTCATTCACCCTGAGTTTTCAATGAATGTAAAAACTGGAATTCAGTAAGCACCATTATATCGGGATGTTCAATAACAGCGGCATCGACTCCGATGCTTAACACGGTCGTGTAAATGCTTCCGCTTCAGGGAAATTCTACAACAAGGTCACGTGACCGCTGTGCCCATCCGCAGTAGCCATTCCTCAGCTGATAGTGTTATCAGACAAACAGCGTCCCTGGAACGCTTGGCATTTCGATGATCTCCTCTCACAAAAAAAGGCAGAAAGTAAAGAGTGAAGGGAGAACCAAGATAAAAAAAAAATGTGCTCTTTCACCCCACTTGTTTTGGAGGCTGCCAGCACTTTGCTTCAGCTTTTGAGCAGAACTAGACCGGCTCTGCCCTAGTGCAAGAGGATCCTCCATCCCAACAGCCATATTACATACACTAGCAGGCCTCACTGGGGTCACTTTATTGAGGTTACTCTGCTCTGCACTACATAAAAAAGAGGAGATTGAGGGATATTAATGGTAAATGTGGCATAGTTACTGCTGTAAAACCCCTTCTTTGCCCTCCCTTTTTTCTTTGTTTGGCCAGAGGAGCTGAAGGCTTAGGGATAAAGGTACTGCTCAAATCATGAGACAGGGATAAAGCCAGGGAGAGATAGCGAGCTCTGACCCAACGACAGAGCAGTGGATAATTAAAACACCCAGGGCCCCCGAACTGCCCTCATCCATCTCTCCCTTCTTTTTCTCTCCTTTTCTTCCTTCGCTCACAGACTTAGCCTCTCCCTCCTCCCCGGAAAACACACGCACACACACACATTCTTACATTCTCAGATAACAAACCATACAAGACGACACAAATGCATATTGAGATGATGTTGGATTTCTACCAGCGAGATCCGCCAATGACTGGTCCTCTGGGTAAAATCTACAGAAGCGGAAGCACACACATCGCTCCCACTGGCTCTGTGCGATCTGTTTATTTTTCATTTGTACATTTTTAAGGATCATGAATGATTCCTGTTTTTATCTGATTACTCCCAGACAGTCTGCCTCCACTGCCTCATAAAAACACAAAAGGATAGAAACAAAATGGCACACACAACCATGTAGTGCTTTTAATTTAACAAATGTCCTTCTGCTTTTGCTTATATTTCATTCATTTCATATTACATTCATCCCTGCATTAATATTGCTGCAGTTTATATAGATAAATAAATCCGGACTAAGGATATTATTATTTATAGGATGTAGTAAATGGGTTGGCTTTTCAACTGGAATATATCATTCTGTTTGGACAAACATCAATTAAAGATGAACGGGAAGGAAATTAACCAGAACCTATAAGAAAGGCATGCATGCCAGAGAGAAGATCAGAGAGTTTCTCCACACCACCATGAAGAAAGAAAAAAAAAAGACAGCTATGTCTGTATATCATCTATGTATATAACAACCAAGCGAGGGACAGGGCATGTGTGTGTGTGTGTGTGTGTGTGTGTGTGTGTGTGTGTGTGTGTGTGTGTGTGAGTGTGTGTGCGTGTGTGTGTGTCTGTCTGCTTATGTCAGGTGATCACAATGTTCCAACCATGAATTGCAGCTGCTAGCCTTGCTCTCAGGCAGGCCACACTGCCCTCTCTTGGTGGCTCCACAAAAATGCTGCTGGAGGAGACTAAACATAACAGTTTGATCATCAATTTGATTTTTTTTTTTTCCCTTCCACCATTTATGCCAAAAAAAACCAAAACATATCTGTGTCATATACACCAGTTCACCCTACTTCCTCATGATTTACTCTAACAAATATTTCCTTTGCTTTTATATTTGATGAAGTGTGACCAACTGGATGGACCGGTTCAAACAGAACTGGGTCCATATGTCATTTGTGTGGTCGTTGACCTAGCACAGGAGAGCTGCACAGCGTCCTATGAACAGCCCGTGAATGAGGATGTGTGAAAGCAGTGCTGTGACTGGGGAATAGCAGCTCAAAAAGGGGGACCCCCACACATCGCCCAGACTGAAGTCATTACCAGCGGACCTTTGATTTCCACATGCAAAACCTCAGGTTGAAGACCAATATGTTCCTCCTCTGGAGTACGGTTTCTGCTGCTGTGTTCATGTGGTACAGCTCTCTGACCGCACCGGAGCAATTCACAGAGAAAGAGGGCAAAGTGCTAGCACTGATGAATTTTGAATGTGTTGAAGATGATTTATTAGAGCACTTAAAAGATCTGTAGGATGTCCTTCACACCTGGCTCGCCCTCTAATAGACCCCAGCGTGAAATGACACTGTCCTCACTAACCATGCCACTGTTTACAAAGTCAGGGAGATTTTTTTCCACATTTATATTCATAAATATACTATAAGGATAGTGTATCTAGACTAGGGCTGCACAATTAACTGAAATATCAAAACTGCAATATGGCCAAATGCAATATCCAAATCACAGAATATACACTTTTTGTAATATGTGCAACAAAACAGCATAAAATAAAGTACTGTAACACTACAGAGATGTCCTTGCATGCAAATCTTGTTCTCCAGATGTATGAACACGATTGTTTGGTACAGGCCCCAACAATTGTCACATCATTATTATTTTAATAGTTTTATCAGTTAAAATAACAAAAAGTGCAAAATTTCCTCTAATTGTGAATCATATTACAATCATAAAATCTGTAAAAAAAATAATTGCAATATGATTTTCTTTACCAAGTCATCTATAGTGTATTTGGCTATAGTGAGGGGTACCATCGATGTGCAAGGCTTTCTGCATGATTAAGATTTTGTTAGGCTGCAGCTAAAAAGGCCAGCGGAGAGGTCAAGGGGCGTGAGAAAAAAATCACCTGCTGCTCATTGACCCGCTTGGTCAACTGCAAGGTTTGTCTGGCTCACTCCTTACATGAATGTGTGTGTGTGTGTGTGTGTCTGTGTGTGGCCACTATATCAGTGACAATTTTACAGAATCAGACACCAAACTGACCTAAACACATATGTGACAAATAAACCAAAAAAGCTAAAGAAACTTTTCTCCACTTTCTGCCCCTTTATTTTAAAGAACTGCTTTCTCCATGAAAGCTGTGCTGTACTTTCCACAGGTGTATGTAAGTGTAATGTCTTGTTCAGCATCACTGTCTATGCATATAAGTTCTTACACATGTTTAGGATAATTGTCATTACTGATTCATCCGTTGATCATTTTCTCATTAATCAATTCATTGATTGGTCAATAAAATGTCAGAAAATGGTGACAAATGTTGGTCAGTGTTTTCCAAAACCTAAGATGACATCCTCAAATGTCTTGTTTTGGCCACAACCCAAATATATTCGGTTTACTGTTATATAGGACTACAGAAAACAGAAAATACTCATGTCTACAAAATAACTAAAAACAACTGCTTCTTATATTAATTTATTATTTTAATAGTTGGGAATTAATTTAATAGTTGATAACTAATCAATTAATTGATTAATTCTTGCAGCTCTACACATATTCACAATCAACTATTGCAAATAATAAACATCTCCTTTAAGGAGAGTAGCCAGATATAAAAGAGTGGTTAGTCAATAAACAATGGATATAATGCCATCAGTCTATAGATATAATACATATCTTTCATTGTGGGATAATACAGTTATATTTGAGAAAAGGAGACACAGTGAAAATGACTTTTGCAGTACTTAAAGTTGCTTTAGAAACATTTTAACTGGGATAATTAGTGAAATATTTGTTTACTAACAAGTATAAATATATATATAATAAGAGGCTGGTGAGACTACCTAATTCATCCTCAGCATTCCAGCATGAAAAATTGTTTTATTTTTACTTAGCCTGCTCACCAATCTACTGTATATAAAATTTAACATTTTTTGAGAGTAACAAAAAGGGAACTTAATATCACTATTGAACCCTTGTATAAATCTAATTTGTACTTTATACCTTATACCTTGTGTGGTATTTTACATTTTACTGGCAAGCAAATCTCTATAGCCTGAAAATATAAAATCAGCAAAAAGAATTAAAAATACAGATGAAAAAAATAAATATGGTATGAAAATAATGACACATACGTATCCATGCATATCATTTCTTCTACACTGATACAGTTTTGAGCGACACCAGTGAACTCATGGCATCACAAAACAGAGAAGGGGGTATCTGCTGGCATCTACTGCCCATCATGGCATGCAGTGGCAGTAAGCAGTGAGGCTCCCTGCACACCTGGCTCTAGCAGAGAGGGTTAAAGTCAGCGACAACGGATCTAGCAGCTTTAGTCCCCAGAACAGCCAGCTTACGCAGATAAGTGGGCCAGGCTGGATAAGCCTCACTAAAGTATTCTATTACAGTGCCAATTACCCCTCGGTAAATAATATGGGAATGTAGAGGAAGCCACTGACAGGAAGTGGAATGTGTGCAGGGAGTCTAAAAAAATCTTACTTTCTTTTGGTTTCCTTAAATAACATTTTAAGTCCCACACATTTTAATGCAAAAATATTGGACTACTTTTTTTCCTCAGAGAAGAAACTGTAGTTTTATTACACATTCTATCATGCATATCTCATGATATCAAGCAGGTGATCATAGCCAGCAAGTGTTTCATCACCCTCACCGAGCACAGCCAAGCCCACTGTGGTCAGGCCTCAGCCAGGGCCTGGCTGGCTCCTCTCCAGTGGGGCCTGAGCAGCCTCTCACAGCAGACACCCAGAAACTGGGTTCTCTAATAGGGACAAATTGGCAATGTCTGTGCAGGCCGGTGCTGTGTGCTAGGAGCTGTGAATTGATAGTGATGCCTAATGATCCCCCTGGGTAGATCAATACCAATAATCCTCTTTCCCGCCTATCCTCCTCATTGACTATAGAGAACCTGGAGGAGCTGGGGAAAACTGCAGCCCAGAGTGACAGGGCCAGGAGTTCAAGGCACAGGCTCCAACTCTCACACATGCTGCACGCTAACTTTCACTTTCCACTCACTAACACACACACACACACACGCACGCACAGAATTGTAGCCAAAAGCTAAAACAGAGGCCAACGTGGGCTTTTTATCACCTTTCTCTGACAATAACATAATATTTAAAGATCACAGACAACCAAACCTGAAGATCGAGCTCCACATTTGCAGACAGGCAAACACAAACACTCAAACAAACACCACTCCACAACAGCAATACTCACACTTAACCCACAAACTGTAAGAATCCAATCAAAGCTGTGCTATTCTAATGTAGTGGGTGATCAATATTTATTTTCCCTTTATGCATTTATTAGTGTGCTCAATTTCACTGGCCAGTAGGGCCTACTTTATATCAATTATTTGTAAAGCACTGTAGCCACAGGCTCCAAAAACTTCAATTGAGATGTGGTTTGTAACAAAGCAAATCTGTTTAGTAATGCAATTACACAACATATTCAATATTTTGCTGTGTGTGCTGTTTAACAACCAAATACTCAATTCTGATTTTATCAATCTGCATTGCAGCCGAGGACAAATTAAAATACGCTTTTATTTTCTGATGTGCAGAAGAGTTTTGCTAAATGAAATGTTAACATTTTTTCTGATAATTAAATCATGTGTGATTGAACAAAAAATATCCTAATTTTCATAGGGAGGTGTAAGAAAATATATTTCTACTGAAGGCAAAAAGGAGAAGCTAACTGTGAAGCTCAGGATATGTTCAGCAGTGCAAGGGTGAGGTGAAGCATGCAGTCCCAGTGGACCTCTGAGTGTGTGTGTGCCTGCATGTGTGTGTGTATGCGTGTGCATATGTGTGTGTGTTTAAGCTCTGCAGTCATAAAGCCTCACATCACCCTTGTGCACCCCGTGGTCGGCAGCTGATTACTCCCACCAAACACATCCATACACTTTATCCCAGCTGTCACAGTGCATACTCATTACCCCCTGCACCAGCCAGCTGACTCCACACGGCCACACCCGCCTGGACACGGCTCCGGGGCCACACTGGGGACGGCTGGAAATCCTAAACTAGAAAAACACATTTACAGATTTCCTCTTTTTTCTCTTTCCAAATTCACCAGAAAGTGTTCGGGTATTGGTGCTTTTATCATTGAAAATGTGATTTTAAGAGCACCTCTAAATATATTTCTTGTCAAGAAATTATCTCTATCACTTAAAATCTATATAAAACTTATATTATTTTTAAAATCATTTCATTTAGACTTTCTGCAGATAAATCTATAAAGTCCATAAATATTCCACTGACCAATCATGATGTCTTCATTAACTATTGATTTTGGTGTCAATCAAGTCAATTCCTCCACTCCAGGAAGAGCCAAATCATGACCAAATAGAAGAGACAACCATCAGGCGAGCAAAACCGAATCTGTGTACTACATCTCAAATCAATAAGAGTGGACAGAGGTAGGGTGGTGTGAATAACGCAAAGTTTAGTGAGATGAGGGACGTATCTATCTCCTCAACAAGCCCCTGTGCTGCCCTCATCCTCAATGTGGCAGCTATCCCAATTGTTACATGTGACTGAGGTGTGTGTGCCTGCACGTGTGTGTGTGTGTGTGTGTAGGGGGGTTTCTATCATTTCTAGGGTGGGAGATGACAAGAGTGACACACTCCAGCTCCTGTCACACAGTAGGTGTTTCTCCATGGAGACCCAGGTGTCGTGTCTCAGATCTTTTCGGCTTCATAAAAACACTGCTTTAGCCGGTGCATCAATCGATGATATACTCCATACGCTTTTACTGCCGCCACACACAGCCACTTTGGTGCTCCATGTTAAAGGCCACGACAATTTAGATCAAAGTGAAATAGAGCCATATACCCTATTTATATAGTTTTTGTATTTTAAAAATAAAAAATATCCTTAAAATCTGTCTGAAGGCAAAAAAATGAGTGATACATGACACTATATAAAGAGAAAGAAGAAGAAGCGTGAGATAAAAACGGAAGAGATGAAGGTTCAGTAATCAGTCCTGTGTGCTCCTCTAATCCTTCTCTTGAGCGACCAAAATCTGAGCAGATTCCTTTTTTTGACAGTCTTCACAAAACTCTTTAAACACAAACCTCCAAAAACATAGAGCTGCTGCTAAGACGGGACAGCTGAGGTGGTTCTTTTATTATTATGAAAAAATGACTTTTTAAAAAACTTGAATTGAAAATTGCAGAATGAAAAAATAACTTACACATTTTCTTTGATTTAAAAAGTTGAAAATATTAAAATACAGAGACTTAAATAAACACTTTCACAGGAAAATTAAATCAAATGCAATGTTTGCCATGTTAAATTGGATTTTCGATAAGAGTCCAGGTTTAACAGGCTGCAACCATCAGTGAAGATGGTAACAGTCCAAAATATACATGTAACTAAAATATGTAAATATAATTAAGCTCAGTGCAAACTCAGATGTGCTGTTGTAATCAAATCAAGCAGAAAAGGTTATTTCAATCAGCGTTCCTGGGATGAGTCTAAAAGAAAACTCAGGCCGGTGTCTGTCTCATCCTTACTTCTTCCTCTCTTATTTGCCCCTCATCCCCCTGTCCTTGCCTCCCACTAAAGCAAAGTGCAGCGCTTAAACAGGAGCATTTAATTCATTACATCATTATGTCATCTCATACTAATCTGCGCAGTGGCCTCCACTGCTTTGACATGCAAATGGATTAGAAAAACGTCTGGGGAGGTAAAGGGGGAGGAGGGAGGGGGCAAAACAGCAATCATCACGTCTTGTCAATGGGGTGAAAATATGCCCTGAAGCTGCTCTACCATTTTTTTTTTCTCTCTCTTCTCTTTAACTGTATTTTTCTATCTGTTTTTTTTTTCCCCCTCTACTTTCCCCCTCCTCGGCTCTCCTCTTCTCCTTCTCTATCTTTGCCGGTGAATGCCCCAAACAAAGCAGCGGCAAGATCACACCAAACGCCGGCAATCTGTTGAGGATCAGGCTCCCTATGGAGAACATATAAACAATAAAGCGTGTGGCACACACTCACGTCGAGCCCCCTCCCATTTACACATGCCCCTCATCTGCATATTCACAAAAAGGCCCCTCTGGCTTTCCCCTCATCAGCAAACCCCTCCCCACAGCCTCATCAGCACACGCCGGTTTGACTATACGGGAAAAGGCGGGCGGGCTGGCAACGTGTGCCGGCTGAGGACCACACACACACGCACATCCGAGACAACAAACAAACACACACACAAATGCACAAAATCAATTTTTTTGCACGCGCCGTATACAAATGTGCAATGGCAGAGTAAACAGAGAAATCAGAAAGAGAGTTAGTGAGATCTGGTGATGTGAGCACTGGCCATGCTCATCTAATTTCCACCCCTCCTTTCCCTCCTTCCCTCCCTCCCCTCCTCCTCCTCTCCTCTCGTCTCTCCCTCCTCTCATCATCAGGTACCTGGTGACGAGCGGCCCGTGATAATCCACAGCCTCTAACCAATCAATCAGCAGCATCGTAATCAGCGGCGTAGAGAGGGGAGAGAAAAGAAAAAAAAAAGCCCATAACTTACCCCGGGTCGCCTCCAGTCTGCTCAGCACAAGTAGAGAGGTCTGGTCAGGGGCTTTAGCTGCAGCTATGTGGACTAGTTCACCAGAAATATACTCAAATTCTATTCTCAAACCTTATTTTTTTTAACAAAAAAAATCTAAATTGATGTTTTTCACTGCATCATAAACATGTAACCAACATATAAAGCTCTCCCCCTCCCTTTTCCTATTTCAGTCTGACTCTCACTCCTCTCTATTCCTCCCTTTCTCCCTTCCTGTCACTCTCTCTCCCTATTTCCCTCTCTCCTCCCTCAGTGTCTGCCTGTTGCAACAGTGTGGACATATACACACACTAGTATACAGTGAGGATATATATTAAGAAGCATGCATCTCTGTGCAGAAGATAGAAAAAGGCTCGCTGGTGTGATATCCTGCAGATCTGCTGGACCCTGTGTGTCTGTGTGTGCATGGGTTGGGGGGGTGGTGGTGGGAGGGAGTAGAGAAAGCAAGGGAGGGTCAAAGCTAAATGTTCTACAAAGAACAGGGGGACCGAATTGACTTTTTTTTCTCTTTGAATCAAACACATATTCCCTCCCTCCTCCTTCCCCTTCTATTCAATGCCCCCCCTCACCTAACTCCATCTTACCCCCACCCCATCCCATCCAAAACCTCCCTCCCTCCCTTCTTTCCCCATTTCTGCTCATAGGCATTCCCTCTCCAGACATCAGCATCCTTTGAGGGGGTTAGCTGTCTCTAGGAAGAGGAAGAGGTAACGCCGCCTAGCAGCCTTGTACATTTTGCCTTGAGGGTGAGATAGCTGAAAAGCCATGTGCTATCATCATTTTTGAGGTGTGCAGGAAAAGTAAAGACAAGAAAAACATACTGGTTTTACACAGCTCCCCAAAAGATCTGATGCTGAATTTAGCATAGGATTACACAAAACCTCTCTTCTGAACCTCTGAACAGAACCCCCATTTCTACACACTCTGTGATTCCTCTCCTCCCCCTCACCAAAGCACGAGATGTAGGAACGCCATACAACCTGCAGCTAGGGCATGGTGCCTAAGTTTAGTTCTACAATAGAGCTCAACCAAACAGGCGCACAGAGAACGAAATGTAGCAACATTGCAACTGTTCAAGGAGACTCTCCGTGGAGATATTCCTGAAAGAATACACATGCACTCTGTATTTTTGAATCCCTGTACATGCAAAGATGCTCTGTCTGGTCGTCCTGTTGTATCAGGATATCAGGAGGAGATACTTGAGGGTCCAGACAGTGAACAGAACACAGTAAAGAGTAGGGGTGGGACGATACACTTACCTCCCAATTCGATACTATCACAATATTTGTGTGCCGATTCTATATGTATTCTTAAGTATTGCAATTCAATACTACCTTCTTTTTTTCTTTTTTTTTTCAATTTGTATGTTTTTTAACACTAGGCCATGTGAAAAAGCCAGTGTCAATCATATGTCAGTCAGTCTTGGAGTTTTATTTCAGCTGCATCATTCCTATACTGCAAATAAAACCAGCAAATTAAATACTTTTTGAAGTTAACTTGTTCCTGCTGTCAAGCTAGTGCCATAAGAAAACAATGAATAAAATAAGATAGAGCCCCTGACAACTGCACACAGTGCAATGTAAGCATTTAAATGAACATTCCTCACAAATGAAACTGAACTTGAAAACTGTCCTTTCAAAACCCTGAACTTGACTGCATATAAAAGTGGTAAATAAAATGTACAACAGAATGAATAAAAAGAATATCTATCTGTTCCTGCCCATCAAGTATGATCAACAACAAATAAAATATAAATATATGTGCTGACCTCTTTTGGCATGCAATGTCTCTTCCAAGTAGTAGCTGTACTTTGAGTTTGAGTTTTGACCCTTTGACGTTGCTGTAGCTGCTCAGTGTAACATGTTAAAGCCAAAGCAACAGATTGAGTTAATGTGAAATTAGAAAGCTATAAATTTGTTTCCACAGACCAGAGGAAATACATGTCTTAAAGTCTGAGCGCACGTTGTTTTATATTGAGCTGTGAAGTAAAGTGGTTCCATAATATTTCTGCGATCACAATACTGATGACTGTGTCAATGGGAATTCCCATTGCGTGTTAACATCAAGCTAACAGACAAAGTACTAGTTATTTACATATATGTATTATATTATACATACATGAAATCAGGAATTAAAATATCAATTCAGGAATCTCCCATCCCTGGTAAAGGGGAGTAGGGTTGGGTACCGAAACCTATATTTCTACATGCCCAGTGCCTATCAGACTGACTCCCAACCCAAATGTCAGTGCCTCAGTTTGGTGCCCTGGGCCAATTTGGTTGCCCTCTGGTGCAGATGTTACAAACAGAAACATCACCACAGGTGCCACTGCTAGTTAACATTACGGCAGCACTCTCTTTACATGAGTCTGGCAGCAGGTAACCTACTGTTAGGTAGTAGCTACGTTAAACATGCTTAAAATGCCAAGGTAAATGGTCTAAATCAGTGATTCCCAAAGTGTGGGCCGTGGCTCCAGGTTGGCTGCGATAGTCCTACAGGTGGGCCATGAGCAGTCATTAAAAAAAAATAAATAAATACATTTTAAAGATTTGATTTTGTAACTTTAGATTACATCAAATATTTACAATATTTTTTTAATAAAACAAAGACATAGCAGTTAAATTGAGTGTTATATTTTATTTTATTGACCTAGTTTAACAAGTGTAACACAGTATTTTGTGACCCGTCACCTTAACACCAAAATGCATCTCATGTCTCATCACTGATACAATTAGTGTTGTGTGTTGAGAGTTGTGATTTAAGGTTTGGGTGGGCCACAGAGGATTTTCAGATGTCAAACTGGGCCAAGGAATTCTTCAGTTTGGGAATGGCCGGTCTTAAGTGTGGATGAATTTCAAGAATTCCAACACCGGGTGGAACATCCAACAAATGTTATTAATTATTGCGTATAAACAGGAGAAGCATGTGGCGATGTGCAGAATACTGTATATTTTAAACTGGAAATAGTTAATGATATTGTTTAATTTCAAGTCAAAATTTGCCTCAGCAATGAAGACTGTGAAAACATCATTTAGGCACTGGTACTGGGGAAAAAAACCCAAATGATACCCAACCCTAGCACAGAGGAACCCTGTATACTCAAGAGGCCCTACTGGCCTTATGCAGACAGGAGCAGGGTGCTGGCTAAGTACTGTAGCTCTGTGCCGAGAGGGAAAACAGCCCAAATGAAACATAACGATGCCCCCCCCCCCCAAGGACTCGTGGGGATCCATCTCTTACTTATATTAAGGTAGTGGTGGATGAGCGAAAGGAGGGCTGGAGTGAAAAGGGGAGGGGTGTGAGGGGTCTGTTGGTACCCTCTGAGTCCTATCCTGTGCACAGTGTTGTTTTATTAATCTTGTGTATTTCCGCAGCCCACAAACCCCTCAACTGTGAGTCTCCTCTGCCTTCTTGACCCACAGACCACACCCCTCCACCCTCACCCTCTCTGTCAGTGCAAATAAATACACACACAACCGCACATGCGCAAACAAATCCTGCACACACAGAGCCCACCAATTTACCCTGGCTCCTTCTTTCCCAGTCCAACCTGAGCAGATAGGGAGGTTAAGTTGCTCCCCCCTTGGTGTGTCCCATGGGACCTTGCTTCAGAAAAAATTCGAACGCCAGTCAATGGCGAAAGACAAATGATTTTTTGTCCCTGTTTGAATTGTCAGAAATGGCATTTTGTTTGTTTATCAAATAACAATATAATTTTACAAGTCAATAAAGTCGCCTTTTTGGTGAAGTTTAGTTTAGTTTTATGTGAAACTGCTTAGTGAACTAAATCTCTTGTCTAACACAATACACATCACTTGTAACATGATCTAATCTTATCAGGCAGGAAGAGAAAGAACAAAAGAAAGAAAGTTGCTCATGTGACTACATCCCGGTATGAAAACAGGCATTGTAAATTCGGCAGCTAACATTAACTTTTGCAGTTAGAAAGTCATGAAGTCTTTCTAAGTTCATATCTTCACAGTCTTAATACGTCTTTACTTGTGAAGATCTTTTTAAATTGACAAACATGAAATGTGTAATGTGGCACAATTCAGATTAAGATAAAAAAAAATTACTTGTATCTTGTCATAGATTACACAGGACTTAACAAAAAGGGGCAAGTAAAATGCTTTGTAGGGCTGTAAGCCTGGCTACTCAAATGCCCAACCATAAAAGTGGTAAAAAAGAATTAAACTAATTAACCATTTTGATAACTTAAAACAAGACATTTAAATACATCACCTTGGAGTCTGAAAAACTGGGATGGACATTTTTCACTATTTTTCAACATATTAATGCTGGTGCAGCCCTAGATTAAGCATGACATTTAACAATTTTTAATAGAATAAACAATTTGTTCGGGGGCAAGTAAAGTTAATTTCAGGCAGGGAGATTTCTGACCCACTTGCCCAACCGGGCAAATGAAACAAACATTAACGCTGAACCCTGCTACGGTTCATATTTTTTCTGAAGTAAGATCCCAGGGCGGTGCACCGGATGGGGAGGGACTTGGGCTCTCTATTACTCTGCATGGCTTCCCCCTCTGTGAGGGAAGGAAGGTGGGCTACACCTGCAGAGCACATGTACTCTTCAGTGGCTGCACAAGGATCCACAGCAAACACCTCGGAGTACAACACGGCACTGGACTGCCACTCAGCCACAAAAAACAGAGAATACACACACACACACACACACACTGAAGACTACAGGCAACGTCACTGTACCATCAAAATGGATGAGCAGACTACACAGAGTGAATGTCGTTAGGAAAACTCCAGAGATGAAACAATAGAGGAGTAGAGGAGCTAAAGTGCACTGGTGTACCATGCTAGATGAGAAGCCTCCATGTTCTCAATGAGGAGAGACAGAGAATTTACGCAACATGGCAGCACTGTGTTGTAATGCATCAACCCTACTGAGAGCAGCACTGTCACTACCACTCTTCATCATCAGCAGGAGCAAAACACCAGCCATGCATTGTCTTTGGGGCAAAAAAAATGTGTGTGCGAGTGTGCTGGAGTACATTTATGTCCGCGTGTTTGTGTGCGCGCGCATGTACTGTTTTTTGCGCGTGTGTATATATGTGTCCGCCTCCACGGCATCCATATTAAACAGTTTTGGAGGTGACTGTGCTTCCCTGGATGTCATGAATATAAGAGAAAGCATCCATCTTCGTGGAATACAATTTCACAGGTAGTGACAGTAAAACTGACTCTACCCTCTGACTGCAGACACACAGAGAGAAAGAGACGGAGGGTGGAGAAGGGAAAAGATACAGAAACGCAGACATAGACAGACGAGGCTGCCAGCCATCTTCTGATTTTCAGCACACTGCTAGATTTTCCAGCTGCATCCCGTATTAAACTTAGCCTATCATGTTCTCATTGGATGAATTCCACTAAAGGCTAACCACGCTGATTGATTCAGCTTGATTCAACACATGCTGACCTTATTCAAGCTACAGTCTCTGTGAAACGGACCTAATATCTGTTTCAAACTCATCAGAGAGCCAGATATTAGGTCACTTCTCAGAGTCTGTCCCATGCTTAATGAGTAATTACAATTTAACAGATGTAAAGTCCAGTCCAGGCAAAGATATCTGAAAAACTTTCGAACCTGAAAAAATATATTTATATATAAAACCTTCTTTTATATGAAATCCTGAGGCAGAGAAGTGTTAACATCGACTGACCCCCACACAGCACAGTAGCACCTTTTTTCATAGGTAAATTGTATTAAAGAACACACAAGACATGCAGAATTATCCACATTTCACATTTAAACTGTGAACGCTATCTTTTTAATTAATTACCTGATAAAGACACATGCATGTCTTCATTTACAGTGATTTTTCATTAATGGTGTGAAACTGGAAATGCAGGTGGGAACTTTCACAATTACACCAGGTACACTGAGTGTAATTAATCTCATTAACTAATCAAGGGGAAATCTTCCTGTCTTACCGGAAAAAAGTCACAGTATTTAACACTAAGCTAATTATCTTAATCATGTAGGAGATAATGAAGTAATTAGGGCAATTAAATCACAATTAACGCCTAAAGAATAAGTGATCATTTCATTCACAGAGACAGCAGTGGGTTTAGGGGGAAGAACAAGCTTTATATTACCTTTTAAAAAAAAGGAGGAAAAACATCATGGACATAACAAAAAGCAATATGAAATAAAATTAGTTGAGGAGAATGAAGCATGACTAATGGTAAATGACAGCTGTCTGAGAGGCCATCACTCTTTTTTGAGGATGGAGGGAGATACCCCTTTTGTCACAGCCAATCATTACAGCCTTGAACATAAGCAGGGAGAACAATGTCAAGTTCAGGTTGAAAGAACAAAGTATCCGGGAGGCAGGAAAAAAAATTGCACTAAAAGAAACACGGCTCACATATGAAAACAACTACAGCTGAACTGACAAGCGGCAGAACCCAGATGCAGAGAGGAACACCAGTGATAGTAACTGGCTTCTGCCATCTGAGAATCGAACCAGGAGGAAACATTACAGTACACACACTCCTCTCCCCTTGTTTTCTGCTCTCTTTGCACAAGAAAACACGTTTTTCCTCCTATCGAATTCCTGCACGTCTCACGAAACATTTTGCCAGTAAAAGAAAAAAAACGAAAGTCCGTGCAAAGATGTGTTTTTGTCAAGTGTACACACTGTTCCAGTTTTTGTCTGTTCAGTCAATTCACCTCTAAAAGATGTACATGTAATTCACAGAAGAAGGCGACATTTTACTATGTTTCTGTTGTTGCTTTTGCATGTTAGTACAACGTCTCCAGCTGGATCTTATGGAGACACTGATATCGCCCATGCGGTGTGTGTTTGTGTTATTTTCTGGCTTGATTGTGTGACTCCATTTCTGACCATTGCGTTCGCTTCAGCGGGAATCTCCAGGACTCGCCACACGCTCCATGGACATGAGTTGATGAAAAACATGAGTGACAAGATTCATGGCTATCAGAGCAGCTGATGAAAATGGTAAGGTGAGAGGAGGATTCAAAAAAATGAACGCTTCTCTATTCTTTTTTTTTTTATTTCTTTTCAAAGGGGGGAAGACAGAAGATGAGGAATACAGATATGTCAGGAGACGGAGAGAAGAGAATAAAAAATAAATAAACACACCGACCCCCCTCCTTCTGTCCCCAAATCCCTCAATACCCCACCCATATCAGGACGAAACAAGAACAAAAAAAAAATCACATTTTATCTTGGACACCACAAAAAACAAACAAAATAAAAACAAACAATTGACTAAATTATGTAACATTTAAATATAGGCTGGAAAACCACCACATTTAATTAATATAATAAAATGCATGAATTATGAATATATTGATTTATATTTACATGAGAGAATTTACAGGTTTTGAGTCTTTTTTTAATTAAATAGGGAAGAAAAAAAACATATCCAAAATATGAAAAAATATTAATACATATTTATGATAATTTGAGTAATTTTTTACATCATAACTGTTCAAGAAGAGGGACAGTACTAGAATATTTACCCCCTTTCCTACATTTGTTGAGTTTTTCACTGTTTCCTACAGCACAGCAAAGTCAAGCATGATTCCATCACGCTTGACTTTGCTGTGCCGTGGACACGCCAGGGATTTAGTCCGATCTGGCTGTGACTTTGGCAGTTCGGCCAGTGTTAAAGCATAACAGCCTCTTTCACTTTCAGCTCCCTCGGCAGGGTCAACTGATTCCTACCAGATGCATCTGTACATAAAATACACCATTAGACTCGGCCAGAGGAAGTCCCTCAGTGAGGTTTAAATAAACAGTAAAGCATGTCAAAATAAAAAAAGCAGGAAACTAAGATGTCATAATTTAACATAATTTTGACATGTTGAAATACACAGCTGGTAAATTGTTTTGTTAAACTAAATATTCAGTATTAAATTATTTGCAGCTGAGATCTCATTTTATAAGAAATTTTAGAAAATAAATAAAATAAAATATAAATAAATATAAATATAAATTATATTTCTTTGCTTTGACTGCTTTAAATTGATTTGTGACATATTTTTAAATTTTGAATTCAAAATACATTCTGTTACAAAAATAAACGTATAGCCTCTACAAAATATCTGAGATCTTTGTTGTCCATGCTTTGATTTAACATCAATTTGAGAGTGTGTTTTGTACACATACAGAACTGTATGAACGCTGTGAAAAACTTGAGATAACACGCTGTTTCACTACAATATGAAATAGGATAGAAATGGCACACGTCACAACACCTGTGCTGCAGCCGGCTGAATTGGTGCTTCAGCAAGGGGGCGAGGGGCACGGGGCTCCAGGGACAGAGGGAGGAAATGGCTGCTGTGTTTGTTTGAGAGGAGGTTAGCAGAGGGGCAGGTTGGATTCTGCTGTGGCCCAGATTTTCTCCAATCCCTTTTGTCTGTTCACTCCATGTTTGAGTGGCTTTATAGAGAAATTGCTTTTATTGTGTCCACTCAGGAAAACCAAACGCAAAAAAACACCTCCAGCATTCAGTCTGAAGACAATGCTCACAAAAGCGTTGAGGAAATGAGTTACCAACCAGGATCAACGTGCCAACAATGTGCGATAGTTTTTCTCAGGTGTTCTAAATGACATCTGACTGTTAATAAATACCTCGCCACATGTTGCTCCTTCAAAGAAAACTTTCTCAGTGCGTGATGCACCTCCCCTGACAATTTCGGGATGGTACAGAAGTAGAGTAAAGACCACAGAGGTAAATCTGACAGACAAACTAAACATCTGTTTGTCTTTGAAAGAGGGCACGGAGGATACACTTCCAGGTCTGAGCCGGAGGCTGATAGATGCACAGCCTAGACTGAAGGTAATATAGTGACAGCGCTCCACAGTAAACTACACAGTGGCAGTAGCCCTCAGTGCCTTCCTGACCTACTGTTTAGAGAGGGGTCACAGGTGAAGTCTGTAGTACCTTACTAAAATACACAGACCCAGTAGTGCCTAGGCAAGGTGTAACTACCTGAGAGATACTTATGTCTTAAACTTGTCCACTAGGGCTGCAGCTAACAATTATTTTTATTGTCAAATAATCTGACATTATTTTCTCAATTAGTCAATTAGTTGTTTGGTCGAAAAGATGTCAGAGAATGGTGAAAAAATTTGATCAGACTTCCCAGAAGCCCCGGATGACAACCTGAAACATCTTGTTTTGTCCACAACTCAATTCAGTTTACTGTCACAGGGGTATAAAGAAACCAGAAAATATTCACATTTAAGAAGCTGAAATGAGCATAAATTTTGTCTTCATCTAATTTTTTTTTATTTACTCAAACAATTAATCAATTTGCAAAAGAGTTGGCGCTTAAGTTTAGTTGTAAACTATTAAAGTAACTAAAACTGATTAATCATTGCAGCTCAATTGTCCCCTAAAAAATCTTTTTGAACAAGAATAGGAGAAAAACTTTTGTGATTTCAAAATATTAGGCTATTCATATCAAGACATATACTTACTTTTAACTTGAAAAAATATAAATTTGAGACACAAATAATTATAAAACAAATCATAACATATAGATGGTCTGAAAAGCTGTTATTATTGTCACGTATTGGTTTCATGTTGGTTTCATTTTGTAGTTGTTCCAGGGTGATCAGGACCAATTTTCCCCAAAACACATTTAAAAGCAAGACTGAACACTGCAACTTTCTAAAAGTTACATTAACTTCACTAATCCACTCAGTTTTAAAGACCAGCCAAAATCCTATTTAAGACATTTTAAAACCATTAAGGCGTAACAATCAGATTATTGGATTTTAGACTTTTGGACACCCTTTCCATACATTAACGCTGATATATCTCTATTATTTTTACATCTACTAAACCTAAAAGACATCAACACAAAAGAAAAACAGTAAAAGCACCAAGACACATTTACGTCCGAGCACTATCAGGGTTTCTACTGACTTCCAGCAAGCAGCGCACACAAGCAGGTTCCATTACTTTTAAATAACTGTGCAGGGTTCTCTCAGATGAGAATCTACCAAAAGAACATCTTGCAGAAAATAAAAGGCTGAGTACCGCAGGTGAAGCCACATTCACTGTGTAATTCTTTAAACTCAGCGGAAGCTTAAAAACACCAAGAGGGAGAAAAGGCAGGAGAGAAAACATTTCGGATATTGTCATCTCTGTATGCATTACATTTTGTAAATTGTGAAATCATTGTGAAATCTAGGTTCAGGGCTCTGAGACTGCACACATACAGATGAAATAGGGGCATAAAACTGAAGCATTACCATTCATGTTATTATACACAACGTTTCCTATTCCCTTCTCTTGGCTGAACAATTTCAATGGCTCCTCTTCCATGCCAGGAGCATTTGTGAACATAAATGATAACACAGGCTTTTACAATCAATGTGCACTTCCTTGTTTTCTGGCTTTAGGAGAACCATAAAGCCCTGCATCTGTATGTGTTAAATGAAGTGTGCAACAACCACATGAGTGTACGTCCATGTGTATGTATGTGCATATGTGTGTGCCTGCTCACACGCACGTGCATGCTCACTCACACATGTTTGAATGTGCACTGAGAAAGTGGCAGACTAAAGCTGCGTGATGGGGGGGAGGACACAATATGGTAGTGGGTTTTTTCCATGATCCTTTGCTGGAGTGACCTGACGCCATTTCATCATGGACCCCAAGAAGACAGCCCAAGAGAGATGCAAGATGCAAAAGGACAGCAACTGCTCCACGAAATGAAATGAGAAATCAAAGAGGTGCAGAGAGAATGAAGAATGAAGACAGGGGTGAAGAGAGGATGGGAACTTGACAGAGAAAAAGAAAATGATACAGGAGTGCTCTCTTATTAATGCCAGTCCAGCAGCAGTCAATGAATCTAAAAAAACTCAATGCTGTTGTAGTGCGTCACTCATCCACCTGTCCCATGCCCTTCTTAGGGGGAAGGACACAAACACACATTGTAAGGTTAGATGAACGCTTCACCTCATCACCAACAAAACAGACATCTAAATCCTGTTAATTTGTAATTCACTGACTATGTAACGTTCCTGTTAGTTGCCCAGTTGTTGTTATAGTCATTTTTTGGTGATGTTTTCTTGCGCATCTTTTAATGTCAGGGTGAGGACGTCGACCGAGCACGGGGTTATCCTTGGGCTTATCATGTCAAGCAATACAAATTCATTTCATATTCATCAGAATGGTTGTACTCTGCAGGGGGTTCATGGTGCTACCTATCCAACTCCCCCTTTTCTCTTTGATTTGGCTCATTTGAGCAGTGCGGTCCCCGGCAGCTTGTTAGAACTGCCACCTCGGTGACTCTGCCCCCTGGATGGAGAGGGAGGTGTGTGTGTCGAGGGGGGGGGGGGGTGATGGCAGAGATGGAAGGGGTGCTCAGAGGGGTGTTGAGGGGGGTGCAGGATGATAGGTTAGGGAGGCCTACCCCAGAGCGCTTTCACAAGTCACGGGTGAGCAAGTAAGGTTCAGTGAGTGGAAACTGGGGAAACCTGAAGGAGGCACACCATCTACTGGCAAGACGCAGGTACTGCAGCCTGCTGTGAGTGAAGAGGCTGGACAGAGAGAACTCCCCTCACTAAAAGGTATAAACATAGTCTACTGCTTTCAGTCTCAGGGTTTCTGCACATTTCAACAAGTTAAATTTAAGACTTTTTAAGATGTTTTAAAGACCATTGTGAATGTAATTTAAAGGTAGAATCAGTCTGAGGGGGTCATACAGACACAAGAAACAATTTATTGTCAAATACCAACATTTTGGGTTGGTAAACACAGAAATTCTGAGAAAATAAGGAAATACAGCCAGAGGGTAGGGTGTCTGTAGATACAGCCACCACCTGTCTGTTATGGCTTTAAGACAAAATTCATGTCCGCACTGGCATAAAAACATAAAGAATATGATGCTAAATTTGAGTCCCAGAATTAAAACAATCAACTGAACGTGACTACACAGAACTGTGTGTTATAGAAGTTGTGGTTATTGGTTCCATGCTGGTTTTGTTCTGTAGTTATTACAGCATGATCAATACAATATTTTCTCAAAAACAAAAACAGATTTGAAAGCAAGACTGAAGTTAATGCAACTTTACAAAAGTGACATCTTCATAATCCAATAAACTTTTTAAGACCTTTCAAGTCAACATCTGTGAACAGCTTCCGAAATATTAAAAAACTGAGCAACAGAAGGAAATTACTTAATTTGCCAAAACTTTTGCCAAATTTGCCACAAAAAACCACTTCCAGTGCCAGAGAAGCCACAAAAGAGACTTACAGATGGACAGATACAAAATCAAATCATTCAGAAAAATGAAAGGCAACATTGAGAAAGGAGCTGTTCCTTTTTTATTACTACTGACAAGGTGCAAAAATGATCCTTTTAGGTCAAAGGGACAAGAGACATAACTGCCTAAAATTGCCCATAATGGATCACATATGTAGCCTGTGCCTCATTTTTGTGTCAGTAAATTTCAAAATGCTCAAATGCAAACCTTTATTAGACATAGGCAAGAGGGAGTTACACGTTACCTCCATACCTGCTGA
This sequence comes from Lutjanus erythropterus, assembly GCF_056507025.1. NCBI lineage: Eukaryota > Metazoa > Chordata > Actinopteri > Lutjaniformes > Lutjanidae > Lutjanus > Lutjanus erythropterus. Next base: position 23,852,477 of record NC_139317.1, read on the forward strand.
ACACAGGCTACATAGTAGAAAATGAATTCATAAAAAGTGGGATCATTGTTCTTCAACCTTTCTATTTTCCAAGGTCGTGTTCATTTATCACAGCAGGGTGTGCAGCAGAGACCGGACAAAGGCTTGAATATATAATAGCAGGTATAGGATAAACAGTATAGGTTGTGGGGATGAGGGGCACAACATATTCAGCATCAAGACTTGGCCTGATTAGATGTCCAGACATGCCATAACCTTGGGGATCTGCCAGCGAAAAAGGGGAGCAGGAGGAGGGGGTGGATCTGTGTGGGTTAAATGCAGACAGACAGAAAGGTGCAGACAGAAATACACACACGCACACACACACACATAAGAGGAGAAAGAAAATGCATGAAGGAAAGCTATTCAGAAAACATTTTCATTTTCTTCCATCTGTAAATATATAAAATACAGTGAGGTGCCATTACTGAACCCCGCAACCCCCCCTCCATCCTCCCTCTCTTCACCCCATGAAAAAAATAAATCTAATTTTCCCATCCCTGCCACAGAAACCCTCCCTCCACATACACACACACACGCATGCACACCCCCAGTAGCCCCACCCACCACCGCTCCCAGCCCACATTCAGGCTCCCCCTGCCCCTTCCATCCTCGCTCTCATAGTGATGCACCATTTCTTTCTCTAAGCAAGGCTCCATTTTGTAATAAGTTCTGATCAGTGTTTTAACCAATTTGCATTCAATCCTGAGAAAATGGTGGAACAGCCTTGGTGGAGGAGAAAATGCTGGGGAAAGAGTAGCAGAGTGAGGCACGGGGGGATAAGAGTGAATTATCAAATATCCAGCAGGGATTAGTGTGAATTTATAGTAGTGTGATGCTGTAAGTTTTGTATGGTCGCGTATGTTACATGTTTATGGTCGTCTGTCACTGTTTTCATGGCTAAGTGGTCAAAATAAAATAGCTTGACTAGACTTTAATGCTTATTTATATTCAGCTACAAAACCATGGTAAGTGTTAAAGTAGACAGGTAACAATGTGAATATACTGGCATGCTCAGCTGGCTGATAGGTAACATGGACAGACAGCCATTTGTTTTCTACTTTCACTGCCTTTAGGATCATGAGAAGAGAAAATATACTTCAGACAACCTTTTTTCACTTTAGGGCAGAGCAACAAAAACATATTATCACAAAGTTTATGCTATTGAACAAATAAAGGGCTCATACGATGCATACTCGTGCTAGGTGCAAAATTATTAAAGCAAATCGTTTAAAGTGCCATGGCACTGAATGAACTCAAATTTAAAGTCCCAGTGTGTAACCTGAAAATAAGAACTGTGTTTTTCTTACCTTAGAATGAGTTGTTTATATCTACAGAGGGTGCGGGTCCTCTTCCACGAGTCCACCATGTTTAACTGCCACGCTTTCAGTCCAGGACAGACGACTTAACACTGACTCTAAATACGGCCTTTTGTATTTTTCCTGAGTCTCGCAACAACTGTGGATTCTCCTACCTTAAGGCATGGAAAGGGAGAAGGTGGCGAGGTGTCTGCAAGTTCACCACCAGATACCACTAAATCCTACACACTTGTTGTGGAAAAAACATACTAATATGGCTGGGTATTAAACTTCAATACTTGACTTAGCACCAACTGAATTACTAACTATTGATTATTGAAAATGTTTTCATTTAGTACAAATTTTCGTTATCTAAAAAGTAAAACACATCAGCATCAGTGAGCCATTAAGTACACAGCATACTTGTACCAAGATGTAATGATGCTAACACTATAATAACATCATGCCCAGAGAAGGGACTAGCTACTGATTGGCACAGATAACTATGTGATCTTCGTGCCTCTTGTTAGCTAACCAGTGCAGCTAAGCTGTTTGCTCGTTGGTGAGTTAATCCACCACATCTTCTTCTCACCAGTGAGAGGCATATAACCTGGACCTGTGGTGGAGAGCATTTCTGACAGCAGACATGGTGTTGTTCAGATTATCAGATTAAAGTAGAGAAACACCTGAAGTTGACTTGCAGCTCCTCGAAGGAACACAGGAAGTAAGAGGTCTCACTCTGCCACTATTTTCCAGCACCAAAACATCACCTAGACAGTCATTCCTTTCTTCATCTTTGGATAAGTCAGACTACTCTTTCGTATTAATGCTCATTTTGACAGTTGTTTATATTTTTATATAGTTCAATACTGGACAGACATTTCATCACCTTCTAAATTTTGCTGCAGTTGTCCAGTTTGAGTAAAGTTTAAGTAAAAAATTGTTTCTCCAGCTGCTCCCAGGTACTTGAACAGCTTCCTTTCAAGTGTGTAATGTCTGATGTAATTTTATTTTCCTTAAAATTGATTTAAACAATTGGTATCAAAAGAAGGTATTGTTTAGGAACCAGTATTGAAGTCAAGGTATTGACATATCGAAAAATTCTGAACAATACCCAGCCCTACATACTAGTACACAAGGACCAAGCAAGAACTTAAACAAAAGGTGAATCATCATAGCCTATCAGCTCCATTCACATTTAACTTGAGTGTGAAGATGGTGCATTTTAATCTTGTAACGTCTCTGGCAGTCTTTTTGTTTTATTGTGTTTTTGTTCAATTTATTGATATTTTTGTATTGCTTTGTATATTCTTTTAATACATTTTGTCATTGTAAAATTGAAAACTGCAAATAAAGTAGTAAAAACAAAAAAAAAATGGCTTATTTTGCAAGGCAATGATATTTATTCATGGTCCAAAAAAAGGTGATAGGCTAAAAATCTGAGACAGATATTCTCCACAGTCAATCGTCTCACACTGAGATTACATTAGCTATTAGCTGCTGGTACACACTGTGGCAGATAATGAATGTGATCAGCCATGGACATGGTAATGATGAAGTGTGACCACAATGGCAAATAATATGAAACTATTACTAAAATACAATGCAGAGGTACAATCAAAGAGGCTGTGCCCCTGTATTACTTACAGTGACGCCATTTAAACTGTTTTAGATATTGCTGTATATTTAAACAATGCACAAAGATAGGGTTACTTTTAATTTATTTTCATTTATTTTGAGTATTTTGTTTATGTGAAAGCATGAATGATACCTCAAACTATGCCAAAAGGCTAATCCAGCTGTGCAAATCATTTTGACTCTATGAAGGACCGGATATCCACAGACATGTGAACAAGAAGAGGAATGGAGGGCAGAACTTCCTAAGGTCTGTATCGAGCCATGACCTGAGTGCTAGTGGCCAGCTTTTTTGGGAAGGAATGTTAATGGGTGGTTCAAATCACGTTAAGGGCTGGAAAGATAGCCAAGTTAATTACAACATTGCTGAAGACAGTTTTTTTTTCCTGAATCTGAATAAGTTTTTCATTAATGGTGTCACAGAGATCAGCAGTTATCAGTACCTCCGGAGGGATAGCAGGGGGGGAAAACAATCACTGATTCTTTCACACAATTTCACCATCTAATTTCCGACCATGCATTTTGGAACAAAATTAATTTCCTTGGCTATCTAATAAATCAGAAACAAGTGATTGCTGTTGGTGCCAATCCAGGCAGGCACAATGAGATCTCTCCGCTCCGTTCTGACAGAATGAATTGCGTGTCCCTGCTGAAGCTGAGACACGTCATGCGGACCGGGCTGTAAGTCTGCGTGGGATCTCCCTCTTCAGCCATTTCCTTGCCATCACACTCATTTGGGCTCTCATTCTCACACTCCTTTTATTAGAAACAAAGTCAAGGCAATAGCTCTATAGTCTGATTGATTCTGGGAGTTATCCTCCATCGTTCCACGAATTCCTCGTTAGCCCGCGTCCTCTATGATCATCCTTATCAGTCTCATTGGTTTAAAATGTAAAATTACCCACTCTGCATGCTCAGAGGTGCACTGAATTAGGGTTATAATATTCAGTGGTCTATATGATCTCCTGTATGCTACATTATACATGCAGCATCTTGTAAGATTCAATGCATGTTTTCCGCATGGCTTCCCTCTGAAACAACTGGGGGGTTTTGAAGATCAGCTATATGCTAAAATGCCTCAGGCTATCTTTACAAGGTTATAGAGCATTAAGAGTTGGAATGCACACCCAGGGAGATGAGGGGGTGAACCCCACACACACACAGACACATTCACTCACACATTACTACCACCACCGCCACAGTCTGGACCTCAGCTCTAGGGGCGGTCCCTGAGCACAGCCTTGAGAGACGTTGGGGGCAGGGTGGAATGGGTAGGAAGGGTTAAACGACGGTGTTGTAAAACATTTATCTGCTTCAGATAGAGCGTTAGATAGCTTGAACCTCATCCCCTGCCATTACAGAATTACCCTAACTGCTGCCATAGTGTGGCCGCGCATAGACACTGTGCCCAATCCCTCTCCGCCATCCTATTGATTTTCACACCCTGAGACAGTGTGCTCCCAAAGGGCAGTAAATTATAGGGCGTTTTACAGGGAATTACACCTGCACCGGAAACTTTACAGGGATACGGGTGTCACAGACCACTCTTACACTCTTCTACAGATGACTGTGGGAAACTGAACATTGGGAGCTCTATTCACTCCTTTCAATCACACACATTAAAGCATGCACTCACACACAACCATGTAAAGAGAGGTTTCCCACAGCACAAAACAATTGTATAGACCTACCATTGTGGCATTCAAAGATCATTTATATGGCATTTTACCTTTACTAGACTGCTGGTGGTGCAGTGACAGGAAACAGCGTAAATTGTTTAAGAAAGTGGGTGACATGTAACTGTAGCCTGCTACTCCTCTAGAAATGCCTCATTTTAGACTTCGATCAGAAATTAAAGGTATCAAAAGTTCAGTATGTAAGATTTACAGGGATTTATTTGCAGAATATGACAGAAATTGAATAGAATATTGATAAGAATGTAATAACATAAAAATCATTGAGTTTTCTTTACTTTAGAATGAGCCCTTTATGTCTTCCATGTAGGCAACCATGCTCAACCGAAATATTTTTACACAGACAAACAAAACACTGGCTCTAAACAGCGCCCTGTGTGGGAGTTGTTTTTGTGAGTTTTCAAACATATGATTAAAGATGCAGCAATTGCAATTTTCTTGGCCAATTCCAATTTTCAGTTTCAATTTCCAATTTTTGACTGACCTACCGATGCCAATTTTGTCCGATTCCATTTTTTTCCTTTCCAAGAACTGCAAATGACATACACAAATACACAAACATTTAAGTATTATTTCTTAAATGGAAATTTAAATTGTGTGTTCATGGTTACTCCCAGGTCTTGTCATATTATCAAAATTGTGTACCAGAGGGAGCATGATCTCACATGATTTCATGGCGAATGTGATCTCATGGGAAAGCAGACGTAAACAAAACAGAGACTGACATGGTGCAATAACTTAATGTAGTAATGCTTTGTACTTAGAAAAAACAAAATCAGAAGTTAAATGAGTCTGGATGAGAACATTTTTGGGAAAATATGGTCAAAACGGGTTGTTTATTCTTCATCCAGAACTGGAGGTGAGATTTTAACTGCCAGTCTATAACAGTAGTATACTGCTAATGTTAGCCTGAGGAGCGAGAAAGTTTATGGTTATTTCGCAAACTCCGTCAGCTGCTCAGCTGCCCTGTCACCTTGTAGACTTGTCTCTCTTCTTGTTATCCTGTTTTTGGAGTCTACTGCTTGTCTTAATGCTGACAACATGCTAACGTGTGTGTGTGACTGTTATTCCATTGAATATTGCTGTGCATTACTCTTTGTGTCATTGCGCATGATGTGAACCAATATGCAGAGCATGCATACCAATACATAATCAGATATCTGATGTTGACCGCCTGGTCACACATCGTGGTCAATTCCTGCCACCTGCCGATCAATTGGTTAATCTCTACTCATGACAAACATCAGTAAAAGTAAAATTCACATGTAAATAGGACACAGGATACAGTAGTAAATGTGTGTTGGATCAGCTGAAGTTTAAGCTATGGGTGATGTCTCCTATAAAAGCCTCTTTGTTGTGTATATTTTTACATTTTTCTTCGTGTTTGTTTACATGTGTAAGAGAGTTCATAGCTCAGAGACATTTATGATGGTTTGTGGCATAGCAAAGTTACTGACAGGCAAAAGCCTTGACGATGGAGGTTAATACAGTGAAAGTTAATACTCAGCGGAGGATCCAACAAAAAGCCTGAAACAAGATTAAAAAGGCAGCTTGACAAAAACTTAGACTTTTATCTATGTGCCGCGCTGTTGATAATTCAAAAGGCACCAAGCAGACTATTATCCATCTTCTTGCTCCAAAGACAACTGTGCAAAAGATGGGCTAGGTATAATGCCACGGGGGGTATCTCTATAGCGGTGAAGGAAGGAATCAAGGAAGGAATTGTAGACTAATAAAACTTCCTTAACTCTGCAACACCTGGATATATATGGTTTCTTTTCATTTCTTCTCCAGCTCCACTCACTCCTAGTAAAACTAGCTCTCAACACCAGCACTCGCTGACCTCGGGATAGCCCTACAAACATGAAAGACCCTTTATCTGTTCCAGGTGTGGGCTGACTCACGCTGTGAGTGTGTGTGTCTGAGAGAAAGTGAGTGAGGGAGATACAGATGTTTATCTACATGAACAGATTCGAGATCCTCAAGCAGTTCAGCAAACTAAAACAGTAGAGCAATGAATGATTGCAGTGTTCACACACAGAACTAGAATATTTGTTTGATCACCACGAGCGATCAGATTTTGTTGGCATTTGATTTTGTCTACTAAACTGTATATATGAAAAAAAGAGGGCTTCCGTGGGTACATCACATTAAGTTTAGAGCTGCGACGATCAATCAGTGATTAAATTAATTGCCAGCTATCTTTTAATCATTTAAATGGTTTGAGTAATTTTTTAAGAGAATGAATTAATACTTCTTTGATTCCAGCTTCTAAAATGTTAATATTTCCTGGTTTCTTTATTCCTCTATGAAAGTAAACAGAGTGTCTTTACGTTGTCATTTGAGGACATCATGTTGGGCTTTGGGAAACGCTGATCACCATTTTTCACCATTTTCCGATCATTTTCTACCATTTCCTGACACTAATCAATTAATTGAGAAAATAACAACCAACACGATTAATCAGCAATGAAGATGACTGTTAGGTTCAAGTCAAAAATGTCAAATAATGTCAGACTTATTTGGCACAGTTGCTCTTTAGCACATTTCTGACTACCTCATAATGCTTAAGCTATGATATCTACTCGTAGAACTGCACAATTAATTTGTTAACCGACTAGATGTCAACTATTAGATTAAGGGCCAACTGTTTTTAAAATCGATTAATCTGTTTGAGTGAAAAAAAAAAAGTTTGTTTTCATTTCTCAAATGTGAATATTTTCTTGTTTCCTTACTCTATGATGGTACGAATATGAATATCTTTGGGTTGTAGACAAAACAAGACATTTGAGGATAGTCTTTTTTTTTTTTTTTTTTTGTATGTTATACATTTTATAGACCAAAACTAACCAATTAATGGAGAAAATAATGGACAAAATAATCAACAATGAAAATAATGATTAGTTGCACCCCTAGATCCCAGTATACTCTCATTCAACTTGGATTTGGTTCTGTGAGAATGGATCATCATTGGACACACACACACACACACACACACACACACACACACACACACACACACACACACACACACACACACACACACACACACACACACACACACACACACACAACAGATAATGCCACACAGATACATACAAACTTACACACTGGTGCTGAGCAATATGGTGCACAGAAGTGACCCCATGCAGCCCCTCCCCCCGTCACTCTCACTCTGTCTGGTTTCAGGTTAAACTTGACCCTTCACTCTTGACCTTTTGGGGCTTGGCTCAGTGCTGGATGAGCAGAGAGAGGCAAGGGCACAGCTGTGAGGGAGGGTCCACAGCAGGACAGACTCCCCTCTGACAAAGGCAGAAATTCAATTGGAGCATATTAGTGTCCAAGTAGTTGAATATCACTCATTGTAGCTAACTGGAAACATCTTTTCTTCTGTGCTCAAGGCAGCTTCCATTAACCTCTAAAACAGTGGGAGGGCCGGGGTTGGGCGGGTCACACAGAAGAGCTCTCAGCTTCAACTTTGCCAGCACTTCTCTCTCTGCAGCGCTCTATTTTTAACCTCTGATACATATTGCTGTGGTCATTATTTTCAATGTTTCTGTCCTGCACTGTCAAACGCCTTGCAGGTTTGATGTATGAACGGTGGTCCATCACTTACATTGTTCCCCAGGACAACCAATGAGTGTGTGGTTCCCTGCAGTGGGCCAGACAAAGACAGATAGATGGGCCTGGCTCAGGCCATACGTACCAAGGGACACTTCTCAGGACAGCTTACAAATAGGACTGAGAGGGAAGGGATGAAGCTGAATAAAAGCTGATACTCCACAGAGCTGCTCAACCCATAACTGTCACCTCTGCAGATTGAACAGCCATCCTAAATGAAGATAAACTATCGATCCACAGAGTAATATCTGGTGTTTGGTAAGTCTACAATGAGACGAAGAGATGCTGGGGAAAATATTCTCTTGCTATTTGAATATTGATCTCAACAGTGAAACAGTAGACTTTCCAAACATGAGACAGGAAAGCATTTAGGAGCTGGATCCAACTTCTCTCGCTGAGCTGCTTTATAACAAATTAAAAACAAGAGGAAAATCATACTGAAATTGGGTCCCATCTCACTACAACAACCCCCCACCCCCACGCCTTTTCCCCCCTGCCATCCCCAATGTCTCTTTTCTCCACAATCAGTGTCAGAAGAAGCGGCGAGGAACGGTTTGTGAGAAACACTTATCTAGCACAGCGGCAGAGCCCTGTTCCTACACCCTTTATCTCACCAGGAGATGGAATTCAATATACAAAAACCCCATCATGCAGCAGCATCACGCCTGTGCTGGGGATAAGGGCAGGGTTGCCAGGTAATTGGTTGGTGGTGGACGAACACAAGGTTTGAGACTACCCGTGGAGGAGTGGAGATTACAGGAAGGGGTGGAGGGACTGGGTAACTGGGAGTCAGGGAGGGTGGGGGGGTTCTTGACAATCTTTCTCCACATCCCCCTTCTCCTCCATCCACCCATCCCTACCCCGCCTGCTCATGTAATCTACAGCCCCACAAATGTACATGTGCGCTTGTGTGTTGGTGTTGGTTCCAGCACAAATAACAAAGCATGTCAAGTTTATTTGTGTAGCCCCTATGTCACAATGCAGCCCCCAAAACCCCCTCTCAAAACAGAAAAATGACACGACTTTGTTTCTATTATACAAGTTTGTATTTGCATCCCTGGTGCACATTAATTAAGAAAATTCCTCACATCCATGACATTTAAATTAAAATTAAAGCAGATAATGTCATAACAAGGACTGAATATCATTATGGGGCAAAAATAATTTCTTTCCTTTGAGATAATGTAAAATGGGATTGGAGGGTGATGATCACGCACATGGAGTAAGAACAGTGGAAGAAGGGGGGAGCGCACAGGAAATCCACCGGCACACCATTTCCCGTTTTCCAGCGACTCCTCAAGATAACGGGCGCAGGAGAGGGAGAGATAAAGGAACATGTGAGAGAAAGAGAAAGAAAAAAGTCATTTCTCTGATTTATTTATGATGCAATGAAGGTATGCTGAACGCATCAGAACATGCAGCAGTGGTCATACTGTCAGGGAAGATGAAGTGTCTTCATAGTCGACTGAGCGAACGAGCGAGGGAAAGAAAGAGGGAGAGGGAGAAAATTAGAGGGAGAGAGAGGAGGGTGGCTATACTGCAGAAGGGTGTTAACCATCTCATCTCTACCGCACCACCGCACTCGCCACAAAATGGCTACTTCGTTCCTTCTGACGGCCGGCACCAGGAGGGGGGCCATCTGAACCGCCGCTATCTCATCTACCACCTCTGTAGCCTATTCTTCAACCTCAACTATTCCTCATATTTATGGACTGCTTTCATACAACACTCTGCTGAGTGGCTTTTTACCTGCACATTTTTTAGAAGAAATAAAATCTGTTATTTCATTTTTTAAAGCTCAGTTTAATGTTCTGGTAAATTACAAAATTACAGTCAACTTTAGACTATAATTTGTCTATGAGACTGCAGAGGAAAATTTCCATGTCCATACTGTATCAAGAACAAGTAAGTAAGTGAACAAAGAGAGAACCAAATGATCTACAGCTTCTTAATAATCTGCTGAATGTGAAAACTTTAGAGTTTAGAGGGAAAAGGACATCAAAATATCAAGATACACAGGTTTTCATAATTTAATAAAATGCTGTAGACCTGCTTACAAAAACATTAAGCAGATGCGAGGGGGGAAAAGTCAGTGCAGGTAGTGAGCGTATGACTCCCTTTACACACAGAACATGAGTCCATGTCCAGGGCAACATCCCCCTCTGCAGGCAAAGAGAACACAATCACTCGCCACAGAAGAGAAGAAAAAAAAAAAAAAAAAAAAAAAAAACATTTTATAAACTAAGATGGAGCCTTGGAGGCCATTTCCTTCATTACTTTCCATCTATTTCATGTTATTCTGCTTCCATTTGAAGCCCACTTAAGATAGTCCACATTAAAAAAAAAAGAAAAATGTTGCTTGGACAAGAAAAGGAAAGCCAATAATTCATATTGTCAAGGGGTGTAGATAACTGTACAGCACAAGAAGTGTACACACACACGCAGAAAACCTCAGCCCACAGTGGTTACATAAGAGGTAGGCCTACTTCTAAAATGTTGCTGAATAGCAAGGGGAAAATAAAATCAACTTACTTCTTCCATTCCCTGGTTCAGCCTTAGTTCTATCCACTCTGCCCTTATAATCATGTGAGCAGAGCAATTTCAGTCGAAAACACCCTGGCATACCAAATATGTACATAACCACAGCTCTCTCCTCCTTGTATTGCCCAGGCAAAGATTTATTAGCTGTTTTAAGTCCAGCATGCATATGAAAGATACTTGGAATTTTATATAATTTAATGGGTCACACATTGGACTAAATTCAAAATGCTCAGTCAGAAGACTAAATTTGCTTCGCTTTTTAATATTGCTGCCACTCCAGAGAATTGTGAATATACTGGGACTGAGCGTAAATGTACTTCCATATTTTAACACTTGCTCTGAATCTTCACCTTGCAGATGATAAAAAATTGGATGTCGGCGGCTTCGATTCATATGAGCTTGAAAAATGCAGCACATGTTCATCTTTATGCTGCAAGAAGGGAAAAGGTTAGAAATGGAGATTGGAGAAGAGTGGATTTGGATGTCACGATGACGCCACAAGTGTCAGCTTCTTTAAGTTTCTCAGGATAGATATCAGTCACATGAGAACCTCTACTGCTGCTTTTGAAATAATTTTCAATCCAAATCACAGTTAAATAATTGGTTAATTCTTTCCAGACAGAACATCATTAACAAAAATTAGTGTTTCTCTCCTGAAACACATTTACCCACATATTAACAAAGACTGTGATGAAAATTAAACACTGTATATACATTACTTGTTGCTTGCTGTATTATAGAAAACAAACACAGTCCTTAAGCCAGAAAAAAAACATACAACCGCTATAAAAAGTTGCTTAAGAGTACAACTTTGAAGAGTTTAGATTTGGTCACTGCATAATATCAAATCATTTTAAAAAGGTAACACAATAAGCCGATCAATACTTCCACATTATGATTCTGCTCAGAAAATTAAAAAGATATAAGCTGGTTAAAAAAAAATCTCCTGTGCTTACATGGTACCATTTTTTTTGCCACAATTTATCCAGCGATTGACCTGGCACTTCTCCCTCTGTGTTATGGAAGATTTTGCAGCTGAGCCTTTGAATCAACTGATGCTTTAGCACAAGCCCTCAACTCCAAGGTTATTTCTTCAGGATTTCCTTTAAGTTCTTTAAAGAAGAGCTAGCATTTGGAATACATATTATACATAAAAACTCAGTCAAATAAACTAACAAAAGTTAGGGGATCAGCAGCATCAAAGCATTCCTGGGCTGGCTCGAACCACATGATGAGCCTCGTGTCTTTGTGAGCAGAAGCTCGTAGATGTTCGGCACATTTCAGAGCCTGGCTTTAGATTTTTTTGGCAGATTATCTTTTGGTCTTTGAAGCCCAGAACCCACCTGCTTCAATCCCAACAGCGCTACTCCTCCGGTATCCAGGCTGTGGTTCCATTGGTCAACATAAACAGCACCTATGAGCCGTACCCTCAGGGGGATTCCTATTTATTACTGACCAAAGTCTGTGCAGAGCTTCTGCACAGATCTTCAAAGAAGCACTGGCAAATATGCCCCCTATGAAATATGAATCATTTGGGAGAGATCTGGAAATCTAAAATAATTCTGTGTGTATGGATAAATCAACATGTATCCTTGATCTTCAGCTATGGATTATAATTTTAAAAGAAATCCAGCACAGACAATATAAATTTGAGTCTGACAAAAGACACAGTTTAATAAAACTGTTACTAACTGAATTTGATTTTTAAAACCAGTCAAATGTCTGCAAACAAGGATCAAGTTTATATATTTGAATTGAATAAAACCCTCACCCTTGTGTCATGTCAGTGTACTCCATTGCATATACTGTAAAGATAAAAGTCAATGCACAGTGTAAACACAGGGAACATTACTTTACCACTGTAGGCCTCTCAATCTCTGACAGATATTTTAAAACATTTAATGTGTTCATTTATACTTAATCTGTCAGCTGTGAAACAAAATCAAAATACTTGCTCCAGAAAGTGGACTAACTGGGCATCGAATATCAATAAATCACAAAACTCATCAGTAATATTTTCTCATTTACTAAATGTAAATATATAAGTTTTATTTATTCAAGTCAATTAAACCTAAAAATCCTTTTATTCCTTTTATTTTCAGAACACTTCAGGTCTTATTAACCTGAGTTCTAACCTCAAGTCTTGTGACTACAAATGATGAATTGGATGAATATATGTTGTTGTTACCCTTAAGCTTATTACACATGTTTTCTCAGACGCAACTGAATTAATATGAAGCTCATATGACAAGAAAAGTTATGTTATGAATCATTACAATATTACCTTGTCTTTTCAAATTCATCCATCCATCCATCCATTATCTTCCGCTTATCCGGGGCCGGGTCGCGGGGGCAGCAGTCTGAGCAGGGACACCCAGACTTCCCTCTCCCTGGACACTTCTTCCAGGTGTTCCGGAGGGACCCCAAGGCGTTCCCAGGCCAGCCGAGCGACGTAGTCACTCCAGCGTGTCCTGGGTCTTCCCCGGGGCCTCCTCCCAGTGGGGCATGCCCGGAACACCTCCCTAGGCAGGCGCCCAGGAGGCATCCGATATAGATGTCCAAGCCACCTCAGCTGACTCCTCTCGACGTGGAGGAGCAGCGGCTCTACTCCGAGCTCCTCCCGGGTGACAGAGCTCCTCACCCTATCTCTAAGGGAGCGCCCCGCCACCCTGCGGAGGAAACTCATTTCAGCCGCTTGTATCCGAGATCTTGTTCTTTCGGTCATGACCCAGAGTTCATGACCATAGGTGAGGGTAGGAACGTAGATTGACCGGAAAATCGAGAGCTTCGCCTTTCGGCTCAGCTCCTTCTTCCCCACGACAGACCGGCGCAACGACCGCATTACTGCTGCCGCCGCACCAATCCGTCTGTCGATCTCGCGTTCCATCCTCCCCTCACTCGTAAACAAAACCCCAAGATACTTAAACTCCTCCACTTGGGGCAGGGACTCTTCTCCGACCCGGAGGGAACAAGCCATCTTTTTCCGGTCGAGAACCATGGCCTCAGACTTGGAGGTGCTGATTCTCATCCCAGCTGCTTCACACTCGGCTGCAAACCGCCCCAGTACAAGCTGAAGGTCCAGGTTCGAAGGAGCCAACAGGACAACATCATCTGCAAAAAGCAGAGATGAGATCCTGTGGTCCCCGAATCGGACTCCCTCTGGCCCCTGGCTGCGCCTAGAAATTCTGTCCATAAAAATAATGAACAGAACCGGTGACAAAGGACAGCCCTGCCTGAGTCCAACATGCACCGGGAACAGGTCTGACTTACTGCCGGCAATGCGAACCAAGCTCCTGCTCCGATCATACAGAGACCGTACGGCCCTTAGCAGAGGGCCCCGAACTCCATACTCCTGAAGCACCTCCCACAGAATGCCACGAGGGACACAGTCAAATGCCTTCTCCAAGTCCACAAAGCACATGTGGACTGGTTGGGCAAACTCCCATGAGCCCTCAAGCACCCTGCGGAGGGTGTAGAGCTGGTCCAGTGTTCCACGACCAGGACGAAAACCGCATTGTTCCTCTTGGATCCGAGGTTCGACTATCGGCCGAATTCTCCTCTCCAGTACCCTGGAATAGACTTTACCAGGGAGGCTGAGGAGTGTGATCCCCCTGTAGTTGGAGCACACCCTCCGGTCCCCCTTTTTAAATAGAGGGACCACCACCCCGGTCTGCCAGTCCAGAGGCACTGTCCCCAACTGCCACGCGATGTTGCAGAGGCGTGTCAGCCAAGACAGCCCTACAACATCCAAAGACTTGAGGTACTCAGGGCGGATCTCATCCACTCCCGGTGCCTTGCCACTGGGGAGCTTCCGAACTACCTCAGTGACTTCAGCTTGGGTGATGAATGAGTCAGCCTCTGGGTCCCCAGCCTCTGCTTCCTCTACGGAAGATGTGTCAGTGGGATTGAGGAGGTCCTCGAAGTATTCCTTCCACCGTCCAACAATATCCCCAGTCGAAGTCAACAGCTCCCCACCACCACTGTAAACAGTGTTGGCAGGGTACTGCTTCCCCCTCCTGAGGCGCCGGATGGTTTGCCAGAATCTCCTCGAGGCCGACCGGTAGTCCTCCTCCATGGCCTCCCCGAACCTTTCCCATGTCCGAGTTTTTGCTTCCACAACCACCCGGGCCGCAGCACGCTTGGCCTGCCGGTACCCGTCGGCTGCCTCAGGAGTCCCACGAGCCAGCCAAGCTCGATAAGACTCCTTCTTCAGCCTGACGGCATCCCTTACCTCCGGTGTCCACCACCGGGTTCGGGGATTGCCGCCGCGACAGGCACCGGAGACCTTACGGCCACAGCTCCGAATGGCTGCATCCACAATGGAGGCAGAGAACATGGTCCATTCGGACTCGATGTCTCCAGCCTCCCTCGGGATCTGGTCAAAGCTCTCCCGGAGGTGAGAGTTGAAGACCCCTCTGACAGATGGTTCCACCAGACGTTCCCAACAGACCCTCACAGTACGTTTGGGCCTGCCAAGTCTGTCCAGCTTCCTCCCCTGCCAGCGGATCCAACTCACCACCAGGTGGTGATCAGTTGACAGCTCAGCCCCTCTCTTCACCCGAGTGTCCAAGACACACGGCCGGAGGTCAGTTGACACGACCACAAAGTCGATCATTGACCTCCGACCTAGGGCGTCCCCATGCCACGTGTACTGATGGGCACCTTTATGCTTGAACATGGTGTTCGTTATGGACAGACTGTGACTAGCACAGAAGTCCAATAACAGAACACCACTCGCGTTCAGATCGGGGGGGCCGTTCCT
This sequence comes from Lutjanus erythropterus, assembly GCF_056507025.1. Lineage (NCBI taxonomy): Eukaryota > Metazoa > Chordata > Actinopteri > Lutjaniformes > Lutjanidae > Lutjanus > Lutjanus erythropterus. Next base: position 23,868,046 of record NC_139317.1, read on the forward strand.
CCCAATCACGCCCCTCCAGGTAACACTATCGCCACCCACGTGAGCATTGAAGTCCCCCAGCAGGATGATGGGGTCCCCAGTCGGAGCACTTTCCAGCACCCCTCCCAAGGTCTCCAAGAAGGCCGGGTACTCTGCGCTGCCGTTTGGCCCGTAGGCCGAAACAACAGTGAGGCACTTATCCCTGACCCGAAGGCGCAGGGCGGCGACCCTCTCGTTCACCGGGGAAAACTCCAACACATGGCGGCTGAGCTGGGGGGCTATTAGCAAGCCCACACCAGCCCGCCGCCTCTCATTGTGGGCAACTCCAGAGTAGAAAAGAGTCCAGCCTCTCTCAAGGAGTTGGGTTCCAGAGCCCCGACTGTGCGTGGAGGTGAGCCCGACTATCTCTAGCCGGTACCGCTCAACCTCCCGCACCAGCTCAGGCTCCTTCCCCCCCAGCGAGGTGACATTCCATGTCCCCACTGTGAGATTCCATGTCCTGGGGTTGGGTTGTCGGGGCCCCCGCCCACGACTGCCACCCAAATCACAGTGCATCAGCCCCTTCTGAACCCTCTCGCGGGTGATGGGCCTACGGGAGGGCGGGCCCACGTCGCTCCTTCGGGCTGGGCCCGGCCGGGTCCCGTGGGCAAAGACCCGGCCACCAGGCGCTCGCCTGCCAGCCCCAACCCCAGGCCTGGCTCCAGGGTGGGGCCCCGGTAACGCCAATCCGGGCGACGTAACTGACCCTGGTGTTGAACTTTCCATAGGGGGCTTTGGAACCGCTCTTAGTCTGACCCATCACCTAGGACCTGTTTGCCTTGGGAGACCCTACCAGGGGCAAAGCCCCCGACAACATAGCTCCTAAGATCATTTAGGTTCTCAAACCCCTCCACCACGATAAGGTGGCGGTTCAAGGAGGAGTTTCTAATTTTTCAAATTCAGTCAAATAAAAATGTTAAGGCAGTCCACACACCAACTTTCTCAAGACAAAATAAAATGCTCTGTCATGAAATTCATAATTGCTATTTATTATCACAGACATACTCTCTTATTAAAAAAAGAGATTATATTGGACTGTATGACACTCTGTCACACAGAAACATTCAGCAGGCCTTGATTGTGTTCATATATCTGAATAGCAGGGAAAACACACAAAAAAAAACACATCTACAGTATATGAAAGCTCATAGTGGACAGAAGTAACCACAAAAAATGTACGCAAAACTAAATCATGTCTTCACAACAGCTGAACTGGAGCCAAAATGTCAGCGGAGCCACATGGAATCAGAACTTATGAGAGCAGGAGTTAGCAGGCAGGGGCCTGAATGAAAAGGGGTCATCTTGCATGCTACCTTCAAGGTAGAATGAATAATAAATGGGCGAGCAATGGACACAGAGAGGTGCTATCAATATTTTAATACTTTCACCTCTAATTTCAGACTCGCTCTCCCAGATTGCCACCAATGTCCCAATACATATTCTTAACCTTTTCTACTTAGTGGATTGTACACACGCAAAACTACAACATACATATTTAGAAGCATATGCAACACAGAACGCCTCTGCTGTGTCACAGTACAGTTTAAACTGATTTTTCCTCTCTTTGTGGTTTTGAGGTACATTTAGGTACAGTAAAATTGTAGCTATGAATTAGCATGAGTTAATGCAAATGACCATTCTAAGTAGAGCATTCATCACTATTATTATTTAAAATTATCTGGATTTGTAAAAAGCAAGTAGCCAAGAAAATGGGCATTATTTGAAAAGATTGCAATAAAAGCCTTGACATTTCTGGCCAATGCTTACTACAACAAATGACAAAAAAAATCCAAATGAATTATGAGTGTGTCAGCGTCTGAATCATCTGATGCTAATGAATATAAACAATTAGGCTAAACTAAACGTAATCAAACTTAATTCCTTTTAACTTTTGAGCTCATGCACTCAGGTTCAAACTCTGGAGGCAAATGAGATACATTCCTCTGCCAGGCTTTGTGTGTAAATCCTTTTGTCGTCCCCTCTCTCATAAAGTGTCACTGTCCTGATTACCCTGCAGTGCGGCAGAGAAGCAAATGGGTGAGCAGCAATGGGAGGGGGCGGGGTGGGGGGGTATGCGAATGAGATGCTCACTGACCCTGCCACCATCACAAACCACCAGTCTGATCTAATATCCTGACTGGCTGAATGAGTGGGTGGCTTGGTACACAACTAGTGCTGTTAGTTGGTAGAGGCTGATGTGTGTGTGCTCTGATGAGGTTTGAAATAACAGTAAAAGCAGTTCAGGAGTAGAGTTGACCGATAAACCTGTCAACCGATAACGTCGCCCATTATTGACCATAGCATCAGTCATAGTTGTCATGCATGTTATCAGATATGCGCCTGTTTAAAAACTTTTTTAACAGAATAATATAAAAGTGTTTTTAATTGTTAGCTTTATAGCCAACATTCTGTATATATTTGATCCTTTTTCTTAATTGATTTTTAATTTGTAAGAGATAATGTACAATGAACAGGTTGTTATTGCAAAATAAACCACAACAGGGGGTGCAGGGTTTTGAATCACCCTGAAGGGGTTTATTCTGCAATAATAACAGATAAATTATAATGATACATTATCCCTGGCTGCTTACTTAAAGAAAAACAATAATTTGACACAAAATGTCAATTTAAAAATGATTTCATTGATTTAAAAATGATTGTACTGCTCTTCCAGAGTCTATTCTTCATAGCAACAGCTGCTCTACAGAAATAACAGACTTAAAAATACTGTAATTGAGCAGTCAGAATTGATTAAGCCATGTAATAAATACATAAATGTTCCATTTGTGTTTTTTAATTTATTATTTTATTTATAATTATTAAAATTATCAGTGAAAGTTTATTATTTCAGTGCCCCAATAGTCATTTTGTATTATAAAATTTATTGTGATCTTTAAAATATTCTGCCTCCATTACATATCTTTATCACAAGGGTTTTGAGGAATCATTGCAAAAAATGTGTGTTTATGTATACATTCTATATATTATGTTCTGCATAAAGAATATCAGCAGATACCAGATTTTTTTTTTTACTCCCTATTCAGAAGTTAAACTCACAACTTAGGATCAATCCTTACATGTAGACAAACTCACACTCCAGTCTCAGAGCATATTCCCCTACATTTGTTAAATTCGTATAATTTTGCAGTCTGCACTGGATGGCGCCACTTTGAAGGTTAACAAATCAATATTCCACTCGCTTGTCATTTATTAACACAGGAGATCTGGTTGGATAATGATGACTGTGCGGGCATCCAGAGACAGTTCTGTGGGAACAGGCCATTAAGCGCTGCAGAGACCATAAAGTAGAGAAAGGGACTCTAATTGAGAGTATTATTATTTGTCTGTAGATCCGTCATCTCAAATATCACAAAACTCCTCCACACAGCGAGTCCTGTCAGTCAGATTTGTGTCCATGCACCACTGTCAAAACCATTCTCAAGTAAAGTGCTCAGTACCAATCAACCAACAACGGAGATGAACTTAATTTTTTAATTCAGGACAGTTATTTTGGAAAGTTAGTTTCAGGCCCAACCCTTCCTCTCGCATCACACATGCCAAGGCTAAGTTGTGTATGTACTGAGTAATGGATTTATTCAACCAAGTCGCATAAACTCCAGCGCCGCAGCCAACAGACAGGCCTACGCACCGCCGCTCAGAAGTCAGCAAAACGGACAGTAGCACCAGGGACCGGATGCATCCCATGTCTGTTCAGATTAAATGAGAGGCTGACGATGTTAATTAGGCAGAGTAAATTTACATCAGCAAATTATGTAAGCAGCTAGAGGAGTAACAAAGCGTGATACCAGCTAAGTCACAGCTTGGCAAACGCTGCCCTGCCACTTCATGCTGATGTGGCCATGGTCGATCAAGCAGAGAAGCCTCAAATGCCAATTAGACATGAGTGGGTAATTGTGTCGGGGGGGCTGGTGGCACAAGGGACTTTGTTACAATGTCCTGAGGCACTTTGTGTTTCCATCCTTCTCCGACATAGCAAGTGACACATCCGAGTTCACCGATAGGAAAGTGCTTCTCTCTCTTTTTCACACACGCACGCACACACACGCTCATGCACACGCACACACGCACAGACGTGAAAGGATGAACAGTTTGCTGAATTTCCTCCTCTAAATGCTCTCTTCTCCAAACAGCCAGACAGGCAGCAAATAAGCCTGAATTTTTAAGTGTTTTTGCAAAAGGATTTTTGATATCTATTTATGAAAATCAAAACACTACAGAGTGACAAAACCACTAAATAAATAAAACTGCATAATGCACTACACACGTTGTTTGTCCAATAGCTGATTTATTACACGATAATAAGAAACACTTGAATAAAAGTGGTACTCCAACCAAAATCTATCTTTTGAGTGTTAAACCCTCACCCCTTCTATGGCTGAAAGGTGGCAGTAAAAAGTTTTCACAGAACAAAGCAGCTGGGGTCAGTTTGAATAATACTGACTATAATGGTTTCCAAAAATAGGCCTATTTTCATGGTGGTAAACAAGTTTTAAAACAATAAAAAAAAAAAAAAAATCTGCAAAATCAACTTTGCTCCTCTTCATCCATATGCTAGCTATGTTCCAAACACTGCATGTGTTGCTTTACACACAATACATGCCCTCTGGTTTTCTTTATGAAGGAGGAAACTGTTTGAAGGACAAGCCTAGGAGCCAATCAGTAAAATACATTAGGATTTCAGATCATCAAATATTCTGCAAGATGGAAGAATGGAAGGCAAGTACTCGTACGTACAAAAACAAGTTCCCACACCAGTTCAGGGGCCAATAAACAATGTAAAGCCTAAATCATGCATATGCACAAAAACATGCAAACACCATTTCCCACACATTAACTGGTATTTTAAAGAAAAGAGTGGATATGCATATTTCTGCCTTTGTGTGCGCACAGTTTAAGTTGTGAATGTACAATGAGTTTAATGCAGCTGGCCCATAATAACTGAACCAGAAGCTGTGTATTTTTCATGAGGTAAAGGGGGTCATGCATCAGTCCTAGGGTTGGTGGTTCAAACCAGGGTTCCTCCTGTCCATGTGAACTCCAATTTTGCGCCCCCCCTTTTTTTTTCGGGGGGTTACATGAAGAAGGTCATTTTACATGTATTTGGAATTTGAATTCTTCAGAATATAATATAACATATCGTTCAAACATGCAAAGCCAGAGAGCTGTCAAGTGCTTTGGGTACAATTCTCTCATATTGGCCGCTGGATGTTCAACATGGCACCTCATGGCAAAGAACTCTCTGAGGATGTGAGAAATAGAATTGTTGCTCTCCATGAAGATGGCCTAGGCTATAAGAAGATCGGTAACACCCTGAAACTGAGCTACAGCACAGTGGCCAAGGTCATACAGCAGTTTTCCAAGACAGGTTCCACTCTGAACAGGCCTCGCCAGGGTCGACCAAAGAAGTTGAGTCCCCGTGCTCTACATCATATCCAGAAGTTGGCTTCAAAAAACAGACGTATGAGTGCTGCACGCATTGCTGCAGAGGTTGAAGAAGCGAGGGGGGGCCGGTCTGTGCTCAGACTATATGCCACACACTGCATCAAGTTGGTCTGCATGGCCGTCGTCCCAGAAGGAAGCCTCTTCTGAAGCTGGCGCACAAGAAAGCCCGCAAACAATTTGCTGAAGACAAGCAGTCCAAGAGCATGAATTACTGGAACCATGTCCTTTGGTCTGATGAGACTAAGAAAAACCTGTTTGGCTCAGATGGTGTCCAGCATGTGTGGCGGTGTCCTGGTGAGGAGTACCAAGATAAGTGTGTCTTGCCTACAGTCAAGCATGGTGGTGCTGCCCACACTGGGGAGCTGCGGTTCATTGAGGGAAACATGAATTCCAACATGTACTGTGACATTCTGAAGCAGAGCATGATCCCCTCCCTTCAGAAACTGGGCCGCATGGCAGTTTTCCAACATGATAACGACCCCAACACACCTCCAAGATGACAACTGCCTTGCTGAGGAAGCTGACGGTGAAGGTGATGGAGTGGCCAAGTATGTCTCCAGACCTGAACCCAACTGAGCACCTGTGGGGCATCCTCAAGCAGAAGGTGGAGGAGCGCAAGGTGTCTAACATCCACCAGCTCTGTGATGTCATCATGGAGGAGTGGAAGAGGATTCCAGTAACAACCTGTGCAGCTCTGGTGAACTCCATGCCCAAGAGGGTTAAGGCAGTGTTAGATAACAATGGTGCTCACACAAAGTATCGACACTTTGGGCACAATTTGGACATGTTCACTGTGAGGTGTACTTACTTGTGTTGCCAGCTATTTAGACAATAATGGCTGTGTGTTGAGTTATTTTCAGAGGACAGTAAATCTATACTGCTATACAAGCTGTACACCGACTAGTCTAAGTTATATCCAAGTTTCATTTATATAGTATTGTCCCTTGAGAAGAAATAATAAAATGGTTGCTGAAGCGTGAGGGGTGTACTCACTTTTGTGACATACTGTAATATAGGTAGTAAAAACTGAAAAGGTATAGTGTATTTTTTATCACTATATTGTAGGCCTGGGCGGTATACCCTGAAGAGGGTCACAGTGTCTGTGGGTAAAGGACCCAGAGCTAACGTTAGCTGCCAGCCTGACACACAGTGTGGCTAACGTTAGCAGTGCTAGCAGTAGCAGCAGCAGCAGCAGCAGCAGCAGCTCCGCTTGCAGGTTTATGTCTGTGTCTGTGCTTAATGTAGTCACGTTTCTCCAGTCGAGTGAATATCTATCAGCTTATTCTGTCACAGTCTACATTCATCAAAATGAATAATAATATAATAAAGGTTTATTAAAAGTAATAAAGTCCTTATTACAGTAAAATTGGTTATTTAAACCCAATCAACAGCAGTAATTCTTTTCTCATTAGAAGAAAATGTGGGTAAAAAAAAAAAAATACTGTCAAATACCATGAAACCGATATGATTTTTTAAAAAACGATGATATGAAAATTTTGTCATACTGCCCAGCCCTACTATATTGACATGTACAATTCCAGTGAATAATGTCAAATGAGAAACATGCTCTCTTCACTCAAACACTACTTTTACAGAAGAGTATGGTAGAGTAAAAGAAAGCTGAACATTATGATGTCCAAGAGACATCACCATTGACCTCTGATCTTTGTCAAAGTCAAAGATGCAGCGTTCATTAGAAAGGGACTGATAGACTTGATCAATCTTGATGAAGACTTTGGTCATTAAAATTCAAGGAATTAAACTCCAGTTCATGCTCAAGTCAAAGTGGACATGCAGACAGACAACCTGAAAACATAATGCCTCTGGCCCTACATGGAGGCATAAAAACCTTTACTACAGAATATCACTGCATGGCATATTTCAATCTAACTATATGTTGTCAGTATCTTAATTTACAACCATTTAGCTAGGCAATAATAATTTTACAGTATTAATGCAACAATAAAGCCCTTACTAGTTGGGCATGTTCTTGGAATAACTGAGTTAAGTAATGGAGGGCTCTTGTTCTGCCATGCTAAAACTAAAAGTCAGTGTCTCTCCTCTCCTCTCCGAAGCATTACTGGTTTCCATCAAACCCCAGCTGTGATTTCCTCTCTCTCTTTCGCCCCCATAACAGGACCTGGTAGCCCACGATGCCCACCCACACCTCCACTTTCTTGGCTGCTCTTGATTCTAATTGGCTCAGACCAGCCTTATGCATCTGTAATCCCTGCATGTTAATACTCCCATGGTAACATTCTCTCACCTAATGGCCACACAGTGAGAGGCCTTTTCAACCATATTACTTCTTATTGAGTTACGGAGCCCCATCGTTCCAAATAAGACAAATTTAATTGACCGAGTCTATAAAAATCTCTGTGCTGCTGTGAAAGACCTGTTTCTTGGGTTTATTTATTTATTTATTCACTCTGTTTTCCCGCCTTGGAGAGCAAAGCCCTGCATGAGGCACAAGGAAATTAGGTTTATTCCACTCCTTACAAAAAAGGAAGGATGCAGAGGAGAAATTCAAAGGTTTCAAAATTAGATCAATGGTCTCAACAATCAATCAAAGGCAGGGTTCCTCAGGTGTCAGCCATGGTTGTAAGTTCAAAATGAACCTTTAAAACAGCAGGCACAGAGTCCACTCTTTAGTGAACTAGGCAGGGGGCTGCGCAAGCTGTGGAAAAAGTGAATAAAAAAATACAAGTACAGAAAAACAGGCACAGCAAAAATGTTATATTACATTAATCTTATTTTTTTGTGTCTTTTTGGCAAACTCTATCCATATTCAGTAAGTTATTTGTAACGCTTTAAAGGGGGGTGGTGGGGGTTGAGGGGAGGGGGCAAGCAAATTTCCATTTCATTTATGGATCCAAGTGCAAAAGATGTATGAAAAAAATTTACACCAGACAGAGCCAGTGAAATGGACAGACTACAGCTGTCAGCCAAGGGTGTTTTAAGGTAAAAAATTACTTTGGAAACTTTTTAATGCAGTATCTATAAAAACTATGTTTGTGCCCTGACTTTCACCCATAATACACATAATCCTGTTACGGCTACTGAAGATATTGAGCTCAGCGTGATACTTAAGTGATTAACCAAATAAATATTTTATCCAGTGTAAAAGCTAGGGATTGAACATTAAAACACTGGCCTTAAACTCGTCTGTTGAGAAAAAAAATGTGATAATAAGGAGAGAAATAGCTGGCGTATATATACTGAGGTAATCCTACCAACAGAGTGCTTCCCCCATGAAGGGTTTAACTATTCCCAGCAACTAGATAAACCAGATATTATACTGCAGAGCAGAATATGTGTGCGTGTGTGTGTCTGTGTGTGCAGTTTGCAGTACAGGTAAGGTGTGTGTGTGTGTGTGTGTGTGTGTGTGTGTGTGTGTGTGTGTGTGTGTGTGTGTGTGTGTGTGAGGGAGGGGGCATAACCTCTGTCTCCCGTTAGAAATGTTGTGATGATGGTGGAGAAGTCTATAATTTGCCCAGGAGGATTTTGCCGCCTTACCATATTTTGAAAGCAGCTGAATTAACTTTCTGTCCATTAAATCCTGTATTGGGACATATAATTCCTTTTTCTATTCCCTTTTCTCAACCTTTTAGAGAAATTTCTATCAATCTCATTTTACGCATGATTACAGTTTTAATGAATGATGGTCAGTGTTATTGCTGGGGTTAATCTCAGCTTTCTTTTCTTAAATGCTGGTAACTGGGCTAAACACTGTTGATAAAGCTCAAGGCTGGTGGTGACTGAGAAAAAAAAAAAAAAAAAAAGCAATTTGCGTTCTCTTAAAAGCTTTCCTACATTATTAACATGTTTGGTAAAGCATCATATGAATCATGAAAATTTAACTGTTAATTGCCTACTACATACTCTGATTTATCAAATATTCAGATCAAATCCCCCAGATGGATTTAATTAAATGTTAAAATCAATCCATGATTGATCTCAAAATTCCTCTTTCTGGCTCAAAACGGTCAGTTAATAAATGACAAGTACAGGACTAATGTGTCAGTATATGCTTGTTGCTCTCTTATTTGCCCACAGTTTCAAAAAGAGAGAGAATCCCTCAAAAGATTTGATAGTGTGCACAACCATAACATCATGTTCTATCACATTAATGTCTCTCTGGCCAATCCCGTCTCTTCAATCAGCGTACAAATAACACAACTTTTCCCTTCAAATTGTTTGCAATGCATGGGACAATATGCCAATCATTCCCATTACCTTCGGTGGAGGGCAGAGCCAAAGTCATCAACCTTTGTCACCATGGTAACAAAATTAAACACTTGGTTAACACTGTGAAATTATCACAGTTTGTTTAGGTTATGGCACCAAAACTACTTGGATAGAATTTGGAAAAGACCATGATTTAGTATGTTAAGTTATGCAAGTCAGGCAACGCAAGTTGAGCAAGTCACGTAATGCATGTAACGTTATGCAACTTAAAATTTTAAAGCTACTACAGTTTTTTTTTTAACTAGTTATGAAACTGTTTCAATTTAATACTGATGCCTCCATATGACCCACATAAGCAAATGAGACCATCAGTAAAAATATCAGGTATGTCTTTGTAGTTATTCTTTATAGCGCTGATTCTCCTTAAATCAGATGAAACAAGCTAGTGTTTACATTTTCTCAGGCAAAGTTACAGTAAGTAGTACAACAGCCAGTTAAAAAGAAGAGGAGGAGTTTTTCATAAAGATAAATGGATTTTTTATGCTATATTTTGTGCTTATGGCAGTGGAAATACTACTGTTTTGTCTATAGGGGCCTCCAAAATCCACAAAATATTCAAGTTTGTTGAAGCAGCTTTAAATAACATATTTTGGTTTGAAGTGGGACACAAATCCCAGTCTCTTGGGTTGTTTGTTTGATCCATCCACCCCACCTCCTCCATACATGGACTCTGATGTTCTTTATACGTCACCTGACCCTTTTTAATGGCAAGGATTGGCATATCACCTGTGCACAAAATTGGACCTTGGCATTTGCACTGGACGCAATTTCAAAGTCTTTAGTCTTGTTAATTGTACGCAGATTAAAGAGAATAGGCTGATCTGTCTCTTGGGTCCCTGTATTGCTGTAACTCTCCATATCTTAATATGCCTTGTTACTTTCTCAAACATCAGCTGGGAGCTTTTTAATAGCTATAAGTTAATCAGCTCAGTCAATTACTGAGCTCATCAGGTAACCTAAAGTGGCTTCTGCAACATTTGAGATGGGAGGACAAATTCTGCAATGGAGCTATTAGAAATGTATCCAGCATGCATTTAAGCAGTAATAAGATCAGGCTAGGAGTTAGGAAAAGAGTTTGAAGTACAGTGAAGTAAAATATCCTTGAAATCAACATTCAAATGCTTGTGCTAGATGAATGCTAATGAACTTCAGTGAGGGGACTGCTGGAGAGAAATTGGGAATGGGGCAATTAAAGAATGCCTGGAGCAACTTTACAGAGGACAAAGCATCCAGCCTTTCTAATTAAATTCTGTGGCAGACACCTGGCCTTTCACCTCCTCCTCCATTTCCCCTGTGCTCCCAAGTGGCACTCACGAAGAGGGGCGTCTCACAAGCTTCATACTCTTCTTCTTCACTCAGGCTGCAAGAAAAAGCCCATCTTATTCATGGACAAACGCTCCCAACAGATCTAATCAGCAGTGGTGGACTGGGGTCATGGAGTAGATAGATATCACAGTTACTATTTACCACACATCCCTGGCTCCTGCAGGATTATCCCAGCACAATATGTCTGACTCAAAAGTCAGCAGCTCGCGACAATTCAAACTAGGCTGCGAGACCTGTTTTGAATCTTTAAGAGGACCTTACTCATGTTATTGAGGAATTTCTCTATACAGCTAATCAGAGATTCACAGGGGGTAAACTACAGTTTTGGCTGGACACTTGTGTTAAGTGTGAATGTCACAGAGGTTCTTGCAAGGGCCCACAGATCTTAAATCTGAGACTGACACGCCACACACTTTTGGCACAAGGCTGGAGAGGGATGGGGCACACGTTTGGCGATTAAAGGGAACACAGAGTACAGGATAAGTGAGGTTTCACAACCTTGCTCCCGCAGGGATCTCTTAGAAGTACAAGACAGTGAGGAGGAACAACTGTCAAAGGGAAGCTCCCTGGTAATGGTACGGAAGTTAATAAAATGAAGGAAGGTAATGGAAATTGGTTTTAAACCACTGGCCACATTTCTCCTGAGATAGAGATGGCTTGGGCTAATGAACCCTGACAGCCCATTCCACAGCAGTTCCACACTTACAGCACATTCACCTCCAACACCGTCTCCTCCCACCGCCAGGACAAGCCAAGGTAGAGAGGATAAAGTTACCACTTCACACCGATTAACTACTCCCTGTTATCTAGTTATTTAACACTCAATCGAACTTGAAAGTGTGCAGTGGCAGCATGGACTCTCTCACATCAAATGCACTGACAACTCCCTCATTCTGCACAATTAACTAAGTTTTGCTTGACCCAAATGAAAACATTTATTTACCATTAAACACAATACTACAGGGGAAGTCATCTTGGTTGTGCCAAGCCCTCAGCCACCAACAATGTTGTGAACTAAAAGAAAATTTCACCCTATTCCACCAAACCTGTAGACCGGGGTTTCTTAAACTACTACCTACTCCACCTGCAGAACAGTAAACAACAGGGTTAGTTTTACCAAACGCTGATTTGTGTTTTTCCTTCTGTTGGGAGTGATGCACTGAGCCAATATAGTGGATCGTATGTATGTCATATGCAAACTTATTAAAAATATTAGGCCCTGTATCAACCAGACTTGACTGATTCACATTAAACACAGCCTCTTAGCCCTGATGGAACAGAACAAATTTTAAATACACTGTGAGATATACAGATAATAAAGAAAAAAACACTGACACTAGATCTCTAGTATCAGGTGTAGTGCCTGATATGACAGATCAGAGTTTAGGTATCAAAATCAGTATCAGGAGAGTAAAACTGATAAAATAAAAAAAATAATAATCTTACACAACGTACATGTGATCTCTGCCATATGCCACATTTCAGTATAAGATTAGAATTTCCACACCGTGTTCATTAGTGATTGGTTCAGACCTTAGGTGATCTATTTACCATGGAGATAACTATTTTTAGACAATTAACACTTAAGGCTTACCTAATTTTTTAATGAACATTCTTAGGGTTAATTGCGTTGGTGCGACTGTGTGATAGAATAAGGGCAACCATGTCAAGGAGGAGGGAAAAGACTCACAAATCTTAAAGTGAATCTGAAGTTGTTCAATTCTTTTGTACTGTATGATGATGGTAGTCGACCAGGATGATGGATTACAAGGGCTGTACCCAGTTTAGAATTTTGTCAGTTGAATCAGATTTGGCTGTTAAATTTGTGTTCAATACATTTGTTCCTTTTTTCATTTCAGCACCACACTAAACTTCTATATCAGCCTACGTAAGTGTGCTCTAACAGCAAGACTCAAGTTTTGATGCCTTTATTTATCATCTGTGATGCGAAAAACAGGAGATTTCCACACGTCACAAAGTGTGCATCCTCCTGCTCATAGTTCAGGCATAAAATCCCAGCACATCAGGCAATGAGCAGGGCTTCACCTGCCCTCCAGTTCTACTTAGTTTTGTGGTTTGTGGTGTTTTTAAGGCACAGTTTGTAAGGTTTACAGACTACCAGGTTGTTATTTTGCTCTATGTACAGTGACACAGCTAAAAAACAAGAGACAAAACTTGTTTTACTAACCACTCATTTCACCTTTCCCACAGTTAACCATCAGCACATGTTGTCACATGGATAGTTTTAATTGGTATTCCAGCTAATATAAAACTATATTTAGGATTCTCCTTATTTAAAAAAAAAAAAATCAGTGGAAATGCTATCCATGTGCATTTTTGTATGCATCTATCTGTTTTATGCTGTTATTATAATGCAAACTGAGTGGAAAAAACATCTGCTGGACTGAGATGTCTCTGATTCGACTCATCGACTTTCAGGGGACAGCCCTGTGGATTGCAAAAGAAATTCTCCAAATTAAATGACAAAATGTTGTTTGTTCATGCCCTCTAAAACAACTTTAGAAGTGTTTTCTGATCTCACACCCGTATGGAAGGATGACAATGATGATAATTTGTCTGAGCCTTGCAAAATTGATAGAAATCACCAATAAAAAGTTCCCAGATTTTACCAACCTCATTATAATGCTATGCTATAATAGTGTAAGTTTGGGTCATAAGAATAACCATAACCATAAACATACCCTGTTTGTACAAAGTGAATGGATCATATTGGTAGTCAAAGGCCTGTATCATTGACAGAGGTCATGCTGGCTCCTTTTAGAGAATGATCATGAAAGCTGAAATACTTGTTCCACATTAAAAACATATTTTCCAGGCTTTATAGGTAATAAAAATGAACACAGAGATTAAATGAATGTGAAATGATAAGAACAAGACAGAGGGGAGGGACAGATGAGGTGCAGTTAATCTACATCACATGGCAAAAAAAGCACAAAAAACTTTGGAGGACAGAAAGAAGAGAGAGAAAGAGGTGCTTGAGCACACACATATTCCTGCCCACTAATATTCCCCAGCTTCCCTCCTGCTGTGCACTTCCTCTAACCCCTCTCTTCTTCCTTCTTCTGTTCCTGTTCCAAGTCAATGTGGAACTAATGCATTGTTTATTTTCCCCCAAAGACAGTGTTTGAGGTGTTCTGCTCACGCAACCCGTCTTCATTTGTAGACACCTAGACCCAAGAGTGATGAGAGAAAGGGGTGTGTGTGCGTCAAGAGAGGGCTATGAAAGACTGTTTCACAATGTTTTCCATCAATTTGAACAACTTCTGTCCAAAGATGTGTTATTATTTATATTACATATATTTATATCATATGCTACAGACATTAAAGGCATATTTACTAGGTGCAAAACATTGAATTATGAATTACTTTTCCATCAATTTTTAAACCACTCATTCTTGAAAAGTAGGACAAAACTGTATTTTGAGGGGGTTTTGATTTTGACTCTTCAATTATGCTAGGAGAATATATATGTATATATATATATATATATATATATATGTATATATATATATATATATATATATATATATATATATATATATCATTTTTTTTTATTGGCTATTTTTTAAAGACCAAACTCTTGGGGATTAAACCTTGTAATGGTCCAACCGCCTAGTGATTAAATTTACAGCCAACTGACAGTTGACATCACATACAGGGGTGTATCCCTGTTGTTGCTGGGGTTTTTTTGTGTGCTTTTTTTTTTATAAAATTGAAATAAAGCACTCATTTCAAAATCATTATTCAGTTATTAGAGAGAACTGAGAGTAACTAAAATTTACAATGCACGACTTGCCTTGTACTTTTTTTTATTTGCTACAAAATTATGTCCCTCGACAACTCATACACCTTGTCAGAAAAAATAAATTAATTAAATAATCTTCAGTCCCTCCGTCTCATAATGTATCCCTCTGTGGTTCAGAGAGTCCCTGTGCCTTTGTTTTAGTTGATGAAAAAAAGAAAAGCTCAACATTTTTGAGTCAGGCCCAGTCAGTTGCTTTAGGCACAGACAGCTTCTTTCACAGGACGTAATGCATGCTCTTTCATGATTCTCTTGGTGATAAGACATAATCTAAGATTGCATACGCTGATAAAGGTCCTCCTGCACACCCTAGTGGAAACGCAAGGAGAATGTTTGAAGTGAAGACATTGGGGATATAGCAGTCCCCAGTTACTCAGAGCATCAGAGACAGAGAAATATAATCTAGTCTCAACTCCCCTGAACATTCATAAATAAAATATCAACGAACTGAGACCCTAAGACAATCCCCATCATGCCACAGTGGCAGGAAAAGCGAGCTTGGCTGGTCATGTGGAGGGCAGCCAGGGGAGAGTTTGAATCCAAGTGGTGTTAGATAGTTATACTTAATGAATTGGAAGCAGGAGCAGTTTTGCTGGGTCGCTGTGCCCCGGGTTGGCCCCGACTCGACCAGAGCCAGCCTTCAGAGAAAGGTGCTCTGTCTAATCTGGCCTCATTTTATGCCTCTTTAACCATGACCAATGTATTTAAATGGCTGTTTCTTTGACAGATGCTCAGTTCAAATTATTCCTAACTGGAAATTTGTAGGAGTGATATTAAATATCCTTCAGGCCAGGCTGCCTAAAGAGAACATAGGAACATCAAAAGGCCAAACACTTCAAAAACTAAAACTAATGATCCTAGCCCACCTCCAGGGAGAAGGAGGGCTTCAACTTTGTCCAACATCCCCCTGGCCACAAAAAAACATCACTCCTTTAATGGAGATTTGACCATTCCCCCAACCCATCTGCATTTACAAGTGATTTAACATGAGATACATAATGTATATCGTACTATCACTGAATCCACAAGGGAGCAGTTAGAGTGACTATGTCCCATTTTATCTGACACATCTATCGCTATCTTTGCAAAATAAAATATAACCCTACAAAATGAGACACAACAGAATTTTCTCCCTTTCATCTGCATGGTAGTGTGCAGACTTTTTCACCATATCGTCAGAGAATTTTAAGAACGTGCTTGCTGGGTCCAGAGTAAAGTACTCACCACTGAAGGAGCTTCACCACCACCATGAGGCCACAGCATGTGGAGCAGATCTGTCAAGGTGAGAGAGCAAAAGACAGAGAAATAATGAGAGCAGGGAAACAGCTGGCAACATTCATCTTAAACCCTGATGGGAGCCGACGGCGGCGATTAAGTAATAATAAACTACCCAACCCGCAGTCGTGCGCAGGGTGACTGAACAGATACACCTGGTCAGACAGGGGAAAAGGTGTGAGGGGTTCAAGAGGTGAAATGGGTTAGAAGCAGGGAGATGAAAGCCATGAGTTCTACATACAACCATGGATATTTACACTAACATAAAAGTTCAATGATAGAAGCCTAAAAGGTAAATACTTAATCACTTTTGCAGTTGCAAACCATACATTGTATTATTTTCCTATATCAACACTGTAATCCTGCGCTAAAAGTTTTTGACACTGGACTACACAGGGCACAATAGACATAATAAAAGAGATTTTCCAAACAAGTATCAATCAGTTTTTGTGTTTAAGCATCAAAGGAACTATATGTAAGAATTGGTCATTGGGGTTATACGATTAATCATGGTATTAATCAGAACTGCCATATGCTCAAGTACAATATCCACATAGCAGAAGCTGCAATGCTTTAATCAGTGAAAAAATCCTGGACCAAACAAGCATTATAATGACATAGTACAGTACTACTGCCCTGGCCTACAAATCTTGTTCTCCAGATGTAAGAAAACATGCTTGTTTGATATAGACCCCAGTAAATGTCACATCATAATGATTTTAATAGTTGCTGGGTTTTTTTCAGTAAAAATGAATGTGATGCAAAAATTTGCTTCAATTTCTATAACCTCTTTCTTTGCTGATGAGCGTGATTTCTTTTGCCCTGGGCAGCTCTACTTTTTCAGCCTCTCATGTTGGACTGAGGGTAGACTGGACACTACATTGACTCTTGAGGTTCAAAGTTGTATTACAAGACTTGTCAGGCTGCAGCTTGTTCTTAGCATGCTAATACCCATATCTCTGCAATATAATACACAGACATCTTTGACATAACATCAAAACTGTTATTTATTCACATTCCGATGGTAATTTTTGTGAATTTTTGAAAGTTTTAAACCAAAATCCTTGCATATATCTCATTTAAACTTGACACTAGCAAAGGTAAGTTATCAAGGTTTTACTCTAACTCTCATCACCATAAAATCAAACAACAAATGCTACTTCATTTCAAAAATGAATGTACAAAAGTACAAACAAAAGATCTTGTAATTACTAAATGGTTTCACACTGGGAAAGGTTTTCTGAATTTATTCTCACATTTTTCTATCCTCAAAATGTAAAACACCAGACTCTGCTAACACATAAAGACTATTTTCTTTGATGAAGTCCCAGAACGTGTCATAAAGTACTAAGACAGAAAACTAAAGCATTGCTGTACAGAATAAACTATGCACATTAGTGACATTTTGATATATTAACAGTGAAATGAATGGGCACCGTATGTTTTGTTGAGTGTTTTTATTTTTTCTAACGAAGTGCTTTCTTTCCCAGTGAAAAGCCATATTTTCTTTCTATAAGCTGTCGGGCTAAACAAAAAGCAAATGTTAAACTTCATTTCTGTGAAGTCGTGCCTGGCTTTGAAAAACAAAACCTATATACTCTCCAGCCTGGAATCACCCACTGCTTCATGAGTCAGAACGAATACCTACACAGATTAGTGCAAATAATTTATGACACGACTACTTTAAACACTACTGACATGTTTTTGTTGCAACAGCCAAAGAGCCAAGAGAGGCAGAGTGCCTGACAGTAAACTTTGAGGCAGCTATTTCGAATAAACAGAGTGTGGTTGTTTCAGTGGAAGCTGGTGAAGGAGGTACCACACTCAGACTGCCCAGCCAGTGTGCTAATATTTAGTTAAGGGATGCCACACAGAGACAGACTTAACACAATGCATTCCATTAGGTAACTCCAAGCCATTTGATTCATTACTGATGCCATTGCTGTACTGCTTCCAAAGGACAGAAATAAAAATACACGAGAATTTGTCTAATTTTAATACATCTGAGGCTACAAATCAAAAGAAGAATAATCTATTGATGGCAAAGGAAAGCTAGGAAACTATTGCAAGATTTCAGCATGAAACATAGCTGCAAAACAGTAAAATTCTTTTATGTTTCAAGTTCTTTCATACTCCCCATACTTAAGTCCACCTAATGTCTGTGACCATATAAAAGGCCTAAGTTGTGTTATTAAATACTAGATAAATTATTATTTGGGGTGTCACAAGTCTACATATCCAGATGTGAATCTTGATTTTAGGGTTGCGATTTGTTTAGATTTTGAACAGTTTTTGTCAGCACAGACAGCTACGCCTTTGTTAAACTATCCAATCTTTTTGGATCAATTTGTAAAGCTCAACGGATCATTAGTTTTACGCACTGGCAACTTACACTGACAATTTACATTTTCAAATTCCCAGTGCCAGCATGTTACTGCAGTCAGAGGAAAAGACTCTGGTCACGCTGAAAACCGGCCGGTTCCGTTCTCTGGCCGGCTGATCGGTGCATCTCTAGATAGAACAATAACTGTAGTGACAATAGACAGTCAAAGAATTAGATACATTTCCACCTCTGGCAGCTGCAGGTTACCAGTAAGCAATGCTGTGTCATCTTTGAACTGTTGTTTTTCTTTTCTTTTTCTTTTCTTTTCTTTTTTTTCCAGGCACTTGCTAAAGTAAGCAGGGATGGAGAGCATGGAGATTATTGGGAAAAATCACAGATCTTCCTTTCATTTCAATTGATTTTTGATTTTATAGTGACATTCCTAGGTATAACGGAACAACATTTTGGAATGTATTTGCTTTATGATATTTTTCTCAACACTGACCACCTAAAGCTTGCAGCTTGCAAACACTTTGTCTCATTCTGGGCCACAGTAAAAACATGGCAGTGCTGCATGGCAACTATCCACACCCCCTGTAGATATAAAGGGTTCATTCTAAGGTAAAGAAAACATGATGATTATTTTCAAGTGACTACACATGAAAACATACCCATGAATATTATATTCCATTTCTGTTATATTCAGCCATTAAATACCCATGAATCTTATACATTGGACCGTTAAGGATTGTTACATAAGTTGTTTTTTGGTTTGTTTACTTCACAGGACAAAAAGAAATCTTCCTAATGCTGCCATTGTGTCTGAGTGAAAACTTTTCAAGCAGCAGCTGAGGGCACACACAAAGCCACAAGTGAGCATCATGCTGTCAGTCATCTATAATTCAAGTCTTTTCAGCAATTTAAAGTAGAACCAGTTGGCACAAATGTTTCAGCGATATGCCAGAAAGAATCTGAGCTCTCTGGGGCCATGAATCTACAAGAGTTTGGTTTCATCAAACCTTTTAAAGTCAATCAATTCAACAGCCAAATTGTGCTGTGTGACCAATTTTATGGATTCATTCTTGATATGTGTACTGCTGCAAACAACAGTAGCAGGCCATAGATATGAAACAAAGTAAAAGCAGTTTCCCCTAAAGGAAATTTGAAAAAATCTTAGCTATGGCTGGCTGGATGTAAACCTGTACGTATTAACCCGGAACAGCTGTCCTCTAGCCCCTGAGAACTCCAGGGTCCACCATCAGAAGAATAAGCCCACAGTCCTGTTAGCCACATGCCGCATGTATTTAATTTTCAACATCTGCTGGCTTCATGCTTCTATGCTTTCCATTCCCACTGCACATTCTTCACAAATTCAGTAGCTTCCTTCTTCTGCATTTGTAAATGTTGTTGATGGTGGAAACCGTCCATGTTTACTTTGAATCCCTGGCCATTCCTGGGCCAGCTCTAATTACCTGCAGCTGTTCACTTTGCTGCTTTCATTGGCTATATCATTTAAACACAAAGTTAGTATTTTCTGTGTAAATTATACATTTCTAACACACTGAATGAAAAGGTCTGACTGTTACAAGCACTCGCAAGATGCAACACAGTATTTTCTTATTGTTTTTTGACAATTATCACAATTGGCACACATCCACAACTGGCAAAATAAATGTTCCTTGCTATCATTTGTTTTTACACCCAGCTGTAGATACTCGGTTGACCTCTCATAAATCAGTATAATGACTGAGTGAACTAACACGCTGTCAGATTCAATATGCAGCACGTACACTACACATGTTTTCATTGCCAACACAGTGTCAACATCACTGTTCTCTATAGTACAGAAATTTCTACCCTGGAGACATCATCTGTTTGAAAACTTTGGTATTTTACTTTGATTGTTGGACTATTGAATAACATGTTTATTTATCCTCTCATGCCTCTAATGTTTGACTGCAAAGAAGGCAGAGAGAGGTGAAATACAGAGAGAGAGAAAGTCTTAAGGAGCAGTCAGCTGCTCTTTGCCTGAGGACCTTGTCTGCTCTCACCTGCTCTGTTTGGCGGCAGTGTAACAGCAAATTTTACACCGTCTGGGACACAAATTGGCATTCTGAACTCTGGTTATTCCTCCAGTATAATCTAATTAAAAGACACTGCCAGTGGGGTAGAAATCAGAGCATTATAAAGTTTGATAGACAGGCAGACATAAAAGTGTTTGCAATTTCACAACATACTGGGCACAAGTGTAAAACTTCAGAGCCTTGGCTGGAAGAGGTTTGGGCTAACTGAATTAGCCCAACTACACGCTCTGTGGAGAGTATAAGCACAATATTAGGTGCTGAAATATGATTTTACCGTGTTTTCAGCTTTGAAGTCCAGCCAAAGATTTTGTGACTGACATTAGATATCTTGCTATGGAAGGATGAGTGAACTGGGTACACAGTGTGCGCAAAAGGTGTTTTTATTTTCTTTAAAAGCATAGTTAAGTATAGGCTTTCCTTGTCATATTCCAGGATTGACATTTTTGAGTGAAGGCACAATAAAAAAAAACAATAGAAAAACGCACAACATGACAACTTCATACTGACGGAAAAGACTCTTAAAACACACAGGGTTAAGTTGAGAGAGTATCTTTTGGAAATCCACTGCAGATACTACAATCTATTTTTCAGTTTACATCCATTCTAGATGAATTCTTGCAAAAGAACACTGTTCCAAGCATGCACTGTTCAGAAGACAGGAACACAAGATTCATCTGACAAAAACCAGCAATCACAGTAAACATTTGGACAATTTCTTGAGGTGAGTCTCCAGCTCACTTGACTAAGATGTTAGACTGTGGAAGGATATTAGATCACCTGTACAAACACAGGGGGATAAACAACTCCACATAGATAAAAGCTGGAACGCTTATGGTATGGTGTCAGCCACAACATGATATGCAGAAGATGAGTGTTACGTTTATAGTTGATTCTGATTGGGAAAATATATAAATAATCTTAAAGAAACATTGTGACAGTCAGCCCAGGGTGATTCACAGTATGCGTACCGCTGCAACAAGCCTTCCATTGGCAAACTACTGCATTCTGCTACCTGCTTGTTCCTGTTCTGTGTCCAATGTAATTTTCAATGACGAACAAAAACAAAGCATGTATTAGCCATGCTCAAAAGCTTCCTCTGGCATCATAGCCAGAATACCAGCCAGCTTCGAACAGCTAAAGTCTGCCTTTGATGATCCTTCATCAATCCAAAAACATTTCATTTTTTCATCCATCACAGAATAACAGTGAGTTCAATGAGACCTGTGTCAAATAAAAAACAAAGTGTGTGTGGAGTTTATGTAACAGTGGGATCAATCATTTTATTTTTTGCGTTGACTCACTATCAGGCTTGACATAAATTACATTAGGGACAAGCTCTCTTGTCTCTGGCCATGGAAGATACCAATCAATGCCGTCCTATGAAAAAGCCTATATGCATCAATACAGAGGTTCTAAATTCCATTCAAAAACAACTGAGCTGTTACAATCACTGCTCTACAGTATAAACTCTGCTGGCAACAAGTGCAGCCTGCATTGACATAATCAAAATTCAATTCATCAAACAGGATTAAAAATATATATGTTATTCTTCATCAAGAATACATTTGTTCAACCAAATGATATAGCGTAAGAGACTGATCTCCAGTGTTAACTATAGAGCAGGTTAATCCCAAGCACTGTTAACCAAACTTTCCAACTAATCTGCCCATGCAGGTAAATTATCAAAATTTATTAGGCCTAAACAAAATGCCCCAGAGAAAAAAAAAAAAACAAGAGAGTGAATTCATTTTCCCCCTCAAACTTCTGATCACTTGAATCTCTGAGAATTAAAAACAGCAAGAGTAAAAAAAAAAAACAGACTGATAAATGAGACAACATATTATAGCAATAACCCACCGCACAATGTGGGACCTCTTAAGAGACTATAAATAATCATAAGGCTTCCCAAAATGTCAAGGACAGCTGTGTGAAATGTTAAAGGCAATAGTAAAACAAGGCAAGTAGGCCAAAAACTTTTTCTATAGTGGATAAAACACAAAGCCACGTAGTAAGGGAGATGCTTCACAGAGCAGGATATAGTAAATTCTACTCCTCTGGAAGCATGAGACAAGGCTGTCAACATAAAGAGGAAATAGCCATCTCATATTTTGCCAATGGAGACAAATGTGACCCCTTTGATTGTCCAAACAATGACAATACATTATTACAGGCTGAAAGAGGAGCTATTTAGAACTATATAAAACTTCTGGCTCTACCTAAAAGGTACACATTATCTAACAGTTGTGTCTTTTTTTAAACCTGCATATTCATAAGTTTTCTATTGGCTGTGTACCACAAAGAAATGTGTTTTGCATTATTATCTCACCTCCACTAAGAATGCTGCACTCTACACTGGTCAAGGTATTGTTATTGCAAATGACTAGAACGGTGCACTGGTACTAGTCTTACAGGAGGTTTTTCTGGAAATATATCTGGCAGATTTCTCAAGGAATCTAATGGGAAGAGATGTCTGGGGGTTGTGTTTGGCCTCAACATGGCTCCCTCCAGTCTGTGAAACTGTTCAGTCCACCAGTAATCTTTGTTTACTAAATGTCCAATCCATAGTTCCTAAAAAAAGAACATTATCTAATACATTAACTTATAGTCAGATTCATTGATATGGTGGTTATATTCAGATAGATGTACATCATCCCATAGTAATATCATTCAGAGTTGTTGAGTTAGTAGCAGAGTGGTTAAAATATCATTAGCATTTGCCATCCCTCACTTAATGAAACTTTGCTTTTGATGCGTCCACTCCTTAGTCATGCCTCACACTTCAACAGTGTGGTCAGACTTCTCAGTCCCTCTCAAAATTCAGGATTAAGGGAAAGGTACACAGATCAGTAAATATATGTAAAATGTGACTATCCTGCCAGGTTTGCAATGGTAATTTAACAATTTCTATTATTAATCTTAGTTATTTTTGCTCTGTGAAGGTCTGGTACCCATTGGGTAAGAATTATTTCTTCCAAATGGTATGGAGTCCACATTTCCTGAAGCCTTTTACCCTGGTCACCAGTCATTCAATTCAAATGCTCTAGACAGACATAGTCCATCATTTGAAGGATTCCAACTGAAAATGGCCATGTGTTAAAACAGTCTAGGGGCTGCACTGGAGAGGCTGTGTTGTTTCAAAAACTTTTGAGACAATGAGAAACAAAATATGATGCAGGTCCAGCTGGAATTCAAGTTTCAGGAGTCTGAAAGTTTATCAGCTACCAAAACTTTGCTCAATCGTTCAAAATACTGTTACAACTCATCTATGTACGTATTTGTTTGGCCAACATAGAGCAAGTTGAGCCATGTTCAGGTTTGGCACTTGCACTGCAATAACAGACTTGCTTAATCAGGGCAGGGCTCAAGGCAGGGCTTTTTTCAGGCAGGCCTCAAGTTAGTCTGAACACTGCTTTAGAGTTTACGCAGATTGAGAGCTATTATTAAATAATTTATTAATTAACTGTTTAGCTGAGTTATGTTCTGTCCATCGTTCACAACAAATTGTAAAAAGTTTGGTTCAGTAACTAAAGACCGTGGGATGACAATTGATGCATACAACAGATAAACACATGAAGAGAAGAGGCAACAAATTCAGAATTCAAATTCTGTGTGATTTGCTTCAAGAAATTTGCATTAAGAAAACAAACTCTTAAAAGCCTTGCTCGTAATGTTGCTAAAGAATCCAAACCCAGCTGAACACCTATGCCACTTAAAGCTCACTGTTGTCAAACCAGTAAAGCCAAAACAATTGCTCATGAACCTTGGACAGTATACAAGTGACAAAGCACTAGCCTTTATCACATATGCAATGTCAAAGCTTAATGAAAGCTGTTGAATGCTAACACGCTCATTTCTTCATCAATCTTTCTGTTAAAATGACCAAATGTTTTAATTTTATTGGACAATATGACCATTTTAACTAGAACATATAAAGAAAACCCTAGTATCATGTTCCATCTTTTTAGAAGACATGATGAGAAATTACACTGAGAAGAAAATGCCAGTGAAACTGGTACCATTTAATGGAGCCTGAAGAGTAAAAAAAATGCAATTCACAAGATGAGACTGACTCACGAAACTCTCATGGATTCACAGACAGCTTCTTTGAAAGTTTCAGAGCAATGACAACAAAAATCACTATCTTTAGTCTTTAACAAGGATTAAAGAGTAGTTAAGGAGTTCCTGCATGAGGCTGCACACAAGTTGAAAATGATCAAGTAACCCGACCCTGCTCTCAACTGTGATACAATATGATTATAACATACTACAAGTTACACAAAGAATTCTGCTAAATCTTTACTGACTGACCTTAAAGTATAACCAAATCTGCCAAAGCTTAGCCAAATGTGATCAGATGTCCTTTCTCTGGCTGAGCAGCAACATTTAATTTCTCTGTACACTGTGTGTGAAAATGAGTGTGAAAAAACCCTGAATGTAATTGTGTCTCCATTTACTATCCATCAATATCTTGTAGACATTGTATCCCTTTCTTCTTTTCATAATTCCACATGGTAAATTTCCTGAGAGCCTAATGAGAAAGAATGAAAGAAAACCAGAGCATGAAAATGGCTACTGGCTTTCCTCGCTGTCCCATTCTCCTCAGTCTACGCTAGCGGAGGGTTTTTTATTAATTTTATTTAATTATCCCACAAAGCTCTTTTTTACACTGGGCCATCTCTGACTGTGTCCTACTCCCACTGTGTGAGCTTTGTAATTTAATAAAGCTTCATTTAAGAGAGAAGTTGATTAAAAAATTAAGCTCCAGTGATCACCACAGCCTCAGCCCTCCCCATTTTATGAAAAGATCCAATATTTCATATTATGAACATGCCGGGCAGAAATTATCACCGCAGGACAAGTTAATGCTTTCCATACAATCATATGACAATGACAGCAAACCCCACTACGGAGAATGTCCCATTAAAATGTGGAGAATTACAGGAGTTGAAACAATTTCACTCCTTTACTGTAGGTCAGGCTATTTTTTTCTTTCCCCCTTGTCCCTGCTGTCTGCCTATCACCCACGTGTTAATTTTTTCATTCATAATTCATATTTTCCGACTTCTTCTGACAGCAGGTGACTGCCAACACTTGCCTTACACAGCTGTGGAGGAGATTTCTTATATTTCTACCTCTTTAGAGTGAATGATGACACTGTACTGCAACACTGGACTGAGGAGAAGGAGAAATTCCAGCCTACTGCCCTCTTGCTTGGTTTCACTGTAGAAAATTGCACCAACAGCATAATTACTTATACTCACACAGACTCTTTGAAATACAATCTCTCTAAGTTATCCCATCTGTGCAGCAAAGTGTACACAGGCACACAAAGTCACTAATATAGAAAATGTGCAAGCTGTCAATTCCTATTGTAAAAAAATAAAAAAAATAAATGATAAATGCAATATCTACACTGCAGCTTAAAGTTAAATACCTTCTCACTGCTGGAGAAACATAATCCACACAATTAATGCTTGAAAATTATAGCCTGGATCTAGTGGCAGTTTTGAACCATAAGTTATTGATTTGGAAATGAAAACCTGTACTCTTCAAGGTTAAATCCAGTCCACCCTCATTACTGCTCTGTCCTTGAGAGGCCCGCACCAGGGCTGCTGCAAGGAGTAGAGAGGACTGCTTTAATGAAGGTGAATTTAATGGGATTTAATGTAGCTGGGGGCAATGGAGCAGCAGAGATATGGTTTTAACAAAGAGCAAGGGACCAAGGGTACAGCCAAGAGAGCAGCCATTTTCCTTTCTTTTTATTTATTTCACATTTGGCCGAGCAGAGTAAAAGCACACCATATTTTTGTCTGACTCAGCCCCAAGAGTCAGTGGTTACACTTCTGTGGTCAGGACAATGCAGGCCTCTAGCTTTCCATCTTTGCATTCATGCAGATGTTGTATAACATGGCATCGATGTTGGAAGTACAATGTTTAGTGGTTATACATGATATTAAAATCTAGGGCTGAGCAGTAGGGCCTAAAATTTGTATCATGGTACAATTTAGAGTACAGACAGCAACAGTATATATCCAATATATTTGTTTTTCTTAAAATCTAAATAGAAATGCTTCTGAAGCAGTAAAGCACTGGTATGGCAGCTACATGACAGCTATTACTGCACTCTTAACTGTAATGCTGGTAGAGATGAGACCGATCTGATCCAAAATCAGTACTGGTGCCCAACATTGCTGTTATTATAGTAATAATAATAATAATAACAATAATAATAATACTGGCGTCAGGCATCTCACTTACAACACCAGTCTGCACCACACATTTGCCACATGTTTTCTATTTATAAGGACCGTGCTGTAACAGTACGAATCAGTGCTGGACAGCACTGTTCACTTACGCTCTATGATTACATGTAGTATAAGGGAAATGTGTTCCAAATTTCTATGCAGTGATACAGTTGGAGTAAAGAAATGTATTGGCCACCTCACTCATGATATAACAATAAGCCAGCACAACCAAAAGGCTTGGGTGGTATAGAGTTATTATACTAGAGTATTAAAAAACCCCTGTTGGTATAACATGCAATGCCATTTTAAATAGAGACTCGCCTCTTTAGTGATAGGGAGATGCTATATTGTACCGTGCTTAAAACATGCAAACAAGAGTCGGTCTATGCGTGGCAGTGCAGCTGAGCACACAAACATGGCATCTGGAGGAAAAAATTCCAGAACTAACTACAAAAAAAGAAGAAAAATTCTTCTGTTTGGGACTATTTTGGATTCAGTCCCAATGATACATGTGAACGGTGCTGAGTTGAAGAAAAGGTTGTTGGTCTGGCAATAAATGAGCAGTGGCAGCACTGTAAATGTACACTGTGGGTTTAAGTTCATTGGTGAATGAAAGCTGTAGCTTCTCAAGACTGAAGTAGGGTTCCTGAGTGTGTGTGTGTGTGTGTTGTTACCAGCTGTGGGAATAACATCACTAATAATAATAATAATAATAATAATAATAATAACTAAATAAACATCAAGAAAAAAGAGCACTGTGTCAGTATATCAGTATAGTCTATCCGAATTCAGATATCAGAATTGGAAATCGGAAATTTTGCAAAGCTTTGACATTATCGGTCAGCAAGGTATAGTCAAAATCCACACATGGTGCGCGATATGACCATAAAATAACAGCAAAATAGTTAGTGTAATTCTGCATTGATGATATTCTTGTCAGAACACTGAGAAATTATTTTGGTTTTGAACTCACAACAGCTTTTTGAATTCTTACATATTAAAGTGATTTGCTGTACATCTCATCTTTTGTAATCAAACCACTTCCACAATACTCAAGTCGCTCCCCGTTTTAGAACCAACTTCTCCACTGTAAAGCCGACAGCGACATCACTTGCACTTTCAGCCACACTTGTTTTTTGCTGCATGCAACGGTATGATGTCATTATGCTAGCAAGTCAGAATACTGACATTTTTTTTTTTTTATCATGAAATAAATAATGATGATATATTGTGAATGATAAAATGTGGTACACCCCTACTGTAGGGGGAATTCATACTGCTGTACTTTCTGAATTTTTGGGGGACATGGTACTATTTTTGTCATTTCAAAAAACCGAGTTTTCAAAAAAGCAAATTTTCATCAAAACATTTGATCCTCAGTACTGCTTTCAGCATTAAAACACTTGTGATGGAGTTTTAATCTTGCAGGAAGAAAAAGCACACTATTGACTGAGTACTGAGGATAATGTGATTCAAGATAACATGATGATGCAGGCAGTATTCAACACAATCATGCGTAAAACATCTTGAGGGAGCCCAGCAGGGATCAGAATTACATTTTTGCTACACACAACTTACTAAGGTCTATTCTTTTCTCCCTTTCTTACTGAGCAAGTGTTCTGATATACTAAGCAGTTGCATCATATCATGCCTCTCCAGTTGAGCATTGTGCCGGTGCCTTAGGCTGCTTAACACAAAGCTTTAGGACAAGTCCTACATTTTTTTATTTTCATAACCTGGTTCTATTATTAATTGTGTGGAGCTCTCACAAACGCCGAATCCCATTTGCCTCATGCAGCTTGGCCTTTCAGCTGCGAGGTCATGATCACATGGCTGTGCCTTCAGCTTTTGTAAGCCTGATGTGAACAATGTGTGCTTTCTGCAAATAACATTAAATGGCCCACTCCTACAGTAATGCCCCCATAAATATGCCAAAGTCTTGAAAAGCAAAAAAATTACTCTCATACCTGGTTTGGAAACCCTTGCACAGTCATTTCTCTTCTTTTTTCTCTCCTTTCTCTTCCCCCTTTGAAAATCTGCTGCAGAGCTGACAGGGTGCTAACTCACAAACAGAAAGAGAGAGGGGAAAAGCAAAGATGTGATTACAAATGTCAGTGCCATGATATAATTCATACACTGTGTTGTTATCAGTAGCAATTCTTAATAATCATACTGGGCCAACGGCCAAACTCATTACTGATCATTGCCTCCCCTTCCTCTGGAGCTGGATGCAGTATAAAAATGAACTGCTCTTCCATCCCTCATCTTCTTTCACAGTCTCACATCAGGACACAAGCAAGAAAAATGTTTTTATCTTCTGCTTTAGTTGAATAATACGCTTCACTGCATTTTAAATGCTGAATCACACTGCTGATACACCACTGTGGGAGGTAGGTTTAAAAAAGAAACATCTCTGAAAGATCAAATAAGGAGAACATGTTTAAAGACAAATACCTAAGATACATGCACCATCTAATTAAGGCATGCTTTTCAAAGACACTAACCCTCTGCCAGGTCCAGATATCTGACTGGAGGTCACTAGGAAATGAGTCAGGGGCAGAGGCTATCCAGTCTATCCAGAGACATTTGAGAACTTCTGAGGAAGTTGTTACAAGGCTTGAATGACAGGGGTCCTAACCCTGGATCAAGGGTCAGTAACGATTAACAATGCACACAGATAAGCTACAGCATATCAAACCTGATAACAGGGCCATTATTAGGGTTTCTGCATCACATATGAAAATGATTCACTAATCTTTTGATGAAACCAAGGTTCTGCTTGGCACCCCTCTGTCTGTATGATCATGATGACTATAATAAATGTATTTTTGTGTGGACCAACTTCCATTATAATTAAAATAACGTTAAAGGGACAGTTCATCCCAAAATGAAAAATACATATTTTTCCTCTTACCTATAGTGCTATTTATCTTATAAAATATATATTACCTATATATCCTGTACACTTGGGCAGTATAATGGTATTGCCAGGGTAAATTGCCAGGAAAAAAAACACAACTGTAGGATTTTCAATACAGTCAAAGATACAGATGCTCCTCTTTTTATTTAACTGATAGGGAGATGCTGTATTGAAGTGACATATTGTACTGTGCAGCACGCACAACAAGACATCAGTCTTTCTACTGGTGGACAAGGCAGCACAGGACTAGCAAGTAAAAAAGGAAAATGCCTCTGCCCCAGGAGTACTTTGGATTTAGTCCCGATGATAAGGTAGAAGGTGAGCCAGCAAACACCACAGATCACTGACTGATCAGAGTAGCTTATTAGTGAGCATGCAACTTTAGCCATCATGAGTGAGAATGAGTGGCAGACTGACTACTGTCTATGGTGGCAGAGCGTAAAGGTGAATGCACACTGAGCGGAGGAAAGGTGAGCAGTGAAGTTGTCGGTCTGGCAGTAAATGTACAGCAACGGCACTGTAAATGTACAGTTTGGGTTTGGGTTTCTCAAGACCAAAGCAAAGCTCCTGTGTGTGCTGTTTCCCAACTCCTGGAATAACGCTGTTATGATGGAGCAGTGTCGACTTGTGCCTTTTTACAGAAGTTCTACACAATTACAGCCATACAACTATATATCCCAGTACAATGCCAGGAAGGTATGAAAGTATGAAAAAATAGATATCTATCTGCCATCTTGATTGTTTTGGTGTGAGTTGCATTTTCTCTAATATAATGTAACTACATTGCACTCAGTTTGTGGTGCTAAGAGCAAAAATCTTGAGAGACTGGGTTATGATTGCAGGAAAGACACATTACTAGTGAGTTTTTAAAATGTATTTTTTGGTGTTTGAGCAGCACAAGCAGAGTGCCATCTAGTTTCATTATATTCAAGTGATTTTTTTTACAGGTGATATCTCCAAATCTCTGCAACTCACTCCAAAACTATCTAGATAGATAAGGTAATAGGAAAAATCAGATTTTTTTTTTTATTTTGGGGAGAACTGTCCCTTTAACACAAAATGCAAATGAAATGCATGAATTGGTTGACTGCTTAACTGTTTCAGGTTTTAGTGGGCAGAACTAATAATGTGTTTGAAAAAGGACAAAACATTTTGTGAAAAATCTCTTAACTTCCTTAAGGTGCTCCCCTGCTGACCTGCAACCAAGGAACCCCTTCAAGTTTTTCCGAAAAATGTCATCTTTATTTTTAAGTGGACCTAGGGAACCTTGTCAGTGCCAGTTAATTTTTCAAAATTACTAAAAAGCTGTGATAGCTATAAAACAAGCCGCATTGTTCACACATCTGCATTTTCCATTTAATCTTTGACTTTCATTGGTGCTGTCTGTAATCCCTCAAACATGACTAATGGGAAACATTAAGTACAGGTTTGGGAACAAGTGGTTTTAATTAAAATTCTGGCTCACAGAGGACCTTGGAAAAAGGACATTTTTTTTAATCTTTCTTCACAGTATGTATGTTTTTCTTTTATTTGCAGTCGTGGCCACGCTCAGACCTCAAAAGGAAAAGAGCATGAAGAAAATGATACAGATTCATCCAATGATTCAAACTGTTATTAGACTAACCGTGACACACAAAGTCCCAACACGTGTTGCTGTTGGGTCTTCTGCTTACAATACAAAAAGTCCTTAAAACAGATGAATGGCATATGAAAGCATCTTGAGAAGGCCACACAAAGATTTGCTTTATTAATTCTGACAAGGAAACAGGCAGTGGGGGTTTTCCACTCAAGCCAGTCTTTAACTGCTGTTAGCAGCAGTCTGTTTAACCCACATCTCAATTTACTTAATCAACAGCACTTGAAGAAATTCAGTCTCAAGGTCGTTTTGACACCATGATCTTGAGACTTTAAATAAAGGTAACATAAGGGCACAATCACCATAACAATTCAGAGTTAAGGAGCCACTAGACTAAAGCACTGAGCTTTTATGTCACCAACTTGTTTCGTCACTGTCAAAGAGTAGCAAAAAAAAAACAACTTTATAAATAAATTTATATCTCTATCTCTAATTTGAATTCTTAATTTTTATAAATGTATATCTCTAGATTATAAACAATTTTAGGCGCGGTGCAACACGATGGCCTCAAAAGAAAAAGTCCTGCACCCTATGTAATAATAAATGGCTCATTTTCAAATAACAAAAACAAGATTGGTAATTATGAATAATATGTATTTCTGCCTTATTCTGTATTAAATTCAGTAGATTCCTACTGTAATGTTTAATACAATTGAAAAACTGTTTAGCAATGGAGGAGCACAGCAAACATTTCTACCCACCTCACCTGTAGCCTGCCCCAACTTATCTTGTGTTGTTCTCAGAAAGTTTCAAAAGCAATAACAGTCCACTGAATTACAGAAAACAATGACCCTTTCCCCACAGCACTTTGACTTAAGAGAACTGGCTACTGAGTACTCAACTCAATTTCCCCTTATTGAGCCTTTCAAGCCACTATTATTTTTTTTTTCCTGGTAGCTTCATTTTTTGAAAAGTTTTTAGTCAATTTCAAACCAATATTTGAGCACTGGAGGACAAAAATATAAAGCCCATGGAATAATACAGGTTTATCGAGGTCAAGTTACAGACAACAAGTTATCTAGACATCAACTGCCAAACTATCCTGCAGATACAAGATGCAAATATTAACATGCTCCTTCTTGGTGCTGTGTCTGTGGCACACCTAATGACTGAAAACAGGGTGCAAAACTCTTTGTCTGCTAGCGAAATTGCTGGTGAATGATCAAATTTTGCCAGCCACTTGGTAGGTTTGTTTCTATTTTTCGTTTGGTTGGTTTTTGTTTTTGTTTTGGCTGCTCACCTCTGATTGAAGCAAATCTAGCAGCCCTTATTATGTAAGTGGCTGGTAGATTATGACCAAAATAAAATATTATTCACCAGCATTTGGCTGGTGCTATTTTTCTGTCCTGAAGCTTAGCTTTGGTCTGTTTTTTGAATCTTCAGTCAAATCTGCTGGACTTTAACTTAAATTAATAGTTAGCTAGCTATATCTCCGTTTGAGCATTACAAGTTTATCTATTTAGCACCCACTCTATCTGTCATCACTTCTTTATTTTAACAGCTAGCAGTAAATGTTTGGCAGGTTGTAGACCCGATTTGTGGCCTTCAGTCTCAATAATATAACGTTAAACAAGTTTCTCTATGGAAGATTTGCATTTGACTAACAGCGTCATGTATGCGTCACAGACTTAGCTAGCTTAGTTAACCATTAGCACCTGTTCAGGTAATGTTGAAATGTCACGTTTGAAAAACCCCACGCGTCACTTGACAACACTTACCACGGTTTTGAAGACCATTTCCAGATAACTCCAAGTCAACATTTTTTCCGTCTGCGGCACAATAAAGAAGTTTTTAACTCCTCAGCAGAATTTGCGATTGTTCCAATTAACGGCTAAACCAAAGACGACAGCAGGAAGTGACGTTTCTCTTTGCTTGTTGAAAATTAAGCGAAACTGCGGATTTAAAAAAAAAAAATGCTAATAATATTTTTAGAAACAGCAAGGAGATGAGGGCGGTATTGTAGGCTACAAAGGCATAAAAAATAATGGAAATTCATGTAATTTAAACAATTTGGCAACAACAACAAAAATCATTCTAGGAGATGTGTCAGTCAGCTGCTTAGCTGAACAAAATAATCTGGGTAACTGTAAAAATCTTTACTGTGCAGTTTTTGTTGCTGTCTCTGAAATATGTGTGAGATATGTGGATTGTATTGTCATATTCTGCCAGGGCCAGAAAACTAAATCGCTGAGCTGAAACAAGCTTAAAAAAAAAAAAAAAAAAAAAAAAAAAAAACGAGAAATGTTCATGTAAAAAGTAAAATTTAAATCTGTCACTTTTTCTCATGCCTGTTATCTGACTTGTCAATCTGGCTTGATGTGTACCTGAGTGAAAAAGGGGAGAGCTATATGACGTGACAGACAAACAAATCATCATGCTTGTGACACACCGTTTTGCTTCAGAGGTTATTATTAGTTTAAAGGACAGTTCAACCCAAAATATTTTTTTTCCTCCTACCTGTAAGTAACATTTCATTGGTGTGAGTTGCAGAGTTTTGGAGATTTCTTTGAGATATCTCAAATATAATGGAACTAGATGTCACACTTTTAAAAACTCAACAGTCTCTTTCTAGTGATCATGACCTGGTCACTCAACATTATCAGACCTTGTTGTGAGCATGCTGCATGGTAACGTTTCAACAGAAAGAAAATTCTTCCTATATGAAATACATAACAAGGTCTATGGATTATCTTAAGAAATTGGAAAGATTTCTGGAAAGAGACATTTTCTTTTCTTTTTTCTTTTGCAATTAATTGATGAGTGTCAGTGTTTCAATCGTTTTTCCCTGTGTTGTTACAGTGTGATCTGAAGTTACTTCAGTAAAGCTTTTTCTGTTGCCATCATCTTTTTTCTGCAGCTTTAAGCCCCCTTAAGTCTGCTCCTCCACTTTGCAGTTAACAGCATCCATCCTTCAGCACTGCTGTGACAATGGAGTTGCAGAGCGGCAAAGACAAAGCACTCGTCACCCATCTACAGTCAGTATGTGTCCATCTGGAAAAGACATTGGAACAAACAGGTTGAAGGGGCAACTGGAGGCTCTCTCTCCCTCTTTTTCTCTGGAAATGCCTCCCAGACCTGGTGGTGTCTGTGACAGGCCCTCTCCTGGTGAGCTAGCCTCCATGATGAATGGCCACCTTTCCACTCTTTATCGCCCCACTAAATCATGCGCTTACCATGCTTTTATGACCAATTTTTGCTGCTTTGTTTTACTCTCCCCGCGTTTTTTGAATGAAACTCCAAAGGCTGTGGTTTCATTTTTTCAATCCTGCACTGTACATCATATTAATCTTTGAGGGTTTATCATTGCATTGGTATTCAGGTGGAGATTTGAGATCTGGCTTTATTAATCAAATTCACTCAGACAAATGTGTCAGATCTTGTTTGGCCTGAAGAAATGTTCCACAGGAAATGCTCTTATCCAGAATATTTCATTTCATTCATTTAGTGTTTTTTAAGCTGTATCTGTTATGCAGCACACCTGTCTTTTATTTCTATTGTGAATTCTGGAAAAGCATCAATTATTTATGTGAGTGAGAGTCACACTTGGAGTTGGTCCCAGCCCAGAGACTGACAGGCAGACAGTATATCAGGGCAGAGGAGAGGGCCTGAGAATAGACAGAGTTCTTTTCTCCAGAGGCGTGATAAATTACCAGACAATGGAGTTTGCTCTGTGTTTATGGATGTCCTAGTCTGTATGTACTTGCTTCAATCTTAAAAACTGCACTCTGTGATGAATCCCCCAGACAGCTAATGGTCTAATTTTGCATGTGTTGTGATTTCGGATTGCAGTGGGTAAAGATCACTGAAGTTAGCTTTTTTTCCCCCTCTTTTTATATTTTTAGTTAGAGCAGCAATGATTAGTCAAGTTTTATTTAGTTTAGTTTATTTGTCAAGCCAAAGAAAATTAGTTGCCAGGTATTTTGATAATTAATTAATAGTTTCAGTCATGTTACTGTCAAACATTTCTTACATTATATTTTGCATTAAATGTAAGAATTTGCAGCTTTTTTTTGTCATTTATGACAGTAAATGAAGAGCCTTTGGGTTTTGGACTGTTGGTTAAACAAAACAATTTTAAGATGTCACTTTGGGCTCTGAGAAATTGTGACTTTTGTGAATTGCGAAATTATCATGAAAGTAATCAGTGGATTAATAATAAAAATAGTTACAGCCCTATGACTTCCTAGTCATTTAATCCAGCCATTCTCACCCAGTGATTCTCGCACAATGGTGGACCCCAGAGCACCATCTAGTGATCCCAGGAGGCAGTGGCACAGTCAAAGGTTTAGATTAAAGTAAAATAAAAAATTTTAAAAAGGTTCATTTACAAAACTAGTTATTTTTATATCCAAGTGTGCCACACATTTCACAGTAATAAAAAATGTCCAATTAAAGTGCATAATTTCAGTGACCATTTAGTTTTTTATTATCATCAAACAAATCAAGACACATCATCAAGTGGAGACAAACATGTTAGCTGCTGTAGCTAATGCAGTGATGATGCAGTGACACAGAATGGATCAGTTTTTTGAGGGTGGTCTTCAGAAATTTTCATACCTCGGAAGTGGGCCTTGAGTTACTAAAATTTAAGAACTACAGCTCTAATATACATGTATAGAAGACAAAAAGTCATTTTGTTGGGGTGAAACAAAAAAGGAAGTTTTAAATAGATGGTATGCTGGGAAATAAAGTTATAGCCTAACAATGGTTTAGTCAGATAAAAGAATCATGATCAAGCCAACACATCTTTATCATGTTTACTCAGAGGTGGAAGAAGCATTTAGATCTTTTACCCCCCAAAAAGTAGGAATACTGAATGTTCATATTACAATATTATAATAATCTGTTTCTAGTACTAACAAACACATACAAGAGTATTTTAATACTTTAGTTTGTTAATGTGGAGCCAATTTTAGATGCTTTGTATAGTACTGAGTAGATTAGTCATATAGTCCTGCATTACATTAAATTAGCATATCTTATGTTTTAAATGTGAAAAGTAACTAGTTACTATGAGTATAAAATGAAAGTAGTGGAGTAGAAATACAATATTTACCTCTGAAATGTAGTGGAATAGAAGTATGAAGTAGCATGAAATAAAATAATCAAGGTTGGTGCAAGTGTACTTAAGTACAGCATTAAAGTAAATGTACTAACTTCTCATCACTGTTTAATTAATGCAGCAATACTTATATTTATTTAAATAATGAATGGATGCTGACATTTTTTGAGTATGCAGTTTAGTAGTATTGATGTTCAGGAACAAACAAATAAATATCAATTATATTATACTTCAAAACGTGTTTATAATTACCTTCATGATGCACTGCTTTAGTCAGCTTTGGCTCCTGCAGATTAACACTGAGGCAGTTTAGTCTCATATGGTGTACTCTTGCTCCCCCTAGTGGAAAAACAAAAACCTGTTTTACCATTTGTCCTGAATGATGTTCATCTGTCTGTTTGATTTCCTTGTCCACAATAATTAATCAATTAATATGGACAGAACTGATTATTTGAACATTATTTATTGTATCTGATTAATTTTATATTCAGTTAAGTTTAAAGGGAGAAATGTATAGTTATAGTATGTAGGTCATAGTGTAAGATATTTTTTTTTATTTTGAAGGTGACGTTTCTAGGTTCACAAGCTAGACAATCAATATTCATGTGTCATTTTTAACCCTTTGTTGATGGAGTCTCACAGAGCACAGAAGCCTGCTCTGTAGTCCTCTTATGACTTTGAGGTTTTGATGATCTATCAATCACCTAAACAAAGCTTGAGTGTGCGAGCCACTGCCAGGGGAGGTCTGACCTGCGGCCTAGCGTGACATTCAAGGAACGAGTGCTACTCACCCAGGAAATCCCATTACACCAAAGTATGATGGATATCAGTACTGGGAACGCTCATATGTGGTCTGACATATAATTTGTTATAATTTGTAAAAAGAAAAAAAAAAAAAAAAAAAAAAAAAGTATGACCACATTCACCTTTATCCCTGTCTTTTACTTTTTTCAGAACTGTCCAAGTACACGCAGTCTAACTCATATTCCCAACATCTAGAACCAAATATACATTTGTCTTGTATCTGAGATCATAAAGGCTACTGAGATGGCAAATTGGCCATTTTAATGATAAATTGATTGTACAACATTAAATTATTACATAGACAGTAAACATCAGACAGACTTGCATCTGGAAAAAATAATTTTCACTTGCTAAACTTTCAAAAGGTTTACATAACCATGCACACTCAAATGTGATAAATACTATGCTGCACAGAACCTCTACTCAAAAAAATAAGAATAGAATCACCACGCTAGATAATGCTCCCATAAACATTTATCACTGCGTGACGTTTCGGCTTAAGTCATTCTTTAGACATGAAACTAATTTAGAGACACACCTTTCAAGTACATATCCAAAAAAGAAAGGAAAAAAGAAAAAGAATGAAAATGGTAAACACTGACAATGGTAAAATAATGGATCCTGTGAGTATAATTTATATTTACAATAAATTCTAAACCACCTAAATATACCATAACAAAATCATCACTTCTATGGTATATTGAGAGGAGAAAAACCTATTAAGCACGTGAGAAAAACATATAATTTATAGTGAAAATACACAATATACACAATAAAGTCCACTCAAAATGTACCATACATGCTCATGTACGTGCACACGCACACACACACACACACACACACACACGCACACACACACACACACACACACACACAGTGGTGTAAGGTAATGCTAGGCCTCAGTGCACACTGTTATGATGGGCCCTTTAGCATGGTGTTTGCATGGCTATTGTATTAGGAAAGTAGAGACACATTAAGACAAAGCTCAGAATCAGAATCATGGATAATGCTTATTTAACATCAGACAACCTCAACATGAATATTACCCAGCAATCATCACTACATGTAACCAAAATAAGAATTTATTTATTTATTTAGTTAGTTATTTTGTGTTTTACTGTTTTTGTAGTTTATGTACAATCAATATATATTGACTATTTTGCCCCAAAAAATGACAACAGGAGAGACGGGTTTGCATTTTCAAACGCATAACAAACGGCACCATTTTGAATTTAATATGAGCTCTTCTTTGATTACAGGTGTATTTTTAAGGTGTCGTTCTGAATCCCTTGGATGGGCCTGTTGTCCACCCAACACATTGCTGGAGGGTCCACTCTCTCTGCAGGGCCTCCCACAGGCCCCAGTGCAAGCAGAGCCTGCAACTGCACTGCTGGAACATCTATATTTACACTGCTGCACACACAAGAAGTGTAAAAAGCTTCATTGTACACATTTTCCTTTTTTTGTCTTGATTTTGCTTTTAAGTATGACAGTTCATACCTGATGCTCTGGTCATGTGATATTCAAGTTCCTCTGATTAAGTTCTTGGTACTGTATAATGTTACTGACCTGATAGATAAGTGCATCTTATCTATCTTATCTATTTTACCATTTTCCAATCACATGACCTGTCAGGTGACCCCTGCAGTACTAGTAAGGTGTGTCTCTGAATTTTTTTCATGTCTGAAGAAGAGCCTTCGCCCTAAACCTCACATGGTTGTATACTAATGAATGTTTATGGTAGTATCTGTGTGGACTCTTATTTTTCTTCCTAAACCTGTCCATGGAGTTAACACTTTACCCAGAATAGAATGAATATAAACTATTTGTTTTCAGTGAATAAGTAGTGAACGCACCGTGGTGATTTATCTATGACATTTCGCAAATGTACAGTGGTATTTGTGACAATGCAGAGTGAATAGATTTATTAAGACATAATGATATTTTGAAGTGATTTGCCAGAGAGCAAAACTGTCTTGCATACTTGCATTTTCTGAATCAAAGAGGTATAGATTATCTTCTTTTGTAAACAAGTAGTAAGACTCCAGTGCTGATCAATAAACACCAAAGATATGATGACATGCTACTTCTGGGCGATGGTGAACAACAGAGTGAAGTCTCTCTCCATGATGAAAATAAAACACTGTTTATCAACACTATGGAGACGACTACACACTGTAAGCAAATGTCACCCCCTGTAGTGAGGCATGGTGTTGTACAATATCACTTGCCTCAAAATTAAAAGCAAAGGTTATTCAGGCACTGTCCGCACTCCTATCAAAAGTGTCCCACTCTGTTTATTTGTGCTGTACCACTCTTCTGTGCCATATTGATTATCCAAGCTAAGAGAATACCATGCAAATTTTTAGCTAAAATTAGATAAAAGACATCCCAGCATGCAACCTTTGGACTTCTCTTGGACTTTATTGACTTTTTTGGATGACATTTATCATCCTAATAAAATGAACGAGTCATGAATATATTATAAAGCATAAGTCACATGACTTTTCACAGGTCTTATCTGTTTTCGGTACACACAGTCAGTGAGTTTTGTTTATCTGTGCCTGAACTCTCCCCTATATATGCCTCATCAGTAAGGAACAAGCTAACAGAGAGTGAGACAAATTTTAGTGGTCATCACTAGAGTTGACCATTAACTCACCACAAAAAATGTCAGAAGTGGCATTTTGAAGAAGTTCAGGACCAAGAAGACACAAACAAAAGCCAGACTGCCAGAAGGAAAGGTGATGGGTCCATACATGGGATACCTTTGACCTGGAACTGAGCTGAGTGAATAATCTGGAGTTTTGCATATTTCTCAAAACCTCCCTAATAGAAACTCATCAGAACCATGAAGCTTACTGGGACTATCCTCAAACAGGAGAACACTCATGACAGCACAGACACGGAACATGTAAACAACATGTTGGTGACACCACGGCAAACAAATACAGCAGGTATGATGATAATTTCGTCTTAATCAATCTGGTTGTCAGGCAGAGGCCTCCTGAGCGTCATCAGGTGTCTCTCCACAAAATGCTGAAGTTGTAGCAATGATTATTTTCAAAGAAAACCATGTTGGCAATCAATTTAGGGTTGCAGCTAATGAATGTTTGTATTATCTGTTAATGATTATTTTCTCAACGAATTGTTTGACTCTAAAACAATGTCAACCTCACAATCTCATGGGATCCAAGGTCTTTAAAGTACTTGCATTCAATTATTCAAAACCAAAGAATACTTTGCAATGATATAAAACAGCAAATCAAGCAAAGCAAGTCACTACAAATGAGAAGCTGAAACAGGTCATTTTGGCATTCATGCTTTAAAAATTATTTAAAGGTAGAATATGCAGGATTGATTGTAAACGCACATATTCAAAGTTGGCCCTTCCTCTTCGGTTCAGCAAGCAAGAGAGGTAGAGGCAGAGAGTGAATGAAGTGAGGGAGCGGCATTAGCAAGAAGAAAACTGTGAATCTGAGTAATTAAATGTTATTTTCTGATTATTTCTAATTGGTTACGTTCGATAAATAAACACACCCACACCTCTGCACAATGCTGGATTTTGTGCCATTGCAACCAAAGTGAACCTTCATCCTGTCACTGTGTCGTCAGTCTGCTCTGCCTGTGTGTGTGTGTGTGTGTGTGTGTGTGTGTGTGTGTGTGTGTGTGTGTGTGTGTGTGTGTGTGTGTGTGTGTGTGTGTGCGTGTATGTGTATTTTCAAGTGCAGCTCTCACAGACACAGAGCAGAGGGGAGAGACAGAGACAATATAACAATTGGTTGCTATGCTTTTATCAGCCAGTTCTCAGCATCAAAACAAGCTTCTAGGTTGTCCATGCAAGTTCCTTATTACAACCCATAATTATATTTATTGTTTGGCAGCGTTAACCAGGAGGAGAGAGAGGTTTGAGTCCTGTCACTTCCCCATTACTTGACGTAGTTACATACTTATTTGGACCCAAACCACAATCTTTTCCTAAACCTATTCAAGTGGTTTTGTTGGCTAAACCTACTCAAGTAGTTTTGTGCCTGAACCCAAACTCCAACTGTTTTACAATTCTAACCATGTATGTAATGTCATGTGACTTATGTGTTGGTTTTTAGAGAGTCCTGACTTTGCACTACACTACTTCTTAAAGGCTCAGAAACTTCCTGAATACAGCAAAATATGAGACATAAGAAAATACAGGCAGATGTAGGGTCTGTGAAGATACAACCACCACATATTTAGCGGGTGATAAGTGATGATTGACAGGAATTATTTTTATATGAGCCTACAGATTTTTTTTAAAGAAAATCCTATATGGCATGCCTTTAAACCATAAATCAATGATCAAAATATTTGCAGATTAATTTTCTGTCCTTCGATAATTCTACATTAGTTTACATTCTGATCTAATTTCCTCCATAATCTTATCCTCTGTCATCATTATAATTAGAGCTCTGCTGAGTTGAATCAGGCCCTTTCCTTGCCACTTTAAATGAAGAAGCTTTACCAACAGGCCGCTCTTCAAATCCAGATAACTGCGAGGCAAATGTATTCTAATCTCTTAATTCAATCTAACTGATCTTTGACCACAGAAAGCATTTTCCTTGTTAAATTGTAATCCCTAGCCGCTTCATCTCCCTAAACTAAATATGCAATTTACATACATTATAGCCTGCGGTCTGTACAGTGCGAGCATCAGTGCAGGAACACACTGACGGCACTGCGAACGTGCATTTGTCAGTCCTTTTAAGAGACACAGTCCTGCAGCAATCAAACACTGGCAGGATGCAATTTAGAGCAACATGGAAGGAGACTGGATTTAAACAGAGCACCCAATGTAAAATTAGCCAGAGGAGAGTAGTGGACTTTGGCTCGCCACTGACCTCTAACTGCTTTAATTAAATGGGGAGTTTCCTCTTCCTCTTGAGTAATAACTAGCAGTGCTCCTCCGAGGCCTATGGCACTGGCAGTCAACTAGAGCAGTGATATCTCCACCTATAACCCTGCTTTTATTATCATCAGCACTGTTCCTGCCAGACCTATGAAAGAGTGTCCAGGTGATTCCTGAGGGCCTATAAGTTCACAATCAACACCTTGCTGCTGCAAAGTTCTGTCCATGTACAAGGTTATTTCTGCTCACAGAGGTGGAATAAGATTCATTATGTGCTGTCGTTGATGAAAAGGATCATGAATGATTGTCTCTGTCAAGGTGCCTGTCTGCTCTTCAAAAAGCCGAAACTCTCTCAGCTACGTGATCTGTCTCTGATGCTTGTGGGGCTTATTAGATTAGACTCAGAGATATTTACTTATTCATTAGCAACCAAATAAAAGGGGTCTGTGTCATACAGAATCCCACTCCCCTGCGATGAAAATGTCCATCACTTGTCTCCCATTCAAAGTTTTCCTCAGGCATTTTCAATGTATACTATATTTTATCAGACATTTGTTGTTGTTTTTTAAAATGACTTTTTAATTGACAGACTTGCCAGTGTCAGTACCCGCTTCATCACTATCACAGCCTGATGGAGGTAGGCCTCAGTGCTCCATATGTGCAGACAGAGCCACAGGTAAACATTATGGTGCATCCAGCTGTGACGGCTGCAAGGGCTTCTTCAGGAGGAGCATTCGCAACCACCACACTTACAACTGTAGGTGAGTAGATCCTCCTCGATACACAGATCAGTATTCAAAGACTGCATTCCTATTATATCTTAATATTCACCAACATATTACATTAAACCTTTTGTGACATATGGGGTTATATCACCAGGACCAATAACAATGACATAAATTTCTTCATTCAAGTTGAAGTGAGAGGTTATTCTGAGGTGTTAAAGTTGTCACCCATTGTAAAGTGAGTAAGGTGACGTGCAGGCTGTTATAGAAGAGACTTCACCTAGCGATAGCTGGGACCAGTTCAGGCATGGAATAACATGAATGCAATGATATAAGGTTGAGATATAATGATATGGTGTTGCTATTCTGTGTGAGCAGCTGGTCAAGCCATACTTTACAGACAAGAGAGTCTGTCATGTCTTAACTTGTCTCAAAAAGTGTGCCAGTGTGCATAGTGAGTTGTCAGGCCTCAACATGTAATGTTCAAGAACAGAATATGATCCATCCCTCATCCTCAGAATATTCAACACATCTTCTAAATTTACCCAGTGTGTGGCCAATGTAGCATTGATGAAGTATTGGGTTAATTTTACCCAGTACCAGTGGGTAGAAACTCACCCCACAAAAAGCTTGTTCAGGTTGTTGTTCAAGACATTTTTAAATCAGAAAACCAGATGGCTGATCAACTATAATCAATCATTACCAAAATTCATGCATTAAATAAGTCATGACCCAAGTCGTGATCGTGCAAAATTATTTTTGTACAAATCGATGCATAAAGGTATAAACTTTTTGCAAACAATTGAAACACAATGTACTTTAATGGGTTAGCTTAGTGAAGATTCCTGAACACGTCTCAGTTTTCCCATTGGTATCTCAATGCATTCAAATTTGGTATTCAAATTTTTGAAAATAAGCTATTTTGATAAAAAAATTAATTAAATTGGTAACTTCAGATCAGCAAGGTCTGTAGATGATGCTGTCTCATTTGCAACTGATCACTCAACAACAAATTTTAAAATACAGTCTCACAGCTGTATTAAGAATCATGCATGTATGTATGTATGTATGCAAATCTGTGTTTATGGTTAATTTACTTCACTTTTTTTTTCAGGTTCAACAGGCAATGTATTGTGGACAAAGACAAAAGGAATCAGTGTCGTTACTGCCGACTACAAAAGTGCTTCAAGGCTGGAATGAGAAAGGAAGGTCAGAGGAAACTTTATATCTTGTTAAGCAGCTTTATGGTTTTAAAAGGTCCAGTGTGCGAGATTCACAGAAATTTGTTTGCAGAATATGGTAGAATTGTTTGTTTGTTTTCTTTAGAGTATAATCATCTGAAACTAAGAAACTTTAGAATGAGTCATCTATCTCTTCCATGGAGACTGGCGTATTTCTATAGTATTCCAGAACAGACAAACCAAACACTGACTCTAGAAGGTTTCTTTTGCGTTTTTCAAAAGCTTCGGGGCCACCATAGGTTCTAGATGCTTGAAAGGGGTGGGTGATGCAAGCTCACCAGATGCCACTTATTCCTCTGCACTGGTCCTTTAATATTGTAATGTGCAAGAATCATGCATCAATTGTTTAGATATACTGTACATTCAAAACTTTAAATTTCACTGTTCACCAATACATCATGTCTTACTTCTAGAGAAAAAACAAAAAGATCAGAGGAGGTTTGATCAAGGAAAAGATATTTTCCTTCTTGAGCTACAGTGTGTGA
The DNA here is from genome assembly GCF_056507025.1 of Lutjanus erythropterus. Lineage (NCBI taxonomy): Eukaryota > Metazoa > Chordata > Actinopteri > Lutjaniformes > Lutjanidae > Lutjanus > Lutjanus erythropterus. The sequence continues at coordinate 23,912,606 of NC_139317.1, forward strand.
TACTTTCATTTCCATGTATGTCTTTACATGCTGTCTGTATACCTTCGGCCTCTTTTCCTCGATTGGCTCCAACAGATAAGCAGCGAGAAAGAGATGGGATCGGAGGAGCCGTGAATAGTCTCCACACATGAATAATTAACATGGCTGAGCATAGGCAAATATTTGTTCTGCAGTTTTCTGGAAAGATGTTGCTCACAACCCCCTGAAGTGAAGGCCAGGGCCACTAATTTAAATGTTTACTTCACTAATTTGCCTGGTTTGCATAAAATGCTACAACATCACTTTCAAATTAGGCCAGAAGCACAGCTGTGGCAGAAACACATAAGTAAAGCATTACGTTTCCTCTGAGCACGCTTCCTGTTACTGTTTACTCCAAGTCCAGCTTTAACTGATGTTCCACAGAAGATTCATTTGGGACATTGTCATGCAGGACCAGTCAGTGAAGCACAGAGGGAGCCTCCCGCTCCTTCTCCTCCTCTAGCTTGATTAATACGCTCCTGATTGGTTGCTGAGGGGACAGCTCTGATGACTGATTACTCTGACACTTGGTCCTGTTGTCTGACTTTGTAGAGCCATACTGGAATCAGTCTGAGGCCTCCAGATTGCTCTCTTTCTAATGACTCTCACAGAGGAGTCGTCCTCCATTTAAACATAATCCACACCTTTAAGCTTTCGGCCATCCACGCCCCCTTTTTTATTGTCAGTGGCAAATATAAGAAGCTGTTGTCAACATCGGAATATCAAAGCGACATATATCAAATCAGAATACGTCTTCACAGCAGGATTAAAAGATTATCTTTTGCAACTTTGTTTCAGTATGCCACATACTTAAAAGTGTGTATCAGAAAAGGTTTTCTCTATATTTGTTATCACAATTTTCTTATCAGGGAAAACTTTGAGTAGATAAGAAGAAAAGAGGAGATCAATGAAGAGATGGAGGAGATGACAGGGAGAAATAATGTTACAGATTTATTATCATGAATAAGATTTCTGGTCTCTATTTTTTACTGTTTAATCAAAGCCCAATCATATCACATCACATCAAATCGTTATTTCACATTGAAGGTGCTGTAAGTGACGTTCACTGCTCATAGAGGTTGCAATAGACCGTCAGCATCTCAGACCAAAACAAATGTGTGCTTTGTTTACTCTGTAAGTTTGGAAAAGACAAAGAAAGTGACATCTGAACACACACTGCTCACAAAATTCAAACTGTCAAACTTGGCAGTGCAGATCAAATATGGATCAAGTTTAAAATGTTTCAGAAACATATTTTACTGCAATGTATAGCTGTAATATAAAAAAAATATTGTAACCAGGCAGCTGCTATTTTCAGCAGAGGCTCCCAAAAGTCAGATCAAACTGTCAAACCAGGCAGCGCTGATTAAATATAGATCAAGATTCTGTTACTACACTGGCTGTTTCCAGTGGTGGACAAAGTACTCAACACCAGCACTTGAGTCAAAGTATAGATACTCCTGGTCAAATATAACTCAACTACAAGTGAAAGTTGCTCAATCAAAATTTTACTTGAGTAAGAGTATTAGAGTACTTGCTTTCAAAAATACTTAAGTATTCAAAAGTACAAATATATTTTCTAATATCAAATGCCTCAGGACCTTCCCTTCCCTTCCCTTACACAAATACAAAATATTTCTGACAGGATTTGTCAGTAACTTGGCATTTTCACTAGACAGTCAGTCAGTTCACTCAGAACATGGGTCCCGACAAGGCAAAGGCCTGAAGGGGGTTGAATTGAGAGGCGTGCCTGGATGATGTATTTCTGCTTTTACATCAGTCCCAGGGACTTACATCTCCATTAAAACAGGGCTACTTGCTTGAAGGCGTGTCTTAACTGATACATGCTTGACTTGAACCATGGTGCCATGATATACATTTCATTTCCTATAAATTCCTCACAATAGAAGTCCCCTTTTATTTTGATATTTCAAATATTTGATCATAAAGCAGCAAAATCAGGAAATATTGAGTTTTTATCTGAAGTTACATAACACGAGTCCTATACAACTGTAAGCACATATAAAACAGCAAAATAAGGCAGATAACTGAAACTTCAAATCACAGAGATTCAGTTAGAAGCTACAAATGAGCTGAGAGCTGAACACACCGAAACTTTAAAACCGCCTCTCTCTGATCTCCTACACATGAGTTCTGTCTTGCAGTGTCACAGCAGTCCTCTTGGAGGCAGGTCGGGCAGACTTTGACCCCCCTCTAGAGATGGCCCATCTCAGGCACAACCCAGGACAGCTCAGTGCATTACAACTGGTAATCAAAATACAATTCAGTGCAGCATGGTTTGACTCAGTGTGGCCAAAAGTGCACATGTACAGCTGTCCTGGATAAACAGAGAAGCTCTGATAAAAACAGAGCAAGTGTGACTTCATTCTCTGCTCATGATGCCACTAGTCTACTATATCTTTACATAGCAAACAGCTGTTTGCTGACATCTAGTGAGGCTATATTGCATCTTTAAAGACTGTGACATTCACTTACACCATACTAATACACATCCTAAAACAGGGACTTCAGGAAACTTCTGGGAAAAAAAGGAATTTTCTCTCATTTCTCCCAGGTTTGCAATTAAAGTAGGCAACATTTGGCATTGCTAATGTTGGCATGAACAGCAACTTCAATGTCACAGAAGACATAGAGGAACCTTGTGGAGGCAAAGAGTAGGTCTTTTCTTTCAGGAGATGTTTGCAGCTGAGGTGAGTAAGAAAAAAAGGTGGAGAGCAGAGGTGATGTCTGGAGAAGCCAAGAAACTTCTCTGATGGTTCTTTCCTCTCTTTAATCTCCAGCTGTGCAGAATGAGAGAGACTGCATCAACAGTCACAGAGCCAAAGGACAAACAGTGGGCACTCTGTCCATCAGTGTGCTGCTGCGGGCAGAGGCCAGTGTGCAACAGGTAACACACTGCTACCTAAGATCTCACACACAAAGATCTGTGACAGAGTTCAGGGGCAGTAAAGCCAGCCAAAGGATCCCTTCCCTATTTCTGGAAATCATGTAGATCAGGGGTTTTTAAAGTGCAGCCTGCATGCCTGTGGTGGCCCGCAGAAACATTTTGTGCAGCTCCTGAATGTGACATAAAATGCAGGCATTATTCATGTCAAAGAGATTATGTTAGACAAGCAAGCTTAGGTATGAACAGTCCAAAGGAAAAAAGGCAAATAAATCTAAAAATACAAGCAAGGTCCAACATCCATTAAATCCAAAGAATACATTTAAAAAAAGCACAGCATAACACTGGAGTGAAAGCTTGACACAAAGATGAAGACAAACTGGCAACTAAGGAGGGAAAGACACAAAAGTAAATACACAAAGAAGCTAATTTTAATCTTTAATCAAATAGAAAAGAAAAATTCAGGAAGTAAAGATGCAGATATAAGAGGAAACTCAAGAACTTCAAAATAAAACAGGAAACAGGTAAACTAAAACACCATGACAATGCTTGTGCAGTGTTTCAGTCAGTGAGATGGAGTAACCACAGCAAAAAGCTTCTATGGTTGAGGAGAAAAGTAGGTTTCAGGAAAAATTGATCAGCTCTTGATTTTGTTGGACCTTGGGGTACAGATACAGTCTTATGTGCAAACGGGTGTACTCAGTACTCAAGGAATTTCTAATGTTTTACATTTAGACCTTTTTTTCCTGTGTGGCCCTCAATCATATGGGGGCTCCCTAAATTGGTGGTCAGTCATCAAGACTTTGAGAACCCCTGATGTAGACAGAGGCCAGAGATGGAGAGGTTATAGGTTACATTTTAGTCAGCCAGCCATTAAAATCTGTGGAGGTTCTAGCCAGATCAGATTGGATTCAGTTTCTTCTTAAAATGACAAAATTGCAGAGGGACCCCATCTAATCATGTTCCATTTAAATGCACCCCTTGATCTGGGGTTGTGTACTCAGTTACCTTCAAATACATAATAACATCCAGACATATGCTTTTGCATGTTAAAGGAATGCACAGAATTAAATTAGATGATTGGGACATGCTGCCGGTCATGATGTGGCTCAATCCAGCATTGTTTACCTCCGTTCCATACAAAAAACACATCTACCTGCTTTGTCTTGATTTAACCTTCACAGAGTGCCAAAGCACTCATACACCTAACAGCATCATCACTGTCTTCATCCCCCATTTATCCCCCTCCTCCGTGCGTACACGCTCACACACCTTCTCTAGGGTTCATTCCCACATTGCAGTGTCACCTGAGCCCACTGTGAACTCACATTATGCTCTGCCATTTTCAGCTCCCCGCTCCGGTCTCACCGAGGAGTCATGACATCAACACCAAGAAGACAGCCTGCGTGGGAGTCGTGTTTGAGTCCATGAAGCAGCAACTCCTCCTGCTGGTGGAATGGGCAAAACAAATCCCAGAGTTCTGTAGCCTCCCGATCGATGACAGGGTATGAGGGGGACTTAATACCCAAAGAACTTATTCTTACAGCTAACAGCAGCTGACTTTATACTTTCATATTTATTTATCAGTTCAGGTTGACGCTTTGATTGATCAGCCATTTACGTGTGACATGAAGCTTGTGTACATCTGTGTGCAGGTAACCCTGTTACGAACCCACTCTGCAGAGCATCTTATCTTGGGGGCAGCAAAACGGTCTTTACCTTATTACAGTCTCATCCTTCTAGGTAAGACAGGTAATACTGCCCACTGGTTGTGTGCTTTTTTATTTTATTTTATTATTCTGTTATATGCCAAGAGGAACAATTTATTTTAAGTATTGCATGCTGAATGCAAATAATTCTTATGCAAAAATATCTCACACACAAATGGATTTTTGAGCAGGTAACGACTTTGTGATCCCCCTGAGAGGTGGCGAGGTCGAGGTGTCCAGACTGGCATTCAGAATCCAGGAGGAGCTGGTCAAACCTCTCAGAGAGCTAGACATCACAGAGAAAGAGTTTGCTTGCCTCAGAACCATTGTCTTCTTTGCCCCAGGTCAGTCTGTGACAGGGTGAATTGTAATTTCTGTTCTGCAAAGAACAACTTTTTCTGATGTTCTCTCTTGGACCAGTTTATTTTCTTGGCCTTTTACGTCTGTAGTTTAGTCTGAGTGGTCTAGCTTCAGGATGTGGTGAAGTCCTTGGCAGCCAGCAGAGCTGTCTGCCTGCTGAGCTTAATGGTCCATTTACCTGAGGCAGTATAGCAGCAGAGGCAGGCTGGAGGACCAAAGAACCCGAGGACTGAATTGACAAACTGATTCTCTGTCCCACAGCAAAGATAGCCACCGTAACTTGGGATTATAGAACTTTTATTCAAACACGTTTTCAATCATCCCTCAAAAGTCCAATGTGTAAGAATTATAAAGATTCACTGGCAGAAGATTAATATATTTGTTTTCCATTAGGGTATATTCACTTCAAATAAGAATTGCTGTTTTTTGTTACCTTAGAATGAGAATGAGATCATTCAGATGCATAGCATATCTGATATCTGATATACATTGGCTAAAAGAGAAAAACAAAGACTGATACTCCTGCATTGTCTGTATTACTCTCCAAATATATTTATTGTAAATAAAGATCTAAATCTCATTTTATGACAGAAAACTAAAAAGAAGATGTCTGTTTCCCTACAGTTTGCCAGAAAGCATGCTGGATCCTAATACTTTATTTTTTCTCTTCAATAAAATGCTTGAAAATACTTGGCTTGAAAATCTATTCTCATTACTACATTAACTGTCACCTTCACTTGTCATCTTCTATGGAGGAAAGGATGTTTTACAATAAGATACTGCCACTGGATTATCTCAATTTAATTGGCTACCCTGATACTCTACTTAAACAAATGTGGTGGTGCAATTAGAGATACGTCTCTGAACTTCTGCATCTGCAGCCTTACTGTATACCTCTTTTTTGTCATATGAAATTATGATATGGTACAATTAAACATTATCTCTTTTCTCCTTGTTTCATTCACCTCTTTGTCTCCCATTCAACAATCATATTCTTGTCTTACTGATTTTATCTAAGTGGATAAAGTCCTGCCCTCCCTTCACTCATTGTTAAAGTGATATCTTTCTTATTGTGTTGATTTTGGAAACTCCTGTGGACAAAAGAGGTAGTGTTTCCACTGTAGTAACCATAAAATATAATGTGAAAAATAAAATTTTCTAAATCAAAATCTTCTCCTGCTTTGTTTTAACTGGCTGACATACTACTCACTGTAACTTTTCCTGGGAAAATGGAAAATGAAATCAGATGCAGTGAGCCTGTGTTTACAAGGACACTCTGACCCACTGGTAGTCATTAGGAATAACTACATAAGAGTCAAACTTATGGATGGTCTCTTTAACTTGTGGAGGTCACATAGAGGCATCATTAATAAATTGAGACTTTCATAACTAGTTAAAAACCCATTTGTAGTAGCTTTAATGTTAAAACTGTACGTGCATGCATAGCTGTTTCTTTACAGTGTACTCTCTTCTCTCATGTCCTATTACCTTTGTCTCGAAGACTGTCCAGGTTTGAAGGTTCCTCAAGTGGTTCGACATCTACGTTTCCAAGCTCAACTGCTGCTAGAAGAAACGACCTGTGCACAGCGAGGAAGGTTTGGGGAGCTTCTGTTGATCCTGCCTCCACTGCAGAGCGTGGCCTGGCAGATGGTGGAGACGCTCCACTTAGCACGGCTGCTGGGCGAAGCCAGAATGGACAGTCTACTGCAGGAGATGCTGCTGGGGGAAGGAGCCAAAGCAGGACAGGGTAGGAGACACCGTTGCAGGATTTACTCACAAGGAATTTGCATAAAGGTCCAGTGTGTGATTAATGAGGGCTAATTGGCAGATTATGGCAGAAATGGACAATAATATTTATACATATGTTTTTGCCATTAGTGTATAATCACCTGAAAATAAGAATTGTTGAGTTTTTGCCTCCTTAGAATGAGCCATTTATGTCTACAGAGGCCTTGTGTCCTCTTCCACAGAGGGCACCATGTTTCTACAATAGCCCAGAATAGACAAACCAAATACTGGCTATAGAGAGGGTGTTTTGAATTCTGTTTCGAAGGTGTTTGCAATCTACAAGCTCACCACTAGATATCACTAAATCCTACATACTGGCCCATTTTATGATAGACTATATTAATATTTGAACAGTGTTGAGCTTGTATTAGTAGCATAACTAAGACATTTATGTTGTCTGTTCCAGTGTCTCCTCTTCCTTCAGGTGATACCCTGACTCAAGAGGAGCAAAATGAGCAAAAAGCCACACCTATGAACTTCACTGTCATCTCTCATGTTTCAACATGTGAGCACACACAGATCAACTTATCACAACAGTAGAACATGAGCCTGGCCTTAAAGGGTTGTGTAATAGTACTGACTTTTCAATTAGTAGATATAGATACTTTTATTCCTATACTGTTTTCTGCCATCAAAATAACAAATATATTCACCTCAGTATGTAGTGGGTCTCACCCAGGATTGGGTCAGATTATGGTGAAATGTAGTCAGTTACTGAACACAAACTGCATGGCATTTTTTTAATTAGCTAAATAAACTATCCATGCACTGGGAAAATTCTGTATTCCAGTCTGAATACTTCTGAGTTTCAAATCGCAGAGCCAGCTCGGAGGCTGGGGAGTTTGTGGCTGAGGCAAGGCCTTTCTGTGCAGAGTTTGCATGTTGTCCTCATGTCTGTGTGGTTTCGCTCCAGGTACTCTGGCTTCCTCCCTCCTTTCCTCCAAAAACAGACATTAATTAGGTTAATTTGTGACTCTAAATTGTCCGTAGGTGTGAATGTGAGCATGAGTGATTGTTTGCATCTATGTGTCAACCCTGCATTGAACTGGCGACTTGTCCAGGGTGTACCCCGCCTCTCGCCCAAAGTCAGCTGGGACAGGTTCAAGCCCACTGTAACCCTTTAAGGATAAGCAGTTGCAGACAATGAATTAAAATGTTCTTTATTATCATCAAAAACAGATCAGCTATTTTAAAGGCATAATCAAGTAATCCTTGACAATGCAATCCTGGCTGATTGTAATCACTCATTTTTTGTAATCCCATTACATGTAATCTGTTACTACACAACCCTGGTCTCCGCTGAAATTTGTCTTCATGAGATTGAAATTTATTGATGGACACTGAACCCTCATGTGCTAAATGCCACCGCTGATGTTTGTCTGTCTCACACAGCTCTTTCAAGCGGCCTGCCTGCTGCCCCCACAGACTGGCACTGAGGTGTATAGACATGGCGATGCTGCCAATATGGCCACAGCAGGCTCCTGTCCACACTGAGGAACTCCTCAAGAAGAAACAACAAGGAGGACAGAAATGTTGTGTGCTTCAGACAGAACACAGACATACACACAAACCTACATACACACAGTACACACATACATACATATATATACATATACAAGTTAAGTTACCAACTATACTGGAGAAAAAAGCCCAGACCCACAAGAGCGATGCTATAATCATTCTGCGTTTAATTATGCATCCATCCAGTGTTCATTTGTCTGAGATGGGACATAAATAAAATTTAAAATATCTTTTACAGTTATTCTCAATCGCTTTGGCTCATTTTCTACATCACAACTCTGCATGTCTACAAATGGTAGTAACTCGCCCAAAACATTCAATCCATACTGCAAAACTTAGTTATTGTTTCAGTGAATTGACCAATGGCACCAAAATGAAAAGTTATCGTCTGAGCCGTACTGGTCAAAAATATTTTGTTGTTTTTCACCATAGCAGTCAACCTCAGAAAGGGTCTCATACACCAATCTCTGTTTCATACTGCTTACTATACACAGAAGAAGAATATGCACATCTGTATTTATACATTAAATGCATTTGTCTATCAATGTGTCATATGTACTATACACAGAGAATTCACCCATGAGCTTTCATGTAAAGCCATATAGAATGAACAGAAAATCTGCCACAAAATGATATCCATCCAAAAAACTTAAAAAACAAAAATAACAACAACACTGAAAGTAAAAACTGCAGTGTTGTAGTAAAAAACATCCAGTGGTAGCTACTCATAGTGTTCTTCCATGTTCAAAAATTGTAATGATTGTGCTGTGGGCAAGTTCAGTATACATGCCTCCAAACTTGACTGTGATTGGTTGATTGTAGTTCCTAGCTTATTACTGTCACCTGGCAGGTCAGTGCTACTATGGTGGACATCACATAGATTGTCATGAATATTTGTGGAATATACATGTATATCTAATAGACTTTGACAACTAAAAGGATCGTTTTGCATGTAATGGCTTAAATGATGAAATAATGTTTAGAAGTTGTTAAGTTTGACAATTTCACTGAGAATCAACTCAAGTTTTGATCAGCGAGCCATCTGTAAGTGGTTGCTCTGCAAATTGTAGACAATTGTACTTACTCTTTTGCACACATGTATGTAAAAAAAATATGTGAGAAATTCAAATTTGTTGCAGAAAACAGAGTAATTGCTCAGAGATTTGAATTTGGAAAAAAATCTCATTCAAGAATTGAGACAAAGGAAATGAGGAAAAACTGTATACAGGAACATGTGAGACAGTGAATTACTATTTATCACATCACAAAAGCACAGTGACCTGTGTGAAATGAAACTAATGACCTATATAAATAGGTTAACATTAAGAATAATTCACAAATTCCATCTACAGTGTGTTTGACTTATTCATAGGGCTGCAGTGGAGGTGCTAAAACTGTCAGCAGAGGGCGCACAAAGCCTGTTCAGAGACACATTTGGTCCCTGTGATGCATGTTTTTCATTGAAAATAAATCACTTACGTTTTTGTGGTCAAAGATTTGTCATGTAAATCTGAATGGAGAAATTGTCATATTTTAAAGGTCTGTTCACTATAGTGAGGATTTAAATAAAAAATATCACAACCGTTTTGATTTAAAGCACACAAAGTGGCGTCGATCAAAAGTAAATATTAGCTGTCCTCTTTGGCTCTTTTGCTGAAAGTGTCTTAATAGTACAACCTTGATACCTTGAATGAGGGCGCCCAACAACACAGTGCAATGACTCACTATAACCTGATGTCAAAAATGTGTTCTTCATAATGAAATCCTCCCTCTTTCTGATTAATCTGTTTGTTTTCATATCTTAATTACCGAATTCCTACACAAATAGAAAAAGAAATCAATCCTTTACTCTCCCCTGAGGCCAATGGCAACCATATCTACAACAGTCAGTATAATCTAAACAACATATTAGTTGTAAATTCCACTGTACTGAAGATTAAGCATTCATGCTTTCTTAAAAAATACTCATGCATCACGGAAATCAGGTTAGTTAAACAGTGATGTCGTCTCTTTCCATTTGAGTCGGTATCAAGTGTGACATTAAACCTGAGCCCAATCAGAGGATGAATCTCTGATGTTGAAATAAATTACATAACATTATATAATCCCATAAGGCTAAGTGGTTCAATCTAATGAGAGGGGAAAAGTTCACATTTCACTGACTGACATAATATACAGTGTGTGCTTGGCTTCCACTCCTGTCAGCCACATACAGCGCATTACATCATATAGAGCAGCCAGATTCCTCTCAGCTGAAGAGAGACACACTGTTGGGGTAATGAGACACTGTGGAGGACAGCATCATGGAGACATACAAGTACATATTTACTAGGGATGCAAATTTATTGCAAAGAAAATGTAAAGACTATAGACATGTTTTCAGCCTTTTCATACATAATTTGTATATTTGGCCTCTGTGTTTGTTTGGATTGTATCAGTAAACCAGAGAGCACTCAGAATAACAAACCAAAGACATGCAGTTCAAGTGGACTCAAGTGCAGCTACTATACAAATAAAGTATAAGTGTGTGAGAACATGGGTAGATAACTAAATGCACCTTGTATGCACCTGACACTAAAGGCACAGAGACCTGAGGGGTCAGAGGACCCCAAAGCCAGGGACTGTTGACTGTTATTATCATTCCTCTTTGAAGAGCCAAAGGCTGCATTTTCCTCTTTTGCTTGGGAATGCAACTCAGCAATCAGGTGTCTTTCTGGTGCATTTACAAACAGCAACTGAAAAATCCTACTTATTTTATCTTTAAGAAAATGCACTAGAGGATTTATAGTATATTTTGTATTGTACATTATAGCAGAGGTTCTCAAACTTAAACTGAGGTTCTGTCACGCCCTCCTTCAGGAGACAAAAAAAAGTTAACAACAAACATTAACAGTGTTAAGGGGAGCAACTAAAAAAAAGGGTCCAACTTGAATTTGAGTTAGATAAATAAATAAAGGTCAGCATGACTGTTTCAGCATTCTCATTAAACTTAGTTTCACTCTATACTTGTCTCTGAGACAACCCTCTGACCCCCACGGTGACTCTCTGCCAGACAAAGAATTTGTAAAATACTTGAACACTTCAAAATGTTGCTGGGACAGGGGACCTTTAGTGTACATGCTCACAGGCTCATAGTCTTAAAATTGTCCATCTGTCAGTGTTAGCCTTATGACTGACCTTCGACCTTTCATACAGTAGGTGCTTCCCTGCTGCCACAGGCTCCATGCTGTCACCAGCACAACAAAGTCCTCTAAATACTTAACTGGCAGAGTATGACAAATGCACTGAGGGACCCAGTAACAGACAGAGAACCATCCTCCTTGGCTCCCTCTGAGGTTTCTTCCATTTTTCTCTGTTGAAAGTGTTTTTCCTTACCTGATTGAGGCTCGAAATCTTCCTGCAGTAAGCCGGTTTGTCATATTTGGCTCATTATATCAATAAAATCTGACTTGACTTCACTTGAATAAATGAATATGTGAACAATTAGGTAAACAAAAACACTTTCTTAATCAGAGGGCATCTGTGACCTGACACTGCTGATGTGAATCATTTACTCATATCAACCACAGCAGAGGGAATACTGTGTTCAGACCAAAGACAGATCTGCACCCTCCTCTAATTGTTGCTGCCAGCAAACCTTCCTATTCCATGTGCTACAACTGGTGTTTGCCATCATTTTCCTGGATGAAAAAAAGGAAAATTCATCTGATTTTAACTTGCTCATCACAGTCCTGTCTGAATTTTAGGTTAAGAGATCTGTCTTGATCTGCATTCACCATTAGCAGGAGAGGGAGGATTGAGATGTAAAAGCTCTTCACTATTTCATCCTGTAGGAGGAAGCTTCTCTTGTAAACAAATTTATCCCCCATGAAATCCCTCTTTTTCAGGTCACAAAAAATTACAGCATGATGTGACAAGCTAGACTACTGTTCCTTTGAAAAAAAAAAGATTAATAGAACTACCTCACAGGCTAAATAATACACAGGTAAAACTATCAGTGTAATCACTTTGAAGGGGTTAGGTTAGGGGACTGTACTTGCACAATCATATCTATCTGAACTGTCAAATAATTGGTCTTGGATTGTTCATGATTGACTAAATGTGCGGTTTGGAACAGAGGTGACTGCGAATTAAGTATCATATCAAAGAAGTCACTGGCTTCTACTAAATGTTCCTCAGATCACAGAACAGATCGTGCCTAACCCACCACTCATCCTTCCATCCAGTCAAACAGTTAATTAGGCTTTTAAACAGGAACATGAGAAAGTTGAGAATGGGCTCTTTGTCATACTCGGGTTTCACTGTTTGACGATGTTAAGAGGTTCATCAGCGACATTGCTGTGATGTTGGTTTCCTTCCCAGAGGCCTGCTGTGCTGGCAGTCTATTGATCTGTCAGGCTCAGCAGAGAGCGCAGCGATCGGTGTCAAACGCTGAACACTCTCTGCTCTCATCTGTCTGTGTCATCCCCCACATCCTGGGTGGAAAGAGTCCAGAGGCAGGGGTTCTGTCTGTACTGACGCTGACTGTTTTTTTTTTTAACTCAACAATATTCAAACACTCCACATTAGAACCAACACGCTGCCAAACATCTCAGAGCTGCTTGGATATCTACTCGAGCACAAACATTGCACGTTCTCCAAATCCTGGCCACAGACCTGCTTGATTCCCCGCACTAAAGGGCAAGAAGGGTTTAGTTATGCCACAGTATTACTGGATTATGATTATGTGGAAAGGCACTGAGGCAAGAGAGGGGAAACAATGACATCATTTAATCAGAAGTTATTAAAATCACATTCGCATCTGTCCAAGTTTTGAATTCTTACAGTAAAGCCAAGAGAACTTCTGAACCTTGACAATGTGCATCACATGAAACAAGTGAAATGCAAACAGTGTTGATTACTTGAAAACAATATTTCTAAACATGCTGAAAATGGAATAAAAGAATATTGTGGTAAGGCACATTTTCTAAGCAGTATTGTGCAGATACCCACAGCTCAGAATAACAATGGAAAATATTTCACAGACAGCAGCTTGAGTACACCTTGCTCCTTTCAAAGATTCAAAACTTGTCACATTCAGGCACCAAATCTTTCCATCTCATGGCTGATTTCCCTTGAGAATGATATTACTCGCTGAAAATCACATAAACTGTCTATTTTAAAAAGTGAACTTCAAAGTAATTTATTACCATCAGACAACACAGCAATATTACATAACAAAATAAGAGTTGTAGTTCCTTTATATTACAGGCACATGCAGTTAATTAAATTAAAAATGAAACAGTATAGAAATATAAAACAAAATAAAATAAAGAAATTATATGCAATTATTTACATATATACATAAAAAGAAGGAAGAGACATTGCAGCATTATTGAACAGTCTATGTTCTGCTTGGTGCCAGACTTTGGCATCAGTTCTGTTGAAACCTGTGGGAAATGCATGAAGAAGCACACTAAAAGTGGACATATTTACATTGTATGACCTTCAATAAAGAAAAGCCTCTAAAACAGTAAAGAACACACTTAAGAGAATAGCATATGGTGTGTGTATTTGTTTATTTGTTGTTGGTGTCCAGACTGACTGCATGATTGACATTAGATCTTCAGTTAGCTTCAATAAAACTGGCAGCATGTTGATCATCTCAAGGTTCGCTGCTCTTTAATCCAAACCCCAGCCTTCCTTTTCCAATGTCTGTGAGTGTATTTCTGTCATTGGTGTCATATAAGTTTCTGCATTAAAGCCAGAAAAATAACAGATTAAAGGATGAAAGCAGAAAAATTTGTAAAGTGTCCAGTGTGTAAGATTTAGGGGGATCAATTGGCTGAATATAGCAGCAGAAGAAAGCAATAAGTATATTTTCATTAGTGTGTATTTGCCTAAAAATAAGAAGACCTCTACAGAGGTCGTCTTGCATGGAGACCATGATGTTGCACCACCATGTTTTTACAGTAGCTCAGAAAGGACAAACCAAACAATGGCCCTTGATACAGCCTTGGAATTGGAGGGTGACACAAAGTTTTTGCAATCTCAATGCTAAATGCCACTAAATCACACTGATCTTTTAAAGTGGAACATTATTTCCATTTGATTTTATTTCACTTCTAAGACATCTGATCTTACTGTAGGGAGTTCACAAAAAGTCCTTGTTTCTATCTGTTTCGGTAGCCTTATTTATAATGATTTACAAAAATGATATTGTTTCATACATCTATGATAAATATCAACATTTTGACAAATATATCAGAAATGGCTACAACCTTAAAATGAGGCAGAAGTAGAGCAAGAACTGAGGAAAAAAGAGAGCAAAACTGTGAGCGACAAAACAGGAACAAGATCAATATTTGCCACTAGAGGACTTAGTTCAGAAGTGAACCAGATGAGTCCACTGCTGTCAGTGCTCCTGTCTGATGCCCAGAAATGCAGGAAACATGGCTTACAAAATCTCAGCGTGGGATGAGACCCGAAGCTGCTGAACCACTGACACAAAGGTTCAATTTTAGTTCAATCAGAGAGTTTTCCATTTTGACTTTTCCCCTTTCTGACTGTCTAAAGACAGCAAGAAAATCCTTTAACTTTTAAGCTATAATCAACGATGTTCTTTCACATGATGATATGATAGGTGAGGAACTTACCATTGCTAATGGTCATAAATATTCATCTCATAATAAACACTTGTGTTTGCTAGTAAGGAAAGACAGTGTGTGTCTTTCTGCCTAGTCAGGCCGGTGAGGTCCACCATCCAGATGTTTTCTCTGCCCTCTCAGGTAGCAGAGACAGACAGCAGTCTTCTTTGTGTTATGGATTTATGACTGGAAACCGCTCCACCTAAATATAGCTGTGCAGAAAGCTGCTTTCACCAGGGTCTGAATTTCAAGCAGGGACCCTGTGAGGAGAGGTAACACTTCAAGTTCGAACTTGAAAAACTCTTTTAAAAAGAACTCGGCTTTTTGGCTGTGGCAGGAAAATTGGTCAAGATAAGATCTGCTGTCAAACCCCCGCAAATCATCCTTTTGAAGAGAAAATTTTGTCACTTTATACCCTTCAATCTGGAAAGTAAAGCCAAAACAAAAGAAAGATGCATTCAACCCTGGAATCAATCCTTATTGTTTGCAGACTTGTAGAACAAAGGGAATGTCTGCTTAGAGTACTCTTAGATACTTAAGTGTACTGTATTGTCCAGTAAATTTTGTACCATTTGAATGATGGAGACAGACAAAAACCAGGATGCCATTTTATATCCAGGCTTCAAACAGAACTCCGCTCAGTAAACTATTAAGTGCAGTTATAAAATGATCCTCACTGAAGCTGCACAAGCTCCATGGTCCAAATGCAATTTATAAGACAACCTCCAAGCCCCATTATCTTGAACATGCAGTGCTTCAGCAAACTTTTAAGCAGCCTTTTATGAGATATCCAGGTCTCTACTTTAGGTGTATAAAGTTTCACAAGGCTTTTGTAAATGCAGAGGGCTTGGCAGGCCTCATTATACAAAGAAGCAAACTAAGAAAAGAGTGTCATTGATCCAGTGATACCAAATCGCTTCTGGTTTGAGGAGAGATGACCCAAATTAGTGGCGGGGTCGTGTGACATTACATTTTATGTGAGCTATGATTTCTGTTGCTGTGCTGACCCAGCAGGTTAATGGAGGTCATTTTAGATAACAACTGACAGCAAAGGTCCTGATGTGATCTTGGTGTTTCTGACCTGTGACCTTCCGGACTGTCTACTGAGGATAAAACTGAGAGTGGTGAGAATAACCACACTGGTGAAAGTCTCACAGTCTTGACCTTCTGACTGGAAAAAATCAGTCATCTCTATAGTATATACAAATGCCATTAGTAAGCCAAAACTTTGGAATATGAAAGTGTTTTCAAATCTGACAAAAACATGTACAATATGCTGCTTTGGAGCGTTTGCTGAAACAAGTGATGCTGCTGTTCCTTTTAAGAGGACCATGAAGACAGACATGAATCAGATTTAGCTGGAAAGAAAGATGATGACTTATTTTTGATAATCTCACTTTCCAATTAGAGTCCAATATAATTTTCAAGATTGTCAGAGTGTCTTTGTGCAGCTGTGGCTCATGACGCACGTTCTACGCATGAAGAGAAGAAAAGGCAAAAGCAGATTTCTCTGTCCACTGACCATAAAGTATTTCAGTTGAAACAGATGATGTTATTCTCACTTGATGTAAGTCGAATCTAAAATAATACAATAGGTGTTGTATTAGTGTCAAATGTTTCCACTGTGGATTTAAAAAAAAAAAAACTTGAAAACTTCACATTTATGATTGCAATTTAAAGGTTATGTCATCCAAAACAAGCTTGTTATTTTATGTGAAAGGCCTGTCTGTGTTGAAAAGAAAGCAAAATTTTGAGGTCAAAAGCTGGGGGACCTGTAAAAGATACATATAGTCACATCTTAAGTTAGCAGAAGGCTAGCTAACGTGCTACCTAATCTACATCAGTCCACAGATGTATTATAATGGACCAGATACAGTACACAAAGATGGCGCTCATTCAGTCTGAGTAAAGCTTGCCTAGCGCATGAGCAAAAAAAAGTTTTAAAAACATAGAACTTCTATCAATCACGTGTCCTGTCCTGTAAACAGTTTTACAGACATTTCTTTTTTAAAGGTGGCTGATGATGGAAATGTGTTTTTGCGCCATAGAGGAATTTTTGCTGCCCCATCTTGAGTGGCCTCTGAGAAAAATTGTAAGCAAGGCTAAGTGGCTATGCCCTGTCTAGGTTTATACATTACATTTATGTGCCAATCATTAGCTGAATAGCCAGCGATTTGCTAACATTAGCTACCTAAAGATGTGATGCTGTGCAACGCTTTTACAGAAAAAGGAGAAAGTCGACCAAGTTTGTTCAATTTTTATTGGAGCACAGAGTGAAAGAGTCACTTGTGGTTACAATTGTCATGAAACCTTGAGTGCTCCAAAATAACGGCTTTCTTTACTAAGTTTGGGCAGCTACGATTGTTGGTACCTGTGAAGGTTTGTGTAATATGGAGTCATTGAATTTCTACAATTGGCTATGTTCAACACGTTCAGTCTACTGGATTTTAAGATGTATGGCATTTTTTCCACTAACACCAAATACCCTATCTCACCCCGTGATTCAGATATGCTGCAAAACTTAATGGGTTCTTCCTTGGCCCATGCTACCCTTCCAAATTTCATGAAAATTGGGCCAGTTGATTTTCTGTAAACCTGCTGACAAACAGAAAAGCAAACATCACAGAAAACATTACCTCTTTGGCAGATGCAACAAACATAGTCACAAAACAACAACACATACCAACAATTGTGGTCAAAGCTTGAGGAAAATATTCACTCCGACCTCACTGCATAGTAAACTGCATTGGCAAAGGGTGGAAAGTGATAAAACTGATTTAATTGTGCTGTGATTCAAGGGTAATTTATCCTCTAAGAAGTGTGTTTATAGGCACTGAATTTTATTATATGATACTGATATCCCTGACAAAAGCATATCAGACACAGAGCTCACAGAAGGCAGAGCTCACCAGAGCAGCCACTGAGCTCTAAACTAATAATTGTTTAGCACAGTTCAGCATAAACTGGCCACTGCTGCTGTGTTGACCGACATGGTTTGTTTGGCCAGGGGAATTCTGGGCAAAAGAGTTCAGACAGAGAGGGGTGACGTGGGGACGCAGGAACAGCTGTGTTTGGCAGAAACGCGTGTTGAGTTTCTTCCCTGCATATGCTCCAAGAATTCCACAATGCGATGCAAAGCAATCCACACAAAAAAAAAAACACACACACAGAGAAAACACTGGGCTAGATGATGCAGTTTAATAAGTGGACGTTGGATGAGAGGCAGTGGACTTCTAGGGTTGTTGGCCACCATGACGCAGAGGAGTTCTGAGAAAGCACCTGCTTACATAGAGACACAGAGACACTCCAGAAGGACCAAACCTCAACACAACCCCTCTCAGTTTGGGTTTTTCCACTGCAGGAGAAGCATACTGTGAAACATACTGTTCTTGCACATAAAATGGAGCAATTAAAGCCACCGCAGATCATCTTTTCTTCACTTTTCAAATGTGCCCGTTGGTCTGTACAGTCTTCCAATATGTGCATTAGTTTCCCCGAATCGACACGTCATGTAAATTTATATCATGGTTTAAGATGGCTTCCAGTCTGGTCACTGGCAGTCGACTTCTTGAACGTCAGATATGACAGAGCGGGTAGTAAAATGTTGTGGTCTGAGCTCATCGGGAATACAGCTGGAGAACAGACGAGGAGTGGAACAAACAGTGAACGTGTTGGTCTTGTCATCACATTAAAACAGAAGAGTATAAAACCTTTGGAGAGATATGAGTGGCTTCCTAATGGCCATCCACAAGGGGCTTTTTTAAGGTTGTTGATTCTAAATTTTTGAAGCCTAGCAAGGATAAATGATAGCCAGTGTTGCAGTCAAGACACAACCAAGTCATGACCAAGAAAATCGATTCCAAATAACAAAGAATTCCAAAATTTTGATTCCAGGTGACTAATTTACTAAATTAAATTTTGATTCTGCTTATTAAATCCTCAATTCCACTCTCTGTTGCTTCAAGTTAAACCATGCACTGCAAACACCTATCGTGTATTGATCTGGCTATGTGTCTGCACCTATAGACATGCAAGTTGAACGCATGCCTGTCTTCCCGTCTCTTAATGCATTTGTCATATTAAATTCTGAGTGTTGAATTATTCTCAGTTGATCTACTCAGCTGTTTAAGTCGCTTGACTGACAGGTGAATAGCACAAATTGTGCAAGTCTTGTAACAATCACCACAATTTAACAAATGCTATGCTACAAAATGCTTTATGGGATATTCTCTGTCATTAGAGTAAAGTAGCCCAAACAAACTGTTACCTCTGGTAACATTTACTAGTGGTAATTAGTGTTACACGCAACTCTGTTGTGAAGTATGCAAGAAGACACTCAAAGAATCGGAATAGAGACAGAACCAAAATTGCTAAGCAGAATCAGAATCACTGAAATCTAAACAATACCCAATCATAGTCAAGACCAAGCGCTGTCACTGTGTTTATTTCAGTGCTGACATTAGCTGAGGCTGCTGTAACAGAACTGCATATACATTAGCTATGTAGCTTTATGTGGCATGTCTTGTCATAGAAAAAAAAAAAAAAACTTAGCGAGCTAGCTTTGCTGGCATCACTTACACTAGCTTACCTTTCTAGGTGATGATAAAAGTTACATTGTTCCAGCTGTCGCAGTAAGGGTTGTATTTCAGGTTTCGCATAATGCTATGCGTTTTCATTTGGACGCTGTTTTGCAGATGAACTCTGCAGTTTAGGTGGTCAAATTTTATGACATACTGTGTTGACATCACCTCCCAGACAGCCACAGCTTCTTTTCCTGTCTGCAACATTCACTTTCTTGGAGTGCATATAAAAGAGGGTGGGGATGGGTGACAGCTGGTAAAGGTAAAATTTAGAGTTAGAAATTAGTCAAATTATTGATTACATTTGAAGCAGGAAGTTTTATATCCAACTATAGTAATGCACAGACAATTTGGTGATATCCCCACAGCTGTGATCTTGAAATAAAATCCTGAGTCCTCTTGTCTGAGAAAATTCAGCTGATTCAGAGAAGAAACACTAGTGACAGCACACACAAGATTTGTAATCCATGTTCACAAACAGTTGTGTAGCAATTTAAATAAACTAAAATGATTTCACCCTAAGCCATGTCAGAGTTTCCGTAAACTTTTCTCTGCCTCAGAAAATGAACATGACCTACAGTAACTTTGGATCTGGCTCACCTCTGATAACTCTGTTCTTAAACAAACATACACAGTGTACAACCTGATTCGACTACCTGCCTCCTTTCAACACCTACCACTGCCAGTGTTAGGTGGTTACCCATGATTCTTGGACATCTAACAAGGAAAACAGAAGAAAAGCAAGAATTTATTAGTTACAGCACACTTCACCTTAATCTTATCTGGCATTTTATTTGAACTTGGAGCCAAAATATGGAAACTTGTGTCAGACCTTATGTAAGAGAGTTTTCTGATCATATTAATGACACAAAAAGCGTCATATTCCACATTCAAGGGACATCTTCTCATGCTCAGATAGGGCTGATTATGTTCCTTCGGTGAAAGGGGTAATTCTGAGAGATTTAACAGCACGTTGCAGATGAGGAGCAGGCTTTCTGTACATCATCTGTCCTTTTTCGAGCCTTCTCACACAGAACTTGACTTGACATTTTGTCTCCAGTCTGGAACAAAACTTTCCATGAAGCTGAATCTTAATTGTCAATCAGATATTTTTCCACGTGGGCCTCAAGCCTCGGGACCATCCAGGAGCTTAGGCTGTCAGAATGAGTCATCTTCTCGGTCTCATCTTCAAACAGATTTTACAGTCATCATGTGTTTTACGCGGTGAAGCCATTTTTGTTTTATGACTACTGTATTTGAGTTGGATGTATTATAACTTTTTAATTTTGTTTTATATACATGTCAGCCTTTTTCTGGGTTTTTGATTGTGCTTGAACATTTTTATTGTTTTAAGTCGTTATAAATGTCTCTGAGGCGCCAGTCGCACCAGTAGAAGCAGAAGAGTCTTCAATAGTAGTAGTAATAATAAAAAGCAGTAAGCGTAGTGGTTGTTTACAGAGTAAAACAGTACACAAACATGCAGTATCACTTTTATTCTTGGCAGAAAAATAAAAAAACTAATTTTGGTAGAAAGCATGTATAATGTGTTATACGAACAGAGCAAACTCACACTAAATTGTTTACTACGTTCAGTCCTGTGTTACATAATGACTTCAGAGACTCATTAATTCTGAAAGGGGGGATAATGATGGATGGTACTGTGATGAAGCACATCCAGGACAGCAAAATCCACAAAAGTACTGGAGCTGCCAGTTCTAAAGAAAATTTATGTTCTTTTTCCTGGGAAGGACTTACAGCTGTGGAGCAATGGAAAGACAGATGCAGGAAGATAGTGACAGATGTTGAAAAACAGAGACACGGTGGAGTGACATGAGCGTAAAAATGTGTTCATCAGGTCTGTATCAAACTAGCATGCAACCAACTAACTGACAGTGTTTTCAAAACCTGTCTTTCCACTCCATTTAGTGTCAGAGGTTTGTACAAATGACAAACCTTTTTTTTTTTTTCAAATGACCAGTTTGTAGAATTTAGTGGCATCTGGTGATGAGATTATTGATTGAAACCAACCGAATAGCGCTTGCTTCATCCTCTCCTTCCGAGTGTGTAGGAGAAACTACAGCGGCCGTGAAACTTGGAAAATGCAAAAGAACCCTTCTAGAGCCAGTGTTTGGTTTGTCCATTCTGGGCTACTGTACAAACATAGTGGTTGACCATGGTGACCTCCATGGATGTAGTCTGTCTCACCGGATGCACACTGCGGGCATCAGTCCTGCCAATGGTCTATTGTTTCAAGCACTATCACAGCGTCGGCTAACTACTTTTTTGAAGTCCCCGGGAAAGAAGACCACCCTCCAAGCTGCAATCCTTTCATGCCGAAAAGGGCAATTTAGTGCCTGGGCCCAATGGCACAAACGTAAATAAGCTATAAGCTATTACCTTTTCTTTTTGAAACATGTCTCACCTGTGACAGAAATACATTCGTAGCCATGGGGAAATGAAGCGTGGAGGTTGGACTTTTGACCACACAGCCAGATAAGTTGAGTGCAATGCCACGGACCGCCCCTGGAGGAGTGGAGGGGAGTGGGGAGAAGAGCGAAATGGGTGTTGTGTTGTGTGTTGTGCCCACACCTTACAGAGACCTGCTCCACAACATCCCAGGTGTTGCTGTTGACAAGCAGACCAGTTCTGAGCTGACAAGCTCCAACAGGCAAAACTCTGCCAGGACGAGGAGAGGAACATGCTCCAAAACAAGCATAGTCAAAGAGGATGAACAATGTTTCCAAGATGTCAGACTTTTTATGAGAAGATTTCGGCCATATTATCATCACCATCTTGTTGCTGATGTTTACATTCACTGAGACAACTTCAAAAAACACACTACAGAATTATTTCCTGGGTGTCTATGTATAGATTAAATAACTGTACATATTGTTTCATTTTATTTTGTTTTAAATTTTCTCCTATTCTAGTGATGAAAGTACAACTCTCATTTCATTGTGCAACCCTGTGTTATGTAATGCTAATAAATGATTTTGATACTTTGATAAATTGTACACAATGGGCCTTTTTTTGCAATCATAAAAGATACACTTGTGTCTCATAAATTTCATGGACGCATAAAGAAATTGGAGCACAAATGTTCCTTAGAAAAAGACATTGGTCTGTCGTTACCACAAGAAATATCACTACAGAGAACATGAATAAACTCAAAGAAAAAAAAAGAGGTTTTGTTTCTGTTCGTCAAAGTCAGGAGGGGTTTTAAGATGAAAACAATGGATTGGCAGCCTCTGGTACAGGCTCATGACCTCCCAGATGTGACATGCTTCATTAAAATCATAACATGTTTTTACTGAATTTCAATTAGTCTTAAGTCATTTCAACTCCCATAATGTGTGCTATGGTCCGTGCTGTCACCCACAATATTTGATTTCTGCCTCTGGACCTCCCAAATATTAACCTCCTGAGTCTCCTGTGTTCTTGTTTTGCAGTTCGACTTCAGCCTAGTCTTGATAAAATTCCCAACCACCACATGACCTCTGCACTGGTCCTGTGGCAGTGCCAAAGACTTGGTTAATTTCCTCTCTGTGGGAGATTTTGCAGCCCGTCCTCACCAGAAAAACATGGGTGTCGGTTGCGAGTGCAGGTAGGTTATTCCGACTGATATATCCATTATTGCTGACCATCAACCCTATTGGACGTAGCAAGTATGACAGGAGAAGTATAAGGAACAACAAAGTCTACAATTGGACTAGGTTAAGTGGCTCAAACAAGCACAGGACTTTCGCCCAGGAGATGGGGGTTCAATTCCTGTTTAACAAAAAGTAAACCAAGAGGAATGTGAACTTGTCAGTAACTTAAAGTGTCAGTTATTTTCATCCAAACCATGATCTTTTCCTAAACCTAACCAAGTAATTTTTGTGCCTAATCCTGACCAAATTGCATGCATTTTACAACATAAACTGCGCGCGTGATGTGAGATATGTTGTTGCGCAAGTGACATCACTTCAGTCACGTGACATAAATGCATATAACCAAGTACTTTTATTACCTAAAACTAACCAAGTAGTTTTTGTGCCTAAGCCTGAGCAAACTGTGACCATTTTACAATTTAAACCACAAGTGTAATGTCACAAGAGTTATGTTACTTGCATGATCTAGATAAGGTCTGGTAAGCCTGTTGTTGCTGCTGCTCCGTGATTTTAACAGTTAAAAATTCTGGCTTGTGATCGCCAACTGTGGGACACCATATTATCCAACTTATTCAGCAATGAGCTGCCTTTGTCAAACTGTGACACAAAATAAGTGACAGACCCGTTTTTATTGGGTCATCGAGGGGCAGAGTAAAATGTAAAAATAAAAGCAAGGACTGTGAGAAGATGAAATTAGAAATTATTCCTATATCAGTAACTGTGACTCTGACTAACATTTCTCTCTTTGACTAAATCAATCAGTCACAGAGACATTTGCAGAGGAACACAGACCTCTGAATGGATCCCTCCACTTTGACAGCAGCGTTTTGAAGCCTGTTTGTCAGTCAGACACAAATAATGAGTTCCAGGAAAGTGTGTGAAGCAGCATCCACTGGTCCCCTCAAAGTTGCGTCAGCAGGCCTGTCACGATGGCCTCACACTTGTGTCAGCAGTCTGATCTCCGGTAACTCCTTACTACTCACTGCAAAAGAGACAATGCCACAACGAGTGAGTTGGTTAGCTCAGACGTCAAAGTCCAACCACCACTCCCAAAACATAATTTATGGTTTTCTGAGAGACAGAAACAAGTTTTTTTTCCTTTATTCTCCCCCATCAGACTGGTCGTCTGAGCCAGATTTAAAATATAACTGCACTTGTAAATACAGCCATCCACCCACTATCATAATTAGTGACTATCAATTACAGAATGGAAAAAAAAACCACTTCTGGTTTGTGTTTTATACCATGATAACATATTGGATGGCTCTCGTAACAAGAAACAGTGCATGTCAAATGAAGTCCAGATACAGCTAGAGAAACATTCCATTAGAGTGAAAGCTGGTCATATAAAATCAAGCATAATTACACAAAAAAAGCAAACACGACATACATTCATCACAGCTGTCTGAGCCTCATGTGTAAACCTAAATGCGAGTCACTATCAGACTTAAACAGGAAAACTGACAGCTGAATTATTCGACAATGGCCTACATACTCATATGGTCTGGAGTCTTTGTGAAAAAGGAGACAAAATATGGGAATAATAAATGAATTGTTAATAAAAATGAGAACAGCCACCAGTCAGCTGTCAGCAAAATTTCCAGGGTAAAAGCCACCAACCCAAGTCTAGAAAACCTGTCTCACACTCGACGTTGGCTTTTCTGTCTGGGAACTAAACCTTTCCCAGAGTCCCTACGTATCTCTGCGCAAAAGGCGACGTGCAAGGGACTTTCAAAGTCTGGTATAATAAACTCACGACCACAAGCTGGGACTTGGGCATGGTGGGGAGGTCTGGGCTGACATTTGTCTTGGCACGAGCATTCAATGCCAACGCAGATAGCCCACTGACATCAGTAACATGGGAAAAGTGGCCTCAGGGCATCCATTGAGATGCGCATTCCATTTGGCTCTATGAGAACCCATATTAATGACATAGCACTGGCAATGAACCTTATTTACAAAGTTGCAGCTGCAGAGGATTTGAGTAAAGTGATAGCCCTCTACAAGTCTGATTCCATTAGTAAATGTGGCAGCTACTTATGCATAGCGCTACTTGACAGATTACACAAATACAAAAATCCTACAAATAATAATAGAGTCAGCACACAGAAAGTGTCCAATGCAAAAACTGTTTATTATCATCACAACTGACAGAATGATTTTCAGTACTACTCTACTACACATCATACTAATCCTAACCCAGTAAGATGAAGAGCACTGTACCCGTCACTTGTGGTCATCATAAACATTTTTTGTATTAGGAGCTTTCAGTGTGCAGACTGTATCGTTCTAGTTCGTGCTTCCTGAAAAGATTTGAAAAACATCTACGTTTAAAATAGTTTGAAGAGATTCCACAATGGGAATATATTATCTCAAAGGACCAATTTGTAGGATTTAGTGGCATCTAGTAGTAGTAGTGACCTTGTTTCACCCTCCCTTTCCAAGCATGCAGTAGAAGAACCTACTGTACGGGAGCTACAAAACTTAAGCAAAATGCAAAAGGCCGTCTCTAGAGTTAGTGTTTGGTTTGTCTGCTCTGGGCATCTATAGAAACAAGATGGTGCAACTTGGCAACCTCTTCCCTCAACACAAAAATTCTTATTTTCAAGTGATTACAAACTAATGAAAACATGTTTATTTATTCAATTTCTCCCACACTCTGCCAATAAATCCTTGTTCAATAATGAGGAATGGAGATGATTTTTTTATATATATATTTGTTTACGTATACACATCATTCATTTTTCCCATCTTTTCATTTACATTTCTCATTCAGTTGTATACACAGCCCCTATCTCTAATCTTTGTGTTAGCTGTCTACAGGGAGGTAAACATGGTGGATTTGGTTGCAATATGTATTTTTATATACTCTCTGTATTGTTTTACTCTTCAAATTCAGTAAAACTGTCACGGGGCAGCAGGACACTGGAACAGGGGAAGAAGCCAAATGCAGACAGTTGAGACAGCAGGTTGAAGTTGTTTAATGATGACAAGAGCTTATTGATAGATACAGGTAGAGTAGGTGGAGAACAAGCAGGCAAGTACTGGTGAACGTTACCATTCAAGAAAACAAAGCTCACAAAATCACAATCCAAAAACAAACGTAGCAACGAAGACAAACTGACAGAGATGAGAGAAAATGGGCGAGTTAAGTATCTGCAGCGCTGACGAGGAAATGAGGTGCAGGAGAGGAGCTGGGCGGCGGAGGCCAAGGCAACTGCAGAGCAGATGATGGAAGTGGGAACAGGTGTGGAGAGGGGGCGAGGCAGACGGGTGATGTGGAAAGGAGGGAAAGTCTGAGGACATCTAGTGGAAACGGAAAATGGCAATGAAAGGACTCATGGAACCAGAACATGGCTGGAGATAAGAGACCGACTGTGACATTCACTTTATTTTCTCTTTATCGGGTTGATAACAATCTTTCTAAATCCTGAGAAGAACATGTAAAACAAATATAGCATGCTTTATATACCTGTGTGTTAGGTAACAGGAGTTTGATCACGATGGCAGCTATGGCCCTCTTTAAAGAAAGGGCTTTTGGTCTTTGCAAATTTCTATCTTTAATCAGTATTTGCTCTGTCTCCACTCCTGTCACCACTCCACTTTGTGTCAACAGTTGACTGTCATGAACTAAAGAGCACAGGTTGATGACAAATACAGATGAGTTTTAGCAGCTGTGGTATGTCACCAGCAGAGTGAGTATGATTTAATAATGAAACTGTGCAGGCAGCAGATCCAGTATTCTAACCTTCTGCAGAAATACAGCAGAGTCATGGAGGTCTAATCAGTTCATTCACCTCACCCCAGTTTAAACCATATCTGGAGTGGAAACTTGGTCTGAATTTATGACCAGATTTCAAGTAATAACATGGCCCTCTGTTTGCCCATTTGAAGAGACTGGCTTATTGTATTGTATGCACAACACATCTTAACACTGTCTGTTAAATAGCCTGCCCAAACGCCATCATTTTCAGTCCTGTTTCTGCAAGTGTGATGGATGCATCACATCTGTGCACTGTGCTCTATGGAATACCCTATAATTAATGGCCAGTGCATTAAACTGAGGTTAGCAGTTACAGGTAGGGAATCCATTTTTCTCAGAATTGGGAGAGGTCAAATGAGTCTAGGGTTAGTTTTGCGTGCTTGATGGAGACAGAGCTACTGTAGCTCTTCTTTTTCAAAGTTTTTTTTGTCTTTCATTGTTGAAAAGAGCCTGACAGAGACAAGAACTGCTAGTGAAACGATTTATGGCCTCTTCCAACTAAGATCCAACACATACTGTACTCTGCAGTATGTGATACATGGAGAGGGAGGCGGTTATATAACAAAAAGGAAAACAGAATTACGTGATTCACTCACTGACAATGACATACTGTAGGAACACCTGGAAACTATCAAGATTTAAATGTGTTGAATATGTCAAAAACAAATATTCTGCATTTTAAAGGGATAGTTTTTTGTTTTTGGTTTTTTTTTTTTTTAAAGTGGGGTTGTTTGAGGTACTTATAATAGTGTATTACATGCAATAGATGGTAATCAACACACGCCCAGTACTAGAAATAGCAGCAGTACTGGTGTGGGAAGCTATGCAATTAAGTGGTGTGGACAGGGTGAGCAGCAAAACATTAGCCGCCTAAAAAAAAAAAAAGCAGTATCAGTTCAGTCCAGTTATCACTTTAAGCGTTGAGAATAATAGTTAATAAGAGTAATTATAAAAACTATTTCTTCCTCTTTACTTCTCATGCAGATTGTCAGCTAATTTACATTTCTATGTTTCTTACATGAATATGAAATAATGCAATGGATGACTTTGCTATTTACCTACATTTATTCAAAATACAGTCCATCTGTTTCAAATACTTTTCAAATTACTGCAGAAATTAAATACTGTACTGCATGCATATAATTCAAATACCCTATGGTACAGCTTTACCTTTCTGTCAGCCACATAAGCCAAATATTGCTGTCTCAAAAGCCAACTTTACCTTGCAGAACACAATAACACAAACAAACTTAACCAATCATGCAAACTCCTGCGTTCTGCAAGGTAAAGTGTTTTTAGGAAAGGAGTCTGGTTACTTTGGAGATAGCAATATTTGGCTTGTACAACAGCAGTTCCTCTTGGAAAAGGATGTCTGATGGCAAAGTAAAGTAGGGAAAATATTTTTAGGCCTTTTGGGGCCTTCTTTTAGAACACATTTTGTTGCTGACCCTGTTGACAGGGAAAATTGTACGACGGGGCGTGCCGACCGACATCAACTGTACTAAATACATTGACTATGGATAAGTACCTCACACAACCCCACTTCAAAAAAACCAAACTTGTTGCACCCTGTCTCACTTCTATATTCGCAGAGGGTAAATGTTTATGCATTGTTTTGATCATGGCTGTCAGGACATCAGACTGATTGGACATACCGAGAGCCCATAGAAGGCTGGGGTCAGTTTCATCCAAACTCTCAGAGCCTCTCACAGACAGAAAACTTCAACAAACTCGAGAGGTTTGCCAAACTGTTCTTCTTCTGTGGATCACTGGTTGTGTACTCACACAAACCCTCTGAGGATAGAGCTATTTAAACAGACAATAACACTGGCCCCCAAGCCCTGTTTATTTCAGCTTAACTTTCCGCTTGTCTCACTGCTCCACTCAGAACAAAGTGGTGACAAACTCTTCTGTCGCTCACTGGATTCATACGTTCAATAAGCAGGGCAATAACCGGCAGAGGAGGTACAAAAGAAGCAGCCAACCATTATCAGCATGTGATTATGTGTCGGCTCCAGTGTGTGATGTTGGAAAACAAAACTGGGCTTTGAGTGTGCTCTGTGTTATAACGTCTATAACGAGGTTCTCTATATTTAGACTGCTTCACTGACAGCAGGTTTATGAAACAGTTCTTCAGGCACCCATCATTAGCCAAATATTGGACTCATGGGAATCTTCTGAGGAAAGTCATGTAGGAGTACAGAATTACTGTTTTTTTACCAGACCTGATCATTTAGGAGAAATGTTTAACCTTGAGGGCCTCTTCTGTCCCCAGGAAATATTAAGAAATTTTACATGTTGCACAGTTACATGTAGCAGATGCTTTTATCTAAGGTGACGTACATTTGAGAGTAAGGATCTAATCATAAGAGAACAATATGAGTGAGTGCCATGAAGCAAAGTTCAAGTCTGATAGGACAGAGGTGCCTACAGAAAGTACAAGTGGCAATACATGGAGTGCATGAGATGCACTGGATTTTTTTTTTTAAGAATAAGGAGGATGCGGCATTTCCAAAGGTACAAAATATAACAAAAGATATACAAAGAAGAAAACAAGGAAAAAAGGCCACTCATCTCCCAGTTCATCCAAAAAGGAGCAAAGAGGTTGAGCGTGAGTGGAGCTGAGGCGGCTGGATGAAGCCCCTACATAGTGGCTAACCACCTGTCAGCACCCACCTGTCATTTAAAACAACAACTCCCATGATTATGCGTAACTTTAAGCTGTAATATAATTTAATCTGGTGAGTTATATAAAAAGTCACCCCACATAAAATTGTCATGAATGATGAAATTGGCTATAGAGACCAAAACCTTTTTTGTACCAGTCTGTAAACATGTTTATTTCTGCTGTAAAGTTGGCCATTTTAATGTGGGGGTCTCAAAGCATTGACTCGCTTTGAGGAACTGCAGTTTTTTGGCACTTTGACTGCATTTTTCACCCCTGAAGGTTTCTGACTTGCCAAATACTTGCAAAAGCAATGATAGTCCCTTTAACCTCGGCTGGAGTTTGTTTTTAGTTTTAATTAGCAAATTGTACTGTTTTGTTTAAGGCACCTCGACACAGCCTCACAGATCCACTGGTGTGGCTTATTAACATTAACATATATCAGTAACCATTACATTAAGATTCAGCTCATAATAACCACCCAAATCACTCTCCCTAAGAAATGCAGAACCCTAAAACTAAAGACTAAAATTTAAATTCTAATTTTAAAGGTCCAGTATGTACGATTTACCAGAACGTTTTTGGGAGAACATAACAGAAATGGAATATACCATACATAGAAATGTTGCAGTTAGTGTACAATCACCTGAAAATAAGAATTGTTGTGTTTTCATGAGCTGTTTATATCTACAGAGGATGTGGGTCCTCTTTCACAGAAGCTGCTGTGCTGCCCCTCTACGTTTCTACAGTGGCCCAGAACGAACAAACCAAACACTGGTGAGAGGGTCATTTGCATTGTTTTCAGTTTTGCTGCCACCATAGGTTCTCCTACATGATTAGAAGTGTATAGTGAGATGGGGTGCTTGTGATTTGCAAGATCACAACTAGACACCACTAAATCATAAACACTGCCTCTTTAACTGTAAAATCAGTTCTTGCACAATGTTAAATGCAAAGAAAAAAGCATAAAAAACTAAACAAAAACTAAACAAGATCAGATGTGATGAGATGGCCCAGCATCAGTGATTTAATTATGAAAACTTGATTGATGAAGGTCTTCTGTTGGAAATAAGCTTGAAAGGAGACAATAATAATTTCATAACTTACTGACAGAGACACTTCAAGATGAGTCTTTCTTCATTATCATCAATATAATCCATGAATTGGGACAAAAGTATGTCTTCCAACCAACATGGATTATGGTTTATACCACAAAGTGCTGACAGTTGAGAGGCGTATGTGCACACACTCTCGTGTTTGATCAACAGGCTGTAGATCTTCAGCTCGCTCTTCCCAGAATAGAAGTGCTGCTTCACCAAGGAGAAAGAAAAACTGTCTGCCTGTGTGAGTATAGATCTGCCGGTCAGTGAGGCTTTGTTTAACTGTTCCAGTCCGCATTGGTTGACTACACACCATCACCACAGATTCCTCATCATCTCTCTGACAAACAGCCTTTGTTCGCTCACTTGGGTTTGCCTCCTTCTGGGGCAGAATTCACGCCGAGTCCCAAGGGAACGGGGCCAGGGATTCACTGCGGTGGCTCTCATGCCGAGAAAAAAAACAAAGCCAACCAATGGGGATACATTACTTAGGAAAGCATCATTGCATGAATTTCCCTGAGTGGTTTGGCGCGATCAGCACAGGATGATGTCAGTTAAAATTCTGTGTTTTATAGCTCTGCAAAAGTAATAAAAAAGTAAAACATTTGGTATTACCTGACAGAAGAAAATATTTTATTACCATATACAGTGTGTAGGGCTTTGTAAGAACTAATTCTGCTCATCCACTTTGTGGATTTATAATATTAAATCTATGGATTATGACAAGCAGAGGAGACAAGAGATAAATAAACAAGACTAATAGTAAGAGCATGCTAATATCCGCATGCTAACATGTTTACCAATTCTGACCTTTAGAGGGTATAATATTTATTATGTTTACCATCTTAGTTTAGTGTTTTAGCATGCTAACATTTGTTCATTAGCACTAAAGTAAAACTAAAGCACTACAGTACAAGTACAGCTGAGGCCGAAGGGAATACCAATAATTTTGAAGTTATTTTGTCATAAACCAAAGTATTTGGTACCAAAACGATTGGAATTCATCATCTGGGAACCATGAACGTTTTCAGTGGAAAGGCGAAAACTTTGAGCTGCTCGTGTTGCTACAAGTAAAATAAAAGGATTGTCATGGAAATCAAGCTAGTATGTGTCAAGATTTTTCGCTAAAAACAGAAATATCCACCTCATGATGAGTCACATCCCTGGAAAAAGAGTGACTGTGAAGTAAGACTGAAAAATAAGGTCACGTATATCATCAATTAAGTAGAGAGTATATTATATATAATTTCTTTTTCCATTCATTACATTTATGGGTTAATTTAAAGTCTGAATGTTACTGATGCAGAACCAACCGCAATACAGTCATCACATATGGACATAATTGTCCCCATTAAAGACTTCTGAGCTACATAGAAATATTTTAGTTATTTCTGTTCTAATTGTGTAATTCGCATGTTGTTCCTCTCATTCTGTGTTAATTTTGGTCCATTATCTTGGTTTACCTCCTCAGCATTACAATCAACAGGGTGAACCCAAATCAAGGACACAGACTGAGGGATGCAGTGGTTAAGAAAAGAGTTTTATTGCCAGAACAATGAGGATGGATGAAGGAGGAACTGAGCTGGTGGATGTGAAGTGAAGCAAAGCTGGGGGATAATGGCTGGAAGTGAGCGTGGCTGAGAGGTGAGCAGGCGGGCAGGCGGATGTGGTCCAGTGGCACAAGAAAAACAGGATTAAGATTTCCAGGGAGCAAAAGAGCAACTTGAATGCACAATTCAAGGGCCCTGCATAGACTTTTCACATTTCCAACTCGTCAAATACTGATGCTTTTTCACTGTCCTTTGGCAGCTCATACAGATGGGCGCAGCTGAAGGTAGCGGCTGAAGGAGATGCACCGGGTTTACAAGTGATTTCAGTGTAACCCATCTGTGGCTGTTTGAGACACAGCAGTTGTTCCACAGAGAAAAAGAAGGAGAAGGTCTGCACCTGGAGGATGTGGGGAGGATGGACAACAAACACAGGACTTGGACACAGAAGACCGAGGTTCATGATGCATGAGAAACAATAACGTTATTAAGAGTTTTAAGGTACACAACGTTGCGTGTGTGTGACTTTTGTCTTATATGTCACTAAATAACATGCGTCACATGACTACGGTCACATTCTTTTTTTTTATTTTTAAAGATTATTTTTTCAGCTTTTGCCTTTACTAAGATAGGACAGCTGAAGATATGATAGGAAAGGGGGAGAGAGAGAGAGGGGATGACATGCAGCAAATGTGCCGCAGGCGGGAATCGAACCAGCAGCCGCTGCAGAGGACTGAAAGCCTCAACACATGGTGTGAACGCGCCCTACCAACTGAGTGATAGGGACGCCCAAACACAGTCACATTCTTGACCTACCTAAATTGCTATTGTTTCACGATTCTGACCACAGAACAGGCTTTCTGGCAGCGCCTCATACAGACATAAAAGAGTACCTTGAGCTTCAGTATGAGACACAGAGGGGCCATGATAAAACATTGGTAGTTGATGAGTTGGAAAAAGAACAGGCTGTAGTCGCCCTCTGATCTGTGCGTTCAGGTTTACTTTTCCTCTTGTGTGCATTTTCCTGGAAATCTAATGCTGTTTTTCTTGTGTCCCACTCACTTCTAATCATTATCCCTCAAAACTTGCTTCGCTTGGGATGAGAGCAGATTGGTCTGAAGCATTAACACTGCCACGTGACTGAAGCAGTCATCTGGACTGGACCTAAGGGTCAGGATCTTTATACTTCAGGACTGATTAGTTAATGGGTCTCAGGTGTGCAGTAGTGAGCAGGTGAGTTAAATACATGCCCACACACAGATAAAACACAGGGACCATCACAATGTGACAACAGTTGTTGACAATGTGAAAGAGAGAGCATGCAAAATATTGTTTGTCTGTAATCTTCCTGACTAGATGCAACTATTTAACAGTGAAAAATGAGTCGTCAGGAACCCAACCCTTGTCTGCACTATAACCTTATGAAAAAAAAAAAAACTGAGTTAAATTATGTGAGAAGATCGATTTCAAATACATTCCAAATGCTCCTTTTAGATGGATGGCTCTAGCCTCCTTTTGTGTCCACAAATCTTATTGAATTTTTATGATGAACAGGCAGGCCAGACACGATCCTGTCATAACATCATCAGCCACATCTCTGTTTCATCTGTTTTGGAAGATGGTGCCTGTAATTTCAGTCTCTCTAAATCTAAAATTCCTCCGCACAAGTTGGCCTGTTTCTGTTGGATTTCTTGAAAACATGTGCTGCACCACACAACCTCTCCGACCATCACAATCATATAATTTGGACTCTACTACTGCACTTATTTCTGTCCAGTGATCAAGAATTGCCTGGAGGTCCTGTCTGGATATATATATGTATGAACTATACTGCAATAACCTCTTGTCCTACCTTCCAAACCCCCAGTAATAAAATTCCCAATATTAAATTTTGGTAATAATACTGTATCGTTAGCACAGCCGCACACATGCTGTCCAGCTATAACCATGTGAAATTGCACATGAGAGCACGGAGCAGGTCTCTTAAAATGGTGGTTCTCTAACTTTTTTCAATAATGCTCTCCCTTTGAAATATTTTCAGCAAAGTATCCCCTGACCAGCCACTTTTTAGTAGAAAAAAGGATGTCATCAGTGTCAGCTCGTTGAAGTAAGTCCCAATAAAATATATCTTATCTTCATGCTCTTTTTCACTTCTTTCAGCTGTATTACTGCTGTATTTCAATTTTCTTGATTTCAATACAGAAGCTGTCTTCCTCCTCACAGTGAATGCCATTGCATTTCTTCTGTGAGGTTTTACAGCAGTTAGACATTTCTGTCCATTAATGATGACACTGAAAATATTGAATAGAGAATGTGGTTTATTCAAACCTATAATTACATGTTTAAAGCATTTATTATATTTCAGAAATTATGCATGTCTCATATTTTTTTTAATTGACACTTTTGAAAAGTCCTATATATCCCCTGCAATACTCCAAAATACCCCTAGGGGCACTAGTACAACAGAACAAGACATGCAAATCCATTTTAACATTTAAGAAGATTTAATTCCTATTACTGAGTAATTGTGAAACGCTGCATGATTCAGTGACATCTCATTTCTGTGTCACCCTGTTCTTTAGCTTGTGTCTGCAGTTTATGCAAGAGTCAGTCAAAGATGTCCCGAAACCTCAAATGTCACCCCGCTGATTGATGGCCAGACATTAACCACGGCCCGATGGCCTGTGGCCACCAAATATTCCATATAGGCAGCCCCCCTGTGGCCACCAAGATTCATACCTATAGTGTGACCCTTTTCCAGCATCTTATAGTTACACAAACGACCCTCAAGCATTTTAGTTCAACATTCTACAAAGACAGCAAACAAGCGTGGGTTTATTAAGCCAAGTCAAACTGTCAACATGATCCTTACAGAAGACCAAGAAACATGAAAGGTGGACAACGAAAAAGCAAAACAGCACAGAAATTTTTAGAGTGAGGAAGCAGGAGTTTAAATGGCTAGAATAAGACACATCGAAGACCTAGTGGACTGTGGCTTGTGCTGCTAGTTTCTTCAACTAGGCTTGTTTTTCACCGAAACCATGCATTCAGTAAACACCACATCACATTTCATGGGAAGTGGACAACACAAATGCTACAGTTAAAGGAAGGCGTCATATTGCATTTTCTGTTTTGTTATTACATAAGTTCACATTTGGGCCACCAAATAGAGGGCCGTGCTTAAAAGTATGAGTGTCCATCCCTGCAGTCTATCTCTGTCCTTATCCTTTCATTTCAATGCTGGTGTTTGCTAATACATTCAAATCCACCCATTAAGATATTGCGTCTCATTTCTGTGGTCATAGTCAGGTTAGTTGAAATGAAAAAGTTGTAGAAATGCTGGAGCACCATTGCCCACCAAATGTCTAGCTTTAGCATCTTTCCCTTTGAACTGTAATGTTGCACTCTTTATGGTACAACAGAGATGCTGAGGAGGTATTTCCCTTTATGTTTCACCAGCTAGAATGTGAACACAAAACATTGACTTAATTTTTTGTGATAGACCTGCAATGATTGTGTTTATACAAGTTGTTTAAATGAACTGTTGACAAAAGAGAACATGTTGGCATATTCTGTGAATCTGTACATCTTAGTGAGTTCTGACATTTCACAGGCTTTACTGACAATAATAGAAAACAAATAAAACTTTATTATGATCAGTTACTGTGTTATGCAATTGTTCCATGTTGTGCAAAGCACATTTAAGGACAAGGAAACCCAAAGTTGGATGGAACCCCCAAGCTTTTTCCCTCAGCAGTCAGGGGATTTGCAGGGTGCGTACAAATCTTTATCTCTGTTGACAATGGGAGTAAAACAGTCATCTCACAAGCCAGTTGCAGCTGTTTATCAGTAAGGTGGCCACAGCCATGTCCAACCAGGGCTTAACTGAAACTGAACATCTGCCTCTAATAGAAGCCTTGGAGGTAGGGAGAATTATTAATGCTTACAATGTTCCTCTGCTCCTCTCTTCTCTCTGCCATTTTCCTTCCTCTTGCCATGGCTTCCCCCCTTTCTCAGGGTTTTAGTAAATGAGGCATTTACTAATGGCATAGGCTATAATACACAGTGATCTTATCATCTCAGTGACCTTGCCACAAACAGATGTTAACTGGGAAAGGAGAACTTGAGGCTGGAGTGTGAAATGGGGTTTACAAGGTCATGAAATTTTAGCCGAGTCCACAGAGTTTCCCTCTTTCCTCTGAAATCATTCCACTACGAGCTAAAGCCCTATTGGCAGATTATTGTATGCACGTGGACCTTGAATAAAAGTGATTGCTTCAATTTATTGTTCCACATCACTCTGCATGCGTGTGTCCGCAAGAAGCAGAGCCAGGTTATGAACATGGTCAGTGATATTGTTCCAAAGATAACGGACGGATCCTGGGTGGCCTGCGTCTAAATTTCATTCATAATGCACAACACGCAGATTTCGGCCTGAAACTCTGGTCAAAGTAAGTTTAATAAAGTTGTGAGATCATAACAGTTCTACGGTTTTTGTAATATTTTTTCATATTCATATTCATATTGTTTGTTACTTTGGATGACAAAGAAAAGATTCTTGACTTTTTATGGTCCATGAAGTCATGACCTCATGTAGGTGAGAGTAAATCGCTGCGTATCCTGGTTAGTTGACTTGTTAAACTGTGCTAAACATGACAAGGCAGTTCCTACGCAGGACAGCATGTGCAAAATATTTTCTAACACATAAGCATTGCTTTCCTGAAAAATCATCCATTCAGTGGATGGACACATTGATTACAGAAACCTGTGCTGTCAAACGTTTTTGGAGTGGAGGTTGATTTCTCAAGTCATGGACCAGGATAGATATCTTTACAGGGATGTTTTGGTTGTGACCAGGCAACCCTACTTTCAAAGGTCAATTAATTGCAATTATCAACAAAATACACTGTATCCAGAAATTCATCTTTTCCTTAGGACTACAATCTGAACATTGTATATAAAATGCTGGGGAAATGGACTACATACTCTTTGAAATGTAACCTAGTGACAGTGTGACTGAAAACCCTTGTTGTTTTCTTTACTCTTTTTATTACCTGAAAGCACCAATAAGAAGAGAGTTCCAAAAAGATAACTAAAACATGTTGCTGCATTTGTAAGTCATACTTTATTTTCAAATTGTGCAAAAAATACAGAACCCATCCTGCACCTGTATAAAAACAAGACAATTAAAACAAATTCACACATTTTAATCATATCTTACTGCACAAAGGATTATTCAAAAACAAAGTATTTACAGTTCCCTTAACTTTACAAAACTTTTAACATTTACCATACAAATTTGCATATAGAAAAGACATAAATGTCTAGCGTAGCGATAGGCCTGAGGTAGAATAAGGAGATAAAGTTGAAATATGCTTGCAGAGATTTTTCTTGGCCAGGTATTTGAGACGTATTTACAGTCTTGTCTTTTACACACACTCTCTTAGCCTGTTTTGCATTTAGGAAACAGACAGACAGAGCGACAAGGCTTAATGGCACTATAATGTATCTGGTGTTATTTAGGACTCTGATTGGACACCCCAGTCCTACTGCACGACTGTTTGTTTCATTTATTTCTGTAAAGGGATGCTATGAAATATAAAATGTCCTTTTTCTATATATTTAAAGGTGCAGTGTGTAAGATTTCTGGGTATTAATTGGCAGAACATGGCAGAAATGAAATATAATATTAAGTATGTTTTCATGACTGTATAATCACCTGAAAATAAGAATCGTGTTTTTATGACCTTAGAATAAACCGGGCATAGAGTTTTGTGGCCTTTATATTTTCTTCTAAACGCTTGGAAGGGGAGGGTGAGGCAAGTGGTATTCAATTCGTTGCAATCTACAACTTCACTGCTAGATGACACTAAATCCCACACACTGGTCCTTTAAGTGACACAGCAGAAATGCTTTTGAAGTTTTAAAAGATCAAAATAACAAGCTTAACTCGGGGTGTACCAACGACAACAGTGCCTCAGTCCAGTACAGTGACGGACATTACAGGTGTCTGTATCCTTCATGCACTGAAGAGTGTGGATTGTTCCAAAATTCATAACTGCAGTTTAATTATGAGACATTTTATAAACCAAACAACTAATCAATTAATCGAGAAAATGTTTGACCGATTAATGAAAACAATCATCAGTTGGAGCCCTAATTCATAGCCTCTACAGATAAAACTCTTTCTGTACCTGAAACGTGACACATTCATCTGTCTTAGGTGGGGAGAGAACAAATTTAGGATTTTGTCTTAAATCTTACCGAAACAAGAGAAATGAGGAAATGAGAAAGCACTGAGCAATAATAAATATAAAACGACAAAGACTGCTTGTTATTTTAAAAATATCTACTATTTCTGATTGTTATTTACTGTAATACATCCACAATATTTCTACCATTCTGAGGACCCATCTGCACCAGCTATCATATACCACACAGTGAACTTAGCAATGTAACACCTTCAATAAATCACCTCCACATGTCTGGCACTGATGCGACGCCAGCTTCCTGCAGGGAAACATTATCTGTCTACAGCAGTGCCTGCTGCCTGTATACACTTCCATTTACCACACCGTTTCCTCTCCTTATACATCTGCCTGACAAGCTCTAGTCATAAAAACATCCTCACTCATAATGAGCCCACCATTTAACGTAGAAGCACAATTTAGACTTAGATTTGGTTTCACAGTCTAAATCTTCAGGAGCAAAAAGCACAGAGTATCCCGGTGAGCAGAAAAGGCATTAAAACAAATCAGAATTAACATAAAAATGTTAATATATGGTACTCCATTTTTAAAACAAACAAAATATCATATATTCTGTACACAATGATTAAATACAGTGTGATCCGTATACATTCCTGTGTATGAAAACCAATTTAAATTTGTAATAATAACATCAATGTAAACATAATACTTTCTGTAAAACATGTCTAACTCAAAACTTCCAGCACCAGCTGTTCAATGCATCATAATATATAAAAACATTCCATATTCACAGATTAAGTAAGTATGTCTAAAAATTATCCATATGTGGAATTAAAGGCTGAGAAAAAAAAATAAAGGTCCATAGATATCGGACAACAACTTTTACTGGGTGGCTACTGTTTCTGAACCTAGAGGGAAAAAACTGTCTATCAATCTGCTGGGACGTTGTGTTTTCACTCAAGGCGCAGAGTCAGATGAACAGCCATGGTATCCAACCTGTGGGCACTTCCTGCTCTTCAAGAGCAGCTGAGGTGACTCTGGTGGTCTTTGGACTTCCCAACTGAAGTCTCAGCGCCTCACAGCGAAGACCCGGAAAGATGCTCCCTCTGTGTTGCTCTTACTGTAAACAGACACGATAGAAAACATGTTACAGTTGGCAAGCGCTGCTACAGATGCATGGCCTGGGAACCAGACAAATCTGCTGAGCTCATGTTTTCATTTACTCAGGCAGGTACATCTGGTATCCATTCACCAGCCATAGATCCTGTTGAGTCAAACACAACCTTTTATCTAATACATAAAGTTCTATATGATGATTGCCAGAGGAGCGCCGCCGGTCCAGATTTGAAAACCCACGTCACACATTTGGTTGTTCTCTGATTGATTGTAAGTTTATCCAGTTCCATCCAATATTATCGTGGTCACCATTTTGTGTTAATAACTGTGTTAATAACACAGGCAGGCCAAAAGGTTAGCAAATCAAAAACAAACTGTTCGGTTCCAAACTAACTCACAATACCAGGCTAACAGATGCAACCACTGTCTATTAAATACATGAAAGGGGCACTTCAGGGATTTAGTGTGTTAAGCTCCAAAGATTCTTAATGTAACCAGTGGCATCTTTCGTTAGACCCTCTGTGCCTTCTTAATGCCCACTGCTTTCAAACTGCACATCTCCAGTCTGTAAAAGAAGTCTGACGCAAGCTGAGATAACCCTGATGACACCGTCAGGGTTACGTAAAATCTCAGACTTTAGAAAGGTCCCTCTAGACCCACAGAAGGCATTATACTTTCGTTTGGACTTAATTTTACTTTTCATCCCAACATTCTTTCAAACTTATTTCTTATACTTTTCTATGGTTTTGTGGTTTAATATTATCTTCAAAGAACCAAAGCGAATACGGGGGGTTGGTGCTGGTGAGAGGTTGATTATCATTTTGTGCTGTCATTGTTATTTTAAAGGAAATAAATCATTATGAAGGAGAAGAAGACATTATACAACTGATCACAGGTAGAGTACTGTACAACTCCCTGTGGAAACTGGTTCCCTTTATGTCAAATAAATATATCTTTTTGCACAAAGACTGTTTTGTAATGCTTTGAAGTTTTTAGTATTGCACAACCACATTCATTAAAAGTAGGCTACACAATCATGGTGTTCACAACATCTTTAGAAGAAAAACTTCCACCAAATGGCACACTGGCAGTATGACTCAGTGTTGCCGTATTTCTGACCTTTTCCAGTTACTGCGTGTATTAAACTTGATGACTTTGTAATTAGTTCATTAGCAGAGAGTCCTTGAAGCTCTGCCATGATCAATAATCATGATTGGCCTGCGCATTTGGTATCAGATCACAGATAATTGTCCATATAGGAAAGCACTGACTAAGTGGCTGACAGCATTTCCATCCTCGAGTAATCAGATAGGCTGTGATTACTTCCACAGCAGCAGAGTCCAGTCCAAACTGCCCAGCCTGCCATGGTGTTGGCACGGGGCACGGCCTCCCTCCCAGCCGTTTAAACTGACCTCCTATCCCAGTGCCCTGAGTGGGGCCTTCGTAGCTCTGCATTAGATTTCATAGTAGTCAGACTTGGATGATTTTGGCCATTCAGCACTTTGCACACTCAATTGAAATGCCTGGGTAAAGTAAGCAAAGATCCCATGTGTGGCCCTCCACACACCAAACCACACCATTACTCTTACAACCCCACATGCCAGCAGAACCGGCCACAAGGGCTTCCTTGCCTAAGCTGAGTCCACTGGAGCTGGCCACAGACATGAGAGTGATGTGAGAAACATGGTGTGCACGCAGGGAACCCACTACATGCCATATTACAGGAGACATAAATCAAGGTAGCCTGCAGTGAATAAAAGCACCTTTCTCAGGCATTTTTCAGATTCTCTTGTCAAATTTACTTGTCTAATTTTACTACAAGCTGCGTATTTTCATTTCGATTGTATCTCAATGTTTTCTTTACCACACTCCCATTGGTCAAATATTAAAACCTGAGCTAAGCAAAGAATTGAACATAAATATTATTTTGTATCTACACATTATATAACCTTCAGCAAAAATTCTGTTTTAAATATACATTAATTGGATTTTCTTATGAAATCGGGTAACAGGAACATAATGTTAGGCTGAATGTAGCCCTGAAACAGGGGGTTGCTGTCAGTCTTTTTTGCTCAAGAAGGTTCCTGACTGAGAGAACTCTAAGTATTTAATGATGCTTTCTAGTCAGAGTCAATAGCTGAAAGTTCAAAGTTGAAATTTCCAACTTCTGACCTCCAAGCATTCTAGGTGTATGTCGCCAAATGTAAACAAAAAAAAACATGGCTGGTGGTGACAGATTTCTTGGCAGGTGTCCACAGAATTTAAATCTCAGCAGTGTAGCCCCCCTTACAAACATATATACAAAATAGAGGAGGAAACAGTAACCAGCTACCTAATAACATTGGCAACATATTTTGACATCACTTTACATGCAGAACAGGTTTTACTATCTGATAGTGTGTATTATTTTAATTTCTAGTGGGATGCTGGAAGTTTTAGAGCTCTGAGTTTTCTGGAATGTATCATAAGTGGCAGCTCTGAAAGGAGCTGGTTGAATTCTCTAAATGCTATAGAAGGGTGCTTCAGTGCCTCTTTTCTAATCTTGTTTAAGATTCAAAGAAATGAAATAATGCCAATCCACAATTCCTTACAGCAGTAATATTAAAGCAAGGCATCATTCGGCTGTTTACAAAAACAAACTTAACATTACTGACAGGGGACACAGGTCATAATGTAGTTTACTATTGCTTATTAAGAATTTGCAATCTTATGTCACAACTTGCCTTGTGTAATTGCAAATGAATTCTGAGAGCACTATGGTTGTTTTTTCCTAAGTCTTTCACATTTTTCCTCATGACGTTGTCCGTGAAGGTCAAGGAAAACAGTGAAAACATCTCTCTTTAAAGGCCCTGCACACCAACTGCCCATTGACGCAGGTGCTCTCAATCTTGCCTGATTATCCCTCTTCTTGGTTGTGAGCAGACTTAATTAACTTTTAGCTTTGTTGCACCTGTTGGGGTGAGACACCTTCTCTCTTTATCCTGCTTGTTAGTGGAGTCAGTTTGCTGACCTTTGCGTAAATCCCAGAATAATTCTAATCAGGCAGAATAAATGAAAACACCTGAGGATTTGCAGGGCCTTTAAATCCCGTCTGGTTGAGAGACCTTGCTCCATTTATTGCAAACACCATGTGGTGAGTGGTTCGGGAAAATATTACGACATTATTCAGGAATCCTACCATCCAAAGCATATATACATACTACCCCAACTCCTGTGAGACTTTAACAGATTACATGTTGCACAACCCAACATGCAGCAAGCATTTTCAGGATGGGGATATTTTCACTGATTGTGCTGGAGTTGTCCCAGAGTGGCAGATTTGTAAAATGTTTGTACATGTGTTAATAGTGAAAACAAATTCCCACACTTCCTCCGTCTTAACTGATAGCTTTCATTACAGCCAACGAGGCTTTGTGGTTTCACAGCTGCTACATGTTTTCTTGTTGATGGAAGCTGTCACACACACCACGTCCAAACATGACTGGTTGTTCTCATTTTTAGACAAAGTTTCTATTAAATACTCTACAGCTAGACTGCTTGGAGCCAA
Source organism: Lutjanus erythropterus (assembly GCF_056507025.1). Taxonomy (NCBI): domain Eukaryota; kingdom Metazoa; phylum Chordata; class Actinopteri; order Lutjaniformes; family Lutjanidae; genus Lutjanus; species Lutjanus erythropterus. The sequence continues at coordinate 23,955,710 of NC_139317.1, forward strand.
ATCTAAAAATATAGATTCCTGGAACTCTAGACTATCTCTAATGTCACTATGGTAACCTACAACTATTTGACCCAGTGCCCGATCCATCCATCTTTGTGCCTTTTGTTATTGTACAACAGATAATTATAGTAAAAAAAATAGCTGAACCACAAAAAATTGAGTAGTACCTCTCAGACTGGATGCCATTTTTCAGGACTCCGACATAGTTCTTTCTCTTGTCCAGTGGCAGAACGTCCACTAAACCGCCGTTTGCAGTGATTACCCCTGCATGGATGGCTGCTTTACAAATACTGGAGCTCTGTGAGGAAAAAGCGCGGCAAAGAGGAAAAATGTTTTTACAAGACAGGAAACAGCTTTTTCATTACGCAAATATCTCCATAATCCAATTATTATCAAATACAGTACAAAATATATTAGCACACACACACACTGAAACACATGCAAGCATTTGTTTCGCAGTCTGAGCCAATACAACAGACCATAAGCTCTTATCAACAGTCTGGAGCAGAATCATTCATTTCTAGTCCAAACACAGATCACACTGTCCATAGACCCCTCCTTCATTTCTAACCAGATGGTTTGTGTCTCACATCTAACCAACATCCAGCCTCTACACCACTGTAGAAACATGTTTGGGTGTCTGAGATTGCAAAACACTCTTGTGCACATTTGTTATGAGCCACTCTTCTGCTTTATTCTGTGACTGCCGTAAGACATAAAAGTTCAAGATCTCTACAGACATCATATGAGGTCATTTTCTCCCTCGGTAAAACCCCATTAGCCACCACAAATTTCACAACTCCAAAATGATCCACAAAGGTGATGTAAATACGTACAGCTGATAAGATTAGTCTGATGGGTACTTTACCATGACTAACCTGCTCTGAACATGACTGAGGTGAATTTGGAGTGATCATGTAAACCAGTCTTTAGGATTTCTTTCCGTGTCTCCTACCTCTGAGACACAGCAGGCACTCAGTCTGAGATAATGCCTGGATAAGTCTGTGAGTGGTCAGGCCCCATGTCGGGTAATACAACCCTGGCAGTCTCTGGCTTACCTCACCATTACTCCCATTCTCCATGAGCCATGTTCCCACTGTGATTCAATAGCTTTCCATAGCTACCACACATCACAAAGCCACTCTTAAATTCACCACAAATGATCCGCATTATCCTTCCCTGTCTATCTGAACTAATAGTTCACATGTAAATTTTAAAAATAGAAAAGAACTGGAGGACCTGGACCTCTGGTGTGAAACATTCAGAACATGAACATACAAAAGAGTTTGTTACTTACATCTGAGTAGATGTTGTTTCCAATTACAGGTGACCAGTAGGAAGGCTGAGTCTTGCAGTTGTCTGGACAGGAGATTCTGAGAAACAAATTAGACATCAGCATTAATTTGCTGCAAGGAAAGAAAATACGCTGTTTTTTAACATTAACATTTTACACACTTAGCACCCCTTATTAGAATTTATAAGTACTGTATAAAAATAAAATTAATATCACACTATAACAGGACTGTAAGACAGCTATTTATTATACTGTCGTTTATTATCATGGTTTTGTTACATGGTTTTGTTAAATACTCAATTCTGATTGGTAATTTACAGCATCCTAAAGTTTCTGTATAACAGACTGTTGCTACAAAGATCAAACTGTTGCTATGGACACAGTTCTAATCATCAATATTTAAAGTCAAATTATTGCTTTCTTTTGGTAAGTAACCACGTAATAAGCAGGATAATGTACAATGAACAGGACGTTATGTAAGGGATAATGTACCGTGATTAATGATGCAGGACATGAAGTGGAGGGGTCTTGAATCATCCTAAACAACATTTTTTGAATGATTTTTAATGTATTTAAAAATTGTTTTATTGCTCCTCCAAAGTCTATGATCAGAACTGTATCCACAGCAATGGTCTGTTCTTCATAAGAACAGCCTGTTATACATAATTATCATCTGCTAAAGAGGAAATAACAGAACTTAGAATGCTGTAATTGACCAATCAGCATTGAGTATCTAACAAAGCCATGTAAAAATTAAAAATGACCCCCTTCAAGCTGATTCAAGATCCTGCATCACCTTGTCAGGGTTTATTCTTCAATAATAACCCACTCACTACATTATTCTTTACTTACTGAATGTTTTTATATTGCTTGATTTATGTATAGATTCGTGTGGTGTTATTAATGTGAAAATTACACGGTAATTTAACAGCTTGCATCTGATATGACAATACTACAAAAGCAAAACCTTTAACTGGCACTTGTTTCATGCTTTGGAGAATGATAAAATGGAGGATGGAAAGCACCTTGGACAGTGTGAGTTGGGCTTTTTGTAAGGGCAGATTTCAGCCACTGTGGTGTAGCAATCAGCAGATATTTCTGTGTCAGAGGAAGAAGAGAAAAACACTTAACATACAAATATGGGCTGGCTGGCTGACTGCCTGAATCTCCATGGAATCAAAACTCAAATCTCCTCTTGAAAACAGTGCTTCACTTACCTTCCACTCTAGCCACCACAAATGCATTTCCAGGCTTATATTTACTGTAAAAGACATCATAGTTTAGTTAAGAAATCAGGAAAAGAAACGGTTCTCGGGAAAATTCAATATTGCACAAAATATGAATCATAGAGGGAGGGAAGTGTGTTTCATAAGTGTTGCGTTAGCAAATCTGGTTTCGGCCTACTTGGGAAAACTAGGCAGAGCACACCTACCTGAGGGAATCGATGCCATTCTTTGTGGCTTTGACAAAAAAGGGAAACTTGTCCGACCTCGTGATGTCAACCACTCCTCCATTGTTGTCAATAGAACCAAAATGAATAGCAGCTCGGCAAATACTTGATTGCTGAAACAATAGAAAATGAGCACTTAAATACTGAATGAATATTCATTGCATAAATCATTGCAATGCAAAATTTTTGTTTCATGCTGGACAGACTCACCACATCGTAAAAGAGAGTTCCCCAAACTTTCCCTTTCTTATTCAGACAATTAGCAGGGCAATTATATCTGCAGAGGCAGAAAAAGAGAAAAGAGTGAGTTGATATCAGAGAGGACATGTGTGGTAAATGAGAACAAATGAAACCAAACAATAAGCGGACCTGTTGCAGGTTGCGCCTCTACACTTATCACGCAGTCTAGTCTCACACTTAATGTTCTGAGCTGCAAGAGCAAGACATAAAAATCAGTAAAGAAATGTACAAAACATTAAAGTTTAAAGTTATTTTTGATCAATCCTGTAATTACCAAGATAGGTGCTGGGAGTCTTTGAAGATGGTGCCCTTGGTGTGGCGGGTTTGGGAGACACTGGTTTCTTTGGAGGGGATGGTTTAGGTTTGGGAGCAGGTTTGGCGGTTGTACGAGGCGGCAGTGGAACCTGAGGCTTCTCTACCTCATTCATGTCCTCTGTCTCTGAGCGCTGAGAGTCTACAGAGGGACAAACAAATGGGGCTCAGGTTGGCAACATGTTTAAAGCTGGCGTAGGCAGTTTATTTTTGGTGTCATTGGTGAAAAGTTATATAAAAACCTCTAAGCATAATGTAATTCAAATGGACAGAGAGAAAACTAGACCGCTGCACCTTCCTTTAGCTGTTTTCGAACTTTAGAAAACCTAGGGCTGTGATTGGTGACTTTGGCCAGTCATTTGTTTCATTCCCAAAACCAAAGTATACTCAACAAAAATATAAACACAGCACTTTTGGGGTTATTTCCCAGAAGGGCAAAGTCATCACCTGTTCCACTCTGTGAGACTGGCTCAATGCCTTCATTGGTTGGGTGGGTTAGATTTAGGCATGAGGACTGATTGATCAGGGTTAGGGTAAGAATATCAGGGTAAGTCAATCAGAGGCAGAGTAGGGTTGTTCATGACTTTGCACTACTTAGTCCAATGTGAAATAGCCAAAGTTTAAATTTAATTAAAGTCTTTTTTTAGATAAAACTGCCATGGTTCCCTGCCAGAAAACAGTGGATTTCTGTCTTCGCACAGGGAGTGAGTTGCTGCCCAAAGCAAAGAAGTACAGTTATCTCAGGACCTTGTTCAGGAATTACAGTATAATGGACCATGAGATCGATAGATGGACTGCAGCGTTTGCAGTAATGCGGGCATTGTACTGGACCATCGTGGTGAAGAGGGAGGCAAAGCCTTTAAATTACCAGCCACTCACTCTCACCTATGGTCCTTAGCTTTGGGTAGTGACCAAAAAAATGAGGTCACGGATGCACTTCAAAAGGACCTAGCTGAGGTGTTTTGGACATCTGATTAAGATGTCTCCTAGATGCTTCACTTTGGAGGATTTTTGGGAACGTCCAACATGGAGGAGACCCTGAGGCACATCCTGAACTCACCAGAGGAATTGCATATCCCATCTGGCCTTGGAATGCCTCGGTATTTCCAAGCAGGTGCTGGAGAGTATTGTTGGGAAGAGGGATGTCTAGAATGCACTGCCTAGCCTGCTGCCATCATGATCCACCCCCAGTTAAGCAGAAAAAAAATGAATGGATGGATGGAAAAAGTCAAAAGATTTTAGAGTGGAATATTAGTGTGACCAGTCAAGGGAAAAACCATGGTGCTCAACCAGCATCTCCATATGCCACACCTGTCAGGTGGATGTATTACCTTGGCAGAGGAGAAGTGCTCACAAACACAGATTTTAACAAATTTGTGAACAAAATTTGAGAGAAATAAACCTTTGTTTGCACAGAAGAGATCTTTTACATCAACTCAAAACCAAAGAGCTGCGGTTACATTTTTGTTGAGTTTATTTACCAAATGCTTATTCTGGCTTTCATGTTAATATTTCTGAATGACAGCAATGTGGGTTTGCTCACCTTTGTAACACAGGTTGTTCCTACATCCTCCTCCGTAGCTGGGAGGGCACTGGGAACAAGGACGACCATGCTGGTATGGAGCCTCGCCGATCCAGTTGCCCCTGCAGAAGTGAACAGTGGACGGTTTGACTAAGGTGGAAATTAATCATCAGTCAAGCATTACTGGGCTCATGGCCTTGTAATTACTTCAGCACTCTTTGTCCATGGTCAACACTCCTAACAGTCATTAGTCCCACAAACTAATAAAAACACTCCTCGTTGTCTCTCAGGCAATTACATCCTGTGGGCTGTCTGGAAAACAAGCGCCTGCTCTGCTCTTATTTTTCTTTCCACGTGCTTCATTATTATTTTTCTATTCTGACTTCTGGAGGAATGTTAATGGCCCCAATATGTCATACAAACGTCTCTGACAACTACCACGGCAGTTCAGCTTTAATAGGAACACACACTTAAGCATTTGTCAGCATTTTAAGAAGGAAGAATGTAAACAATAGCAGAGGTGGGGTGTACATTACCCATGTAAAGTTTTACCCCCTATATTTTAACAAATATCTGTATTTTCTACTGCATACATTTTCAAAACAAGCTTGTTACATTAGTTTTAACGCATCTGAGGTGAATTATTGATTATTTTTATTCTGCATCACCTTCCCAGCATCAAGCTGAGACAATAACACATAGAAGAGATAATTTATTGGTGTCACAAATGTCAGACTCAATAAGACAAAAATGTTTTGGTTCCTGGTAGAACGTTTTCTAAAGTTCCACTTGGAACCCTTTCAGAACCCAACATAAAAGGTTTCACCCTGAAAACCCTATCAGAGTTTCTAAAGGATAACCCGTCTATGGTGTTTCATCTAGTACATTTTCTGGGGTTTCTATCCAGTGCTAACAAGAACCCACTCAGGGGGTCTCATCTAGAACCCACCAAGGGGGTTCTAGCGAGAACCTTTTCATATTATGGTACAATAAACCTTTGTCAAAAAAGTTCTTCAAACTTCCAAAAAGGGTGTTCCGAAGGAAAATGGCTCTTAACGGCACCCTTAGTCTTACAAAGAACCCTTGACTAACCTTTTCTTCATTCCTCAGAAGTAAAATGGTTCTGGGTAAAATCTTAACCCTTCAGAAAGAAACCTTTTTTAAGCCTTATTTCTAAGATTGTATCTGTACTTCTGCTCCACTAAAGAGTGCTTGTACTTTTGCCACCTCAGGGGAACACACACTGTGGCATTTGTCAGCAATTTAAGGTGGACGAATGTACATTTATTCAAGAGAGCAGAGGTGTGGATGAACAGTGAAACATGGAGGAATGTTGATCTTACTTTGGGGAATAGTTGCACACAAGGTAAACGGCGTTCTCCCATATTTCCCCCCACACGTTCATCCTTGGACACACATGCACGGCGCAGCCCACTCGGCTAGTGGTTGCCCAGACCAGCTGTAAAAAGGGAAATAATAAAAAAAATTAGCACAAACAGTTGCTGAATGGACAGGCGCATAGCAGAGTGAACTATTGAGCTTGTAGCCTAGATTTCCTGCCTCACAATTCCCACTGCCCATGGTTCAATCAGTCATTGCAGAGGAAGCAATTCATGATTAATGAGGCCACCGGGGATTTCTGCCCTTTCTGTGTGAACCCAGTTTGCCCTCTGTTGTGACACAATCCCGATCACTTTCATCATCCAGTTAGAAGTGGAAAAAATAACACGTTTTAATATCTTGACAGAAGTCAGCGCAGGCCCTGAACTGTCCAAGGTAAAATAAAACGCCTTATTAAATGGAAAGCTGCTGCAGTGGTGTTACAGATGAATGATGTGCCATTTGACGGCAAATACAACACAGCATGTTCCATAACTCCTCCTCACTTTCCTCCCAAACTCTGAAACATGTGCACTCTCCCTCCTCAGGAATGTTCATCTTTTTTCCTGGTACAGTTTAGAGAGGCCACTGGAAGCAGTGAGTCAGCAGCACACAGACTGATGTGTGCTGAGTGCTGGTGGTTCAGCTCAGTGTGACTCCAGAGGGTCCTCAAGCATTTGTCTGTGCAGACAGTTATATGGAGTATGGAGTGCACAAGTGCCTGGACTGCAGCATATGAAAGGTAGAGAGAGACGAGGTGATGATGCTCAGATTTGGCACCGTCTCCTCTCTGTAGCATCTTCACAAGAATCCAGGTCAAGCAGTAAGGGGTGTCTGGTGTGTCTGGAAATGACTACCAGATGGCTGTGATCAAGTTTCAGGGTGAAGGCAGCGGGAGGAGTCTGGATGTTTCTGTAAACTCATCCCAGCAGCTACAGAGTAAAGACTAGGCCAGCTCACCCATTTCTGTTTCCTTTGATTGATTTTTTCATCTTATCACCCACTCTTCAGTTCATCTTTATGTCCCTGCACTCTCTTCCGGTCCATTAGTTGCATCTGAGTCTCTATTTATCCCACCAACATCCTCAGTTTTCTACAAGTTGCTATATCCATGCCTGTCATTTAACCCCTTAGTCACTCCACAACTATGCCCATAAATACTGTGAAATATCATATAGGCTACACACCACCTGTTGTATTCTAACACTGCTCTGCAGCGCCTGTCAAGTGACATATGTATGTACTTTCTGACAGATAAAAGAAGGAACATTACCTGATACTAAACACATCTAATAATGAATATAGCATACATTAAAGCAGATGGTTCAAAAGGATGTTGAGAAATATAATTTAGCCTAAAATAACACTTGATGGGTGTCAAGCTTTCCATCTTGTTGCAATAATTGATCAGGTTATTAGTAAGCTAATAATATAATGCCAAGTGCTTCATTAAATGAGCACTCCACCGATTGAGCTCCAATAAAATTGCTAAATTCACGATGGATACTCTCTTTTTTTATTCCAAGTATTGTCCTTCCTTGACAAAACCTGGCACCTCAATTACTCACAATGCTAATGATAGTGCATTTGGATATTTGGGTGTGTTATGAGTGCCCGTCATTACGTAAAGCGTAGCAATCCAACAAATGTCCCATTGGACCGAAAGCCCAATTTGTTCGAAAGCCCATTGCTCCGAGATACTCCCCATATAGTAAAACATTAATCCTAACAACTGCAACTGTTGAGTGTGTATTTTTGGAGCAATAGGACTTCAGAGCAATGGGTGTTTGTTTTCAGGCTGTCAGACAAATGGGCTTTTGGTCCAATGGGGCATTTTTGGGTGGTCCCTGTGTTATTCTAATGCAGTTAATGTAACTCTGAACTGCTAACCTCAAGGAGAGATGAGGAGCAACGGCTCCCAAACAATTGTGTGTTATTAGACTCCACTCATGGCTATACAGGAAAGCAGAGAGATGGATGTTTTTAAAAGTCTCTGTGTGTTCAATTCTCAGTTCTTTTGTAGCTTCTACCTGAATCTCTGTGGTTTGAACTTTAAGGTTTCTGCTTTATTTTACCATTTCAAGTTCGCATTCAGCTTTATAGTCTAGTATAGTCACAGTCGTGTTAAGTGGCTACTGATGAAAACTCAACATTGTACGGACGATCCATATTGTGAAGAATTTATAGGAAATGCAACTCAAGACAAGCGTGTCATTAGTTAAAAGACACTCCTTCAGGCAGGTAGCCCTGCTGTAATGGAGATGCAAAACTGAAGCGACCTTTGCAGCCACAAAAGGCTTCATACATGTTTTTTGATGTGTAAAATGAGTGGTGTTTCCTTTTTAACCTATTTTTTGTCTGTCTTAAAATTTTGGTTTCATCTCACCTGGGTGTAATGGGTGCACATGGGCCCGGAGCAGCGTTCTGGACACCAGGGGTTGCACTCATGAGGGTAGGGATAGGTGTAGTCTTTTACCTCGTCGTACCAGGCCTGGACATGGAAGGCGGGAGAGCGGTACCTGTCGGGCAGACGTGCACACACACACACACACAGACAAACAGTAGGCTCAGTCAGAGACCATCCAGGTACCAGGGGCAAAAGGGAAATATCTGAAGGAGCTGCCAGGTGCTTTGGCCAGACTTGAGAAACGCTGCATGAACCCCCCTGCCCCCTCCACCCCCCCCCCCCTCCCTCCAGGCCTCAAGTGATGAGTCTGAATTTGACCTGGCACACAGAACAGCAGTCTGTTCCCCTTCATAACAGGGGAAATCAAATCAGGTTGAAAAAAAAAGAGAATCAAAGCAAACCTAAACATGGCTCCACGGCCTAACAAATCAGTCCTGGCTCTTATTATAAACATCTCTTTCTATGGTATTGAAAAGTGCTGAGCTTATAAATGGAGAGTAGAGCGGGAGTGGAAAACATCAGGGTTTGTTGGCACAGGAAGAAAAGAAGGGAACAGGCAGAGAGGAAAAGGCCTGTGAGAATGAGAGCAGATTCCTGGAAGGGCACCTGCTGCGATAGCCATACACTGTCATACACAGAGGCCTACTGTGTCTGGTGTCTGCTCGAGCACACACACACACACACACACACACACACACACATACACACACACACACACACACACACACACACACACACACACACACACACACACACACACTCATTCACACAAACATCAGCCTTAATACACTAGCACTGACTAGCTTTGCCCATTCCAGTGCTTCACACATAGAAGTGGACTAAAACTGTTTAAAAGGAACAAATCATTTCAAACTGACGAGTTGTCATATTTCCTGTTGCAAGTGAACTCTCCATCATTGTAGTTTACAGGAAAAGAGGAAGTGAGTTCCTTTTGCAACAGTGACAACTCAGAAAATTACAACAAAAGTTCAAAGTTACGCTGATAATGTAACAGAATAACTAAACTACTCTTTTGGCTTGTGTATCAAAGCTCAATACTTTTCTGACGGGCCTACCAACCAAAATCTGTGCGACTATCGAAAACTGCCAAGTACCAAAAGTTGACATCCAGTGTCAGGTCAGATTTGTAGTCTTGTTTATTTATTTAGCAATCAGGTGTTTACTTATTTGAGTAATAATTTAACAAATTTTATACCGTACTTTGTGTTTAGATAGCATGTCAATTTTGAGAATTTTGTGACCCTTTACGAATACTTTTATCATTTATGAGCCATTGTAAGAACAATTTTTGGGTTGCCAGGTTGTGAACAAGAATAAGATTCTCCAGCCATGCTAGTGGCTCTGTCAGGCCGTACATGGACGTGGTGGTACTTTAAGGTAAATGCTAACATGCTAACATGTTTGCAGTGAAAATGGTTGTGTGTAAGAGAGAAAACTTGAACTCATCTCTTCACTTGTAGCCACAAACAAATTAATGAGACAACGCTGTAGTTAAAATCCAGTCAGATTTAGGGACTGAAAACACTTAGATAGTGTCACGGAAAGATCATAGTTTGTGTTAAAATGATCACTCTTGTGAGATCTTTTGTGGGTCTGCGGCTCCATTCTGGACACGACCAGTAAAAATCCTATGTGCTACATAAAATGTTTACCATGTTCCCATCTTAGGTCAGCATGTTAGCATGCTAATATACTAATATTAATGACACTAAACACAAAGTGCAGTGCATATTTTAAGCCAATGATGGCACCAGAGGTGATTTCATAGTTAATACAAAATAGGGACATAAATGTATGCATTTATATCAAATAGAAAGGACAAATACCAGTCAACGGGACTATGCTCTTAAAAATGTCTTGTTATTAATCTATAACATTATATTAAAGTAAATGACATGTTAACCAATAAAGCTAAGAATCTACCTCAAAAAATATATATTACTTTGATACTGGTACAGAAAATCCGTAGTACTCAGCCTCACTGTAAATTATATTTAGAAAATCTGATTTAAATTTTTTGTTTTGTACATTGTTTGTCCCGCTCCATTAAAAAAAAAGTTTTTCTTCTAATCTCATAATAATATATTTAGGGAGTCAATCCTGCGCTGCGTGAAGATTGAGGTGAGGTTGAATTTTTGCCTGTTATTAAACAGATAAAGGCTTATGTGTAGAAAAGCTTATCAACTATGTACATTATTGCTCTCACCTCCCCCAGTGAACAGCCAGGTTTTGTCCAATAGACATCAGCAGGTCCTGAGGTCCGTGGTCCCACTGACACTCCTCTGACCAGAGGATGGCAGACCGCTCCAGCTCATCGTCCCAAACCTGCACACATGAAGTAAAAAATGTCTCTCACAAGGAATTCACTTATTTAAGGCACCACCCACCATTCACCTGCTGTATCTGTTACCACATAAAGCACCACATCTTGTTCTGACTCAGTAGATCTCTAACCACAACCTGTTCGAGGCCTCTGCTCCTGCACTTCCTTCCTTCCCATGTGAGGTGAGACTGAGCAGGATACAAGTACAACATTAACCTTAGACGGTGACATTTGAGCAGAGCAGCTGGCGCCTGGCCCTGGTCCACTACAAATCTCCAGCAATCACAGCAGAATTATCCACATTTCCTGAGTGGGTTTCTTTACGGCGGTGGAGAGGAGGGTGGAAAGCGGAGAAGACACCTGACTCCCGCCATGGAGGGAGGGAGGACTGTGTACAGCGTGGCCCCTCAAAGCACATCTCCCCAGTAAATTTCCAGCCTTTTGGTGGTCGCTCAAACATGCGCACACAGACACCACTGTAACCCCAAACACCCATACACTAACACAAACACACACACTGCCTGTTCACTGGAATTTGAGAGAGCCCTGGGTAGAGTAAATCTTCAGACACTTTCCTCACAAGCTATAACCGCACTCCAGAGACACACAGGCCACCACTGCTTCTCTCAGCTTTATGGAGCTCGTGGTTTTCAATAACGTTCTGTGTGTCTCAACAATAATCCGTCTCCTCCTTCACCCATTCATGTGCCACGTCGCCCCATAATTTCCCCTTTTTCAAGCCTTATTCTCTGCTCTGTCCTCCTTTGACCCAGCCCTCCCCTGCTCGCCTGTCTTCTCCTGCACTGAGTGTTTGCAGGTAGGACAGAGTCAGCATTATTATCCTGCTTGTAAAAGAGCAGCACAGCAGGCTGGCAACAAGTCACCATCATTACTGCATGTTTCCAGCAGAGAGAAAAGCTTGTTTTTATTACAGCAACACCACTTTTCTAGGTGGAATAAAACCTTAAACCCTAATCACCAGCCTCATTTCAGGGTTCAGTGTTGCTGACATGCTCAAATTAAGTTTTCTGTGAGGCAAAGCCAAAGATAAATGTTGATGATTATTTTTATTTATTAAGAATAACGGTGAAATAGGCCACTGGGGCAATGGGTCTCACCATGTACTCCATGTTGGAGGCAGTGGGGTAGACGCTGCCCCTCAGCTTGTTGTGCAGTTGGATGATCTCCTCACGGTCCGACCAGCGGATGGCTCGGCGGGTCCTACTGCCAGATGGGTTGCTGCTGGTGTTGTTCTGTCCCGCTTCCTCCTCGTAGCGGCTCAGCAGCTGCCGGAGCTCCTTGGAGTCAGGCAAGAAGAGGGAAGCCGAGTCCCTGACACAGAGTAGCAGGATGGAGAGGACGGGGAGCCAAGTCATGGTGGCAGCACAGATCATTCTAACACTTCAGCTGTCTGGGTTGGACTCTCAGGTGATGGTGTGTGAACCCCAGTCTTCAGAGTCCCAGACACAACCTGCAGGGAGGAAGTATTTAATGAGACTTTCTACACTGTGGGAGACAACAAAGCAGAGTACAGATTACAAAATATGGGCATGCAGATTAGTAAACTGATGTCGCAGTCGCTCTTTCAAACAAAATTGTCAATTTAATGCACACACAAACACATATACACCCACTGCTTTACAAAGTTTTACAGGTATGAAAAAGTACAAAGAATTGCTCAGCAACACTTCCCATCATTATCTGTCACCTGCATGTCTCAGTATTTCTGATTGGGATGAAACAAAATGCTGATATGGAAATATGTATAATTCTTCATGAATTTTTGACTTTTACTACTCTCAGCTGTTCTGCTGCATCGCTGTAAAATAAGAGTTTATTTAACATTATGATTATCTTGTGAAACATGTTGTGATCTTCATAATCATATCAATCATAATATTATCATAAATGATGCAGTGAGCGATTCTGGAGAAAGATGGTTGATTGTTGAGTCTCATTCTCAGGTCATGAAATTCTAGTACTAGTACAAACTCTTTTTTTCAGGTTATGTTTTTGTCTTATTTGATAGTAACAGCTGAAGATATGACAGGAAAGGGGGTGTGTGCTCTACCAACTGAGCTACAGGAACATTTACGAGAGGTTTTAACGGGTCAATTGGATATCATTTAACATTTTTAACAATTCCAATTACGCTATTATTTTGGTTCTCGATGATTCTCACTCCGATTCTATGTGTCCTCCTGCATTCACAGCAGAGTTGTATGAAATGCTAATTACCAAGGATAAATGTTACCAGCAGAAACACTGAGCTAAGATGACATTAGCTGGATAATCATAACAATGGCGGTGTCTTTTCTGATTTCTTGAATTTTTTGTGCTTTATTTAGACTACTTTACCGTATCCTATCCGTGTAAACAGTTTTGTAGCAGCACTTTTTAAATTGGCCCAGTCAATATATGGTAGGTGCTTGCAGTATGGAGTTTAATTTTAAACTAGCACAAGCAAAATTTGTGTGGGAATCAAAAAGCAGAATCAAAATTAAAATTTCGCAATGCTTCCTTTGGAATCATAATGTTGGAATCAATTCTTATTTGGAATTGCTTCTCAAAGCCTGATTAGCACAATTTTAGTCAAAAAACCCTTAAAAAGTGCCCCTCTATCCACTAATAATACAGCTTTAAGTACGCCTGTTATAAAGAGTGATTTAACATTCATCAGTAAATATAACACTGACTTTGCCTTGGACTTGTTGCACCGTAGTTGAATACAGTATAGTGAGAAATAATATCTACCTGTCCTTGTCTCCTGACTCTCTGATTATTTTCTCACCAAACTGAGCAGGAGGGTGGGACGCTGTGAGGAGGTAGACTTGATCAGGTTAACAAGCTTTCACCCTGCTGAACCGTCTTTGAGAAAAACACTGCATTCCTGACACATCCAGAGGCAAATTCTCTGTAACTGACCCTGCATCTGACCCCGCTCTGGAAGGCAACAAGCAAGAGGGAAGACGTCCAGGATTAGAGCTAAACCAAATATCACAAAGTCACAAGCTTTTATAAAGAGAGAGGAGCACTCAGCCAGTGTGTGATCAGAGAAGAAAGACAAAAAATAAACCCTGCTCCAGCTCGCACTGGTTGCTCTTATCCTTGAATCCCTTCACCTCTTTCCCTCTGGCTGAAAAGGCGGCTTGAGGTCTGGCACCGGCTCTGAGTCAACATGCTGTGCCAGCTCTGGGCACTGTGAGCCAGCGGGCAGCTCAGCCCGCACCACACCCTGCTTCTCCTCTCCCTGTGCCCCCTTTTTTCACACTGAACCTCTACCAACTTCTCTGTCTGGGCCCTTCTCATGGCTCTCATGAATTTTATACCAGAGTGACAGACAGAGCCTTGGACACACGTACATATCCACATGTTGTCTATGGGAACTCTCTGCCGCAGGTGGGCTCGTATCTGATCTGAGGAGGGGCTGACCTCCTCTCCACCTCCCCACGAGGCTGAGAGTGTAAACACAACTCATATCACATTATAGCTAAATAGTGTGATTAATATACATTTTCATAGATGATGGCCCACTTTTTGGTGCCAGGGAGACATTTAAAGATTCTTTTTATATACTTTATCTGTTGGGTAGCTTGTATTTTTTCCCTGTGGATCCAAGTTTTGTCTTAATCTATCATATTAAATCATCTAGAGTTGCAACAGTTTATTCATTATTAAATTAAAACACAGCTTTTTTGATAATCAGTTAATCAGTTTGAGTAATCTTTTAAGAAAATCCATCTTTTTTTACTACACCTTCTTAAATGTTAATCTTTTCTGGTCTCTTTACCTATCTTTGGGTTGTAAAAATAAATAAATAAATAAATAAATAAATAAATAAGACATTTGAGGATGTTTTCCATGACTTTGGCAAACACTGATTTTTCATCATTTTCTGACATTTGACAGACCAAACAACTAATCCATTCATGAAGAAAATAATTAACAATGAAAAGAATTGTTAGTTGCAGCCCTCATAATTTATTTGTTCATTAACCTGAATATGCGAAATAGGTAGGAACTACGTTTATCAAATAAATACAATAAAGTACAGTATTTATCTCTGTGTTGTAGTGGAGTAGAAGTATAAAGTAGCAGAACCTGGAAATATTCAAGTACAAATCTGTACATAAGTGCAGTTCTAGAGTAAATGCTCAAGTACTTAGTTACTTTCCACTGCTGGTATTTTCCATCTCAGGAGGTGCTGCTCTCCCATTGATATGTACCCAGTGAGGCTGCAGACTCACAGTGAATGGCAGTGTCTTGCCAACACTTTCTTTTACGCTGGCATCGTTAAACCCACAACTGACACATTGCAGTTGTTGGTGCCATAACTTTATATTGCTATACTTAGTAAATCAATACGTAAAAACTTAAAAAGAAAGGTTTGGCTCAGTTCATACAAACAAGTCATTCATTGGTGTGTCGTCTGCCAATCCGACCAGGCAGGTACAGTTTATCATCTTATTTTTTGCAGAATTAAATGCATCATAAATAATAGGCTCTACAACACAGAGTACTTGAAGACCACAAAACAACACGTTACAAATAAATAAATGTGTGTAATAATATCTCATCTTACTCACCTCTGTCTGTCTCGGTTAGTCTCCAGATGCTTGGATCCTCTGCGCGCTGGAGAGCTGTACTCTGTATTATTCCCTTGTGAGAGCACCAGGCTGCTGCTGCTTGTTGGCGGTGTTCCTGCAGCACGTAGGGAGCTGTGTGACTCCAGAGCAGCTCAGAGAGCCTTATATAGAGAAGGGAGACCCCTGAGGACCAGAGGAAAAAATGACTGTCTCTCCCCACTCCCCCACTCGCCAGCCAGCCCTCCTGAAGTGCTCTGTCTGTTCTTGGCACAGAGCGCAGCGGAGTGCGCAGGCTGACGAGCAGCCTGATGTCAGGAAGAAAAACTACAAATATTGTAAATCAGCAGCTGTCAGACGAGTCAGCGGCAGGCGGTTAGATCACCATCTCTGAATCACCCCGGGGTGACAGTTATTACCCAGATATGTATCCTCACAACCAACTACAGACACGTGTCACATAGACTATAGACTAAATACATATACAGCAGCGAGCAAGGAGATCCTCTACCAGGAGAAATAAAATCACTCAAATAACAATTTAAAAAAATAATGTTCATGACATGGAACTCCATAATATAATCACATCCAGCAATATTTGGGCACCACAATATATACAGAGCTCAATAAGTTGTAACTAATTGTTTTATTAATGGGTAATTCATGATTTACTAATACTTTATAGATTAGTTATAGGCCAATAATTCTGGGTTGCCAGGTTGCGAAAAATCACTACCTCAATTTCCTCTTGGTGTTGTTTATCCATCTAGTCTGGTCACATATTAGTATAGTTTAAAAGTCTAAGACTGTTGGCCTCCCCTTAGACAAAGCTTGAAAAAACTTTATATTAAAGACAGTATTGCTGTTTGACATAACTTCAGACAAAGGGTCTCTGCATCACCATTCATTGGTTTCTGACTCTGAGAATTTAGAGAATTGGAGAAAGAGTTTTTCCCTATTTCTCTGAGTCTCCGATAATGTAGCTCCGAACTATCTGTTTAGCCAGATCACATGCATTTAGGCTATTCTGTCATCTCCTTTTGATAACTAATGTAATAGTTTTCATTTTTGTTGACTGAGCCCTCCTGGGGAGGCTTGCCTCCCACTTCGAAAACCTCTGATCTAGATTGTTTTGGTGTGAGTTGCAGAGTTGTGGAGATATCAGCCATAGAGATGTCAGCAAATATAACCAAATGCTAATGGGTTTCTCCGTTACTAATAGGCCATTAAGTCTGCAATTTAAGTTAATAAGTCAGCAGTTAAGGGTTGTCATTAAACTAATTACTACTCGGAGGTTATTAGCTGGGTTTTGGTCCGGACCACCTGCAGCTCTTTTCTAGAAATAAGTGGTCAAAGGGTCTGAAAGTTCAAAGGAAGTTTCCAAAGTCTGGCAACCCAGATGTTGTTCTTGTGAATGGCTTATAACTTATGTTGAAAGCATTGGTAAATGAATTATTAACTATAAATAAAGCCATTAGGTACAACTAGGGATGTAACAATACCAAAAACCCACAGTACAAGAATACCACAAAAAAATCCATGATATAATATTTGTCACAATATTAAAAACAAAAATGACTTGAAGTCCTTTAATAATTAATACTTTTTAATGTGTACAGCATTATTTGTTCATGTAAGATTGGTTTTTGCTTTCCTTTAACAAAATAAAATAAAATAAAACTAGCCATGATCTAAGCACGTGCAAAAAATTGGCAAGAACAAGGATCTCCTGCTTTGTAAATAAAGTTTATCACACGTCACCATTGTGTCTCCTTACTGACCCTGTGGAGTGATCACTGTGTTGTGACCTAAATAGTTCACATTTTATTCCATCATGAGCTAGATTTCTGTCTGAAACATCTCAGATATTTACAAGAACACGGCCACTCAGAAGGAATGTCAGCGAGCCGAAGCCTCAGACAGATTTTCTTCCCACAAGGCCTGTGCCAGTTTGGACGCTGCACCCAAAGTCAAAATACATGTTTAGCAGGAAGTCTGGCCCATCATGCATCTGCTTTGTTTCTTTAAATGTCCTGCAGAGATGCTTGTGAGGGTGGCTAGTAAGATGTTTGCAGGAAAATGACATTTCTGAGACACAAGGAAAGACAAGCTAAAGATCAAGCACATAGGACGGACTCATAGGGTTCATCTATATTTTCAAGCAAACTGCCTGGAAATACTTTATATTCTAGTCTCGGCTTTCCTCTGCTGAACAGGGTCACACTTTGTCGGACAACTCGTCCTCAGTGCTGTGTTTTTTGGGTATTGGGTATTGTGACGTACCAGTCCAGAGATTCTGCAAACTGTGATATTTTGATCCAGTGGGTGATATTTTGATCCAACCAGATGTCTCACCAGGGGCATTTTTCTCAAACAATATGAGAATTATTACTGAGCAAGTGTGTTGTCTCCTTCAGCTGCATCATTAAAGTCAACACAGAGATTATCCTCAATGATTACACATCAAATCAGATCCCAATTGAATTGGCTGCAACGACCTTCAGAGATCCATTATCCGAACATAAACCCATCCAGATGTGGAGTGAAAGATAAAACCATATTACATATTATTTTGCTCCTTACACAAAGTCTTGTTTTTGTCAACATTTCCTGATGATCGTATCTGAGATGTGACATTTACATGAAACACAACACAGTCAAGGATGAACATTTTGGTCTGTGGCTCTCTGAAGCTCACTTGCAAGCTGGATTTATTTATTTATCTTTGTGAGATTTGCATGGACAGAACACATTGATAATATTGTAACTAAAATGGGAAGGAGCATTACTGTTACTATAGGAAATGTTGCACGTATTTAACATCAAACATTGTGAATCAAGTGATCCAAGCTTTAGTTTTGTCACACCTCGACTACTGCTCAATCATTTGGTCATCTGTAGCTGAGGAAGATCTACAAAAACTCCAACTCACTCAAAACTAAGCCGCCCACTGATGCGCACTAATGTTTATCAAATGCACAGAAATCTTTCATGGCTTACTTTTGGTAAAAGATTACATTGCAGTCTTCAGATCTTCACTGTACTTTTCTGTTCTGACTGAGTAGTGTACGTCAGATGCGGACATAACCATCTGACAACAGGCCAGTTTATGATATCCTTTATCACCTAGACCGAGAACAGATCTCCTCAAGTCTACTGTGATTTAAAGAAACCGTTACAGGACAGAACCGTTTACCAAACAGTGTCATTAAAACAAATACTAGAGCTGCTTATAAGAAACAATAAAGGAATACAATACAATTACCTGCATGTTGTAACACTAGGCGTTACATGTTAATTCTACTGTCTACTGGTTTGACTTACAGTAATGTGTTGTTGCTGGATTTATATAATGTATAACATTTTGTGAACTTGTGTTACCTGTGTTGGACCCAAGAAAGACTAGCTGATGTCATGGCATTAGCTAATATGGGATCCTAATTAAGTAATAAACTGATGATGTAAAACAAATGTGATAATACAACATATCTGCTGCATTATTCAAGTCAGACTGTCCCTTTATTTCAGAGTGTTGAGAATCCACACACCTGCACACATGCAGTGATCAGAAACCTCCATAAACCACAAGCTGTCAGAGTTATTCAGTTAGCATACCCAGATTTCTGACACCAGAGTAAGATGTTCACAAGCAAAGCAAAAACATCAACCAATGAAGTTTATTTTGGAGCTATCAGAGCCACGCGGGAAAGGCTGCCGATTTTTAGTACGAGGTTTCTGATGATAAAAACTGTAAACATAACTTTTAACCACCAGTGGTTTGTGGATGTTTGATGAGCTGCCTTGATCTTTTTTATTGTCTCTCCTCACACACAATTTTTTCTCTTTTTTCACTGAAGCA
Organism: Lutjanus erythropterus; assembly: GCF_056507025.1. NCBI lineage: Eukaryota > Metazoa > Chordata > Actinopteri > Lutjaniformes > Lutjanidae > Lutjanus > Lutjanus erythropterus. The sequence goes on from NC_139317.1 coordinate 23,975,101, forward strand.
AAACCATCCACAATACTGGGCACCAATTATCTGTGTTCTATGAGACTGTTACTCTTTACAAACGCCTTATTCAAAGGCACATAAAACCTGAAACACAGATATAGCACCCAGATTAACTGTATAACATCCTGTCACACTGATGTCTTTTTTGACAAATCAGAAGCACATGTACATCTGTACCTTTTTTTAACTTATTAAACTATGATTGTCAGACAACAGTCTGTGGTGTGAATGACTAGATTTTCAGGGTTATGACTTCTTGTTTTGTCAAAACCTCAGTCAGTATTTCCCGGTCCTGAGTCCCTTGCGACAAATGTAATCATGTACCTCAGACTTGATGACTGTATTCAAATGTCTGACGGGAGGAGGCTTTGTCTTCTCAGAAGTGTATTCATTACTCGGCTGCGTCAACCCAGATCCATAATTCATAGCAGGCCAAATGGAAACAGGGAAGTAACAGCACTGCATCAGTCTCAGCTGAAGACAACAGAAGGATTACACAACTCACAACTCTTGTCTTTTTTGACCTTCCATAATCTTCAGCAGGTGGGACCCTAGTTTTTTTTTGTGTGAGTTCAAGGGTAAACACCAGCCTCTACGCACACTGCAGGACTGTTCTCCATACGCTACACTGGTTTATTTGGACAGAATCTTGTGGAAGTCCTTGAAACTCTGGTTGCCGTGTTTACTTTGCTGAGAAAATGTGCAGTGCTGATGGACCTCTAAACAAGACACAGGAAAATGAGATGCAGTTCAGGAAAAAGTGGAGGAGACTGAATGAAGAGACCATATGGTGTACGAGGCTGATTATAAAAACAAACCAGCGGGTGGATCACAGTGGAACAGGAAATGCACAAAAATCACTCCTCCATGGATGAAGAGGTGACGGAGGGCCAGATTAGTCAAATGTAGGCACACAAGAGGAGAATGCTGTATAGAAAGGCCTGTATACACCATAGATTTAATGGTTTGTAGCATCTTGAATCTTGAAGACTGGCACATACAGAACGCATGCCAGGCATTCCAGTTTCAAGGTCAGTCATTTCACCAAGAAACTTGTGAGCCAGCAATCATGGTAGAAGTTATCACTATTTACAGTCTGTAGATGGAAAGTGTCAGCACAACAGCCTGAAGGGATAAATTAAAAGTAAAACCACATAAAATGGTCTAGTAAACAATCTACTAGGGAGAAAATATTTCCGTTTGACACTGTCAGCCCAAAATCTCCAAAATCTAATGTTCATTAACTTTGCTTTTTGTAAATACAGACTCATTCTGAATTTGACCCCTGCAGCACATTTAAAAAAAAAAGCTGGGAGAAGGGCGTGTTTACCACTTTCCTTTTTGACAACACCCAGTAAGTGTTCGGGAACTGAGGACACTAATTGCTGAAGTTTTGAAAGCAAAATTCTTTCCCATTTTTGCTTGATACACAACTTCATGCGCTCAACAGCACGGCGTCTCTGTTGTTGTATTTTGCACTTCATAAAGGACCAAACATTTTCAATGGGAAACAGGTCTGGGCTGCAGGAAGGCCAGTCTAGTAGCAGCACTCATTTACTACAAAGCCATGTTGGTGTAACACAGGCAGAATATGGCTTGGCACTGTGTTGCTGAAATAGGCAGGATGGAGGCTCCAAACCGTGTATGGGACTTTTAGCATTAATGGGGCCTTCACAGATGTAACAGATACCCATGATGCCATGGGCACAGCCCTGTACCATCACAGATGCTGGCTTTTAAACTTTGGAATAATGCAGAGAAGCAAATTTTTTCCACTTTCCATCAGTCGACCTCAGATGAGCTCAGGCTCAGAGACGTCAGCAGCATTTCTGGATATATTTGATATATGGCTCTCTCTTTGCATTACAGTCTTAACTTGCATTTGTAGATGCAGCTACATAACAGCATTTGCTATCAATGGTTTTCCAAAGGGTTTCCAAGCCCATGTAGTGTACTTTATACAACTATGTCATTTTTTTTAATGCAGTGCAGCCTGAAGGGTCAATCACAGGTATTTAATGTTGGTTCCTGACCTTGGCCACTATGTGCAGAGATTTCTCCAGATTCTCCAAATCTTTTAATATTATGGACTGTAGACGGTGAAATCCATAGATTATTTGAAATTGTGTGTTGAGAAACATAGTTCTTAAACTGCTGGACTATTTGCCCACGCAGTGTCAAGTGGTGAACTTCATCCCATCCTTGCTTGTGAACAACTGAGCCTTTCAAGAGTTCCCCTTAAATACCCAATGATACTGTCACCTGTTACGAATTTACATGATGAATATTCCAAATAGGTGTTTTTTGAGCATTTCCCAGTCTTTGGTTGTTCTTCTAAGTCTTTTGAAATGTGTTGCAGGCAACAAATTCAGAGTGGGAATATATATTAACAAAAAACAAAGTTCATAATTTTGAACATTTAAAATATTCTCTGTACTGAATTCAACTGAATGCACGTCAAAAAGGTTTCATAAATCATTGCATTCTGTTTTTATTTACATTTTACATAGTGTCAAAACTTGTTTGCACTCAGTGACCTTTTATGGGCTTTATGCAAGCATCTGCATTTGTAGCTGTCAGGAGAAACCTTCCAAGCAGCTTGCAAGAAGATATCTCAGAGGGAGAGTGGACTAAGATATGCTCAAGAGCTCAACTCTAACAATAAATAACCATCTCAAACTGATCCTGTGAAATTTGATTGTGAGGATTTTTGTTACTCCAGCTAGACTGAATAAGATGAATCGAAGTATCTTGAAATCTGTAAAATGCAATACAGAGAAAGGCACCTGTCCTGAGATATAAAAGCTCTGCAACAAAATTATAAAATGCACTTCTCAAATTACCTTCAACCCAGTCCCCAATTGCCCTAAACTTCATATTCTTAATTTGTACCCAGAGGATTGAAGGTTTAACAGCAAAGAGAGAAAAAAGACGATTGATGTAAGTGTATTGGAAGCTTGATCTCTCTTTGCTGGAAGGATGTTAAAAAAAAAAAAAAAAAAAAAAAAAGCCCTTCTGTTGGTCGCTGGCTTAAAGAGCTGTCTGCCTGCCACGTCCTTGAAAAGTTAATGTACACAATGAAAAAGAAATCTGCCAAATTTGATGAGGTTTGGAGTCCCTTTCTTACATTCTGGGAGAATTGTGAACTTGGGGAAACTTGAAGATGATATATTCCTACAGAATACCGATGTATCTCTCATGTCTGCCATACAAGGCAATGCTGTTGTCTTCTTTTTTTTTTTTAGGGATGATGGTTTCACATCAGTGTGATTATTATATTTTTTTGTAACAATGTATTTTTGTGAATTGTTAAAATCAAAACTAAACGACGTGTTCAAAAATAAAGGAACCCTCTAAAAAAAGCCTTTGTTTGGGCATTGATACTGTGATTTCTGACCTTTGTGACTTGCAAACCATTATTAAAATGAAGCAACATCTTGTTGTGACCTGTTAGTTTGGACACAAGTTACAAGTAGTTCCACCAGGAAGTGACATATTTAATTTAAATAATTTTTACCAGACTAAAGTGGTGATGATACCAGAACTTTAATTCAATACTACTATTAAAATGACACTCAATACCTCTTTCAATACCATGGCAAAGAAAAAAAAAGTCCTCGACAGAAAACAAAATATATCTTTTTTCTTTTTTGTGTATTAAAAACCAGCACACAGTGCTGGTACTGAAAAAGTCACTGACCACTTTCTGGTTTTGCTGCTGCAAGCCAAATTTCAGGCAGGACAATGAAGACTGAACTGAGGGAAGATCTCAAATGAGCACTTAGATCATTTTTATACTATAATTAATGGATATTGTATTTTTCTAAGTTGTGGCACTGAAAAATAATTTATACTTTTGGCAACCTTACTCGATACTGATCATGGTGGTTGTTGCTCGCTTAAGTAAAGGGCTTAACGGCTGCCGCCCGTCTAATAAAGCGTGACTCAACAGTCATGAGTTGATGTATACATACCTCATTGTTCTCATCTGCTGCTGCTTGTGGTTTGGCTTTGTTGCCCCAAGAAAGGGCCCAATTTTGGTTTGCTCATCTCCTCTGAAACATTATTTTGATCGGTGGCACTTAAATCATCTAGATGGCACAATAACATGTTCACATTACAGAAAACGAACATGTTGTGCTCGCCCCATGCTGTTGCTCTTTGTTCAACGACCATTCAAATTACTGGCTTGTGTTGAAAAATATCTCCTACACATTTTAAACAAACCACTCACAGCCTTAAAAAGCCCCATGGAGAGTAACATACACACACCATCATCCCTACTGGCTGAAGGAGACACTTGTGAGTATAGGTGGTCCATCAGTGGGTGTCCAAACATGTAATTTGCCCTTCAGGCTGTGGGCCTGTAAAAAAAACGAGTTCTTGTTCTTGCCATCTGACATTAACAAGGAAAATACTGCGCTTGATTGTAAGTTTGAGAGCAAAGCCACATTTCAGTGGAAGGCTGAGCTATAGTAAGGAGGGAATAAATAGTAAGGAATACTAAAGGGCAGAAAAACCTTACATGGCAGATTTTTCAATGATGGGTCTGCTTCCCATTAAAGCAAACGGAGGCGAGCTCGGCCTCGGCCCTAAAGAGAGCACTGCGGGCACTGAGGCGGCCAGCGAGACCGCAGGAGGGGGAGATACAACATAGTACAAATACTACACATAGTATATGTTGACATACAGGAACAAGAGACCAATTAGCAGTGTGTGGTAGACCAAGACGCTTTGGATCGTTTTGTTGTTTTGGTTTATTGTGCACATTGTTCTGTAGGCCAGTCCAGAGTGTAGAGACTGCAGATGTTCTCAGTATTTACTGTATTATAAGAAAGCCAAGTAGTCCTCTGACTACACTTCATTAGCAAACTGCTTTTTGCACAATCCTTTATTTGAACAATTAACAAAATAGAATGCTGGAGGCTTAAAATTAAAAGACAGTATAGATTTTTGTTTTTAGGTCAATATCCCAACAATTTCCCAGCAGACAATAGTGTTAGGAGCACATACTGAAAAGAGAGACATTATTGAAGCATTTTCACCAGCACATTTCCTGACCAGCCATGAGAGACTGAGATAAAACTATACAACAGAAAGCTCAAGGTGTCTGTTCAAAGTCCCAACTCTCAGAACATTCTTCAAAAGGGGGAAAAGAAAATATGCAATTGAACAATTTGTGCAGAAATGACTACAAAGCCAGCAGCACTAAAGTCACTAAAGTTATGATGGATTATGAAGATGTATTGACAGTCTAAACAGCATGCCTCCATTTCCTGCGTGGAATGAGACGTGACGAAACATGGCTACAAGACCTCTGATGAAGAAGGCAAAGTAAGTCTGAATATATACTGAAGGAAAGGCAGTAGGGCCTATTCAATGTTGTCCTTTGGTTTACCTGGGACAGGTTTCTGACTTTGAAACCTATAAGGAAAAGTCAATTGAGTCTGTGCACCACATAATGATGTTACATCACAGATAGGCTAAAAATAATTTAAATCTGATGAAAAATTGTGAAATTTTGGTAAAACCCTGACTGAAATTGAATTTCCAATTGAAAGACTGAACCTTATCAGTCAATCAAGTGTGTAATGGGCATGTTAAATTAAATTAAATGCTTGCACTGCTATCAAAATTCAGGAAAATGTTTATACCCTGCAACATCTCTTTGATTTGGAGCAGGAAAATATGGGACAACCATCTTCTCGCTGGTGTTTGTTTTAATTGATGGACAACTATGTGTGATCCTCCAAAAAAGGAGAATATTTTGTGGCTAAAAGTACACAAGCTTAAGTCATGTAGAAATACTTTGAGCGGATCACATTTTGAAAAGTGTTAATACTGAGATTCTGACACTGGTGGTTGGAATGAAATGGGTCTTGAGCAAAAAAGAAATTATGAAAAGATAAAATGACAAAATGGAAATAAATATCAAGCAAATAACTAGTTCAATTTTATTCATTGTTGTGCTTTAGCCTGTGTAATTTCTTTTCAAACACCAATTCAAATGCAAGCATATTTTTCTGAAGGGGAGCGAGAGCATGGGGACATCCAATAAATGATCAATGACAAAAAGAAAGAAAACTAACATTGTTTAGTAACTCAAACAAAAATCATCACAATCAATGAATGATCCAAAAATCTTCAACAAAAAGCAAACACTAACTCCTTTTGTGCACATGTCCAGGGTGTTTTATGCAGAGCTTAAGCACAGATGTAGTCCCACTTCCCCCTCAATGCTCAGTTTCCCTCGACTGGGAGGAAATGCTGAGCCACAAAAGAGTAAATACATAGGTGTCAGGTACATTCCCCTAACTCTTCACAGACATTAGACGTGCTGTTGGCGCCTGATTAGGGTTAGACTTGTACACTGAGTGGAAAAACATCACACACTGAACCTAAGGCAGCCCCCGCTTTCTGCTGAGTTGGGGGGTAAGAGGGGTGGTGTGGCTCAAAACTACACTGATAAGCCACCTATACACAGGTGGAACCTTTAGACAAGTAAAGACATAAACAAAAAAAATGAATGGATAGAATAGGAAATGTACAAAGTAAACAAGGGCAGGTTTTGCAGTGGAATCTGTCTTGATTGGTTGCCATCTCTCCAGTGCAAGAACTGAGTCTAAAAACTAGCGCAGTCCTTTCAGACCCAAACAAGTTTTCAGTCAGCTAGATTTTTTATATTTTTAGTTTTTTTTACATTTTAATCTAAATATTTGCAAAATATGCATTTGCCTGTCATATTGTAATCATCAATCAGTTTATACTTTGTGCACAGAAGCTTATTTGTTATTAAATTCTAAAGCGCATTAATATTTTTTAGATAGTCTCTCTAAATCTAAAACCAGATACCATAACAAGGATCTCTCAAACAAGGAAGCGTTCCATTAAATGTACCACCCATCTTTTTTTCCCCCATTTTTGATGGCTCAAGTTGTACCTAGATTTAAAAGCATCATAAAAGTGAGGAAATGGAGGAGGAGGAGTTGTTGGTGGCAGAGAAGACGACGATCTGGCCTTGGGAGGAGAGACTCATGATAATGCTGGTGCTGGGCCTTTTCAATGCACTAGGGCAAATTCAAATAGGCTTTTAAACTGCTGCAAATTCATTAGGCCAACAGTTCTCCTTTACTAAAAGGCAAACACTGATATTTCTGGGTCATTTCCTCAAAAACGTAATTCAAACAAGAGGAATTACCCCAGCAGTCCACTTTGCAGCCTGTGGCAGATAGTTCTTCCTGTGTGTTGAGTCCACCGTTTGCTATCTGAGCCGAGCCGAGCTGCAGGCTCAGCTACAGGGCGAGTCTCAGGTCCTAACCTGTAACCCCAACCCCATCTCCGTCTATTCAACAGTCCTTCCTTGTTGCTTTAAAAGTAAAAACAAAAAAGGACAAAAAAAAATAAAACAAAAAAACAGCAGTGGTGCACAGAGAAGAGAGAGCAGTCACAGGGAAATCTTTGTGAATGCAGCTTGTTTCTCTTCTTCCAAAAAGAAAAAAGAGACAAGGAAAAAGGTGTTGGAAAAGCTGGTTCTCAGGAAAGCAGGGACAGGAGGGAAGAAGAGGAAAATCTTGCAAGAGAACAAGTTGGGCAGTGTTCCTGTTCATTAGTTTGGTGTGTGTTCGTGTCATGTATAGATTTACTGTAATGTCAACAAGTGCATTTTTGAGCATGTATGTTTTTTTGTGTGCGTTTGTGGATATATTCGGGTATTCTGCATGTATGTCGGGGTGTGTGTGTTTGTGTGTCTACAGCAGGTCGACGCGGCGGTAGTACAGCAGGTAGGCGGTGCGCTCTGCAGTCTGCTTCACCACCTGGTACTGGTTGATGACCTTCACTGTCTGGTCGTCAATGCGCAGCCAGCCGTTAAGACCAATGTGGAAGACATCCGTGGTGTAATGACCGCCTGTCGCGCTGTTCCCATGGTGATAGACAACTGGTTAAGTTGAGAGACAGACAGGAGGAAAGACATTAGACAAACTGTGATATTTTAGTTAAAAGTCATTACTCTTCCATGACTTCAAATCTGGGCACGGCAGTGGGAGCAGTTTTTTTGCTATGAGCAGTTCAGCCTGGAGGTTGACACACCCACCAATCACTGACAAAACTTGTTCTTTTCATGTTTAAGATTCAATGATCTCAATCAAGGGAATAAAAGGAGGACAGAACTTAATCTAAATCAATCACAGTTGATCAGTATAGTATTTGTTTAGCACATTTCCTAAATGTTTGATTAATTACAAATGGCTTTTACTCCAGACGACTAAAGTATTTCTTGGAAAACTTAGCAAAACAAACACTTATTCCAAAAACTTTAGAATTTATGATGATCCTGAAGTGCTTCCTGATGTCAAATAAAAGGACTACTGTCAACCACAAGTGTTCAGATTCAACACAGAATGAATCAGCCTCTCTTAAACCATCATCATTTTGGTGGATAAAGCCACATCATGGTGAATTAACAGTTCCCACAGTTACAATATGTCACAAAAACAACACATTTACAAACCCTTGCAGTAGATGTAATAATGTGACCAAACACAAACATACCTGCAAAGAGCCTGTAAGTTCTTTGGCCTTTCACAACTTTGCTCCGCACTCCAGAGGACAAAAGATCTGAAAGAAAATCATGGTTAGGAAATTCCACTGATTATAACAACACGCTCTTAAGAACTACTTTTTTTTATAACAGAACAAAGGATGTGTTGCAACATGTTTTGCTGCTGGCTTCTCGTGATTTACACTGCAGAAAAATCAACGGAGTGATTTTAGTTTTCATGCTGTTGTGGGGTACTAAATTAAACAGTGGAGGAGCCTGAGACTCAGTTGAAGACTTTGTTCTGAGTTAACACAATCTTTTTAAAGCATTTGGCATATAAGAAAGTATAAGGACAGCAATTTGATTGGTAGGTATTAAAAAACTGCAGCTACAACCTAAATTTGAGTCGCAAATTCTGTGAGAAGTAATGAGCATGTTCTAAATTCATTGAATACTCTGAAGTGTAATGTATGGATGAATAATGTGTGTATGTAACAGGGTTTGCAAACAGCAACATCGTCATCCTGATTCCATCTGAACCAGATACCTCCGAGGATGTCTACTTTAGGCTAGCATAATGATTTTGCAATCTGATTCGATCGGTCAGTAAATTCTATGTCATTTTCACAAGTATCCCACACTGAGCAGATCATAACCCCCAAGAAAGACAAACCACTGTCTTTCTGAATATCAAAAAGGGGATCCATCTTTTCCAGAGTAACATAACTTTGTCACAACCCTAGCCTGTGACAGAAAAGTATAGCATTCTTATCGAGGCTAAAAAATATATTAAAAAAAGATAGCTTTTGTTAGCATGTGTGTTTGCGTGCAGCAGGCCGTCATGCCGAGTATTCCAACAGTGAAAATTCCAAGTTACAAAGTATTTACAACAGTGTTATATCTGCTTTGCAGAGTCCATGGGTCACATTAAAAACCTCTGTAGAATGTAGTTTCATACCTTTGCTGATTTCCAGGTCAACGGGGTAATCAATGTTCTTCGTCAGTTTCTGGCAGCCTCCAGTCTTTTCAAAGACAAATCTCTTGAGATGGAGCACCAGCACAGGGGGCAGCTCCTCCAGAGTTACCCTCCGACTGATCTCAATCTGAAAACCAAAACAAAATGACAAGATGTACAATCAGTGTAATAATGAAATAATATCCCAAGAAAACAAAATCACAAAAAGATTAAAAGACTCCCAATAGTTTATTTGTATCTGTAGACTTCAGATAAAACCAAATAAATGTCTAAACAAATGAGGACAGAATGAGATGAGTACAAAACAAGAAGTAACATTTTCTTGGAAATGCAAGAGCTTGTTGAACCCTTCAAAGCAGGGACTCATGAATCATTTCATTCTAGGGCTTTAAAAGCACAAAAGACAAGAGCCAGGCTGCAGACCAAAGTTAACTGTCTCTAGAATGACAAACATCAGAACGATAAGTTTATCTGTTAGAAAGAGGTCCATTATACAGCTGTAGAGCAGATGTTCCCACACTGAAACATTTTCAGACAACCACCATCTTCAGTTTTGAAGTCTTGTGTTCTTAGACCCAAGGTAACGGGAATATTTATGTAGAAAATTCAGAAAGTCAATGAAGACTTCTGTCTTTTACCATGTGTAGACAACATGGCTCTTCATCGTTAAACCATCTGTGCAAACATTTCTACCAAATTAGAAATCTATTTGAGCAAACCACTTTTGCACACTCCCAAAATATAATCAAATGCTACAAGTAAACATTTTTTTGTAATTTGATAACATGTGACACTGATTATACTTTGTTCATACCTCCTGCTTGGTTTTAGAGGTGTAGCCCTGGACCGACTCTCGTGCCACTAAGGTTTCTAGAGCCTCCTGGACAGTGCGGATCTTTTCTGACTGGATGTCAAGTTGCAGGGTGAAGAAAGGCTGCAGAGTGGCCGACTCTTTAGAGTTTTGTTGATACACCACCGATCTGACAAAGAAACAAAACAACGGGTTAGATATAAGCACACAGAAGAAAAAAATCATTTAGCCGTTAAGAATCCTGGACGGCCCCTTACCCTTGTTTACAATATTTACATATCAAAATAACTACTTTTCATTGATTGCACTGCAAATTTTGTGCACTGTCCTTATTATCTATCAATTATGAATTCACACATTTTTAGTTGATTAAATTCAAATTATATTAACTGATTAATCCTTAACATTCTCCAGTATAAACAATAATTGTACAATTGCATCTGCAGCTCATTGCAATTAAATGATCATCAAATGATGTGACTTTTTAAAGTATTCTGAGCATGTCCTGATTGCAACATCAGTCCGGAAGATACGAAAGGAAAAAACATCTAATATCCCCGCTGCTCTGGATGATCGAATGCTTCAGGTACAAGACTTTAATTAGGGAAAATTATTTTCAAACTGCAACAGTGATTCACAAACCAATAATTGAGAACAGCGTCTAAAAACATGCACGGGTTGTAGCCGAGCTCAGTGGGCGTACACACCACACTCTGTAAACACACACTCCTGTATTTCATTTCTCTCTGCTTGCAAACCATTTCTGAGAAAATAATCCTTTAAGACACTGTGCAACCAGTGCAGACCAGGACTGTGCCAGACCAGAACCTCATAGAACGTATCATTTAGACAGGCTGCACCCGCACAGGTTCTTAACTTTCAGATTTGTCTGAAAGTTAAGACCTTTGTTTGTGAATGTGCGCCCATGTCTTGCTGTCCAGACTTCTGACCACAATCGGCCCACGATGGATGTTATTTTGAAGGACTCTGGCGCTAGTTGGACAAAAGCTGGAGATGTCTGGTGGCTGACTGATTTTTGATGCCACCATTAAAAGAAATCTTAAACTTTTAGACAAAAGCTATGTAACCAGCAGGAGGCCTGTGGATGAATCTAAGTGGGAATCGAGGTCAAAACCAACAAGACAATAAAGCTATGTTCTAAAAAGAAATGTTATAAAAGAAACTAAGCAGCCATCAGAGCTCACCCTCAAAAACAAGACTCATCATTTTCCATTCAAATAAAGTTCTGTCAACATACCTGATGTGTCCACCAAATATATCAGTGATGGGTGTGCGGACAAAGTCGGCTTGGCGAGTGATGGAAGTCTTGTTTCTGGGGCCAACTTGCTCCCACTCGTCCTCGCTACCTTCTTCCTCCTTATCAGCGACATCTTCCTCCGCACCTGGCTGGGACTCTGGCCCGTTGGGCGTGGGAGCTTCTGTTCAAAAAACATGAAAGAAAAACCATGTTAGAGGTCAAATAACCCAAGTATTTTAAACAGCCTTGAAGTGAAATGAACTCCTCTCCTGAGTCCAAGTTTACAAGTTATTGGAAATCCAATAGCTGTTTAAATTATACTGCTGTGACCAGATGACAGAGGTTTGTGAACCAGTTACATGTAATTAATTTACAAAATAAATGCATTGTAATCAGTTAGTTACTGATAAAATATGTACTTAAATTAGTTACTAATCAAAATGTTGCATACAAAGGGGCTGCATTTATTCTTAGTGTCATGTTTTTCTACTTTTACTGTTTTTATCTCTTTTACAGTTTTGTGTTGTTTTTCTATGTTTTAGTGTCTTTGCTTGTGTCTTGTTTTACTTCAGTTTTAGCTTGCTCCTGTTATTCTGCCTGTCAAAGCACTTTTTAAACTCAGTTTTTAAACGTGCTATATAAATAAAGGTATAATTATTATCATCATCATCATCCAAATATTCTTTTTGGGTTGCCTGGTAGAAATCTGCACTCCACTGAGTGCACTCTTCTTGTCAAAGCTAACATTTGGATTTGTGAGTGCAAATTTATCGCAATTTCAGAGACACTCTCCACTGTTGAGAAATGTAGGTTTATCAGGTCACACAGGTTCAGTTGCAATGGCATCTTTACTTAAGTTCAATAGCTAACACATTGGTGTTTATGTCACTGAGCCGGTTGGTTATATTTATATGATATATTAATTCTTGTTTAATTGAAAAACAAAAACACCTCACAAACTCAACAGATGTTTCATCTCTTTTGGTGCCCTTTGATTATGCCGAATGTATCGTTGTCATGTTAAACACAGAATATGAATTTCTCCTTATGAGCTTAATAAAGAATACCTTCTTTTTAATTAAAGATGATTTCAATTAAACATAAATGACAGTGACTGTAATGACCAAATCTGCCTTGTAACATGATTTTGATAAAGACTGAAGATGCTTACTCTCTTCCTGAGGCGAGATTAATTTTTTCAATGCCAGCATCTCCTCATGCAATCCATTTAGAGTGAAGCCAAGATACTCCTCCGCATCCTCTTGTCGACCCTGTGAGCGAAGCAGCAGGACATCAGCACTAATTAAAACACTACCAAGAATGCTTACTGTCAAATAAAACATGAGTGTGAGCACATTTAAGAAAATACACTGTCATTCACTTCAATAAACAGACAGGGTAGCATGTTTTACAAGTGAGACAGAATAAACATAAGCCTCATTAAATAGCAAAAGATATTAGAGTGTTTGCATACTTTCATTCATTAAAACTGAATCAGAATGGACTCAGCATGTGTTATTGCATGAACTGCCTTTCAGGTGAGCAAATTCTGTACTGATAAATGTGGATAAAAACCAATTAGAACATTCCATTCAAGTACTATATGTTCCAGACAAGAGGTATTCAAAGAGTGTGACCATTAAAAAAAAAACACCTTGACACATTGCTTTGCAGTGAAAATGTTATTAGATCAAGAATCAGTACAGCTTACCTTCTCAGAGAGACTTGACTTAATGAGAGTGAGGAGTCTATAAATGTAGGTCGGTTCAAAGGGGACACCAGGCCGAATGTCTTTCATGACTTTATCACCAACAGCTGTGGGCACAAATCATCTAATATCAGTCATGCCTACAAAAAATTAAATCAAACGTCTTTTGGGATGCGCTGCTGAACATCTTACCTTGCTGTTTGGCTTTAGATGGCACAGGCATGTTGTTGAATTCATTCACCAGCCTTACACTGTCAAGAGAGAAGGAAACAATGGTCAAGTCTCTGAGCAACACACATTTTAGCAATTTGATATCAGCTTGTAGGAATGCTGCTTACAAGTTGTCTATCATGGGTGTGGAGGTACATGGTCTCTGCGTTTCATTATGCAGAGGAATGGACTTCATCAGGTGATACATGGGAGGGCATGCGATCAGGGCCTGTAGGGTCTGAGAGTTCAGAGTCAGGGAGCAAAACAGCACATAGGAAACACTGTGTGACAAGTCGCTGTAATTTCTCTAATGTGACACCAATGGATGAGTAAGTTCAAATTTGATTAAACACTTGGTGTAATTTAGTAGCTCACAAAGTTTTGAATTCTAGGTCTTTTTCCCTCTCAGTTCTTGTCTGCATTTTTCTCCATAAAGCGCGATCAAAACAGATTAGTCACTGACGATATGTTTTGAGCTTTCCTTCAATGGGAAAATGGCATTTTCCTGGCTTTCGAGGAAATTTCCAGACAGAAGCCGAAATTCACTCCTCACCAAGTGTCAGCCAAAGACAAACAACTATATTACAAAATGGCAAAGTATTTTTAAAACATACCGCAGCTTGCCTGGGACTTGACACAATTTATCCTGGTATTTGGCAATACAAGAACTAATTATACTACCCACAGCCAAGCGTGTACATGTGGAGACATTTAAAAAAAATGAAAAGTTGCAAACAGCAGGTTGAAAGGATACAGCGTTGATATAGCACCAGTTTCCCTTGTTGATCAGTCCTCTCGGCTGCAAAGACACTGGTTTATGTATCAACTTCACATTCTCAATAAGTTCTGGGGATTCAAACAAACACAATGTTTTTAAAGTCCAGCATGAATTAGTGAAAGCATACTTGACAAACACTGTAATCGAACTGTAATCATTCCTTAATTTTCATTTTCACAAAACAAATGTTCCTTCTTCCATTCCTGCCTCTTCTGACAACACCACAAGAGACTTTCTGAATAAGAGCAAGAACTTTCTGTACCACGCCTAGGAAGGGAGCCTGCCATTTAAAAACACAGTTCCCATGGTAACGTGGACTTAGTTTTTACACATCCAATTTATAAAAACATAATTGCCTCGGCAGCTGTGACTAAAAGAACAAGAATGACACATATCATACAACAGACTTTCACAACGTCTTTCCCCAGTATGTACATATATGCATGTGTAAATAATTCAAGAATAGGACATTATCAGACAAGTACGGATTTCACCTTACCACCTCGGTTTTAATCAGACCCATTTCTTTTCCTAAATGTACCTAGCACTGTTAATTACAACCCACTTATCGTGCCAGTGCTTGACTTATTGTGAAATGGTGCTATTAAACATATCCTAAGGTAATGCGGTTTTAGAGCAAAGAAGGAATAAGTTATTAAGTATTTAAACTGAAAAGTGCCAGTGGGTCATCATGACCCACAAAGACTTTAATCCCTTCTCTTGTAGGAAAAAGGTGTGGCAGACAGATATTGCAGACTGGATTGGGAAATCCAACTTGAGAGCAGCATCATACGGAGCCCTGTGTGAACTCTCATGACTATAATCTCCTCAGGTTTACCATTTCTTATTTTACACACAATGCCATGCACACAGGTGTGCAAATCTTCAAGTAGCCTACATATGGAAAAAGTAAGCGTTTCCTCTCTTTCTGGCCTTCTTGCAGGTTCATGCACATTTCTATTCCCCATTTCATTCAATCCAATCAGTTATATAGACTATACAAACAGCTAGTCTGTGGCTCCATGCTGGTGTATTTCAAAGCCAGTTGGTCTCTTTCAAGTTCACATGGAGCTCTGTGACGCTTAACACTGGTGCAGACTAAACACATAAAAACTGCTTAGGAACTAAAATGCACAGTACTCAAAACAGTGTAGACAAATTTCCATCTGGCTGTAATCGCATTACACATCACAGTCTATAGTCTCAGTATGCCGTACCATTCTCCCACAGATAAAAGAATTACAGTCTTAAGGGTTTAATATGATCCACTGATGCTTTTAAGTATATGCAATTCCAGTGGTTCAAGTGTTTTTAAGTAACAAGTATTGACTCACGGCTGTTAAGTTAAGGAAAACATGTTCTGCAGGGAAAAACACCCACCAGTTTTTTTTGTTTCATACGCTTGCATAAGAAAAATGTTAATTTCAAAAGGGAACACACCGTTACAGTAAAAACGAAAATTTTGCATCTAAAGTTACACCTGATGAGTGCTGGGTACCTGAGAAAAGAGACAATGTGCTGGATTGGTGCACTTATGATTAAACATAATCATGTTTAAAATGGAAGTGTTTGAACAGAGACAAACAAAAGGAGCTCATCTGTTTGTTTGTTCAACACTTTTTTCTTTACATACCCTGTAAAAGAACATCTGTGCAACAACCATAACGTGTACATACATACAGCATGATCAGAGAATCTAAATAGAAATCTTAATTACTACATACTGCTTTTAAGAGACAGAAAGGCTCATTGCTGAAACAAAACACCTCTGATAATGATTTGGCACAGCAAAATACTTTGCATCTTGTATATGTTTGTAAGTTCTTAAATTAAACCAAAGTGATCTTAATTCACACTAAACTGAGCTTTTTTGTGTGTTGACTTCAACTAATTTACTCCACATTAAGCCAAACCACAATTGTTTAACCATAGTTTATTCTCTTCTTTTTTAAGCTTGACCTGATCAATAAGATGTTTCAAGAAATCATTTTTTCTTCTGTAGGCTGAAATGATGCTGTTTCACCTCAGTGAATGATGAAGTCATTACTCTGCAGATTTACTCTCTTTGAATAGCAAACCTACCAGTTTCTGTCAGGCTATCAACACCCAACAGAACAATGTATTCACAGGGTATTAGATCTCCCTCTCTTGGAGCTGAACATCTGAATGTCCAAATTAGATCTAAACTGCAGCTAAAAATGGAAGGTTTGGCTATTCATTAATGCACAGAAAATCATATTTGATGGTATCTTAACTGCAGCCTGAGATAATGGTAATCACATGTAACCACCACACACCAACTTGAAATATGCATTTGCAAACACCACCCTATCTCCCTCTTAAAAGGGGACATATGCTGTCCAAAGGAGGATGCTTCTACAATATAATATCAACATCTTTTTAAGGGAAAAAAAAAGCCTTCACCTGTGCTATAGCTTTCTTTTGCTCCCAAGGCATGAGCCTTGTTATGTATTCCCAGCCTACCAATAATAGTGTTTGGGTAATGACAGAAAGTGGGTTATACAAATGTGACTGATGACTTAATAACTGACAGCTATTCTGGATGTAGTACCACCATCTAGTGTCCATTTCTTGAATTTCATGTTAATCATGAAAGCAACATGCCTGTAACATTTCCCTGTGGCAAGGCGTTACTAAGCAATTTGAGCAGCTCAAACTTAATACCTAAAGGATATAAGATATTCACAGCAGAATATGAAGTCTGGTCACTTGTACTAATCCAGTGTTTTTCTCAAATGTTTTAAAGTTGACATTCACATAAGAATACAGGGAGTATAAACAGTACAATTGTCTCAACAGTGCCACCAAGTGGAGGGGGCGTGAACTTAGCAGCAATGCACATGTATTTTGCAGCAAAACACCTCAAGCTGAAACAGGCGATGGGCTATTTGAAAAGATTTACAACAAGCATCTTCGTTTAATACCTGCAAGTTTAGGGGCCATAGGATCCTCTGATACGTGGACAGGGCCATCTTTGACCTCCCCAACTTTCTCAGGCTGCTCTGGCGTAGCAAGGGAGGGAGACACAACTTCCACAACGTTCTTTACCTCCACGAAGGCCTGAGGGCCCCCAGGCAGAGGCTTGGAGTTGTGGAAGAGGCTAGCCCAAGATTTGGGGAGGTTGGCAGTAGGTGCAGCTGGAATTGCAGGCGAATTGGCCAGCTCTGTCACTACCGGCTGGGCAACAGAGTCTGGGGAGACCTGCTGAGCCTGCTCCCCACTCTCACAGTCTTCTTTGTGTCCATCTGCACTGACGGGAGTATCAGGCTCTGCTAGCCCGTTGGCCACCCCGCTGTCTGCCGATTCCCTTCCCTCCAGTTCAGTAGTCGTAATGGAAGTGGCAACTGAGGGGGTGGCCACAGCAGCTGAAGCAGGAAGAGGTGATTTGGAGCGGGGGCTGTGTGGAGTATCTGAAAGTTCGGGGCTCTGTGGAGCCAAATGATCTGGCTGCTGATCAGCAGTCCTCGGTCCCTCTGTCATCCCTCTGCTTTGAGAGGAGGATGAAGAGGAGGAAGTTGCATTGTTGCCATCTGATAAAGAGGCAGCTCCACTTGTTAAGTCCAAAGAAGAGTCATCAGGGCTATCACAAGTCCTCTGATTGGCAGTGGATGTGGGGGCACACTTGGCTGCTGCCACAGCAGCTGCTGATGTTGCCGTTGAGACAGGTCCAGGGGTGGAAAGTTCAGCCCCTGACAATGCCTTACCGTCCACATCTTCAGCACTGTGGTGGGGGCCACCAAGTGCATGTCCGTTCACCAGTGCTGTCACAGGCGTCCCATCTGCTGCACTGCTGCTGTTGCTGCTGCCAGTTGATGGGTCCAGGTAGTTGTAATATCCCGGCGGTCGCTTTTTCTTTTTCTTCCTCTCTCGCTGTCCCAGGCTGCCAGGGAGTCCGTCCATGTCCTGACAGGCCTGATGATTGTCCAGGGCCGAGGCCTCCGAGTCAGGGCCGTCCAGCGAGTTGAAGTGGGTTCCATCAGGGACGTCAGCTGCTGGAGGAGCTGTCTGTTGGGCCTTCTGGGCTGACTGGCAGCCCAGGATGAACTCTGGAGCCTGGGGGTTCAGGGTGCTTGATACCTTGTACAAAGGATCGTTCACCCCGATAGACTTGGAATCCATCACCTCGTCAACGCCAAACTCAATGCGCTGATAGTCTTCTGCTGCAGATAACAATTCAAAAAATTAGAAACAAACAATTATGTCTTCAAAGAAAGCCTAAATACAGATAAACAGACACTGTTGCATTATACTCTTTGCTGCAGAGTTTGTTGTAAAATCCTTATATCTGAACAAGTACACCATCACCCGAAAGGGGTCATGGGAGCTCTCTGAAAGGATCAGACATACCAATAAAAAGAAGAAAAAAAAAAAAAGAAGTCCCACTGGAACTATTTTTGGCACAAGAGCTACTGTTGTGTCTATGGTCTACTGAACCACATTCCTTCTGGGCATATGTGAATCTCAGGAATGTCACCAACAAATCCAGAAGTGATGTGATTCAAGATTTATCATTTATAATTAGAAAGAATGAGATGATGATAATCTTTGGGGCTTGTTTCACTTCCTTACAAGTAACAGCCAGCACTCAAATGGCCACGCTTGGAGAGCTATGACAGAAGTGTCTGCAATGCTGGGTAAATTGTTAATTGCACTATTTTTTTTTTTTTTTTTTTTTACCATTACTGTTAAAACAATTTTAATGAAGGCTCTTACAAAAACACAGATGAGAATCACTTGTGGACATAATTCATAAAATGATAATATTGACCATTACTATTAATTTTTTTAGAAACACGGGGAATTTGCACATCTTGTTATTAATCCAAAATGCAATGATAAATTATCTTTCTGAATTATGTGCTGAACACTGTATTATATACAGGTGAAATGTATAGAAACACATTTAAATGTATAATATTTGACTAAAAACTGTTTTGCATAGGTCAACCACTTTATGCTGTTTGCCACAAATCAAAATTTAGTAGTTCTGACTAATTGTTTTAATGTAAGGTGTGCTTAATTTGTCTTTACAGGTAATGTTGAGAAAAGGCCTCTTGACAAGATCTTGATATAACCTGTAAGACAAAGTGATGGACAGACAGTAAATAGGCACAAGATTTATTGTTACTCCTCACTAAATAAATCATGTCTAAAAGCCCTTAACAAAAAGGTAGACCTATCTAAATTTAATCAACATATAAAAATGCAGATTAAAGTGATGTAATATAGAGTAAAACAGAACAGAAAGAGACAAATGATGTCATACTAGAACACATAACAGGTATACCTAGCAAATACCTGTAAGACCACTTTTAAACGGGGATTGGAACGGGGAGTTTTATTTAATATTCTTTTACAAATTGCCAAGTCCATTTCCAGAGGGTTGATTTGACTGTAGGGTGACAATTAATATTCTATTATTTGAGCTCTAGACTCTAAAGTTGACCATAAATGTAAATGAACCATATACTCTAAAGGCCTGAAGCCTGCATACTGATGGCAACTTCTGATCAACATACAATCGCCTAAAAATGTTGCCATTTGCTGGTGCGGCAATTTGTTACTTGTGCAAATTCAGTTACTTAAAATTTGCACAAATGTCCCGAGTTGTGAAATAAAGTTGAACTTAAAATAATGGATTTCAAATCTTAGATATTTCAGAGTGAAATGTTCTGAATACTTTCATTAGTGACTGCAAACTGATGCATCAATATGCATTGTTTCTTAAAAATTAGGTACGCTTAATATGAGCATTTTTAAGTTTCACCAAGTCCTTCAGATGTAGAACAACAACGTCCACAAACAAATGTATGTCATCATTACAAAACAAATGTACTTCATAGTGAAAATGTTTTGCATGGCAGCTTAAATAGTAAATGATTATGCAGTGAGAGGCACGAAGTGAGAAGGTGAACAAACAGGAAACATTAGTAGGAGCAAATCAGAAAAATCATTCAAGAGAATTTCATCATGACACAGCTGACTCGCCACCCAAACTGTAAACCCTGATGTTGTGCAGCGGTTAAGTATGAAAACAGCAGTTACTTCCTCTACTGGGATTAGAAGATCTTCTGTTAGTGTTACGGAAATCACACTTCATGACTGTAAAATGCATTCAGCGGTAAATCTTTAATGTAAGGCTAAATATGTACACACATGTTAGCAACCACATTAAACCATCACTATGCCCTTAGTAAATAAGATGTGATTGTTAAATCATACGGAAATTCAATCTTTCAATTTCTGCGGTCCTGCAGTGGTGAAAATGCGTTGTATGCAAGAGAAGATAAGATACTTGTCAGTATCTTGAGCATGCAAAGCTCTACAGATTTTACCAACAGGCAAGAGAAAGAATACAGGCGCAAGGTTTAGAAAGCCACCAGTTTTTGAAACCTGGATTTTCAGATTTACAGCAAACGTACAACAGCTAGTCAAGCCATAGGGTGTCAGACTCCTCAACTCACCGCAAACCTGCAGTCCCATAGACTCCATAATATAAGGTACAGCAGGAGTGCAGTAACTTCCTAAATAATCAATACAAATCAAGGTAAGGCAAATGTCATGTGCAAACGGTACCATTTCAAAGACAGGTGGCTGCCATTACATTTTTAATGTCGTGGCTCGAAATTTAAAGAATGAAAATGGCTGACATTCTTAAAATAATGAAATGGTCAATATTTACTGGGATTTGTAATCCATGCTAAATAATATATACTGTATTAACAATGCAAAAATAATCACATAAAAAAGCATCTCTCTGCCAGGCAAGTCTCTCTTAACATTTTAAAGACCTGCTTTGAAAAGCTACAGTGATATCAACGAAGAGCATGAGAACTGTCAGCTAATGGGAGGGTATTTTACTTTGAATACATTTTGAAAAGCAAAAAATACATTATCTAGCGATCTACTGTATGTGAAATGTACATACCAGAAGACTGAGTGACGCACGGAACTTTGTCGTTGAACGGAGGAAGCTGTGATGAGACACAAAATAACAAATTTAAAAAAACACACTTAATAATTGCGGAGTTACATCTTTAACCGAGTCTGCTTAATAGCCCTTTTCATCTAAACTAAACTTCAAAAGGTTGGTAAAATAGTGGAGCATCTCTTACCATTTTTCTTTTTTTTAATTTTTAACTTAACTTTTTAAAATATGAACATCTACCAACCACTAACAGATAAAAATTCAAAACTACCAGACACTATCGTATTTTACCAGCATTAGGCTGGTGATTAGTGCTAATTTCCTACCCTGCTACCAGTGGTTAAATGATGTAAGCTGACTGTCTAAGAGTTTGAAATGAAAAGTGACAGACATATGCAATAACAATAATTTTAGGCAGTGTGCTCATTCTAAAAGGAACTGCATGGACCATTTCTCTGGCTTAACCGTGCTACTTTTGTACTAACATGTTAAAGCCAACCTGAAGTCAAAGAGTACTAGGACTAGTGTTGGTCAAAATTTGTACGATATTTCCCATGAAGCCTGCCAAAGTAATAACAATGTAATAATGATTTATTAATTAAAAACAAACTGTAATCTCGCTCCTTACCTCGACATAACATCGTGGAGTCACAAAAAACTGATTGATCTCATCAGGGCTGAATTCCCCGAAGATGTACTGTGGGAAGAAATAAACACAAACCATTAGTTTCTACGATAGTCAATTTTATAAAACACTTTTCTCAAAATATTTTTTTTCCTGATGTGACGCAAATTCAAAATAACGGCATTTATCTTGAGTAATTTACAAAGTGAACGATAAGGCCCTCCATCTCGTAACTGGAACAGATGCAAAAGGCACGGTCATTGGATATCAAGGTACAAGGGCTCTTATTAGAGTCAGTCATCACCCAGCCAAGACTGAAATGCTAGCTTGTACAAAGGTAAAGCACAACATGAAGTGATGAGTCATGCAGTGTTATACATAAACCATGAACACAAACAGCTCAGATTTGATTCCACAACCATTTGCTTTTAGTGAGGGAGGATTTGGGTTGTTAACACAGGTTAGAACAAATAACAAAAAGCACCCTCATCTTCAAAACAACCCAAGTCAGGTGTACGTATGCTTGTAACAACATGTACTGTAAAGAGGAAAACTAAACAATGCAGACTGTGCCTCTTAGACGACAGAGAAATTTGACATATGTACTTGTGAATTTAGAAACTACCTGGATCCAGACAAAGAAAGTCTCTGTTAACTAGTTTTCCTTTGCATCAGCTGGAAATCTGGAGCAGTAAATTGTCAATAATTAAATGATGAATCAGTCACTTGACATAACAGCACTGATGACTGATTGCTCACACTGAACACTGCTACAATTCTCAGACACATTATGAGACACTTTTTCAAATATATCACAAACTACAGCCTTAAAAATGACCAGTGAAATGAACTGACACCTCTGACCCCTTCAACAAAACTTCCCCAAGCTGTTTATTGCTGCAGGGATACTACTGTGTGTTTGTTATTTTGTAATCTGCTATTTATTTATATACAGATAACCAGCTTTTTGACAATAGTTAACTCAAACCCAGTCTGCGCACACACTGAATCTACAAGAACAAATTTTAATTCCTTTAATATAGGCTGTTAGAACCAGGAGGCCACAACTGACGCAGAATTATGAATACCATATAAAATCTTAAATTGAGTATTACATGAAGAACAACACCAAGTTACCAATATCAGTTAAAGCGGTTTGATGATGCCTCAGGACCATGGTCACCTGTGTGTGCTAATGCAGGTGAACCTGCTGAGGCGAAATTTGTCTAATCTAGTCATACTGAAAGTGAGCAGTGCAGGATATAGCCAAGTACAGGCCAACCACACACTTTTTTTTGCTGTTGGTTGAGACTGAGACTCCACCCATTAACTTGCACAGAATGGAAGTAAACAGGGGAATGAATGTTATTTTAACACGTGCGAATCTGCCTCTAAAGTTTCCAGAGCATTTCTAATAAGCATGTGTACATTGACAGGGCTCAATATTGACGCTTATTCAGCGTCAGTGTTATTCATTGATTGCTGCCACTGCATCAGAATTGCATGAAAATGCCATGAAGTCACAATTACACAACTCTGCAGAGCTGTCCGTCCAATTAAGCTAAAAGCTGGCTAAACAGCAGCTACGATGCATTGCCATTTTTTTTACATGGCGTTACAAACAATCCTCTGATTGAATCCTCTGCCATTTTATTTGTCTTTAGCCTGACTCACTGCTGCTAACTTACTAATTCACTCTCACAACAAATTCCTTTAAACCTACATCACAGGTACAGGTTACCCACAAGCCCACCTTCCTGAGAGGGGAAGGCTTGACCAGGAACACAAAGGTACAGTTAGGCTGTAGGTGTGCTAACCAGAGGTGGAAATATTCAGGTCCATTACTTAAAAAATAGTACTATACCAACCCCACTGTGAAAATACTCAACAAATAAAAGTCTGCATACTTAACTTTACTAAGGTAAAAGTATGCAACTATAATAAAACAATTGTCTAAATCAATGTGGATTTTTCCATTTCGAACAAATAAGTTTGGCTGTTGGGAAAGTGACTGAAAAAGCTTAATATCAAGCCCTGAACCATGAAAAAAAAACCTATTACCTGAATTGAATTAAGGCTTTATCACAGTTAAGTGCTCTTATCCACCAGGTTAACCTAAAGGTTCTGCCACTACACCAAACAGAACTCATTTTGCCAAGAGAAGTGTCTGTGTAGACACACTTAAATATTGGAGTGCCAATAAGCTAATAATCAGGCATTTGCACTGTAATTAATAGTGGGAAGGAAGGAAGAATTACACAGGACATAATTTGGTTCTAAAATCAAACTAACCTCTACTTCCAATTTTAATTTCATTTTTTATGTTATATTTATTTAGTGCATAGTTATTCTCTGATATCATTATTAAAATATATAAAAAATGAAGTGACAGATGATCCTTCAGGGAAACACAGGGCTGCGCCACTAAGTGTCCACATGTCCATCCAAAACAGAAAGTGATGGAGAAAAGGTGAAATGAACTCACTAGCCACGCTGTTAATCCTCTCAGTGCGACGTGAAAGGGGAGGCACAGAAAAAAGAAAGTGCAGCTCAAGCATATGTAACTCTTTGCAAACGAGGCCCCACGCGAGGGCCCACATTGCTGAAATGGCACTACAAGCGACAAACAGCCAGCCATAATCCAACGGCCTTGGGATGGCTAATACAATCACAACAGAAAGAATGTCCCTTTGCTTCTTTCTGCAGGCGTGCCACACGTACCACACTAAGCTTCCCTTGCTGTTCGTTTGGACTGAGGATTACAACAAATTAGCCATCTGTATGATTTCAACACAGTTTAGTGACGACACCACACACACAAGCCAGGGCTATAGGAAGGGCCTGTCATAACAAAGAGCAGGGCTGGGAGAGTATTAGAATATGATACGTGTAATTTTAAGAAGCTTTACAACCATTTAACCTACAGGCATTTAATGATACGATGTGTCACAAGTTTCAATGGCACAGAACAGAATGTTCCAGAGGTTGATTCCTGTAAATAATCACTGATGTCAACTGATCATTGACATTTTTCAGTGGTAACTGAAAATATCTAGCCTACAGATAAAGACCTCTGAAAATCACCCATCAAATAAAAACCAAGACCAAAATAGACATGAAACCTCTCAAACTGACTCTAGGGTCACACAAAGGTCACATCTGTTATCTGCAGCATGTAGCAAAATGTAAAAACATTAAATGACATTTGACTTGACATTTTGCCCAATTCGGTAATCTTCTACACATGACCTTGTTGTTAACACAGGACAGACAAAGCAATTAACTTGTGATCTGCATCCCAATCACTGCGTGGTATTTCAAAATACCATTGGGCTAAGCAGATAACGCTGAAAAGTGAAATAACCTCTGAATTTTTGTTCACCATCACCAATCATTAAAAGCATGACTATCGGAATATATACATACTCCAACTTTGACTTTATAATTACAATAGGGGGACAATAGGCTCAAAGCTTCAGAAACCCCCTCTCCTTACACCTTTCCAACATCGGGTTAGGCTGGGCATACACTGTACAATTTGACTGCTCCTGAAGCCGTCACACATTAGGTCAGTGCTTTTCATTTCCCTGCATCTTCACGAAGTTACAAAAACGGCATCTGAAATTGCCAAGGTGACAACGCATCATGTGGTCAGAAAATATGAGCAGTTAAAATGTCAAACTTGCCACACGCCATACTGTCCATGTTTTCCTAGCCACCTGTGAGTCCATATACATCAGGGCCTCTTTAAAAAAAAAAAAGCTTCAGTTCACAGGATGGCACAGATGATCAAGGCAGCATGTTACCGTCTTGTTGGCATTATTGCTAGCAAACAACCTTCTACCTGCCTCTGTGCTTTCAAACCAATCTTTGTTGACAATTGTCAGTAGCCAGAACGGACTGCAAAGGCCAACGGGCACTGTTGTGGCTTGAGGATTGGAAAGTAGTGTGCATACCTAAACTGTTAGCTTTAGCTTAATATCGCAGACATATAATTGTAAATTTTCTTTTGATATAGAACTATATGTGGCACTTTTCATGAGTACAACCAAGTGCAACACTATGAATGTCTTCCTGGGTCTGAGAATGACCAGTTATCCCCATTCATAACCAACACTGCGTCTCACTTTCTACTCCACACTCCACTTGGCATGCAGATCAGGTATTATCACTTTAGATTTCCAACAGAGTCAGACAACATCTTATGAACGACTTAATTTCTAGAATAACTGGGCCATAATACGCCAAAAATCTGATTGCTGCTGAAACAATCTTTGTACTCTAACTATAACAGGGGAGACAGCCAGCACTACTGTGTTTGTTCTCTTAAATTGGTATGCAGGGTTATTAATGGACAACTTGGCTGAGCATGAAAACGCTGCAGCTCCACTACAAATAAGGTCAGACTAGTTTTCAATGAATCTGTGGAGCATGCCTGTGCCTGCATATTGGTGTGGTGTCGTAATAGAGTGACATACTGTATGATTACAAAGCATAAAATACGGAGTAGTATGACACTGGAAGAAAGGAATCACAGCCATTTATTCCGCTTACGGGGATGTGCTATCAGACAAAAGCAACTGCTCAGCAATTGAATGGTGACACCTTCATTTACTGACGGTGAATTGAATGGTGACACCTCATTTATTGATTATGGTCAGCAGTAAGCCTTAAAAACAAACATCCATGTTTTTTTTTAATTAATCTCAATAGTTATGAAACGCTACCTGGGCATTCTGATACCCGTTAAGCTTGTAAAATAAAAGGATGATACTGGAATGACAATTTCATCCCCACCCCTGATATTAATTATCCTGAAGACAGACACCACTGTTAAGAACTAGTAATTAACTAACTATACACACACTGAGCTGCCACTTTCTTAGGAACACCTAACTAAAACTAACAACATCCAGAGCCTTGTAATACAGCCTACTTTGTATACGGTATCATGTTCAGTTCATTAACACTGTTTTACAGAGGTGCTGATTCAACGAGTCAATCTGGAGGCTGTAGTTCGTAATACTCTTGAATTTTATTGCGCTCCACAGCAAACTGTTTCTAATATTCACTCTATTCTTGGTGAAATAACTAGGTTGGTTCGTACAGGGCTCTCTGCTTCCACTGTGTGCCATAATCAATGTTGTCGAGAGCTGCAATGATTAGATGATAGACAGAAAATTAATCAGCAACTATTTTGACAATCCACTGCTTCCGGTTTCTCTCTTTTTTCCACTCCACTGATAGGCTAAATATCTTTGGGTTTTGGACTGTTTGTCAGTCAAAACAAGATATTTGAAGACCTTGGATTCAGGGAGTTGTCACTGTTTTTCTGGCATTTTATAGACCAAATGATTTTTGGTAGACTAATCAATAATGAAAATAATCATTAGTTGCAAGCCTATTGTCTGTACTCAAAGATTCTGATAGTAGCCAGTGGTTTTCTACTTGACAGTAGGTGAGGCAAAATGGAAAAATCAGGAAATCACCAGAATATTAGGAATCATACTATGAATGTCTGCACCAAATTCAACAGCAATCCAACTGACAGTTGTAAAGACATTTTAGTCTGGGCTTAAGTGGCATGACTAGAGTAAATTAATACTACTGAATTTGTAGCTACACCTATGGTACATTTTCATTTTGTATGCATTTGGCGTGACTGAGAGGAAAAACTCTGAGCAACTTGAACGATAGTGTTATTTGTTTGTGCATACAGTGTATACTATTCCCAAGGCGGCGGTGGTGAGGATTACTACTATCCCACTCACAGATTTATGTTTGGAGAAACGTTGGGCTGAACTAAACAGAGTTATTACAAAAATAGGGAGGATGTTGCAATAATAGCTTAGAGTTGCATTCACAAGCACTCTTCCATTGGGTGACTTATTACAATGAACAAAGCCAATGTGGTTTATTCTGAAACTTCTCCATGGCTGCATTTTTAATCTCTGGAGAGTAGATCCATGTCATCAAAATGCACACACTGACAGGAAGCTCCTGCTTAACACTGCTTTACTAATTTGATGAGTTGAGGGGAATACACTACAGTTTCCATGTTTAGTGCAATGCATTGTTCCTACATGCGTTTTTAATAGTTTTTGGGAGACAACACATTTCTAAGGTAGAGATGAAATGGTGTGAAAATTTCACATCACGATCATAATGACCAAAATTATCAGTTTTATAGTGGTTTTGTTAAAATGTGACGAAAAAGCACTGATACACACTGAAATCATTTCGCCAAATTTTATATTTGAGACCCTTTTATATTTGAGATGTTAAATGATATCAGAAACTCACATTTCAAGCAGTGCTGGAAACTTGGAGACTGTTCCTAACTTTGGGTGATGCTGGACAGTACTTATTTGAGTTTTTAAAGAGTGGTAATCAAACACAGTACGAGCAATAATGACAATTTTATATTATAATACCAATCATAGCATGCAGGTATAAACTATGATATGTAGCTACAAAGCAATCAAATGCTATAGTGTCTACATGTCTGACATTTCAGTCAACATCCATAATCTACATTTACACTGACCATAGTTCAAAATAAATTAAAAACTATTTCAAAATTAACTGTCAAATCTAAACAGCCAAATAACTGATCTGCTTATGTTTAAATGCTATATTTGCAAGCCAGTTTTGACACTTTTAATTTCTTCTTCTTATTTGTTTTACTGCAATGGCCATCTTGAATGTCAGGAAATATTGACTGTTGCCTAAATTTACTATCGCAATTCTTTAGGAGGTTACTGCAACTAATCTCATTGATTTTATTCAACAAACCATTGTCTAAAAAAAATCTGTAATCACTCACAGCTTGATTAATTGGATTAAATATAATAACCAGTTATTTTGATATAGTATTTTAGGTGACATATTTGCAAGATAATGTAAAAGTAGGACAAATTACCACAAGCAGCATATTACCATCT
This sequence comes from Lutjanus erythropterus, assembly GCF_056507025.1. Taxonomy (NCBI): domain Eukaryota; kingdom Metazoa; phylum Chordata; class Actinopteri; order Lutjaniformes; family Lutjanidae; genus Lutjanus; species Lutjanus erythropterus. The sequence goes on from NC_139317.1 coordinate 24,003,902, forward strand.
GTTGTTGTACTTTTCCAGTTGTCAGATTAAAACTGTTTTTTTTATCTGCGGTGCAGAACAGTATTGATAAGTATTTCCAGAATGACCTGTTTTGCTATGTTCATACTCAGAGGAGCGATATCCCTCTTGCTGCTTGTTGGTGTGTCTTGTTCTGCCTTTGATTATTTGGCTGCCCCACCAGTTTTTCAACTTTTCTTTCACTCTGTTTTTCACTCCACTCATCTATACATTTGTCAGTTCTCACAGAGTAAATCAAGTGACAAACACTATAATTAGCCTGCAAATCGTACTTTACACCCAGGGTGCTTTTTGCAACCCAGGAAAAATGATTACCAAATGGGGAGACCAGACCAAATGAAATAGTTGACAAGAGTCCAAATCCAGTTGCCTGAGAAAACTGGGCTACTGTCGATGTAGAGCCGTGTCTGTCAATACTGAATTCAGACTGTTAAGACTACTTTTCTATGTTGTGCAAAACATTCTAAGCCATTTATACGTAAGAACAGTAAACGTCCCATCATAGTATGATAATTCAATATCAGTGCCTTTGACGTGCCAAATATTCTTTAACTGGTCTTCAGACTTTAAAAAAAAAAGAAGCTGTTTGAAAAAGGCTGAGACTGGTTTTATCCACACACTTTCACTTTGCTGAACACTGAGCCAATAGAAACACTGAATCTTGAGGGCAGGAAGAAGTTTGAAAGCATGCTGAATCAAGACTTCAGTGAGATTTGTCTTCCTATGGTCGTTAGCCGTGTTCCGCTTCTTAAACCGTCAGCCAGAGTTTGAACACAGTGAAGCATGTAATCTTAACTTAAGTTTAATATTTATCGTGTGGATTTTTGTCTCAAGTAAAAATTTAATTCAATGAACTGCTAGAAACTTCAGACCTTGCATGCCTCTGCATGCACAGCAAAATGGGCCTTCCCACTTGAGCGCTAACTTCCTCAGAAATCACACCAAACTTGCCAAGTTACCTCCAATGTGAGATTGGCGCTGTAACGCCACATTCGCCCAGCAGTGTGCAAGTCCAGTACTATTTTGTAATTGTTTTCATATCAAATAAATCTTCACTATCAACGAAGGCCCACACTGCCGCATCTGTATTTAGCTAAACAGCTAGCGGAGTGACTGCAAAGTATAACCACACCACCTGTGCAGAGCTGTTAGCTTGCTAAAAGCTAAGTGAACAGCACGAAATGGTTATATCCTCCTCACTCACAGGTGCATAGAAAGGGCAAATGATCTCATGCAAAACACTCTACATAACCGTTATTACATCTCCTAACTACCGAGAGCAAAACTAATTGGCTGTTACTACCAGTTATGAAAATATGCGCTCGGGAAGGCCCGTCGCAGCAGTTGGCAGGTGGGCCATGCATACACGCAGCAGTTTTGTGTGTCACTTAGCTCTGGGAAATAACACATGACACTTGTGGGATCTCTCACCAAAGTGTCGCGGACATGAAATTCAACACGATTTCGTGTAATTTAGCTAAACGTGGCTGTCATATTCTGAAAAACTGCAGCAAACAGTAGCGCTGTCTCATTTGAATGGAGGGACCTAGGGCCTGTTAGCTACCATGCTGGTGGTGTGTTTCAATGAGGCTTAGGGGGGCATTAGCAAGCACTTTTTAGTACTTACATTTTCAATGACACGACTAGCCAGATGTTTCAAATAAAAACACACACCCGACCAAATTGCGTCAACAGTATGGCACTATTTCAGGAAAGAATGTTGTACAAATGAGGGGCGGTCGTGCGTCTATAAATAACGTTACACGGCGTGCAGCAGGAGTTGTTTTGCAGGCTAACGTTAGCCAGCTAGCTTAGCTACCTGGTTGCTGTAAGAAGCCATGCTCCCGGTGAGATTTTCTCTCCTCCGCTGACAAGATGAAAACTCTCCCGGGAAGGTGTTGTAGGTTTGTAATGACCGTTACAAAAGGTGTCCTACTTCGACGTCATTGTCATTTTCCCAACGTTGTCCTGGCAGTCGTCAGTTTCGATCCATGTAATGCATCAGCACTTCATGCTGTTCGCCTTGCCTTCACCGCCATTTCTGTCTCGAGCCTCTTCCTCGCCTGCTAGCCAAACCAGCGCGCGGTCGGTTGTAGTGGCAGCGTGAGCTCGAGGAATAACGACAAACACTTCCGGTGACGGTTGGCTCCAGGACTTCATAATAAAAGTCTTCATCGTTGAGACATGGATAATCCTCTCCAGTGATGTACTGTGGCCTGAGACCTCTGCTGTGCATATAGAGCCATATATATCGTAACTTCTTATAGTCAAGTTTGAAAAGTGAAGGATTACATGTAACTGGGATTACGTAATCAGGTAAAAAAAATCAAATAAAATAAAATAATACACAAACAACTGTAATCAGGCTACATTTGAAAAATCTTTAGATTATTGTAAAATAAATGTCAGTTTTAAAATTGCGAGACATTTTTTCATGATAATCAATGCTCTATTAACTCATGACAAGTGTGTTTTACAAACAATTTTTTTAGACTACTGCTCCACAAAAAAGGACCATATGTAAAAATGCATTTGATTTGCATTGAAACTTTTTGAAATGTATAAAAAGGAAAAAAGAATATCTGTGGAACTTGAATATTTGTGGCTGCGTCCATTTTTTGCATAAAATGCATTGTTTTCAGTATTTGATTTTGAAGTAATCCAACAGTATTCAGATTAGATTATATATTTTTTGTAATCCAGTGAATTATGTTACTAATGAAAAAAAATGCAATGTAATTGGTATTCAGTAACCAACTACATTTGAAGTAATCTGGCCCAACCTTGGTTATTATCATATTATATTTGTCCTAACTCTGAATCTGTGGGGTATATTGTTTTGTACAACTTTTATTAATCACATTAACTTATAATTATGCTAAATATGAGCACAAAATTAAACAATTAAACTAGAGTTTGACAAAGGGGCCTTTTTTAAAGACAATGACATCAGTATCACATAAAAAGCAGCACCCGACTCTTTCAACTGACTTTTTATGTCAGCCGAAATTTTTCTTAATTTGTAATATTCCCATACACCACTCCAGTTCAATTGGCACAAGCCAGTTGGCAGTAAACCCAGAATATCTTGTTCCCCTGAAGTTCTGAGGCTCTGGGTCAATTGAATGCTTTAAATGGAAATCCACCCTTGCTGCAAAACTACAAAAATCTGCCCTATTCAGTATAGTTCAGTAGTGGTTAATTATGGTCACCAATAATTTATATTTATTCATTGTTTCCTAAGGTAGTGGAACGGAGGAACTTTCTTTCTCTTAATAGATTGCTGCAGAAGTAGGAATTGGGCTCTTAACTTGAAATGGACATCCCATAATCTTCTTATGATCATGAGCGAATTGCATGAATATACACAAACAAGACAGTAAGTATCTGTCCTATCATGTGCAGGGTGAGTGAATACACATGACCCCATTGACAGGGAATTGTAGTACATGACATTTATTTTGAAATGTATCTGTGCCTCACCGGAAAAATTGGAAATAAAGTCGTGGACAAATGCTACGAGCTTCATGATTGAAGCGTGACCGCGTGCGCTGTGTGCGTTCACGTCCGGGTTGGGGCATGAATCGCAAATTTTTTGTTTTCGCAAGTTTAGTACTAGTGACACAAATTATTTCCGACAGACTTTCTGTTTTTATTGAATCAAACTGAATCTGCCACAGTGGCCTGTCATATTTGGATCGAATGTCCAGTACAAATGTAGTTCTCTTCTTTACTCTGTCTTAAAGAATATAGAATGAAGTATTTACAAAACAATGAAAAGAATGCTACTCATAGATAAAGTGTCCGCCCAAGAGCTGTAAGCTTACGTAAATTGGAAAAAGGAATCTTGAAACTTTCGATTAGAAGTAGGAATGCCACAGTATTTTTGCATTTGTATTAGCTCGAAACTTGGGGTTTTGTCCAGAAGGGAACCCCAGACCCGCGAAACATCTCGCGAGAGTGATCAATTTAAACCAATCCACGATCTTTCCCTAACCCTAATCAATTTTTTTCGTTGCCTATCCAGTTTTTATATACAGCGTTGTCGCATTATAAAACATAATAAGTTTGAACAAAGTGGACGATGACGAAATAACGTGCACAAATCTCGCGAGAGTTCCGCAAATCAAGCGTTCCCTTCTAGGCACTGCTCGAAACTAGTGGGCGTGGCACAGCACAGGTGAGTGGCTAGAACAGGAACTCTCAAACACCGGAAGCTGCAGGAAAGGTATGGTTTTTTTACTCGACATAAACGAAAACAAGACCACAAGTGTACACAGTCAAAAGGTAGGAAATAGTATTGCTGTATGTATTGTTTACGAACCTACAACCATTTTACATTTGGGTAAAAACATGAAATCAAAACACGAACAACTTCGCAACAGAGGGACGGACCGTTGCTATGAAATGTGGGCCTCTTACAAGAATATGCGTTATGCTCCAATGTTGTTGTATTTAGATTTTAGACAAATAAGGAACATGTAGGGTTTGCTGCACTTCATATTTTGTATTCACCTATTCCTCCATATTGCAGTATATTGCACAGAGGTGTGAGGTAACACATATGACAAATACTAAACTTAAGTGTCTTACAGAAGATAGTAATAAGACTTTTAATCAAGATGAATGCAAGAGAACATACCAACAGGCTGTTTATCAAATCACAAGTGTTAGTCATGTATGGAGCAGATGTGTATTTCAGTATACTGTGTGAAATTGTAGAAATTATATGGACAGTAATTTAAAATGTTGCTCAAATATTATTCACTTAACATTTATAGAGACTAAATAATGGGACATTATGAACTTCCTGAGTAAAACTTATGTTAAAATGACCGTCACCAATAGTATTTTAGTGTGATCTGTAAGAAGGGAAAAGGCCATTTGTATTTATGTGATGTTATTATTAAGAAAGGGCAGGTAATATAAGATTTTCCTCCTGTTAGTTTGTGTTTGAGAGTAATATCTATTTTCGTAGACGTGGGATCAGAAAATACACATCAAAATGAGCAAAATAAGCATAATTAAACTAAAGTCATCCGAAGGATTAGTCACTTAAAGTCTGACTTAATTTGCTGTCTGTGAGCCCCAAAATAATCCCCATATTTTGTCTTATTAGCTACTTTATGAATGAAGAAACCTCTGTCCTCGGTCCTTTCCCTCACCGAGCCGTTAGTCTTCATTAAATAAGCATTCATGCTGCTTTACTGTCCACAGTGGCAGCTCCAGAGCTACATGCCAACTCTCCACTTTGTTTATGAGGGTCTGTAATAGGATTCATGTCCATAATCTTCTTTTGCAGGCAAAGGAAAATGCCAGAGAGGGGAAGACACCATGAGAGGAGTGATGTGTATGCAGACTACAAGCACAGCAGGGACAGGGACTATTCACACAATGGAGACCACGCTTCATATGACACCAGAGGTCGAAACCAAAGGCCAAGAGACGTGGATGAGGGAGGGTCTGCTGGTGACAGGAGGCCCAGACAAAACAGACAAAGGGACATGACAAACGCCTCTCACAGGGAGACACCTGCTTATAGAGACCATGACCATGAAGGACCCTCAAGACTGTAAGGGACTTTCCATACACGAGTCCCTGCACTCACTGTCATGTCTTCCACACACACTTTCAGCCATCTGCAGCAGGATTATTTCTTTATATTTTAATGTGAAATGATTTTTATTGAGAAATAAATTCCACCTAACTGTAGAAATGGTGTCCCTGCAGGTCCAGAGAGACTTCAGTGTATCACTCTGAAGGGGAGTATTATGAGCCACAACACAGACAAGCTCTTTACAATCTCAGATACATCCTAACCGGCAGAGGCAAGTATATTTATAGTTTATTTATATTTATTCATAGTTCTTCTGTGTGTTTAGAATTTCTAAAATTTGTTAAGGTATTTTATTTTCTTCTGATATATTTTTCTTTTCTTTTTTTAAATCAGCCATTTATTCATTTATTCTGCTTGTCCCCTCAGTTGTTGCCTTGATACATATTCAACTTTTGCCTTATATGTGACAGTATACCATAATATATTATATCGTACTGTAAGAATATAATGATACCAAAACCTCAAGGTACAATAACACCATGATAAAAAGTCCTTGATAAAATAGTTATCACAATATTAAAACCAAAGAAAAATGATGACTTGACAAGATGTTCTTTATTAAATGATAAATATGATACATGCAACATGTTATTTTGCTTTTATAAACTTTGTTTTTCCTTTTAACTTGACATGCTTCTGCTTTACTTCTTCAGTAAAACTGAATAGAAGTAGCCAGCCAGGACTGAAGCATGTGCAAAAAAACATCATGAATTGTCTCTGGCAATGAATGCTTGACGTACATATTTACAGTTACAAAACAAATGTGACAGTCAGTGGTCCTTTTATAACATAATAAAATAAGAAACCATGTCTTATCACAGTAGATATTGCCACAGTCCGGTACAGCTTTGAGACATTTTTTTTATTGTGATGTCGCAATATTAGATATATTATTACATCCCCATCAGGATTCAACAATAAGGCTTGCTGGGGACAAGTGAAATGCCACATCAGGCTAATATATCTAGCAACCCACTTGCTAGGTTGCAAAAAAGAATACAACTTAAAATATTTTGATAATTGTTTAATGATTAAAGTAATATTTCATGCCAAGTGCTGTTTTCAGCCTTTAAAAGATGGAGATTTGGGGGTTTGGACTGGCTATATAAGACATTTAAAGACATCATCTTGGACATTTTTGACTATTTGCTGACATTTTTTAGATGTTGCAGACCTAGATTAAACATGACATTTTAAAACCCTGAACGTAAGTCTTTGTTGTTATTTAATAACTGCTACTAAATAAAAAAATTACAGGGCAAGGTAAAAATTAATTTTTGGAAAGTAGATTTCTGACCCAACATTAAAACCTTCCTACCGTACTATTATGTGATGTTTTTAAGTGCTGAGTCAGGACAGACATGGACATTTTGTTTTATTGTTCATTTGCATCTGGAGCTGCAACTATTGCATATTTTCACAGCCAAACATTTTCGCAATATCAATGTGTTTATACAATGTAAGACATCATCAGACTTATCCAGGATCTTGGGTTACTTATTTGTTTTATCCAAGCAGCAGTCTAAAACCTAAAGGTATTCTGTTTATTATCATATATGACAAAGAAAAGCAGTAAATTCACTCCCCAGAGAAGAAGCAACCAGCTCATATTTGGCATTTTTGCTTGAAAAAAAATGAGCTCTCTAGTCTCACTGCTTCATGTTGCAGTACATTCATGTCAGTGTTGTGTTTATCCTCTGTCTCCCAGGTCTCTGCCAGCTGATGGAGCTGTTTGTGAATCTGCTCATTGTCATCTGTGCCGGCATACCATACAGCAACAACGGGGGTTACCGTGACCTGGCCAGCCTGGGGGGAGTCTACTATTATCACTTTGGTGGAGCCAATGCCTTCACTGGAGCCGATGCAGACAGGGTGAAGGAGCTGGACCGGCTCTTCCATCAGCTCAAAAGGCCCCCATACATCTTCACCATGGCCTGTGGCGGAGTTTTAATGATCTACGCCTGTGCCATGCTCGCCCTGGGCATTTTTAAAGTCCCTTACCGCTGGCCCCCCGTGCTGCTGGGGGAGGCTCTGCTGAACGTCCTGATCGGACTGGGCTACATCCCTGCGCTGGCCTTCTATCTTATCAAGCTGCAGGAAACCTACAACAACCCCATCTGTAAGGAGAGGGAGCAGATGTACAAGAGCAAAGCGCACAAGGGCTTTGAGTGCCAGTACCACGGTGCAGATATCGCAGGAGGGCTCTTCGCGGTGCTGGGGGTGTTTGTTTTCATCTTTGGTGCCGTGTTAGCTGTCAGAGCCTTCAGATCAGTGCGGGAGCTCAAGAAGCAAAGAACAAATGAGGACAATCATTTTTAAGCTGGTGTTTGTCTGCTGTCTGGGACATTACGTGTAATTATGTATTCACTCTTATTGAACTTGATCTGTGAAATAGCTTTTTTATCCACTTTTTATGCCTTAAAGAAGTTTTTTTTAATTATCTTTTGCACAGTACTTTTTTTTTTATTCATGCTACTTTTCTAGTTTACATATATGTGTCTGTTACATTTTTTATAAATGTGTAGTTATAATAAACAACTCCTATAGCACATGTATTATTCCTTTATTACTATTTTTCTGTAATTTTGTGCATAAATTACACAGAATTTGTTTGGGTTTTGGGTAAGTTTGATTGCCAGAAAAACTCCAGCGTTGGGAAAATTACTTTAAAACTGTAGTTTACCAAACTATGATCTACTTCACAATCAAAAGTAGTTGAACTATGTCTTAACTACTCTAAAAAAAGTGCTTGTCAAAATAAACCTACTAGGACTGCAACTAATGATTGTTTTTATAATTGATTAATCTGTTGATTATTTTCTTAATTAATCAACAAGTTATTTGGTCTGTAAAATGTCAAAAAATGGTAAAAATGTCACTTTTTTCTGGAGCCGAAGATGACGTCCTCAAATGTCTTGTTTTGTCCACAACCAAAGAGGACTAAGGAAACACTTGAGAAGCTGGAATCAGATAATTTTTCTCTTAAAAATGACAAAGGCTGATTAATTGATTATTTAAAAAAAAAAGTTGGAAATTAAGTTTAATAATCAATTCATAATTGATTAATCATTGCAGCTCCAACAAACTAGTTTACTAACTACTAACTATTACTAATGAAACTAGTTAGTATTTCATCGGTTGCAAACCACAGGTGATTTTAAACAAATAGCAGGTGATTGACATTAAATGACAATCATATTAAATGGCAAAAACATGAGAATACTATGAATATGTATTAAACTAACTAAACTACATGACCCAGTGCAGATAACTATTGAAAAATGCTACTGAGATTTAAATGGACATGTGGTTAACTACACCCCAACACTGCAAACTTACAAGAAGGAATATTTAAGTTACTTTAAGAAAACAGCTGTCTGATGTTACCCAGGAACAGTCTCGAGGGTTTCATGGGCCTGGATCTCTTTTAAAGTAAAATAAATTTGTGTTGCAGACCGAAACTATGGTGCATTCCTCAGATCTCAGCTGTGAAGCTCAGCCTGTTGATAATTAATCCTGGCAGCTGGATCTTGACACAGAGGGCTGAACGCTGTCAGATGATTTGAAGTTTTTATTTTGTCTTGGTTTGTATACATTTAAAACTGATAAACTCCTAAAATAGCGACAGCATTTCTACAGAGTAAATGATACAATGGCTCTTCAACTGAGCTACAGTATCTTTACATTTTTAAGATTTTAAAGAATCAAAGTCTGACTTTGTTCCTCCCTAAAGGTCTTACAACACATGAAAAAACACTGATACCTGGAGTTTTGTCACACTGAAGCTTATTTTTCCTCATTATTTGTCAACCATTATACAACAGTTCAGGATGTCATTCTGAGCTTCACCAATAGATGGCAGATGTACTTGTCTTTAGGAATTTACTCATGGCGTCCACACACAGCACATATTTGTAGAGTCAGTGTCAAAAACTAACAGATACCTTAGGACAGACCTGATGTGTTGGTGGATACTGAAATTATGTCAAACAGCAATATTAGGCTATTTCAGCTCAACTGTTGAGATAGATATTCAAGAACTGAGCAAAATGCGCAAGTAAAGTAAGGAGGGCATCTTTTACCAAGCTTTGTCTGAGGGGAAGGCCACAGTCTAAGACTTTGAAAATGCCTGAACAACCAGAATAGAAGAAAAGTTCTAAGGAAACCAAGATAAATATATAAATAAACTCATGATACAATAGGGTTCAAGATTTTAAAATGAATGACATAACAAAACTTTACACATTATATCTTATATCGACCAAAAAAAAAAACAAAAAAAAAAAAACAAGCCATTTTGATGATATTTATTGGCATGAAATCATAAAAATGGTGAGCAAAACGGACACTGGACAAAAAAATTCACAGTAAAAAGTTTTATTGCTACTTGGCTTAAAGTTAATTTAAAAACAGCTCATCTGCTCAAAACTAATGATAGCAGCATTTCAAATAAAACAACAACCATCTTCCACTCTCAAGGTTCAAGGGAGTACAATTCTGTCTGATACACAGCAAAAGTGCTCATTATTAGTCCTGTTCCTAAATAATAAATCTTTCAATTATTAAACGTGAAACTAAATTTTAGCTGGAATCTGCATGCTAGAATAAAAACCTAAAAATATTAGATATGCTCCATTTTGTACAAATAAATCACATTTCGAATGTACTCTATGCTTTTATGTTGATTTATATTTAGGGCATGCTTTCAACATTAAATACAGTTATAATTAGTACCTTCAAATGAAGTACCATAATGAGTGACAGTTTTCTGTAGAATCCCAATCACTGTAAATTCTGTTAGTGGAGAGGGAAATATAAATTTGCATGAAACAATGAAGTACAAAAATAAACCTCGGCTTCTTGGCATCGAGAAAAAAATATTCAAGCATTTCTACAAAATAATGTACAGAAAGGAACCGTGGGATTAAACAATGGCTACTTTGGTCACATGTTAAACAACTGGAGCATCTTCATCATCAGTTTCATTCACCATTATTCACGCAGAAATTACAGTCAATCCATTATTCACACGGGCATGCATACACTTACTGTACGTGTGCACTTAAGCTTCATTGAACATACATACACAAACAAACACAGACATTTTGCAAACATAGGTGTACAGGGAGCTTGTTACGTTTGTGCAGAGAAGAAACGATCCCTTACAGTTAATAAATGAGTCAGCAGTTTAAAAAAGCACTGACAGTGTCGCCTACTCAAATGCACATACCCTCTATTTTGGTGCACAAAAGGGGATTATGAGCATTACACTACTGGACCCCCTCCACTACAGAATTAAAGGGAATATTTTAAGCCAATGCACTGTACCCTGTGCTCCCTCTTCCTGTATCTGCGTATACAGTCAGCATATGTACATGCACACTGATTGGTCTACTGATTCAAACATACTTCAAGTTGGAAATGTAAATTCAACAAAAATATAAAATAGTTTTGCTCCCATTTTTTGTGAATTCAAGTAAAAAAAATTAAAAAAAAATCTGAGACTTCTTCTGAGCACACAAAAAGTTTATTTATCTACAATTATGTTCACAATTTTGTTAAATCTGTGTCAGTGTAATTTTATTGTGACCAGTCTAAGGCACACACACCTGTGCTGTTTAATAAGCATTTCTATATGCCACACCTGACAGGTGGGTGGATTATCTTGGCAAAGGAAAAGTGCTCACTATCACAGGTTTTAACACATTTGTTGAGCAAAATTTGGGAGAAATAAAGCTTTTGTGGGCAAAGAAGAAGTCTTAAACCTTTTACCTGAAATCATGAAAAATGGGAGCAAAAACACAAGTGTTGTGTTTATATTGTTGTTGAGTACTGGACAGGACAGTGGGTGAGTATATGGTGTCATCCAGGAGACAGTGTACACTAATGTACAATGAGTGTACGACTGTATACAAAAACTGACCACAGTGGTTTTGAAGAGCAGTAAATGTAGCAGTGTGATGTAGTCCCGGCCTAACTTGGCAAACTGGAGCCAAACTAATGAAACTACAATGCAAATGAGCCAAAAGAGCAATGCAGCTTACACACACAATCCCAGTTACATACATCAGACATACATACATACATACATACATACATACATCTCTCAATATTGAGAAATATGATTCTTGTAGATTTTTGTGATGGAAAATGAAACTCTGATAAACATGTACATATATATATATATATATATATATATATATATACACAGTTGACACTTTGCATATTTGTATGAGTGAATTCCCAACATCTGTTGTGAACACGGCCATTCAGTTCCACTTCTCCTCTCCAAGACCTTGTTTCAGATGCGTACCAATATTCTTCACAATCATAATCTGTCTTATAGCTTGTCTAGCTCCTCCTGTGGCAGGTACACCTGTAGTGCCCGTCCATGTTTCACTGCCATCAGTCCAGATGCCTGACGCCACGCGTTCTGACAGCAACATTTCAGCCACAGTCAGAACCACAGAGAGTCCCTGGTGTTTGGCATCTCAGACACTGCACAGCCCCATCAATAAAGTGACTGGAAACAAATTCTTTGTCTCATCATAACATATGATTATTATTAATTTTAGAAAAAGAAAAAAAAGTTTAGTCAAAATCAGTTAATTTTAAATAAGCATAGGATAAACATAATATCATCTCTTCTATGTGGATCATAGTAATTATTGTCTTAGACTACTGTTTTCATTACGTGTTATTATTATAGAGGGATTTAAAAAAAACATTTTCAGGTATGCCAGATGTTTAGAAATCAATTAGCATAATGTTTCAATCAAATATCGATTGTGGATATAAATAATGCAAAATATGTGCAATAATTGTATTTCCTCATTTTCTGCCAGGAGGGGGCCCAATAAGTCACACTGAATGTAGTGTCAGATAGAGTTAGTGTAAGGAAGAACCTTTATTATACTGTTTGTGGTGCTGATGTTGACTTTCTTTAAAATCCAGATGTAAATGAAAGTGACCAAAAAACGATTAAGCAATAACACACCATAAAGTGACTGGTTTGAATGAATTGTTATGATGCCACTTTACATGACCATCATTTCTGTTGTCTAAGAGGTGATATGTTGGGCCGAGAGAAGCCACAATAATCCCAGCGCACTATGTTGATCAATATCTCATATATTAAACTCAAATATACATAACTCTGAATATCACTATTTTTTATGTACAAAGTGCTTTTAACAGTGTTTACTTCGCTCAAGAGACAAAATAACAAGATAAGATTCAGACTCACACATCAATTAAGGCTTCATCATTGACACATCACTCATTCCTGTGGAGCAAAGAAAGGACGGAGGGCGCTGCTTTAATAAACACCACCCCCAGAGCTAAAGACCTCACAAACAGAACATGAGTGGGATGAAACTAAGGGCCGCTCCTTTCAAAAAATATTGAGTCGTGTTACTTTAAGGCTAAAAGGGAACACTGAAAGGTCCAGCTATGCAGCAGCTGTGGAATGCAAGAGCTGCACCACTACCAGTCGTGGTAGTGGTGGAGCGGCAACCAAAAATATATATCTGATGCACGCAGTAATCACTGACATGAGCAATTACCCAACTTTGGCCTTCTCATAACCACAGCAGCCCCAGCAGAACTGCTTTCTCTTTTGGCACAAGGTAGGAGGTTAAGGAATGGACAAACTGAGGTTTCCAGGGCAGCATAATATTTACCTGACAACTCAAATAATAATGTCATTTTTGATGACTTACTTTCATTTGAGATTAATATGATTGGTCCTACAAAATATATATATATAAAACAGACTGGGAACTGATGATACCAACTGCTGAAGCATAGACAAAAAATACATTACTTGCTCTGAACTATACAGCTGCTGCACTGATAATGATTTTTTTTATTTTAACTGTGTAAATTGAATTCTACAGAAACATCTTCCCCTGATCAGGACATAGCATGTAACAATATGGGTGAATGAAAAATAGAACTTTATCAAATTATAGCAAGATATAATTTTTATTTCTATGTCTATATTCCAAGTTTCTGCACCTACTCGTACAACTGTTTGTTCTGCCCCCAAACCCTTACAGAATTCCAGAAATAACGGTTTTGGTTCTGTTTATAACAGGCCACAATATCACAATCTGTAAATCATCTGGATGAGTGGGCGGTGCATTAAAGAGCTAAGCTGGGAAAGATTTGCTGAGATGTAAAAATCTAGTTACACTTCATTTTAAGGGGTGTGCATAAGACTGACATGACTCCATCATTACCATGACATGACACCTATCATGAACGTGACTTTCTGAATGTGTATGACTGTTGTCATTAAGGGTCATTTGGTAAGTTATGTAATTTCTAATGCAAAGTTTACATTGCTTGAGATGCCTTTGTTATGACAACTTGACATTACTTATGGAAACTATTTGGCTTTATGTGTTATTACATTTACATTAAACTGTCATGAGACCATTATAAATGTGTCATGAGTATTTTCCTAAACTACAGAGGTACAATTTGGGCTTTTCATTAAGATGACATTAAATGTTATAAGGCTAGTTTGATGATAGTGAACACATTACCAAGGTGACTTTACAGTTTCCTGATGGACAAATAGATTTACTTGTTGCTAAAGAAATTCCAGCTGTAATAAAAAAGACACAGTTGCCTTGTTTAATGTCAAGTTGTCAACAAAGACAATGTTGTCTTGATTAAAGGGATAGTTCACTCAAAAATGAAAATTCAGTCATTATCTACTCACCCTCATGCTGACTGAAGTGGAATGAGGGTGCGGATTGAATGGAAGTGAATGGTGGCCAGTATTCAAATGTTAAAAACAACTGGAAGAAACATTAAAGTTCCTCCATACTACTTGTTTGGCATGATGCAAGTCTCCTAAAGTCCTGACATGCCATCTGAACACCGTCACACCTCACACAACCAGATCAGACGGTGTGCATGTGCATGTGAACGTGGCTCCAACTTAAGGATCTAACAGTGAAGATTCAGGCTAAAAACATGATGTAAATAACGTGTTTTAGTCGGCTTGGCATATTGGGGCTTTAGGAGACTTGGATTACACCAGATGAGCAGTGCAGAGGAATTTATGTTTTTATTTTCTTGTTTTTTTACATTTGAAAGCTGGTCATCATTCACTTCCACCGTTTGTGTGATTCTACAATGCAGTTTTCCATTGAAACTCCAGCAGTGTTTTTTTGGAATAAAAAACTGAACCTGACCTTCAATCAGCATGAAGATGAGTAGATAATGACTGAATTTTCATTTTTGGGTGAACTGTCCCCTTAATGGAAAGCTGTCATAACAAAGACATTTCAAGCAATGCATTAAAAATGACATAATTGATTGAATGACACTTAATGAGAACAGTCAAACTGTTACAAAGACTGCTTCAAGTTCATGACAGGTGTCTTATCATAGTTATGACAGTATCATATCAGTCTTAAGAACACCCCTTCAAATAAAGTGTCTGAATCTGCCTGGAAGGACATAGATGGATGTTTACTGATGTAAAATGGTAGCATCCTCCAAAGTTTAGATAAAATAAAATGCACAATCTAGTACTAGTGGAGATATTTCATAATATACAGTACATACAAATACTGCATCTATTGTTCATCTCTTCAAATAATTCACTTTTGTGCCTCAACTGATTTGTTCAAATGAAATGACATCCAAACATCCTGGAGTCTCCAGTCAACTATCCAGTGACCATAAAACTGACTAAATTTAAATTAAGCTTTTAATTTCCTATGTAGTTTTTAAGGAGATCATTTGATCATGCACTGTCACAGATTATAGTGTTAAAAGGATTTCTGAATTCTACAACACAACCGCTCTGTACAGTTGAATGACTTTGATATTATTTTTTGACAGCTATTCAAAATGCATTGCTCTAAATAGCAACACTTTTCAATCTTGATGTCAGCAGCTCCAGCGCAGCATGTTGGTTGGCTGCTAGTTGTGAGTGTACTATACCGTATAGAATTAATTTATCCTATATAGAAGATTCTATACATAACTGTGTGGGAATGTTAAAAATAAAACCCAACCATAACGTTTCTGGCGATGTAAATGCAGTTATTTTGTCTTCACGTCTTCTAGTCCTACGTGCCTCACAAGCGTTTATACTGTCTGATTTCCTTTGTAAGCCACAGGAAGAGGAGGAGAGCAGAAGCTGTGCCAGCGCTGGTCTCTTGGAGACACCGTCCCTCCTCCAAATTTAACTAACAAGCTCACGTCCCCAAACACAGCCTGGATGTGGGGGAGCTCTAGGCTGAGTCGTCTACAGTAGGCACTTTTTCAAGTTTCAGTCACAGGGCTTCTCTCCAGGACCTGAGAGACCACGGAGCCCCTGGAGAGGAGATTCGACCTCACTGAACACACTCCCGTACACGCCCTCTAGATTGCTTGCTTTCCAAGTAAAGGGAAATGTTGCTGACATGTTTAAACACATGAGGTATCCCATTTCAAGTCTATAATAGCCAGCCATCCTTTTCACAACATCATGTTATGAACTAGGATATCGTTCACCTCTGTTTTCTTGGACACCATGCGCAGAAACCCTTTTTACCTTGCATTAATGTCATCACTTAGTGACTATCAGTGTCCCACAGGTTTATCTCATCCTCACAAAAGATCTGAATGGCAACTTGAGTTGGAATATCTCACATGTATGAGAAAAATCTCCTCTTCTTCTCTGGAATGGCACAATCACAGAATTGCAGCCACATGGCGCTGTGCTGTTTCCCCCCTCTAGAGGGCGGTATCGTAGACTTCCTGCTGTAGAATGGGAACTGGGCCTGGACCTGGGACCAGGCTGGAGGCAAACGCAGGGGGGTGTGGGTGATCCCACACAGGGTCTTTTAAGGAAGGGGGTATGGATGGTAAGGAGGAGCCTGAGACTAGTGGGCTCTGGCCTCTTAGCTGCTCCCTGACTTCCTGCTCCAGACTGGGAGGCACAATGAGCTGGTCCTCAGGGTCCTGCTGTGCTGGGGCCGTGAAGTACCCAGACTTCTTTTTAGGAGCCTCCAGCGCCACCTCGATGAGATTATGGCTGTCCTCAGGAGCCACCACGGAGCCGTTGGACAGCTTCTTCCCAAACAGGCTGGATGTGGAAGGCGACTTCTTGAGGTCGGCGATCTCTCTCCCGCATACTGCCAGCAAGCAGCCGTTTGTAGCAGAAACCACCACGCTGTTCTGTCTGCGCATTTTGCCATTGGGATAGTCAGATCCTCGCTTTTCTAGGTCCAAGTCTTTGTGGCTCTCAGGGGCCCCTGACCGTAGTTGGAAAGCACAGCAGTGAATGTCTACCTCTACTTCTAACTTGCTGCCATTGGAGATAACACCCTCAAGAGGAGCTTCATCATCACTGTCCAAGCCGTTGTCTGACTGGTTACTAGAGAATGTAGCAGAGGACGGCTGCCGCTGGAACAGGCCGGGGTGGGTTCCTCCCCCAGCTGAGCCTGGCACCATGATCCCACACAGTGTAGTAGCAGGGTGCAGGCTACAGCGTCTCTCTGGGCGGGACGCTACACCAGAAGATGGGTGCTCATCTGAAGCGGTGGACCCCGCCTCGCTCCCCACCTCGGAGGCTGACGTCTCGCTGTTGAACTCAGAGACAACACCACTGCTGGATGAGAGGGCGGCCGGGTCAGTAGGACCTGGGGTGACAGACACAGGCACAGAGGTGGGAGGGGGACCCCGTGGTTCAGTGATGGAGACTGGTGGCTCACAGGTGCAGCTGTCCTCACTAATATGCAGGGACACGACCACAGCCTCGATGTTGTCCTTGCAGCCGTAACTCTGTGCGAGTGAACAGAGCTTCTTAGCAGCAGCGCGAGGATCCCGCACAGCCTGCACGGTGCACACGGCCTCTTGGTAGGAGACCCGTTCAAACAGCGCTCGATTCCCCAGGATCAAGAAGTCATCCTGGGAACAGAGAGGCTCAGTGTGCACCCAGGGCTTTGGAAGCACCCAGGGAGACAGATAAGAGCAGCCCAGCAGGCGAGAGCAGCATGTCACTCCACTCACTTTGTTATCCTGCAAAATAGAAGTGCCATTAGAATTGTAGATGAGTGTACAGCTTCATAATATATACACCTCTGAACATGACGCTGCATATTAACACTAGATCAAAAGTTCTACATAAAGGCTGTAGAGTAAAAACTTAAAAAAAAAAAGCTGTGCATTACCTCAGTAATAATTGCTTTACTGAGTTTAACTCTCTCCATCTCCTCAGTGCAGTTCTCCAAACTGTAAACCTTAGAGAGAGGTACAGGTCGGCCATCCCGGCACAACACTGCCTGGCAGGTGCCCACGTTGGCCACAGTGAGGCTGAAGTTGCCTCCTGGATCTGAAGGCTCATGGTGAATATAACACAGCAAGGCAGAGGCACCCAGTTTCTGACCAGCCATTCCTAGTTTCCTGTTGCACACACAAAAAAAACCCCAAACTTATTATTGTCATTTTAAGACCATTTTATGCCACTGATATCAAGACAATAATGCAAGTACACCTTCACACCTATAATTAGGGCTGAGCACTGAACTTTGATACTTTTATGGCACCAACTGAATTGCTTTAATACTGTCAGGTATTGAGAAATGCCTTGTCATTCAAGACCAAATTTTGATACCTGAGGATTAAATCTCATCTTGGCTCAGTGAGCCATTAAGAGCATGCAGCATCCTTGTATCAAGATCTAATAATGCTGATGACTGACTGTCAAATGTTACAAGCTGTAGAGGCATACAGGATAAACTCTATGTTGCACTCAGAGACAAAGATCATTGCTTTCTTTTTAAATCACCAGAT
Organism: Lutjanus erythropterus; assembly: GCF_056507025.1. Taxonomy (NCBI): domain Eukaryota; kingdom Metazoa; phylum Chordata; class Actinopteri; order Lutjaniformes; family Lutjanidae; genus Lutjanus; species Lutjanus erythropterus. The sequence continues at coordinate 24,022,341 of NC_139317.1, forward strand.
CGTTGAACAGTTTCTTCCTTTAGAGTGAGTAACTGTACTAATTTTCATTTTAGGCACTGTAAAAAAAAAACCATAAGGTGCTGCACCCAGTCTTATAATGGCAGAGAAAACCGCTCTGTTAATTCTGGCATCATCTTGGTTAAAATGTTGGTTGACACTGTTATGCAAACAAACACGCCTGTAAACACAATGGACAATATCATATGATATATGGACATGACCTGGATCATTTGTGCTGATCTCAATAATTTGTTAAGTAATTATTGTGACAGAAAGATGTATTATTAAAGATTAATATTTAACCTGAAACCTGCCTTACCTGTGTGAGGTGAGGAAAGTGTTGCACATATACACATTGTCAACACTGGAATGCTGCAGCTCCTCGCACAGCACATCTCCCATGGTGCACTGCAGCAGCCGAGGCACTTCCTCATTGCGGTCGCCATCAAAGATACCATAACATGCTTCCACGCTGTCTCCGAAGCGGTCCACAGCCAGCACAGACACACACAACCTGTCCATGACAACAGATCGGAATTAACACACAGATGACTCAGCACCTCCCATACAGAGGTAAACCTCATACATACTTCAGCATGCCACACTGAAACTCCAGGTCGGGGGAAACAGGAAGGGGTGACAGCTGATAAAAGACACTGCTCTGTGGCCCCCTGTGGTGGCCGTGACCCTGAAGGAGCAGTCAGACATACTGGGCTCTCAATAGTAATGCACTTATTGTTGTTACAGGCATAAAATCCAGTGGAAGTACTAGGCTCCAGTGCACCAGCAACTCTTAAAAAGGTCCATTGACTGCCCTGATGCCAGTGCTATGTGTCTGCCAGTGATTCAGATATTGACTCAGTGGTAGACACCTGCTCTGTGTCTGTGCAGCAGCATCCAAACATACAGTATAACAGTATATCTGATGTGCCAAAACAAGATTTCATGGGTTACTTTATATTTTTCAACCTGTTTTTGAGTGACTAATGGGGACAACAATTTTTAAAATTGGTTCTGTATTGAGGGAGATGACTGCAGCCGGAAGAATCAAAAGGGAGCTGTAACATAATCCAGCACTTGTTTTTGTCACTGACATATCAGACTGTTACTCCAAGTGTCATGATGGAAAGAATCACTGCAGACATAGACCTTTTTTAAAGAGTAAGACACATTTAAACAGCTGTTTTACTGCTCTCGCCTGGCTTACTATATTCAATTTCCAGGACTGTAATTTTAACATCATCATGGTCATCTTCATTTACACAGAAACAAAATAAAACTGGCCAAAAATGTCTTGGCTCGCCTTTCGACTGCTCCAACAATCACAAACTCTTGGTTTAGCCAAAATAAACCCTTAATTCACCAAGATAGATACAGAAATGTTCTGGCTCTACTCTGGTTCTGTTTCTCTGGTGTCTGTCCTCCCTCCTGCTCTTCTCCTGATATTTTCACATCTAAAACTGTAAAATAAGGAGTTATTTCAACCAAACCAGAGTTTGTGATTGTTGGAACAGAGGAAAGATGAACCAAGATGTTTTTGGTGAGATCTGTTTTATTTCTATCGAGTATCCTCATAAAAACTACACAGACTGAAAGACTGGCTGAAGGAAAACACTGAATGAATACTTATTAATACTTAAGGATTTGTGTAGTTATTCAGCTTACTTGTATATGACTATTTGGATAGATATTGTCAGCAGTTGAGCTAAATTAAGCTATTTTAAGCAAAGAACACGCAGAAACACAAATCAGTACTCACTTGTTCCTTTGGCCGCTCATTTCAGAGTAACCATGGTTCCATGGAGTGGAGGCACTCAGTGAGTCCCCTGCTGTTGTGGTGGACTTCTGGTCTAATTTCAGGGTGGTGATGTGACTAAATAAAGGAAGAAATAACGTCAAAGGCATTACACATGAAGGTATACTGTATATGCATGCACTATTTCCTGCCACCACTAGTCACATATCTGGGTTTGTGACTCACCTGAAGAGGTTGAGCGTTTTATGTTCCAGCATCAGGCTGCTGTTGCCCGTCAGGTCGAGCTCTTGCAGAGTGGCAGGCAGCGAGTCAGGCAGCTGGATCTCAGTCAGCTCATTGCAGCTCAGATCTACAAGCTACGAATGCACAAAACACACGTGAAGAGCTGACGCGGACTGCTGAACACAATTATACACACACAGATCAGGCAAATAGAACCAGAACAAGTCTGACCTTGATTTCAGGCAGGTTCAGGATCTCTGGGAAGACAGTAATGTGGTTGGAGTGTGCTATGAGGGTGTGCAGTCTTTTACAGCTGGACACAGTGGAAGGGATCGTCTTCAGCTTGTTACCACTTAGATTTAACTCCTCCAGCTGTTCAAGCTTACTCAGCTTGCTAAAGACACACAAATAGAATACTTACATTATAAATATTATCAGCTTGTAGGACACAAGGCACTACCAATAGCCTATTAGAAAATAGTTCTTAATAATATTAATATAGAAATTATTAAAAAGTGAAATAAACCAAATGATACAATGAAAAAAATGAATAAAACAATAAAAGATAAGAGTAATAAAAATAGACCAAATAAAATGAACAGAAAAACAATAAAGTTAGTTAAAATGACAGAGGCACACCAAAAAAAGAGTTTATAACAATAATGAACACTTTTAAAGAATTTCTATTCTGCTTTTACTGACTGACAGGAAAGCCAGGGTGACACACCTGGCAGGGAAGGAGAGCAACTGGTTGTGGGCAATGTGAAGGACCCGCAGGTTCTGGTGTCCAACCAAGAGAGCACCGCAGTTCTCGTTCAGGTTGTTCCCCGTCAGGTAGAGCTCCTGGAGTGTGCTGAGGCTCTCCTCTGATTGGCTGCTGGGGGGAATATTTTCCAGGGTATTGGCTGACACGTTTAAGTATTTTAGGCTGTGAGGGAGGACAAACAAAAACAAGAGAAGCATTAGTTTAAAATAATGCAGATGCAGATATAATAAATAAATATACAAGAGACCTCTTGCCTAACTGTAACTTCAGAAATGATTTTTTATTTTTTTTGTGCTCATCAATTTGCACAGATACATTAGAATTTTACTCCTTGTACTGCCGGTGGGGCCACAACTGCAACTAGACTTCCCTGAAGTTTTTCAAATTACTTTTACCCGACTACTTCTGTCAACAACAAAAGTCTTTTCAGAAGGGCGGTCTGTATGCTGATATCAATATAAGTTCTTGCATCAATAGATGCCCAAATGGACTTACCATGCAGACAATTTCAATGTACATCAGTGTGAGATCAAATATACAAATCAAAGAAAACAGGAATTATATATTCTGTATGCCTTCATAGCTGACATGCATTAAATAAATTGAACTCATACTGTATGTGTCTGCTGAGATGTCACAGAGCTCACTGCATTGTGCTCTGCTACATCCTGCAAAACCACACCCATCCGGGTGAAAAAAGAAGATTTTAGGGTGTCCTGTAAGCAGATATCCACCCTCCCCATTATGTCACCACCAGGACAGCTTCCAAGCAGAGCATGCAACCAGTCCTGTCTCATAATCAGTGGGTTTAGAGAAGCTAAAGCTAAAAATGTGATTTGTATTGAAGAGTTACCTCAGCAGAGGCATTTAATAGATGATATTTGTGTAATAAATAAAATAATGTCATCAAATCAATCAATTTCACCCTGTCTGTCCTACATATTAGGGGGCCCTTCCTCCCCACAACTTTGACCTGCTCAATATCAAATATTTGGGGTCAAATTAAATGTGAGCATATCAAAGCTAAAATCAGCTAGAAAGAAAAGTATCAGGTTGGTAAGTATCAGGTTTTCTGTAACTGACAAATTTGATCAAAAACTGATTAATAAAAAATATGCAGGTACAATTTGAGTTAAAATAAGGTTCACAAAGTTATGTCAATATGTACTACTAAGACTAAGAGCAGGCAACAGGGGTTAATTAAAATATTTATTAGGGAACTTAAAAACTACAGTTTGCAAATAAGCAAAAATTATTTCTATTTAAGATGATAATTGGTTTATAATTCTGTAGCAGCATTATTAATATTACATTATTCTAACATTAGTCAAAGTTATAGAACTGGTGATACAACGACATAATGTGCAATTATGTAAATACAAGCCACCTGTCATGTAGATAAATGAGATGAGATAAATGTGGATATTTAAGGTATGGGACTAAGGCTGTTAGGGCTTATTTGCATTCTTATTCTCATTATACTGAGGAGTTAATCATTCCTCCAAGTGGAGCATTGCTTTACATTCTGTTAAACCTGCAAATACAGGAAGGCTGGTAATTTGAGCTCCAGTGGTTCTTATGCAATAGGTGTTATTCAGTCAATGTCTCTGCTTATCACACACTGAACAGTAATAAAACCTGTCCTTCTGACCCGTGAGGAACCATGTCACGCTGTTGTTTTGAAACAGGGTCAGGCATTATTACAGCATGATACTGCTGACTATGTGAAAAGTGTTCAGCCTAGTTTCTATCATTTCCATCTGTCCCGAGTTTAACTGCTTTCCCTTGTAAGCTGGGCAGCTCTTAGACGACATATCAGGAAGCCCATCATGCACAGAGCAGTCACTGCCATTATGTCTCAGCATTAGAGACAGTAAAGTACATTAGAGCATTTGAACTGCTAATGGGTGTTAAGTGATTTACCACACAGGAAATAGGAGGGCAAATGAAGCTCCAGTTACGGTCTGGAATGCTCCATTGATCTCGACCACGATACAATCATCCCCAAAAACAACGAGCTGTGGTACCATAACTGTCAGCTGCAACCAGACAGGAAACATGCTGCAGGTAGATGTTTCAGAGCAGAGGAACCAGCTGCTAAAGGACTCAAGTAATAACATGAATAGTCTTGAAGACAGCATTGAAAAGTAAAACAAAAAGATCTGTAGAGGAAAAGGCGATGAGAGACTCACTTTAAGGCCTTGTAAAACAGACTCTCAGGGAGCTCAGCTAGCTTGTTGTGCTGGAGGTCTAGGGCTTCCAGAGGGATGTGGTCAAGTAGGTCAGGCACTCTCTGCAAACGATTGTTCCCCGCCAGCAGCTTTCTCAAACTCAAGCTGTTGAGCAGTCTGTCGGAGGCCAGAAGAGACATTAGAGAGCCAGATTAGGGCGAGGAAAAAAACAAGAACAGACCAACAAAAAGGCAAAGAAGCAAAGAACATGGTCTCCCTGTGCAGACTTGACTACTTGTGAAGTGAAGAAATGGTAACCCATGCTAACTAATCCACCAATGACCTTTTCAGCTTGGCTGCCTAAACAGACCAACACAACAGTTTTTTATTCTCCCATGAAACCATCACACAAGTCATGAGAGGGTACAGTGGAAGAGGAACACTATGTCATTTGCAAAAACTTTTCTGATGTCTCATTCAATTGCAAATGCCTGAGTGTTGAGTGCTGAGCACTGGCAGTGAATGATGTTAACTCTGAGCCAAGCACTACAGGATAGACATATTTTACACAGATACTAGTGTTGTCACGATACTGCAATTTTAAACTTTGATACAAGACCTTGAAAAATATCGATATTCAATGCATTTTCAACACCATGGGGGAAAAGTGACTCAACACTGAGGGCATAAAATGTTCAGTTTTCATTACAAAATAAATATATGCTCAAAAAATGGGGCATACAACAATGTGACTTATGTTGACTTTGTGAAGTGGAAGAGGAATCAAGACATTCATCTCTTTTGGTTCTGTCAGGAAGATAAAAACTGAAATATGGATTTCTGCTTCTAAAACACATTTTTATTGTTGTACTTTGACCATATTGTTTGGTGATTTAAGGCATAAGGTAGAAGGAAAAGACCTGTAAACAATCATTACGATGGGGAAAGCATTTATATTTACAGCTACAAAGAGACAACAACTAAACACTGAGCATTTCAAAATGTTTCTGAAGTATTAGTGGCTTCTACAAAATTATATCAATAGAAATAAGGAAGAGAATTTAACTTTTGAACAGCTGGAGTTCAATCTAATGATGTAAAGAGAGTATCTTTTGTTTGTGTGTACAAGGCATATATGTGGAATACATGTGTATATGTGGATGGCGATATGAGTATTTATAGGCACAGTCATAATTGCATGTACACGTAGATATCACAGGCAGCTCTTTATTTTAAATTTGTTTATTTTTATTTATTTATTTTATTTCATCTAATTTTATTTTATTTCTCTCTCCTGATTTTTTTGTACTGTTATTTCTACTTCTGTATGTGTATGTACCTCTTTGACCATACGGAATTAAAAACAAAACATAAATACAACAAGGCTAAAACAGGATGATGAGAAATCTAATCCTTTTAGAAACTTTTTTCCCCTTTAGTTTAGGCCTTTAGAAGTAAAACAGCATCTAAGTTAATTTATTTTGGACCGTGGTCACGGCGCTCTGTGGGCACTGCAGCGCTATGTGTCAACTCAGTGCTGCAACAGTGTATCAACACTGTGGAAAATGAGAATTAAACACATTTTAAATACTCAGAACCAATATGGGTTGATAAATGGATAATTCTGACAACCAAAGAAGCTGATACCAGCTGTTATTTGTGCCTCGTCCTTTCAGTGGTTCCACTACCAAAACAAATTCTTAAGATGGACATTATGAATTGGCAACAGAGTGAGCAATTAAAAAGCATGACCATGTGTAATGTGACACTGGATTGGCTAATTCTGAAGTGAATGGCCAAGTGTTTATTACACATGTCTGAAAACATTCAAATTTTGCAACATAAAAGATAAGAGTTTCAATTATAATGACAGAATAAGGATAGTAACCTGGAAGGAAGCTCAGACAGGAGGTTGTGCGTGACGTCCAGCATCTCAATTTTTCTGCAGTCACACACCCAGTCCGGAAGGTACTCCAAAAGGTTCCTGTCTCAACACACACACAGTCACACACATAGAAAGAAACACACACACACAAACACTCAAACTGAGCAGAGTTGGCATTTTGCTTTAAATACTGCAGATGAGCTTATAAATCGTAGTAAACAGGAGGCCAAATTAATATCCTCAGGAGTTATTTTTTAAGCATGCAAATTATCTCTATCTGCATGCTAATAAATGATAATAATTAGTATCCACACTCAGTACTCGAGGTTTACTGATGTGTTTTTGTACACTGGCAGGTGGTTCAGCTTCTTTAACCTCTGACAAACCGTAACGTTTACTGTGCATAATTATGCCTGCAACCTTCATGACAAAAATTAAGTAGAGTAAAACGTTATGTACGGTTTGTGGGGTTACTCCCATAACATAGGATATTTTTAATTCTCAAATCTTTTATTGATGCAGCCTGAAAGTCAATATAGCAATAGCAGTATAGCAATATAGAGGCATTTCTTTAGAATCATAGAATCTTCTTAGAATCTTATCTTACAAGCCTTACAAGACATAAAACACTTTATTTGTTATTGTAGATGCAGAAATAAATTATGTTTGGCAACTTTTAGAGACCAACAGCAAGAGAAAACAAGATAAAAGGATAAAGATAAGAATAAAAGGAATTAAGGAATAAAAAACAAGAACAGAAGAATTAAAAAGAAAAGGGATAAAAACAAGAATAAAAGGATATAAAGACGAACATAACACACATAGTAGCTTAGTATACATTGCAAGGTAGTTTCTGAGCTGCTATTGGTCTTTGGGCATTATGACAGATAATCAAATTATTGATTCCAATCTCTGCGAGTCTACAGGAAAACTGCAGCATACTGAAGGAAACAGAACAGGCAAGAAAAAAAAACAAAAAACATATTTTAATCTGGAGACGCCAACATGATTTTCTGAATAATGATACACTGATAGATTAGATTAGATTTAAGAGAATACTTAAATTTGTTGGGCAGTTATTCAGTATTCAAAATTATGCCACCATTATGCACTGTGCACAACTAGATTAATAAACATTATGCTATTTTTAGACTTCAGGGCCTCTGTTCAAAAATCTGTGAGCACAGAGACCATAGTTACTACTTATTCCCTGCCAGAACTCACTGTGATAGGTCCATGTGTGTCAGCTGGTTAGGGACTGGATAGATGTTGACTGTTGTAAGGCCTGTGGGCAGATAAAAGCAGCAATCAGCAGCTAAACATCTGGGCCGCTCATATGTGTGTTTATAAGATGAACGTGTCACTTGGGAGAACATACAGACAAACAGCCAGCCAGGCAATAACAGCAGCTAGTTAACAGTTTGTTTGACTCACGGTTGTTGCTGGCATGAAGCATGCGCAGAGTGAAACCGCTGAGTGTGAGTGTCCCCAGCTGGTTGCGCTGGCAGTGCAGCGTCTCCAGGTTAGACACAGAGCTCAGGTCTAATGAGTCCAAACAATTGTCCCGCAAGTCCAGCTGGGTTACCTGGCTCACTGCCTCTAGACTCTCACTTTTCACCCAGCGCAGCCCATTCAATCTGCATTTACCAGGAACACAAGAGATGAAATATCACTGGTTATTCCTAATGAAGCAGAGGAAAAAGTGTTGGATGAAGCATAAGGTGACATCAAGTGAAATGCAGAGTAAAGAAACTCATAGTTGCTAAAACAAGACATAAAATGCTAGTAGTAGTATGGTATTCAAAGTTATTGCAAAATAGTCTATTTTACTTTACAGCGACAGATCATCAGCATACATTACTGCAAGACCACCACAACTATTGTGGAGTACAGAAATTATTAATAGTAGTAAACATGTGTCCTCAATAAGGGCAGTAAGTTGGAAATTTATTTAAGTTTTTAAAAAATATTCTGAGGAGAATCCAGAAAAAATGTACTAATGTTGTAGCACTCCTTCATGTCAATGAACAAACATTGCATTAAAAATCTAACACTGGCATTTAAGTTACTGAGTCTCATACAAGAATATTTTTGTATTATTATCTTAATTTTCTCTAACTTCTTTTTGTCTGGATGGTTTCTGTGAACATGCCACAACAGATTCAGCAAATACTCCTAACTTCAGATAACTGTGTAAATGATCGACTTCTGCATGTTTGAGTGCACGTTCATTAGAACTGTAAATTAGAAAAATTAACACCCCAATAAAACCATATAAGGCTATGTGCAGAGTGTTTATTGATAAAAATGGCATCAAAAAGCAAAAAGAAGAGAGTTTGAAGTCCTGCTTTCAGAGATCCATACAGGAAAGGCTATAATTTTTACAGCGTCAGCTCAGGAATTAAGGAACCTGCTACTGCCAAGGAATGGGGGAAAAAATGTTAATGCTGTGTCACCTGAGGGTCGTATTGTCACTGAAATAAAGATAGAATGGTTTAATGTGAAGTGGCTTCAAAAACAACAAAAAAAACAAAACAAAACAAACAAGTCTCGCAACAGCAGGGTGATCGATGACTGCAATAGGATGAAGGGGTCATGGGGAAGTTGCCATCACGGAGATGGAGGACAGAATACCTGCCACAATGAGTGATGTTGCACTGTCAGGTATTACAACAGAGGATGACCGCTGGAAAAACCTGTGAAGATCCAGCCAATAGGCCTGACAGTAATGGTAATAGCCAATTTAGATTAATGATATTTTTGGCCATATTAATACATTATGATTATATGAATTAGAATTTCAAATGCAGTCAAACTGGATAATGTCAACATATGTAGGAAGGGTAATTTATGTAGGATTTTCCAAGTTAAAAATGCTTTAAAGTAATAAAATACACAATCCATCAGTGTAAGACTTTAGTTTGGATCACTGAACAGTGGCAGATTTATTGCACATTACTTCTACAACAGGGATGGACCACAAATAAGAGGAGAGAAAATTCAAAATACAAGATACAATAAAATTGGTGAATGTGGCAAATTCTTCTAAATCACTTGTTGAAACCATTTGGGAACAACTTCAATTAACTTTTTTTTTTTTTTGCCAGATTCATCTATATTTAGCATCCAGCTTTTTAAAACAATCCCCTGGTGGGCAACAAAAAGTAAAGAAATTCTGGGTTTTGACTGTCAGGTATGGCCCTGCGCTGAGATTAAGGCTCTCCCTGATCCCATCCATCCTGTTAATAAACAGCAACTCCTGTTTTATGAGCGCCGCCAGCCCGCTAATCCACCACAGATGCACCTTGCCCTTGTAAATATAGTCTGCCATTGCCAAAGCACAACTTAAAACCCAAGGCTGAATTATTAGCTGGCTGTGTGTGGAGCAGTGGTTGCTGGTAGAAAAATCAATGAGTTAAGTTAACCCATCCTTCATTATTACCAACCACAGAGGTCCCCTTGAGCAAGACACGCTCCTGTGGAGCTACTAAGAGGCCAACAAATATGTATAAATGTATTTCTAGACAGCTCCCAGATGTGAAGAAGCGCAACGCACAAAAAAAGCACCTGTGCTCAGCAAACCTGGCATCTATAAATAAATGTTTAATAAAAATGTGAGGCTCAGAGGAGCGGTGAAGAAAGGAACACTGGCAGAGGTTCAGACTAGTGTTTGTGTCAGGACATTTATCTTTCAGTCAATGCCAGAGGGATAAATAAGAAAGGGAAAGATAGATAGATGGCAGTGCATGGATATCCTCCACCTGACCCGACAGAGAAAGAGGAGAGGGTGAGGAGACTGAGGAAGCGCAGAGGCTGAGAGCTGTTTATCCCGTCTGGCCCCTTACCGGAGGTCGATGATTTTTAGGTGGCTCATTCCAGCCAGCGTACACAACTCCAGACTCTCCACTCTGTTCCCAGCCATGGCGAGCTTGTCCACTGCACTCAATCTCTCCAGCACAGCAGGGATGTGAGAGAAGTTGTTGAAGGAGAGCCCCAGGCTGTTGAGTTGAGACAGGCCACCCAGCTCTTCAGGCAGGGAGCTGAGGTGGTTTCCATCCAGAGACAGTGTCTGCAGGCTACAAGATGGAGAAGAGAAGACAGTTATGTTTTAATTTTTTTTTGTTTTGTTTTTTTGCTTCAAAGAGTGGTCAAAATATCTGCTTGTGTCCATTTGTAGTTTTATAGCCATTGTTTACTGAGAAGCATCCTACGCAGGTGCACGGGATGAAAACTGACAGATTTAGCTTCTTAATCTGATTGCATAACAAAATATTTTAACTTCATGCATTTCACCGACTCCATTAAAACCTCTATCCAGATATTATGAGAACATTAATTATGTGCGCAATGTCCTAAAAGTGCAAACCGCGAGAACGCTTCTACAAAACAATGAATAAAACCAAAAAGACCATGACAACACATGCATCACATTTCAGAGAACAAGGAAACATGACAGAAAACTTGATACTTCAGAAAATAAATCATTCTCTCTCTTATTCTTCAATGAATATTGATGATCTCACTCTCAGCTGAAGAAAAGTACAAAATAGGGCAACACGCTGTTTTCCATTTTTATTAAGACAAGACAACTAGCTCAATGTACAGTTCAGAGGGCTTGACAACACCCTCTGTCCTGGGACCCTCGATTCAGATAAGGAAAAACTCCCAAAAAACACCCTTAATGGCAAAAAAAAAAAACCTTAATGGCAAAAAAAAAAAAATGGAAGAAACCTCAGGAGGAGCAAGAGAAGAGGGATTCCTCTCTAGGATGTACTGAAATACAGTAAATGTCCTGTGTACAGATTAGACCAACAAAATAAATCACATATATACAGTAGATACTAATGATAGAAATACAGATAATATAATGCTTCTGAAGAGGGCCAAGCCATAAAAAGATTACTGGTATAATATATGTATGAAGTGAATGTAAAGTATACTGCATGTGTGTCACTGTGTCACACCTTTGAAGGTTTCCTATCTGCACAGGGACAGTCTGGAGACTGTTACAGGAGAGGTTGATTTCAGTCAGTGTGAGGATCTCACACACACATTCAGGGAATACACCCAGACGGTTATGAGACAAGTTCAGGCTTTTCAGCTGAGAAAACCTAAAAGAGAGAACAGAATAGAAGACCTTTAAAAACAGCTATAAAACAGAAACATTTCACCTTTTCTTGTTTTGCTTACTATAATATTTTCCCTGTAAATTAGCAAAAATATCACAGTAATAGGCGAACATAATCTGATGTACAAGGGAGTGTCTCCATCTGATGTCACATTTAATCCACAGAAAAACATACAAAAAAACCCAGAGTGCTTCTTTTCTTCAACCAAGCAGCAATCCAAGTCTGCAGTTTAAACTAAGAGGGACATTTTTTTGTTGTTGTTGCTTTCATATGGGTAACAGAAGCTGACTGGTCACACACACACTGTGAAGTTGAGAAAGAGCAGTGAAAAATACAGGAGGATTCAATGAGACAGACAAGCACCACCATATTAGGTGACCTGCTACTGTGGTCCACATTTTTAGTGCACTGTCACGTCTGCAGACCTATTTGTTGTGCCTGAGGAGAATGCAGTGGACAAGCAATGTGAATAAAAAGAAAATATATGGCGCAACTCACAGCTGAGAATGAACACCGATTGAAACTGAGGGCGAACGCTGTGGAAATTAGATACTGTAGTTTCATTTCCCGCAAGTTCACTGTGGGAGTTTTGTGCTGTTATTTGTGCCTCGGGCCTGCACCATGTTATTAAGACGGCTTTGAAAGCAGCTGGAAAAAGTCAGTCAGCGGCTCGGTGGACAAGAAAGGACAGTGTTCACATTGGAAAAGTATTCAGATCACCCCCTCTGGTGCCTTAGTATTACCAGAGGATGATGTTACTGGGTTCAGATCAGCCTGTAATACATTATCCACTACATCTGATGAAGACAGTTTGAAGTCTACTGATGTGTGTTTGTTCGTAATATGTGTTTTCTCCTAATGTCTCATCTGGCTGTTTCATCAAGCATCAAGTCCTACATGTGTGTGTGTGTGTGTGTGTGTACATTTGGGCTGTAAAGAATGAAGTGGTGCCATGCAGCTGCATAGTCAGTTCTTCCACATTAACTCCACCTTCCTCTTGTTCCACCGGGTCCTCGGAGTGGTGGAGGTGGCTGCCATGAGTCACAACACTGGTCAGAGTACAGACCATTTGCTTTTATCCATGCATGCTCTTTCTAAATATACAAACAAACCAGAGGGAGGACCAGTAATGAAGGGGTGCAAGACACTGAAGTTTAAATCTGAATACATCTGAATCTAAAGCAGAATAGGCCGATACACACATACACATGCATTTTGTATCTCATTAATTATTAATGATTAACTGTTTATTGATTATCACCAAGTTCAACTATTGTTAAGGGAAAATGCAAAAACTTTGCAGTCCTAACACACACGCACCCAGCCAACAATAATGCTGGAGGTATACAACAGGAACCAGAAGGCTTGGAAATGATTAACACTTAACAGCAATTCATCTACTGATAAAGTACAGAATGGGACACAAAGGTTAATTCCTGTCCCATTTCATGGATTCATCCATTCAGATGGAACTCACACATCTGGCATCATAAGCTATGCGATGACCCAGAGATGCAGCATATTACATGCTTTTATAAAGATCATCATAAAAATCTTGTCACAGTTTAACACTGAAAAAGCTGAGCAGCTTGGTAATTATACTTTACTGGTGTGAGCAGGATACTACAGTTTTCCTGTAGCACTCACAAGCTAAAGAGCATATGTTTACATTATGAGTGCAGGAAATGCAACAACCAATATGCAGGAGCTGAGGAAATTATCATTAGAAAAGGGATAAAACAGTACTGTTTCACAGAATAAGGCTTGTCTGAATAAGGTCCCAAATCACTTTTGCACACAAGTCACAACCGCAGTCTTACGATTTATAAACATTTAAAGGACCAGTGAGCAGCGTTTACTGGCATGTCGCAGTGAGGTCATAGATTACAACCAACGACACACCACCGGTCTTGCCTTTCTTCTTCCAAGTGTGTAGTGAGAGCTACGATGGCCACCACACTCACAAAAAAGGCAAAAGGCTGTATGGAGAGCCAGCTTTGGTTTGTCCATTCTGGGCTACTATAGAAACATGGTGGTTAAAGAGTGTTCATTCTAAGTTAACAAAAAGACAATTATTTTCATATTATTTTCAATTTACTTATGTAAATTCCATTTCTGCCACATTCTGCCAGCAGATCCCGATAAATTTTACACACCGTACCTTTAAATGTGGCACAAGTTTGAACTGAATGTGTTGGATTAATATACAGGCTCCAGCAGCAGCACAAGAGAGGAATTAAAAGCAAGTCTTGCTCACCTGATTTATATATACATCTCTCCTATGCTCAAAGAAAATAAAACCAGCTTAATAAACCCAAAAATGCAGTAAAGATTCTCTGTGCCGAAGCATATATTCAGCAAGGCAGACACTTTCCACAGTTCCTAGTCTCCTCAGTCTGTCTGTTAACAAATGTTTGTGTATTGTTCTTCAGTGAAAGAAGGTGTGATTACCTGGGGAGGTTGAGCAGGCCTCCAGGCCCCTGCAGGCTCATGAAGTTGTGTCGCAGGTTGAGATGGGTGATATCCTGACTGTAAAAGAGATATTCAGGCACCGTTTCCAGACTGTAGCAGGACAGGTCCACCAGGCTGACTGTCTGAGACACCACCTACATGCGCACACACACACAGACACACACGCACAAACAAACACACACACTAGAGTTAAGAAAATAAACTTTAAGTGCTTAGAGTGAGTACTACTATTTTCTGTTTGGTGTGCCTGCATCACATTTTCCACATCACAACATGTAGCTCAGTGCAAACCAGAAACTTGACTGTATGCACCTGTTGACTTGTACTGAGCTGCCTGTTGCTGCAGTACAGGTACATTGCCCAATTATATTGAGACAACAGAAGTCCTTTCCACCCTGTGAGCATTTCATCAACACAGTCACGCAGCAACCAACCTAACACCTCATGCCATGAGATGCATTTCAACCTCAAATACACCCAATAACAGGCTCTACCTATCTAAAAAAAGTTTTATTTAACCTAAAATACCATGTGAAAATCATCAGTGGTCATAATGTGAACTGCAGTCAGCATCATGTTGCTCATGCTTGTGCGTGTGCTCATACTCTGTAGGTGCAAGCGAGCATCCTGGAAACTGGCCAAAACAGTGACGGAACGAGACTGAACATGACTGACTGGCATCATCTTGGGAGTTGAGGTAAGTAAGATTAGGCTTGTTGTCTTTTGTTGAAGTTAGCAGACTGAATTTCTAAGCTAATGTTAGCTAAGTGTTGCGTAGGAGTAGAAAAATATTGATTCTCTTAAGTATCAGGATTCTTCTTTTTTTATTGATTCCCTCAACTGCATCGGTTTAAATGTAATTAACTAGTGCTTAGTCTGTTAGCTCAGTGGTAACACAGGATGGGAGTTCACATTAACATGCTAAGGGAAATTAGCGTCACAATCATTGTAATATTATCTTAACAAATGGATTCATTTTCTTTACATGCTTAACATAAAAACATGTGTGCTCATAGCCAGAGGTTTATAATTTTCCTCTGCTATTTGGGAACATACTAACAGCTGCTGACCTCACAATGCTCACTCAATCTCCTGCTCTGGCTTCAACACTCAACACTGACCAGCTACAGCAACCTCAAGGGGTCAAAACTCACATATGCACTGTGTGCAGTTTTCAGGGGCTCTCTTCATTTTTGCCTAAACTCTTATCCACAATTTTATTTATTTTTCTTATAGCACTAGCTTGCTGAGCAGAAAAAAAACTCTATTTAGTACTTTTATATGCAATTTAGCAATGATGCTACTGAAATAAAACTCAGAAAGACTGACTGACATGTGATCAGCGTTGTTTTTGGAAATATGAATCATGATGTAGAGTCTCTGGAATAGTACGATTCAACTTTTTCACATGGTGTAGTCTGGTCTGATCATAGTCTTAAAATAAACAAATAAAAATCACAATAAATTATAATACCGAATCACAATACTTAATAATATCAATACATATGAAATCAACACTTCGGTATTGTGATAGTAAGTAAGTGCATTGTCTTAGCCATAGTGTTGCAGACTGCTGCTGCTGTAGAAGAGCTGAAGAGAGGAAAAGCGCTCTGGAGCACACATAAACGTCACATCCTGTGGATTTTCCTGGAAGGAAGACCCCAGCTCCTTTACATAGCGATCCATCCACAGGCTATTCTAGGCAACTGAGAATGTCGGGGAAGGTCTCATTTTTAATTTATATTACAGTGCCTTGATGCAAAGTGATTAATACATGTAAATTTCTTCACATAGTACCTTTAAGTGAGCTGGGACAATGGACAGTGGAAGCAGCTATACTGGCCTCTGATTACACAACCAGCCAGCTGCCTTGCCAAGACATTACTTCAGACAGACAATGCCCCAGTTTCCAGTTCAATGAAGTTCATCATCCAGGGAAACACAGTGGTCGTGAATCAAGAGAGTAACAGAGTAACTCCTCAATATGAGCCAGTTACAGTGAGACCTTAGCAAACGTGTGTAGACATTCACTGAGTTCCCAGTTTATTGGTTACATCAATTTAAAACTAATGCAGTGTAATACAACAGGTCTGCAATGAATGAATGTTAGGTTTATCATTTTTAGTCTTTGTTAAAACGTCTTAGTTATAGTCAGTGTTATTGTCATTTTGAATGCTGTAGTTGGTGGTGCTGCTGAATTCTCTTGCATTTAGATAAGATGAAGCCCCCGGGAAATGAATCTCAGACACAGCTCACAAGTAGCAACACTAACATGTGTGAGTGTGTGATAGCTGCTTCATGTGTGATTTTTATGCTTGTTTTAGCATTGTTCAAATCTCTTACAGCTGTTACAGTACAGCCACGCAGCTCTGTCTCACATTTCTCTCGTACAAAATGCAGCTCCACAGACCCTCGATCATCCCCGAGATGATTGCTTACAGGCCAGCCATCATTGCAAGCTACCTAGCAGTCCTCGTCTAGTCCAGTCTGAGGACAGTCTCCTCCATTAACTACAGGGCTGCACACTGTGCAGCAACCCAGAAAATGGGACGGCTGCTCAGCAGAGCGTGACATCACGTCACTGCTTTTAGAGATGACAAACAGAACTGCTCATCTCCCACGAAACTACTCATCTCCCAGCCACTTTAAAAACAGCAACTCCTATTAAAAAAAGAGTAATTAAGTGATGAGAGAGTGGGACGATGGGCACAGACTGACAGAGAAGAATTAAAGAGGAAGAAATAAAAACAGAACAGTTTTGCTGTTTTAGATGATTTGCATAGTAATTAAACATTGTGACTGTAAAACGTGATAGAAGAAGAAGACGCTACAAAGAGACAGCTAAATAAAACCTCACAAAATGAATGGAGGTTCAGCGATGTCTACCAGTTACTGTGGTCCTCTCAGTCTTGATCGGTACGTCACCACACGTCCATTCATACATGAAATCAGATCATTTCTTATGGAGCTGAGAAACCAGGACACTCAAACAACAAACTTGTCCAACTAGCACAGCTGACCACACTCTTAGGAATAAGGGGTCTAACGGGTTTCTTCCTGAGGGGCTGAGGTTCTACCCAGAACCATTTGCTGCTGAAGAACCCTTTTTTGAAGAAAGTCAAGGGTTCATGGCAAGACTAAGGGTTCCAGTGAGAAACATCCAAAGAACGCTTTTGTCAAGAGTTGATCAAGGGTTCGTTGTACCATAATATAAAAGGGTTCTCGGTAGAACCCTCTGGATGCGTTCTAAATAAAACCCTTGGAATATAAAAAGGTTTGCTGTAGAACCCCTAAGCATGTTCTAGATAAAGCCCTTGATATATGATAAGGTTCTCAGTAGAACCCCTTGGGTGGATTTTAGATAAAACCTTTGAAATATAAAATGTTCTCTGTAGAACCCCCTAAGCATGTTCTAGCTAAAACCCTTGAAACATAACAAGGTTCTTGGTAGAAACCCCTGGGGGAGTTCTATGTAGAGCCCCATGGGTGGCTTTTAGATGAAACTCTTGGAATATAAAAAGGTTCTCAGTAGAACCCCCGGATGGATTCTAGATAAAACTCTAGGAATATAAACAGTTTATCGGTAGACACCCCTTGGTAGGTTCGAGATAAAACTCTTGGATCTAAAAATGATCTCTGTAGAACCCCATGGGTAGGTTCTAGATAAAATGTCTGAGCTAAAAGGTTCTGGATAAGAACCCAGAGAGGATTCTGGGTGGAATTAGCACACCATAGAAGGGTTCTCTCACAGGGGGTTGTGACTTGAAATCTTTCACAGATGGTCCTGTGTGTAACCTTTTATATTTCTAGTTCTAGGTAGAACTCTCTGAAAGGTTTCGAGTGGAACTTTTATAAAAGGTTCTACCAGGAGCCCAAAAGGGTGCTCCTGTGAGAATAAGCCAAAGAACCCTTTACAGTTCTAGGAAGCATCTTTACTTCTAAGAGTGCGCATCTAAACTTATCACAACCGAGTCTTCTTGTTTGCCTACTGATGTGTATTCTGATAGATCCACTATCACAGTTTAACATCATATTAAAAATCTTTAAAAATATGTTTACACAGCAGCTCAAAGACTGACAGGTAATCTGACTGTTTGTGTGATTTCCTCAGGAATATCTGGTCCAGTCAGGCAGCACATGATTGACATCTCCAGTCCAGTTAGGTGTTAAAAACTCATGATGCCACTGACAGAATCATTAACTAGACACTGCAGTAATAGTTCAGCCTCCTCTGTGCAGCTCCTGACTTTTTAAAAACCGAGGAGGGTGTTAGTTCTTATTCTGGTGTGATGGTTACTGATTAATAAGTTTCACAATAAACATTATTCACTGATTTAATTAACTGCACACACAATTTTAGCCAATGTGTAATCAGAGCTAAGCTTTTAATGCAGCTTGCATATTTACGACTCATCTATGTTCTGTATGTAAACTGTATCTCCCCCAAATTAATAGCCAGTGTCAGCAAAAGAAAATACATATCGCAAAATTAGAATGCAATTAATTTCCTATAATATCTGTTCTGCTACTGCATAATTACATATGACCATAAATAACATATTCAAACAGCAGTCATGAGTCACTTTTTCCTTGGTTTTGAGAGAAATGTTTATTTTGCAGGACTGTCATCTGGCAAACACTCCTTCGTCTTCAAGATTAGTAGTGCCAGAATTCCATAACTACCAGAACTGCAGCATGCAGTCATTCTGATGGCTTGAATTCAAACTATGATCTCTCATTGTAGTAATATAATACTAATTATATATCTATGCATTTATCAATATGCATGCCATCACACAGTAAGCCATAATGACTGTATATATCTACAGCAGTATTCTTCTGTAGGGTAATAACCATCAGAGATCCCATTAAAATTTTAGATTCATTTAGAATTATTCAGAATGAGAAACAAATTAATAAACAGATGTTTAAAGATTCTAAAACGTTTTACTTTAAAATTTATAACTAATTTTGCCCTAGAACCAGGTGCATCTCCAATAACACAAGAAAGTAAATATATAACCAGAGTAATTTCTGTGTGGTAAACTCAATATGAAAGTGTACGGCCAAAACAGACAACAATTATCATATTTCCTTTGTATTTTGTGTAAATTATATAAGAAAAATTTAGGAAAATCAGACAAAAGCTGCATTGTATTTTTTAATATGACAATTCTAATATTAAATACATTCTATTATATATTACAATGTACATTTCCTTTCATTTGTAATAAAATGTATGAATTGCTAATTAGCTGTAAAATTTATGCAGCAATTGTTTTAAAAATGTAACTAACCCACAGCAATATATTTTACACATCCTTCCATCCTATAAATACAAATTCTGATATACTGCTTGATAATATATCCCTGCACTCCAGTATTCACTCCCATCCTGCAAACTCATTTTACAAGCACAAATGCACTTGCTGACTCTCTCTCACGCGTGCACATACACACACACACAGGCATGCACACACTCTTACGATTTATGCAATGTAGCATAAACACTGGCCTAAATCCACCAAAAACATCATCAGTCATCATCCCCAGTCTCCATAGAAACCTCTCGTCTAAGTCACAGCCTAAATACAGTGCACTAACAGGCTACTCTAACCCAGTAATCCATACCACCATGGTAGAGAGAGATCCTGGACTTAGCATGAATCTGCAACTAATTGGATTTTCTTTTTTTTTATCTGTTGGCTTTCTCCTTCCATGGCTAATTGTATGCTGGCTCTGCCTCAGTGGAGGCTCTCACAGAGGCTGTTCAGCTCCAGGAAGGAGCTGCGTCACAATAGCCATTAATTAGGATATTAGAGACAAAGCAAGCTGAGCAGAACAGAAACAATGAATTTTTTGAAGAACAGCTGTGAAGACCTGGCAAAATTCTCTGAGAGACACACAGCAGGCTGTAAAATGCAAATACAAAAATGTGTTTGGGTCATTTTACATCCTCTAAAAACAAAAGCTCTGCTGCTGAGGGCCTGAGAACTCAATACAAGTGGCCACTAACAGAAGTGAAGAGACAAAACTACATGAATGGAGGTATGCTGTTCAAGCAAAGCCAGACACTGCTGAGAGTCTTCCTCTGTGGAGCCAATCAAACGCTCTCAGACGGGCAGTTTTAGATTGGACGACTCAACAGGCAGAACGCAACTGTAGTCCCAACATCTAATCTCTGATTTGAGAGCAAGCCCAGAGGGACTAACTGGAAACAAACAAACTTCTGCTGACAGAAAACACAGGAAAACATATATTATATCCTGCACACACAGTGACACACACTCTTGCTTACTTTTGATGCCTGCCGATGCCATCGCTGGTAGTCTGCGAGTGTGTCGAAGTTGACAAAGTAGGTCTGGGCCTGTGATCCAGCTGAGCTGAACATCAGACAGTGTTGCCTCCGCTTCACCTCCTCCACCTCAATTCAGAGACAACACACAGATACGATGAGGGAGAGCAAACACAAAGAGAAAATGATTGTCATTACTCATATTGCAGTGATCTTGGTAAAACAGAAACTGTTGCACACAGTTGAATTTAAACCTGTCTATGCAAGTGTATGTCTGAGCTATGCTTATATGTTTGTAGGATGTTATGTGATGCAGCAGCCTTGAGTCCAAAAGAAATTTCCCTCTTGCACAATAAAGTATACCTAACCTTACCTTAGTTAACAAAGACTCTACACAGTCTATAGTTTTTAAGCTTTAAGATGAGAGGTATAAGACGAGAACTAGTTTTTGTCAAAGGCCAATAGTATAAAGAATTAAAAAAAAAACTTCTGTATTGTCTTTATTCAGAAAGACAACCTGTGCTTATTCTCTAGCCAACATAGCACACCTTGAGATGCATTGCTTTAGATGACACAGGCTGCATGTACTATGTTTTCCCTCCTTTTAACTGATCAGCTCTATCCTGCTGTCCAGCCCAGCTGTGTTGTTGTAGTGTATCTACACTCAGCCTGGAGTGTGGACCCTACCCTGGGGGAAAGTTAAAGGTTAAAAACCCCATTCGGTCATCTGACCTCCGAACACTGAACCCTCACCTTTCCCCCCACCAGAGGCAGGATGTGCATCTTCCCAGTCAGGCTGTCTTTGACGGAGGCCACGATTAGACAGGTGCCGCAGAGGATGACCTGCCGCTCTGCCCACTTGTGCAGCTGTGACTTGCCCTTCCTGACGCTGAATACGCCTTTGAGCAGGGTCCGCTCCTGCTGGTCTGCATTCACTGGACGCTCTGGAGGAAAAAAGCCCACACACAGAGGTTAGTGTACATCTACAGGCATCGATCTAATGCTCAAGGCCCCCCACCCCTCCTGTGATAAACAAATTCAGCTAATTAATAGCAAATGTTCTGCGGTTACACATAGCGTCCAGAAAATGAAGTCATATATACACGCACAGGTCACTATGATATCACCTATAGATTAGTCAGTCTGAGCTTTGTAATTCCAGGAACTGACCTTACATCAACACTTAGGATGAACACTGCCCTATTAGATCATATACTCTGCATCTGGATAAGGGGAACCAAGATTCTTGATTACACTCTATTATGAAAAAATATGAAATCAAAGCCATAGTAGAGTTCTACAATGACTCCATGCAAAACCCCATACTTTGCTGGAAACTGTGGAGTTCAGGTTGGGTTTGGCTACTTACAAATGCAACTTATTAAGGATTTAAATCTTATAGGTTAAGCAGATACTAAATACCCAGTTCCATACAAAAAACAAAAAAAGTGCATTACAAAATAATGAATGATTTTTTTTTTTCCTTTCAGTGACTTTTTAAGATTAAGATTTGGTTTTGAGGGAAATTAATGTATTTTCTGTACATGTGATATTGTTGCTCTCCTGCTCTCAGACTCAGTTGTAGCAAAAATACAGATTTGCATCATCGGTTGCGTTCAGGTGGAGTCTTTTTAAGATGTGGGAACGGGTGTCAGTTTTAGGCCTGAAAAGAAGTTTAAGCCATAGCAAGCTCTTTTTCTTTCTAAGATTATAAACAATTCATCCTCCTCACAGGTCTTCACAGATCTGACCAGATGAACTTGGAATGAAGGAAATAAAGTAAAAAATACAGCATTGGGTCTTGAGTCATTCTCAGGTTTGAAACATGACATTACCAATCTGGTTGTGTCTTAAAAATGGAGACATGGGCCAAGTTTGGGTCTCAGTTTAAGGTCAGAGCAGAACTCAAAATCACAGCATCTCAACTTTGATAAGATGACTAGGCTTGTCACAATTCTCCCAATCCACAACTCAATCTTACTTTTGATTTTAAGGTCATGACTTGATTAGATTTTTTTATTTACTTTTTTTTTTTTTGCACTGACAGCTTTGCCATTGTTAGACTATTGAGTCTAAATTTGTAAAGATTAACAGATCATTGTTTTAATCCTCTGTCATTTACATGTTCAAATTCTTCTTTAAAAAGAGTCTATATGTTATCAGATGTGATATAATAGATGGTATATTACTCTGCCTTGTCTATGAAGTGTTGAGGTGCAGCAGGCACTGCAAGCAGGTGTGGGTAAGAGAAAAAAAAACACCAGGAGAATTGTTGATCCTGCCTTTCGATTCAATTCTTGAAGCTGAAAGCTCATTTCAATCAATTTGCAGTTTAATATTGAAATTGTGACACCCCTAAATGCATTAAATGCTAACTGCCTTGAAAGTACAGAACAAATATGACACGGCTCATAAACAGCCTCATATCACTTGATAATGAAGTGTGTTACAAGTGACAAGCAAAACAGCCAACAGGTGTGTTGTTTGGTCGCACCCTTGACATCGACGTAGCAAAAATAGCGTGGAGTGACAAAATGAGTGCAGATGGAGAGAAAAAGGATAGGTCAGTCCATCGGTATATTAGATTTTTTTTTTTTTTTAGGTCAAACAACTATCAGGGTGAGAGGCTCAGTCATCTGGAGGGAATCGAGTAGAACTGCTGCTCCTTTGCATCGAACAAACAAGCCAGCTGAAGAGGTTCAGGCATCTGATTAAGATGCCTTCCGGGACGCTTTGCTTTGGAGATTTTCCAGGCACGATCAACTGGGAGAGGACCCTGGGGTGGATGCAGAACTTGCTGGAGGGATTACATATCCCATATCTCATATCATCGTATCTCATATCCTTTTCGATCAATAATTATTTATATCGACTGATATGAAACTTCCTTTGATATAAGCACTTTTTCTCCTTAAAATCATTAATAATTCCTCATCTGCCTCTCTTTACAGATCAGACTTGAAATCATCTTGCCAGTCAACACATCAGAGCAAAGTGAACAGCAGGTAAATTATCAAGGTGTCCTGTGAATGTTGAATATGTATCTACCTCTCTCTCTCCCTCCTTTCTCTCTAGCCTTGCAGAATCATCAGTCATATTGATGAATGAGTCAGGGTTTCGTCACATTAAACTTCACTCTTTTCAATTAAATTATGCCAACTTGCACAGCAGACAGCCTTAGCTGGCCAGAGCTGAAGGACAAATCAGACAATGCTGCTGTCTCTGCCAGGCTTCAAGTACACTCAGGTTAATGGCAGGTCAAATAAGCACAGAGGAGACACCGCCTCAGCCGCTTGCCCTCTGTTGTTAAATTTTCCTCAAACCAACTTATGCTGCCTCCCACTCAGAGGCTCTCATTGGCAATCTGTTCTCTCTCTCTCTCTCTCTCTCTCTCTCTGGTTCTGTCTGTCTGACTTGCTCTTTCTCTCCACCTTCCCTTTCACTTCGCAAGGGCATCCAAATGAAATGAAAGGCTGCTCATGTTTTTCTTCGCCAAGGAAACTGATAATGAACAAGCCTAGTGCTTCTGACAACAAATTGGCTGGCTGGCAGATCAATAGCAGGGACTGATCCGAGGGTGTCCCCCTCACTCAAAGAGAAAATGAGACACAAACACTCACAGGGTCAGTGGTGGGTGGCATGGACCTCTGTGAAAGGAAGAAAACAACAGGGCATAGGCCTGGATATCGAACCACAATGCTCTTTTGGTATGAACTGTAATGTGTCCGTAGCACAGGATGCTGAAAGCTGTCCAGCAGGAAAAGCTGGCACTGAATGTTTGCTCAGTTTACTCTTCTTTCCTTTAATTAGACACTGGATTTAATTCATAATTTTGCCAATTTTACAATGTAATTTATTGAAGCAAAGTTTTTGTTTGATTGCTTGTGCTTAGACTACATTAACATTTGAGAAGTTTGGCTTATTTTGTTAAATAAAAATAGTTTTGTTTGAAAATGTGTTTATATTCATCCAAGTAAAGTATTAAAAAGTAGGGACTAACCAATACCAGTACAGAAGAACAACAAATCATTAAAAGCAACTAATGTGGCTGGAAGTACTTTGCATTTAAGGCGGATCATCAAGATTTAATAATTAATTTGCAAAAATCAGTATACAAAGAGTCCAATTTTGGGTTGGGCAATTGGAGGAATATATCAGCTATTGGCAACTTTCTTAGGCCATCGCTGGTTGTTTTTTGAGGGGCAATTTTTATAATTTTATTTAGCTAATTTAATGGTCCGCACACGTGACAGGAACTGCGATGCTTTCTCATACAGCAGCATAGCAAGCACTCACTGAGCCAGAGGACGAGTGCATTGAGTGGGTGGACGAGTGAGAGGAAAAGAGCCTGGAAGGCGGAGTCGGGGACTGTTACAACAGTGGAAAGACTGACCAAGTTGGTTTTAGCCAGTTTCATTTTGTTTCCAGGAAGGAAAATATGTGCCTAGTGAACTTGCGTTTCGCACACCTCTCCCAGCTAAAACGGAGGAGTAGGGAACGGGGGACACACAATTGGGCAAACAATTGTGCATCCCCATCGGCACTGCAACCAATATATATTGTTGACTGCAGGGCCGATGGAAAGTTTTAACATATCACCCAACCCTAGTGCCATCAAACTTTTCAGACAAAGGGAGTACACATTCCCAACTTCGCTTGAGTAGATCCAGTTTCAAGTGATGTTAATGTTATTAACCATGTATCCAAAGTGTTATCCTTGTCACCCTTATCATAATATACACTTTACCATTATTTTTGTTTGAGACAGTTATTGGAACCATAAGTCAGGTATCGCATTGGAGCTATTTGGCATTATTGGCATTTTTTCTGTGTCATTGTCTTTTCCTGTCCATCACTGTGAGGACACAAGGAATTAGGATCATGGACTGTCTCTCAAATCCATGCACGAAATTCACAAATCCCTTCTCCAAAGGTTGTAAAGACAGATTCAGCACCTGACGAGCTGCATGTCAAATATTAAAAATTCCTTTAATCACATACTTCACTTGAGCATTTGTAATAGTAGTCTACTGTCAACATCCTCTGAGGTTCACAGAATACAGCTGACAGCTGAAAGAGCAAGTTAGAATAAACCAAATGTAATATATTCATTAAAACAAGTAATTAAGCAAAACACTCGCCCACTGCAGTACCCACATCAATAAACTCATCATCACGCACCCACTCGCTACAAACTGACACAGGTTGACAGGATCCTCTCATTGGCTTCACAGTATATCACCAGAAACAAGCGAGCACACTCCTTTTTTAATGCTGTCATGAGGCTGTATTCTCAAGAGCAACACTTGGAGAATGCTAACACATAGTCTGGTCTTATCATTATTCTGAACATACATTTTGGAACGAAGAATTGTTAAATAATGCTACAACAAGCGAGGAGTGGTTTGGTAACATCAAGTCACATCATAATCTACCAGCTATAATCTCCTGTATCTTCCTCCCTCTTTAGAATCACACTACTTTCTTTCTGAAGAACAGAAATCGTCTAACGAAGACTAATGAGGCAGAACATCAATTATTTGTCCTTCTATCTGAGAATTAGCTTACAACTACATTACCACAGACTCACAACTACACTTTTACACTTCAAGCACCTTTGGTTCACATAATAATAGAGCTGAAATGATTATTCACTTAACTGATTAGTTAATGGTAGGGTTGGGCTGATGGATGATCGCTGGTGGCTGAAAGTCATCTACCACTGAGGTAGTGTCTCCCCTTAGAGTTCCTATAGGCAGCAGTTTTGTTCTATTTTTGACGTGGGTGAGAAAATAACAATAATAATAATAATAAAGAAGCTGTTGCTGCTGATTATTGCACCATCTTTGCTATTAAACCTGCCCAGTTAGGCCAACCTAAAATGCTTGTTTAGCAGTGGCGTTTCTTTTCTGTGGGCCGCTGTTGGTGTGATTCTTTCAATGTTGTTTTCTTAGCCTAGCTTCCTGAGTATAGCTAACTGTCTAAATTTGTTTCAACCTTCTCAGGCTTAACACAACTAAGTTTCGCACTTTTTTTCCCTTATTGCAATGATTGAAAGTTTAATTATTCTAGTCAGTTGTTTCTTCTGGGTTCATTGCATATTTTCTCTTCATAACTTCACAAATAATAGACAAAAACTAAAAGATGTAAACTCAGCCACACCATTAACAAAAGAAATGAAAGGGGAAAGCGGGTGGGGGAGTTGGGGGGGTGATTATGGGATAGGATAGGGGATGGGGCACTGGAGTTGGGGATAAGGGATAAGTGCCTATTTATTGCAAAATTTAGCATATATTGATAGTTTGAGACAGTAAAACCAATCAATTATCGCTGACTGTAAAGATTCATTTTAATTTTTTTCTATTGTTGTAGACCGTGTATTTAGTTTTGATGAATTTTGTTGTTTCCATGTCCTTGTCACCTGCTTCTAGCATGTTGTGAAATAGATGCATTTTAATTAATTTAACTGCAAAATTACTACTGAATGAAAAAAGACTTGAAGACAACAACTTGAAACATCACTTAAAACAAAACACCTAAATGATTAATCAAGAAAATCATTAGCAGATTAATTGATAATGAAAATAATCACTAGTTGGAGCCCAAAATGGTGCATTAAACATTAGGAGATATTATAGAACTAGACACTAAAATGATTTCCAGCTTCAAAGGGCAGTGGCAAAACCATCCTCGGCTTGATCTACAAGGTCTACCTAATCAATTACCAATATTCTTTGAAAATTGCACATGCATGGTGTGAGTGTACAGGCATCCACACATACACAACATATTGGTTTCTGCACGCCAATACAACCACCCATCTGAAAATCATTGGCCTTTATTTACGCAATATCACACAAGTCCCAGCCATAAAGAGCCAACTTCTAAAACAAACACACATGATATCCCTCAAGGTCTGTGGGGCTATTAGTTGCTAGGGAAACAGGTTGTTCACAAAATCAAAGTCCAATCTGAGTAGGTAAACCCCCGTACTGTCTCCAGCAGCCTCTGCTGCTCTGCAGAGAGCTGGCCAAATCAATCCCATCCCACTGATGACGGATAATGTTGACCATTCCCCGTGGCTCCAGGGGGGTTTACTGACATGGTTGTAAATGTTGTGTAACGCTGTTTTCTGTTTGCGGGATGTTTTTGTGTGAGCTATGGGAGTCTGGAGGAGCAGGGCCACGGAGGGGCCGCGCTGCCTCAACTGAACTAATCATCAGCGTGT
This sequence comes from Lutjanus erythropterus, assembly GCF_056507025.1. Lineage (NCBI taxonomy): Eukaryota > Metazoa > Chordata > Actinopteri > Lutjaniformes > Lutjanidae > Lutjanus > Lutjanus erythropterus. The sequence continues at coordinate 24,050,265 of NC_139317.1, forward strand.
CAAACGGCCTCCTTGAAGACGCTGCCAAACCGCAGGGACAGTGTGACAAGTGACAGATCAGAGAGTCGACTGTATGACTTCTTATCTCTCCTCTGTTCATCTCAAAGTGTGGCCGCGGCCTTCACTTGCCAGCAGACTCAGTGACATCTCACTTCACATGGCATGCCAGATGAGCAACGAGGGCACAACGGGTCAAACTCTGCTGCCTTATCAGCAGAGAATAAAAATGGACAGGGAAACAGATGGAAAGAAGGATAGAAGGGAGGAGAGAGGTGACAGAGTGACAGAGAAAGAGCTAGCAGCACTCTGACTTCAACCTGCTCAGTATCTGCTCTCCTGCAGGGATAGTTTGAATTATTGTACGAGGTACTCATCCATAGTCAGTGTATTAGTTACAGTAGATGGCAGTATTTTAGCTACTTAAAAAGGTCCACCTAAAAAAAACAATATCAGTTTGAATGTACGCTATATTTAAAATATTTGCACTGTTACCTTGCCATCAAACAGCCTTGTCTGATGGGAAACCACAGTTATATCAGCCAAATACTGCTCTCTTAAAACTAGCCAGGCTCCACTGGCGAAATCAATAATTTTATCTTGCTGAACACGTGTTGCTGGTCTACAGCTAACTTAAAAGGTTTGTTTGTTTGTGTTATTGTGTGACTTCTGTGTTTTTAAAGGTTAGTTCGGATTCACCAAGCTCACATAAAACAAACAAACTAACAGACCAAGGCAGTAGCAGGGCACCAACTCCTGTGTTTTGTAAGATAAAATTATTGATTTTTAGTTTTGGAGTTTGGTTGGTTTGGAGGGAGTGATATCGGCTTGTATAAAGATGGTTTCCTGAAAGAAAAGGCTATCTGACAGCAAGATTAAAATATTCTAAATATAGTATACACTTGAACTGTTATCATTTTTTTAGGTGGTTAAAATACCTTTTGTTGCTGTCCACAGCAGTTCATTGCTCAGCTTCTATACTGGTACTCCTCTCTGCTTCTCCAAACTGGGGGTGTGTCAACTGGCATCTACTGTAGGCAACTGACTAATTATCAATAAGTACCGCAAACAACCTTACATCAAATAATCCAAATTATCCCTTTAAGAATAAATGAAGAAAACAAAATCCTTCTATTAAAAATGATTCATCAAACGTGGGAGGAATAAGGAAAATCACATTTACCTCAAAACAGGTAAAGTGGCCGTTCATTGTGCCAATTCCTCTTATGTGTAACAGTTTTAGTCTGTAGCTGCTGATTTTTGTCTGGAGGCTGTTTATACTTTTTTGAATCTGTTTTTAATCACATACTGGATCATTTCAAGGCAACTGTGGAGCACTCAGTCGAACACAATACTCCCTGTATCCCAGTGCTTTTTTGTCTTGCTCAAGATTGCATAGATTGCGTTAGCATGCAGTAGGGGGTCAGTGGAGGCGGAAGCACAGTCTGATTTGACTCAGAACAGCAAGCTCTTTTTGGCAGCAAATTCAAATTCAACCCACCACCCAGATGCCTCCTGTTGGTGGTCCGTATTTACCTCTATTTAAAAAAAAACCCTTCTTTAAACTCTGTGAGAAATTCAATTCTGATATCAAATATAGCAAGCCTGCAGTGTGCAGAACACAGATGGAAGATGCACCGCTTTTGAATGCAGATGACAATGAAACAGACCATTAAAATGGTGGATGTTTTTCAGCAGCAGTAAGCCATCTGACTTTAAAAACTGACCATGAGTCTAAGATAATAGTCAGTCCGCAGGTTTCAAATGAGAAAGAGGAAATCCTCGGGAGAAACAGAGAGAGCTGCATCGCAGAAACAGCATATTACAAGGAGGAGCTGGCAGGAAACCACGGAGAACCGGCTCTCTGCAGAGCCCTGTCGCTCGGGGCGATTCTGTGGGAGCCGGGATCTGAATAGAATTAAATTTTTCTCTTAAATCTCAGTCTGACTGCTTCTCCACTTTTTGTCCCTGTAAACCCGTTCCCTCTCCCTGTGTACCATAAAGTTCAGACGCAACCTTTTGCTTGGTTATTTGCTGTGATTTCAGTCTTTTTGCTCCTCCAGGACATGATTATTATGACTCAGTGATAAACTGCTGACCCTTAGACATCGGTTCATCGTCCATGTCATCACAGCTTCGGACATCCACAGTCTTCACTGAGGTTTAATTTCCGTTTCCAGCTAAATCAATAACTTAGCAGATGAGTTCACACTTGCCTGTAGATGACTTAATTCCTGACAGTGGGCCTGATGTGACCTGCACAGCAGCTTCATGTCTCTAAGCTCAAAGATGTGAGATAGAGATCACCGAAGCAGAGGTGGATCAGGGCCCATTGGACAACAGGCCCCGTCTGTGTTGCAGCTGCATGGGCCAACAAAAGAGAACCACCGGCCCTCAGGTCTCCGCAGTTGTTTTCACTAGCAGCGTTTTTTTGATAGTCAGCATCTAGAAATGTTTACTCCCTTGTCCATGTTTGTTTTCTTCTCATCTGTGCACCACAGCAGGAGGGTGTCTGTGTGTGTGGGAAGCCAGAGGGTGGAGAAAGTTCAAGATGAGTTTCCTGAACAAATAAGAGGATGGTGAAGTTTGATAAATTACCTGCTGCATTGCACTTTCAAACACTTCACGGACTTGAGAGAAAATAGGGCCATAAAACAGACAAGTACACGCAAATGCAAATGAGCGACTGTGTTTAAAGTCTTATCAGAGTCCCTCAGTCTAAATCCTCGACCCAGCGTCTTGATGTACCTCTTTGGAGTTCAGGGTGAAGAAGATCAAATTTTAAAAAGTAAACACAAAAATATAATTGCTTTCTCAACCCTTTTGACATGTAGTAGAATTCTGCTGGTTTCAAAGTCACCTCAGCCCCCAAAAGTCTTTTATGTGAGTTAGTTTTTGCTGCAGGGACATCTTGAGATATTCAAATCTACTTCAGGTCCAATCATGCAGTACTTAAATAACTGAAGACTCTAAATTGATTCACAACTATTTTTGTTTCTGCTTTTTTTCCCTTTAGTATCCTCCTGCATTCTAATGATCTGTTTTGTGTATACTGTATATATCTATTTGTTTTGTGTATGGGGGCATTAACTGGATGGAGAAAAAGAAAACTGACATGTACAGAGTGTGATTGTGTTTTTGAGAATACACATAATATACCAGAGAAATATGTTTCCCCTTTGCAGTATTAGTTACAGCATTAGTTCACCCAAATTGCAAAAAGCATATTTCCTGCTATCAACAGTTTGCAGAGGGAGTAGTTCTGTAGCAGAAGAAAATTCCAATTAAATCTGTTAACAATGTGGTCTGTGGATTATTCAGAGTAACCAAGACGTTGTTTCAGTGGAAATACAAGCTTCTCTTGTCATTTTTTAAATGTAGTGAGCACCATAAAGAAAAACCCATTCTCGTCCATTGTATTTAGGTTGCGACAGAAATCTCAGAGACGGTTATTTCAATACCTCGACACATGAAACCAAAGCTATCTGCATGGATAGACACCCTTTAATCAACTTGCAATGCCTCAGGTTATCTTATGACTGCTTTCATGTTGAGAGGCAGTGATGCAGACACTCAAAGCCTATTAAATGCAGAGCAGACACACGCAGTGCACCACATCAGGCGGTGCTGTGGCGGCTGTAGACTTTACTGATGGACCACAGCTTTCCTCAGCTGCTTAGTCAGATCATTACCCCTGACAACAGCTGTTAGACAAGCAAGCACCTGGGAGAAGGCTCTCAGAGCAAGGCTGTTGTTGTGTGTTGCAACAATACATCACTGCCCACCTACAACACCACTGTGGGTGGGAATGAAAAAACAGGGTTACCTTGTACCAGCCAAAAATTGAGGACTGTCGGTGGAGCTGTACAGCTGGAGAGCTCCTGACAGGTGAACACACTGAGATAATTCAACAAAGCCACAAAAACAAGTTATGCTACAGTCACTTCTTACTACCTCCACAGTTCTAAAGGCAGCTAATGGACAAATCAAGTTGGGCTCTCAGCCTTGGCAGCACGTCAAAAGCGCCCAAGTACCAGTCAAGCCTGGTCTCTGGTCCTCTTTTCCCATGAGTTGACAAAAGGAGGCAGGAAGTCTCCAAGGGGCCTGGCTAGACTCTGACCAATGTGGCCTGACTACTGATAGTAGCCAAGATCCGACCAGTTCTCATGTTGGCAAGAGGGAAACAACAGTTAAGCTTCCACTGGACACAGAAGGACTCAGAATAAGACAGAGGACACAGTGAGCTTAAGATCTGACAGCTAAACAAACAAACATCAGCTGTATTACCAAGCAGACAGCATAGACAATTCAGAAATACTGCTTAGAATTTTGTTCTGACAAATGATGATGATCAAGACTGAGTAGACTTCTCTCTGAAAGATGAAGCAGGATGCTCTGGTATCTTATACTACACAGAAGTCCTGGATTTGAGCATGTTTGTGGGCGGCACAGTGGCGCAGTGGTTAGCACTGTCTTTTCCTGGGTTGATGAAGATGGTCCTCAGTTTAAATCTGCTGGGACCTTTCAGTGTGGACTGGGTATCTTGATCGTACATTTTTTCAACTGACTAGTGCTGCTTGATTTGGTAAAAGAAAACAAACAAGTATTGTGATTGTTTTGACAGGTAATGCATCGCAATATGATTCACAATTAATAAAGTAGTTATTTTTGCATCACAATTTTAATTTTCACTGAAAAAAACAAATCATAATGATGTAACATTTTTTGGGCTCTGTGTTTTCTTCCATCTGGAGAACAAGATTTGTAGGCCAGGGCATCTCTACGACACTGAGGTCGGCTCCCAATTCGCAGCTTCTGATTCGGCAGTTAAGGAGAAGGTTATTCAACTCAATTTACATTGTTGAGCAACCAATCCTCTGTTTTTATACATTTCTTACTGTTGGAAAAGCATGTTAGACATTATAGGTGAAGCCTTAACGCCGTCTGAGGTCCACTTTCAGATTTGTAAAACCTTTATTTTCTTTGTGAAAATTCAAAAAAAGGATATTTCACTGCTTTCACCACATTGGACCACAACTCTTTCAAAAACACTTGTCAAATCTAGACTAGATTATCCAAGAGAAGCCGGAAACTCTTTTGGACAAAATTTCATTTATGAAACCCTTATTCTATTTGTTAAAATACAAAAAAGGGACATTTCACAGTTTTTTTCACATCTAGACTACTACACTAAGACTCATGAATCCTGGACTAGGTTATTCCAGAGAAGTTTGAGATTTGTGAAACTTTTATTCTATTCTGAAGCAAGCTTCATCACTGTCTCATCTCTGCAGCACTACAGTACTTTATTATAATGCTGTTTTGTCACATTTTCTTTGTCCAAAAAAAAAGTCAGTTTCTGCTATTTGGTTCTTGCACTTGGTCATATTGCAGTTTCAATAATGTTTTGATTAATTTTGACTAAACTGGACAAATCTCAATGCGATCTTGTCTTTCACGTGATTAAATAAGTAACTTAATCTGTTGCTGAGACTTCACAGTCAGTTATGCTTTATGTAGTCTCCTCAAGACCGTCTAGTCAACCAGGGAATTTCAATACAAAGCTGTTGAGATTTGTGTTTAGCTCGTATTTTTATTCAGTGTGGCAGCGCTGCATTTCAATTTAGGGAGGGTTGTGTACTTTGTGTGGGAGGAATTACATGTGAGCCCTTTAGACACTGTGGTTAGTTCAGTCTTCCTCTTTCTCTTTGGCGCAGCAGCATGTGAGCTGTTCTAACCCCAAGCATAAGGAGTTCCACTGACTCAGCAGGAACATCAGTCGCTTTATTAAGTGGAAACACATTACAGAACATCGTTCACCATTTACCCTTAATGGCAAATCCCTTAATTGCTGCTACTGTAAGAGTCATCATTGGACTGCTGCACAGACCCAAATGAGGAGAGCTAGAGATGTAAGTGGGTTTATATGAGCTGTATTAAGACACAAGCAGGTATACAAATTTGTCACTGGTTTTTCCAAAGAGTCACATCCATTCTGGTACTGCATTAATACATCACACTGACACAGCGCCACTTAGTCACTCCAGCCCTGAGGTCATGGGAGCACGTTGACAGCAGCAGGTGAAAAGCAGCCCACATGGGGAAGGAGCCACACCACAGGATGAAAGATGGTCACTCACTTATCATGAGACCATGATGGGTGTGTATTTGTGGTACCCAGGCTATACTGAAGACTAGAGACATCACTCACAGGGAGACTCGGACAGCTAATGCCTTCATTTTGTCCAGAGGAAAATCCTTGTTGGATGCATGCATGAGATCAAAAGACGATGTGATAAAACCATTTTGGAACATTTGACCTGATACAGCCTGTTTTGTAGGCCTTCAGAGTCTTCAGAGGAAGACACCGCGCTGCTGCCAGACCCCACTAAGCAGCAGCAGATAGTGAAGATTGGGAATGATGGCCAAGGTGGGTCGGTACTCACCACTGTAGAAACGGATCAAACAGCTGAGGTCTGAGTTGGCTGCTTCTTGCTGCACTCGCACAGGGTCTGCGTAGCCCATGGCTGCCAGGTAGTCATACACCATCTGGAGTGGACGCTCAGAGGAGTCCAGCCTCCTGCAGGACAAAAGAAAATGAGAGGTGGTGTAACAATGTAAATAAAGACTCCTCTTGTGCAAGAAGAGTCTTAAAGTATACATACACAGCACATGAAATACAAATATACAGTACCACTTTACAGTAAGATTACCCTTATGAATTATTTATAAATGGTTCATGATCTCGTGGTTAATTAGGTTGTAAATACTTAATAAATCATTGATAAGCTATTACAACACAACAGCAACAGGTCACTGTTTTTGCTTGCAAAGTAATGAGCCCACTTTTGTCTGTACTGTACAGCCTCAGATTTCATTGTTTACTTAGCTTACTACATCAGCAGCATTTATATTTGTCAGTTTCATTAGATATTTGTTATTTTTACCACCGTCATCATATCTTAATAGTTAATTATCAAAAATGACCAAATTAACATATCAAATTAACAGATGGTTGGTAATCTGCCCTTACTTGGTGGACTGATCACCCAGTCTTAGACATCAATAAATGGTGATTTGTTTCACACTGTAAAATGAGGCTCCCTTTGCCAATTATAAATGTTAGTCACTCATTAGTAGGATTGATTATTAGTAAGCAGTTACTGGATCTTGCCAAAGTGAACCGACATCAATATATGAAAACAGTTTTATTTAAAATTGTTTATTAATGATTAAGTGTTGTAACCCAATTAATAATCTTATTATAAACCACTTATAAATCATTTATAAGATAGACTTATTGTAAACTGATACCCAAATACCAGTGACTTTAGTGGCAGATGATCATTTTAAGTGAGTGAAACCCCTGTCAATGCATTTTGTGTATGTAAATTATTTTAGACTAGAATTACCGCCTCATGGTTGTATGCCTCCACCAACCAGTCAAGTCTCCTTTTACATCCATGTCAGTCCAGAAACATATAATATATGTAGGGAAGACTTGTATGTGTATTTTTTATTTATTTATTTATTTATTTTGGCAAAATGGCGTTATCACTATATTGACATGAAAGATTGCAGAGGATAATTTCTAGCAAGAAACATGCTGTCTTCACTGAATGACTATTTTTCCAGAGGAATACAGGAGGGATAGACAACTGAACATTATGATGTCACAGTGAAGTTGACCTTTGACCTTTTGCATATAAAATGTCATTACCTCATAATTTTATCCTGTTAGATATTTTGTATTTACTTTTGGTATAATTAACTTGTGATGTCTTGAGTTGTGGCCACAAATGTGTTTTGTGAGGTCACCCACACCTTGACCTTTGACCTTTGATGACCAAAATCTAATCAGTTCATCCTTAGGTCCAAATGTATGTTTGCACCAAGTTTAAAGGCATTCTTGAGATATTGCGTTCACCAGAATGGGATGGTCACAAGGTGACCGTGCCCTTGAACTTTGACCTTTCACCACCAAAATCTTATCAGGTCACCCTTGAGTCCAAATGAACATTTGGGCCAAATTTGAAGAAGTTCTTAGAAAATAACGGGACGGATGGATGGGTGAATGGACAACGTGAAACTATACTACCTCCAGCAATGACTGTTGCCAGCACAGAGGCATAAAAACAGTAATATCTGTGCACCCGTGCAGTTAGGCTACTGATACAATAACTTTTTGCAGAATCTGACAAACCAAACTCACTAGTGCAGTGACAAAAAAAAAGATCCTTCACTGCCTTCTCGCCCACGAACACTGATAACTGTGTTCAATGGGGCACCTGGCCGAGCTGGAAGCAACATTGCCAGGAACTGAACGAGTTTGTCTGCCATGGCGAGTGCTGTTTTTGGTGTTACTTTACTTAATGACTTTATTAAATGTCCTGAGATGTTTGAAAGAGCTCAGGATGGTCATTGTAGGACAAAACTTACCAAACCAAAAGTGGAAAGAATGCACTTGCGCAAAATCCAGAAATTTCATTGGTACTTCGTCTGCCCCCTCAATCAATGGTTTGGGTCTGCACAAAAGTGAATTAGAGTAATAATCTAAATGCATCTGCACCCCTCACGACCTCTCACTTCATAGCGATTACATTTGCGTTCATGAAAAAAATACATTCCTAGGAACTAGATGTAGGAACATGTCCATACCCCTCCATACCATACCTAATTTCTCAATAAACTTGACTTAATCTGAGGAAATCATCTCGGTCCACTAGTAATCACTTTAATGACTCTTCCCGCTGATACTGAACAGGATGACCCTGAACTCCAGTACCCCTAGATGGATACAAGCAGACTTTTCCATTACTGTCTGCCTGCATTAAGGGGATCTTACAAGCACAACAGCAAATGCAACTCATACTTTCGCTTTCAACCTATCCAGCTGAAAATGGTTAAAACAAAGGCCTGGGGTTTATTCATGCTGACTAATTTCCTGACAAACTTATCACTACTGATAATAGTTTTGAGTTAAAATCTGAGCCATCCACTTTTATTAATCCAAAGTCCAGATAAAACGGCATTTCAGGAGTATCTAGCTCTTTCTGAGACACAGTACAGGCAGGCGGGATAAAATGTTGGGAAGAATTTGATTTGAACACTGAAAAGAGAGGGTGTCATAACCCCATGTAGCATACTGTTGATAACAAGCTGACTAATGAATCTTGCTATGCTTTAGCTGCTGTTAGCAGCTATGTGCTGCTAAAGGTTGAAGATGAATTGGTGGGTGAGTATATTATAGGAACAAGTAGGAACTATTTTCTTTCTTTAGTAGAAAGAAAATAGTTCTGGTAGGTTCTACTGGAGAAAGAAAATAGTTCCTCTGTGAAACTTCTCACAACAGTTTCTGTTGATTATCTAATTGGGTCATGATTTCTGGAAAGAGACATTGCTGTTGAATTTTTCAAATGCATTTTTTGAGTACCACAAGTCAAGTGCCATTTAGTCCCATTATATGTGAGAGACAGACATCTCTATGGCTGATAACTCCAAAACTTTGCAACTCATACCACTCACTAGATGGATAAATTGTGTTACAGGCAAAAGGAAAAATATGTATTTTTTGATTTGGGGGGTGAACTGTCATTTTAAATGTATTTTCAGTTTGGAGTTCTACCTAATAAGGTCTTATACCATGAAGACAATGAGTTGAGTTGTTAGAAGAGATTTCTACTTTAATCTAGATCTGGATCAATGAATCTACCTGTTGCTACTGGCTTTTTAGGGATATATCTGTCTGTATTCATGACGACTGACAGAAAAAATGTTTGAATTTCCAAACATCACTGACTGACGTCCCCTGAGCACAGTAGGCAAACAAACATCAGTATCCAGGCCCAAGCCAAAGGCCACCTTCCCTCTGTCAGCCTTAATGATTTGCAGGATCATGTCCTTTGATTTCAGACAGCTGTGGGCTCAAACACCTCAGTGCAGGATTTAGGAAGCTTCCAGCAGTCAGCAAGAGAAGGATGACTGACAGTTGCTGTTGACCATTAGCTCAGATATGCCTCATTTATTCACAAATCCTCCAACCTTGGGCAATGCAGCAAGAAGCTGTTAAATCTCTGTCAAATGCCACCCAATGGGTTCATTTGTCCTCAGGCTGGGAGGTAAATTATGCAGCAAACTATGGAAATGTGTTTCTGGATTTACTGTAGCTGTGCACAGTAGTCCATGTGACAGAAATAGGTGGAGTTTACAGAAACCTCTACAAAACAATGCTGTCTCCACACAGGTGTTCTCATTTAAATCAAATAATTATACATATCTGGACTCTGTGGCTGACAATGTGGATTGACATTTTCTTCACAATTATCGTTAGTTTGTGCTGATAATTCCCAGCGTGCTTCCACTCAACTCAAACCTGAGCAGAGGTCTAGCCAAAATAACGGAAAATGAGTGTGGGTGTTGCAGGGTGTATAAAAACTGGCTTAGTTCGCAATAAAAAAGAAGATCAGAGAGGTGTATTTTAATTTCATCAGGGTGTATTTTACATTTTATTAGTTGGCAGGTGATGTGATGCCTCAGCAATCATAGATTGCTTCAGTTTCTTACCAAAGAGACCAAGTGCTGAGAGAGGGAGGCAGCTGTTAGCTAAATAAGCAGAAGACAAGGAATTTTCCCAACTGTGTAAACGTATTAATTAGTTGCTTTCCTTGCACTGTATTGGCAGGTACCACTGGTGAAAATCAATAATCAGACCTTAATGGAGCAAAGCTTGTGATACACAACAATACCTGAGGGTACACATGGTTTTCTAAATGGCCACCACAGTCACACCGACCCCTCTCTACCATATACCCATTTTTGTCATTTTTAGATGGTGGATGGCGATCTTTAGGGAGAGACTGCAGAAAGCTGAGAATCTGAAGATTTATTTTAGATGCAGCTCAGCAGTGTGCTGTCATAAATATGTGATGAGGACTGATTCTTTTGGCGCCTATTCAAAATTTGACAGTTTAGAGTGTATAAGAGCTTAGAACATTATGATTGAAGAATGGTCATTCCCATGCTTCACCACTCGAGAACTGATAAAAACAGACAAAAATATATACCTCCATACCTCCAAAACACAACAATAAAATAAGATAAAATAAGACACCAAGACCTTCAGGAACACCATAAAAATCATGCTGTGATTTGGTATCGAAAGTTTTTGACATTTGGGAGATTTTTGTAAGAACTGTCAAGATAGAAAAGTCTCACATCCTCTTAATGCCCCAGGTATCTAGTTTGTGGTTGTGAAATTTCATGAGGCTGTGATTACCCTGGAGGTCACAATATGTGATTTTATACAATGAGGTCAAGTATCAAAAACGGTCTCACTACAATGAAAGGCTACCATGAGCACTAACGTCATCACACATGAATATAATTGAGCTTATTGAACGTATAGACTCCAGTCATATGCAATTCCAATAATGTTTAGGGACCCCAGTATGTCAAATATTCAAATAGAAAGAGGAAGTATAAAACTGCATGTTTTTTGCCCCATACTGAATGTGATTAGCAAAAAGTAGCCATATCTGAAAAGGTGAGACTCTTGGGTAACGTCGAAAAAAGGTTTGAATGAAGTACTCCGCTGGTATTGGTATCACTTAAAGGGTAGTGGTATCATAATTTATTAAATGAGACCCAGCCCTAGTACCCATAGCTCAATTTTCATTCAGATATGCTGAGGTGAGAGGTCAAGGCACCCCTATAAAATTGCCATTCCAGTTTTATCTTCACCAAAATGTGGCCTAATTTAGAGTATGATTAAGCCCTTATCCCGGCTAGCTAGCATGACATGCGTTACTCTAGCTTTAAAACCGAGCCTACTACAGCCTTTGAAAGAGAGTAAAGTTGGCAGAGGACATGTACGTCTCTGTGGAGTTGAAGAGGTTTTAGTACTGCATAGTAGTGCATAATGTTTACACAATCAAATCTTAGCTACATAGCAGCTGAAAATATGTCCAACCAAAGTCTTGTGGTTATTGCAAGTAAAACTCTTGAACTCAAAGCAAATGCAAGATAATATGATCAAAAACATCTCCTATCAGCTGTTTTCTGTTGCCAGTGTTCACAGTGCCTAATCTGTTCCGACCTATGTCTAACAGGCCTTTCACCCAGACTCAACCCTTCACCTCATCAGTGGTGAACCCACAAGATAACAACCCTGCATCACTTATTTTGGATCGTGCTTAATCAAGGTCACCTGACTTTCAAGCACTCACCTCTATTTTTTTTCCCCTGACTGACCAGTAGCTGACATTGTGTCCCAATCCTGTCAGATCTTTAAGATCCAATAACAGGAGAATTCTTGAATTGCAGCTGGTCTGATCCTTCACCATACAGACTGTAGATAGAAGCAGATGAAATGAGATTCTCTACAGGGTGACTGGCCTCGCTTTACACTTCAGAGTGAGGAGCTCAGTGATTTGGGAGGCCCGTGTTATCAAGCCGCTGACTCCTCTGAGAGGAGCCAGTTGAGATGTCTGGGAGCCTCCCTTTGGAAGTGACAAACTGGGAGGAAACCCTGGGCATACCCAGAACATTTCAACGGGATTACATATCCCATCTGTCCTGGGAGCACTTAGGGATCCCCAAGGAAGAGCCTGTCGCAGGGAAAAAGAACAGCAGACTGCTCTGCTCACCCTGTTGGCACTGTGACCCCGACCAGGATAAGCGGCTCAAAAAATGGATGAATGGAAGGATGGGAGTTGTCCATCATCTCCACTGCCTCAGTAAATTTATCTTAAGAGGGAGTTTATTTGTATGAGAGTTCCTCAAGCAGGAAAAAAACCAGACCACATCTTCCTGTAAGCGGCACATTACTACAAGCTATAAAAAGAAAATCACTAAAAAAAGCTTCCACCCCTTCCATCATGGCCTTAGTTACAAATCCTCCTCAGTGCTCGTCTCAGGGCTGTCGACAGCTTTGTATGTTTCAGATGTAGCTCATTTATAAAGTACATGCATCTATTATCAGGCCCAGTAATAAAACATATTACACAAAAAAGCGATGAATTACATAGTACTGTTTATATTTTATGTTTATATTTGAAGCTTCGTCTTAGGTTTTCAAATTAAGCTTTGAATGTGTGCTGTCATATTTTATGATGTAATCACCCTAAAAAATAAAAATCCTAGAACAAGTTGTACAATATGAATAAAGTAATCAATTTGATGAAACGAGTTAGCCTTTTTTATTAAATCAACTTTCTTTAATGAATATAACTTGTCAGTTTCATCAGCGTAAATATAATTTATAATGCTGTTAGACTCCTGTTGGTTTATGTGCAGCAAGAGGGAGAGCAAACAGCAGTAGAGTTGCAAACTGTAAGTACTTTTTATCAGTGTTAACATTAACAATTAATCAAAAAAAAACAAGATTCTCCTTATACCAAACAACACGAAATGCGTTTTTTTTCCACTTAATCAAAGTTTTATTTCCACAGCAACATACATGTTCACATGCTCATAAAAGCAATCTCTTATTTGATAGTAGATTGATTAAATTTAATTAATCAATCAAATTGATTATTGGTAATAATCCCTAGGCTGCAGTAAAAATGATGTATTCTGCTTTAATATAGATTAAAGCAGAATACTTTGTTAGATCAAATATTTTGTGACTTTTGAGAAAGATTACATTAGCTTATTTCAATACATTTCAACTGTTCGACTTTGAGTTATTGGAAATGACTGGATCACCTGAGTCAGAAACAATCCTATGCAGCCACCACAGGAATCTTATATTCTTCTACAAATATTATAATACTAATAATTAATGTTAGTGTTGCCTAATCATGATCTGCAACTGTGCAGAAATACCAGGTTTAAGCAGAACGAATAGACATGCAAAAAAAAAAACATTCAAATGTTGATTTAAAATTCAAATGTCAACTTTAGAAATTATGCTTTGAAGCTTCAAACTACTCGGTACAGCTCTAGATTTACAAAGAGAGAGAAAATGAAGGACTATAAGCCCCTTAAATAGAGTCGTAGTTCATGGATTTTCCATGACCATATGCACTTTTTATTAATTTAATGCATTTACTGCAAACTTAGACTAGTCTTAACTGTATGTGCTGTCTGTGTGGAATGTTTTTTTTTTTTGCGTAAAGAGAAATCATGGGGTTCAAGTCGCCAAAGCCCTGTTTTTGGATGTTGAAGATATTAAATTTAAATCCACCTTGTCGTACTTGCTGGCAGACTGCAATTTAAACTGCAATTTCCACTGCAGGAATATAAACTAAACCAACACAGCCGAGCCACACACTTACCAAAAGCCTTTCATTTATTACCAGTCTGCATTACTCTGCAATGCCTTCAGCTTTTAATCAGCACAGATATAATGAAGTTGGCTCATATGCTGTTAGTTGAGAACACTATTAGCTACCAGCCTATAAAGTCATTAACAACCTCCTGTCATATTTCCAAAACAATATCTGCAGCACATCCGTGGCATGATCTTCCAGCCATTAATGGTCACTAACGCAAACATTTAAATCCACCTACTGGTATTTTTGCTGTTATCCCACATGTCTTGTAAGATTTTAAAATCTGGCTGTGCCTCAATATCCCACATCATTTAAAAAAGAAACAGAACAGACAGTAAGGCTCACATAGAAATAAGCCATAAGTCACTGTGATTTAACTATAGCTGATTTCTTATTTTAGACTCTCCCTTCTAATATCTTCACACAGGCTTTCCCAGGAAAGCAAAGGAAGAACAGCCCAGATTCCTTCCTGGTCACGGATCAGTGAACCGGCTTTTTATCCTTTCACAGATAATCAAGGGGTCATTTGCTATTTCTGTCAACATATGTCTAGTGTAGCTGAGAGAGCTGGTCAGTCATGTTCCCTGAGGGTATCCTGGGTGAGCTGCTGTGGGAGTATAGATTTTGGGGAACTACTGCAGGTTTATGCACTGTTCATGGACAGGATATGAAGTAAAGCCAAGGCCTGGTATACTTTTTTATTATATAAATAAGAAAGAGATGTAGACATATATATATAAATACATACATAAATATAGTGCTTAGAAATTGCTTTTTTGAGTTGTTGCTGTACGCCATTGCAGCTGTGTTTTTTGTGTGTCTGATGGAAAAGATGTACTTCTATTTTAACCTGTGCAGCTGTCTAAACCAGCTGCATAATATCTCATTTTTCACTTGCACTATACTCATATAACTGCAACTCAAAGCATCTTTTTATGCTTCAAGACATTTTTGTTTCTTTCACTCTTCACATTTTCTTGTTAGTACATGATAATATATTAAGCTGTGAGCTGTCAGGCGCTCTGGCATGTACACCAGCAATGTACTGAACAGAAGATGTGTCCATTGAAGACACTAATGCAGGACTACAGCATGTTGGATACTCTGAAAGGGGGACTACGTATTTGCATTAGTCCTGCTGTTACACTCGACTAAGGAAGCCACTAGTCTCCGAACTACAGCTAGTCTCTGGGCAACCATCCTAACTTGTTAGCATGACTCAAATGCAGAGGACACATTTTCTCCAGGAAATGATAAGTTGTAACTTTACCTTAAAGAACCAGTGTGTAGGATTTAGTGGCATCTGTTAGTGAGCTTGAAGATTGCAAACACTTTGTCTCACTCTCCCCTTTCAAGCATGTAGGAGAACCTACTGTGGCTGCGGAAGTCTGTATCTAGAGTCAGTGTTTGGTTTGGAAAACTTTTCGCCACAAACATTCTGCCTCGTCCTGCCCTACTGTTCTCTGACTGGCTGTGAATCAAACTGTAGATACTGGTAGTTGGGACAAGTTTGGAAAGGAGGTTTTAGTGAATGAATGTATCAAACACAGGATTTGTGCCCAGGAGACTGTGGTTTGTGTCCCATGTGAAGCTAAATGTTACTGTTAGCTTTTTTCTGAGACTTAGTTGTCAGGTTTGTTTTATTTATTATTTAGTATTATTCTCAGTCTTCAGTCCCACTCTGGTTAGGCTTTTGGCACCAAAACTATTTGGGTAGGTTTAGGAACAAAACCTACTTGAGTAGAGTTTTTGTTTGGTTTTTTTTAATGATTTTTTTGTGCTTTTGCCTTTATTGCAATAGCGGCAGCTGAAGAGATGACAGGAAAGGGGGTAGAGAGAGAGAGAGAGGATGACACGCATCAAATCGGCCAAAAGTGGGAGTCGCACTGGCAATCACTACAGAGGACTGACAGCCTCAGTACATGGGGTGCACGCTCTGCCAACTGAGCTATAGGGGCGCTCTGCTACTTGAGTAGAGTTTGGATCAAAAACTTCTTGGATAGGGTTAGGAACACAACTACCTGGGTAGGTTTAGGAACAAGAACTACTTGGTTACGTTTAGGAAAAGTTCAAATAGACCATTACTCAATGTTAGAAAGGCTTTCTGGCAATCCTAAGGACACATCGTCAAGGCAACAAGTAGTATCCAGTCACAGCATAGCAGTAGAAGCCAATCACAGTACAGTAGAGTGGGACTAGGTGGAACAGTCTTTGGACAAAAACTCACATTCAAACATGCCAGAGCAACATGGCGGACACTGTGGGAGAGGATCCGTGCCCTCTGTAGATATCAACAGCTCTCAGGTTATTATACACTAATGACAACATATTATGTGTCAAAATCCATGTAAATCTTCCACACCGGACCGTTAATGACTTAGCCTTGTGTGTCTTTACCTGACTAGGTCTCCATGAAGCTGAATGTAGAGTCCCTGTCCGTCTCTCTGAGCACACAGCTCCTCCACTGTGGTACTGGTGGAGCAAAGCACCAACTGCAGGTCTGTCTGAGGGGTGGAGGAGGCCTGCGGGCCAGAGGCAGGTGGCTGGGGGTCCACTGTGCCCCCATACAGACACACACAGCCCCGCTGGGTGTCGCCCTTCAACCAGTCCCGCTCTCGTGATCCAAACCTGGTCTTTCTCGTCACACAGCCACGACTCCCATTCCGCTTCATGTTGCGCTGCTGACACAGAAAGATTCATTTTAATATACAGATTGACATCAGATAGGCTACATATCAGGATGTCTAACACCCATGGGTTCAAAATGTAATGCTGACCATCCTAGAGGTGCTGTGGGCTACCTTTATACAACATCTCTGCTGGTAGTTACCAAGTGAATGATCTCAGTAACTTAATAATTCTCATCAATATAATGTCGTCATAAAAATGCAATGGGACAAACATGAAACATGCTCAAACAGTACAAATGTCCACAGGACCGATTCACAACTTTGGGGAACAGTCATTTACAGCACACAGGGGTTGTTACAAAAGGAACTGGAGGATTTCAACTGTGGAGACAAAACAGATTTCATGAGGATGGACTATGTGACTGCATTACTAACAGGAACCACAATATCATGTTGTTCTTTGCTCTTGCTCTAATCACTTGTGGCGATGTTAGCCGGATGAGCAGGAGCCTAATGTTTTTCCTGAAAATTATACAACACTGGACTATCTTAGTTTGACATTAATAAGGACTGAAGTTGTGCTAAAATGATAGCATGTAAGTAACATCAGCTGACCATGACAGACTTCCATCACTGGCACAACAAAGACATTACTGCTGGTCATTTAGTCCAAGAGGTAAAGACCTGTCCACTATTCTGATGCTGCATGAAGGACAGGATATGAAAGCACAAATCTGGAGAGCATCCAGTGTAGTGACTTACATATGTTGTCAATACTGTTTAAAAATGAGGTCATCTTTGCATCATTCAATTGTGATACCCTGAAAAATGTCAAGAGAAGACCCCCAAAAGAAACCACACACAAACACAGACACAAACACAATGGTGCATCATGTAATCACACATGATTGCACAGTGCAAATCATCTTTCCACAATATGTAAGAATTTTTACTTATTTTACCAAACTATGACACAAGGTATAAAATTATTATTTTGATTCGACCAACTGGCAAAAACTCAATTTCTGTCATTTGTCAATGGTCTGTCATTTACTCACACTTACCAATTAATATGTATGTATTTTTAATAATACATTTTTACATCATACCTCTCTAATGTTTTAGCTTTTTAGAATAATGTGAAATGTGAAAATCAGCATTATCAAATAATAATGAATAGATCTCTTTTTTTTAAATTCTTTTTAGATTTTTCTTTGGAAACTACCTAAACCTGAATAATCTAAAGAAAAACTTGTTCACTTCTTAATTTAACTTTTTAACTCAGTTCATGTTATTAGAGAATCGTCTCCGTCCAACTCATTGCACAGCAGATAAGGTACTGTAGTTATGACTGGCTCTTACAGAGTAGTTATGAAGCACACAGATACACAATTAGGCCTATATTGTATATTATACCAACAATCAGTTGGATTTTACAGCCAGTGAATTGCTTGGGCTGTTGTATTGGGAAAGTAGAGACGTCAAAGAGAAAGCAAGGGCCTATTCGCAACACATTGTTTGAGGGGCCACTCCCTCTACGGGCCCTTCCACCCAATGGGCCCTTGTGCAACTGCACAGCCTATATTTACATCCCTGTTTCGCAGTCTTCATTGACATATGGAGCTTGCTCAGTCAAGCTAGTAAGTGGATCTTGAGTTAAGATGGTTGTGCTAAATCTTTATCTCCAAGGTCAAAAATAATCTTTCCCTTTCACTCCTCGAAGAGATGATAAGTGAAGCAGCATTAATCCAAAGGTTAGAGAGGGGGCAATTCCACACCTGCTGAATAGTGGTCATCCTTTTCTCGTCAGCTGCTGGTAAGGGATTTCTGACTGAGGCAGTGAACCACTGCCTGCTGCTGTGGAATCAAGTGGTCAACCCAGTGAACTACAGATGCACTGGGCAGCTCCCAGGTGTGGACATGTGTGCTGCTGTGTGAATGTGAAGCAGGGCCTTGCTGGCTGAATTAGAGCAAGCATGTTCAATCAACCTGTCCTGAGTCAGAAAGGAGCAGCTAAATACACTGCATTCTTTACTACATCCCAGTGACTCTGAATGGTTGATCTGGTGCAGCTTTCATTTAGCTATAGAGCTCACTTGTAGATTTCATGATTATAGAGTACGTATCTGTAACATAAAGACAGCAAGGCAGCTAGGGTTTGGATGTGACCCTGGGGTTGCAACAATTATTTTCATTATCATTTAGTCTGCCAATTATTTTGACAATTAACTGATCAATCATTTAGTCTATAAAATTGTGAAAAATGCTCATCACAATTTCCCAGAGCCAAATGACATCTTCAAATAGCTTCTTTTGTCTAAAAACAGTCTACAACCCAATTATTTTTCATTTATTATCCTAAATGAGAAAAAATTAACAAATTCTTGCATTTACGAAGCTGGAACCCGTAAAATGCTTGACATTTTTGCTTGAGAAATGAAACAGTTGGCAATGTTGGCAATTTTCTTTCAAACAACTAATTGATCTCTATTTGATTATTTTAGGCTAATGTTATGTCTGTCTGTTAATGTTAGATATGAAACAGACTGCTAACCATTGTCCCTTCCCACTGACTGAATTATGGGTGAATGATTTTACAGCCAGTATTTGTTAGAAGAAGTATTGTAGCACTTAATCAATTCAAAAGAAAATCAGCATTTTATTTATGGAAATATGCACTTATTAACAGGGGGATCTGTTTTATTTTATGTGTAATGTTAATGTGAAGGACAATATTAATGTGAGTAATGCATACATATTAACCAGGGATGTAACATCACAATATAAAAATACAATGATAAAAAGTACACAATACAATATTTATATAAATATAATATAATATTAATAAAATTTGATGGGTACAGAATTTTTTGTTTTTGATTTTTTTTTTTTTTTTCATTTAATGCAGTAGTATTACTGCTGTCCCTCTTTAATAAAATACAATAAAAGTAGCCAGCCACCTTAGCATGTGCAGAAAACTTGAACTGTCTTTGGCAATGAATGTGTGAATTATGTATGAACAATTAAAAAAAAAACAATGCAACAGTCAGTAGCAGTCCTTTCATAAAATAAATAAAAAATACTAGAAGAAAATAATTAACCATGTAATATCACAGGGTATATTGTCACAGTCTGGTACAATATTGAGACATTTTTATTGCACTATCGAGATATTCAATATATTGTCATTAAGGCCGGGCAATATAGCAATATTATAGCAGTATCATGATATCAGACGAGATAAGTTTTGTTGTTAGATAAGCATTGTCTTTCCCTGGTTTTAAGGGCTGCGTCAGATTAAAGTGATTTCTGAACTTACCAGACTGTTCTATTACTTGCTCTGATTCAGTTAGTGAATATATTCACATTACTGATGATTTTCAGTCAAGCACCACAAGCTGAGTGCCATTTAGTCTCATTATATTGGAGAGAAAGGAGACATCCCTATGGCTGATATCTCTAAAATATGTAATATGTATGTATGTAAAAATATGTATTTTTGATTTTGGGGTGAATTGTATCTTTATAAAAGTATGTAAGCATTAGTGCAATATTTACGTAAGGTAATCATTGTGCAGTAAAATGATTCCTGTCAGTGGTTTCTGATTTTATATGACAGACATTCCCCAACTTGAGTATCTGAACATTTACACATCTAAACATTCTGGGACCCACCCAAACTTTTAATCACAACTTGGATCAACACACAAGACCAATGACGACCAGTGACGAGATTTAACATTCGTTCTGCTGTTAATTTGACAGGTCACCAAATATGGTGCAACACTTGTTAAATTAGGTCAGATGGCTTTGTGTTATTACTTCTGATTTCTTTTTTAAAATTAACCAGAAAAAATTGTGGTAATTTCAAATTTATAAAACTGAAATTCAAAAAAGTTTTATTTATATTTCATGACCTCTTTCATCATTATTATGTCATTTACCATTATCTATAAGATCATTGTATATTTGCACTATTGGAAAATTTACAGTATGTTATTTTAAAGATATATTGTGGAATAGCCTAAAATTATTGAGATATTATTTATATGCTATAATGCCCTCTATTTAATGAAATCTGACAAAAACTCAGCATTTTACTTATGGTATTGTGCACTTATTAACAGGGTGACCTATTTTTATGATTTTGATGTGCACTGTCCTTCACATAAACTCAGCAATGCATACACACTAATTGAAAAGCACAGCTGAGATTTTGTGTGTGTGTGTGTGTGTGTGTGTGTGTGTGTGTGTGTGTGTGTGTGTGTGTGTGTGTGTGTGTTTGTCGTTGCCTTGTGAGCAGCTACCTCAGGGACTTATACGTTATTACACATCATGTGTCTTGCCCTAAAATGTCACAGAAGAGCTGTTAAGCAGTGGGCCCTCCTATAAAAGCTCTATCAGCCTCTATAGTGTGTGTGTGCGCGCGTGCGTGCGTGTGCGTGTGGGGTTTGTGGCTGTTAATTGGCTCTGGTACATTCCTCATTTAATGGCAATCGTCCACAGATCAATCATCAACCAGAGGATATCAATCACTGGAGATCACACCGGTTACATAATATTACAAGGATGCCTTCATGCACTTTGCCCTGCTTGAATCACCTACACTGCAATGCAAGAAAAACCTTGACATGTAACACAATATAGAGATATCTGTCGAGCACTTTGTCCTGTTTGAATCCGCATCAGCAGAGAACAAATCCTCCCCTCGTCATGACTTGCCTTTAGCACTCGGATCCCCGTCGCAGCATGAGCTCCGGGACCACTGCGGCTGCCGCGACCTGCAGTCTGATTCAGCCCCGCTTGGTGGACCACCGTGTCCGGCTGCCTGTCTATGCAAGCCCCGTTATCTCCGACATCACCTCCTTTCTTGATGCCCGTTTGGGTGTTAGTTGCCACGACCGCTGCTCTATTATTGTCCTCGTCCTCCATCGCCATGTATGATCCCTCTTTAACAGCGCCAAAAACCAAGAAGTGCGGTCCCGGTACGCGGCTGGCAGATTCCCACGGAGAGGTGAAAATTCATCCTGTGTCGGTGCTGCGACGCCATATCCAGACTGAATCTGACTGTTGTCAGATAGGCCCGCTGGAGAGCTGATCAATAAACATTAAATGGGCGGGTTCAACCTATTTATTATTCATCAGCCACTGCCCCTTTCTGAGGGGAGAGGCGTATTACATTTATCACAAGGCGAGAAGTCTTTCCCCACTTCATGCGGTTTATAACGAAAAATCACGATTGTGTCCGTGTGGGGCGTGTCTGTGGCACTCAATGTGTTAATTCACTGAGTTTTAGATCGCAAATGGAAATAACTATAACATTCATATAATACTATTCAGTTGCATTTTCTTATAAATAACCATCCATGCAGGATTTATAAGTTGTAACTGGCTTTATCGATGCTTAATAATTAATTTGGAATTTCTTTATGGATCATTTATAAGCCATCTACAAGAATAACGTTTGGATTGCCAGGGTGGGGAAATTCCCATAAACTTATCTAGCATATCACACTTGATATATCTTTTTTTTAGTTAGCTCTTTAATTCATCAGGTAAACCTACGGGCTGTTTGACCACTTACCAGCTGTGGCACATCTGGACCAGTGTCCATTTATTAACAATTTATTACACCTGCAAGCTAAACTAATTAATTTATTAACATTTATAATTCCTGAGGATCTAGTGACAGACGACAGATTTGTTTGGTTTATATATGATAGAAAAAATGGATGACTGCGGACTCGATGGCTTTACCGGATATTTTGATAATTGATTATCGTTTTGAGCATTTTTTTTTTTTTAAAGAAAAACAGGAAACAATCTCTGATTCGAGCTTCTTAAACATTCCTATTTTCTGGTTTACTTACTCCTTTATGACAGTAAATGAATATATTTAAATTGTGGACATAACACGAGGATGTCATCTTGGCCTTTGAGAAACACTGATGGACATTTTTCAACATTTCCTGACACTCTATAGACCAAGCAACTAATCCATAAAGAAAATCATCAAAGCATTAATCAACAATGGAAATAATTGTGAGTCACAGCACTAGATTATTTATTAAAAGGGTAAACTGAACCTGTATTAATGACTTTAACCTTATTTACTCAAGCAGCTTTTTCCCAATCTGGCAACCCAAAAATAGCTAACGTAGCTAGTTGTCATGGATTAGGTTTGATGCTTTAATGTTATAAACTTATTTATTAACCATGAATATTGTTGTAACTTAAATCTTACAAATACTTACAAAAGTTCCCATTACTAGAACACCTACATATATGATTAAAGAGTGTTAAGAGCTAGTTAGAGCTAACACTAAGGTAACCAAGCTAGCTAGCTAGATTAAATGACAAATATTTTTGCCCTATTTTGCTTATGCTAAACATTAACTATCAGGTAACATTAACACTCATTATTATATAACGCTAGCCTACTTTTTGCATCCCTTCCCATCCCACACACACAGGTTTCACTTACAAAGTGGTACTTCAATGAATTTCTTGTATCTACCTTTGTTTCTCTTGGCTCCTGTGGAGGAAACAGCTGCTATCCGGCTAAAATCATCTCGTGTCGTTACTCGGTGTTTTTTTTTTTTTTTCTCCTGATGCAATGACTCAGTAAATAATTTGTGGGAAATAACTACTGAAGACATCCAGGCAGAAATACAGAGGAAGATATGTAGACACTGTATCAGAGGATATCAAGGGTCAAATCCACTGGTTCACATAATGACAATTACTGATGATTTGGTGATTTGATTAATTGCAGCTTTTTGGGTCATATGCACCACTAACATACTAAATAAACTGAACCTGTGGGGCTTAAGGTGGGGTCTGTATTTTTTTTTTTTTTTTATGCTTGCAAGGTGCTTAGCCTGTTCCTAAATAAATTAGATTTTTTTCCCAGTTTTTCTTTTTATTTTTACTGTTTGTTCTCATTGTTGTCCTGTGTTGTATTAACAGTTTTCCACATGGACAGTAAAGTTCCTTCATTAACTAACTACAGGGGTGAGAAGAGCTTAGTAGAGCTATTTTTTGCCTTTGAGGACCATTTGAGGAGCCTAGAAGTCACAAATCTGAATATTTTACATACAAAATTCCAAATAAAGTAAAATTAAGTAATTATACTGACTTCTTACCAACAGATTTGAGTTAATTCTCTGATTCATTAACAGGACTGGCTTTTACAGCCCCTGAAGATTCAGCACTATCAGTAGTGGGGTTGTTCTTGGAGATGACCACCATATGAAGATACCACAATCAGCTGTATCATTCTTGAGATAAAGGGTGATGCAGGTGCAGGATTTTCCTCACTGGAGAAGGGACACAAAAATCCACAAAGTGGTACGCAACTCCCAGCTACACACCTGTTAATGATTTATTTTAATTCTGAATTCCCAGAGCAGTTAAGGAATAGGCCTTTTCCACAGCAGACCTGTTGACCTGTAGCAGGGAAAGAACAGGTGAAATGAATCATATGAATGATTGATCTGTTCTGTCTCCATATACCATGACACTTGGAAGCCAGTATACTTTGTACCAGAACAGTGAAACTAAAGCAGCTAAATACAATTCAGACATCATTTTATTATTTATTCTGTCAAAATGTCTTCCATGAAAAAAAACAAAACATAGTAGACTCTTTACCTTATTAAAATTCAGCTCTTCATGGAGACCCACTCATCCTCTGTAACTACACACAATAATGAGAATGAGATTTGATTTTATAGAGGCCCTTCATGCTCAAGGCTTACCCTGCACTCTTGTTACATTATTAGATGCCTAATAAAAAATTAAAATACTGTACTTGCTCATTTCACATTTTTGAATTTGGAGTTTCATATACTTACATGTTTACAATCAATTAATAGCAATCTTTTAAAATTGTACTGTAATAACTGATTATTACATGCTGTATATGCATTGTTCTTTAATAGATATAGCCATAATAACAAAAAAAAAGTTGAGCTAGGGCTCCCTCCATCATGTATGTAATTTAATCTTATAATATCTGTATATATTGTGATACAGTACATTTTCTGGAAAACCAATTAGGAATAATTTGATTTTTTATTAATAAAATTTCTGGCTAACGCAGCACATTCCATAGCTTGAGGTAATCAAGGAAGTACCTCACATTGATGCAAAAATTACACCAAAATCCAAAATGACAACAGAACTGTCCTGTTGATTGGCATCATTGTTGATAGTGGTAAACTAAAACTAGAAATGGTTATGGAGATAAATATTGACATGAAAGTTGAAAATTTAGATTGCCTTACATTATGAATCTTCAGATTACTCATTCCTATAAAAACCCAAGTGAGCCCAGCGCTCATTAAATAAGACGCAGGGTGTAAAATTTACTTTCGTATCTACCAGTCAAATGGCTAGTAAATATTCGGATTTACCAACCACTCAATAGATTACCGTTTTTTGTTTTTTTTTTGGGCTGGCGAGGGAAGACACTCTACCAGCCACTTGCTTTTTTTAAAACCAGCATTTCAGACTGTTACAGCACACCCCCAAACCAAGAAAACAAACTACCATTGTTCAACTAGATTTTTATTTCACTTTTTATTCGCTTGATCATTTTCTCCAACCCAAAGACAAGAATACACAGCATAAATTGAAAATATCCCATTTAATAGTTTACAACTTCTCATCTTTAATCATCATTTCATACTTTCAGTCCAACATTCACACTCACCTTGAAGCCATGGAACTGAGATTCAGTTCAACATGTCAGACTTGACCGGAAAAAAAGTGAACCTCATGCCTCCACCCTCCCCCAATAAACCGGTTACCATAATGTTGTACAGTCAGGACAGGCCCGGGGGTTACAAACAGATTTTGTTTTCAAAATACAATGGATGCATTTGTTTTGATTCAACAGGGAACGTGAACATGGTGGCAATTCAGATGCTTTTCCAAGCCCTTTACACACTGAATTCACCCTAACAAATAAAAAAAAAAATTAAACAAAAATCAATTATCCAATTTATCCAAATGAAGTATGTGCACTTTCATCACCCTCTTAAAAACATTAACAGTATTGTGAGCACTATCTGACAACTTCCTATTGTACATGTTAGTACTGACTGACCCATGAAGGTGGTGTGACAGATTTTCATAATTTGAACTTTTCTTGCATTTCAAAAAGAGTCTCAGGTCAAGAGTAGAAATGACATTATTTACACTGGTTTTCACATGCAGCTCAGAAGCTGAAAGTTGAAATTGCAGCCAAAAATCATGTCCTATCTAGATAAAAGACATGTCACACACTATCACGCTCTCTCAAGCATGATTATTTTCTTTCTCTCTGTGTCTCACACTCATACACTCACACACACACACAAACACACATACTAATATCACTTCAAACGCTGATCACACCGCTGATGGGTTATTTGTTTCCGTTTCTTTTCTTCCTTTTAAGTTACAGTGTCCAAAGCACTTATGTTGGGTTCATTTCCATTTGTACATTTAAAACTGCATGAGTTACGTTATCATTGAAAGAACTGATCAGATGTGATTAACAAGGGTACATACTGGTTGAATAAGACATTACAAACAACACCAACAAAAACATTCAGGAATAGATGTATGAAACGTCCTTTCCCATCCCGTCAGCCTTCCATTTTGCACAGCTCCCCCTTGTGGCTATTAGCTTGTAGCACAGGTTAGTTTTGTTGCACACAAAATCTAAAAGTTCCTACCAGAAAAAAATTAATTCTATTGCCTTCGTTCCTCAAATCCTGCCATGTAATGTTGAGTTTGAAATAGTGAGGGCTTAGATTAGTTTGTCATGATGTGTTGTAGCCCCACATTTCATATTGGAGACTACAGTGAGAAGCTGAAAGGTGTGCCATGCAGAAGCAAATAACATCAGCGATAAGGGGCGAAAGTAAAGAAAGGAAGCCAAAAGAAAGCCCTGCACTGTTCAGATCAAGTGAAAGACACATATCTAGAACCACTTACTACTTAAATTTATATCAGCTCTTGTCCAGATAAAAGTCTATTCCAATTTAAACCCACTGGCTATGGCCTTGCTTGGTTGAGACATGATGCTTTTAGGAAGATGCTGCATGGCAGACAAAAAGGTAACCAGGCAACCGTGAGAGCTAACACATCAAGACCAAGGGGCATCATTTCATGAATCAATTTGTGGATTCAAAAGAGTTTAATAGATGTGAAATTTCAACCACACATAAGGCCAGGAGGAAGAGTTACATCTTGGTAAGAAACCTACTCCTCTTCCAAGGAGGGTGTGGACACATGAGGCGTTTGAGGGGCAGGGGAAAAGATAAAGCAAGGTGCCACTTCTGCTGCTGCTGCGCAGCACTGTGCTTAGGTTTCTCAGTAGTACAGAACATCATTCAGACAACACCTGTAAAGACGGATTCAACTCTTATTTCCACATCCAAAGGAGCCCCAACAAGTAGCCTACTGACTCACCAACTACCCTTGTAAAAGAAGTAAAGATGACACATCCGATCATGAAGTATGAAGAATAGTAAATCAAATGCAGTTCAATTGCATCATTTTAAGATCCTTTTTTTGTACATATATGCATACAATTATACTTCCTAGCTAATCTTTTAAGTCTTCATGTGGGTTTTATTTAATTTGATCAGCTTTTGTTTGTTTTACAACTATATACAATATACAGGCAGCAGATCATATATCTTTTACAATGAATGAGTGATGATACAGGGAAGTCTTCATAGACTGATGCTTACTAGATCTATTTAGACAATATACATTGTGAATAATTGGAATTTTTAGAAAATGGTATCTAAAAAAAGGATGAAAGATAGTACAAGAGACAAAATTGTAAAAGCCCTCAATATGTACAGAAAAAAAGCCAATATAGCATTTGTCAACAACAGAAAAAGTTAAACTGAAATAATTTTCTCCATATACACATATCATAGCTCAAAAATATTTCCAAAGCTAATAGTTTCTCTGATTTGGTCACAGAAGTTAGAAGATAGTGAAGCATAGTGAAAAGAAGAAGTATACAGCCTGATTGAACATCTGAGGATCTCAACTCAGCGTCACAGGGCTGCTAAGCTCGTTAAGTAATGAGATGTACAATCTACCATTAGTTTCTCTCATGCAGATGCTCCCCTTGATTGCAATTCATGACTAAATAAACAAAGCTGTCAATCTACTGCAACTGAAAGTTAACAGAAAGAGAGAACATTGTGAGGTATTAAGGTTACTGTCCCCGACAGCATGGTCATAATTCTGATTTGGAGAAGACGAGAGCCAGGAAATCATACTAACAGTCACCGACCACATTAACAACCCGTCCCAGTACCTCACCGAGTGATCCAAACTCACACTTCAATGTTTATTGACGGGGGAGAAATCTTAATGATATTTCACTTTAGTCGAACATTTATACTTTTTAAAAACACTTGAAACCTTGATGCCAGCTTATGGTAAATTTACACAGATTAGCTGCCATAATCTTTCAGATTTGCTTTTGTTTTTATCACTTATTAATAACATCCGACAGGCATTTTTAATGGAACAATCAGGATTATGTAGCTATAATTTATGTTTTTGTCAAATCTAAGACAAAAATGCATTGCTGTGGACATTCAGATAAGCCAATATTAGTGGGTGACTGATCATTAACTCATTATGACATACAGAAGTGGAAAAAGTAAATTAATTAAATGAAGTAAGATACCAATTCAAATCCATCCTGGACCATTTCCCTCAGATTGAAAACACGATCAGCACACAAGCAGACTTACAAACGAAGCTCATACAGAACTCAATAGTTCAGGGGCTTTTATCTAGCTAAGTCAGAAAGGCACATCACTTTGATATCAGGCATAAATAATTAAGTCAAATTACTGCAGAAATAAAACACTTTCACAAAAATAGTGCCAATAAAGATGAGTGTCCTCATCAGAGAAGACAGCCATGAAAAAGAAGACTTGAGGGAAAAAAGCATTCAGTGCATGTAACTACATTCATAACAAGCTTCATTTACATGTATGTGCATGGTGACTAAGATCAACCAGGTTAAACAAATCTGAAATGTATCTAAATTGCAAGCTAGACTGTGAAGACACAGATGCAGAAAAAGTTTAAACGCAGATCTCCAACACAAATGCAATCAGCTTATCCTCAGATAAATTGTAGGCCTGGATTAAATCCATCCTAATGAATGAATCTCCTCAAACTATGCAAAAGCAATTAACAGTTGATTTTATTATACAGATTGAAAACTAAAGCTACAGATGAGATGGGTTTAGGAGAGCTGTGTGGGAAAGTCTGAGCACATTCTCTGACATTAGCCACGGTTGATCAAACTGGGCATCTTGGATTTGTTTATGCTCTTATCATTGTGACAAATGTAAACTACTTCCTATAGAAACATAGGATTAAGAGACCTACTGACAGAAAAATCCCCTCCGAGCTTGAGTCAAGGTGTAATTGTGATCCTAACAGTGCTCAAACATGCTTTAAGCAAATTAATGTAATTCAAAATGAATACAACTCTCACAAGTTATATCACTCAAAGGGGGTTATACAAGAAGTTTCTGACCTCACTAAATAGACCTTTCAAAGCTTTTTCTGCTGCCATCATAAGACTGAAGGTTCATTTTAGAAAATCTGAATGCAAAGCCAATCATAAATATCAATGGAGCAAAGTTCCATCCAGTCCAAAGTTTCAACTGCATTTTAGCTTAATTATAACTTAAAATAAAACTATGGTTACTGCAGTGCTCATAGTGGGCTACACTTTTTCTCTAAGTGACTCGAGAGGTTAAGTGTACCACAGTCAATGGTGTGCCTATGTGCTTTCGTGGGTGGTAACGGTGCTGGGCGGAGGGTGTATATGTGGGAAATAGTACTACTATGCAAAGAGATCATGGAAACTAATTCAGAAAGAAAAGAGAAAGTTCATTGATTGATATGTTTTCCCAATTATTCTGGTGATGTCAATAGTCAGTAGGGTCTTCGTAACATCTGTATTTTTCTCCTGTGTTAGATGCTCTGCTGCTTCCCATGCAACTCGAGGGCAGCGGACTGCAGTGACGTCACAGGGGGATCCGTTGGAAGAAAGGAGGGAGGTGAAAGGAAAATCGTTTTCATAGTTCCCTTGGTGTGGGGTGGGGTGGGGGGGGCTTTTAAGAGCAACAAGAAGCAGCTCATCACTGCCAGGACTGAGGGGGGAAGTTATTAACCTCAGCCAGGTCTTGCACAGGCGAGCCTTTGAGTGTGTACGTCAGCTTGATCCTCATTCGTAGCTGTTGCTGTAATTTTGTGAAGGATGATTGTGTTTATAAGAGAGGAAATTTAAGACTGAACAGGTCTTAAATATGTGCTTAAATGGGTTGCTTTGGTATTTTTCAACCCTATTTTCCCATTTTTTGTGTCTAAGTGACTAATGGGAACAGCACTTTTTGAAACTGGTCCAGTATTGAGCGAGGACGCTGCATGAGGAGCTAAACTAAGCTACAACATAATCCCTATGAACAAGTGCACACCTCAGAGTATGTCCACTTAAAGTGCTTGTTTTTCCCACTTACAGGCTCAGATTGTTATTGTCTGACAACATTGTGGACAGGATCACTACAGAATTGTAATTTTAACTGCATCTTCTTTTAAACACATCAGAAACAAAATAAAACTCAGCAGAAAGTCTTGGCTTGTCTTTCCACTGCTCCAACAATCAGACTCTGGTTTGGTTCAAATAAAACCATCATTCACTGAGCTAGATGTGAAAATATTATAGCAGTACACTCCATTTCTCCTGGCTTCCTCTCTGCTGTTAATGTGGTACCTTGAATATAGGGTTTATTTCAACCAAACAACCAGAATTAGTGATTGCTGCAACAGTGGAAAGACAAATCAAGGTGTTTTAGTGAGATTTATTTTGTTCCTGTCAAGTTTGTGTGATGCGATGGTGTTAAAATTACAGTTTTGCAAAGTTCGGTGGCTTTCAAGACAGGTATGTTTAGGATACCTTTTATTTAAGCAGACTCTTTAAAAAAAAGTCTACCTCTGTAGCAATCCTTTCCATGATGTTGTCAGATGCAGTCTGTGCTAACAGGCAGAGCCTGAAAGTGGCACTTTTGGTGAACTTACTTTGGTGTGCACTGTTGCCCATAAGGATTACGCTGTAGTGCAGCAGCACTCTCCCTCAATATTTCACCAATTTCAAAAAATGTTGTGCCTTTTGATCACTTAGAAACAAACACATTGGAAAATAGGACCTAGGTTGAAAAACAGTAAAGTTACCCCTTTCAAGGACAAAAGAACTGATCAAAAACAATTTGTAAAGGACAAACTCACCTTCTGTGGGTTGAGGACTCTGATGACCTGTGTGACAGTTCCCTGGTTGAGTGCTGGGACAACATTACTGCTAGGGGAGAGGAGCTGCAGCTGGAATGTCTGACAAACAGAGAGGGGACACTATGTTAGATGAAAATTTAATGAGAAATGGGGTCATTGCAGCAATATAAAATAGAGATTCTCACATCGATCGGGCACTGACCACGACAGATGGCTCTTCAGTTCAAATGACTTAACTGCACTCTTTATATTTATCAGTCAGATAATGTGATGTTAAAATATGTGATGCAGGCAAATAAACATCACTCAAGTAGTGTTTTAGTTGCCTAATCCATCATGGCTGCCAGATCTCCACAAAACACACATATATGGCTGATCCATCTGTCTCACCAGTCACACTTGGGAAAACTTGGGATGGCGCCACTGGGAAGGTGGGACTTGTAATATAGTGAGGTCAGCAGTATCTTTGGGCTGTCTGGTTAATACTGGAGACCTGCAATAGCCTTCTGAATGTTGACTAGGATATTCAAAGCTGGGTCCTTAAAAAACATGCTGCAAGGGCTTCTTTTTGAATGGTTTATGAACACAACCTGATCTGAATTTCAGCTTACAGAAACAGACCACAGTGGTATGTTACTCTAAGGCCAAGCAGACATGGTCAGCAACATTTCCCAAGAAAAACCTATTACTTTTCAAATCTCTAACTACTGGAATAGAGAAATCTCATATTTTTTGAGCTAACAAACATGAGAGCGAAGCAGTGGCTTTTATAGCATTTCTTAGACATAAGATTTAAAAACAGCAAGAAAAGGATCATGCAATTTGAACTGGCATTTGTCCCAAAAGTCTGTCAAAGCATTCCTTAAATAAAACAATACCAACAGAACATACCAAAGACACTGCTATTCTATTAATGTAGTCAGTTTCCATTACTGACAGGCTTAAAAATTAGCTGAGTTTTTATGTTAAAAACCCCAAATTCATTCATTCATGTAGGTTTATAGTGTACACATTAGTAACAGTGTAAGGTATTAAATCTTTAACACCATTATGCATTAGAATGTCTTGCAATTTAGCCACCTAATATCAGTGCCTGCTTACCTTTGGTACTGCAGCCTGAAAAACAAAGTCTGTCATATCTGCCTCTGTTGAGTTGGAAGCATGGATGGTGATGACCGCGATGTTTGGATTGGGATTAGCTCTCTCAAATGTGAAGTCTATTTTTAGACCATTCTTGTTGTATGCCGTCATAGGAGGAATAGCTGTACAGGAATTTCAGACAAGAAGACCATCAAAAGATTTAGAGAAATAATAAGCAACATTTAAGTAGATGTGTCATGGTAATGCAAGAAAAGAAAAACACAATGACCGAGGACAATACCACAAACTATTGTATATTTGGGAGTGGAAGGTCAAGGGTAGCAACAGACTCTCACCTGCAGCTGCAATGTCATTAAACAGGGGCTGTGAGGAGAGGCCATCCAGGAGGAAAGAGGGTTGGGAAGTGGGCACAGAGGGAGCAGGAGCAGGCGCTGGGCCGCCTGGGGACAACAACACATTGGAGTTTCTGTTTACTTTTTATATACCAAAACCAGACTATGTTACAGCTAAACAGGAGCAGGGACAGGCTGGACACGTCACATTCACAGTAGTGGCACCAACACAGGTTTATACCAGGTCCTTGCTTTGCTCTAAAAGGGATAATAGAGAGCTTTAAACAGAGCATCCTACCACTTAGCGAGAGGTCGCCCAGCAGATCAAGCAGTTCTCCTCCAGCTGAGGCAGGCTTGGTGGGCATCGTGGTCTGGATTACTGGCACCACATCATTACCACCCAGCAGGTCTAATAAATCGTTAGCCTGGGGGACAAGGACAACATGTCACCATGATGAAATACTTGCAATAAAAATGTGTTTTTCTTGTAACTTCAAATGTTTCTGCTTTCGGTCTTTAATAAAAGAAAATAAAAGCAGCTTGCCATGACCTAAGCATGTGGAAAAAACTGGAATGACTTCTCTTTGGCAATTAATGTTTGAATCACGTATATGCAGTTGCAAAACAATAACAATGCGGAGTATAGCAGTCAGTTGTGGTCCCTTCATGAAACAAAAAAATAATAATACAACAAAATAATGAACTATCACAGTAATTAATATCACAGAAAGCTAGATATTGTCATAGTCTGTAGTATGATATTGCAACCTTTTTTTATTGCGATATCAGCATATTTGATGTTGCTACATCCCTACTGTGTATTATATGCCAAATTAGAAAACAATAATGCTGCAGTTTAAGTTAAAAGAGAATGATTAATTATAAATAAATTTTAGGTCTCTACTGTCTCAAACATCTTAACCAAGACTTTTTTTTTTATTTTAGCACAAAAATATAAGTATTAAAGTAGAAACTGTTACTGTTACTCACTGTAATTGTAATTATTCTTTAAATTCTTTATAATGCAGTAATTAAAACTGCCCTCACCTGGTTGGCTGGCTGGGTGACAGGTGGTGGATGTTTTGGTTCCACAACAGAGGGCTCTGTTTCCCCATTTGTCTGAACAATCTCTGTTGGGCCATTTGTAGCACTTTTCTCCATGATGGGCATTCGCTCTAAGAGAGCTGGCCTATAGTCAGTGACAAAAAATTGATCAAAATCATGCATTGGATGATTTTCATCGTCTATGAACCGCTACAATGTGGTTCTGATGATGTCATTGGAATTTCTGGGTGAGCGCAATGCAGTCTCACCTCATGTGGTCGTATTTCTTGAAAAGCGCATTGTACTCTACAGCTCTCTGCTGAAGCTCCACATCGATGCTGCTGCCATATATCGAAACCACCTTCTTGATTCGGCTAAAACACAAATTTAAATGTTTTAGTGTAGGGTAGAGAAGGGGAAAAGTAGCATTGGTTATGACTACTGAACTTTATCTCCTTGTCACTCAAATGTTTGCAACGCTTCAAAGTCTAGGATACATCTAAAAGTCCATTTACTCACTTAACACTGCTGAAGCGAGTAGACAGCTTCATGATGGCAGTAAGGGCATAACCCCGGGTTACAGGTGTGGACAGGTTGGACACCAGGAGGCCTTCCAGCACATCCAGAACTTCATCCTCAGTCACCTAAATTCAAAGGGAGGAGAAGAAAATCGCAATGAATACATTAATTAATCCCAGGAAAAGACTGAAGAAAGTCAACATCTATACAGCCAGGAGACAAATGCTGTCAGAAAATAAATGGTATCAACACAGTCTGTCAGACGATGGATCACTCATTTTATCGTCATACAGCATTTCAGTGTGAGCCATTCCCCGTCCACTAAAGTGCCACAATCTTTTAGCTTGATGAATATGTTGCAGTAACTGGTGGATTTTATTCTCTCTTCACAGGCAACACTAACATGAAGTCTGCATGTATCTAATTCATGCAGATAAAATAAGTTCTAACACAGATATTCCCAGAGTGAGGGTCGTGAAGGTACTGCATGTGGGCTGCGAGAGGCCCTTATGATAAAAGTTTTTCAAATGAAAAAATAAAAAATGAAAAATAATATGCAATTTTAATCCCATGGCTTTGCTTTATCAGTTCCTTTTCAAAAATGTAAATATTTAGTTATAGATATTTTTTGGTAATTTCAAATTTGATAACAAACTTGAAAATTAACACCATATTTGGTGCATTACAGTATGCCCATGTACCTACAGAATTAATTTACTTATGAAATAAAAAAATATATAGGGAATATATGTCTATATGTATGTGTATATATATGTGTATATAATATAAATGGTTTTCTTGTGTGTTGACCAGAGTAGGAATTTTAGATTTGTGTGGATTTTGAGATTTTAAATTGGGCCACAGCATTCTTAAGCTTGGGAATGGCTGTTCTAACAGGTTCCGTCAACACAAAATCTGATGACCTAATGTTTCTTTCAGGTTTAAGGTTTGTGCATAGTGGAGACTTCAATTTCTATGTGTGTTTGGCTGGGGTTCTTCCTGATGTACCTGGATGGGCTCCTCCTCCTCACACTGTCCAGATACCAGCAGGTCTCCGTACTCTCCTATGCACCAGGACGCCACCTGCACTAGAGGTTGCTGCAGAACACAGACAAACGTTAAGCCCACTCTGATTCACCCTGAAGCTAGTCTGAAATATAAACCATGCCTCACATAATCAAATCGATGACTGCCTTCAAAGACGGAGGTGTCCTAAATCAAATTATGACCCAAACCAGAGCTGCTCTGACCTGTGAGATGTCATCCAGCAGTGCTTTGTAAAGTCTCTGTACTGTGTAGGCATGCATCTCCACACTGTTGGTGATGAGCTGGATGAGGTTGGGAACAGAGTCATCTCGCACATAGCTCCCCGCCTGTAAGGACGAGCAGAGATAACAATGAGAAATACAAATGAATCTGATGAGATTATTTGTAGTACTCAAGGTAATACTTGTTGCTTACTATTATGAGCGCAGAGAATCAAATCAAATGTATCAGAGGCACTGGAATGTTTTTGTGTTATACGTACTGTTGTCAGGACTCTCATGATGGTGTCTATGTGCCATCTTTTTGAAGGGGCGTACCTGTAACACAAAGAAGACTCTGATTAGTCTCAGAGAAGGACAGAAGAAAGTTATCTAAACTCTATGAAGCCCAGAGAAAAATGCTGTCAGAAAATAAATGGTATCATCATAGTCTGTCAGACGATGGATCACTCATTTTATCATCATACAGCATTTCAATGTTAGCCATCCTCTGTCCACTGTGATACAACAGACTTTTAGCTTGATGTTGTATACTGTATTTTAGAGCTACACGATTCTTACGAAGTTTCTTGTCACAAAAAAAAAAAAATACCTGAAGTCTTTCTCCTCTGTTATTTTAGAATACTCACTCATGATTAACATAAAATATAGACATAAAACATAAAAAAGGTTTAAGCTTACAGTGGCTGGGATTTTGTGATGTGGTTAGTTTGACCTTCACTGCTCAGTCATTGATTTTTATGGTGATGTTTTGGTGTTTATAGAGATTTGTAACGTTACTTTTTGGTGCTGCAGCTATGCCAAAGCACTGCTTACAAATTTTGTTTCCTTGTACAGTGCTGTCAGGTTTAAACACAAAAAAGTTCAACACATTGAAACGTGTTCCTTTTTTCAGTATAAGCATAACATCATTCTTGCCCTTGCCACTGGGATTTTCCTCATTGCCACTCTTTTTTCCCCCCCCTCCCTTTTAAAATCATCTGGCTTTGACTCTTCCGAGTAGACTGGCTTATCTGTTTCTGACTGCCTCCTTCCTGCTTGTTCAGCACATGTTGCGTAGGGTTACTATATACTGACTGAGTAGTATGCATGAATGTTCGAATAATAATAATATGATTTGCTTTACATTGTGTAAGTGCGACTGATATAGCAACGGGGAAAAATGAGATTGCATAAATATATGAATCGCAATTGTATTTTTTTTTTTTTTACAATTAATCCTGCAGCCCTACTGTATTCTGTTACAGAACAGGTGGATTTTATTTCTTCATTACAAGCATAACTGACACTAACTCTAATCCACGCATATACAGTTACTTCTACTTTAAGTTACATACTGCGGTACTGAACTGACATATTTGCACCAACTGTACATCACATATTAAAATTGCTGCTCTCAAACAACTGCTCACTGACATTTTAAAGTGTAGTCTCAATGCCTTGTTATTCTTTATTTATAGTTACAACTGTTACTATAGTCTGTTTTTATACTGTGGGAAATCTTAATATCTGATCTTTATATATTTATGCTTACATTCATATTATCCTTACATTGTATACTTATATTTAGATATTTCTTCTCATTCCTCTATGTAGCTTTTGTCCGGCACATTGAATCTGTAAATTCTTACAGGTCCTATCAACCTAGACTTCTGTGATGAAGAGCTAAGAAAAGAGAATGAAGAGCTGCAAATCTCTTTTACAACCAAGACTGAACAAGGTCACATAAGATGTGTATCACATTAGCACAAAGCAGCTGAGCACAGCTGTACTGTGGAGTGAGGTCTGTGTGTGCTTGTAACATACTTTTCTGCAGCTAGAAAGACTCCTGATGCACAGTCTGCTTTGAATTCCGGGTCACAGGAGTCCAGGAAGTAGAGCAGCTCTTTCATCATGCCTCTAATGTTGTTGCCGTTCACCAGGGCGAAGCTCAGCTCCATTGCACGTCTACAGAACAATGTAAAGTAGATGAGGGTCACAAACAACAATGCTAAATAGAAAGACGCATAAAAAAGTGTAACTGAAAGTAATTTGTACACTAAGCAATGTGACTCACCTCTTGATTGACACATCCAGGTCTTTTAAACAGTCCACAATGGTGCTCCGATGCCTCTGCACTGCGTTGTGGTCTGTCTGTACCGTCTTTAGTAGAGATGTCAATGCCACATATCTGGAATGGTGAGTTTATTGAAAAGATGTCATCAGTATTAATAGTAACATTTTGAACGACTTGAGCATGAAATGTCAAGTAATCTAAGTGAATTAATTACCTTATATTTTTGTCATTGTTAAGGAGGAAGCGACCTAGTATGTTAATGGCCAAGACCTGTAAGATAAAACGGCATTTAGGCAAGAAAAAAATAAATTAAAAATGCACATACCAAGCTTTCCTTAATATTAAATTAACTCACCCTCAGTCCACTTTCAGACTTGATGTCCATTATTGTCAGCACAGTCTCGTACAGGATTGCATTGCCTACATTTTTACTCGTCTCTGTGTTCGTTGCAACCTGCGAGTACAAACACCACACATTTGTCAGAATAAAACTCACACTGAGAAACCTTTAGCCAAAATAAATGATTAAGTTAAATTCTAACCTGTGCAAGAATGTCGTTCATTGCTTCACTGGAGTCATCATCACTCTTGCCTAAAATTCGCAGTAGTCTCAATATCCGCACCTGAGGAGAGAAACAAACAGTTCAGTCCTGTCAGCTCACTTGACAGATGAGATGTGCTTTATTGACCCCCTGAGGTACAGCCTGGATTCTCTCTCTTGCCCTGCTCCTGGCTTGCTGTTGGTCTGTTGTCATTTTGGCTCTTTTTCTACTGGCACAGCTTAGCCTGCTTTAGTGAAGTGTGAAAATGTATCTACACACTAGCATTAGGACATTTTTAGCACTTGTTATGACAAAACAGTTTAAATATTGATATTTACCTGCAGGAAAGGATCGCTTATGCCTGACACATCATGCTCAGGAGAGTATCCAGACATGATTAGGTTCTTCAGGATTCTCACCAACTGTGGAACCAGCTACAGAAAGACCAACAACAGAACAGAAAAGGACAGGCATCATAATATTTTGTGTAGATCTCTCATATTTTCTCAAGTTTCTCTTCAACATTTATACAACATTGTTGCTCATTAACTTATAATTGTTTCTCATTAACAGTGGCAGCCACACTTATATCAAGAGCAAAGGGGTTGAGATTTTTGTTTATTGAGGTAGAGTAATATGGTTGAAACTTGGGTGATTAAACATTTTTTGTGAAATCAACACCTTGAGCGTAAAAAAATATTAGGTTAGAACATTTGGCTTTGAGTGGGGGAAAAAAACTGTACACACACATCTGAACATGGCTAAATCAACAAATGTATTTTTAGAACTAGAGTTTAATTCAATGTCAACAAAAAACTAAGTTAATATAGGTAACGTCTTGTCACAATAATTAATTTTCACATCTACATAATTTCGATGTGTCAGTGCCCTCTAAAACAGGGTATCAAAAACTTTTATTGTAATGTAAGGGACACTGCAACATTTTGGGAAACAGTTTGTTGTCTTATCTTAATTTAAAGCAGAATTCTAAAAGGCATCGTTTTCATCTATATACACCCAGTACAGAGAACATATTTAACATTAAGACTGGCAACAGGGAAACAACCATGACCTCAGGAAGTGCACTGGGCTTTAAAGCCAGTTTAACACAGTGGCAGCCCCAAAAGACTTCTTCCATAAGCTAATATTGTGAAAAAAAGAGGTGGATACATATTTTGAGCATCACAACTCCCATGAAATAACTTGCTTTGCAATCAAGATTTGATCCATTCAGTCCAACAACATTTGCAAAGTCAAGGAGAGCCACAAGATTAAATCATTTTATCCCCATGCTTCATTGCTGAGGGCTAAACTGGAGGTTAGCTGTTTGGCTGCGGTGAGTCTACTGTGCTTATTCAATGGGCCGCTCAACGTGGAATCCTGCGCCAAATATCGTACATAGAAGTTGGCTTCACGTGCCACTGAGCAGCTCTCATAAGAATGAACAGATGTCCACCTCCAATGCTGTATCCAGTTCTCCTTAGTACATCCATGGAAACTAATAGCCCAGTTCATGGAAATTCTTAGATGTAATGGTGACTACCTTATTCACAAACAAGATACAGCATGTAAACAAAACAGGCTGCAAGTTGTTAGAAGGCCTACTTTATTTTTAGTGTTGTTTCGGCCTGCTTCCAGTCTTTCTGTTACACCAGACAGAAAAGGTGCTAGACCAAGGTCACTTGAAATTGATATACTCTTCTCCTGTACTGTGGATACGATAAGACAAACTAGCCACACAAAACGCCAGAGTGAGATTTTCAAAAGGAAAACAAATATATTCCTTTGAACTCTTCTGTCTTAACATGACCTAGTACTACATCTGCCAGACTCTTAGTTCTTTCTCAATACAGAAAACCACCTCTCCACAATTATACAGACCTAAGAAAGTTACTGACATGACAAGTAAGCTACTCTCTAACAGTGACACAGATACAGTGGGAAGCATCTGTTCCTGGTGACAACACCTGTGGCAATTATGTGAACACACCCACCCAACTGCTTTTAAATAGACAGTGATCAATGAGTTGCATAATAGGCAAATAATGACACTGAAAACAATAGTGAGGAATGTATCTGACAAATGGACCAAAGATTCTTTTAGTAAATATTCAAAACACTGACATAATAATGATCACTGTACAAGTTAAAGAAATTAAAATTGAAAATTAAAGCACAACATGACATTACTCAACACAAATTTGGTTACGTCTGAGGTGACTGTGAGGAGTGATTACTAATTACAGCATGCACCAGCTATGAGATCAGAATGTACTCTTACCTTCTCATTCTAACACAATGCAGGAATTGTAACAAAGACAAATGACAGAAAAAATATGAGGTAGATGTTAGGGAGGGGAAACTGGAAATCATTCACTTTCAGAGAGCTTAAAAATAATGTTTAGATCATGAGCATGAGGGTGGTACTTCTGGCACAGTTTTGTAACACCTAGAGGAGGAGAGGTACAGCAGCAGTTGAAATACAAGAGGAAAAGACAGTGGTAGGAGATAAAAGACTGAGACATACTTTGAATGTAGAACAAAACCTGTAGCAGCACAGTCCAAGCCTCAAAAGTTTAACACATTTGTCTACCTTAGCTGTACTAAAAGGAAATGTGTACGCAAAAAGGAGAATGAAATGTGGCGTGAGCTTAAGACAAATGCATAAGTAACTACATTTAAGGTCTTTGGGGTAAGAGAATCTGTTTGTACCTTTCTGAAGTGGGCCAGCATGTCAGGACTTCTTTCACACATCTCAGTGAGGAGGACAACTGATGTATGGAGAACACCTGAGGGAACAGACAAAGTAAAGGTTAATTGTTTTGAATGAATATGTAGACATGAATGGCTAAGTTTCAACTACTTCAAGTAGCAGATCTGTGACACTGAATACTTATCATTGCCTTCACAGAGATTTTGCAACTTAGGTAAACAGTAGAATTATTCATTCACATTACAAACTGATCTAGCAGAAACATGTACTTAAACACATTTCATTGGTCAATGCAGTATGCTGCCAAATGATGTTTTGTTGCAACAAAAGTTGAGCCAGGATCAATTTTTTATTTTTGACAGAGCTTACACCTTAGAAACCCTCCTGTACAAATAAAGTGTTCTCATTGAAATGAATAATCATGCTTTGTTACTGCCACACAGCGCTTTTGTCAGCTGGAATCATGCAGCAACCTCCAGGGCTGCAAAGTGAAGCCAACGCAGAGGTGCCAAAACTGTACTTCCTCAAGTGGGCACCAACCAAGAGCTACTCAATCCCTATAGAAGCCCATTTAAAATGCCCAACTTTAGAGCATAAAAAAATATGTTTACAGCCTGGTACAAAAAACTGTTTGGTCTCTATCTGTAATTTCTTCATGGCAACTGTACAGTGGCTTTTTGATGTAACTTATCCCTTTAAATTCTATGAAGGCTCTAAGTTATGCATAATTAAGGGTGTGTCTGCACCAACTGTTGGTACATACACCAACATGCAGGCTCTGCTCTTGTACTTCTTTGTACCAGTATCCAGAGTGACTAATCACACTTACGATGTCAAAAAATATGATGTACTGGCACATATATGATTAACCGCAGAGGACATCAGGTGACAGCATCATAAATCTATAAGATTATCACAAAGGCTAATCATTTCCAGGTGACCTGATCTGAATGTTACAAGGTTGAAAACTCATCACCTGAGTGACAGCAGTGGAGGTGAGTACCAAGGCATAAATATGTACTACTTTTATCATTTTAAGACACTTTTTGAATTTATATTTTCTAAGTAATCAATTCTGTAATTAATTTTTATTTATGTGAAAACCTATTCACATCACTGAGTGGGTTGGGTGTAAACATACATTATCCAAGCATAGGTTAGATGGCCCACTTACTATACGCATAATTATGAATTAATCCAAAGACAAAGAAAAAACACACAGCTTCCACAAGTCTGTAACCCACTTTTCTTGGTCGTCAGCTTTTTTTAGTCCGTCTGGCTGCGGGCAATAAGTGGGCTACAACTTCACTTTGTGTACTCTTCTGTATTCTCCTGTTTATCGTCACCAAAACAGCATGACAGTACAGTACACACAACTTCACTCTCTCAGATTTACAGCAGGATAAACACTCGCTGTTACACTCATACCTGTCCCACTTAAACAATGGCAGGTAGGAACTAATTAGCTCGACGGAAGATGGACACCAAGAAGAACTTAAATACTACACATGTAAATGTATAATTAAAATATTTAAAGTGGTGTAAATGATTAAATAAATATCTTATGTAACACTGTATGTAACAGTAAACTTAATTCTGCAAGTCCTTGATAATACTGTGGAATTATTCCTACTGAAATATATAATGTACACAGTAAAATGCACAGCTTAATAGAAAACACAAAATTACCACAGTAACTTTATACAAATAACCCAAAAGTGTAATGTGGATAGTAACTATGGTTACACTAGCAGCTGCAAGCAGCATTAATTTGTTGCATTTAGAAAATAAGGAACATCTGATGAAAATAAAACATGCTTTAAAGTCATTATAAGAGCTGTAGTGGCATTATTACGTACTTGTATCAGTACTCGGTATCGGCTACTACCCAAATGTAAGTATGTATGTAAAAAAAAACAGAAAAAAGCAGTATTACTGTGCATTGCAGATCAGATTAGTTACTGATACAAACCGCAAACAAAAACTACTTTCAAAAACTATTTTCAAATTGTCTTATCTGAAGCTATCACTATTGCACTGCCACATAATGTCAAAGAAGATCAAGCTATTTTAGCACTGTTACAAAAAATCTTTCCCTGTCACACGTCTCCCCTATGCTGGGGAGACACAAGCCCCAGAGTTTATGACAGACTCATTAATTCAACTCTCCTCTGTAAAGGACACCATAAAAAGGACACGAGCCGCCCAGCTGTTCTGAGCAAAGAGGTGTGAGTGAAAGGAAATAGGACAAAGTCGGCATGATTCCCTAGGAGCCAGCAACTGCATCCTGACAAACCGTTTACACTTACCGTGGTTCTTCTCGCTCAGCAGGTTTTTTGTGGCTGGAAGGAACATTTCCATAAGTTCTGGAACCTTCCTGATGACATGAACTGCACACAATGCCGCCTGTCAACACATAAACACTCAGTGAAGAAAAAGGCAAACCTTTGACACAATTTTTCACTTCTGACTGAACTGTTTAGCAGGGGTGAAAACTCAACCGCAGATTTTAGAGCCTTAAAGTATTCACATAAACATGACAACAATGAGACTTACTTTTTTCCTCAAGTAGGAGTTGGATGTTTTGAGCAGCTTCTCTACCTCCCCAGCCAGGTCACGACACATTTCTGAGGAACCCATGCAGCCCAAAGTGCACAAAGCCAGGCCCTGGACGTATTGTGTGCTGTGATTCAAGTCACTGGAATGGGAAAAAAGTGCCGAATAAGACACAGAAACAACAAAGTATACATACAAGAAACAATCTGCATGATGGTTCCAGCTATCCACTTGCACAATCTAGTGTCATGTATGTCCATGTTACAAACTGCCTGTTTACTTCCCATCAATGCTATAGTCACATTACATTCACCTGCAAACTTAATGACCTTTCCATCCTTAAGTTAGTCACTTCACTTTTCACAGTTAGTTGGTACATACCGTTAACAGTATTTACTGTTCATTTTGTATATCATGTTTTTAAGCATTTTTATTAGCACCTCATTGTCTTAAACAACTGTTCACACAGCTGTTTTCACATAT
This sequence comes from Lutjanus erythropterus, assembly GCF_056507025.1. Lineage (NCBI taxonomy): Eukaryota > Metazoa > Chordata > Actinopteri > Lutjaniformes > Lutjanidae > Lutjanus > Lutjanus erythropterus. The sequence continues at coordinate 24,094,107 of NC_139317.1, forward strand.
GCACTCAAATTTATATCTGAAGAATCAGGTCCGGACATCGTCAAAATGTGCCCTTTCACACATGCAGCACGCATCAGGAGATTGTCCACATCAAACATGTTCACATATGTTAGAAATAATTTGTATGCTTCAGGCGAGGGTGGTGCCTGCAGAGCAAGGACGAGGAGTATGACTCATTTGTAATGATGACCGCTTTTTGCACTGATACAAATTAACAAACTGTGATGGAAGCGAATGACAGATGCAGAGATCAGCTGACTCCAGTGTGCTGCCTTGGCAGCATTTCTTTTTCCCAGGATGGTGAAGGCATAGCAGGGCAGGCCTTGACCATCCATGGAAAAAAATGACCACTGCCCAGCAGGAGAGACACTGCTTTTTTTTAATGTATTTTGATGTTTTCATACCACAGATGATGAAGAAAAGCATTAATGCCTACGCTCAAAAAATATTAGACTTATGTAGGCTGATATTAATCAGCGGATAGTCTGTAAGTCACACCACATTGTGCAATTAGAGAGTACCAGGTAAGGGAGGTTTGCGGCCTCCAAAAAGCTGATTCATGCTCAGCTCTTAAAGTACAGAGTAGAGTACAGAATTTCATCTTTTATCAGTAACAAATTCATGTGTCTGTAAATTGCAAAAAAGCAACACCCTTGAATCAAATATATTCATTGAGGATCCTCCACTTACTTCTTAATGCAATTTGTCATTAGTAGGTGGACGTCCTGCCTCTCGTCCAATAGCAGCATAGCTCCCAAATAACCTATTCGTTTGTCAGTGAACTTCTGGGACGCAATCAGCTTCAGGCACTCCAGCTGTAACACAAGTCATCATGTCACAACACTGCCGATGGCTATAAGCTTTGCAAAAATAATCCTTCCGTCACTGGTCAACAGAAAACCAAAAATCTTTGTTTATTAATTTTGCCCATCCCAAAACATACCTGCCCAAAGTGTGCTGGGTAGCCCAACATGTGCATATAAAGTAGCTTTGCCACATTTCTGCAACGGTATGTATTGTCTTCCTCTCTAAAGGACGAGCGGATAGCAGCACACTCTTTCTGGATCATCTCACGCTCCTCTGCCTGGGTCCGTGCTGTCCGGATAGTCCGGATCAGCTCCCGCAGTCTGATCGGAGCTGGCATTCTCTGGAAAACATGAAGAAAAGAAACAGGTTAGCACTCATTGCCTGAGGGTTTGCACCAGAGTTGACCACACCAATACAGAAAAGCTACACCTCAAATGAAGAAAATATGAGGAAAAATACAACTCTTCGCAGCACAGCTTCTTATATCACACTTATACAAATAAAATATGTCAACCTTGGTTCAAGTATGTGGCAGTGAGCAGATAAGAAATTTAATTGCTGACCAGCTGTACTGGTTACTATTTTTACTGCAGTGCAAGTAAACATATTCTCTGGACTTATTGTGTTTTTGGGTGACAAACCAAGTAGAGTATGATGAACCATGATTAATACTTGGCTTAAGAAGGCAAATAGATGACTATTGCATTTAGAGCTGCATTTTTAAATAGTATTAAAAGTGCAGAGGGAGAGCAGACTGGCAGGTGAAATTCCATTCCCTCATGGAGAAGCTTCTGAGAGCACACAAGCTTTAAGCCACAGGAAGAGGTTTAAATATTTATAAGTACATGCTTAGTTGTGAGAATGAATTTGTGTGTTTACATGTACCAACACCCAAAAAGTTACCATTTACAAAAACACAGAATCAGTCACTATGCTTACTTACAAAAGAGGCAACATCGGCAAAGTGAAGGCATGACTCAAAGCTGTCACAAATCTGTTGTATTCTACAGGAATATTTGAGAAACTAATTTAAGATCATCAAACTCTTTGATGGTGTTTTTTCCAGTAAGTATATTGACAGACTGATTAATCTGTTGAAAAATGAATCAGGCCAATTATTGGTCACTTTAAGACAACCAGCATCAGCTGACACCTGCGTTCACAAAGCTGATGACATCAACATGGTTCACCCTTCCTAAATTACAACAAATCTAATCTTTAACTGTTGCTGGCTAGCACCAACCCAATGTATTTTTCTATTTAATTAACAAACAAAAGTTACATCTAAAACAACATATTACTGGCTAAGATAACCATGCATATTAGATTGTAATTTGTATAGAATAATGGAACTGTGCATGACTTGTCTTTCTTTTGATATCAACATTATATAGACCTAAAAAAAAAATCCTATCAGTCAACCATTTCATAAGTAGCCTAAAAAGTTTTAAAAACTAAAGCTAGTGGGGAACAATGAGATAGAACTTTATAAATGTGTGGTTTATGGTGAAAACTAGCATTTATGTTTAAATGGCCAGTGACAAACAGGAAGGAAGCATTAGTAAAGGTCTCTTTGAATTCTTTGCAGGGATAAAGAACACTAATATTTTTAAGCACTGGCTCCAGTCCTTATATTTGGTTGGTAAAGTACAGTTTTGGTGGCCCAAATGTACACTAATTAGAAAAAAGTCAGTAAAGGCAATTTAATGCAAGTTAACACAACCTTCCTTAAATGTGATACTTGTGTTGTCCACTTTTCCCATTATTGTGATGTAGTGTTTCCTGAAGGCACTATTTCTGATGAAAAACAAGTTAGCTGCAGTAACTGGCAGACACCGCAGTACATCCCGCCCTTAGATATGTTATTTTGTAGCCACTCAAACTCCTGTTTCCATTCACTTCTAAATTTTCACTGCTATTTAATTTCTTCATAGTCTGCCTTTTGTGTTTCTTGCTCCTCTGTAAGGGTCATGTAAGCAGTTTGAGTAGGCTTTGTAAACCCATTTATCAGGAGACCGGACATATTGGGGGTTAACGAGCAACGAGTACTGTTCGCTGTTTTTATAGAATTTTAAACTAAAAGGTGTGAAAGTATTAGGATGTTTTGGGAACTGTTCCGTTTTGGCAAAGGCTCACAATAAGGGGGTAAAACTTCATGGCCACAGGGCGCCACCTACATGGAATATCTGGGGGCCAGAATTATTTTTTGTGGGCATGGACCATAGGCCCACAATTAATGTCAAACCCTGTTTTGTACAGTCTCTGTAGCACTGTGTCGTGGCTTCATTCTTACAATATCTTTATAAATATCTCTATTTAGCAGGACTATATGATCATAAAATGCCATGAAAATGCTCCCTGACTTCCTTCCAACTGTAAGCAGCTAATTCCACATTTGTCATAAGCAAGACTGCATCTGTCATTTTCTCAAAGCAGATTTCAATCATGGGGCTTCTTTTCTTACTAAATTAAAAATATTCAACACAAACATCTAAAACAAGGTTTGGAATTTGTTACCTGTGAATGTAAATGTTGACAGGCAGGACCTCAGATGTCTGGCATATACTCGACACAATTCAACATTGAAATTTCACCTCTAATCAAACTGAAAAGTTATTAATGGTGACCCCTCGACTTAGAAAGAGGTACATTTTGTCTCCCATCTCATGAAGGCTTTTATCTAGCAGCATGCGGCACATAATTAAGCTGCTACAGCAACAGAAACGATGGTAATTACTTGCTGAGCAAATCTATTTTGGTAGACAGAAACATAAAAGGCATTCGGACAGAGCAGAGACCCTTAAAAAACCTTCTGATGTGATAAACTGGTGATACACAACTTTTCTCATGAACAATGCGATTCTTCTAAATATGAGAGCATTGATAGTACTTTCACACATCTCCAAAGACTTTAACAAACTACCTTCTAAAGATCGTTAGAAGTCACAGATTGCCTTTGGTTTTATCATCCAATAAGTTAGAGAATTTCAGACACACAAAACATGTCACACAAACAGATTTTGCTTTTTTTTGGCCCCTATTGAATTACTACACCACAGAAAAGCTGTTCTGAATTCTTACCCAGGCCACCTTAATGATGTATTTTATATTGTTGTTGAGGGAGTTTTCACCTATGAATTTCAATGGCAACAAAGGGTGACACTATATGCAGTGTAAGACTGAAAAGCTTCGTGTTGTGGCTCTGTGACACAGTTATATGTGAAACCATGTTGTAAGCATGTGTCTTATCCAGTAATGTTGCTGCCACTGTTCTCACTAGAGACCAGCCCAAAGACTTACGGAAATCTTACTAGGTCCTAAGTTGGCTAATTGCCAGAGCGCCTTACACCGAAAATCAACTCCAGCTCCCGTTCCCACATGACACAGACTCTAACACTTGCCTGAGCACTTATAGATTAAGGTGACAGTGAAGAATGAGCTTTAAATTTAACCCAATATCATATTTAAATTTGTCTTAGAGACATGTAGATGCTCTTACTCCTCTTTTCAATCTGTATACTGTGGAGGCCGCACTATCTTTATTTGAATGTCCATAGAGGAATATTTCCCCACTTTTTCTTATCATTAACTATCACTGATGAGATCAAATGAAATTCTTTGAAACTATGCCAGTCTACAGAGAGAAATAAGGATCCAGACACCGAGGGAATGAGGGCATCCTTTGTTGCATAAGGTGGTTTGTAGAGAATCTAAGAATTCACTGTGTGTGATCAAAGAGGAATGGGGAGGGTGGTCAGGCAAGGCCACTCTTTAATAAAGCTGGAGATCCACTGTCTGTCTTAACACCATTTAAATTACCTAAGCTGAATGGACCTAGTGTTGGGCTCCATAAATCATGACTCCCTGCCTCTTGCTGTGCTTATAATCAAATGTGTACACATTAAAGAAGGTAAATCCTGCCTCTGTTGAGAGTGGATTAAATTACTTTTCCTCATTCTTGCAGTTGCAGAACAAAGGCACATTCTTCTACCATCAAAACACAACATATTTATTATTACGTATGATTTGCCATTACTTTTTAATGCTGTTGCTATTTCTGGGAAGTTGAAGAGTGTCTTTAGTTTAAAAAACAAGACTTAAAGGGAGGCTGAGCATATCATAGCTGGATTACAAAGACCGTACGATCGGGGAGCCTTGAGCTTATTCAATAGTTGGGCAGCAACAGCCTAGGGTTCACTCACCAAGGTCAGCTTTACTCAACTTTACTACAGAGACAAACAGGGAACTGTTCTGCTCTATAGCCATGTTACAGATTAAGGTGGCAATCACACAGAGAGGTAACTACAGTCCACACAGATTTTGTCAGACAAAATGGCTCAGTGTACTTGAGGATATCTGGCCCAAGTGTGACAATGTCAAATGGGGCAAGTACACGCCCTGCGCCAAAAAGTTGAAGGAAAAAAAAAAAGGTATGTCACAAGAGGAAGGAGCAGAGCTCATCACATGTGCACCACACCATGACTAAACAACAGTTCTGCATGCATCTCATTTTTAGCAAGATCTCCCAGAGTGATTGCTCCAAAGACCTCAACATTTCCTTATACAATTAACAACTTGACCAACACTATGGGTCATTTATTCAGATTGTGCTATATCATTAACACATCTGTTCTATATGGATGTACCTTACATGTACTTTGAAATGTTCATAACAAGCTTTTCCTCTCATGAGATTTGGAGAGCCAGCCTAGATCAGCTTCCAGAGCCTGACAACCAGCAACAAGCAAAATGCATGCCACACCTCCCTTTCACCAGAGGGAACAGATAACCTGGCAAATCCTAGATATTAAAAGCATTAAGAAATACAAAACAGACTTTACATTAGATTATTTAATACCATGAGGATTCAATAGTTAGAAATGGAAAGCTCTAATGTAATATTCATTACTCCCTTTTCAGTTGGGGAAGAGCTGCAGTTAGACTGGACAAAAAGATCATTAGACAGCTGCAAGATGTGGAGAGACACCACTGGGGAGAAGCATTTTCCCTACTCAATTTGCCTGGCCGTTGGAACCTGCACTTCGTCTCTTTATTTTCTCTTCAGTGCTCAGCTATGCACTCTGATGTTATGAATGAAATACAGATCACTCCATTCCTTCTAATATCACCAACTCAAAGTGAACAATTGTGCAAATCAATAAATGATTGATAATTTTACATAAATCCACAGCAAGAGAGCAAACATGCAACTGTAAAATTGAAATAAAATCTGTATTCTACATTATTTTATGCTTATATCCTCTTCCTATATGCACAGTAAAATGTTGCACCATGCAAATAATAAGAGAATATGAAATTGAAAGTCAAAATATTATGACAAATGAGTGTTTTGCATGTACACATTTTTTGGATAGACCAAATAAACAGAGTTTATCCCGACTCAGATTTCTGAATTCATCATTTCTTCTTTTCATACATCTGTGTGGAGTACAGAACAACTGAGCAAAAAATCTGGCAGACTGTTACAGTGATCCACAAATGTTAGATTGTGAATACAATGTTCATAGCTACCCCTTGCTCAATCTGTTGAAGACACTGTTAAATGTATGTAAAATTACTTGAATATAGTAGCCTTAGGTATAGCCTATGTGCAAAGCCTGGTGGTCCATAAAGGCAGTTGAGAGCCATACTAAGCTAAATTCTTACTATTTGGCAATCATGTGAATTAACAGCTGACTTTAGGGGTCTTGCAGGTGCTCAACAGATCACAAACCATCAACAAATCATAGCATCATAGAGTTACAGTGAAGAACTACTTGTTTGCACACAAGAGTTCATGTCTTTAACTCCCAGTCATCGTCATCCTTTCTGTAAAACAAAGCACCAGTTGCTGTTTCTAGGTTGAACGTTAAATTAACCTATACAAATAGTTATGTATTTAACTATGTTAGGTTGCAAACTAGCCAGGAGACAAAGCTTACACAACCACGCAACCAACACTAATGGTGAAAAACAACTAGTAAAGCTACTTCTTCCAGTATTTTTCTCCATCATTGAGTTTGTGGTGCTGCTGTTACTGTGAGGGAGTAAACAATAAAATAAAAAACATCTGTGAGATTAAAAAACAGCTATTGTGTATTCAAATGTCTACTCAAGAAAATGGCAATGTTGACTATACACCACTGGCTAACCAGCAAACTGACAATATTGAAATGCAAAGTCAAAAACATGTAGTGCAAACATATCAAATAATGCACTCCCCTGTTGTTACAATACTTGAGATTCTTTGAGAATCTTGAAACAAACCGTGGAGCTATTCACTTCACAGTGTAAGGAAGACAGATCTCCTGACACAATCGCAATCCTAAATAGGGATGTTAATGATTAAACATTAATTGCAACAAATGTTTTGTGTACTATTTCTCCAGAGCTCACAGGTTTTCTCACAGTTGGAACTAAAAATGGCACCATTTGTTCCCCATTTGATATTTTCTGAGCCATTTGTTGAATAAGGACAAGAACAGCCATTTGGAGTGTAAATCGTATTGTTTTATTATTTTGTTCATTTAAATTGCTTGTGCTCCATGAATTTTGGTTCACTAACTAATGTGCAGCTGGAATCAAGAGAAAAGGATATGCATTTTGTATCTTAATTATTAATGATTCATCAATTAATCATTAATTGTTAACATGTTAATCTATCAGTTAAGGAAAATGCATAGAATTTGCAACCCTAATGCCTAGTATGAATATGTTGCTATAGCGTGTGATTAATAACTGCTGACAATACTGTATAATAAAGCTCTACTTAATGCACCTGCTCAAGTATTGCCACAAAGTTAGTCAACACAATACTGTCAGCAAAGCTAATGGTTACATGGTTTCTATAAAGGCCATAGCTGTCTTGTTTCAAACATAACGTTATGCAGTTATCATGCTATTACACCAAATTATTTATCAGAGGACAACTTTGGATTCTGTTGAATCCTGGACTTGTTTTCAACATAGATACGATAAATATTAGACAACTGTAACCCATAAAACAGTGGTTCTTAAGGAGAAGATAGTTTATATTTTGGAAGGGCAGTTCGTAAATCTTCATTAACTATCAAATAGAGATGCGACAAAGATGTACAAGAATCACCCATACTGCACGTCATAAGTTACTCATTTGATCACTTCCTACTTACAGCTGACTTCCTTAACGTTAACGCAAAACTGTTTTATGAACACAGGTATTTCTCTGATGACTAATAAACGCATTATTAAAAATGGGCATATGTTAACGTTACCTTCTCAGTTAAGACGTTGTCAACACCAAGTAACTAACTTGTGAAACTAGATCAAAAAGGAGTCCACGTCCTCAACACAGTAAGCTAGCTATCCTTAGCTTCCTGGATATCGACCGAAACGTTGATGTATTGTTGAAATGTTTACGATTTCCAAAAGCTTTGGAAAGTCTGATATCATTACTAAGATTTGACCCAAACGTCAAATACTTAATGTTTCTTAGCTAACGCAAATTACACCTAGTAAAAAGCCAGCTAACAACAAGCTAACACTAATATATTGAGTGAAAGGGCAACATATGAGGTTGACACTACAGCAGTAGCGTCACCTTGGCTGACATTAATTCGTTAAATGAAAGCTTACATCAACAGCGTAAGACAATATTGTCGAACTGAAACCAGAGGCCATTAAGGCTGGGCATGACACCTGAGTCTGGTCGCCGATTGATCAGGACATGATGCAGTTTAGGCCTTCTTGAAGCATTTGGATTATCAAGCTAGCGAGACCTCTGTGGCGTTAGCTAGCCACCTGACGTTAGTTTCTCCATTACCTATTCTGAATACTATCTGAGCTAAGAGGTAAATGTAAATTATGTTAGCTAGCTAGAATGATATAAATTTGGCATTACGTGCTGTCACGATGACTGTGGCTTAGTGGACAATCACACAATATAAATGGCTGTTGAGCTTCACATCCCTAGCCCAGCAGGTAGTTAGCAAGGCTACAGCTATAGTGCTATGCTAACCATGCTAGCTAACTTAGCTGCTGACAGGCACAACCCCGGTGCACTGAGGGCTGCGACTTCCTATGCAGCGCCACAGTGAGAGTTGTCAACGTAGATACAAACAAACCACGGATGATTACTCACACGTAAAGACATTTTCATATATTTCTGCCGACATATTATTCTTAGAATATACTTACTAGCCGTAATGATGCCAGAAAATGACTGGAATCGTCTCTATTAGCAATGGAGGGAGGAACACACTAGACATGCAAAATGGTGGCTACTCCAGCCTCAGCACATCTACCGCAGGCGGAGGGTTACACTGACATGTCCCAGAGGTTCGTGAAAGACGCGCGGACTGAGCTGAAGTTTATCATCGACGTACAGTAACGTTAGCTGGTACTAGAGGACTTCTTCACAGTCTGTGCCTCTGCTCGAGACTCCCACCTGATATGCCAGTGTTTACTGGACACCATGGGTAATTGCTGAATTATGTCTTCCTGATGATGCAATATAGCTAGGTTACTGTAGGGTTGATCCTGGTTAACATTTGTTTGTTGATGTCTCGCTAGTAAGCTTGTCCTCTTCTATCGTTCTCGCGTTGACTATAAAGGGCTAACGTTAGGCTTCTTATGTTTAGCCAGCTAGCTAACATTAACCTTATTCAATTGATCTCGTTGGCTCATTGACTTCACATAATTGTGTATAACGTGGACTTCAGTTTGAGCACTAATGCCTGCCACCTGTCTGTTGTTGTAATAAACGCCGTAAATGTCATGACACGAAGAGGTTATTTTGTTGAGATGGCATATTTTCTCTTTACTGTGCGGAAGAATACATTTTTACCTCGTCAATGTCGTGCTGCGGTCCGTTTACTCGTGGCAGTCAGTGATGACGACTACATGTAATGTTATGACATTAGCAGTTAAGTGGTTTGGAGCGCCACCTAGTGTTGGTACTATGTTGAAATAGAAATTATACTGTAGGTTGGGCTTGATTAATGGTTTATTAAACATGAAATATAAGACCTCATCAGATTTGGCCTAAAGTCTTAGCAAGTATTGTTACTTAAAAGCTTTTGTGTATAACCATAATATCTAGACGAATAAGGTTGAAAAATAGTCAAAGTTGGACACAGGTTACAAATTAATTTCACTTAAAAGTTAAATCAGATGAAAAATAACAAATCAGTCAGCTATGATCAAAGACAGAGACTCAATAATAATGCAAAAAGCACTGGTTGAAAAGGATTATGGTGTTAATGAATATTAAACATGTTCAAAAGCTTTTACAGGTCATTTTATGACCCAAGGGTTGCAGTGATTGTAATGTGATGTGACAACCTGGGTTGAGCCTGTTCTGCATATGTTCACAGTCAAACTGTGTTACAACTGTCATAAAATTGTCTGAGTAAACAAGGAATCTACTGGATGAGTAATAAGAGGTGGAAATTACTTTATTACATACTTCCAGTTGAATCATTGAAATTATCTTGAACTTAGCTAAGTGACATTTCTGTACCTTGATCTGCCCTCTACTTTCACATTTGCTTTCAGGTAGATATTTTGAAACTTGTGTTTTTGGGGCTCTGTTTCTGTGATTTTCTACATGAACAAATTAGAGCCTGACAGATACTGGATTTTTTTGGAGGCAGACAGTATATTTTGTGACAAAGATATGTTATGGAGGCAGGATCATCAGGGCCCCAAAACAGTAAACTTTCACTGATATTTTTAATAATTACAAATAACTATTAAAACAAACAAACAAAAGAAAACTAATACAACCAAGTGTAGTGTTTCTAAGAAATTATAGGGGGGGGGGGGGCAGGAAGCTTTCCCAACATGCAACTGGTAGGAGATAAACATCTTGATCAGGTTGCTACTGTAGTTTACATCACAGGGCACAGGGCTACGTAACAGATAGGTACTCACTCATGTGTCTAATTATCAATGTTTCCAATAAGCTCTTTAAGACTGTGGCAGAAAGACAAAATAGGCAAAATCAGTCTTATTAGAAAAGGTTACATTTTGTCTCGCTTCAAGACTTCTTTTAATTGTACACAGCACTATTAAGTGTGTCTCCCGTAGAAAGTATGAATGAACACCGTACCAACCAGTGTTAATACAAGTCTGCAGCCAACAAGTCACTTCTTCATATTTTTGACCTCCCAGCCCAGAGGCTTATCATCTGGGTGAACAAACTCAGTCATATCAGCAGTGGCCTATCTTACACAGCAGGAATACAAAATTATCCAGGTTACTCTGCTGTGTAGCTAAAACTAAAATCCTCAAATCTGGACCATCGAGGTTAGTTTAAAGGGTCTGTTTACCTAAATTACAAACTATATTGGTTTAGTTATCCCTAGTGGAATATAACCACGCTGATGGTTTTATTTTAATGTGCCCCCCCAAAACAACATTTTTATGGAGGTGAGAAGGGTTAAATTTTTGATGCTTTCAACATTAGAAAAGAACAATGTTATGTTTACTATAATCCATGCTATGACCAGTTTTCATTAGATCTACAGACCAACGAAACGCATACCACATAATTTCCACACTAGAGCCCTCATTATCTGCTGAAATTGCGTGCTTCACAGATACAGTATATCTATATATATCTGTCTAGTATCAGAAAGATGCAGTGTAGAAATGCCATAGATATGCTTGTGGTCATTTAAAAACAGTGTCACCATTGCATGCTCTGTCCACTAGAGAGCACTGACAAGTTTGTTTGTAAATGTCCTGCTTAGCATATAACTTGGTCACTATTAAGTAATAACCAAATTAGGGTTAGGGTTAGTTTTTGTCAATGTGCTGAGTTTTTTAAAAGAATATTGGCCAATATATTGTTATCAGATATATAGTTTATGTATAATTTGTCAGGTCAAAACAATCCCAACTCGCTTGCTTTTTTCAGGAGTTTTCAACTGTCTCTTACTTTCTTTATTCGTCTTCATTAGCAATGGAGTGTGCTTGGTTTTCATGCAGATTAATTTGTTGACTTGCAAGCTTTTTATTTGTTGGGGTTTCAGGTTTTAGCACTTTTATAAATTCTAAAGGTTAAGTATAAAGGTGCATCCTTGATCCTGAAAGTAGTAGCTTGATAAAACAGTACTCTCACATACACTTTATATTTAATATGATTAAAAATATATCAGGATGTTCAAAATAGACTATTTTCATTGTCATTCATTCAGATAATTTGATTTAAAGAGTAAACATGTAATATATTGTTCCTCTCACAAACATCTTATATCTTAAAGTATTGCAAAGTAACAATGGGACATTTATATTTAGATCACTTTAAGATATTATGACTCATCTCGTGAAAATCTCGTGAGGTTTCTCTTCCCTGACTGCTGTTTCTCCCACACAACCTGAACGCAGCATAGTATCTTTAGCATGAACTCCCCAGCGTCCCTGCATATCCCACAATCCTGTTCGGTGTGGCTTCATTGGTTTTACGTTAGAGATCAGCTGAGCCCGTGCCTCGCTGCAGTGAGTGCACGGCTGCCAGCGGCTCGGGATCGGAGCAGCTCGGGGCCGCTCGGCTTGTCTCTGCTGGAGCTTTGGACATCATTTTAACCCCCCTGATCGACGGGATGCGGGGCTTTTTTTTAACCACCGCAAGAATGTGACTCTTTTATACATCCGTTTTTTTAATTTTTTATCCCCGTGAATGGTCCCGACTCCGCAGATCGAGTAGACGATTTGATCTTTTTTTTTTATTATTATAATTATTTGGCTCATCATCTCTCCCTTCAGTGCGGAATACACCTGGACTGGTATCAGGGTTTAGGAGGAGATCCCAGTGTTTTTTGCCGGGAGTGGGCAATAATATGTCCAGGCGAAAACAGACCAACCCCTTCAAAGTTAACTGTAGGTATTTCAGGTATTGTCTGATACTATTTCACCAGTTATTTATCCTTGTCACGTCCTGTATCAGTATATATTGTGGCTGTTTGACGAGAATGCGTTGAATTATTATTGTTTCTGTAGCGACCTGTATTAACAGTGTTCCCGTTGCTTTCACTGATGTCCGCTGTAGCTTGTAAGACGTGTTAAACCAAAGACATGCCATCACATACTCTTCTGTATATTGTATATTGAGTGTTAGAAGCTATCCTTTATGATTTCCTTAAAGCTGGGTTGTATGAGAACAGTTTCCTTGTCAGAGTGGTGATGGATATCTCACTTTCATTTTGGTTCATAGTTAACGTGAGAAAACAGAACAAGACTCTATTAGCTGATATATGATTTTAATTTTCTTTATTCTACAATGACCCCTTGAGTAGTTAAACATATTAATATAGTTACACAATAAAAGAGAGTAATATATTAAGTGGGTAGCCACATATATCGTCCAGTGATTTAAATATAAATCTGCAAGTCAAATACAACTCAGTAGGGGTGTCACGATATACCATTAATGAAGATAACTGTGATATTTTAAAAATGAAATACTGATAACGTGAGTAATACACATATGATATTATTGTGTATGTCTTAAATCCTTTCCACATCTTTCTTTTCCTCTTTTTCTTGTTTGTCAGTTCATCTGGTTTTCGTTTCACTATCCATAAGTATAATTGCACTTTTTTATGCTTTTGTATGATTATGGTAACAGACTCTCTCTCAGCCTCCCTACGTTCATGTTTTGAGTGTAATTCATTTGCCAAAAAAGAGACAAAATGCACAGTGAACAAACTTAAAGATGACTTTGACAGAGAGCTTTTTTTATGTTTCTATTGATATTGCAATAATATTATTATTGTGGAATTTTTTTTGTGATGACATCATGCCTGTACGGTTAAAATCTGATATTGTGACAACACAGTAAAAAAGAACATTTTAATTCAAAAAGTATATAAATGACAACATTTCTGTAAATATACAGTAGTTACTCAAAAGTGGAGTTGGGTATCTTTAGTTATCTAACGTTCATCACTATTTCCCAAAGTCTGAGGTAACGCCCTCAAGTGTATTGTTTTATCAACAACCCAAAGATATTCAGTTTACTGTCATAAACGAGTAAAACAGAAAATATCCAGAGCTGAGAAGCTGAAATCAGAAGATTCTGTTATTTTTCTTAAAAAAAATGTCAAAACAATTAATCCATTATTTAAATGGTTGGAGATTAATGTCATAGTTGTCAACTAATCAATTAATTGACTAATCAATGCAGCGTGTTATTGTATTTAGCGCTGTTTTCATCAAATGTAGTGAAGTGAGTCCACACTTCTGAATGTTTTACCCTGTCAGCTGTTCATGTAATGTTACAGAAATATCAACTGCAGTATTGTCTGTCCAGGAGCTTATTAATATTTTGGTACTGATCAGTCATGAACCTGTTTAGCCAGTTCTCGATACTCATCCCAACTGAAAAGTAGCTGTTATTATTTTTGACAAGATTGGTATATTGATAATGTGCAATGGTAATCATCACCTCATCTCCTGCCAAACAAACAGCACAGCATCTTGTATCATAGACATTTAAACATGTCTCCTTTTAAAACTGCATAAAGCCTTCAATAGCATACTGTGGGAAGAGTAATTTATATGACTATATGTGTGATTTCCAAGTAGACTGATTCACAAGAAGCCTTGTAGTATTATCTTCCTCTAGTTAGCTGGTAAGTCAGGGCTTGTGGTTAACCATGTTAATGATTTCTGGTTTGTGTTTTAAGCTGTTGTTTCTGGAGAATAAATGAGCAAAAACATGTCTTAGGTGTTAAGAAGAGGCAGGCCCAGAGTATCATCACAACTACTGTTGTGTTGTTAAACTGTGATCAGAGAGGACAAGCATTTCAACTTCTGTCCACCGTGGATCTGCATGCTGTCAGTTCAGTTTGTTCTGACATCTCAGTTTCCATAGCAGAGATGAGGAAATCAATACAAGGCAGAAATGATTAGTAAATTAATCGATCAGTGGATTGACAGAAAAGAAAAGGGCAACTGTTTTGATAGTTGCATGATTATTTTAGTCTTTTTTTTTTTTAAGGAAAATGGTCCAACAGTCTGTTTCCAGCTTTTCAAAGGTGTGGATTCACTTCTTTTCTTTGTCATATAATGATAAACAGATTCTTGAGTTTTGAACTGTTAGTTGCAGAAAAGAAAGCTGTTTGAATATATCACCTTGGGTTCTGCAAAGTTAAAATGGGCATCTTTCACTTTTCTCTTCCATTTTCTAGACAAAACATTTAATCAAGAATGCAATCGACAAATTAGTCGATAATGAAATTAATCATTGGTTGCAGCCCCCATAGAAAACAATGAGCAAAAATGAAATGGGGCCTCAGTGACTGAAAATACGTGCAATTGCCTCTGGACTTTAGGACAGCAGTTGTTAAATCAATGTTTCTTTTATGTCTCTTTTTAGAATGAGATATGTTCAGTATTTATGACTAAAATAAGCATATTCTTACATTTTTCTCACATTGACTAACTTCTGATGAACAGAGTTTTCTGGGACTCTGTCCTCAAGTAGAGCAGCAAAGATTATCTGATTAATCGATTAGGATCGAAGGAAAATTTACTCCCAACTATTTTGATAATCATTTCAGTCATTTCTCAAACAAAAATGTCAAACCTTTTGTAGTTTCAGCTTCTGAAATATACGGGTTTGCTGCTTTTCTCTGTTATTTATAACAGTAAATAAAGAGTCTTTTTTTTTATATAGTTTTTTGGACCATTTGTTGGACGAAATAAGTTTGCTTTGGGCTCTGGGAAATTCAGCAGCATTGTTCACATTGAACATGTGAAGTGTAGCATCCTGTTTCCACCTCATACTCTACTGAAGATTTGGCAAACAATATATAAAATTAACCTTGAGGAATCCTGTGGAGACCCCCTGGTGTGATCAAATTATTGATGTCCATCTCTATGCCCTGGCTTTTGGCCTTCTGTCCCCTGGCTCAACTTTTTGGTGGCCAGCATGCTGACCTCTTAAACACTCCTCAGCCCACAGAAGGGGATTGTCTGGTGTAATCTGCTGAAGTTATGTATGCCGCGGCCCTCCTTTCTAAACATAGTCTGTTTAAACTGCTGTTGAAATACATCTTGCACTGCAGTAATCCCGGTGAGCTAATGAGCTCATTTGCTGATCTCTAACACTTGTACAAGAGTGGGAGCTGAAAACCCCTCAGGAGGGTTTAATACAATGTAAAACTAGCATTTCATGTGAGAAATCCAAAACATTTTTTTTTGGACAGATGAGCTACAGCTCCCGCCGTGTCAGTGGAGTGTGAGTTCAGGTTCCGTGTTTTGCACATTGACTTTCAGTCTGCTTCGCCTTGATTGTTTTACCTGTCTTTTCTTGTGAGGTATGAATTGCACGCACAGCGCTGCTCCCCCATGAGAGGGTCAGACCAGATAGACAGACTGACAGACCAGACAGGCAGGGAGACAGTCTGACAGGCAGGCGGGCTGACACACACACACAAAAGCACACACACACACACACACACACACACACACACACACACACACACAGGGAATTCCAGACAATAATACAACAGTGCTGTCTGTCTAGCTATTTGTGTTCCTCCTTGAGTTTGATGTACAACAGCACAAGAAAAACAGCATTATATAAAAGTTAATTAGGACTGGAGGTGGTGCGTGCTTTAGGGAGGAGAGTGGATGTGTC
The DNA here is from genome assembly GCF_056507025.1 of Lutjanus erythropterus. NCBI lineage: Eukaryota > Metazoa > Chordata > Actinopteri > Lutjaniformes > Lutjanidae > Lutjanus > Lutjanus erythropterus. Next base: position 24,110,542 of record NC_139317.1, read on the forward strand.
CTTCATGTTGACAGTAAATAGACTTCAGTTTGTTTAACAGTTTAGCTGCATGTATTACTGTAAACATTCTGGAAAACTCTTTCTTCAAGAGTGTACTCTAATAAACAAGTTATTTGTACAATGATTAGTAGATTATTACTTTAGTTGTCAACTATTAAATTAATCACAAACTATGGATATGGACAATAAAACTAACTGATTAATCAAGAAAATGAAAAGGCTTAACAATAAGGATTGCCTGCTTGACTGAGGCAAGATAAAGGCCACGTTGGACTAGTAGATCTAGCAACGCACTTGCCTAGTTGGGCAAGTGGTATTTTGATAATCAAGTAATGGTTAAAGTGCTTTTTTGTGCAAAACTGCCAGAAAATGCTGTTTTCTACCTCTCAAATATGGAGATTTCCTGCCTTTCTGCTTTCCTGCTTGTCTGCTTTTCTCCACTTCCTATATTTTATTAAAGTGTATATGCTGTGGTTTTGAACCGACAAACAAGATATTTAAAGACATCACCAAGGACTATGAGAAACCAGGATGGAGATTTTTCACTAATACGTAAAACAGTTTGTTTAGGGGCAAGTGAAAACTTCTGATCCACTTGTCCAACTGGATAAGTTAAAAAATAATAATAATAATAATGGTGAGGAGGAGTGCAGTCAAGTTTTTCACACACCTGTTTCTATCAAGTGCAAAAAATAAGATGTTTTCTCCCAAATGTGCTTCAGTAGCTCAGGAGGAATGTTTCTTGATTGATCTGTGATCGCCATGTGCTTTCATTGTGACTGTTTTCTGGTGGCCAGATCAAAAGCCCAAAGTAAGCGTGTAGATATTACATTTTTGTTATAATGATCAAAGAGGAGTATCTGGGTTAATTCTAGGTGCTGAACTAACTGGAGAAAGTCTTCCACAGGGAAAAATAGTTAATCACTTCACCTTCTTCTGTGTAGTAGTGGGTCACTAGTTAATCAGAGTGAGAATTGATCAGATGTCTGGCCCACCATCCTCGCTGTGAGTGTTTGTGAGTGTGTGTGTGTGGATGGAAGACAGGGGCCCCAGCACTTCCTGCAGAATCAGACGTACTGTGTGTCTGCGTGTGTGTTTTGGAGGGGACGACGGCTGAAAAGGAGAAGGAGGGGGCTTTGAATTCAACAGGACCCCCATTGCTCAGTGTTTGAGTAGAGTTTTGGCATTCTATCTTTTGTCTGTTTTGTTTTGCACGCTACCCCTCCATCCCCCCCACTGCCTCTCCTCCTCCTCCTCCTCCTCCTCCCCCCCCCTCCCTCTTCTGTGTGTCTGTTGGCTGATGAGTTTGTCTCTTTGTCTCGATTCAGTCAGACACTGCGTCACCTCCTGCCTACAGACACACAGACTCGGAGATAACATCACAGTGGCAGAGACTGAGGGAGGGAGGGAGGGAGGAGGGGGGAGGAGGGGGAGCGAGGAGAGACAGATGTACAGACAGAGCCCTAGCAGCGGGGGGATGGGTATCTCTCACACATCAATCATTGGCTATGTGCCGTAAAGCCAGCTTGTTGTAGTAGTTCATAGTTCAATACTCCGACCCACTCTAGCAGTGTTAATGAATGCTTTGATTTTTATGGGAAAAGTGCCCAAACTGTGTTCACATACTAACTTCTCTCACCACTGGCAAAATCATACAATGACAGCCCTCCTCTAAGATTATACCTCTGTTTCTCTCACACACACACAGACTGAGTGAGTGTGTGTGTGTGTGTGTGTTTGTGTGCGCACTACCTCAGGATTGTGACGAGGGCTGTAATTACTTCTGTCAGTCTCAGGTAACTCAAGTCAGGATCTCTCCTCTCCCATCTCTGATCTGTGTTAATGGCGAGGGAGCACACAAGGGAGGAAAATTGGATTTTAAGCTATCATTAATTTTAGCTATCTGAAGTAGGATGTTCTTGTGTGTGAGCGCCAGAGGAGCTTTCAAAAAAACTGTCTCCAATTAAGCAGCGTTGGCAGTTAAATACAGGTTTGCACGGTCAAGTGAAGAAAAGTGAAGGGATTTTTGCAGACTCCTGCAGCTCCACATGGCTACCATAAAACAAAGAGTGGCATCACAAAGAGTTAAATGAGCCACATATGGGCTGTCATGGTATGAAGCTTCAACCTCCCCCTCAAGAGCTGATGGTATAGATATGGAAGTTACATACAAGCAGGGCGGACAGAGGGCGAGCCAGGCTGTTCAGTGTGTGGGTGGTACTGAGAGAGAAACACACTGAGTAGCAAGGCAGCTAGCTTAGAGGAAAAGAGTGCAGGCTGCTTCCCCCGTGGGACTGCAGCATGGCTGTTGAACAGAGCTAGCATGTATCTGCGAGTGTATATGTGTGTGAAAAAGTGGGGGTTGGGATGCAAATGAAGTTAATGTGTGTGCACGTATGTCAGTGAGCTTGCCTTGCTGCTGCCTGAGCATTCATTATGTTTCACTGTCGGGTGGATGGCTCATACGAAAGCAGCCTGATCAGTGAGGAAGTTCCTGTGGTCCACACCTGGAGCAGATCCCAAAAGTTTTGAGAAAAATGTTGAATCATACAAATGATTTAGGCTTCTATCTACAAATGAGCTGTTCTGATCAAAGGTTTTCACTTTTGGGTTACTGTAATAATCACTAACCTCTCTGTGCATATATAGAAACATGGTCTGAGATCACACTGCTCACATATTATCTGTTTTACTGTGAACAAAACAAGAATCCTTAGCTACTGTATACAGGAGGTGAATGCACTAGTGTTGAAAAATTTATACCTTCTTGTGGTATGCTATGACAGTAGAAGCTATTTCTATGTTGCTATGGAGATAAAGTCTCATCCAGGATACAATGTTTGAGTAAAAAAGTATCCCCTGGATTAAAATAGACTTAATTCATTGACATGTTTTGCTCTATATGAAATATTGTGCATCTAGATATATTTATAAAAGTGGTGTCCGTCAGCCGGTCTGTAGACACATTTCTGCCTGTATGTTGTCTTAAAAAATAGTCTTTTAAATTGTGACTCACTTGACAGATAGGCTTGGTCTCTTATTTATGTGCTCCACATCTTTTTTTATGCAATTGCAAACGCAGAAATCACTCATTTATTATTTAAAGTTGTTTAGCCTTTCACACTGGTTTTATTTTCTAACTTGACTTGCAGTTCTTGGAATTTTATTATTGATTCATTCAGTCATTGTCACATCAGAAACCAATACTAGGGCTTTTCTAAAACAATAATGCAAAGGTTTTGCTCCATCCAACTCTACTAAATTATCATCACAATTTTGATCATGTGATATATAGATATATATGATGATATGGATGAAATACTTTTGCTGGAAAATCAATTGATAACTTGTTAATAAAAGAAAACATGTAGGAATCTCTTCTTTTTTAAGCAATACAGCACATTGAATACCTTAGGTGTTTTATCACATTAATGCAAAAAACAAAAAAATAGGGATGCACAGTATTTCATCTTTGCCAATTTCAGCTGATGCAGATACTGATATGTTCACATATTTTTTTTTCCACCTAATTGCAGAGAATATCATGTCTTTTCAGTAGTGGAATTATTCTGCCTGCTCTTACTGTGATGGCCCACTGGGAGATGCAGACATAAAATACAATGATTTTCAAAATGTATGCAATCACTGGGCAAAATATATATATTTTTTGCTGGTGCCCATTTCTCTTCATCCTTCACAAATTCACAAACAGAATGACTGCTCTTAAGATGGATAATTAAATTTGTAGTGTAAAGGAATTTGATTCGGTTCCTCCCCACATATAAAGCCTCATTGCGGACTTCAAAAACTTACACCGCAGACATACTCACATCAGATATAAAGATAGAATATAATATTATAATATATAATATAATATGATTCACTTTAAAGCCTTTTCTGTCTGTAGAAAGATGGAGGCCAAGCTTTGCCAGAAGCGACAGCGTGTGTGTGGCAGCAGTAGTGTAGCAGGGATGAGTGAGGATGGAGTCATGTTTAAATGGACCGCCTTGTTTTGAGAATGGGCTGTGACTGGTGTGTGACTGATTAGAAATGATTCAGTCAGCGAGCTGACAGCTGATAGTAGCTGGGGGCGTATGGCTTCCATGTCCTGCATGAACTCACGCAATGCTCCATTATGGCAAAATGTGTGATGGTAGGCAAATTTTTTCCTCATGGCATATATCATCATATTACCTAATCCTTGGGTCTAATATATGTTTTCCTGTAGGTTAAATTTACAGTCTACAAATATGCTGGCTACCTGTACTCCTCGTGTCTTCTCTCCAGTCAGAGCATTTCAGTGTCCTCACCGGAACCTGCATCTTACTGATTGCTACTGTCTTTCTGTCTCCAGGGCCATTCCACACTTCAGGCATCACAGGACTACAGCACACTATTAACATGGATGGCAGGGACGAATTCACCGAAGACAGTGAATGCTGCAGCAACAACTCCCAGGAAGTCCAAGAGCAGGATAGCATCTCAGGTACAGGATGGAGGGACAGGACGAGGAGGGACTGGATAGACTCTGTAGGACGTCCTCGGAGTGAGGGGTGTTAGTGAGAGTAAGCCCTGCTCTGTGTTCTGTTGTCTGTCTGTATTGATAGGGCTGTGTTTGCCTCCATAGAAGACAGTGATAGTGACCCTGACAACCACGGTGAAGACTCGTCCTCCAACACCTCCGCTGACGACCACATGACCACCAAGAGATCACAGTGCCGCCTACAAGGAGCGGGAGTCAAAGAGGTGAGAGGACAGAAATTAGCACAAATGATCAGTCATTTAATGATTGTGCTACTTGTCTGGTTTATTTATTTCTATGACAATATTTTTCTTCATTTGTTACACTATACTCCCCTGTACTGTGAAGTTGATTATGTGGCATGAACATACAAACAAAGACTCACGTAGATAAATTATTGACAAGGATCTGCCTTGCGTCACTGCGTTGGTGCAGACTTTCATTTTGAGATATGTGGTTTATAAATGAAGTGGTTGTTATTGTGGCAAGACTTGTGTGGGCTGTGAAATGATACTTATATGTGGAGGTTTTTTCAGCTCTCACCTACCAGTTGTGCATGAAACAGCCATCGATGTAATACTAATTTGGATATAAATGTCAGCTCTGGAGGGTTTGTCACCGTAGCATTTTCTGCAGTTTAAACAAGGTTATTCCAGCTTACTGCACATGTCCATTTAACTGTGGATTCACAGTAGGGCTGCGTCACTGATCGAAATTTGATCAAAATCGCAATATGGCCAAGTGCAATATCCAAATCACAGGAGCTGAGATTTTTGATGAAGGAAAAATGTGTCATAATGAATTATGATGAAGTACTGTAGTGCTGCAGAGGCCCCGGCCTATAAATTTTGTTCTCCAGATGTAAGAAAGAATTTTGTCTGGTACAGACCCCAACAAATGTCACATCCTAATCATTTTAATATTTTTCAGTGAAAATTAAAATTGTAAATCATCACAATTGTAGTATCTGTTAAAATAATAATTGCAATTTCATTTTTTTACTGTATTGTGCAGCCTTAATTCACTGCTAATGTGTTGTACTTGAGAAAAAAGTGAAAAGTGTGAGTGAAGTACTGAGAGGGTCAACAGGAACAGGATGAACTGATAGGTTATCTTGTATATCTGCCATTTTCACACAGTTTCCGTCTTATCACATCATCTGTTAAAGGTGTCATACACAAACTGTTTCAACAAGTTCAGCTGCAGTGAGCAGACATAGTATCTATAAATTTACATTTATATGGTGACATATTTTTTAGACTTTCATGTGTGAAATTGTAAAAACAATGCTGAAGTATATGTTGCACAATATTGATGCACAATATTATTTTCTTTTTCTGTTGATACCAATAATGACCTGCTTCTGATGGCCAGTGCAGATAGGATAAACAAAAATTTCACAGGTGTAAGATGAAAGGTGTAAAGGTGTAAATCTTATGTGATTGGAACATAATCACATCTGTCAGAAGTATCTTGCATTGTGGTCAGATCTTTGGCAGGTGTAAACACTATCCATATAGCAATCCAGATCATGCATCTGGATACAGATCCCATTTTAATACCAGGTGTAAACTGGGTCTAAGTGGTATCACTATGACAACAAAAACAAAGAACAGGTCTGACTCTTCAATTTTGAACTAATTCCATACACATCACAATACACACAATACACAAATATACTGTAGCTTTTACTGTTTCAAATGAAATGATTTGTCCTAATCTGTCAAATCAGATATTATACTCTGTAAAAAAAAAAAAAAAAGTTGACAAAACCCATAATTTGAAGGAAGTTTCCCAACCTGTAATCTTTGAGATAATTTACTTTTCTTCTGATGAAAAAGATTTTTGTGTTTTAGAAACAAAGAAAATGTGTGTCAAAAATTGTTCAGCAAAAGTGAAAGTAACAACCAGTCTTTGAAACAGATTTTTTTTGTGTGTGTTTCTAAACCACAGAAGAAACGTAAGTTATCTCAACAAGAAGATTATAGGTGGGCAAAACATTTTTTAGTTCATTCTACAACATAAGAGTTTCAGTTTGGCAACAAGCTAAAAAAGTTTGTGAAGCCAGTTGCCTTGATATTGGGCCTCATGCAAGAACTGCTCGCACGAACAGATTTGTTCTTAACTGGTGCCTACGAAATTTTCTTTCAGATACAAACACAATTTCCATGTGGTCCAGACCTGCCGTAGAGTCATGTGCAGTCAGTCTGCTGTTATCCAAACCAAATTTTTTCACTGTCTTTTCCAATAGATTGAAGACATTTTGAGTTAGAAAAAATAAATTACTCTTCATGACTATGTCAACATGATCCTGTTTGACTACATTTCAAATTACAATATAATTATAAATTTACACATAAAGTCTATCATCATTTATTCAGTGATCTATTATTACCAGCTGTATGGTATTTTTGCCGTGTATCTGCACATGCAGGTTTATGAAGTCTCTGTCCAGGCGAACATTCACACTTCTTCTGTCCTCTTTGTCCTTGATGAAAACTTCCCCTTACCCCTCTCCTCCCACTGCAGTCATCGATCGCCCCTTACTGTGGCGAGTTGTTTTTTTTCTTTTAAGTCATTCTCATATCAAGACATTTCCTCTTTTTTTCAGTGACAGTCCGACTCTCAGGTAACACAGCGTTAACAGCATTACTGCTGACGCTGTTAAATGACAGTTTTTCCTTCGTAGATCACTGAAAGCAGAACGTCAAACTCATAAAGTTCTTCTTTTTTCTCTTTGATGCCATTTTCATGAATGAACACTTCCTGACATATGGAGCAGGAAGCACAGCTTTATATGGTATTATTGGAGTGCTAATTATGCTAATTTACAAGTCTCATGCATGTGCACTCAAATACGCACAGGTGGATAATTTACATGCTTTTCTGAAGTTACGACTGTTTATTGAATGTGACGAGGTGTGAATATGAAAATGTTCTTGCATGAGGCCCATTGTGAACTTTTTTTAGACAGTCTATCAGCCATAGTTTCATTATCACAAGAATAAATACTATAAATTTCCCCTTATGGCCTGCTATTTATCATGCATCCCTAATTCTGAACATTTTGATGAGTAAAATTGGTAAATAAAAGAGAAATCTTTTAGAAAGTTGTATAATAATGGAGCACTTCACAGACAACTTGTGAGAAGCACGTCAGTGTGACGGACTTGGAACAGAAGACTACTGGTATCAGCCAATATGTTTTTGTGTCTGGACCTTCTGGTTGAAAAGTGTTCTGTGTTTCAGTTTGTGTGTGAGTCACATCTGTGACAGCACACAGCATCATGTCACTGTTAGTGAGTCACTGGAGCTTGTGAGAATTTTGCTCACTCACACACTCGACACACATCACTATATAACACTCGCAGAAAGGCTTCAGCTGGAAACTCAGTGTGTAGTGACTCCACAACAGCCCAGCAAGAAATAAAGTGTGCAGCATTATTCTTTAAGCGTGCATACCATGTGAAGTTTATGATCAGTTGCTACTATACTACATATCAGGATAAAGACTGCGAGTCTTTTGCAAATAAGGACAAACTTGGTTGTATAATAATTTTAGAAGTACAAAAATATCAAAATGGATAAGATATGTGAGCACATCGCTGTGAGGTGTTGGTATACTTTGACTATAGTGTTTTTTTAAAGATACTTGATTTTCCCCAGGAGAGCGAGGAAGGGGCAGACCACGGCAACAACTTTGTTTGTCCTCTCTGCACGCTGGATTTCAGCAGCCCTGAGAAGCTCATCTCCCATGTCTACCAGGTGAGAACAATATTGTCAACAATATATTACCAACCTGTCTTAATCTGCTACAGAACCATGAAAACAAAGCAGCTTTAGATCCTTTATTGCAGTCTGTTTCTAATAAGCTAGCTGTAGGTCGTCACCTTTAAAGCCCCTAAGTAGATTTCAGCATCAGTGCTTCAGTGAAATGCAGACTGAGGGAGAGCGTGTTGACTTGGACTGTATGAGCCAATCGAGTGCTTACTGTGTCATGGAACTGGAGCACTTTTTTTTTTTAAACTAAAACACAAAAACACAAATTAGAATATTTACCAAACAAAATATTAAAACAGGTATAGAGGTTAAGGAGTTGTCAAAAAATATATTCAATGCCAAATATTTTGAAGATTGTTATATATTTTCTCATGGTAATTAACTACTAATGCTTTCTTAAAACGCTGCAGTTGCAGGTTCACTTCTTCTTCCAGCTTTATCTTTCAATTTACAGTCACCCACCCCTTCCTCATTCATTATGTGTCTCACGAATCACATGCTGATTTATACCTTACTTCAGCTTTAAAGTCACACAGTGGACACTACATTTTTTTTTTTTTTTTGCAAATGTCAGGCAGTTTGCGGCTCTTGCACTTAAAGTTGCTGAAAGACGAGAGTCCATTCTGTCTCATTAATGTTGAACAATTACAGCAGTGTCTGACTTGTTCACCCATGTGGACTGTATGGACTGTGGCACAAGCCACAAGAATGTTACAGAGGTAACTAATTGGAGTTGCAGTAATTAATCAGAACACCAGTTCTTGGCACCGAGTCGTAGCGGACCACATTTGAATGCTGCTCAAAATATTAGTATTAGTTTGTTTAAAATGTTCTGTCATTCAGTTCTTACCTACAAACTTTATTCTTCAAAAGTGGGTCAACTTAATTTTATTTAAATTTTGTTGTTTCATATTTGCACATTTTATTGTAGCATTCCATTAGAAAATTAAAGGAAAGTTTCTAAAAGGTTTTCTCCATTTTTGCTAAAATATTAACTTTTTTAGAGACTATTACATTTGATAAATGTTTAATAATTTAAAACTAAATTTCATTTTTTTTTTTTTTTTTTTTAAATTGGTCATCTACTGCTTAAAATATACAGCATTTGAACAAAGTCTCCAAAGTTTGTAAAATGAAAATGAATTAAATTTTTTATATTCTTGAATTTGATTGTCAAAATAATCTGGTGCCTCATCTGCACGATCACTGATGTAAACCAAAAATCTTTTCAAATTTTAATCAAATTGTCCTGTGTGTCTCTTGGCCTTGAAATTAGCGAGTATTAAATAAATCTCAAAACTTACAACATAAATTAATATGAACAGCTGGTAAAATAAACCAAGTAATAATACACTTTGATTCTTGTGGATATACACTACTGTAAACTGTTTTTTAGTAACAATTCAGTTGTGAGGATGAGGCTTTGGGAGTCTAGAATTTTTTGGTTTGGGTACCATGAAAGTGCCAGAATTTTACTTAAAAAAAAATATATAAATGCTGAATATATTGCATAAGTTCATGAATATTTCACAGCCATATTTCTGTAGTTAAGTTTTCCTAAATAATTGGTAGTTTACACAAGCAGAAAGAGTTTTGTTTGTTTGTTTGTTGTTACTGATCTAGTACTTTTACTGTTACTGATCACAGTTTGCTCCTCTTCTAAATTTTGAAAACCAACTTTAAATTGTCATCTTTTAATTTTGGTGGTGTACTTTAAACATGTCTTTTTTCAGTCTCTTGTTCTTATCTTGTTTTGCTGTGTGTTTAACAGCACACAACTATGATGAGCAACACCAAGAGCTACGTGTGCCCAGTGTGTGGGCGAGCCCTGAGTTCTCCTGGCTCGCTCGGACGGCATCTTCTCATCCACTCTGAGGACCGCCTCTCCAACTGCGCTGTCTGTGGCGCACGCTTCACAGACACCAACAACTTTAACAGGTTCGGCGCTGCTCTACTGCATCTCTTGTTTCAGATCTTTAATGCACATTAATTTCATTTTTCAAAGGAAAAAGTGCACAGATGTTTTAGATACAACAGTATAGATGTAAATGCATTATTATGGAAAATTAATTTAATATCATCAATAGTTAAGCAGATTGAAGTCAAAAATGTAAACCAGCTGCTTCCACAGTTTTCAAGAAGATAAAAGATGAACAAATCATAGTATGTAATAAATCAATAATATAGAATACAGTCTTTACCTCGTAGTGTTTTTCTGTTTTGTTACTGATCATACTGTTGCTGGGTTTTTTTTTTTTATCAATCTTTACATGTTTCAAACGAGACTTAAGGGTTCAGTAACCTACAACAGATCTCTTTATGTGACAAAATCAGCAGACATTCCTGATTCAGCATGAGAAACTATTATAAATAGTGCAGTTTAATTCCTCATTGAACATGAAAAAATGATTTTGGCAGGGATGTAGGGAATAAATAAAAAAAAAATCAGCGTCAGAAATTGCCGGCCACAATGCTTCTAAAGAAAAATATTTTTGTACATCCCACAATATGGTCAAATCTATCAAAAGAATTAAGCGAAAATGTGTCTAGAACAGTACATATGAACACAATGGAGCAGTGGTTCTCAATGTGTGAGATTAGCCAGGATGCAGAACATGAGGGATGAATAAAATTAGTACTGCAATGACAGATTTAATGGAAATAAACTTGCATGTTGCTTAGCAACTACCACTACATTGAAATTTAAACAGCTCTGGCAAGGTCAAGACGCATAGTAGGAGAAAAATAGCAAGAAGCACTAATGTTTTTTTTGACAGGAGTGAAAAGAAAAATCTGAGAAATAAAATAAAACTCATGAGCAGATACACTTGGCAGAATCAGGTGCTACTATAAGATTAGGAAAAGAAACGCCATAAATACGTATAAACCAAGCATAGATGTACACAATCTGTGTGTGGAAAAGCTGTTCGATGTTGTCAAAGCCGGGAATAATTAACTGTGGGGGGAAAAAAAAAGAAATTTTAAAGCATCTGGCACATACTTTAGTTCCCGTCGTGTCACCTCCTCTTGTGCTGTTAACAGTTTGCTAAACTCCTCTCTTAGTTAAACATAACAGGTCACGTGACACAGCACCTTGCATCTCTTAATCAAATTATGTAGTTGGATAAATGAGCAGGATGAAATGAGTCATCTTTCCCCCACTGGACTGAATACTTTCCAATCATGTAATCATATCAGTTTGATGGATGAAGCCTAAATCAACTGTTGTCTAAAAATATGTGACCATACGGACCAGGTTTTGGTTACAAGCTGTTGGCTAGTGGTGAACGAGAAAGCAAGGCAGCTGAAAATGTGTGTGTTCGTTGTCATTATTATGCAAGCTGAGGAATATCTGTGCTGTCATGTAACAAACTGATGTGTTGAGCCTTTGATGCAGACTGGCGATTGTCGCTAGGACACAAAGTGCTACTCCTTTATTTAGCGTGGACAGTAAGAAGTGATCATTAGCTCTGGAGATGAAAAGAACACAGTGTTACATGGCTTGTAAAGTAAAAAAAAAAAAAACGTGGGAGACAAGGAGATGTTTGTGCCCAGAGAGATAAATATGAATCTGATTCTGATCAAGGAAAAACTAAACTTGTAATTAAGCAATATCGTTCCCCTGTAAGCAGTTTAAATGTAGAATTGTGAGTCAATAAGGCTCAGGTTTACCTGTGACAGAAAGACACCTTACTGGAATTACACAAAAAGATTTGGAGATCAGGAGGTCTGTACAGTTTAAGTTTAAGTTTAGTTTATTCACAGACAGTTAAAATACAAGTACAGTCAAATTAAACGTATTGAAGATGTGAAATGGGACACCCTTATAAGCAGTCCCACACAGAATCTGCACCTGCAGAATTCTGACAAAACCTCTGCAGATTTTACACAAATAGAGATGCTGCTTGTTCTAAAGTTATTTATTAATGTATTTGTGTTGAATTGGTAATTGTTGGGGTATTAACTGTTTTTGGTTTCACAAATTAATTTTGTTCCCCCTGCTCAACATTCAGTGTTGCATTTCAGTAGCTAGGCCTCCTATATTTTGTTTTCCAACAAATGCTTACTTTATCTGAACTGCTGGTGATTAAATAAAATCTCAAATTTAATTCTAAAATCTACTTAATATTTCTTTCAGCCCTGCCTGAGATAATTTTAGGTTGTGTTAATGTATTGAACAAACTTTGTCATCTGAAATGAATGAATTAATATTGTCTCTCACATTACTGGAAAAAAATAATTCTGCAGATTATTCTTCTGAATCACCACTGAAAACTGTTGTTTGAAAATAGATAAAAATATATTTCAAATTTTATTTGAATTAAACTTTTATTAATGTGAAACAGGCAAATTAAAACCGTTATTCTAGGCCAGAATAGATATTTCGATGGGGAATACTGCTGCTGTAGCGTTGTTGTCAGAGAAGCCAGTATTTCAATTTAACATGCTTCCTTGATCTCTGATAACATATCATGGTCATTTTATGATTTATTACAGTAAATATATTACAGATTTCTCCTTTGATGGTGAGAGGGATTTTTTCATCACTCTAAATATTGGTTAAATAGATAAGATACAATAAATAAAGAAATATGGCAAGTAGAAATAACAGTGCAGGTAAAATTAAGAAAGGATAAAATCTTTTATCAGGGGTCTGACATTTCTTAGAAAGCCTCCAGACAAAAACAATTTTGATCAGCTATTTAATACTGTGTCTTTTTTCAGGGAGAAGCTTAAAGATGTCCTTGACACAACCAGGATGGATGTCTCCAGTGGAAGGGACACCTGTTCCATGTCCCACTCCCTCTCCAGCAGCCCCATGACCAGCCCAGGCTCTGGCAGTTGCTCCTGCCACGGACCAGGCCCCAGTCCCAGTTCATGCCAGGGCCCTCGCCCCTGTGAAGCACCTGACCTCAACCCCAACCTCTGTCAAGCCCATCGTACCTGCCAGGGACCAGGCCACATCTCCAGCCAGTGTCACGGCCCGGGACCCGGACCGTGCACAGGCTCTGACCAAGGACCCTCATTTCCTTCGCTGCCTGACAGTCTCCTCTCTGAAGGGCCGTCACTCGCATCTATCCCTGATGCTCTTAACTCCTCTTCCTCAAGCCTTCCTCCTATCCCAGACATCCTCAGCCCTATGCCAGTGTATCCCGCTGGGGTGCTGCTGGTGTGCAACAGCTGTGTGGCCTACCAGCAGCTCGTGGAGGCCCAGTCTCCGATGCGAAAGTGGGCCCTGCGTAGGAAGAATGAACCCTTGGAGGCCCGCTTGCAGCGTCTAGAGCGCGAGCGCACGGCAAAAAAGAACAAGCGGGCGTGCGAGACGGAAGAGGAGAGGGAACTAAGGAGGCTACGGGACCGCGAGGCCAAGCGCATGCAGAGGATGCAGGAGTCAGAGGAGCAGCGGGCGCGCAGGCTGCAGAGAGACAGGGAGGCCATGCGTTTGAAGCGAGCCAACGAGACGCCAGAGAAGAGGCAGGCCAGGCTGATCCGCGAGAGGGAGGCGAAGAGGATCAAACGACGGCTGGAGAAGATCGACCCCGCTCTGAGGACACAGATAGAGCACGATCCTGCTGCGATGGCTGCCCTCACAGCAGACATGAGTCTCTTTCAGTTCCCCTGCCCCATGCCTGTCCCTTCCATCGATAACGGTCTCTTTATGAAGCTGCCCTGATTGGACTAGCCCAATGAGGGGGGACCAATGGGCTTCTAGCATCATTAACCTCTGCACTCATGGTCACAGTGAACCATTCCTAGCTGGTTTACCTCCAGCCTCTTTGTGTCGAACAGCTTCACACACAAACTGCTTTGTTAAATACAGCAAAAACTACTTCAGTTTCTAATTTATTACAGTGTAGAAAACCTTGGGAACAGGGTTGAGAATGTTTCATGTTGTATGGATGATGATGACATAAAAGCATGTTGTAAAGAGATTTATCTGTTCGTCAGCGGGCTAGCAGATTTAACACAGTTCATTCTAGTAGGAGCAGTTATACTTCCTTTGAGGGAATAAAAAAAACCTTTTTGCACATGGACCTTCAGTGACGGGAGCGGGGACTTTGTAGCCACAGCCCCCCCTCCTCTCTGGTCCACTCCGCCAGCCCAGTGACTCGGGTTTACCGGTAGCTACACCTCTGTCTTCAAGCTGCCACCGTGGGTCCCTGGGAAGTTCATATTCAGTCAATCTACTACCTCAGCTGGCGCCATTGGTCGCGCCCTCTGTCTTGTGGCTTACTGCGTTCCAACTCCAGGCTTCCAAAGCTCTATACGTACTGTACATGACTACAGAGGATGCGGGTTGTTTTTTCCACAGTTTGTGTTTATCACTCAGGCACTTTAATAGGACACAAACATTCACAGGAGCGAACACACCAGTTCCATGTGTATTTCCCAGGTTTGAACATAACGTCTCTTAACTCTGAATGTTTTGTCCTATTGAACACGCCCAGTGTTGAGCAACATTCCCCCTCATCTCCTGAGTTGTACGACTTAATGCATTCGCCTCTTTACATTCTCTTTGCCAATATTTGACTGTTTTCTTTTCCCTTTTTTCTCTGTTACACTCCGAATATTTGCCAATGTCATTTCTCTTTTTTTTTTTGTACTTTGTGTTACAGAGCTTTTCTTTGGCTCATAAAAATAATTCAGTCTGTGCTGCTGTTATTGTACTGTACAATACATTAGTTACCTCTTATATATTTTGGGCTCATCATGTTAAGGAATATTGTGCTAAAATGTTCCAGTAAGTGGTCACAACGAAACGATTCCTAATATGTTACTTGTTGACAACAGA
The DNA here is from genome assembly GCF_056507025.1 of Lutjanus erythropterus. Taxonomy (NCBI): domain Eukaryota; kingdom Metazoa; phylum Chordata; class Actinopteri; order Lutjaniformes; family Lutjanidae; genus Lutjanus; species Lutjanus erythropterus. The sequence goes on from NC_139317.1 coordinate 24,125,637, forward strand.
ATTTGTCACGTTACTTGAATTCTGCCCACAAAGACGCATTTGTTTTCCTCATGATGAGTAAATTATGATATATTAAAGTGGGTTAGTGTTATTATATAGAGGATCATAGACACATGATGCAATCTCTGTAGCATTCACTTGCTTTGTAAAGCTGCAGTAATGTCAATATATGTAACCTGTACCACTTAAATTGATGTTGAAGGGATAGTTTAGATTTTTTTTAGTTGGGCTGTATGAGGTACTTATTACAGTCAGTGTATTGCCCACAGTAGATGGTAGTTTGTAGAAGCAACACAAGTATTGGTGAAGGAAGCTAAGCAGTGTACTCAGGAAAACCCTTGAAAAGTGCTAGGATTTTGGAAAAAGTGCTTGAAACTGCAAATGCATTAATTTCATAATAAATTGCTGCCTGACTTGATAGTTGGATATTGGCTCAGGCATCATTTATGAGATGCCAAGTCTACTTTGAAACATTAAACTGAAAGTTGTATTTTCTTTTAATTTGTCACCCTAAGTTTTATAAGCCAAATATTATTCTCTCCAAACCAACCAGACTCCTTTGGCAAAAATATTTTACCCCACAGATGCCACGAGTTGTTGGTCTACCACCGCCTCCATCAGTTAGGTAGTTTGTGTTGTTGTGTGACTGGAGTTTTAAAAATTTAATTCAGATTCACAGAATATCACACAATAATAAACAAAGTAAGAGATTAAGGCAGCTGGAGCAGCACAACTCCTGCGTTCTGCAAGGTAAAATTACTAATTTTGCCCATGGAGTTTGGTTGGTTGGCAAGATAAGGCCATGAAAATATTCTAAATATAGTGTACACTTAAACTGATAATGATATTTCAGGTGGCTAAAATACATTTTGCTGCTGACCCTGTCCACAGCAGTACAATGCTTAGCTTCCATGCTGGTACTCCTGCTGCTTCTCCAAACTGGGGGTGTGCCGACCACCATCTGTTACACTAAATACACTGACTACATCAGGCAACCCCACTTCAAAAAATACAAACTATCCCTTTAATTCTTATCTTCTGTCAGCAGAATTTATGACATATTTACATATTTATTGATTCATACAACAGAGGAACTCATTTTAAACACCTGTTTAAACCGTTTTTTTTTTTTTTTTTTTTTTTCTTTTAAATCCCCATCCGTTACTGAGCACTGGGGCTACTTTCATAACACATACAGCCCATACTGGGAGAGAGATTTTATTAATCTATATTCATTAACCTCATTCCAGCACATATTTATGCAATATGATGTGAATATATTTTCCTTGTGAAAACGTTGGGGTTATTTTGTTACCGTCAGTGGTATAAAATTGTTTTAATGTTTAAAAGATTAGAGGCCATGTTTGGATATCCCTCGTTTCATTTCCTGCCTGTAAGGTTACCTCCAGTTTTTTTCTTGACTTCACTTCTCCAGATGCAAACATTAACAGTGTCAAAGGAGCAGTTTCTGAAATGTTCTTCAAAGAATATCGGAGACGAGAACAAGTTACTGGTTCTGTTTGAGTCACTCCTAGACGAGAGAGTCGATCTATCTGGCTGTTTGTTACAGCAAATTTAACACAGGAAAGAGGAAAAAAGTAGGGACTTTTAGTTTCATCCTCAGAGGCTTTTCTAGGAGTGCATCAAACCTCTATGCAACAAATGTTATTTATTCCAAGGGAAATTAATTCACTTTTCACTGAAACTATGCAGAATGCGACTTTAATTTAAACAAGACTTCAATGTAAAGAGTTTAGCTTCTCAGGCAATTTAACTCAGTGAGAGGGCTCAGAGCCTCGTTACAACACCCTGGTCCATAAGAGTCATTTATAGATCGATCATATGACCGTTTTCAACAGTCGTGTGACTTTTATAGAGACACTTTGTCCTCGGAGACATCTCTTCTCTTCCTAGTTCAGCACATGAAAGCAACAGGGTCTCACTGCCATCCTATTCATGTCATACTGTACCAAGGGCAGATCAGTGTTCTCGACAGAGTCTTCAGGTGTCGTTTATTTCTCTCTTCTCTCAGACTATGAATACTGGGTATTCTCAGAGGTCGCTCTTTCAAATTGCTGTGATCCCCTTCACCCTATAGTGGACTAATGCGACAGAAAACTGCGGCGTCTGTGGTCTGACATACTCTTATTGCAAAGGTGATGTTGGTCTTTCCAAGCAGTACTTTCGGTATGGATTAGGTAAGCACTGCATGTCGTGAAACTGCACTTGTCCTAGAATGGTTCAATATGAGCTTGTGTTCTACTGTTAGTTTATGCCTGCCTGTTTTTTACAGTTTAATCAAAAGAATAATGTTGTTGAAGACGTTGGCCTTTCTATAGTAATTCTATCAGGATTTTCTCTCAATGTCCATGTTTACAAAACAAATCTCTCTGAACAAGGCCAAATGAATGAGCTAAACTGCTAAATGAGAACATTCATGCTTGCTGCAAAATATCAATGCATTCTGACTGGATGGCACTTTGGAGAGGCCATCCTCTGTTACTGGATTAACAGATGTACAGACCGTGATGAAACCTGGTAAAGAATGTGGAAATAAACATTGACTTTACTATAATGGTAATGTCCAGTGTCACTTCTCTCCCGCTTTGTCTTATGCATACGAAAATACATGTTAATTTTGAATGGACACAATGTCACACAGAGTGAGAGGTCTTAAGATGTAGGTGGAGTTTTAACAGAATTATGTGTTTGTTAGTTTGTTGGAGGTCTTGCAGAGGCAGTGTGGTTGTCTTCTGTGGTGGGAAGAACTTGGACTGGTGCTTCTGAATGTTCTCCTACTCCACTAAATTCAAAATAAATACAAAAATGTTGTTTTCATGAAAGTAAATTAAAGCTATGCAAACTTACTAACATAAGCAACTGAATATGTGATAGTGAAATCCAGTCACTACTAAACAGCACTGTTGAAATTTAAATGCTGCTGAATAATAGCAGTCAAGTATTACATAACTTTTAGATAAGAACGTGACTAATTGAGTAACATGAATATATAATTCTAGTTTTCTCTGGTGGCTCAGTCAGTGGACCGTGCCAAGGCCTCAGCAGCAGCCCTTCGCTGCAAGTCATGCCTTCAGTCTGTCAATCTCCAGCTTTACTATGGCAATAAAACCCCCAATATCAACTTGTTACTGTGAAGATCAAGATTTGACACTCTGAACATGTGATCAACAGGTTACACTACATAATAGTTTAGACTAAAGTAGTTTAAGTTGGCTCCACCATAACCCGCTACATTAAAATACTATATATACTAATAGAAATGCATCAGTGATGCTAAAGGTGTGCTGCTCTGACAGGGTCAATTCTGCTGCCTTATGAGTACTTCTAATACAGTACAGATCATTGATTATTTATACATGCAGAACTTAAGTACTTTCACATTTCAATAAAACATCTCAATACCTCTTCAACCATTACGTTTTTCAAAATGCAACTAAAGAAACACATCACACAAGTTGGATAATAGTTTATATTTATATTTGTATATATATATTATATTGTGTTTACTTAACAAACATGATAAATGCAATGTCTCCAAGTTAGCTGTAACAATAAAAATACAATATCTTTGTGTCCTTAAAGTACATAGAATTAAAACAGCAAAACAAAAAAAAAAACAAAAACCGCCCTAAGTAGTTCACAGAGAGGTACAAATATACAGTACAAATCTATTTTATTCAAAAACGGTACAAATAAAAATGCAACAAAATAGAGATATTAATGCTTTGTTAAAGTCAGGTAGGTGTAGGGTATTCTAAGGGAGCACTTTCGGTCGACAACTCTAAGGCTTCTGATAAAGATCAATACATATTGGTACGGCCATACGATATTAAAACTCACTATACAAAGTTCATACAACCTGGATTATACTTGAGGATTGAATGTTACATTTACATCATTGCATATATTTTGCAGATTTAGGCATTTAAAAAAAAAAGAGATGCTGTTTTTTGTTTTGTTTTTAGTTACACGTCACATAAAAAGCAGTGTCACCTTGTGCCAAAAAAGTAAAAATACACAGACTTCTTTAAAACTTTTAACCATTCTCGTTCTCCTGATTTAATTCGACATCAAAACCGTACTAAATGCACCTTTGCAGTTCAAACAAGAGGAAGTAGTTCACGCAGAGAGTAAAAAAATACCCACTGCCAACATCACAAAACATAAAGAACTGTTACATTACCACCAAGGGAAAGCTATCTGATTTATGCAGCCTGTCTGTCTCCATTTATTCAAAGCACGAGACACCAAACACAATCCATTAATTCAAGGGATAAAAAACTACTAATCTTTGTGCAACAACAATAAAAACAACGGATGTGTGCGTCTGTCTGTATGCATGTGTGTTTGTGTGGAATTAATGGTTGCTGACACTCTTGGCATCGTCTTGTAAAAAAGTGCACATAAGAGCTTCCATTTACTTCACTTCCACATGTTGAAAAAACAGGAATTAAAAGGGTAAGTATGAGTATTAAGAGTGTGTTAAAAATGTAACGGAATACATAATGAGAACAAAAAAGAAAACAAAAACGTGGTTGAACCGTCCGTGGTACAAAAAGAATTCACCGTCACCCTTTGTGAAATGTAAAATATGAATTTCTGCTCACAAGCGTGGCAAGAGTGTCGAGGCTTTGACATTTTGTGATTTGCTCTTGTACAGCCTGAAAAAGAGAACACCAAGTCTACCAGAAGCATCATTCCATTATTTCAATTTCACACATTGTACAAAGCAAGAATTTAAGGCATTATCGACAAGCATCATCAAAGCTATCTATACAAAAAAAATACATCTATCTACAGAAAACACACATCCTGTCATTTCTCCATGATTCTGTGTGCTTTACACTTTGAAACTCTTCAATTTACCAACAGTTTTTCTTTTTTTTTTTTTTTTACAACACTGTAAAGGAGGGCGTTTAGTGCAAGTACTTACAGCAACAGACTATCAGTGATGTGAGTAAGATTCATTGGACATCTTGGTAGCAGTCGAGCGTTCTTGCTTTAACATGGCACACGCTGCTCAAAGCAGAGGGCAGAAGAAACGGAAAAAAAGGCTCACAGTAGCACAGGATGGTCTTTGCTGTGAGAATTAAGAGGAGGTAAAAGTCACAGGTGGCACTGCTTGCACCATGTAAATCCCATCAAATGCATCTTGACCTAAAATACAAATGTTGAAGAGGCTGTGGGACAAACGCTAATTGAAAAATTCTAGTGATTTGGCTCCAAATGTGTGGCATCATAAGAAAATAATAAAAGGTTATTGATCTGTGACTCAGCAGTGTGTTATACATACTGTGGGAAGATTGGGACCACTGAGCAAAGCAAAATACTGGTTTGAACTCCTATATAAAGGTCATTTAAAGCAAAGAAAATCCTATAACCAGACATCATTGTAAAATGACTGCATCAGGTGATCTGCCCCGCTGCTTCAGAGAGCTGTACTTAAGACAATGAAGGGCACAATACTGAGTTTACTGCATAGAAAACGCCAAGACTACATGAAATGTTTTCAGGTATGATGTATATTGCTTACAGCATGAAAAAACTCAATGTGGTGAATGTCTGATGGTAAGATGAGTTCTTAACTGTTGTAAAATTAGTTTTTGAATATCCTGATGCAAAGCATTTTAAAGGATAGATTCACATTTTTTCAAAATCTATCTTAAAGGTCCAGTGAGCAAGATTTACAGGGATCTATTAGCAAAAATGGAATAAAATACTCATAAGTACATTTTCATTACTGTATACCATATTGTGTTTTCGTTACCTTAGAGCAGTGGTTTACAACTTTTTTCCTTAGAGGACCACTTTTCTATCCGAGTAAACTCACCTAAGTGACATATGTTATGGACATTTCATATTATATTTAAAGCATAACAATAGTAACAGCACAACAGTGCAGAAATAACTCCAAGAAGTTTGTGTAAAACAAGTGATTTGAATGAATTCTGAGCAGATTATTTAATGGTTATATTGCATCAGAGATGAGATTTCCTGATATTTTTGGAAATTTCTTTTACAAGTCGCTGTCTGTATGGTGTATTTGAAAAAAAATAACATACCTACTTAACAGACTACCTTTTTTAAATAAAAATAGTATTTCTTCTCCCTAACACTTGGTCATTTTTCAATCTTTGGTTGTTTTAGCTACATACTTAAATCCAAGATGAAGCATTTAAGCACAGAGTGAAGACTCTGTGAATACAAACCAAACACTAGATAGGCCTTTTTGCATTTTTCACACGTTTTACACATAGGTTCACCTACACACTCAGGCAGGAGGGAGAGATGAGGTGTTTACAATTTGGGAGCTTAGATGCCATGAAATCCTACACAGTGGCCCTTTAATACTGAGAGAGTAATAATTTGTTGTAAATGTTCCTCCTGTCCACATGATGCTGCTCTTTGCATTTAGCAGCCTCCTCCACTGAGCTGCTGCACAGGAACAGTAACAAAAAGTTTATTGTGCACTACAGTAACTGTAGCTCTCATACTCACTTGATTTGGCTACCTGTAGCTGCTGCACATTGTTACACAGAAACAGGAGTGGGGATTTTGTTCAATATAGCTTAGATTGGAATAACACGGCCAGTAGGGCTGCACACTTAATTGAAATATTACTGAAATGGCAATATGGCCGAGTGAAATGTCCACATAGCAGAAGCTGCAATTTTTGTTGAAGAAAATGTGACAGAACAGCATTATGATGAAGTACTCTAGTGCTGAGAGATGCTCCGGCAAATAAAAGGTTTTTTTTGGTTTTTTTGGGGGGGGGGTGAATCTACCCTTTAAAGCTGCTCATAATGACAGTACCAGAGGATGCAAGTCTACTAGACCTAGTCCAGGTCTAACATTTCTGGCTCCTCCACATCCAGATGGAGTCAGAATTAAGAGCTCTATTCAAGTTAAGAGCGTTGAAGGGGACAGACAGACACACAGCACCAACACATTAGTCAGACACAAACATGACAACTCACTGATCTCCTGTCTGACACAAGCAATGAAAGGAAATGCAACAGGTAATGCATGAAATATTTGAAAGTGACCAAATGTTTTGTCTAAAGCTCTATGACAAAAAATGAGAACTGGTACTGTCCGATTTCAACTTTGTGATGGGAATGTCTGTGAGGAATGCCGTCTGATTATAAACCTCTGAATGAGTTGATGTGTGGTCTAATTGCACTTATTTTTAATTTCACCCTTTTGGATTTTTGGGGGATTTTAAGAGGATAAAAATCTGTCAGACGTAGGAAACTGCAGCATTCATCTTGGCTAATTTGTAAACAGAGTTAAAAATGCAAGTCAGTTTTTTTTTCTCTCTTACTCTCACCACAAAACAACAATACTTCAAACATATTCCCTTCATTAAAAAAAAAACACCTACTGTTCTGTGATTCCTATTAACAAGGTCAGTGTGAAGTCAATGAGTGACATTTTCTATGTGCAACACAAGACAATCATAAGATCCACTGGATAAAGTTTATCCTAGTACAAAAGCAAAGGACCGTATATGTTCAAACAAAAGACAGAAGATAAGTTGATAATGATCACAAACTTAATTAGAGTCAAGCCTTTCTTGGAGATGCACGTGAGTAAATCCATGTAAGATAAAATATCATCAGTGAGATGGAGAACCAAAGAGAAGCGGTGATACTTTCTTGAGAAATTTGGCAAAGGCATGCTGTTTGTGCAGAAATACTGAAGCATCAATGACAACGATGTAAAATAGTGCATCACCTTTTAAAGTCGGGGGTTAAAAGAGGGTCAGAACTCATACCTCACGTGTAGAGATATAAAACAGCCCACGACGAGAGATTCCTTCTCGTGCTGTGAAAAGAACTATTGCTTTAATTTGGTAACTGAGCAAAGAGTAACTCAAGTTGAATAAAAAGAGACTGACTCATTCACACACAGGGTTTCTCTCCATGACAAACTACAAGTCCCTTCCACTCTTCCAGGGCTTTTTTTTAAGGTTAAATTGGCCTGCAGCCAACGATGCGACTGGTTCATTCCCACAGGCGGCTTTGGTGATGACCAGCCAGTGCCTCCTCTGTTAATTACGCTCATTAAAATTGCATTTAAGGTCACCAGTCTGGTCGGGAAAGCTTTGAGGTATAGAGAGGAGGAGGAGGGAGGATGTCACTCAGGATGGGAAACGAATGATTCTCTAAGAAGGGGAAAAAGTTGAGGGGATAGTTTGGATTATCTGATGTAGGGCTGTATGAGGTATTTACCGATATTCAGTGTATTACCTGAACTGGATGCTGGTCGAAATGCCCCCAGTTTGGTGAAGCAGAGTGGAGTACTGGTGTGGGAAGCTAAGCAACGAACTGCTATGGTCAGGGTCAGCAACAAAAGGTATTTTAGTCACCTATAAAAGTTAAGTGTACGCTATAATTAGAATATTTTCACTGCTGTCAGACAGCCTTTCCTGAAATATAAGCCAAATATTTCTCTTTCTAAACCGCCAAACTTCATAGGCAAAATTAGCATTTTTACATTGCAGAACATAGGAGTTGCTGGTCTACCACTGCCTCGATCTGAGTTTGTGTTATTGTGTGACTTGAGTGAATCAGAACTATTCTTCTATCCTAAAACACCAAAGTCACACAATAACACAAACTAGAGTCATCAAAAATATCATTTATTAATCCATATCAATTCTGAATTCTGGTACCAGCTGCACTTCCTCACTCTCCTTTCTCTCCAAAAGCAAATCGACACTGTTTACTTCATTTTTAGTTAGTTAAATTATTCAGTTTTTAAAGATTGATATTTTTATGTGGATCTTTTATGGTGGCTAACATACTTTTTGCTGCTGACCCTGCCCACTGCAGTTCATTGCTTAGCTTTCATGCTGGTCCTGCTCTCTGCTTCTCCAAATTGTGGGCCTACTCACCATCATCTACTGTAGCTAATACATTGACTATTGATAAGTGCGTCTTATAACCCCATTTAAAAAAATCCGAACTATCCCTTTAAACACTAAGTGATGGATATTCTCACTGATGACACTGGAATGTAAGTTATCTCTAGTTGTCAAAGAGACCAATCTGAGACACTTATGCAAACACACACACACATTAGGGCCCTCATCCTGAACCAGAGGGCATGATGGTGTGTATTTTTTTTTTTGGAGTGGAAACTGATTGCTAAACAGACAGACTGATTGATCTATCACTATTTCGATTGTAAGACAAGTGGGACACGCCACACTTGGCCTGAGAGAGAATCCCATTCTTTGCAGACTGAGACAGTATCTCTGCTGACAAAGGTGGTTTTAGACTCCTTCCGGAGAAGCATAATGTAACATACACTGACAGTTAGCGTCAACTGTGCCAACATCACCACCGGAGCTGCTGATGTAAGCACACTCCACTCTTTTTTGGGCAAATGCTTTTGAAGGAAACAGGATCTTAGGAATGGAGGAGATAAAAGATCACTGGCTGTGATCGTTTAAATACAACAGAACCTGCAGAGCTGGTAGCTTCACCGTGCTACAAACACATTCGTCGTAGTCCATGGCCTTCCAAAGAGACAGTTTGGTCAAAAAGGAAGCAAAAGTGTTCCGAAAGCGATGGAAACCTCCAAGCGTGGTTATGAGGAAGTGGCGACTAAGGAGGGAGGGAGGGAGTAAGATAAATGCAGTGTGTAAGGACAATGAGAGGCATTTCATCAGCTACATACTTTCTACTCAGCTTGTCATGTCCCCGTCAGACCTCAGCTGGCTGGGAAACCACAGGCTCGTCTCCTTTGGCTGAGTGACCACCAAACCAAACCAGAACTTCTCACCAGATAGACAGAGATCTTGTATTTTTGTATATTTTAGGTGTGCAAAATCTCAAACATTCTGAGGCTACATTCGCACTCTTTTTTTTTTCCTCTTTCTCTCCTTGTCAGACTCATTCTTACTCGTGGCAGTCTCCTCTATGGTTGCTACCAAATGTGATGCTACTTCCCTGCATTAGAGCGCCCCTCAATGGACAGTTTGACCTCCTGGGGGATGAAAGAGGGCCTTGTGTGGCTGGAGGTGCTTATTTGAGGGCGTGGCCCTTCGTCTCCCTTCATATTGTATCTTTGGAGGCCAGGCGAGGACCAGCGTCTCTGAGAAGCACCTAGCGCCGCTTGCATTGCTCCCATCCCTGTCCCCCCTGCAAACACAGAGCCTTCTGTGTGCAAGTGGTAACTGCTCTGGCTCCTCGGATGCTCTGCTGAGGTCCTACTGGGTCTGTTGGGTAACTCAGTGTGCCCAACAAGCCCAAAATGTGTGGCTTCCTCCTTATCGACCCCATCTTTCTCTCCATCCCTCTGTCTTTCTCTGTGGATGCGGTCCAGCCTTAAATGAGACTGTGGCCGTGACTGCTGAGGGGCAGGAGGCCCCATGAGTTGGTGACCAGGTCCTGATGAAGCGTTGGTTTTGCTCAAAGTCCTGGACAGGTTCTGCTGCTGCTGCTGTTGTTGTTGTTGCTGTTGTGAATGATGGTGCTGTGGCTGTTTCTGCTGCTGCGGCTGAAGCTGCTGCTGCAGGGTGATGGACACACACACGTCTCCTACCTGCAGATGATGGCAGGGAAGGCCGTACAGCTGGGCAGTGCGTTCAGGGCTGCAGGACGACCAACCCTGGCCAAACACAAAGAAAGGGTGCTCAGGGGGCACGTCGATGGTGACTTTGCTCTGCTGCTCCCCCACAGTGAAGTGAAGCGACACCAGACCGGGCCTCTGCTGGCTGGCACGGATATCAACCACCATGCTGGAGTCGATCTTAAGTCCCCCGCTCACCTCAGCGCTCCGTACAAAGTCCTGAGTCTGCAGGTCCTCCACGCGTTTCAGTTCCCCGGTAGCCAGCTGGATGATAGCGCCCTTCATGAAGTGTGATGGGTTGCAGGGAGCCGGAGGAGGAGCGAGGCTTGACACTAAGGCCTGAGTCACGTCGGCTGTGGGTTGGACAGAAGGCTGCTGGGGGAGCTGCTGCTGCTGCTGAGCTGTGGTCGGCTCCGCCCTTTCAGGGAGGCACACTCTGGCTGAAGAATCAGAGGCTTTAAAGCTCGGGTTGGGAGAGGCCATGGTGGTGGAGGCGTCGTTAGCCTGTCCTGGGTAGTGTTGCTGCGGCGGCTGGGGCTGATGCTGCAGGTGATACTCCAGGGGAATAAGAACTGGTTGTCCGTTGGCGAGCATGACGGCATGGCCTGGTTGTCCTGTTTGCTGCTGGAGGCCGGTCACTCTGGGGTCACTGTAACTGACAGGCTGGGCTGCATATGCATTGCGGCTGCCTGTGCTCTCTCCGTGGACGTCTCTGGACCTCTGGCCACCCTGTGAGAGGTTCAAGGGAGCGAAGGAGACTTCTTTCCGCACGCCACCAGCACTTTGGCTAGAGGAAGCCAAACGACCAACCACCTGCTGCACCTAGAAGGTAATTGAAGGAATGATGTGTTAGTCAACTTTTAATTTTCCAGAAACACACAGAACAATTCAAAAATGGCTTGTGATATAATTTCCAACATGACATCTAGGGCTGCAACTAATGTGTTTTTTTTAATACTGATTATTCTGTCAATTATTTTCTCAATTAATCTATCACTTGTTTGGTCCACTGAATGTCAGAAATGGTGAAAAACCGAAAACCGAAAGCGCAAGATGACTTCCTCTAATGTCTTGTTTTGTCCTCAACCCATAGAGTATGCAGTTAACTGTCACAGAGGAGTAAAGAAACTAGAATATATTCACATTTGAGGAACTGAAATCAGAGAATTTGGACATTTTTTCTTTAAAAAAAAAAAAGAGATGTTGAGATGTAACATCCTAAAATAGTTGGCGATTAACTTAATAGTTGATTGATAAGTGATTAACAGTTGCAGCTCTGAAGACATCCAAATGTTTTCCTACAACCGCCTATATTACAACATGTAAGAAAAAAATATACAGACCATTACTATGGACGCAGGTCTGATCATTGACTCTGGAGGATATAGTGGAAGCAATACAACCATTTTTAAAATCAATAAAATCATCTTTAAATCAGTAAAATCCTTTTCAAATCAATATTTTCCATCAAATTATACATTCAAATTATCCATTTTTATAAATGTAAGTAGCCATGTAATAAACGGGATAATGTAATGAATAAGTTATCCCTGACTTAACTATCTCTTGGGCTGGGTAATGTTTAAAAAATTATGATAGCAGTATCAATACCAGTACCCTTAAATAGATACCAATATCAATGGAGTACTTCATTCAATACATTACAAGTTTCTAGATCTGGGTACCAACGGGATTGAATGTTGGTATTGACTGGACAAGTTTAAATAATATTTGGTACTGGGTTATTTCAATTGAAAACTTAAAAGGTAGTAAGTACTGATACCCAGCCATAACCATCTCCTCATTCAAGCCTCAAATCTCAAACTACTACTCTGACACACAATATCTTAACAAAGTTCTTGCAAGATCAGAAAAGGGAGACGCAACAGAAAGTTTGTGGAACTTCCCAATTAGGCAGCCAAGTGTAAACTACAGAGAGGCCATTTATGGCAGGTTGTCTCTGTTCGTAACATAACATTCATAACAAGATACTCTGCAGCCATTCCTCCCTATTTGGTTCACTCAAATAAATGATTAGCTGCTAATGACAGCAGCCAGCACAAGCCAACATGACTGAAACTATTTTGTTTATTAATGAATCAACATACTTCCTTCTCCTGCACACTACCGCACAAGAACCACTGAGGACTTCACTGCAACATTTACATTAAACCACAAATGGCTGAGCTTTGGCACAAAGTAGTAATTGTCTGGCTGTGAGTGATTACTTAATTACTACAGACCCCCAGCACACAATTAAGGATGGAAGTAGAGTCTAAAAAGACACCTGCTATAAGGTCTTAGAAATACTGAGCTAAGCAACAGGTCGGGCCAGATTACTATGAATACTACTGTATTTACTGTTTGTGCTATTTTGCCAGGTTAAAGTATTTCTGTCAACAGAAATTATATGAAAATATTTTATTCCTTCATCAACATGAGCACTGTTATAAAAAGGATGCCTTTTGTTCATGATGCTGCTGGCCATGTTGAATGTTCTTTGTATGAGGTGACACTTTCTTACTTGAAACAATTTTTAAGAAAATGAGCTAAGTGTATAAAAGGACAAGTAATGTGTTTTGTTATCAATCTAAAATCAGTTTTACAATGAAAATGGGTTTTGGATTTACACTGTTGTTTTTAATACAGTTTACCACTGAACAAGGTTTCTGCAGGTATCAACAGGTTAGATTCAAGACTTCAAGTCTTCAAAAAACTTTTTCACTATGAATGCAATGTAATAAGATTTCCACATTCATACTGGTAACAAGTATTAAGGATAAAACAGAAAATCAATGTCAGAATTAATTGCAAAGTAATTGTATTTAGCAACATTCTCTTATATAGGAATTCTGGATAAACGTGGAGTTCTCAAGCCAAATCTAGCTGAACTTGCACTGAGACATATTAGATGAAAGTAATATTAACAGAAAAAAATTAACTTATTACTCCTGTAAGTATTTATCTATTTATATTTTGATGAAAAGAGATGGCACTTTAGCCCACACACCACACTAACTGGGTGTGCTCCAATTAACTCTGACCAGGCTGCACAGATTGCAATAGTGGTAATTGGTATATTGGTTTTGCTTGTAGTTGCTACAGCATGATCACTACAATTTCTTTCCTAAAAACACTGTAGAGACTAAAGTTAAGTTGAGGCCTTAAATTCAGTTTATTGGATTTTAGACTTTATAAGACTTTTAAGGACCCAAGGAAGCCTGACTAAAAGTTGGGGATGCTCAGATTAACAGGAAAACATAAATCACATCAGTGCGTCTCACCTCCAGGTCACTGTCAGGCGTGCTACGCTGGCCAGGTGAGCTCCTCTCCTCCAGTCTACGATTCTGCAGGCCTCTGTCGTGGCTGTGTTCCTGCGCTGCAGAGCTGGACGCTACCTGCATCAGACGTGCATTTCTAGCCATGTACACTGAGTCTAGTACAACCTCCCTGGCTCCCTGCTCTTTATCGCCTCCATTCATCTCTGGTTCATTCTCCTGCTGGGCACTGTGGGGGTCTCTGGCGGCAGTGGCAGCCCTGGCGCCCTGAGCATGGTAGAAGACCGGCATCCCTCGAGAGCTGACCTCTCCTGCAGGCAGGACTCCCACAGTGCCGAGGTGCTGCTGGGCAGCTTGCTCTGAAGGCAGCATCAGTGGAACACCACTGGATGCTGCAACTTTGGCAAAGGTATGTGCAGCCACCTGGGCCTGTGGGGGTGGGGAAACAACACCCTCCTGTATGACAGATGGATAGGGAACAAGGTGGGACACGGCATGGGGCTGAGGAATGGTGCCTGAGGGAGAGATTAATGATCCTGGGACAAAGCCAGGGGGCAGAGCATAAGGTACCGCTGCATAAGGGGAGCTAACAAACTGGAGAGAGGAGTGAGGGATCTGGGTGTAACCGAGAGGAGGGTAGGGGAGACCTGGGTGCTGCAGCAGAGGCGAGTGTACTGTATAGGCTGGAGAGATGTGACTTAACACTGGGTGAAGACTGGTGGGCGATGGAAGAGCCACTTTGTAGAGCATACTGTACTGGTCGACGGGCACCGCTGGTATGCCGTCAGAGTTCTCCACTCCATAATGAAGCCCTGACTGAGTTCGCAGCCACTCCCCAGACGAGGTCCCTCCCTGAGTGTCACTGTTGGCTGCAGAGTTCTGGATGGAAACCACTTCATCTTCTCCGACACCACCACCAGCACTACTGCCACCTCCACTGCCACCACCACCTCCTCCTGCAGCCCCAAATCCCCCTGTCCCTCCAGCTCCACTGCTGTTACTAACTGGGAGGTCCCTCTTCTTCGGAGGCAGGCACTCCTGGTTGCGCTCCTGAGCTGGTTTCATTGCAATCCTCTGATCAAGCGAGTGGCTTTACTGTACTGTACAGGAACTGAAACTTGCAAGCCAGTCAGCCCGCACAGGAACCAGTTCTGAAATCACCTGGCTGACCTCGTCTGACAATTCACCTGGAAATAAACCACAACACAAAAGGATCTATTAGTACAATTCATATCTTTTCCTAGATTGCAGTGATAAAATGATACAAATTTCTGTAAAATAATTATTTATGGTCACGGACAGATTGTGTTATGCTGAACCACAAAGCATTGATGGTTCTGTAACACTCATCTGTTACTGCAGAGGCAGAAACTGACAGAAAATATTATCACTTTTATTCGTAGAAGCAAAAATAAATCATTTCAATTTATTGGTTGTTTGACTTTTGAATGATGGCTTGCATGTTCATGTTGCTGAGTGTGCTAAAAAGTCTGGCTATGTCCACCGCAGTACACACCACTTCATCATCACAGCTGTCTATAAAATTCTGTAACTGAAAGCGCTTCATAAAGCAGTTAATAATGACAATAAACAATTTATTGCTGCTTTTTCAAAACTCATTTTGGTATTTTGGGTGTTTGTTCTCATCTAGAGTTAGGATAACCAAAATAGGTTGATAATGTATTGTGAAGAACTGTCGTAACATATAACACATATTGAATAATCACCTGTGTAGTGATTGCTCTGTAGGAAGGGGGCACAAATTGATATAGTATTATATGAATCACCCATCAGACCTGTGATTTTCCCCCTTTCTTGTACCACACAGTATAATGTATATTATGTATCCGCTTGAGCAGCACTTCTTTGAAGCCGTGTAATGTTGAAGCAGTGTAATCTTTACATTTATTACAACTTTGGTGATTCGTGTATCACCCTGAAGGGGTTTATTTCACCATAATAACCCACTCCCTATATAATTTCCCTTACTTAATATCTGAATGTGTTAAACAATTCAAATATCCCATGTTTTTTGGCTACACCATTCCATACAATGGAATTTTTCTACATGTCTTGAGCATCATTGCTTAAAAAAATCAGCCTCACATATTTAGTATATTTAGAAACTTTGGAATCTTGACTCAGATTTAACATTGGGTTCTGCAAGTTTGAACCAAGCCTGGGTGGAGAACATGAGTTTAAATGACTCACCCACAATTAGATCTACAAATAATGCACCCTGAAATGAGCAAGAAAAAATATTTCTGACCACTAGGAATGTGCTGATACAATACTCCATGTATTAGTCCGATACCAGCCAAAGTCACTAGTTCTGATATGCAGGGGAAAAAAATATAATCTGATGCAATCCATTAGCCTAAAATATCACAGAAATGCTTAACTAAACTTTGAGTAACATGCAGTAAACAGAGTTGTCTCACGAGTAACACAGACAAGCAGCATGTGTCACATGAACAGTAGCTGAACGTGAGTGAGTGAATGATGACTCTGTCAGCAGACCTGTCATGCCAGCTGTGTGGAGTTATTTTAAGATCAAGGAAGAAAAAGGCAAAGCACTTGAGTGCGATGTATGTGTTTATACAATTTATTTAAATTTCATTTTGAATGTTTGAATGGTGCTGACTACTCAAAAATGCTGCAAAAAGCTCTGTGTAGAAAAAATGTTTAAATAAAGAGAAGCAACAGCATTGCATAAGTGAGTCATGTTGTGGGCTGTGCATTTCTTCTTTCATGGTAGGACTGTCACAATTCCAGAATTTAACATTTTAATACAATACTAGAATAAAAACATGATACTTGATACCTCTTTCAATACCACTGCAGAAACAAAAAAGGTCCTAGGTACACAGAAAAGGATTTTTTTTTTAAATTAACAATGCATTCAAGTTTCAAGACTTCCGATTATCCTACTCCATGGAAGAAGATTATTTGTTTCACAAGTTAAGCATTATGTTTAAATGGCTAAGCTAAACAAAGGGCATCCACACAAATGTATTATTAACTGATTATTTGTTTAAGAGAGGGAAAAAGGCAGTATCAAATTAGTATCAGTATTGGCAGATACTCAAGGTTACTGTATCTGTATTGACTTAAAGTGATAAAGAGCTATCTCTACTGACACAATCAGCATTAGCTCTTGGTTTTGTTGTACTTAAATCAATTCTATTCTAACATATCAATAAAAAAAAAAAAATAGACTCCAGTACAGCATGTGACTGATCCACTAAGTCCTGAAGAAATTATCATACAACAAAGAGTTAAATAGTGGTTTAAAGTCCTAACTTACTTAATAAAGGCAAACAACCATGAAAGTTAATCTTGGGCTAACATGAACTAAGTTCTTGGGTGTGTCCCAGGAACCAAATTTATTTATTTGTTATGATTAACTTTTAACTTGGACCAGCTCTTTTTTTTAAAAATATTAGTCTATGATCCAGACTGGAGTGGGCTGGGTTCCTGGTTTCACTCAGCACATCTGCCCAGAAAACTCAGTAAACCTGCTTCCTGAAACAAACTCTTGAACACCACTAGATAGGAAACCAATGCCTTATACATGTAGTTACAAGTGAAGAGTTTTCCTCCTGTTACCGCTACTCCTCACTTCAGAGTAACTATGTTTACCGTTAGCTAGTGGCTGACTTGGCTAAAGTTAGCTAGCAACTTGGAGTCAACATTTTTCCGTAAAGACGGTAAAGTGCCAGCATGACACTTCGTACACCAACACTAAACATGCATGGTGAGTTCAAATGGTATCTAATGTTATACGAGGCCATTTGGTTATCACTATAATTTATCACTGCCCACCAGCCCAGAGGTTTCGGCTAGTTAGCTTCACGGCTAACACAGCTACAACTAGCTACATGAACTGACTGCAGTCACATCAGTTCACAACTAACATGGCAATGATCAGAATTCACATCAAAGATGTCTGTGGTTTGTGTTGTGGTGTAGACGTACCTCCAAATGTCATCGCGGACAGGCTTTGCTGAATAAAAAAGTTGATATGCAGAGGGACAATTGAAGAAATCAAGGCTAAGGAGTCGAGCCCATTTCGAAGGCCAGCAGAGGCGCTCACCAATGACGTCACTACGTTTATTCAATTTCCTGTTTTTTTTCATCGTGCACAAATTTTGTCCTGCACGTACACTAAGGAGAGTCAGAGAACTACAGTCACGCTTTCCTTTTTACTAAAGTTTTGTCACATTTAAATCTAACTACAACAAAAATTAAAATACTCTCAATGCCAGTTAACAGAAACTGACAGGTCATGTGTTTTCTGACAGAAATACAGTAAAAAAAATAAATATATCACTAAACAGCTGCGGTCTAATTTACATGAGGTGTAACAGCAGTTAAAAGAAACAAAACAGAGAACAGAGTTTGTTTAAATGAATCAAATGTACATTGTTGAATGCTATACAGCAGGGGGAGCTGGAGCCACATGTGCAGTTTCACCTGTCTGCTGTGAATCTGTTTGAAAAACTGAAAACAGGCCATTTCTGAAACCCACCAGCAGTCAAAACACTTGTAACTGAATTGTATCTATCTCCTGTGCATGTGACCCAGCATATCATGCTTGTAGCCTACTCTTATTTGGCCATTTAATTTGTCCTGGCATAGTAATTTGGCCTAGGAGATACGCAGTAAGGCTCTGCTACAGTAAATGGAACAGGACCCTAATGCAACCTGTTGCCCTACTATTTGATATAAATATGGCTGCCACGAAAAGGTTCTATGAGCCTTTTGTAACAGCAGTAGTTTTCACATGCCATGGCAGGAAAAGCACAGGTTAGAGCTAATTAATGACATTAATAATGACTGAATCCCACTTAGGTGGTCCAGTTCCAGGGTTCTGGTATTGGCTGGCTCACTGCTGGCATGGTGCAACGAAACACCACACTGAAAAATGCCTATTAGTAAGGCAAAGCCTCAAGCACATGTGATGTGATGGCTCAGTCAAGTGCACTGTGCAGTGTGCTATATGCAAAAGACTGTCATGTGAAATCTAAACTGAGAATGTAATAATTTATTTTTGTCATCTCTGACATTCTTACCTTGTGTTTTACTAAGTAAGGTTGTATGGGATTAGATTTGGTTAGATTAACATCATGCAATAGGGAACTCAATATGATACTTACCCTCTGCACCAGTGTTAAACATTCTGTCAAGTTCCTTTCTTAGTGTTTTTAGAAAATGACAATTTCCTGTTGCCATTAATATCATCACTGCTGCTGGTCTTTGTTCTCTTCTTTTATACCTTTACTTCATATTGATCTAATAGTTCAGACCCATTTGTACTAACAATTCAACTGTGCCTGAAAAGGTGAGCCCGTCAAGGCCCGATGCAAACAAAATTCTGTCCAAAACCGTCATTAGCATATTCCAGGCTGAACCCGATTATATCCAGACTTAATAATTGGTGGCAATAATAGTACATCTATTTTAGAGATGCAGTGTTAGAGCTACTTTGGGAAATTTAAATGGAGCAGTGACAGGGGCACAAACCCTCTAACTCTTAATTTAATCAGTGTACAGGAGTAGTTTCAGTGTGTCAAAGGTTACAGATCTAAATCTGCATATATAAACTACATGAGTCAAGTCTTATGGTGGCGCTGGGTTCTGCAGATCTGACTCACTGACTACATGACAGAAAGGTATACAAAAAGACCAACAAAGTCAAGTTTGTGGTCATGTTTAGTGCTGCTTCACTTTCTGTGAACAGTAAAATATTTTTTGTTAGTTTATAAGTCATTTATTATTATGCCAAACTCTAAAATTATATGCAAGATTAACAAGATTAACTATTTGCTCACTTGAATAAAAATGATGCTGCAGGATGAATCCTTTCAGATATCAGTGCATTTTAGTTTTTTTTATGAAACAGTCTCAATTTATTACTTTGGCCTCTATGTGACCCACATAAGTTAGCGAGACCATCAGCGAGTAGATTGTCTGTTTCTATACAGTTATTCTTAATGGCTGCCACCAGGTCGGATTTACCTTGAAATCAGATGACACGAGTCTGTGTTTACATTTTTCCAGGCAAAGTTACAGTGAGTAGAATGTAAATTTTGCATTTGAATTTCTGTCCAGCACCCAGTACTCATCATTTTTGGGTTTGCATGATCTTCTTCTTTTTTTTGTTTTTTGTCTTGCCTTTGCCTTGCCCCTTTTTAGAGCTACTTTCCTCCTCCTTTCACCTCAGGAGGGATCATAATATGTAATCCAATGTATTACTGTTCTTTATCAAGATTTAATATTGTTTAAAGGGGAAAACAAAAAATTCTTATTGCTAGGCAAAACTCATGGTACACAGGATTATATCATTATTATTGATTATAATTGCCACTCGGTACCAGGAGTCTTTGTAAATATGTCTGTTATTCCGCAGATGAGCTGGAAATTAACAGCTGTTTTTTCCACTTTGCAAAAATAACTTGTTATCCATTCACTCCAATAGTACAACCTTAAAAGAGGCATTTTGGCCTATTTTTTTCATATCACTTGTGATAAATGGGAGGTGATATTAACAGACAAATTAGTGGATTCCTGTCCAAGGATGAATTTGTTTTCATGTGTGAAGCCCAGTGGAAATAAAAACCAGAACGCAAACTGATTTGAAAATAATGTAATGATTAGTTACTGGTACACATTTGAGCCTTACAGCTTCAGTGCAGTACCTCTGAATTTAAGTAGATTTACAGAATTGATAAATCAACAGTTTTAGAAAACTAAAATAAGTAAATAGATTTAGAATATAGTTACAAAAAATGGTAAATCTTCCCAAAAAGGCACAGGGGATGTACAGTAGCAATTGCATCCCTCTAGAGAACATTTTGCATAATAAATACATCTGCTGCTAATCAATATCAAACTGTGCCGCAGAGGGAGCGCAGTCATCATGCAATTTACAGCAGAGTGCAACACTGTGAATTAGTGGAAAAACACAGCATATAAATATCTCTCCAGAAAATATAAAGACTAAATCAAGGATAAAAGTTATTTAGTACCATTAATCAAAAATATTAATTGGAAGATTTCAAGCATATACAGTATTTATAATATTTGCCAAAATTATATTCAACAACCACCTTAAAACAAACTATCCTATATACTGAGTAAAATGTGCAATTAATAGCATTTGGGAGAGCAGGTTCTGCACTCACACTATACACATCTATATCAAAAAAACACCTGAACTAGTTATTGCCAAGGAGTTTATGTGGAAACTAATCAATATAACATCTCAGGATCAATGCGCCTGTATAATAGGACAGATATTGAGTCTGTCCAGTGGTCTTATATTTAAAATGACACAAGGCTTTTATATTAAATGCTCTACCGTTCTTTTAAGACATTACACAGTGCTAGTTTCTCACCAGTTTTAAAGAGGCACTGGATGACTGATTCATTTCCCCTGATATATTTCAAACCAGTCCCTAGTTTAGCTGGTAGTAAACTTCTCCAGCAGGCACTGTTAAGGGAATCCACATGTCAAAATCTCTGCAGCACGCTAGAAGTTTAACTCACTAGAACATTCCCCGATTGCGTCATAAAAATCTTTAGTCAGGGTAGTGATAGTGAGGTTAATGCATAAACTACTTGAGTCTTGTTTTTTCTTACGTTATTCCTGTACACAGAGTAGAATTATCTGAACAAAAACAAGAAAAAATGTTAATACAGATGTAAGTATTGTTATAACTACATAAAGTATGTCTAACAGTGTATACAGTTAGTATATTCGATTCCCACTGTAGAAAACATCAGGCTTTTATTTAAACAGCCTGTGTGCACTGTAGTTACCTTTATTGTTGTTTATTTTGAAATGTCAAAATTACACACATGGTGTATTTATGACATTTGCTATCCAGATGATTTATTGCCGATGTTCACATGCTGCCTTGAAACTGTGCCAATAGTCACTGACCCATCACTGTCAGGTTCATCGGATCAGTAACTTCTGAAATTCAGTTCACTATGTACTAAACTAGAGACTGGTTCGAGTCGAAGCCCTTGTCTGTCCCTTTGCTTTCAAATATTTATCCATTCACCTCCTCAGTGCCTTACCAGAAGGCTTCTATAAAAGTTTCATAAAAACCCCTTCAAAAGAGAAGAGGAAATATCTACCACAGATTGAAGTCCTCACAGCTCCACTTCCTTCTCCAAGTATCACCTGCTTCATGATACTAAAAATATAGGCCGTTTTCTCTGCTTCAAAAATAGAGTAAATCTACAGTTAAGACCCTGAAATCACACTATTTGCTAGTTACAGTGAAACCCAAACACAACCATTAAAATATGGGCACATGGAGCAAATAGCATAGTTTGTGCAAAAAAAAAAAAAAAAAAAAGAGAAAAGAAAAAGAAAAACAGTAACGTCCTATTACATTCAACCAGGCCAAATCCTCTTTGTTTTTTTGTTTTTTACCACATAGTAAAATGTGTTAGCGGTGTTATTTTCTGTTCCTCTTTCTGAAATAAAAACTAGTTAAACATAGTATCTTCAATTACATTTCCTGCAAAGTACAATCAAATTGAGTACTTGGAAATCAGTGTTTATCGGTGAAATGCATCATTGGTGCTGCAATAAAAACAGGCATTTCCTAATTTCATGCATTCCTCTAAGAATTAAAATATTTACGTCCATACAGTCTTACTGACCAATGAGAACTCAAAGAAAGGACAACTAAACTGATAGCATTGCTCCACACATACTTAATGAACTCTCAATTATTGCTTTAAAATGTACAGTGAATCACAGGTAAATCTTAGAGTGGGAGCTTAACCTCTCGACTCAACATTAAAGGGATAGTTCAGATTATTTGAAGTAAGGTTGTGTGAGGTACTTATCTATAATCAGTGTATTACCTACATAGTTGCTGGTTGGTTCGCCACAAGTTAGGAGAGGCAGAGACGGGCACCAATACAAAAGCTAAGCAATGTACTGCCAAACAACCCCTTTAACTTGCTGTCTGACAGCAAGTTCAAGCAGTGAAAATGTTCTTAATATTGTGCATTTAAATTTTTTAAGTGTCTTAAGTATTTTTTGCTGCTGACCCTGTCCACAGCAGTTCATAGCTTCTTAGCTGAAGGCCCTTTCTGTCTTACTTGACTGGGGGTGTGTTGACCGGCAGCTACTGCAGGTAACACACTGACTATCAATAAACACCTCATAAACCTTTACCATAAATAATCTGAACTGATCCTTTAAAATCTCCAAAAGCAACCTCTGTGTGGGTCATACAGTACGCTCAACAAAAAGAGCAGTTAGCTTAGCTAAATCTTGAAAAAGACCTAAGGTGAAGTAGATAAGAAAATACATCTATTATATTATATATATTGCTTTAAGTATGATGATCTTTCACAGTCACAGGAGACCTCACAGTAACAACTCACTGACCAATAAGGAGGACAGACACTCCAGATAATCTGAATTCCTCAGCTGTAGTGGACAATAATGATTCAGGCCTGCAGATGTTTGGAAATTACCTCAGATTTCAGTGCAGCATCGACGGTGCAAATTCTAGCTTATAAATAATTGAAAATCAGAAGTCAAACGTTAAATTTTTCTATTTCTCATTTTCCTTCTTGGTATTTAAGAAAGAGGTAATAGAAAATAAGATGATTAATTGTTACACAAGCCTGTGCTGAGCTCAGAAAAGTGAGCCCCTCATCCTCAGACAGTGTCATTAGCAAGAGTCTCTGTAGAGAGCCAGATCCTCGCCCCATTCAGAAATTTGCTAATGGGAGTCCCACTGATACCACGGCGGCACAAGTTTCCCACTGGGGTGAATGGAAATGACGAGGTGAGGAAGTCTGGAGGTGTAGGGGGGTCATTTGGGGAACTGGCCTTAAAATACATCCTCCTTTGATCTGAAGGTGGCCCACTCGGGCTGGGGAGTGGCGTGTTGCCTGGGCTGGGTCCCTTATACTGCCTGAGCTGGCTTTGTAGTATCTCAATTTCATCGACCAGTTGGGAGAGCTTGTGGTAGGCGG
The DNA here is from genome assembly GCF_056507025.1 of Lutjanus erythropterus. Classification (NCBI taxonomy): domain Eukaryota; kingdom Metazoa; phylum Chordata; class Actinopteri; order Lutjaniformes; family Lutjanidae; genus Lutjanus; species Lutjanus erythropterus. Next base: position 24,149,534 of record NC_139317.1, read on the forward strand.
TGATGGGGCCTCCTTTGGGAATGCAGGCCTCGGGAACCCAGCGTAGGAAGAAGAGCTTCCAGAGAGCCACATGTGAGGGCATGAGCAGGGGGATCAGGATGCCCTGCTGGTCGGCAGGTCGAGAGAACCAGTCCCTGAAGAAACGCTCTGACGGGCTTTCATCTTTAACTGGTGAGAAATCAGGCCTCAGCTCTGACAACAGAGAGCCCCGTCTGGGCAATGTATCCTCTCCACCCTTCAGTCCATTACGCATAGATGCAGACGTTCCTCGCAACGTGTAACTGAAGGTTTTCTGTTGGAGAAAAGACACTGACTTAGATTATATTTTAAATAAACACAAGGACGCAAATCTCATTAAAACTGTGAAGCGGACTGGAGCCGTTGTCTCTGTTTAGGTTGCAGTTTGCACTTAATACGTGAACTTTTACTGTGAGCTGAGAGACGCAGAGCACAGGTTGGGTCTAGCCCCGCTTCCGAGTCTGTTTCTATTAAATATATATATTTTCAATTACATAATTAGTTCAAAATCATTTATTAGGGGGACAACTTCATTGATTTTAAAAGTTTGGGTGGACACGTCCCACCTAAAATGATAAACTCTCTGTGACAAGCTGCAGGCTCAACAACCAAAGCTCACTTGTTTCCTATTCTTAACTATTGCACCTCAAACTGTGCTGTCAAATGATCACGATCCTGAAACCTCCAAGTTAAGAAAAATAGACAATGATTTATTTTCTGTGTAATAATTCACTTTCTGTGCCTTTTCTGAAGTTGCTGATGGCACAAAACCAACACACAATCATAGCATCTCAACAGCAATAAACAAAACTGCTGACAGAACAGAAATTGACTGAGTAAATGTTTAACATGAGCAAAGTGCAAATAGTAATACCTAGCTACATAAAAGGCAGAGAACTGAGATGACCTATTATGAAAATACCTACACATCATTGTTTCTAATCTTGAAAAATAACTTTGAGGCTGTGGAGTGGTGAGCACCTTAAATCAATCGGAAACAGTCGGGGAGCTTCACTGTGTTACCTATTCTATCTGTAAAGAAACTATGCAGAGTGCTAATTAGTTTTTTTTACACTTCTCATTCAGCATTGTCTGAACCATATTAAACCAAAGCTGAACATGTTTGTTATATATCCAAACTAGTACAAGACAAGAGACAATGTGCTGCTACTGCTGCTATGAACTTAGAAGTTCAGTTAGTGTCTCATGTACCTTTGTGCGTCTGAAGGTTTTCACTTCCCCATTCTGAACACAGGCAGCTCCTTTGCCTACGTACATGGGGTTGTTAAAGAGGGTTTGGTCTTTGGTGGAGAACTGCTGTGACCAGTTCCAAACAGGAGGGAAATACACAACAGGGTCCTCTCCTTGAGGGATGGCTTTACTCTTGGCAAAGTCCTGCAGAGTATACACAACATTATTCATACTCTGTAAATAGTACATAAAAACATTATTGTTCACTATGAAAAAAAAAACTCCAGACCTGAAATGACAATTCATGGAGATAAACCAAAAAAAAACCAACTGCTATGATTAGCATTTGTCAAATTTATTGGTTACTTTCCTAACCACAAGCTAAATGCCTTCTTATCTATGTGCATGATATTACACTCCTTCCTGTCAATTATCTGACACACTCAGAAGGAAATTATAGTCTTTGACATGAAATTATGCCACAAAAACAGGTTGCTTTGTGACACAAGATTAGCTGGAATTATAACCTGTTTTTGTTCTTCTTGGTCCACTGACACAAACAGAGTTTTACATGTGAACACATTCTGATTAATCTAATATTCCATGCCTAAATTTTAAACTTAAATCAAGCACTAGATAATGTTATTGTTGGCTGTGTGATGGTATATATAATCATCTGTAGTATTTGCTAAATTTTCTTCTAACTTAATTGATTTCAACTGTATATTCAGGATTATGGTTAAAACTTCTGCATCTTTGTTCACTGTGACAGTCCCATGCATAAATATATCCATCAAATTTAACTAAACAGGTAAATATACAATCATATGCATCTCTTACCATCAAGTACTGAGCTCTCTGTTTGGAGGAGTTGAAGAGGAAAGTGCTGAAGAGTGGGATCCACATGCTATCACTCAACACTGTCAGATAAGCCTCTGTGAACTCGAATGCTGCTGGGTACTGGTTCATCATCTGCCACACGCAGTCCAGGAACAGCATGAACAGCGGGGACTTGACAGAGAGCAATAAGAACAATAAGAAACAAAGAAAGAGGTGCCATAGCAACTCTGTTATGTCTGGGTCCGGATTGTTTACAGGCAGACATATACCTCCTCTTTGTCATTCTTCTTTAAGTGGTTGCATCTGTCCAAGTAGCGATGGCCAGCCATCACCCACTCCTTCTGCACCAAACTCTGAAAGCCAAGAAGGCTGCGATAATGAGGGTCCAACATGAGCTGCACCAAGGAGGACACTACACAGTTCAGGTCTCTGTCTTCTTCCTCTGTACAGGTGTAAGAAAAGAAAGAGGAGAGCAATCAAAAGCTGTTAGCAAGGAGAGCATTCTGAATGTCACTCTGTATGTAGTATGGTAATGATTCTAATTTGACGACAGTTATTTAAATGTGATTTGACTGGTCTGCGACGTGTTTGCAACCAAATGTTGGTACAATATCACTAATGACGGACCAACAAAATCAAAAGCTATGTCGACCACGCAGTAAAGTAAAAAGTAAAGAATGCTGTTGCACTGTGACTCCATGGGTCAGGACAGTGAGGCTTGACCTCATAATACTATGTGGACTAATAGCCCTTGCAATTTTTGACTTTTTTTTTTAGGAAATGTTGGTTTTCTGGTGAGGAGATCAATATATGTTTTTGCAATCTGATATCCGCTCTTATAAAAGCGATCACAAGGCGCTGGATAGTTCCTGAACCTCCCACAATACATTTATGTTATGAAAAAAATTACTTTTTCTCTTGGTCTTAAGAAAAATATGTTCATTAATTCTGGTACAAGTGGGTCAAATATGTAAAGGCCTTATGACCAGATTCTGTAGGGATATTGAATAAATGACAGTGTAATGTTGTTTTATTCTTGCAAACCTCATTGGATTTTCCAATCTCCTCCTGACATACTTCACACTGCTCTTGTGTGTATAGTCTACCTCTTCCAATAAATGTAAAGTTCTTGAATTTGGTAAGAGAGAAAAAAAAAAATTTTGGACAGCAGAGGATATAAAACCGCAGTTGTCCTTATGTATGTGTTGCCCTAAATTTAAATAAATAATTCAAAAACCTAATAACTGATAAATTAATGAAGACAAAGAGAGAGTTTTACCGTGAAGAATGACTGAAACATTCCTTCCATCCAGGTGGTATACCATTTCAGCTGAGTGTTTCAGGAAAGCCCTTTAGTCACAAACAGAAAATACATGTTAAGTGACTTTGAGAAACAAGTAGTACTGTATTATAAGTAGCTGGTGCAGCACTCATAACCTTATGCAGTGTACCAAAGAAAAAAATACAAACTTTATTTTTGTTAAGTCCTTTTTGTGGTTATGAACAAATAACTGACCAGGCAAGCAGATGACTGTAACTACTTGCTGCCCATCACTGGATCATAGATTTCAAGGCTGAATAATCATGATGACTGAATAAGTATCATGAGGGTTTATTTAGACATAATACATAGAAATACTGAGGACATAACACACTGCCACAAACAACATTAATAAACAAATAAAATGGTAAGTGAAAAAGCATCTTAAATAAGAAGTTCAAAATGTCAAAAACACTATTAAATGTCTTATAGGGGTGTTATATTCCAGATGGAACTATGAGGACAACACAAACATTGCGAGGGCCAGCAACACATTTTAATTTGGCTGTTTGTAAACTACCACAACAGTGATGATTTATAAAGAGCTACTATGCCGTGTCAGGTTGTTTACATACCTGACATACTCCAGCCAGCGTGAGTTTTCAATAGATGAAAGCCATCTCTCCTCAGACTCCTCAAACGGATCTGCACAAAATCAAAACAGTCAAACACATGTACACTTGTAAAACCATACAAAAGCAACCACCATTTCCACTCAAAAGAAGTGTGCGTTAAGAAACACTTCACAGAGAGGTTGAGTACTACAGTGGCAATCTACTGTTAGTGATAAAAGCTGCAATGGAGCTCACCTATGACACAGATCTGTCTGACTTTAGCAAAGGCACTCTGGATGTCCTGGATGTTAGGCAGACACTTGTCAAGATCCGACCTGAAGACTTCACTGCGCTGAGGGTGACTTTTTGTGATGGCAGTGAAGATCCTGCCACAACACAAAACAGACATACAACACGTGACTGGATTAGAGATATACAGCTGTAGCAACATCCAAGCATCTGACCTTACCATTGGTTTGGGGACACACACCATCCCCGTGAAAGAAACAAAATATTTTATTTATCTAAGTTATGTGCACTTGTTTCATTTCAGCTCAGTGAGAGGATTTTTTGCATTTTGCATTTTGAGAGAGAGAGAGAGAGAGAGAGAGAGAGAGAGAGAGAGCGCGCAGTGGAGGCACAGGTGAAGTGAAGATAACGTTAATTAAGTGAAGATAATGTTACTCAAGTTGACAACAGCACTTTACGTTAGGTGCAATAAAAGCTTCACAACAAGAGTAATTCATTAATGTAATACATCTGAAAACCCCCATCAGTTGCTGTAGCAGTGTTAGCAGTTAGCATGCTAGCTTACACTGACATCCATTTCTGTTGGTCTCTGATTCGATATCCACTCATACAGAGCAGGTTTGCACAGTCAATGAACTAATATGCAGCTGCCAAATGAATGACATTTATAGATAAAAACTGAGCCAGGCAGAGGCAACTGTAGGATAATATTAGCAATGACAGCTGTCAGTTTGCAATGCAGCAGCAAAGGGGCTCCCATACGACCCATCCATCCCCCAAAAGCTGTCAACCAAGGAGAAACAGTGTCTTTTGTATATTCAGAACATTACGAATTACGAAGAACTGAGGTTTAGAATAATATCAAACTATGACACAATCTCAACACTTTCTTTTTCCACTGCTGCAGGTGAACATCTGTTTGCTGCTACTGAATTCTAGTGTAAAAGGGAGTAGAACCAATGTATTTAATATAAGTTTTGAATCTGAATAAAGGTAGAGGTTTGTTTTACCTCTGATCAATCTTCTTCTGCTGTGATGGATCATATATGCTGGCCATGCGGACAAGAGCACTTCCATTTGGGTGATTCCAGCACCAGAGCTGCATGACAGAAAGTACATAAATCAGACAGAGCTCACTGGGGGTGCTCTGATCAATGAAATTGGACGCTACTTGGAATCAGCAGATAATGGTTATAAATGAATCCACTGATGATCCTTATCCTTTGTGTGAATAAAATAATATTATAAGCCTAAGAAAAATGAATGAAGGGCATAAATTAAAATATATTCCTTTGAAAAGTTTTACCAACAACAAAGATTTAAGGGAGATATCAGAGCATGAGTACTCACAGGGATGCGGTGATCAGTGAAGTATACAGAATACTGCTTTAGATCCTGATCTGCCAGAGAAACTGGGACCACAATGTACTCTGGAAGACTAAAAACAAGAGTTAGAGAAAGAGTGGTGTTACACAGGAAAACACAAGACACAATTTAAAAAAAAAGAAAAAGAAAGGTAAATTTATCTAAGAACATGCATTTTAATACATTTCCCACTACATAAGATTTTATAGTCAGGGACATCCCAGGGAGCCCAAGTAGTTCAGTGGGTAGAGTGTGCAGCCCATGTATAGAGACCATCAGTCCTCAGCAGCAGCCAAGAGTTCAACTCCCAGCCATGACCCTTTGCTGTGTGTCTTCCCAACTCTCTCAAAGCCATTTCCTGTTTATCTAAAGCCATCTTATCAACAAAAATTTAAAAAATAATAATAATAAAAAAAAATCCAACAAAAACCAAACAAACATTGTATTATGGACATTCTTGTTTTAAAACTTGTCCATGCTCATTTTTTTCATGTGATTAAGCTAATTGTCATGCTGACATATTGTAAATACCTTGTTAGTGGATTTGTTTTTCTGTTCCAGTCTCAAATATGTAATCTGTAGATTATCTTTAGCAGTTAGTTTTTTTTTTCTTTGGTTGAGGTAAAACTAAATCAGTGTGTACTTTAGGGTGTATTGTTTTAGCCTCATCTGATGTGTATAGGCTAGTGCAAACTGCTATTATGCAATTTCAAGTCTTTGCTTAAGTTCCACATTAAACACTGTGCAATTGTTACTTTGAAAAGACACCATGATGTCACCGCTGAACTCAGATGAATAGCACGTATTGTCCAAAATAGTTACACTGAGACATTCACAAAGTTTTTTCCTTAAGTCACTCATGAATTGAGTAAAAAAGCGTGCAGTGTAAACACAGCCTTGCCAAAACATACCAAGTATGAGTAAGGGGTGAAATTTAGTGTATCCATAACAACTAGGGCCAACTGAAGGAGCTACAGACATGCTCTGCCTACAACGCCCAGCATACATTAACTACAACAAACAACATGAGCTGAATACCTTTGTGAGATGGCATAACCCTCGTTGATGGAGCACACCCTCCACTCTGATGCCCCCGTTCTCTTGATCTCCCGATCCCAGTCGGATGGACGGTCAAAAATGGGGGACTGTAATCCTCCTCGAGGGCTGGAACCATTGACTCGATCCCCTGGAAACACAGATACACTTTGATACAATTTCTTGTGCTTAGTGCAGAGAAATTAAACGTGATGATTAAACATGTCAAATTTGAAATGGCTAAATCCGAAATGTGGATAAACAGGAGAGGTTAACAGTTTTGAAAACATGCTGGGCTCTATTTAGATGTTCTATAGTGCTTTGCCTAAAGTGCATGCTGCAAGTGAATTTAGGGATTGTCAAACTTCACTTTAGCTAGTTAAACAGCACATAAACCGGGTAAAAGTGAAGACGCAAATGGGTTGTATTTTGTTTCTTAATTAATGTTAATTATTAAGATTATTTAAATCTCCTGAAACACAGACAGGATCGTTCAGGATCTTATGTTAATTAATGTCATATGTTCTAAACATGCAAAAGGTCACACACACTTCAGGATCATAAAGTGAAATTGTTTGGTGTAAAGCAGCCATATAAACGCTGACTTCCATCAGAGCTGTCTAAAAAAAATAATTACTCTATTTCCTCCAGAGAGTTTCTTCTGTCCTGTCAAATTTATAAATACAGTTTTGCTGTTTAAATAATAATGGCATTTGCTGCAGTGACATTACTGTGCACATAGAAACATCTGAAATGACTGAAAGCAGCCTCGTTGCACCAGGCGAAAGATAGAGTCTATTATGTCTTTTAGCAGCAATAAAAGAAATATGGCATACTATATACACACCTTTAGATTCATGGTATCGCCGCCCTTGATACTCAAAGCCAAACAGCAGGTGAAGGTCAGCTGGATGGGAATAGTGGGCAATTGCAAGGCAGACCTAGAATAAGAAGAGAAGTACTTTTAAGGGACATACAGTACAACAGAGGAACAGCTGAATGATGGAATAAATTAAATATTATCAAGGCAGATTAGGTTTCATTATAACCACTCAGCTTCCCAACTCAGGTTCACACAGAGTGCTAGAGTGAACTCTGAGGCATGTTCTATAACCATACAAACACAAGAACAAGTGAAACCTGGGAAGGCAAATGTTTAACCGACAGCCCACTGCTCTGGGTTTACAGGACTGAATCTCTCTGTGGCTCCACTGGAGTCACACAAAGCAGTCCATTCACTAGTAGAGCTGTGAATAACACGAGAGGACACAAGAAAAAGTGTGTGTGAGTGAGTATGTGTGTGTAGACAAGGCTGCTCCCAACTCTGTAATTTCCTATGGCAAAATAAGCTATTATAGGCTGGCTTAATTCCATATGTTACAAAGAAAAAAAGAAAAGAACTGAGCCCCTTTTAGGTTCACACTGTAATTACATACATGGTGTCCATAAATAAACTCACAAGTGAGTGAGGGAGGGCAGACATGTCTGCTTCAGTGCTCTATACATGATTGACCTTCCATATTCTGTTGTAGGCAGCAGAGGACTTAAAATGAGACGAATACTGTATTTTGAAATATATTAAACAAGAGACTTGTAACAGTGAGCATATACCGTACTGTAATCCTGCTGTTGGCCAAATGTGCTGCAGGTATGTGCTATGGAGCTCCAAGTCCTCCAAAAACTACACAAAAATTGCTCCCAGATGACATGGGAGGAGATCAGACATGCAACTGCGTACATTCACATTCACATTTCACTGGCACACTGTGAAGAGATATACAGCTGGCTAACTCTCCTGGGTCATGTAGAGAAGCTGCAGGGAGCCAGGAGCTCCCGAAGACCTTTGTGCACATATTTCACAAATACACATTTATGTCCAGGACTTAACTTCTACAACTCCAGATACCACAGTCTTATAAGACAACATCTGTGCTTACGGAGCATGAGAGTGCCAAATGTTTTGTTACACTTGGGTGTGTTTTGAGTTGGTACCTGTCATGCAGTCACATGTTCCAAAGGCCTGGCAGGTTGCTTCCTGGTTTGAGTTTTTGTCCTTCTACCAATATTTTCCAAAATTAGCTAACAACAACAATTAATACGTGGCTGCAGTGAAGCTTCATTTAGAGATTCAGTGCTTCATCTATTTTCTCTGTGTGACACATGCAGCTCCCAGCAAAAATAGAGAGTGAAAATTAGCTTTTGATAGTCATATCAATATCATACCCACAACACGACACCTTTCACTATAGTGTCTATATTAGAATATGTGGTTACAGCTGTTACAGTGGTTTTCTTCTCTTCCTCACTCTTTGCAATACTCAATGAAGACAGATAGGGCTGGCAGTAGCAGTGTTGCAGCACCAACGCTGTCTGTGTGACCACCAGGCCTGTGCAATTATAGGGGAGACACTGAGTTCCTACATGAAAACACTCACAACAAGGTCTGTAAATTATCTTGAGTAAGCAGGTCATGATTTTTGGAAAGAGACATTACTGTTGAGTTTTTCAAATCTTTTTGGCAATGAGTACCACAAACCAAGTGCCGTCTAGTTCCTTTATACTCGGGAAACAGTATAGATGGATAAACAGCACTGGATGTAGATGTTTCTGATTTAGGGGTGAACTGTCCCTTTAAAGTGGCACGGTTGGTCACCGTATGTGATTATAATGATTTCCCTTCCCTGTACGCAACTGCCATCAGGAAATACTACTAGTCATCACCAAAATATCACGTAATTATATCAACTTGTACTGGTAATCCCCACTGAGTTGTAGGTTGTTCAACTGAGCTCCAATATGAAGAATGAAACATCTGTCCATCCAATCTCTCTGTGCAGGAGATGAGTCAGAGTCACGCTGTCAGTTGTTCCTACAATCAGGATCATTCTCAGCTTCCTTTCCTTTGAATGGGCATTGTTCTCAGCGTGTCTTATTTGTTGTTTAGTTAATGGCCACACTGAGAATGCTTTTTGAAAAGTTAGTCGTTCCTGTTTGGACAGAGGGTGAGAGAGCAGCACATCAAAGTTTGTATGATATAAATATCCTTGTCACTGAGGAAGGGTCACAGCGCAGTGTGTGTGTGTGTGTGTGGGGTGAGCTCACACAGTCAGGAAAGGAAAAGTTTAGTCAGCAACAACTAACAGTGAAAACAGTGAAATGGGCAACAGGAACTGAGAAAAGGGGAATAGTTAATACTGAGCGATTAGTCATTTTGAGGTACAACTTTGAAAGTTAGAGTTAAAGCTATGTTGTGTAGAATCTTTCTGTGACTTTTAAATTACTGTGATAGCAAGTTTTTGTTTACAGAAAAATGGGCCACTTGTGGAGAAAATTGGTGCCATCTGTGTTGCCTTCAGCCCATTCATCTCAGTGTCTCTGGGTCAGATCCATGGGAAGAGCAGGATAGCAGCATGCATTTTATGATGCTACCACCGAGGGCGCCAAAGTCAGAATTTTCAATCTATACATAAGGTGGCTTTAGTAGCCTTAAACTGCTGACCTAAAGTTAGTGAGAGTCTGAAAAGCAGTATGAGGCTGCAATGTATTACTCAGTAACATACATGTAAGTGTTAACTGGTCACTGGATAAACAGATCAACTTTGGTGTGCAACAAGGCCCTCAACAAGGTACAGAAGTAATAAAGCAATGTAACAAGTAATGTAAATAATTACTTTTGATGCAAAGTAATTAGTGAAGTAATATTATTACTTTTTAACAAAGTCATAAGTAAAAAGTAACTTATTACACTTCCTGAGCAATGTGCCCAACATGATAAGTTTGACCTAATTGGAAAAAATTAGCATCACTCACCTTTTTGGCACTCTCTGGCCCAGCCTCATCAAAGCAGAACCGTATGATACGCAAGTCTTTGCAGTAGAGGATGAGCTCTGTTGGGTTGAACTTCAGCTTTTGGTTTGATCCCAATACTTTCTTCTTCCCTTTTGTATCATTCACTGAGGAATAAACACAAATTATGACTAGAAAACTTCCAATAACACAGATGCCAATGCTTTGCCAATGATTTCTAAACATCCCTTTTAGACAACAGGTATAAATGTCAACTTTACAACACTCTGCACATATTTCTGGTAATGCTGAATAATAGTCTTTTGTGTTATTTTCAGAATAAAAAAAAACAGTTGCACTTTCTCAGTATGTCCAAGAGTTGTCCCAGTTTGTATCAGACAGACCACAGCAACTAGAATTTATTTATGGGAAAACTTAATGGCACATCAAAAAGCAAATGAACATTTTTTCTAGGCTCAACCAAGTATTTAATGTTCTATCTTTATTCATCAATTTGTCATGTTTGGATGAAGGTTGTATGCAGAGAAGTAACCCATGACCTTGACCTACATATATGCAATTAAAGATCATGTTTTAATTTCTGGTGTAAACAGGGCCTTTCCTACCCTGTCGTACACCGAGTGAAAGTACAAGCAGTCACATTCAAAATATCACTTATCAGTGGAGTAGAAACATACTGATATTAGATTTTATTGATACACAACACCATGGCCTGTCATTGTTAATGCTCCTACACTTTTGCAAATCTCATAATTATAATGTTGTCTTTAGTATCCACTTATAAAAGGTCAAAAACAAGCTGGCTAAAACAAAACCTCATTCTTCATCACTGTAACATAACAAACCTTGCTCTGGGCAGTTGCCCTTGCAGTGTCAGCAATCGACAGCAATGAGATATATAAACACGGCTAATCCCAGCCAGGCTACTCTGCCACTAATCACTGCTTTAGCTCTGACATCGCCTGTTATCAGATTGCTGACTGAGAGAGAACAACAAATGAAACCAGTCAACCAAGCTGTCAAAGATTAATGAGGGGCCCATCTAAATTTAATTCTCTTCATAGACCACGCTTGTAAAATGACTGGGCTAGGATGTTACATGTCTGTGCTGAAACAGTTGATTGATTAAGGACTCAAAACAAGAAAAGTTTGATTAAGAAAGATTAAACATTTGACAAATGCATTTTCAAAATGTTTACGCCAGCAGTCTTTTCTTAGGAAATTAATACTTTGTGGTATTCTGGCTGCTGATTATACAATTGTGTGATAAACTTTGCGGTCTAGTAACAAGATTTCCACATGTGGAAGTCAGTATGTGGATGTCAATACCATGACAATAAAAACCTATAGAATACTCAATCACACAACACAAATAATAATAAGGTTTGTCACAAATGTTGCACTGTTACAAAAGCTGGCACCAGACATACCTGTTACTACTTGCTCCAGACAGGTGAGGGGGATGTCATGCTCTCCAAGCAAGAGGTGGGACAACTTGGACTTCTGTGGCAAAGGAAAAAACAAACTTTGACATTCTGTTTCCTGTAGATACTATAATACATCTATAACTCACTGAAATATTGTCTCAAAAACTGATGGGTGGACTGAGTTGATCCCCTCAAACTGAGCAATGATCAAGTTCCATTTTGTTATAATGGCAACAATCTGCCACATAGCGGGAAATGACGTCTGTTCTCTCACTTCTTGTGCGATATCACTGACAATGTGGCGCAGGAAAGTACACAAGTTTTCCTTCCTCCTTGCCAGATGCACTTCACACACAAACAAGGCTGTGAAAATACAAGTATCTAAGCTATACAGCAGTATGCTGGTGACACAAATAGACTTCACAAATATTAAGTTAAAACTGTTGCCAAGGGAAGTCATTCTGTGTTTCAAGCCTGATAAAACATTTTGAAGAACTGTATGAGGAACTTTAAAAAATGCGGTTTGGCACCTACAGTACAGTATCACAATGAGAGAACATCAAACCAGCAGGATTATATTTTAACTTCAACTAAAAATGCCTAATATTTAAAACAGTACAGTCTGACTGCTGAAAAGTCAGTCTAAACAAATACCTGTTTAGGTGGGGCATCCTGAGGGATGAAGGAGACCTTAAAGTTGGTGCATATCAACTTCCCCCAAAGGTCATCCTGGCTGCTTTCAGCACTGATGCATTTCCTCACAAAGTTCACCTCATTAACTACTATCTCCCCTGGTGACAAACAAGTGTGAGAAAAAAAACACGTGAGTGCAAAACATACAGGCTACCACTGCAGTTGAAGGAACAGGAAAACGACAAAGAAAAAAGTAAAGAAAATGAAAATCAATTCGTTTGACATTGACCTTCCAAACAACTTCCATCAAATTTCTGCAATGAATTTAGGGGGTAAAAAATGGAGTGTGCAGTTCTTTATTCAATTCAATTCCAATATTCAAACAAGAGATAACACTTTTATTATCAATTAAGGTATTATTAAGCTTGTTATTTAAATAACAAAATCCCACTGACATCAAATTACCAGTTTGTATAAATAATAAAATATGTGTGAATGTGTGTTTATTAATCTTAAAAATCTTTCTAACCACACATATTTCATCTTGAATGTTTTTTTTTCTGTAAGGGTAGCATGGTTGTGAAAAGCTGTGTTGCAAAACCAAAAGCTAAAAGGACTTAAAAGCTGTAGCTACTTTACTAAAGGTTTCTGCCAGGCAGAAAAAAAAGCCAAAAGGCCTCACACACATCTAAAGTTTCTGTGATGACAAGCAGGACAGTAACCCCCTACGCTGTGCCACATGTGAGTCATATTAGGCTATAGATTTTAGTCTGTGGGCCAACAAGACAGCTTTTCATATACTATCTTTACAAGTAACATGACCCTTGCCTCTTTACATGATCACAAAACGATTAATGGTCGGACAAGAATGTGGCTATAAAAAGTTTCCCCAGGGATTTAAAAAGATGAGAACTAGGGCAGCAGGGTGGAGTCCTGCAGACAGTCACATCAAAGGACTGCCTCAGAGTAAAATGCAGCAAGTGTACAGTAAGTTTAAAATGTATGCTGTTCCTGAAACCTGTTTGTCTGATCAGCTCCAAAATCAAGATGGGAAAGAAGCAAGTGATAATTCTGCCTGGAAAAGAATAGAAAGTTTGTTTTACCTGCCATTTAGCAAGCAGTCAATTCAAAATTTTCATGTCGACTGTGGCCTAAATAACATACACTTCACTTAAGTACAGCAGGTTTGCAAATGTAGATTTTTTTTAAGGAGTGGATCCAAAGAAACAATAAAAAGATGTCACACTGACAACCAATTTATGGCTTAAGAGTTCTCTTTGTTTTATAGAGGACGTCACTCTCTGTTTACTCCAAATAAAACACAACGTAACACAAAGGGTGTGTCGAGCCACTCCCATGAGACTCCCAAGTCAGCTGCTCAGACCTGAACCAGAATAAATCATCGAGATGAAGGCCTCCTTGCTGCTCCAGTTAATAAACTAACAACACTTAAACTTTGGCACCACAATGGGAATATTTGCATTGACTGGCTTGAGAGAATCGAGAATTTATTACAATTTTCAAATCTGGAATCCACTTTCATGACAACGTTTTAAATAGCTTGTTTCCTGTAAAAACGCAACTTCTCATGGCTGAGATGTGGAGACACCGAGGTGACTGAGTGGTACTGTGCTGCAAAGATCACTAAACTACTGCTCATGCAAATATTGCTGGCCAGAAGATGTGTCTGAATTCTCATCAAAGGCTGTACTAACATTTTGAGGAAACAGACAGAACAAAAGCCTATTACAGCACCAGCATTTTAATAGTTCAAATTAGGATGGCACTGACTAACAAATGCATTAAACTTTGAGAAGCAATTACAGATTGCTTTGGTGTGTGTTTAACATATTTATAAAAAGAAACTGAGTTGCACCCCTAAAAGTGATGCTATCACAGACATGTTAGAGGAATCTGATTACTTTAAAATTCATCTGATAGAGTTGGTAAAGAAGCCCAGAAATGGAAATAGGGATATTCAGAGGGTGAAACGTAGGGATAAATAGAGAGCTACGCACAGAGAGGCAAAATTCTATCAATTTTGGTGCATCTTCTCCCATTTCTTTTTCTTAGTAGGCACTCATTATTTTCTGACTTTAGAGAAAATTAAATTTTTCAACATCCTAAAAGCTACATTGCTAATGTAAACATATGGTGGCACTCCATAATGGCAAAGTGGGTCTTTCACTATTGACACTATCTTGATGACAAAGATGATCCTGACATATCTAAATGATTTGTATCCTGGGAACAACAATAATCTACTGTGTTAGGAGAAATCATGACAGCTTGAGAAAGATGAAATGGGAAATAAGATTAAGGGGGAAAAAAAGACTTGTGTTAGCATAGATCATGACAGGCTGGCACGTTTGCCTGAGCTGAAATGCTTGTCAGACCAGTCTGATTAAACACCACCAGTTATGTAAAACAAAACTAGAATGACCTATTATCCAAGTCCACAAAATGAGTTTCATCTAGGCTTTCATAGCCTGAGAGTTCATAGTGAAAGAGACTGCACAGTATTCTAAGATAATGCAACACTGACTGACAGTGATGCAAACGGGACAAAAGGAAGTAACGTAACTAACTGCACTGTAGAAGCTTTATGCTGGACTGTCCTGGGCCATTGCTAATGTTGACAATTTAATGCCTTAGAAGCATCCCAGTTATCCAAATGTTGGTGTGAACTATGCCAACTACTTTTGAGAAGAAATCTGTCAGCCTCACCCCATGGTGGTAAAATGACTATTAATTCAAAACTAACTACTCAGACACTTTAGATGGACCTTACTATAAAAAGAATCATTCACAGTTAAATAATAAATCAACTACATGTGACTATTAAGACAAGTTATCGGGATAATCATTGTCATAGTGACTACATATTTGTTTTAATCACCAAAAACAAAATGGAGATGTGGCACTGGGCAATGATTCAGAAGTCTGGGAAAAGACTTGAGACACTGCTTTTTTTTACCTGATACAAGATAAATACTGTCTTTTGTCTGGTTATTCACAATATCTAAATAAACATCAAAATAACATGTAAACTTTTTTTTCTTAGGATAAAGCAGAATATAAACTTACCTTGAAGTAACTTAGGCTCCAACTTTTTAATGGGTGGCTCAATAGGCTTCTTCTCAGTCTGAAGAAAAAGCACAAGCCACAAAAGAGTTAGTTAAACACTATCTTGTCAGATGGTTAATGAATAATGGCCATTATATGTCAATGTAGGATGAAGGGGGTAGAAAATTACACCTGAAGTGTGTCCTTGCACATTAAACAAGGCTCAAAATATAAATTGCTTGTAAGTGTAGAACTGAACTACAGCCAAAGCCACAATATGACCATGTTGAACATCCTGACAGCTGTTATGATTCGTTTTATCCTATTCATGTTCTATAGAGAGTTAGAACATGCAGTAAGCAATGATAAGTCCGGTGCATGCTGTTTAAGGAACCAAATCTATGCAGCAGTCAACTACAGCTATTAATACTAGATCCCCAAATACGGTGCAGTGTATACACTTCCAGATTCAGTGACCGCCCATAAGCATTTGGACAGTCATGTGTTTTTCATTGTTGGCTAAGCTCCAGGACGCTCATTTCAAGTGAATGAATGAATATGAGGTTAAAGTGCTGACTTGAGTGTTTGGGGTGGAAGTCCAGGAACTAGATTTGAATGAATCAGGGACATTCTCTCATAAAGGTGCAATCACTGCAATGTTTGCATTTAACTGCAGATTGAAACATTAGCCTTGACACAAACAATAAGGAATCAGATTTACTTTTACTCACAGTTTACACTTTCTACGTGATTACCAAGACCAGAGCACACCCATTCCATGATGACATGATGATGTTTTTGAACTAGAATATGCCAATGGGTAAAAATGTTATCTAAGTGCAAAACACTTCCCAAGATTAGTCTTGACCTTGCCAGTACAAAATGTTTTTGGTTTGGGTTGTTGCACCAGTGACTGTAAGCAAACCCTTCGGCTTGCTGTCTGGAGAAGTGCATACACCTGTCAGCAAAACGAGCCAAATACAAACACACCAACGAAAAGGATGCCAAATTACAGCCAAGTAATTACTGTTCTTTTTAAAATGGTATGAGATTCACCATAGAGGTTTAAATTTTCCAAATGAAACAGGAGCTGGGAGACAAATCTTTTTCTAGTGACACTTCACTTGCCACTGACTTTGAAAACGCAAAGAGCATTCAAGAGCCATACTTCAGGTGCGATATTGGTATTTCAACTGTTGAGTCTGGTTCTTGTTTATATTGTCCTTATTATGCTATTTCTTCCTGTTTATATTTGCTTGCTTACTATTTCAATGTTTTTTTATTGATGTTTCTATCTGCTTTGCCACCCCCTTTGCTGCTGTTCCCCCGTTGTGGGGTTAATAAAAGTCATTTTTATCTTATTCTGGTTGAATTATTCTGTTTTTCTGCTGCGATGCACCATTTCAAACTCTTAATATGAGGACTTGTTTTAGTATTTAGTTATTCAAACCAATACAGCAGCAAGTCAGTGAGGCTTCTTACAGACTGCATCGAGTTTTCATGCCATCTGTTCTCATAATCTTAACCACACATCTATTATCAACTTTCCTTCCGCAACAACATCCCTGTCACGACAATTTCAGTGTTAATCAATTCAAGAAATCACTTGACACTGTATCCTAACCCATCCACCATTAAAAGTAAACTCTCCAGTTGACAGTCAGAAGCGGATACATACCTGTACAGGAGGAAGATAACACTTAAAAGTTGGTTTCATGGGTTTGACAGAAAACATTGTTTATGTCCGCCCTCTCAGTGATGTTCCTAAACGGGCGCCTGCTGGCAAGCGCTTGGCTGCTGCTTCCAGTGGAAAAAAACAACCCAAAAGGAGCCTTGAAGAAAGTTTAGATCAGCCTTTAGCGGAGTAAATCCGAGATGCCCGTGTGTAAAATATTCATCGAGACAGCCTGGGCCAGCGACGGCACTCCTCCATGTCGATAAGCAGTCAAGTAGCAGATTAGGCTAGCTGGCTGAAAAAGTTGACAGAAGTTAACGTTGAGACGTCGGCGTTAGCTCGCTAAGCTAGCTAGCATAAAGTACTACATGAAGTTTATTAACGCCGTCCCCAGGCAGAAATAAAACGATGAAAATAATTTAGAGGCGTCCGTTGCGTGTCTACATTTTCTTTCCACCTGTTACGGTGTTAGTTACCCTCAATTACTTCCTGAAAGTCTAACAAATTGAGTCAAACGTAAGACCTGATTCTGTAGAGGACTTAACGGCCATGTTTATAAAGAGCAGAGGTCCCGCCCTGCTTCCGGGCTCCGGCGGTGAGCTGTATTTTTACACCGATACTTTCTTTTATCAAACTTTATGACCAGATAAGACGAGACATTTGGATACTCTGACTATGTTTCAAGCCAAATAGATAGTAAACACTGTTGATGATAGGAAATGTTGTTAACCTTGTCATTTTAAATATGAAACAACGATTATTTTGTTAGCATTCATCAAGTACACCACCCATGGACTACAACTACCATGAGACATTGATGGGCAAGAGCCTTGCGGGCGTGTCATTTTTTTCCACAGTAACTTTATTGTTAAGAAGATACAACGACGGGAGCCAGTTTCCTCCAATGTGATGAAAAAATATCCTGTAATTCACTGTAATAAACTTTCTCAAATAATGTCATTATTTTTGAGATACTAACTTATTTTGAGTTACTAATCCTTTTTTTGAGAACGTCTCTTATTATTTTGAGATGCTACCTCATTGTTTTGAGATTCATTGAATTGGATACATAATACTATCATCATGTATTTCATTTGACTGATTGTTAAAGCAAAACATATATGAGTTAAGCACAACACACAAAATTATATTTACAGGTACAGTTTTACAACAAATGGTGCCATCACAAACCAACAATTACAACTGAGCGATAGCAAATTAAGGGCACTCAAAGAAAAGGAAATAAAACTCAGTCTGTGTTTAACAATATCAGTGCCTTCAATTATTAGGCTACTCAAAGCCACTTTTTCACAACCCAAATGTAACAATAAATTATTTTCTATTTTATTCTATTATAAACCCAATGAGATAAAAATCTTAAAATGAGGTGGGAAAAATTTTTTTGTTAACTTTATGGTGAGTCTTATGCCAGAAAGATCAGTTCTTCATTTAAAACTGCTGAATTTCCTACAGAAATACATTTAGTGTACTTTAGCAGATTCTATGCACTAGATGGCACTGTTGGTTAATTAAGATTTAGACATAAGGCCTACTGGAAACACAGAGCACCACAACTATCCACATTAAGTTATAAAATATGGATGAGACACCAATTAAAATATTCAGTTTTATAAGAATCAGAATAATCAACAAGCAACATATTTGAAAGACAATCATTCATCATCATTGCCATAAGGTTTCAACGATAAATGTTTCATGTCTTATATCCAAATAGTCAGTGATGAATTCATCCGTACATCTTGCAACCTTACATTAAAATTCAACATACCGTATTTACATATAGCTTCAAACTTTCCTGTATATTATTTTCTCCCCTCTATGTTGTGTTTAGCATCACAACAAGGTAATACATGGAGTTGAAAAGCAGTCTCAGGTGACAATGGCAGACACAAATAAACTAATCTTTACTCAGGTTTGAAATCAGGCCTACAGTCATCGACATGAAGGCAGTCAGATGATCAGTCAGTCAGATAATTAGACGTGCAGGCAGGGACAGGTGATGGGCAGAGGATGGCGCTTTGTGAACAGATGGGGAGTGGAATGAAAGCTCTGACAGAATACAGGAACAACAGACTAACCTGAACATTATTAGGATTTTCAGTGCTGCCTCACTGCACACTCACAAGCCCAGTTTTGAATTTCAAAATCTATTACACATTCATCTATCTGCTATTGGTCCTAATACTGCTGATCAATTGTCCTTGAGGCAGAGAGGGTCAATAAAAAGTTTCTCTTAATATACACTAACTTAGTTCTTGGTTGTTTATGTTAGGACTAATCAAAGTGAAATATTAAAGGGATAGTTCACCCGAAAATTAAAATTCAATCATTGTCTACTCACCCTCATTCCGAGTGAAGTTTGGGTTTAGTGATTTTTCATTCTTAATCAAATTTAACAACATGTGATAATATTTCTTTTCATTGTATAATATAAATGTGATATTATTTCTGTTTATTTTTTACATACTTAACATTCAGTCTGTAGCTGTAGCTACATAATAGGCTGTAAATAATCAACATAATGTTACATGAAAATCTGTAAATCTGCATATTAATCTCTTGAGGAATGACACTGTACATCTTGTAAGTGAATCAAATATTCATTTACATTTCAAAAGTTTTTTAATGTATCAGTTTTTGTTTCATTCAATATTTTATTTCAGTCAGTCAAGTTTTCACATTGGCATCCATTACCATGGTAACTGACCAAGAATTTAACTTAGCCAAGAATGCCGGGTTCTGTCCTCTGAGGGTCACATTTTGGGGACTAATCATACTGTGAAATGTATTTACAGCAACTTACCAGCTAATTGCTGCTAGTAAGTTATTGTAAATTATACAGCATTCTTGTTACAGTGTGCCTTGTCTGACAATGTCCACTAGGTGGTGACAAAACACTACAACAATGTCAACGCCAAACCTTTATCTATTAATTTTACATTACAACAGCTGTATTTATTTACTGTGTGAGTCCCAGACATGATGTGGTGAGCTATTAACAAAATTTTAACTAATCATCTGAGATGTAGAAGCAAATATCTAAAATCAGACTGCAGCAAACACACACACACACACACACACACACACACACACACACACACACACACACACACACACACACACACACATTATGTGTCTACCGCGTACAGAGGCAGCCTGTTAGACAGGTTACACCCAGAGAGTCGCCTCACCGCCCAACATCATTTCAAGGCAAGCCTCAGTCTGGCTGGAGACTGGTTGTGAGAAGTGGATACCAGTGCCACCCATGCACTTCAAAAGAGATCTCCTCAAGGCCTTTTTTTCTCATGCAGGCCTTACCGACTTGCTTAGAGTTGCATTTTTATTTGTATGGGGAGGGAGTAGGACTAAATGACTGTACAGAATTTGGGGACTACCTTTAAAAATAAATAAATAAATGAATAGATAAATAAATAAATCAAAGGCCATGAACTGGGTTTATACCAGGGATACCGAGACACTGAGTCACTGGGATCCCCCGTCCGCGAAGTTCAAATGATTATTCCAGCATGTAAAAAGGAAAATGCCGCCTACTAATGTTCTTTCACAAGCTGTGGCCTAATGTGACATAAACTAAAATGATTAATTTGACATTGATAACATATGTGTTAAATTCTAAAGCACATAAAGAGAAATGTGCAATAAGTTGTGATAAATGTTGGTATAATAAAAGCTGGGTGGTTGCTATGCAGAAATAACAGAAAAAGAGTAAAAAAGTAAAAAAAACAGCAAAAACTAATAAAGGAAATAGTTTCACTGTTAGTTTTCACAACATAACCTACATTAAAGTAGGGTAGTCAGGGGGCAACTGTAACAAGGGACAACTGTAACAAATTCAATCCCCCAGATAAGAAATAAACTAGAGTGATGAGTGATGACATTTACTTTGCACATGCTCAGTAGGATTCTTACTCTGCCAGTGGAAAAGGAGCAGGATCAGTTCACCTCAGCAGAAGTTTACAAAAAACTCATTTTGAAGTATGAAAGTTGATTTATTTGATGTGCAGTGTTTTAATTTAAGATGGCTGTGAATTTAAACTTGCATCAACTTTCTCTAGGTTTGTAGTCAAACATACTCAAACAAACTATGCTAATATGGTTGTGGCTTGCAAGCATATAAGATTTTATAATAGTTCTAAGATTGGTGGCAACTGTACCACTGGAGTACAATGGCCCCACTTTGTTTGCCTGCTTGTTTACCCTTATCCCAAATGTTTCTAACAAACTTCAAACACAAAGAAATCTGTCATTTATTTAGGGCAATGGTGCATTTCCTGCAAACTGCGCTAGCAAGCTGTCAGTCGCAACAACTTCTGTAAAAACAGGTTACATCCCATACTACAGACAATGAGGAAAGAAATAGGCGAACATGACAACATTATGTGAATAAAAATTTGATATTACGTCATTCATCAAAGCGTTTCGTGACATGTTTCTGCCTGATTTATGTCATAGATTTTCAACAGCTATGGTGGTTCTTCAACAATGAAATCAAAGAAAACAGCTCCCATGATCTCATGCCACTTAATAGAGTGATCAACTACATCTTTATTATTGTTTTAATGTTTAGAGCGATCCCTGGTGGCAGAACTTACATATTGTGCGTTTAACTCAATTCAAATAATTAAAACCTAGATACAAGAATAGATGCCTAGTCTTGTGCCAAAATAGAAATAAACTTTCTTTCTTTCATTTAAAAGAATTTAAACCCTATACAAAACACTAAATTTTAGGTAACATTAGTCGATACAACAACACTAATATCATTATTGATGCTTTTATTTGAGGCACAGTGACTTATTCTGTCAGTATAACAACTTACAATTCAAACATATATCATATTAATTATGGAACATATGTATGTTTGTTATATCTAGTGAAGGCATTATGATATAACAAAAAAAAAAAAGAAAATTTGTGAAATAAATAGAAATTAACAGTCAATTAACTAAACTGGAGAAATATAAATACATACATACATAAAGAAAATAAAAAATACAAAGGATCCCTCAAATAATAATAATTAAATTTGCACTACCAATACAACTAGAAACAGGAATATATGACGAGTAGAGCATAAGATATTTATTGTTATTATGAAGTTCTATTATCCAGTGGTTTATAGCATTTTTTTCCCAAAAGAACAGCCATGAGTGATTTGTGTATTATTTGCCTGTAATCAAAATATGTTATATGTTATGATGAAAAATTGTGGGGGAAAAAAAATAAACGTATGTCTTTAAGACTTTGTACTGCACGACAGAGGCAGTGAGAAGAGTTCATGTTTATAAAGGGACTGATTCTGACTTTTTTTTTTTTTTTTTTTTTTTGTCCTCTTCAGTCTGTTGTTAGGACGTCCCAGCACTGCGCATGCCCAGTTGTTTCAAGTCCTCGCAGCTCATGAATATTTAAATAGTCTCCTCGTTCAGCGCCCGTTGATTGGAGCTCCTGGCTCAGTTTCCTGTGTTGTGTTTTAGAGCCGATTTTTGAGGGCACTGCTCCGGCTGTAAATTACCATCCACCAGCAGCTCCGGTCCGTTTGAACACCGCTGCTCCGCTGCTGCTGTCAGTGTCTCTGTCCGACTCAGATCTGTCTGCGACGATGGACGGAGGACACCGCTGAGGAGCCGCATCCATACTCTCAGGACTTTACCGGGAATATCTGGCGTAAATTTTTGGATTTTGTTCTCGTGGCTTTAAGTTTATAGAGTTTCTTGTTTTTTGAAACGGTGTGAACTTCACTGAGGTTCGCACAGATACTGGATCGCGGGGAATACGACACAGAGGACTGCTGAAGTGAGACCAGAGGATGGTGAGTGATATTTACACCGAGATATTATGACTCTATTTACTTATTACAGCCAATATAATCCAAATATTTAACATGGACAGATAACACATCACTGTATTGCTGCTTTATGGCCCACTAGCTGTAAAAGCCCACATGTATAAACAGTAGTCAACAATATTCCCTCTATTGAGTCCTAAAAATTAAACATGTGCTTTAAATAGTGTCAGTTCTGTTATGGTTGTCTTTTCACTTTTTTCATGAACCAAATCTTAAATTATAGTCAGCTTCAGTTTCTGTGAGTTAACTTGACACACTGACTGATGTAGTGATAGAGAAAAGCTATCTTATAGGTATATTTAGGTATTTAGGCAAGGTGTATTTTAGGATATTTGTTGGTATTTATTTAATTTAGGTATTATTCTGGACACATTTAATCACCAGTCCATCTCACAATCAGCCCCAGCATGTCCTTGACTCCTCTGTCTTCATCCTGACTGTCTCTTTGGTGGTGAGGGACTTATTGTCTGGAGTGAAAGTAATTATACAGCACACTACTGACCCTGAGCTGTTGAATTTGACTTGTCTGAGTGACACTCAGACAGAGAAATGTTTATGTCACTTTTAAAAACATTAGTTATATCCATCAGGTTCAGCCTCCTCTTTAAAACCGGTTTGTCCTGGAAGAACAGATATCCAGGCAGCAAGTGTCAGGTGGAGTGTGCCTATGTGTGAAGCGTGTGTGTGTGCGTGTGTGTGCGTGTGTGTGTGTGCGCATTACAGGTTTTTCCTGGTTACTGAATGCCATCCCTGCAGCAGACACACCTAGAGCTAAGTTATGGAGGAGGTTGTGAAGCCTTGTCTTTGTGTTTTGGCAACAATTCCTCCAGCCTCAGTCTTCTGTGGCAGGATTCCCACTTTGGCTGTCGAACATAATAATACAGCTGTAATTCAGCTTTCTAGCACGTTGTTATTTGTCTTTGACTATACAGCTGCTTCTATTTCACTGGAGGCATCATTTGTCCAGGGTGTGTACATGTATCAGCACCTTAAGACCTTCTATGTTTTCATTAGAAATATCGCAATATTCTTGTACATTATATGTATCTTGAAATAATAATCTTCTCTATATTAACCGTAAATGTGACCATATTATAGGGATGATTACTGAAGCTTTCACAAAACATAATGAATGACAATGACTAAGTGGGTAAAGGACAATAATAGAACCGCTAGAACAGTCTGCTCAGTTGCCACTGTTAATTAAATTTAAGGCCAGTTTTGCTAAAACAAACTAAACATCAAATGTAAAAAATATAATTGTACTCTTCTATGTTAATGCATATATTGTCAGTTCAAAATTATAATAATGATAATTATAAGGAAGGCAAAGCATGTTTATTAGCAAAAACCTAAAAGACTGTAACAGGATAACAGAGGCGTTTTAATTAAATTCTTGTGCTTGGAGTGAAGCATTCAATAAATAAATATTTAAGACTACTTTATACTTTTTAAGCCTTTTTATCAGTACATTTGAATTTCAGACATCTAAATTCTTATTAAGGATTTGTAGCCATCCTGTTTTCACTATAAGTGCTATAATTTGTCCCAAAAAATCTAAATATAAGTTTTTTTAAGACAGAAACCTTTAAATGAACAGAATAAGCAAACAACCTTAACTTTAAGAGCCTCTTGAAAAACCCCATGTCTGTGTACAGCACAGTTCATGCAGTGTGGCATCATCAAACCTGTTGCTTCCCTCACAAACACACAAACAATGTTTATTTAAAACAGGACTGAAACCTGTCAGCAGTCTGCCATCTACGGTGCTGTATTGAACCTGTAGGTCAGGTTGCCCAGAGACAAACCCAAAGGTTACATAATATGCAGTCAGCATAATGGAGCACTTTTGCACTTGAGACATGACTAAAACTTGAAAAATGTTATATATTCCTGCAACATTCCTGCTTAAATCCAGCTTGTGTGGAGCTGTTATTGCTAACACAGTCAGTTAAAGTGGGAATTTTAATTTCCTGCAGTTTTTTGTGTGTTTGCCTCCTATGCTGTGAATGAACAGGAGCTGATTTCTTAATGGGAGATAACTTGAATGACCGTAGAAAAGACTTCAACGATGGCTGAGTTATGAATATAATGGTGCTGAGGGTTAAAACTTCTAAACCTAAAAGACAAGGACAGAAGTCTGGGCAAAATACATGTAAACATAATGTAAAAGTTGTCTTTTTAGTACCGTTTAAGAGAGTATCTGCTCGTGTAGAGAGTAGACAAGAGAGAAAACAGCTTGATTGTCATCCTAACTGTCTGGAATAGCAGACAGCAGCATCGCTCACTGGTTCCCTCTCTGCCAGATGCTGAATAGCAAGTCAGTATGACAGCAGCTGGTTTGCATTAGTTTCTCCTACAGGGAGGTGCGTACTGAGTAACCCCCCTCTCCCTTCATTTCAAAGCTGCATGGCGCTCCATTTTCAAACCGATCGCTGCTGTAGAGATTTGCTCAGGAATTCAAGCCCTGTCTCTGAAAACAGGACAAACACCCATTCTCTGGACCTGGGGAACTCGTTAGGCTTGTCGCTGTGGTTCAGTACGCTCACACACTCCTCCTGATCAGTTCCATACGTCTTTGTTACAAAGCTGCAGCTATGTTTTCACTTCTTTGCTGTTTGTGATGATGGACCTCATGAGTGTTGACTTATTCTGCTGTTGCACTTGTTGTAAATCACTCTGAAGAAGAGAAGCTTATAAATTGCACATTGTAAATTCAAGTTGTCGGCTACCGTCAAGTTTGTGAGCTTTGCGCTTCAGGCAAATCTGGTTTTGCTTCTTTTTGCACAGTCTTGTTTTTTTTTTTTTTTTTCAATGGAAATGCAACATTTCCATTACTTTTATTATTTAATCTTTGGATTTATTGCAAACAGATGTGGTACCCTTTTTCCTGTTATAGTTTTAGTTATGATGAAAAATGTTCATCCAAAAACAAGGATCTTAATAGTCTTAAACTGTACAGATGCACGCCACACTTACAATAATTGTAATAATTTACTTCTTCACTTACCTCATCTTCTCAATTGGCCAAAATTTCTTGTTTTTTCATAAAACTCAGCCATGGAGCCATGACTCTGCCTTCTACTGTGGAACATTTGCAGTTAAACATCATTTTTGGTATCAAAATAGTTTAATATGGTTTGTTGAATACTTGATTCTGGATGGTCAATGGCAGCAGTCTATGGTCTGTTATTTCTCTACAGCAAACTGTTGCTATGTTTAACAGCCCATTGCTGTGAAAAACCAACCATTGCTATGGGCACATTTCTGATCATAGATTCTGGAGGAGCAATAAAATAATTTTTAAATCAACATATCAACATTTTGTTTCAGATTATTAATACTGTACAGCGAGCAGGTCATTATTGTGAAATAGACCCCAGATAATCCGGTTGGGGTTTATTTCACAATAATGACCTACTTACTGTACATATTACACACAGTATCTTCCTGCACAATTTCCCTGAACACATGATGCCAGAGGTTTTATTACTGACATTTATTGCTGGAGTAATTTCTTTTTCTTTTTGTTTATTGCTGAACAGCAGCTGCTTGTTCTGCCAAATTAAACATTCAAGATGTAAGATTAGGTGGGATCACACCTTTTTCTTCGATTTAGTTTGGTCCAAGACCAAAACATTTATTGTCATATGCAGCAAGTTTATCTTTGCAAAAACAAATTCTTCTTTTGCCTTACAATCTGAAACCTACTGAAATATTTAAAAAATGGTGAAAATCTAAAAATACAGGAAGAATTATAAAGATATCAGAGATGTAAAGAGAAAACATTTGAAAAGTATCAGAGGAACACAATATACAGTATCAAATATACATACAGGACCATTTATTTATCTACACATGATGGCTAACCATTATCATTGGTGGGTGTTTCATCAGTGAGTTGTCTGGGAGTGACATCAAGGCCTCTCGTTTTCTTGTAACCGTGAAACATGATATTCTGGTGAGGTGAGGAGCACCCAGCAGTTTTCTCTCCTTGTGACTCAGTTTGTTGACTGTGTCCCCTGAGCAGCATGTGCTCCCCCTCCTGTGGCCAAGAGCGCCATGTAGCTACGCAGTTAATTGGCTCAGTTTGTGTGCCTCAGCTTTGTTTTCAAGAAGAAGACAAGAAGCCTTGCAGCACCCTTTACTCTGCTCGTCTACTTACTCTGCTGTAGTTCTACAGTCTCAGCCACCGTGTTTTTACTGTAAATGATTGGAGAAGATGCAGCCACCTCAGATGATCAAAGGTCAGTCACAAACCGACTGAACAGAGTGCTGCTGTGTGATATACCCTGCCTGGCCAAAAACAAGTCACACACTCTACTGTTTTGTTGGACCGCTTTTAGCTGTGATTTATGCAATGTCACAACAATTATTTCCTTCCAGAGTTGCATTTTTTTTTTACGCCAAGATCTTGTATTGATGATGGGAGAATTGGACCGCTGCGTAAAGTCGCAAATCCCAAAGATTCTCAATGGGGTTAAGGTCTGGACTGGTGGCCAATCCATGTGTGAAAATGATGTCTCATGCTCCCTGAACCACTCTTTCACTATTTGAGCCTGTGCAATCAGGGAAGAAAAAAATCCATTGGTAGTAAAACCTGATCATTCAATATATTCAGGTAGTGAGCTGACCTCATGACATTGCTGAACCTCGACATGATCAACTGAAGCAACCCCAAATCAAAACACCTAGCAAGTTGAAGCCTTTCTTTCTGACTAGCCTCACTGATAGGTGGTTTTCTTAAGGCTACACAGCTGTTTAGTCCCAATGCCTTGTGTTCTTTACACATTGTTTGTGTGGAAATGCTTTTACTTTCACTATTAAGCATAGCCGTGAGTTCTACTGTTGATTTTTTACGATCTGATTTCACCAAACAACCACATTTCTTCCTCGAAGATAATGGTTTACCACTATCCTTCCAGGTTTTCATAATGTTTTTGAGCAGTTCTTAACCCAGTTTTAGTAGTTTCATCAATCTCTTTAGTTGTTTTCTTTGCATGATGCAGGCCAATAATTTGACCCTTCTGAAACACAGTAACATTGTTTCCACAACCACAGGAAATGTCTTCTGACATGGCTGTTTAAGAAATGAGAAGCTACTCGCTGTATCAGTTAAATAAATTAAAAGATGTTTCTACAGTAGCTCAGAACAGACAAACCAGACACTGGATTTAGACAGGGCCTTGCAGTTTTTGCAGACACTTTATGTTGTTCTACACGCTTAACAGGCGAAGTGTTTGCAATTTGTATGCTTGCAACCAGATGCCACTAAATCCTACCCAGCGGTCCTTTCAATGAGTGGTCTCATTAAGCACAGCTCTATCTGTAGTTGTTTTGAGTTTGTGTTTGCTCACAGTCGAACAGGCGATCATTCCAGTCAGTCTTCCAGTAGATGGACTTACTTGTTAAGAGTTGATGAATTATCTTTGGCATCTTAGTGTCTGTGCTGAACATCATTGTCTCTGACATGTCAAAAAAAGCTGTCAGGCGTTCAACTAAACTGGTGTGCTCAGCTTTTATCAGACCATTCTTTCCACTTCAATGTCTGGACAGAGAACGTCTGTTTAAACGGGTAACACATTAACTTCAGCATAAATGCTCTTATCTGTAATCCTGTAAACACTGTTCTATGTACCATCGTTTGATGCTTGTTTATTTTCATTTTTCTTGGATCATGAAGCAAGCAGTGTCCTTTTATAGCTGCTTATTTGCATGTACAACTTCCCTTATTGTGGATGGGGAACATGCAGCTGTGCTGCGGTTATCTCCTCTGATAGTTTCCCATCGTCACATGCCAACCAGTGTTTGGCCTCTGAGTCAAACCTCATTTGTCTTCATGTTGTCAGCTGAAGTAGGCTTGACCTGTAGATGCTATTGTTTAACCTCACTTCTTCACAGAGACACTGTGCCGGCACAGGGGAATAAAATGCCTGATATATCACAGAGAAAAGTGTGATTTTGTGGTTGAGTTCACATATTGAACAGTAGGGACAAAAAAAAAACACATGCCACCTTTTGTTCAGATTTTTTGTTTAAAACACAGAGTTTGTTCAAAGTCTCAAAAGTTTGGGAAATGCTTAATTTGAACTGTCATGTCTTCAAGGTTAGATGTGGGCTTGAATTGAAATATACTCCTTGAAAAATGCTTGATTTGTAGCATTTTGCATCAGCAGTCTAGTGTGTCATCTGAACAATCACTTATGTAAACAGAGCAGAGCAGAGCAACACTGACCAACAAAGGCACCGAAATGAAAAGGAGGCGGCACAATTTAGAGATTTAGTGATGATAGATGAAGTGTCTGGGAGTCTAGAAATTTTTGGTTTAGGTACCTTGAAAGGCTTTGAGTGTTTGAATGTCACTCTTAAACTGCATGAACCCTGAAATCAGTTAAAAGTGACCTTTATTTATTATTATTAAATTGTGTTCAAATAAATGTCCTACAAAAATACCCACAAAATATCCAGTTGTACGTTTATATTTTTGGCAGAGACCATGTGGGAAACACTCACAGAAGAGCAGACGGTGATCAATGGAGAGAACTGAGTCAAAGCTTTTAAAAGGCTGGTCAGCTGTTTGTGTGTTTCGACATGAACTAACTGACTGGAAACAAAGTCAAAATTAGCTGGTTTGAATTAGTTGTCTTTTTTGGCTCATGTCCCATGGCAGGGCTGAGTCAGTGCATTTCTAACTGTGGACTCACACAGTGAGTGAGTGTCAGAATAGTATCCTCTTGAACTTAAGCATATTTTCATCCATAAACACTAGATTTACAGTGTACAGTGTGTTGCATTGATAGACAGCACAGGGACCAGTCTTTTAAAACTTCAGCAACACTTGCAGTATGTAGAAAAACTTTCTTGTCAGACCAAGCTGAGCCAAAATGCATTGGCCTGAGAATAAAGTTGTTCTACTGCTACTCTGCTAGAGTTTCTGCAGTTTTACCTCTTGAGCCCTTTTGCTACCGTAACATTTACATTTACCTCTGCTACCGTTTTTTCCTGTAGAAAAACATGTCGTATTTATAAATTGGCTGGCTATTCCTTGTTAGTCAAAGTGATCAAAGTTAATGTTATCATGAAATCACTTTTATTCCCCATGTGGATTTCTCTTTTTACAAACTTAGTATCTTTAATAGACCAAAACAATTATTGACTTGGACATGGTCACCGCTGGTTTTGGCTGCCTCTGTCGGATTCCTGACATTATTGACAGAAGTGGTTACTTGCAGCAGCTATTGTCAAAATAAAATAAATAAAACTAAACAGATTTGCTCAAATAGAAAAAACATTTTGGTTCTTGGACTCTTTGGCTTGTAAACTTCATCCTCATGTGCTTTCCAACTGGGTAACACTCACCAAATAACAAGACATGCAGAAGCTTTCTTTCTTGATGATCTTGTACTGTCAGTGTCTGTGGAGATTGTGGCATAATCACAGTTTCTTTTCAGATTGTTTTTTCATATTAGCTGTGGTGAACATAAGGGCGGCTTCACTCCTGCAGAATGTGTTTGACAAGGCAGTAAACAAATATTGACTTATGAGAGATTTAATTGTGCATACATTTCATATTTAGAAAATGTTATAACAAGAGATGATGTCTCTAATAATTAAGAATGTAATGATTAGGGTTGCAGATTTTGAGCATTTTCCTCAACCGATAGTTGAAAAGGTTAACAATCGATTAATAATTATTAATTAATGAGATGCAAACAGAACAATAAAACAACATGGTGTCACACAAAACAGCTGCTCTGTCGGTCTGTATTCAACAAATGGCTCCAATTCCCATCTTCCATATCACTGCATACTGCATTAGTGTGTGTGAGGGGGAGTGACTGCTTGTGTTGTCCTCAGCAACCTCCATAGTGGTTTTTAGTGTTCTTGATATTCCACAAAAACCCATTCACTACAACAAACAAACAAAAAAACAAGATTTTAACCAAATCGAGGATTGAAGAGTCGCTAATGACATTTACTGTATGTTGGCAGCTCATGTGCCTCTTTGAAAAAGTGTTTTACCACCATATAGTGCAATTTAGCAATTAACTCTTCTGACTGGAAGCCAGCTTTTCCCTTCGGGCTCTCAGAAATCTTGGTCATTTTCATAAAAGACAGATAAGCTTTTGATGTGAAGATAAAGAAGCAAATCAAGCTGAAGGCAAACTTTGATGCACTTCTTTTAAGTCACCACCTATAATTTCATATAAAAGTAGCAGCAGACACTTTTTGCCCACTTTCTTTAGACACTCCTGATGACCACATCTGTAAAAACACCGCTCTGTTCTTTTGTGTAGTTTTGTTCAACACTTCTAACACTCCTCTTTAATTAAGGGAGTTATAGCATCATCAACCAGTGCTGACTGGCTTTCTATTCACCACATACTGGGACGCAGATCTGTGCTGTCAGTGCATGAATTTAACAGCTGAGTCAGTGTTCACTTTGGTGGGGTTGATAAAGTCATTAAACATCCCATTCATCATGCATGCACCACACCCCTTCACACAATGGACCTGCTGTAGTAGAAGCTAATGCACAGTTATAAATACACAGTACAAAGTTTTTTTTTAGATTCAGTTACACTGAGAAAGACTTTAACAGTACTGTTATCCTGTATTTGGTGTCTTTATAGAGCCTCCTATAGCTTTTGAACAGTCACTGGAGAACCAGCGTTGTTTACTGAAACCACATTGTGTCGGGAAAATGCATTCTAGCTCTGAGGTTAAAACACAGGGCTGACCTCGTCTGACCTTGTGTGACCTTTCTCACAGTAACGCGAGGCACCTTTAGGCTTTCAGCACTGTACTCAGGACTCAAGCAGTGTTGACGCACGGCGAAAGAATTCCTATAATTTGGTGTGTTCGTCAGAGATGCATCTCTGTTTTTTCTATTTTTCTCTGCTTTCTGTTGTTTCTAGCTGGTCTGTTTTTAATAGAGATATTAGATTTGCAAAAAAACCCAGAAGCAACACTTCTGTTCTGGGATTCAACCACTCTGATTGAGCTGGAAGCTCTCTGGGAGACCTTTTAGAGACATTGACTTCAGTAATTTGCTTCCGTCCTGGCAGATATTTGAGAAGTGAGCTGCAACAGTAGCACAGTGCAGATGTTACAGGGAGTTTCTGTCCATGGTGCATTATGAAATGCTGCAGGCATTAAAGAGATAGTTTGGGTTATTTAGAGCAGTGTTGTATGAGGTACTTATCCATAGTTAATGTACTGGCATGCCCCTAGTTTGAAGAAACAGCAGGAGTATCAGCACAGATGTTAAGCAATATACTGCTGTGGACAGGGTCAGCAGCAAAACATATTTTAGCCAGTTAAAAAAGCCCCCACTAAAAACATAAGTGTCAGTTTAAGTGGCATCAGACAGCCTTTAATGGGAAACCAAGCCAAATATCATCCTCTCCAAACGAACCAAACAAAATTGAAAATTGAAATCTGCAGTCTTATATTGCAGCACGCAGGAGTTGCAACTCTTGTGTTCTGCAATGTTAAATTCCAGATTTTGCCTGTGGAGTTTGGTTGGTTTGCAGAGAGCGATACTTGGATTATATAATGGAAGTTTCACGTCAGAAAAGGCAGTCTGACAGCAAGGTAAAGCAGTGAAAATATTGTAAATATAGCGTACACTTTGATTTTTTAGGTGGACTTTTTTCTAAGTGACTAAATATTGCTGACCCTGTCCAGAGCATTGTTTAGCTTCTGTGCTGTTCCTCCTCTCTACTTCTGACCACCGCCTACTGTAGCTAATGCACTGACTATGGATAAGGACCTCAAACAACCCCACTTTAAATGATTCACACTATCACTGTAATGTAGTCACAAGCAAGCCAGGCTGTTTACAGTATCAAAGCCATCTTAAGTGAATTGCTAATAACCCAATTTAAAAAAAAAAATCTTCTCTAAATGCCAGATTCCATTTTTTTTGTTGAATTTACTTGTAAAAACTCAACTTTTAGGAGTCCTTGATTCTACTTTTACCTTCTATGAAGTGATGGATCCATCCAAATAATTCATGAGCTGCAGGAAACACAGAAAGCCCAGCCAAGTTCAGTGGCATTTTACCAAACCAGCTACTGCTTCGTTGTGGAACATGATTCACTCTGTCATGCTTCTCCTCCCTCTTCAATGTCAGATTAAAAGTCTTTAATTTGTCTCTAACATGTATTAGCGTGTGTTCAGTTGCTACGAGGGGGGAAATGCTGGTTTGAATGTCATTGATTGAAACTTGAGACTCTGTTGTGGCACCAGTCATTGCTATGAATGAGTTTCCACTGCAGATGGTGTGTTTACATTCAACCACTACTGAGGCTGCTTTAAATAGAAAACACAGCGCTCTGTGACATGTCCCTTGCTACTATTTCGGCTGAATACCACCCTAAACCACACTGTCTTTGATATTATAGTTTATTAGCGGCGTTGTTGCTGTTGTCATCGGTTTAAGAGACCGATTCAATTTGAGATGTTTAAAGTCAGCATCTCTCAAGTTTCCACAGTTTTAACCATATTCAGATAAAGAAAAGTGCTGCTGCCGTAAAGCTGAAGCTTTGTGAAGCTGAGATGTGTTAAAAGTCATCCAGTATCACTTTACACTTCATCATTATGTCCTCTTTCTCTGGGAGGGACGGGGCTCAGCCCTGCCCTACAGGCACCGCATCAGAGCATCATCACATTCAGTCATGCTCATGTTACCAAATCCAACAGAATAATATATTTCTTTTCATTTTTCCCCTGTTTGTGACCTCAAGCAGCTCAGATACACAACAGTGTGAGAATTTCAGACATAGAAACAGGGAACAAGGCTTGTAGGTCTGGATTATTTACACTCCCCCTGTCCCAATTACATGAAAGTGACCATTGTTGGTGTTCGAGTTAAGTACAAAGATGTGCCGGGATGAAAGGAAAAACATTTATATGCAAGATAACTGACATTTTCATGAGTTTCACATGTTCTACTTCCATTTACTTTGACTCCAAGCCTTCGTATTAATATTATTTTTTGTTCCTGGTAAAAAAAGAAATTACACAAAATGTTATGGCTCTACAATGTCAGAACCATTTTGCTGTCATCTGAGCAGTGCTGGATTTTATATCCCAGTGACCTCGAGGTTCAGTTTCTTTAGAGAAGAGCAGAGCTTGCTAACAACCATCAGCTGAACTTTCTAGAAAGAAGAGAACAATGTGAGTATTTTAAATAGGTGGAATTTCCTTGCAAAGTAGGGTTTCAACTAGCGGTTATTTTCACGGTTAATCACTTAATTGTTTTAAAATGTCAATAATGCTCATCATGATTTTCCAGAATCCAAAGTGACGTCTCGAAAATGCTTCTTTTATTGAACCAACAGTCCAAAACCCAAAGACGACAAAGAAAAGTAGAAAATCAGTATATTTAATAAGCTGGGATCTGCAAATGTTTGACATTTTTATTTGAAAAATGGCCGATAAATAAGCAGTTAGACCAAACAAAAGCTGAGTTACAATTATAACACAAGCACCAGAACATCGAAGAAATAAGACAGAATGAGATAAGAACAATAAGAGCTTCTAAATACTTAGAATCAAAAGAATAGAAAAATAAAAGATAACATTGCATAATATCAATAGAAATAGATAAAAACGGAAACAAATAAAAGCTCAAAAAAATCTTGTGCTACAACGTTTCAGTTTAGAGAGATTTGTACAGAAACAGTTTTCTGCTCTGTGTAATTCAGTGTGAATTTACTCTTTAAGCAACTGCCAGCCTCATCTGGAGTTGTAGCATCATTTAAGATGCTTGTGTGTGTATGTGTGTGACCTTAATGAGCATCCCATCCCTCCAAAGTCCAGCCAGGATCAGACTATCTCACACTGTGGGTCATTAGTCCACTGACACCACACACTCACACACACACACTCCTCCTCTGAGGCTCTCCTCTGTCTCCCATCATTGTTTATCTTCTCCCTGTCCCTTGGAACAGCCAACTACCTCAGTCAGCAGTTTCAGCTGCATCTGGCCCGATTACACACACAGTGAGTGATCTTGGACAAAGTGCAAGCGCAAGCATCAGAGACCAGGTGGAAATGCTGTTTAGAGAGTAATACCTCCTTAAGCTCTGTTTAGTTTAGATCAAACCAGATATGTTTTGGATTCCAGCGAGGAGTACGGGGGGAAAAATCAGTCATAATCAACCCACACATTACTGGTGTGAGTGTGTGTTGGAGCTACTTCCTGACTTCTTCTGGCACAGTTCAGAAGTGGAATGTCTTGGTAGCAATTAAAGCCATCTTAGTAGTTTGAAATAGTGTCCTGTAGTAGTACTAGTCAAAAAGAGTGACTCATGACATAAACAGCCCATTTGTATCGTTTGATTTGTTTGATCGGCGTTTTGTGTCAGACAGTTTACTGAAAATTACATATATGCAGTTATTTACAGCATACCATTTTCTGAAGCATGCCATATTTTCTAAGATTGCTCTTTCTTCATTCTAGTGGAGCGATGAACTTGCAGTGGTTTCAGACATTCTTGAGATAAGTAATCTATCAAAGCAGACATTTGGGTGCGTTTTTGTTGCAATGGATACCATGTGGTTATGGGATAACACAGTTTGAAAGAGTGGACTGTTTTGAAAAGTAGTCCTCCTTGGTGCATTCAATGATATTTGAAACAGAGCTGCAAAGATTAACTCATTAGTTGACAACCATTAAATTAATCACCAACTAATTTGATAATCGATTACTTGGTTTGAGCATTTTTTATGATGGAAAAAAGTCAAATTTCTTAAATGTGAATATTTTCTGGTTTCTTTACTCCTCAGTGACAGTTAACTGAGTGACTTTGGGTTGTAGACAAGACATTTTCTAGCATTTTATAACTTTTTGTAGACCAAATGACGAATTTATAATAGAGAAAATAATCAACAGGTTAATTGACAATGGTACTTGCAGCCCTAATTAGATATCATCTCATCTCAGCTCATCTCAAGCACGTTTTGGGTCTCTGTGCATTGCTTTTCATACCGCGCTGAATTGAACTGCAGTGGCTGCCTTGAATATAGGAAATTTAAAAAAAAACTTTATGGTATACTTATGTAAAGACTACATGATTTGCAGTTAATGGTCTAAAACACACGAAACCACTGGTTTTGTGCTTCTAGCCTGGGTGTTCTGCCTGCTTTTTGCATCAACACTAATATCTTTCTGTCAGAATATCATGTGACACACCGCACTGTGACCTCCAACATCCATCAGGGAGAGGCTGCTCTGTTACGCGTTGTAGTAATATCTTTGAACGTTAGTTCTCAGCAAAAACCAAGCCGAGCATATCATGACAAATATTCCTGCTGTAAATCAAACTGATCAGGTGAATATTTTATCAGAGTATTTCCACTTTGAGAGCCGCAGTGCTTTACCTGTGATGATAGATGCTAAACCCAACGCAATCTTCTCCTTCTCCTAATCAAATTAACTTATTTCCACAAAGTAAAGGAAGTGCATCTAGAGTCATGTCTAATCTAGACAATACCCATCACAGATATATTCACTTCTTAAATTCTTAAGTTCTTCTGTGTTTCACAGAATACAGATCTGGTCTTCTCTAAACCTTTAACATCACCAGACAACAAGTGTTAGCCTGTGTAATAATGATACCCGCTAGTCATGTTGGGAGTAATAGCAGATTTCCAGTCTGGTGTTTTCAATTTTGATGGCGAAGCGACCCTTTTTATCTATATTTGGATCACATATGGGGTTGTTAGTATAATCCTTTATACTCTACAAAACCTCTTACAAAAAATAAGTTACAAAAACAAAATGAGAAAACAAATTAATTTCATAGTGTGGTGACTTTCTTTGGAAACTCTTTCATCCACAGTGACTGGAATTATCCTAAATTTGTGCTTTAATTTGTGACACATGTTGACTAAATTAGATTATTTGGATCTTTGTCTATGTCTCTTTCACCAGCAGCTTGTTGTCACACAGTCAGCAAGTGCTGATAGTAATTTGGAGACAGACGTCACATCTGGTTATTCGGTGCCCTGCATCCACAGACGTCGCTCTAAACAAGAGCAGCATATTTTCTTTGTTCTTTACACTTAACAGCAGAGATAATGTTTGAGAATCAAAGATCTGAAACTTGAGATGCTTTTTTAGTCTTATTTAGCTGCAAAAACAAATTAGCAAAACAAATTTATATATCAGTATACAGTCACACGAATTTTTTGAGTTTTGAATCAAATTCAAATTCTTAAGTTTTGAAATGTAACTAGAAACTAAAAAAGTTTTGCCAAACTATATTCTTTAGTTGAGATAATTTACTTTAATTCTTTACATAAACTTGAATCTTTGAGTTTTAGAAACTAAAAATAAATGCATTCCAAAAAATTTGTCACAGTCAGCTCTGAATCTTATTTGTCACTATTTGGTTGCCTAAATCTTAATCACAAATATTAAAATATTAGCCATTTTATCTAAAGAGGAAAAGTAAATCATCTCAACAAAAGATTAGTTGTTGGTTAAACTTTTTCAAAACTTGAGAGTTTGAGTTGAACTCAAAACTCAAAAACCTGTTTTGGTGACTATTTCATTTTTACAGCGAATAAACACGGCTAAAAAACCATGTACTGTATGTGTATATTATCAAAGCTATAATTTTTGAAAGCTGTCCTTGTGATCGGACCATTTATGGCAGACAGCCTTGACTTTAGAAATGAGGTCAAGGGAGCTGGTACATGGTGGCACCACTAATCTAAAACATGAGGGCTTGTCAGACAGGGGTCTCTCCTAAAGAAGTTTCAGGCCAAAGTCAAAGTCACATCCTCTGAAATGCTTTGGGTATTTTCTGCAGTTCTTAAGCGAGATTTAGCTTCAGAGGCTTGAATATGATGACAGTCAGCAGACTTAGCTTGGTTCTGTGCAGCAGCTCAACTACATATTTGATTTATCGTCACTATATGTGGACTGCTTTGCAATGTTGTCCTCATTCATTTGCTCATATCGAAGTTGTGCAATTTCTTCAGGCTTTCGGAGCAGAGTGATTAACGACTGTAGTTGCTTCTTATTTTAGATGAGAGGAATTCGTTCTCATGGCTTTTATCCAGATTTTTTCCTCAGAGGGCAGAGCAGAAACGTAGTCCCAACAGCACATGGTGGACCGTGTGTCAGATCCTGGTGTGGAAAAGGCGAACGGCACAGAGGGGAGAAACGAGGGGAAAAGTGCCGCTTATGATACTGAATCAAACCCAGCCATTTCCTGTACCCTGAGCCAGAGCCGCTCAGCACTCACCATATATGGTCATGGTATTTGCATGAAGGGAAACCCTGGGCTTATGGATCAGGACTGGTATTGAAATTCCTTTGTATTAACTTCTGGGAAAAGGTCTGGTCCCATAGTTTGGTTTCAGATGGTCTGATTCTCTTTGATTCTCAGAGGGGAAACTCAACTGAAAACTGTTCTGTCTGTTTTTTTTTATTTTTTGTACACTTCTATTGTTAAAGTATCTGTCAAAATGTGATAAAGTTAGATCAAACGACTTCTAAACACAATGTATTAGTGATGTCAGATGCTCGACTCTTTAATGAGCCTGTGTGTTGCTGCGCTCCGAAGGAAGTCTGTGGTTCCTTGGTGACAGTGTTGTTATGGTCACCACAGAGTCTAGTAGTGCCAGATGTCCCCTGTGTGTTTGTATATGTGTGTGTTTGAGTGTGTGTCTGCGTACACTAGGACAGCTCCAACACAGGCCTTCAGTAACTCAGATTGCAATCTTCAATCTTTCGCAGCTAAATGTGAGGAAATCTCAGTCAAACAGTCTTCAGAAATTGTTCAACAATACATTTTGCATAAGTATTATTGGTTTGAAATTGGAGGGAGTTCAGCCCTTTTTGTAACCAGTGACACACTGACTGTATACTTACTTGGGCACTTCTTTGTGAGCGAATCATCTTTGCTGTCAATAATAGGCTGCAATCTGGCAGGGAACTTAACAATGAACTGCCATATACGGGGTCAGCAACAAAAGATACTTTAGGCACTTAAAAAGCATCAACCTGAAAAAAATATAAATATCAGTTTAAATGTACACTATATTTAGAATATTTTCACTGGAAACTGCTGTTATATGAGCTAAATATCGCTCTTTCCAAACTAACCAAAATCCATAGGCAAGATCAGTAATTTTGCCTCATTGAACACAGGAGCTGATGGCGTACCGCTGCCTCGATCTGTTAGTTTGTATTATTGTGTGACTTCAGTATTTTAAAAGGATAGTTCAGATTCACTTTGGTCAAGTGAAGCAGATTAAAACAATGAAAATATTAAAACTCTTGCATACGTGTAAATTGATATTGATTTTTCAGGTGGGCCTTTTTAAGTGTCTACAATACCTTTAGTTGCTGATCTGGTCCACAGCAGCACATAGTGTGAGCAACCTCTCACTAAATGGATTGTGTTTGTTTAATTACAGCCTCAGACTCATCACAAGAAAATCCAGAATTCAGTAAAATATTTACAAAAAGGTTTAAAGTTAATATCTTCAGCATTTGCTAGATTAATAAAAGGGCATGTGCTGTTAACTAACTAAGAGTCTGGATTGCATGAATAGCTACTGGTTAAAAACAAAAATATTTGCAGGGGAAGTGACCCTCCACCCCATCCACCCCACAACCACTTGAGTATCTCGACCCTCAACCCCTGGCTGCTCTGGTGCAGCTCAGCAGCCAAACGCAGTTTGGTTGTTTCAGGCGCCTCCCAGACATCTTTGTGTGTATGTGCGCTACTCTCCCTCCCCGTGTAGCTACTCCCTTCATCCGCTGGTGTACGTCAGAATATTTTCTTAGTCCTCTCGCCTCATTAAACAAAGCCTAAATCAAAACAAACGAAACAACCCTCCGAATATTTGACGTTTACCTCCTACCTCTCCAGCTTATTACCCCTCCCTTCTTCAATCTGCAAGTTCATTCCAGACATAGCAGAGGGAGGTTAAATATAGCATGTTCAATTGTTTTCATTTTGTGGTTGGGCCAGCGCTCTCTCTTAACGTCTGCTTTCAGAGGAAAGGTTCTCATCAGTCAGATTGCTACTTTTAATGAATAGGTGGCAGCAAGAGGATAGCTAGTATTTTCCTGAATAAAAAAGAACGTTGAAGTTTACGAGTGATATAAAGAACAGTGAATACAGGGCTCTGGACAGTATAAGATCAAAGTAAATTTAGGAGGATTGGCTTCAGCTTGTGGGTGAAAATGTTTCTGTTATAACCTCAGTAGGCTTTTCATGCATCATAGTGATCTAAAAACACAGGGAAGTCCAGAAGTTGCTCAGTGTTCATACCAACCATCATCAGTCCAAGCACTTACACATTTTGCCTCATTACACTTAATATTTGCCTTATGTTATATGTGGTGTGCTTAATTTACTTAACTTTGTTGTTCTTTATCTCAGTGTTGTAACTCTACTGCCTCTGCTTCTGTCTACTCTGCATAAAAGACTCCTATTCACCATTTTCCTGACATCATGCTCAGGGTTGGAGGCTCAAATGCTGTTATCAAAAGGATAACGTGACACTGCTGTGTTCCAGGTTTTAAGTGGTATAAATGTATTAAATCTGACAGCTTCCTGATTGATCAGAAACTGAAAAGCCAGCAGATAGTGAAAATCTGGAGGGTCATTGGGCCATATTCCAAACTAAAATAACATATTTAGTAACCCATTAGCTACCATTAGATGACATTTAACGTTAGCATTATCCACCTCATAGCTAACATAGTGTAACATGATGCGATAAGAAAGATCCCATTTCTGAAATATCATCCTAATTTTAATGACTAATCATTCTGAATGGTGGACTTTTTGTCTCTTTAGTTTGTCTTGAGGTTTCTCCCTAGAGCGTTTCTCTTCATAACCTTAACAGAATGTATCTACAAACACTGAACACTGTGTTTAAGTTAGTGTTTGTGTTCACCTTCTACAAAACATTAATTCACTTCCTAAACTCCTATCAAATGTTTAGTCTTCCTCCTCTCCCTTCACTCATTGCGAGGAGGTGTTTTTGTCTCTGAGAGTGACATCATAACCGTGTCATCGTTGCTAAGGAAGGAAGGAAGTCAGCATCTTCCCCCTGCCGCACCGAAACAGCAGTAAAACATGTTAATGGGTGTGATCTGGAGAATTAATCATGCTATAATTTGCTGCTTCCCTCCTGAGGAAAAATACCCTCTGAATTAGGCAGAAAAGCTGTTAACATTCCTCACCATCTCCCATGCTATGACCCAGTCTGTAA
This sequence comes from Lutjanus erythropterus, assembly GCF_056507025.1. Classification (NCBI taxonomy): domain Eukaryota; kingdom Metazoa; phylum Chordata; class Actinopteri; order Lutjaniformes; family Lutjanidae; genus Lutjanus; species Lutjanus erythropterus. The sequence goes on from NC_139317.1 coordinate 24,190,857, forward strand.
AGTGGTTTTAATTTTGCTGTTGTAAAGAATAAAGTCACCCTGGAGGATATTAAAAGCTTGTTGGACCTCCTCCTTGCCCATGTAATTTAGAGTTAATTACTAAATGCAAAATGACTTTCCACGGGTTTATTTTGTGCTGCGGTGTTACTCTGTGTTCCTTGATATTAGCGGGGTTCTGCCTTTCGCTGTTTTTGTTTCGTCTGTTTAATATCTGTGAGGGAAACTCACTTTATATGTTGCTTTCTTCGCAGTTTTTAGTGTAATTAGAATTAACTGTATAATATTTAAATCAGCAAGACTGCACAATCTCTGAAAGTGAAAAGTGAATGTATTAGTTCATTCTTGATGTTGGAAACAGCAGTTGAGAAAATAATTGAACCACCATGTCCATTTAGTAGCTGAGAAGTAGTGGTACTTGTAAGTATTACTTGTATTGAGTAGTTGCTGTATCTCCCGAATGGATCTTGTGATATTTCTTACTCAGCTGAGTTTGAGTTCTAAACTTTTAACCCCTAGCTTTTATACCAACATTTATGAGAAGTGCTCAGAAAAAAAAGGCAATATCTGCATTTCCACAACGACTGGAAAGCTCCAGAACAGCCACTAAATGGATCTGGCATGATGTTTTCCCACCAGAATACAGTTGCTTTATCTTTATTGTAATATAAAACATCTGTGGAAGTCTCATTTTCTCTTAAAGATGCACTGAAGCCATAATTGCATTTATGTAAGAATGAATCAGGCTGCTGCTCTGTGAGGCTGCACTACATTGCTAAATGCTAACATCAGCACCTTGATATTGTCACAGTCAAAATGTTAACAAGGTATAATGTTTACCTTGTTCACCATCTTAGTTTTGTGTGTTAAAATGTGCTAATTTGCACTAAACACAAAGAACAATGAGGCTGATGGGAATGTCCAAAGAAGCGGGCTGCATTTAACCCTGATAAAACATAGCAAAATGTTTATTTAAACAGAAACAGAGGTGCATTGAACACCCACTGCACCGCACTGTCTTTTTGATACAGCAGTGTTTATATACACGTCACTGCTGATGGGGTAACACCTCTGACACACTCACCAAATGACGGAAATTGTACCTCAAAGCCCATCGCACGCCATTTCTGGGAAACGAGTAGTTCAGTCTGGAAGCCACATGGTTTGGGTTCAAATAAGTATGTTATCCAGGTGTGTGTCATCCTCTTTGAAACATATATATCAGACACAAATTTCACGTGACAATCTCTCCATCTAGTTGTTTAGATATTTCACTAAAATATTAACCTCATGGTGATACTAGATGTAAAGTTAAGAGGATCACCAGCATCTGCAGGGTTCATCCTCTGGGCATCAAGAATTCATGTACAGAAATTTTATGGTAGTCCATCAGATCGTTGTTGAGATATTTATGTATTTATAGTGGTTGAGATAGTCAGGACCAAAGTGGTGGACTGACCGACTGACCAACTGACATCGCCATCCAAAGAGCCAAAAAAATATAGATAAATAATATCTTTTAAGACAGTATATTATTTTTACACTTCCGCCACATAAAATGCAGCATCTTGCCTTTGAAATATAACAGAATGAATGACTTTTCTGCCTTGACAGTTATTGTTTAGATTGCCGCTCTGCTCCTTCATCTACCCACACTTCCTCACTGAAGACGGAGGAAGTCAAGAGTTAACTTATGTGTTGACTAATGCTCTGGATGCTCTCTGCGGCTCTGAGTGTTTCTCCATCCAGGAGAAAGAGACTCACTCCTCGCAGCACATTGTGACCCTCGTCCACAGTAGCCAGACAACACTGACTCATAGTGCATGATGGATGACCTCAGTTCTCCGGAGACTCACTCAGCTAAAACAAAAACAGGAATGTGGGGAGAAAACCAGATTGTTAGGATGTGGATAAAAGTTGGGTCAGAGCATCTTTAACACTTGGACAAATAACACAAAGCACTTCTGGGAATCTGACCTCGCACTTTTTCAAAGTCAACACGGCTCATCATGCTGCTGGGATCAGAAAATCTGCTCACTTTGACTTTTCGTTGCTGTAATAATAACCATGTTCCCCTTGGGTTCATTTTGTCTCATTATCTCAACAGTGTGATAAAACCACACTACCTCAGCTTCTGAGTTTGCTTTAAAGGGGCAGTTTGGATTATTTTAAGTGAGGTTGTTACAGATAGTCTGTGTAATATCTACAGTAGACGCGGGTAGACTCACATCTAGGTTGGAAAAGTAGCAGGAGTACCAGTGTAGGAAGCTGTCCAAAACTACACATCATATTCTACAAATTTTAGAAAGCATCTTAGATCCCTGCAAAAATCAATCATTTTAATGTTTTTCAATGAAAATGAGAATAATGATGTAAAAATTATCATTCAAACAATCATATCACAATTGACTTAACAGTTAAAATAATCACAAGAAGGTCTTTTTTCAAAATCATTCAGCTGTAGGTAATATGCTGACTGTCAAAAGTCCCTCACCTCATACAGCCCCACTTCAAATAATCTGAACTATCCCTTTAAAGCCGCTATTCATTCATGTAGCCATGTGTCTATGTCACCTTGATGTCAGACTCTCGATTAGTCCATGCCATCTCATTGTGTCTTTTTGTACTGAGCCTAACAATTGCACATTGTGTGTGTTTTGTTGCAGGGGAGCCGGGGGCACTACCGGTACCACTGGCAGAGCCACAATGTCAAACACAGCGGAGTGGATGACATGGTGCTGCTCAGCAAGATCAATGAGGACGCCATTGTGGACAACCTCAAGAAGAGATACATGGATGACTACATCTTTGTATCCTTTTGCTCGCAATCCCAGTTCGCACACCCCAGCGAGAAATAGCTGAGCCCCGGCTCATCCCCGCTGTTCCCAGAATAGCTGAATGGTCATTCACAGCGTCACTGTAGCAGTGAGTAATACCTCCGTGTCGGGAGGTAACGCCTTCCCACTCAGACTCCGCCGTGTGCACGGGGCAAAGGGCCTCTCTGTGCAGGCCTCCACCCAGACCTCTGACTCCTGCTCCTCCACCAAAGTCTAGATTTACTCTAGTTTTATCTCACTGGGGTGCAAAATGTGAACAAATCGGTGTGAGAAATCTACAGTCTCTCTGAGCATTGCTGCTTTTTTTTTTCCATTGTGGCGGGGATTTAAATGGTGTACTGAGAGCTATCATTTTCATACAGTACATCACACAAATGTAAGGTTTAGGTTTACTAAAGTGCAGCTGTGGCCACACGCACACATGAGCCGTTCATGACGTGAAATGAGTTGATGAATGAATGAATAACCCCCTTTGAAAAGCAATGCTGACCATTCACAAAGCAGTTCATTACATAAACTTCACGGCGGTGCTCATGATCATGAAATGCTGGCAGTTTTAGGTTTGACATCTCTGAGTCAGGCCTTTGATTTGGGTCAATAAATAGCCGTAACTGTGAGGTCTGCTTGCCAAGGCTGTGGGTCACTATAGGCCACCCACAATAGCAGCTTTATTTGCCTTGAGCGGCGTTTTGGCTTCAGGGCATAAAACCTCACAGTGTTACATGGTCGGTCTATTCTCTGTCATTTGTAAGCACTGGATACTTATTTAGCCGAAGTCCTGATCACCCAGTACTTCACTACTGCACTGTTGCACTGTGATGATGTCACAGCAGCCTCAGATTAAGTAATTTCTTTCCTTTACAATTTTTTCATATAAATTCATTTTTTTTAATCTTTTTTTATATTTTCACTCACTGTATTTATTGTTATGCATCAGAATAAACAAAGCAAATCCCTTATATATGTACTTGGCAGTAAATCTGGAGTTGAATTATAGAAACTTCCTAGCTGACCCATCTCAACTGTTTGGTAAACATGGTAATTAGGATTGGGACTCTCCTAACTTTAGGCTAGGTTAAGATGTCCTAACTTTCACTTTTCTACCAGTAAGGTAGTAGAGCTAACCTACTAATAAGCTAACAGTAGTGGTAGCTAATGGTACTGTTAGCTAACAGTAATTACAGTAATTGTAGTGTGAGCTAACAGTAACTAACTGTAGTGTTAGCTAACAATAACTAACTGTAGTGTTAGCTAACAGCATCTAACAGTGGTGTAAGCTAACAATAGCTAATGTTTTGTTTAATGTTTTGTTTTATAACTCTATCTCTTTTTTAGTCTTGCTTTACATTTTGCAAAAAGCTCTGTTTCTGTTTCTTTACAGATTTTACCAACACCTCTAACTCATCTTAAAGTTAAAACCTTTCCATTGTTTATTGCATTAATTTTTGTATATTTCAATATAACGTTATGTTTCAGTGTGTTTTAATTAAAAAGAACAGTCAGAGTGAAGAAGAACTGATTTTAATTTGTTGTTATTTGTTTTTTTTCTGATTTGTTTGTATTCACTGTATGATCTTTAATATAAATCATCAGACATATATCGGTCCTGTGCTCATCTCCGTCAACCCTTTCAAGCAGATGCCATACTTTGGGGAAAAAGAAGTCGAGATGTATCAGGGGGCAGTAAGTATGATACTAGATGACCTATGAACAGATTTTAAATTACCTCTGTTGTCTAAAAGACACACTGAAACCGAAAACCCACTCACATATTGTAAAAGTACTGATGTGACTCTAGCAGCAGTCTGAAGGACAAAGGCTTTGAAATTAACTGGGTTAGTTGCAGTGCGAACTTTCCGAGGAGCGGGCTGGCACAGACGTTGCTGTCAGAAACTTGACTCAACCATTGAGAGGAAGGCTTGGCAGTACCTTCACAGAACAGCCTGTTCGAGTCTGCCTCCTCTCTTGGCTGGCCTGCTCAGAGTGGGCTTGTCTCCTTAAAGCCAGGAGCACACTGAATGACTCTTAAAATCCTAACTGACTGTGAAAACACTCAGCAGCAGCATCACACGTGCCAAATCTCACAGCTTGGATAGTCGTAGTTGTTCTTAAGTGCGCTGGGTTCAGATTTGCAGAATGTTATCAGCTGAAACTACTGTACAGAGGGAAGTTCAGACTTCTTCAGAATAGTTTGAAACAATCATTAAGGCACTGACTAGTTCGCTCAGTTGGACAGAAATGGATTTGGTGGTAGTGGAAGTGGCAACTTCCCACTTTGGATGTAAATTATACTTTGTTTTTTATTGTTAATAAAGCCAATGAAAAGACTTTAACTATACATATCCTATCCTGTCTAAAATCAGCTGGGCACTGCAATTTTTAGCCAACGTTAGTCATGCAGGAGGAAATGGTGCATTTGTTGAGGACTGTTTTCAGTGGTGGATTAATACACATTTGGTGATGTAGTGAGTGTTCATGGCAGCATGATTGGTTAACACTTAATATATAATAATAATAACTATCAATAAATTGTAAATTGATACTTAATTAAACTTAGGTAGTAGTTATTTCACTGTTAACAAACAATGAAATTATAATGAATAACATTTTCTTAGTACGAGTAATGGTATAATATATATTATTTTATCATTAGGCTGTGTGATATAAAATAAAAGTTAAATTTTGAATTATAACTGATAAGAGACAATGCAGACATTTTGATTACATTAGTAAAGTATTTTACTCTTGCACACATAAGAAAAACATCTTAAACAATGATAATTATAGCATTACTTATTATTAGTAAGCATTATTGATGATCATATTGTTACTTGTTAACAATTAAATATCTGTCAAATGAAGTTAAATTAAATATCAATTTACCATTTATTAATGATGGGTGTTATAAAAGCAATATCACATGAGAGAAAGTGCTGTTGTACTGAATATCAGCACGGCACGAGGCCACATTCCAAGTGCCATGCTGATATTCAGTACAACAACACAACCTTGAGTGTGATATTGCTTTTATACAACAATTAAACTACCACTAATTGTTAATTAACAGTAATAATTAACAACAGAGTATGATTTCTTTGTTTATTTATTCATTTCTTTGGCTCCAACAAAAACAAATAGTTCCGCACCTTGATTGAAACTGGACTGCTGCCAATCAGCACAAAAATTTGATCCATAAAAAAGCCTTAAGACTGTACTGGGCCTGCTTTTTTTAAGTTTATTTTTTTGAGACGTGGACCAAACAAACAGGCTGAAGGCCATTAAGAACACTGCAAAGCAGAGTGATATATGTAGTTAAAAATCCCAGTGATGTACGCTATATCAGCACTTGTGAAATGTCTCTTGTCCAATCAAACTACTTGGTCAGAATTAACTGCTGTATAAAAAGTGTTTCCGCAGGATGCAGTGTGTTGGATTGAGTCAAAATGAACTGCAGTGCCCATGTTCATCATATTGCAGGAGTACATCACCCAGTCCAAAGATGTGGCTAGCTGATGTATTTTTAATCATTTTCGGACAGATGTCTATGACACAGAGGAATAAAATATATTAGACTTTGGCTACACAGACAAAGCATGTTCATAATGTAGAATCAATTTATTTTTAGTTAGTTTTGGCTTTTTCATCAGATTTGTTGACATTAACAAATCCACAGAAAAGAAACCAGCCATTTTCTTTAATATGTTGCTGAACATAGTTGAATATTGATTTTAATTAAATTCTTTTGTCGACTCTCAGGCTCAGTACGAGAACCCTCCTCATATCTACGCTCTGGCAGACAACATGTACAGAAACATGATGATTGACAGAGAGAACCAGTGTGTCATCATCAGGTAAGAATCACATAGTGTTCTCCGACTTCTTTACACATCATGGACTGATGGCATGTGACGACTAAAATATGCAACAGCACGTGAAAGAGACAGCTTTTATTAAGAGACAGCCTTTTACTTCTGTTTAACATGATAGCTCTGTAACTGATTAAGGGATCATTTTTTCACTTCAACCTTTGTGTCACTGAGTAAAACGTCCAGGACGGGACAAGGCAAGACACAAAGGCTGGAGATAGTAATCTGTGTTATAACAAAGCTGAGCTGCAGCCAAGCTTCTGCAGGTCATGATAATGGCTGGGAGGGGAACAGGAGAACAGGTTCCACCGCATCATTTGGTACAGCTGACCGACCGAGTGACGTGTTCCTCTTGTGCTTTTCCATCATATCACTTTCAACTACTGGGAAATGCAAACTTCTTTCTTTAAAAAGGAAGACGGGGAGAACACCTGCACGATCCTTGGCTCAGAGCCACCCTCTCGTTAGATTTAGGGATTTTTATGTCCTTTTACAGCCTGTTTCAGTTTTTCTTCAAATGTTTTTGAGCTACAAAGCTGTAGAGAGAAAAGCGTGGCGTCATGATTGGGGCTTTATGCTATGGCCCAGTCACCTGAGCAGCGGCGCTCGCGGTTACTATAATGCTTACCTCATGATGAATGACCCCTGCTTCAGCACTTTCGCCCGTTGTTTGGACAGCCAGCAGTTGCCAGTTCAGTTTCCCACATAAAGGCACTGAGGTGGATTTTGTGATTGACTAAATCAGCAAACAAAAGCAGGGAAGTGGTTTTTATGATGAACCGGTTCTCAGCAAACAAAGGCTGCAGTGAACTGCTGGCCAGGCAGTGTGTGGGCAGCATTGACCTGCGTTAGCGCTTTTTCACATTTACTAAGAAAATGTGTGAATTAACCACACAGGGGAGTTCAGGATGAAGTGGTGGAGCAATTCTTGAGAACAGTCTTGCTGGGAAATTGTGACCTTTTTTCCTCTTTATTTAATTTATCTGCTTGCCATCTGCTCACTGCAGCATGTGACTGGCGTAGCCATCCCGAGACATCTGGATCAGATGTTAAAGAGATGAATTGGAGCAGGTTGATGCTATCAGTTTGGCAGCCCTCGTTAAACTATTAGATTAAATCAGAGCTGTGACATCATTTTGAAGACTCCGCCAAAAGTTTTGTCATCTTTGAATCATCCTCTGCTGATTAGAAATACACAATAGCTAAGTATGTCATCAGTTTTTACCACAGATATAGAAACATTGATACCTCACCGGTCGCTGCTGTGTGTCTATGCGACGCATCACTGTGGTTGCCATATTGGGGAGGTTAAGATCCACGAGTAAATAATACAGTATGCAAAGAGAGATGCAGATTTCACTACAAAATTGACTAATTATGTGCAGATTTTCATGAAACTTGGTTTGTTATGACCATGAGAAATTAAACATGATAGTTATTGCTTGCTGGAATTAAATTCAGTTACTGACCTGCCAATAGGCAACAAAGCGTAAATTATTCAGAGTTTAAGTTTTTGTGAGTTTCTCCAAAAGTGTAAATTTCTGTATTTATTAGGGTTGGGAGATGTGTGCAAGCCACGAGTTATTGCTGTTAGATTGCCACGTCCAATAAATAAACTCACAAAATGTTAAGAAAAGAAACATTCTCACACCTAAAACAAGCTTTAATTGCCTCGTTAACTCATCGTAAAACACACTTCATTCAAACTTGATACCAAAATAAAACTCAACAAAAGCCTCTTGGTTCATCTGTCCATGTTTCCACAAATCCTTAATCTATTGCGTCAGATGTGAAACTTTTCTGGCTCTACACACTGAGCAGCACCTGTCATTTGCTCAGACCATTGAATTAGCAAAATAAATAAAAAAAATGCCCAAACTACAGTTAAGAGAAGAACATAGAGTTCATCCATGCACCCCAAGACACATATAACTCCACTACTGCAGGCTGGATGTTTGCCATTACACTAATGTCATGGATATTTTTATTCTGTTTGATTTTTACATTTTTAAATATTTCTTATTTCATTCATTCACCTAGACACTGGCACATACAGTACACATTTTGGAGAAACTCTGAAGCAGCAGAAAGTCACACCTGATGCTGCCGGTTCATAGGTCGGAGCCTGCATGACCCAGTGGAAGTTGTGACTCTTCTGAAGGTTAAAGTTTTGGCATAGAGCTGATTAATTTAATTCTAAAAAGTAACCAGTATCATGTTTAATTTATCATTTTTATAACAAACCACATTTCATGTAAATTGGTTCAGAATTAAGTGAGTTACAGTCGATCTTGTAGCGAAATCTACATCTCTATGGATTTTATAGTAAGCCAAGATTTCTGTTCCTCCAGACAGGCTTAAATTGCAGTCTTTCAATCAACATGTCACTTGGACAACAGCTATTTTAACCTAATCCTACAAAAAAGCAGGTTTATTCAGCTGTCGACTGACTGTTGGTTTTGGTTTGGTGTTCACAGACAGCTGATGTTGTCTACTTGCGGTGTTCATTCAGTCTTTTGTTCTTGCTGTTTCACTGATGCACTGTTCCCCACAGCTGTTGTACATGATGTCATTGTACCACTCCAGTCTTTTCCTCCTTCCTCTCCAAGGAGCTGAGGGCAGCAAATGAATTATTTTAGGCTAAAAGGTCGACTGATTGTGCTGATTTGAAATGGCCCCGCTCCACAGTTAAGAGGCTGTATTTTACCAACAGCCAGACGTCTCACTCCTGCTGGTTTTACGTGCAGCAGTTGAGGCGTTTCAGCACACGCTGAACTTTAGAGTGTGTGTCAGACAATAATAAAAGGAGGTGAGGGCAGCATATGGATTAACACTTCAGCTCCCAAACCTGTGTCACCTTATATAAAATCTTATTCTACACTACACGTAGATTACCACTGTTGAAATCTTAGTATCAATACTCTTAAGACTTTTTAAGCATGATCATCAGACACATTATTAATAATGTTATTATTGATCCAAGTCCAATGTATTGGGATGCTCTCATCATGTGTTTTTAAAGCAATTTAATTACACAACCATAATTAAAGCTTCAAGTCTGCAGAAGTCAGTCCATCACAAACTTTTGGTTTGCCGTTTCAAATTTTGTCAGTCAGTTTGAAGTTGAAAAAGCTGTCCAATTCCTCAACTCCACCCTCTTCATGGATGGTTAAATTGAACCTTATGTGATGGGTAATGAGGTATTTATAGACCTGGGCCCTAGTTTTGGGGGTTGAAATTACTAATAAGTACAAAAACTTTTGGAACTGGTTCAGTAGATCTCTCAGCTGGTAGCCACAGGCTGCAATAACAAAGTAAGTCCAATAAAAGTGCTTGTTTTTGCCCCTGACAGGCTTAGATTGATATTTTAAGTATGTGACAACATTATAGAAGGGCTCCCTGGGTTGAGGAGGTAATTGTTCATTTAAAGTTGGAAGAGGTCAGATATACCACTCAGAGGTTGGACAATAAATACCAACAAGTATAGCAACCATTCCTGGACTAATAATAATGTTTATACTACAAGAAATATCACTCAGTGCCTGTGACTGATAATCACTTCTTCATGGGATCACTGTATAATCCGTATTTTACTTATTTATGTTATCTCAGCACGAGTTTGTTTGATTCAGTTTAATGAAGTTATTGTTTCTAATCATCTTCTTTGTAATATTTATTCTGTAATGTCGGTATGGGATCAACCTTTGAAATAGGGCTGAGAATTACCCTTTAAAACAGTTGGATACGGGGTTTGCATAGAAGAAGAGTGTAGAAGAAGAAGAAGGAATGGACTGTATTTAAGGCTCAGGGAACACAGTGCTCTCGTACTATCGCAGGAGAAATCTTGAACATACAGTGCTGTACATGCAGCTTCAAAGAGCTCTGTGGGAGTGCAGTGTGTCTTATTAGATTTAAAACCTCCAAAAGCAAGAAGTCAGTGTTTGACTGTGCATCCTTCCCATAGCTGATGTCAGTAATGATTTATGGAAGTTGAAGTTTAAACCTCTGTGCCTCTACATTGCATTGTTTAACTCATGTCCTTGTTTGGTTAATAAACTCTGCAGAAGTTAACAATGCTTTCAGCGTTTCAGTGCCACAACAATGAGACTCGCCCATTTGGGGGTTCAAAATGGGACTAAAACTCCCGCTGCAGCTCTTGTTGAAAATAGCTCAGCAGAGAATAACATTCAAGAGGGAAAACAATGCTCTCTGGAGGAACTCTGGAGGTTTTCTGACGCTAAAAGTAAAACCACAGCTCAGCATATCAGTCTCTCTTTGTTACTTGAGGAGTAAGTGTGCAGTGAGGTAGCCCAGACAATGCAAAAGTGATCTGGGAGAAACGAGGAGGTATATAAGGGGGGAGGGTTACGATCATATAGAGCCTGCTGTGTAATAGAGTGGCTCCCATGACTTCCTCTGGCAGCCTCTTAACAGTCTGCAGCTGTGTTTCTCACAGAGGAATTACCAACCTGACTCTACTTTAAGGCACAGAAAGAAAAAACAGACTCCATCATCATCCGCTGCCAAACCACATACGTCAAAATAAGTATGACACTGGCAAAGTGAAAGGCAAGGAGCAAAATAGACAAGTGTAAGGAAAAGAGATGAGGGAAAAAAATCTGTGAATGTGACAAAACAGAATTAATGTCCTTATTGCTGCAGCAGTCGTCTGACCAGATGTGCTGCAGCCTGACACACTCTGAGCTTCTAGTTGCTCATAACACATTTTGGTTTGTACAGTAAATGGAGTGTGTACATATGAAAACAGGAGCTGGGATTTCACCTGTTTGTTCAGCAGGTTCAGTTTAACTAATGGGGTCGAGTCATCATGGGTGGAAATATGAATGTCTTATGTCTTAATTTGAAAAAATTCTGATTTATATCAGTCGTTTTAAAAAAAGGATTTTGTCCATCTGAATAAAGGATATCAAAATCAAAAAATACTTTATTGATCCCTTGGGGGAAATTGGCTCCCATTCAAGGATGGAAATATACAGTGTATATAACACATCAGGAAGTGATAAGAAAATGGAAGATAAGAAGTATGTAAAAATATGTCTTGTACAATACATAGAGAGAAAAAATACTAAGCAAAGAAATAGAAAAATAAATAAGAGACACAACATGTACACATGTATGCATCATACTACAATATATACACAATAGTGTAAATGATAATGCTGTATGTATTGCACAGTTGAATCACTGGACAATATGTGCATATAGTAAATTGATTGGTTGGACCAGGAAATCAAAAGTAATCTCAATTTTTACTGCATGCAGTAGCACAAAACATATTGTTTGCAGCTGTGTGTTCAGACAAGATGCCTGTAAACAAACCTACAGCTTAAAAACTGTATGGTATTATTTAGTAGTGGTAGTGGTATAGTTTTTAAATATGAATGTAAAGATATATGCTCAAGTCTCTTCTTTTACTGTCTGTACACTATGACTTAATGCAGGGACATTTTGGGCCAAGAAATTCCACAGGTGGCTGTAACACAACATACATGGACATTAAACTGATTAGTCACCAAGATACATCTGGCATAGATACCAGTGGGACCAGGAAAAATAGTGGTAGCACAAGGAAATATACTCACCAGCTACTTCATTAGGTACACTTGTATCCAATAGAACAAGTCTGTCATGAATTCTGTCTTTACAAAGATAATACTGTTTTGACTGTCAGTAAGGTATTAATTCAGCTACATCTTTATTACTGAGGTGCAGTGGTATTGAACTGGACTGTATTATATTGACAAGCGTTTCTAATACTGTGGCCACCTTTTTTACATACATGAGAGGGACAGAATATTAGAAACATCTTTGAACCTAATACACTCCAGTACAACACCACCAACAACCATTACTTCCATAATAAACATAACCAGCTGGTGAGTGTAATTAATCAATACGTGTCTTTGTCCCTCAGTGTGTCCTTTGTGTCTTGTAATAGCTAGCAGGATCGATCAAACAGAAGTAATGATGCAACAAAAAATGCTTTGTTCAGTCAGTGATAGCAACTGTGGCAAAAGAAAGACAGTTGATGTGAGAGACTAAAAATGGCACCATTAACATGCACATGGAGCCGTTCAAAACAACTAAGTCACAGACTCTCCACACCGAATGGTTAAAATACCAAACAATCACTCAGGTCTGCATGGATCACTTGACATCTGAGAACAAACTCAGGTGTTGCATGCTATTAGTTCATTAGGTGGATTTTAATTTGACACAGAAGTTCAAATTGCATGTATGAGAAAACACTTGCTTAAATCTTTTAAGCTTATCTTTGTTTGTCTGTTTTTCAGTGGAGAGAGCGGAGCAGGTAAGACGGTAGCAGCCAAATATATCATGAGCTACATCTCCAGAGTGTCAGGGGGCGGACCCAGAGTACAGGTGAGGAGACGGGTTGGGTTTTTTTTTTTTCTTTTAGGACAGCATGTGATGGATGCATGAGATGTTTGAGATTCTTGAGATGCTGAGTTGCAGAGATTGAATAATAACTGGGCAGTAGTCCAGAAAGAAATAGTATGATGGTCTTTTATGATGCTCTATTTTATGGTTTGAATTCATAACAAAAAGCTATGAGTCTTCTTAAAATTAAAGATTAAGAACTAATGGAGATAATGGTTAAAAGTGAAAATATATATATGTATATATTTTGCTCATAATATAAAGGTTTGTTGGATGTGCTGGTGCTGAAATTCAATGTAAAATGATGGGGAAGGCATTCAAACAACTGATTTATGCAGTGTTCAAGATTCAAGAACTTTATTGTCATTGTGCAAGCACAATAAAATTGCAATTGCATTGTCCTCAAATGGTGCACTGCATTAGGATTCATGTATATTTACCAAGAATAAATAGACAGGAATGAAACAAAACATTAGCAATAAAAAGTACAGACTAAACCTAATCTTTTTTGAAGGAAAATACAGTATAAGTTGTGTTGTGACAAATATGGAATGATTGTGTATTGGGGGTGTTAATTTTCACTCATCTTTTGGTGGAGGATCTTCCTAAAGTTGGGTTTGAGTGTGCTTTTTGTGTGATTATTATCTGTATTACCACATACTCGGTAAATGTGATTATTTAACATTTTCACATCAATGTGTGTCCTCAGCGTCATAATAACATATTTGATTGTATTTTTCCTGTTTGACTTGCAGAATCATTCATAAAATGTATAAATTATGTAATGTCACTGCAGACTATGAAATCAGACAAACCTGTTGCTGCTTCATTCCTGCACTTCTTCCTCTCCTTAGACCCAATCCTGCTCTTATCATTTTCATCCTTATCGCCCATTATCATCCCATCAGCAGCCTCTTATTTGCCCAGTCCCCCTCAGCCATCTGGCAGCCCCCCAACCCAGCAGATGTACACTTCTTAAGCTCGATAAAGATCTGAAGTTTGATGAGGAAATGCCTGTGCCGTGATGGCAGTGGGATTTTTAGATTTAATCCACTCGGAGCTGTATCCACCACGACGACATTAGAAATCATCTGTGTCAGTAAATCTAATGTGCTATAGTTTTTAGTGTTAAAGAGTTGAAAGTCACAGTGTAACTGTAGACTTAGAAAGTTAGTCATACAAATAATTTAATTTTTGTTCATTTAAACAAATTTGGCCGTTACAGTGGACACACACACTTCACTTTTTATTCTCCTGTTCAGCATCACTTCTCATTTACATTGTTTCCTTCAGCTTTGCACACAATGTGCGGTATGTTCAGTACAGCACATGCATTCTTATGCAATGTGTTTATGGTGTGTGTTCACACGTGTGTGGGAATAGTTTTGAGTAGATAACAACTCTCTGCCAGTAACATATCATCTGTCATCCTCACAAAGATTAGTCATATCTATTTATATATATATACATCATGAATAAACAAATCAAAATAAAAATATTAATTTGAACATTTTGAGGCAGGGTTTGAAATGTGATCTCACTTTAAGCTAGGGCTGCACAATATGGTAAAAAAAAAAACAAACAAACATATTTCAGTTATTTTGAGAGATATTGTGATTGGGATATGATTCAAGATCAGTGGAAATGATCATTTTTGTGTCACAATTTTCATTTTCACAGAAAAAAAAAATTGAAATCATGATGATGTCTGTACCAAACAAACATGTTTTCTTACATCTAGAAAACAATAAAGATTTAGGTCAGGGCATCTCTCCAGCACTACACTACAGGGTTGCAACTAACCATGATTCACAACTAATTGATCATTTAGTCTATAAAATGTCAAAGAAATTGTGAAAAATGTTCATCACAATTTTCCAGAGCCCAAAGTTTAAATAGCTTCTTTTGTCCAACCAACAGTCCAAAACCCAGAGGCTCTTCATTTATTATCATAAATAACAAAGAAAAGCAACAGATTTTTATATTTAACTGGCTGGTTAGGAAATGTCTAACATTTATACTTGACTTATGATTTCCTCAATTATCAAAATAGTTGGCAGCTATTTTTTTTTCAGCGGACTAATTTGATTAATTGACTAATTGTTGCAGCTCTACTTATTTGTAATACTGTTTTGTCACATTTTTTTCCAAAAAATTGTAGCCTCTGTGATCTGCATATTGCACTTGGTCATATAACAATTTTGATAATATTTTTATTAATTTTGCAGCTCTACTTTTACCTGTTATCCTTTCAAGGTTCTAGGTTATCCTTATTGTCCCTCAAGGCAAATTGGTTGTGCAGGTTCAGTAACAACATCAACAACAATTACAATAAAAATAAATCATATAATTAGTTCAATGAAATTGAAACTCATTCCAAATACAAATATGCAAGAACGCAAATGTAAAAATGTAGCTCATTGAATGAAAGAGGCATTGGGTTTTTTTTTTTAGACCTCTGAACATATCTATTTTGGATTCAGTCTGTTTTGAAACACGCACAAAATATTTCCAAGAAATTACTTCCACTGAACTTCTGTGTACAATATGGAAGTTGGAGTAGATTTGTCTGCTGTACCGATTTAATCCTCATGTGTTTCTGACATGCAGATGGCTGACAAGAAAGATAATGTCCTCCAGACTTTGTGTGTCTGTCTGTAGATGTGAATGTGTGTGTGTGTGTGTGTGTGTGCATGCACTTGTATTTCAGTGGAAAGTTCCAGAGACGTACAGGCCAGCCTGTCAGTGTGGGTGTGAAGTGTGTGGTATCTGTACCTGCTGTACAGTCTGTGTGTGACGTAGCTAACAGCTCGTTGCCTGTGTCTCCTCACAGCACGTCAAAGACATCATCCTGCAGTCCAACCCGCTGCTAGAGGCCTTTGGTAACGCCAAGACTGTGAGGAACAACAACTCCAGCAGATTCGTAAGGCTTTCATTTCATGAGTTGGCCTTTACACTTTTTATGAATCAGGGGACCAAACGCTCAATTCATAAATGGTTCTTGTTAAAGGAATAGTTTTTTTTTAATGGGTTGTATGAAGTATTTGTCCATAGTCAGTGTATTACCTACAATAGATGGTAGGACGCTAAATGATGAATTGCAGTGGACACAGTCAGCAGCAAAAGGTCCACCGAAAAAACAATATTATTTCACGTTTGTGTTATTGAGTGACGTTGGTGAATCTGGACAACTTTTAAACACCAGAGTCACACAATATCACAAACTAGTTGACATCTGTTGTATGTAGTGATAATGACTATGAATAAGTACTGTCACTTTAACTAAAGAAATCATATGAAAGTCTGTCTCAGAGAATGTAACCCTGCAGGCAAAACTTTGTGTGAGTTTGAACATCTTCCTCCAAGGACACATTTTTTTACAGCCTCATTGTTTTGCAGTTTTGCAGTGCGCGTGAGGACAACTCACTGGGAAATCAGAACATAAGACAAAATTAGGAAAACCCACTTACACTGACGGTCCTTAATCGTGTTGCTCAGACATAAATACAGGCAGTAGGCACTACTTACCCCAGAATAATTTGAGGACTCAACTCTTCTGTGGTGCACCTTCAAATCTGAGCTGAGACTTTTGAAAACAAAGATTTGCAGTAACAGCTCTTCTTCTGTTTTCTGTTTTCTTGCATGAAGAAGCAAACCTCATGTGTTTCCTGGTTAACCAGAGCTGTACATGCAGAACCACTGATGCACATCCTCTACTGCTTACAAAGGATCTCAGTGAACAAGGACTTGAAATTAAGGCAAAATGTGTAACTCCTCAGAACTTTTCCAGCCGAGTTTTGTGGTTAAAAGTTCAGGTTAGGATACAAAGCACTATTGTCTCAGTAACTTGGATATTTTTAGATCCAGTTTTGGGGAAATGAATTTGGTTTGGCACTAATGGCCTTAGATTACTACCTCTGAGGTACTGTCTTTGAATAAATGGTGTCTCTGTTCACATTTGGGACTGGAACAGATATTACATTACAGGCTTGACTGGAGAAGAGAGCAAGACAAAAAGCAGGATCAGATTTTTAACACAAGAGCAGCCAGGTGCCAGGACTTCAGATCTTATAGCTCTGGCTTTAAGCTTTATTGTATCCCACTTCCAATACTGAAAAACAAACATGCTTTGATCCGTCAGGGAAAATACTTTGAGATCCAGTTCAGCTCCGGTGGCGAACCAGACGGAGGGAAAATCTCCAACTTCCTTCTGGAGAAGTCACGTGTTGTCATGAGGAATCCTGGAGAGAGGAGTTTCCATATATTCTATCAGGTGAGACCTTTTTTTTTTTTGTTCGAGCTGAAGAGTGAACGGGACACACTTGGCTTGTGAAGAGGGTCTGTGAGGGGATTTCAGGACACATTGGATCAGACGTGCCATTTGGCTGCAGGAAGAAGGTCAATCTGTTTTCATTGTGGATGGCTCGAGGTCCCTGGAAGAGATAGAGGAGCGCAGTCTAACCATAATACAGTTTTTTTTCACATGCAAAGTGGAGCACAGCGTATTAGATATGAACATGAAAATGTATGAAAATAACCCAAAAGGAGCATTATGTTAACAAAAAGGTGAAAAATCTATTGGGCCCAAATATATGCTTGATATAATTGTTTAGAAAAACAAATAAATCACAAACTAGTTGTGGAATTATTTCATATATATGTAAGGGACCATCGAATCTTAAAACACATTTTGTAGAATAAAACAAAATGGGAGAAGGAAGGCGGGGTATTTATATCTGAGTAAGAGTGGAGTACGGTGTGGATGCATGAATGGAAGTGTACCAGTTCACAAAAGTAAAGGGCATTTAGTTGGAAAAGCCTAATAAAGTCCTTTATTATGCCCACTTTTAAATCCCATTAGGATAGTAACTCTGTCACTAAAAGACACAAATACTTATAAATATGTTGCTAGTAGAGGAGAGTCCAACTGTGAAGGGATACTTCAGATTGTTTGATGCTGGGTTGTGTGAGGTACTTATCCATAGTCAAATGCCGATCAGCATAGACTGCATCCACAATGCATCTACACTATTTTCTGCTCTACAGCTGATAGAAGGAGCCAGTGGAGAGCAGAAGAGCAGCCTGGGAATCACAACCCTGGATTACTACACTTACCTCAATCAGTCTGGTTCCTACAAAGTGGACGACATCAACGACAAGAGTGACTTCCAGGAGACAATGGTACGATCTGCTTCACTGGCAATAACTTCACACCCTCAGTGGTGTTTTGTGTGTCTGTGAGTTCATGTGGCTCCCAGTCTTCTCCTCAGATTCCTCATCTCTCTTTGTTTTCTTTTCCAACCGTCTCCTCCTGTTTTTGTTTACCAGTGCGACCGCAACAGGACTAATTAGAGGACATGAGCTAGGTACCACAGGAGTGAGTAAACTCCTGCTGCAGCCCTGATTTAGCATGATCTTTTCCTTTGCTTTCCCAGCATGCCATGGATGTGATTGGCATCTCAGCGGAGGACCGCGCCATGGTGCTTCAGATTGTAGCTGGTGTCCTGCACCTGGGAAATATCAGTTTCAGGGAAGCAGGCAACTACGCTGCTGTGGAGAGCGAAGAGTGTAAGTAGGCTCACACCAGGACTCACAAAAGAGCTGACCACTGCCAAGGTTTGTGCTTAATGTGGTTCACACTGCTCACATCAAACATGTTGCAGCTCACATTAAACTTTTTAGTTTGCTGTTGAACATGTAGCCAAGGTGAACAGATAAAAATAGACATGCTTGGTTAATCCATGCAGGAAGAATTGTCTCAGACAGAAAATAGTACACTATGTTAAATATGCATGTGTGGACAGGAAAATGAGTTAACTCCTGTTTAATGTTCAATGCTCCAACAATGTTTCACTCCCCTTTAAAACAGTGCTGTGGTTCAGGGGTAGCATGTTGTTGTTCCACTTGAGCAGACTGAGAAAGACATCTTTCAAGTTATAGGCAGGCTAATCTCTATAAAAATACATCTGCATACGATTTGTAGGCAAGAGTCAAGATTTTGCTACTTGAAGTATTCTGGTTCCTGTTTGTAGTCTGTTTGCAGTCTGACTAGTATTGAAGAATTTTTGGGGGGGTCTTTTCATGCCTTTATAGTGATAGGACAGTCTAAGATGGACAGGAAAGGGGGGGATAATAGGGGAGAGAGAGCGAGTGGAAGACATGCTGCAAGGGCCACAGGTCAGAGTTGAACCCTGGACCACTGCAGCAGGCTTTGGTTGCATGCGGATTAGCAGTCTGTATGAAGAGTAAAAGAGGTGAAACACAAAGTCAAAACCCATCAATTAATATAATATGCATTTACAATCCATGCATAGACATTGTCTTTCAACCTCAGCTCCATTTTCATATGTCAGGTTGCTGATTGGACTGTAAACAATGACCAGCGCATGGATGAGGAAATCTTGGCCTGGATATCTGTTGACCGGATATCCACTACACCAGAAGGCCTGAGACACTGGCCATGGCCGTAGCTGCATCTCAAAGGGGACCCCAGACCCATAAAAGATCTTGGGAGAGTGATTTTTTTTAACCCAACCCTGATCTTTCCCTAACTCTAACCAAGGCTTTTCAGTCCCTAAACCTACCCAGATCTCAACCACAGCCTGTCGCAGTATAAAACATAATTAGTTTGTGCAAGTTGCACAATGAAGAAACAACATGGGTTCCCTTCTAGACATAACCCGTTGCCACCAGAAGGTAAATCAACATCTGACGACAGCTGAAGTGTTCATAGATTGTATGTGGGTTGCAGTTTAGTCATTAAAAATAAATAAAGTTGAATAAAGTTCAAGTTCTAATGCAGGAGTTAACAAATTTAACTCTCAAAGAGGGATTTTTTTGGCCAAAAAATGCAACAAATCTGTCTGGAACCACAACTATTAGATTCTCTATTTCCTTTGAGACTTTTCTTTTTTTTGGAATTGGCATTCATCGCTAGTCAAGAGAGACTCAAGACCAGCCACTGGCGAAATGTAGAGGAGAAGGTGCCATGCCATAGACGTAGATTATGACACAAAAAGCCACAGCGAGCCAACATGAGGCTCTGGAGCAGCAGGTTGCTGACCCCTGTTCTAACCCAACAAGACTAAAAGACAAGACTACTGCCACCCTAGCAGCTATAACAAAGATGGTTAATGTTCTCTCAAGCTGTACAACATTGCTACATGCTAACTTCAGCATGCTAACATGCAGATGTAGTGTTTGGCATGTGCAGTGTTGAGCTTATTGACCGTATTAGTTTAGTGGTGCTAATGAGCACTAACCACAGATATCAGTTGAATCAAGGAATGTTATTAGTTTTGCAGGTAATAGACGAATTTAAACTTTGACCCTGATGATGGCACTAGATTAAAAGTCAAGAAATCACCAGAGTTATTATACTTCATCCTCTGGGGAACATGAATGTTTGTACCGTATTTGTGCCAATATTTCCAATAGATGGTTGTCTTGATATTTCCAGATCTAGATAGGTGAAAACTCTGTGAGTGAGGCTGGAGAAAAAGACAAGGATCATCAAAGTCGGTAGGATTCATTTTTTGGGGAGGATGAATGCACAAAAAATCCTCGCAATCTTTTCAGTAGTTGCTGAGATATTTCAGTCTTGACCAAAGTTGTCGATGGTCAGCATTGCCATCCACAGAGTCATATAGACAGCATAGTTAAAAAGACCCAGATGCAGCTCTATGGTTATGAGGCTAAAGACAATGGTGCTGCCGTTCAGGGTGAAACTGGGTTGTGGTAAATTTCTTCTTTTCATTGCGTTCTTGCCGTTCCTCTCTTCAGTGTCCTGAACTGCCCTTCTCTGGTTGGTTTTGGAGGATATTTCTCTCTCACCACTTTCACTCCCTAAAGTTTTATTGTGTTAATGCAGGGTTGCAGCCAACTGTCTGCAGTAATCCAGGCCATGCTAGATTACCAGAAAATAAAACGCTATTATTGAAGGTCTGGACATATTTCGTCAGGGACTAAAATTACTTGGAAAAATACTTCTCCTTCTGTCCCCTTCCCTCTTGCCTTCTCCTGCTTCTTTTTTATTCTTTTTTCTTCTCCCCTCTCCTTCTTCCTCATGCTGTGTCTGTATGATGCAGATGAAAGTGCAATGGCCAGCATACAAAGCCTTGGTCTGTTCTGTGCAGACGTAACAGCGGTACTCCATAATCTCGGTCTTTCCTGTTACTTCCAGTCTCACTTACTGTGTGTTTTAACTGCAGTGTGTAGCAGACCCCTGCTTCCCATTTGAAACCAGATTCACACAGACATTAACATGCACTCGGCAGAAAGAGTCAGTGCGTCATCTCTTGTGTTGAAACTACTTGTACAAATAATTTGGACATTTTTTGGCCGGTGGGCCAGTTAAAAAAAGTAAAAGTAACTTGATCCTGTCTGTGACGTACTTGTTTTGCAAAAGTGTCTATTTTAGGATCTTGCACTTAAAATAAATGAACTTTTCCTGGGTTTGGCAGTATGCACAGTTTGCCTTTAATGGCTGCATCATTTTGTCATGAAAACTTGGTTTTGGAAACTTTAAGACCTAAAACATTGAAATTGTAATTCTGTGAGTTTGAAGAGGCCCTGTCTGTATAAAATCCATATAAATCCATTGGGTCAAGAAGGTTCTTTAAAGGAATAGTTTAATATTTTGGGAAATAGATATGTTAATTAGTGAGTTTTAGAATCTAAGCTGAAGCTCATGTGTGTAGATTCAAAGTACAGATATGAGAGTGGTATTAATCTTACTTTTGGGCAAAAAGGCAAATAATGTACCAGTCTGTCTAATTATTCTTTTAATAAAATGCTGGGGCACCCAGGTTCAGATAATATTAAAGGATAATTTCACACCCCACTACAAATAAAGCTCTTATAAGGTATGACATTGAGGATATTCGTCAATTTTCACAATGAATTTGCTAATCTTTTTCCAAAAGATGGCACCATTTTGCTAATGCTAATGATTTAAGCACTAGCTTCACAGGCTGCCAGTAGGTTTCCTTGCTGACAGACAAACCAACAAACTAACGGCACCAAAAAATAACCTCTTTGGCGGAGCTAACAATACAGAAGAGGGAATTTAGGAGTTTTTTCCTGAAGGCATCATTTCCAATGAAAAAAGATACAGACTTTTCAGCTAGTAGAACAAACACACACAGTGGGCTAGATTACGTCCTTAGATATGTCATATTCTAGCTACTTAAACTTATGTTTCCATTCACTCCTAGATTTTCATTGCCATTTTGTTTTTTCATAGTCTGCCTTTTGAATTTCTGGTTCTTCTGTAAGGTTCTCATTAGCAGTTTGAGTAGCCCCGACATATCAGTAGCTAGACAGAAATGAGTACCGTTTGTTGTTTTCATAGACTGTTGAGACAAAAGGTGCAAAGGAATCAGGATGTTTGTGAAACTCTGATGTGTTGGCAAATGTTTGCTGTATGAGGACAAGATGGCAACAGGTTGACCACCTATTTGAAATATTGTGTGGCCACAGGCCATCAGGCCATGAAGGTCAAACCTTTATTGATGTTTTTGATGGTGTCTTTTGTGCTGCAGGTTTGTGTTAGTTCTTTATGCTGCAACACCACGAGTAAAGAAGAAGTCCTGCACCTGAACTTTACCATGCAAATACCCAACATTTCATTATTCCAACATTATTTTAATTTTGAGTGAAGCAGAGTCAGAGTTGTAGGAATGAAGTATTGAGTGACAAGAATTTTGTATGTGTCACATTTCATTTCATGAGTAAAGCAACATGACTCATAAACCTCTGTTCTGACCTCTTCTTATTATTCTCCATCACTTTGACTAACAAATTTCCTGCAGGGACACTTGTGCGTATGTGAGAATTGTTCCCGAAATTCACAAACAGCCTTTGTCAAAGCCTCCAGGTTGCTCTACACAATCCATACTTTTCCTGCTGAACACAAAGAATGACTTTTCCTCATTATTTAAGCAGGCGTATGGTCGGTCACACCCTTATGTCCCATAAGAGGAGCTACTGCAGTGGTCTAATGCATTCCCAGACACAGTGAGTCTGCAGGGCTGAGAGCCACTTCCTTTTAGGGGAAGTGACTCACTGTAATAAGGCAGGGAGGGGCTCTCAGGGGAGAATATCAACGCCAGGTCGGGACAAATGATCTGTGGTGTTCTCCACACTCTTTCTTTTCAAGGGTTAGCCCAACACTATTCTTCTATTTAGCATTCAGCCATAATTCAGAGTTCATCTGCTCTGAATTCTCTCCAGAGGATGTTTTGTGTCAGTGGTTTAACCACAGAATTGCCCCCAGTTCTGTGGGTTTACACCACAATGACATGCATTGTGACTATCAGGAGAAGCTTTGCTGATTTGTGAGATTCAATCACCAATTGATCAGAGTAAATGTTGTGCAAAAGATGTACTAGAGCGCTGGATTTATATTGGTTCTCTCTGCTATGCAAAGTTTAAATGAG
The DNA here is from genome assembly GCF_056507025.1 of Lutjanus erythropterus. Taxonomy (NCBI): domain Eukaryota; kingdom Metazoa; phylum Chordata; class Actinopteri; order Lutjaniformes; family Lutjanidae; genus Lutjanus; species Lutjanus erythropterus. Next base: position 24,214,416 of record NC_139317.1, read on the forward strand.
GCTGCCTTTTGAATGAAATTAATCCTTCATGCTGATTTGCATACTGGTTTTCAGAGAAATATCTCTGTTGTTTCAGAGCAGAACCTATTTCTACCTTATTTCTCCCAATCTAATATACCAGCATTTCCAAAACTTAGGGTCATGACTCAAAACGGGTAACAAAGTAAAAAGCATACTGGATTTCCTCAAATGGTAGCAGTGGAGAACAATAGACAGATCAGTGATCAGTGACATTCAACAGTCACTACTGAGCTGGAGTCAAGAAATGTAACAGCCACGTCACTAAATAAGCACAAAAACTGACAATTAGGTTACCAACATAAACCACCATCTTCTCAACAGAACATGGTGCAAACACTAACAAAAAGTAACATTCACATTTTGGAAACGAAAATACAGAATTTAACAGACTGTTATAAATGCTGTTATTGCAGCTGAGTGTACATACACAAGTCTTTTCTTACTACAGTAGACTGGGAAAGAAATGACAGTCAAAATGAACTTTCTAAAGTTACATGGTCTCTCTTCAACCCCCCTCACCCACAGTCCTTTCTTCTTTTGTCCTTTGTGTTTTTTTTTTTTTGTCTTTTAATAGTTTTAGCCTTCCCTGCGTTCCTGCTAGGAATTGACCAGAACCGTCTAAAGGAGAAACTGACGAGCAGGAAGATGGACAGTAAGTGGGGAAACGCGGTGGAGTCCATTGACGTGACGCTGAACGTGGAGCAGGCGTGCTACACGCGGGACGCCCTCTCCAAAGCCCTGCACGCACGAGTGTTTGACTTCCTGGTCGAGGTATGATCACATGTTTGTACAGTTTGTCAGTGTGATGTCAGGTAATACTCATAGATAATAAAGCTGTGATAATCTATAACATGATCCTTTAATTTCAGTCCATCAACAAAGCCATGGTGAAAGATCATCAGGAGATTAATATTGGCGTGTTGGACATTTATGGATTTGAGATTTTCCAGGTAAGCGTTTTTGGCTGTTTCACAGGCTGACACATGGCCACTGGAATTTTACTCTGCAGCAACACATAAATTAGATTAGCAGGCATTAACTTTGAGCATTTAAACAGATTAAACACAGAGGATAAGAGTAATTTATAAAGTATGTGGATTAAGTTCTGTCTCCTGATTGAGACAGCAGACCTCAACATGCTTTGACTAATCTGATTACTTGTTTGTTTAGTTTGAAGTCCTGGATTGGACAAACTAAAGCAAGTGTTTTTTTCATTATTTTGGTTTGCAAGAGATCTACATGCCTAATTTGTCTACTATGAACCTAAATTACATTATCCACTGTGAATAGTACTTCATAGTTTTCTCTTTGTAAACACAATGTAAGGAAAGGTCAGCTGCGTTTCGTTGGCCACAGGATATCAGACAGGAAGTTTCAGACCACCATCACATAAGACTCAGGCTGAAGGTCCAGTATATGTGCTGTGAATTGCACAATGGGCCCCTTCCTTCAATAACTGCCCCTTCAAACAAAGCCCATTGAACTTACAGGATATTCATCCTCTACTGAAGATAAATCTCACTTAGCCTCTGTGGATTTTATGAACCATATTCTCTCTTCATCAGAAAAATGGATTTGAACAGTTCTGCATCAACTTTGTGAATGAGAAGCTGCAGCAGATTTTCATTGAGCTGACTCTGAAGGCAGAGCAGGTACAGTTCCTCCTCGTTCTCCTCCTGTATTTAGTCTGTTTGTTTATTCCCAGCCTCATAAGATGTTTAATATTCTGACTCTGTTCTTCGTAGGAGGAGTATGTGCAGGAGGGCATCAAGTGGACCCAGATCGAGTACTTCAACAACAAGATTGTCTGTGATCTCATCGAGAGCAAAGTAAATAAACCACAAATAAATCATGAATTAAATAAACTAGAAAGTGTGCAGCTCTCACCAAGGGCGCGCAATCCTTGAAGTGTTTTGTTTTATTAAGAGAAAATTTGCATGTGAATCTGGAAATTCATCAAAAAGCCTAGTAACAAGTCATGTTTCCACTCAAAATACCCAGAACTTTAAGTCCCAGGAACCATTTTAGCTCATTGTTGTCAACCCATCAGGATTAGGCAAATCAGTCCACTGACATATGAAGAAGCAATGGCTGTTTGTACAGTTTTGCGAATGACCAAAAGATTAACTGGTTATTTAAAAAAAAATCATCAGCAGATTCATCATTTAGTAAAAGAATGATTAGTTTCAGCTCTAAGCATGGGATATATGTGATAAATTTTATAGAAAATAGTCCACCCAAAAATGAAAATTCGCATTTCAAAACTGGTCACCATTCACTTTAATTGTACTGGATTTGGCTGCAACGCTGTTTTCCACTGAAGCTCCAGGAGTGTTTTGTGAACTGGAGATCTTCACCCATCCTCACATCAGCACAGTGGTGAGAAGATTTTGAGGGAATTTTCATTTTTGGGTGAACTATTGCTTTAAAATGTACCAAAAATGCTCTATTTTGCAATGTCAACCAATTTTGATCGGATCTTATTTTATTCTGTCGTAAACAACATCCACACTTGTACATTTATTTACCAAAACAAAAAAGAAAAGAAAATCAGAACAAAATACACGCATTCAATCCAACATACGAAGACCTAAAATCTAAAATGAAATAAAAAAAAACACACTAAACCACATATCTTTTATATTTTCAGGTTATTCAGATAGCTCTCTAAATAGCAAACAAAAATACGACCTTCTTGGTGGAGGTAATAAACAGGTTTTATTGAGAGCAGAGTTGTTAGTCTACAAACACAGTATTATTATTCCCTGCATCAAGTTACAATCACAACAAATGTTTGGATATGAACAGTTTTTTAATGATGAACATTTGTTAGTTTTATTGTTCTCATATTGTAAACTGAGCTGCAGGCTCCTGCCAAGTTTCTGCTCCGTTGCCTTGACTTGCAGCTTAATATGCTCAAACGTGCCGACATGCCTCTTAATTTGATTTATCTGTCCCACTGAGAGGCCTAATCCATGAAATCTACAACAAGGGCTTTAAAACAAGCCTCCATCTGAGAGGAGCAGGGGATCTGTATCAGTGCCTGACAGTTCAGACCCGCTTTAGTTAATCCAGTGACAACTTTACATGTGTCCTTTGAACAGAGGCTTCTGTGCTCTGAGTTACAGACACTGTTACCACCACTGTGCAAACTGGAGGCCGCTGAACTCACAACATAATGGAGCCAAATGAGGCCGTGTGTCACTGAGAGTAATGTTTGAGAGATGCCGCACTAAAGCCGCTCCACTGTTGGATTTATAGATTATACTATATATAGCTTTTTTTTCCTTTAGTTATAGTTTGATACAGGAAGATTTTCATGTGCTTATATGATATTTTTTATATTGAGACATAGTTTAATACAGCAGCTATTAAAAGTGATACTTTAAATGACGGTTCCTACAGTAAATCCCTCTAGTGATGGTTTGGACAGGCACCAGCTTCATTAGCACATGTGGTTTGGAATTTTTGGACTATAATATTCCAAACTCTATCCGAGGTTTTACAGAAAGAACTCAGTCCAGATCCAATTCTGGCAATGTTTGGAATTAAATCAGCTACGATAGAGCTGTCAAATAACCAATATAATAGGATACGTTTTATGACGCGGTTAGCACGAAGTCTGATTTCGCTAAATTGCAAACAGAAAAACTCAACTGAAAGATGTGACGAAGAACTTAAAGTTAGAAAAAAAGTCACTGAGAGTTAAGTCCAAACGCCAAAGGTGTTTAAATTGCGACTATACAAGACAAAGAAGCAAGTAGAGAAGCAGAAACTGATGACTTTTGTCGATTAACTCTTTCATTAAATGTTCCATCTCTGGTACATATAACGCTTGGAGTGGATATTTTAATTAGACCTACCTGCAGGATTATTCTTCTTAGCTGGAAATATGCCACCCCTCCATCTTACTCGCTGGATTAATGAGGTCACATCAGTTCTTAAACTAGAACAAGGCAGATGCAAAGCTCAGAGCTCTTTGAAAAGATTAAAAAAAAACTGGTACCCCTTTGAAGAGAATAATGCAAACAAATTTGGAGCAGGTACCTTAGATTAGTAACCCCCACGTCACTGTCCTACCTTTACCCTATACTTTCTTGGCGATTGCCTCCATTTGTTTATTCTGTTGCCATTACAAATACAAGTAATTCATGTACAAAATATATAAGTGAACAGGATATCATATGTATATCCAGCACCTCAACAACTGTGCTCTTGTGTTACCTTCTTTTCTCATTCTTTTGTTATTTTTTTTTTTCTTTACTGAAGACTAAAATTTTAATTGGACCAACAGATGAAACAGAAAAAGGTTAAAAACAAATAATCAACTTCGGAATCTGAGAAATCTGATCTAGTAACCTCTTGGTGAGTTTTAGAGCCAGTAATAATAATCCTTGTCATCCCAGAACCCTCCTGGCATCATGAGCATCCTGGACGATGTGTGCGCCACCATGCACGCCGTGGGCGAGGGGGCTGACCAGACCATGCTGCAGAAGCTCCGAGTCCAGATCAACACACACGAACACTTCAACAGCTGGAACCAGGGCTTCATCATCCACCACTATGCTGGCAAGGTCAGTCTCAGTGCACTCATCTAAAGCGGCGTCCTCCTGTCTGTTTGAAAGGGAAATCTGCCATACATTGTATAAGGTTTGGACATAAGCATTTCTTAATACTAGCAAGTAGTTTATAACAGTTCTTCTTATGAGCACACACAGAAAAAAACTTTTTTTACACATAGTGATGCTTACATGCCTTGTTTCAGAAAACAGAAAGGTTATGACCTTTAGTATAAGGTTTACAGCGTCCTCCATACACTTGTCTTTGCAGTCATATAAATTGAAAACCATCATGTTATGCATATAGTCCACAGTTGGGAGCTGACAGCAACTTCTGGAAATAGAAAGTTATTAAAATGTCATTTTTTATGGTGTTGGTATGGGATCTGTTCCTGCTGCTCCCCACATGTATGATCTGTCATAAATACCAGTTCTGCAGCTGCTGCTTTAATTCTGGGGTCGCTGTCGTCATCTTCACCCTTTTAAGTTATTCCCGTCTAAACTAAAACTAATTTCCCTTGCTTTCTCCGTCTATTTATGGTTGCAGACCCTCCCGCTCATGTAACAGCATCCAGCAACGTCACACGTGTTAAACAGCCTTTACATTGGAGTTCATCAGACCTTTTTTTTTTGTTGTTTTTGTTTTGCATTCATTTTCATTGTGGTGGTCTGAGCCGAGGTTGTCCTGTGTCATTCTCCAGATGTGTGGTGGCCTCGCCTGGCACACATGCCGCAGGCTTAATGAGCCATGCCATAAAGACTTGAGGGGCTCCCATGACCGGGCCCAAAACATTCCTCCAGTCTCAGCCTACAGTATCGCAGAAATAACACGGTTTAATTTATACAATTTTAAACCACCACTGGCTTTATAAGGCAGCTAATCCTGGGAGGTGTAATGTTTGAATCTGCAACCCTTCATTTTCTTCTCCCATAAAATTTAAGCCATTGACTTTGGCCAAAATATCAGTCACAGGTTTTTATTTTCACACAGGTGTCATCTTTCATTTTGTTGGAGGTTTCAACCTCGTCTTCTTTGATAATTACGACTCTTTACGTCTCTCCTCCAGGTGTCCTATGACGCTGAGGGTTTCTGCGAGAGGAACCGAGACGTCCTCTTTACTGACCTCATTGAGCTGATGCAGAGCAGTGAAATGTAAGTAACTCCTATTTGCACATTGTACCGACATGTGTTGAAGATTTCTATGGTGCTCACTTAAAGGGAGTTTCTATTGTGATGCATATGGTTATAATTGAATACACATGAATGAGAGCTTCAGACATTCCAGTGCATCTGGAAACTGGCGGGACGTAGCAGGAGTGTGTGCAGGGCTGGGTTATGTCGTGCCCTCTGCCCTGAATCACGTCTGGCGGTGGTTCACATATGCGGCTTTTGGGTTCTACCCAGTCTGGCCTTACAAGTGCAGTCTCTCCCTGTGGGGCTGCATTGTGGAGTCTGCTCCCCCTGTGTTTTGGTTTCTTGGGCTTTCTTTGTGTCAAAGTTGCCATCTGTGCAAACAGCCTGCTTTGTCTGTGTAACCCCTGCAGGCCTCAGCCACTGCTCGCCCCCTTTGTGTGCACGTCTTGTGAGGCATGTAAGGAGGTTATGTCAAAATCCTATTAAGACACGTGCTTGAATATGCACTCAGCAAAAATATAAATACAACACTTTTGTTTTTTCTTCCATGAGTTCAAGTAAAATATCTAAAAATTCTTCTGTGCACAGAAAAGGTTTATTTCTCTCAGATATTCTTCACAGAATTGTTAAAGTCCACATTAGTGAGCACTACTTTTTTGCCAACATAATCCATCCACCCCATAGGTATGGCATAGAGAGACACTGGTTCAACAGCACTAGTATTGTGCCCGTTCAAAACTTGCCTGTTTGAACAGGATGATTTTTTGGCCTCTTGCTGCTTGCAGGTTTCTCAGAAAAACCCTTCGCACTCAACACTGGTTATCAATCATTAAGATTTAAACTTAAATTAGCTGATGCCTCATCAGGTATAACCAGTGAGTAAGAAGGTTACCCCAAACCCTCTCTACATCGCTCTGGGTACAATAATAATAATAATAATAATAATAATAATAATAATAATAATAATAATAATAATAATAATAATAATTTATTATTATTATTATTATTATTATTATTATTATTATTATTATTATTATTATTATTATTATTATTATTATTATAATCCATATTTGTCAGATGCCTGATCAGAAAGAGAATGGACTACAAATTCAAAAAAGTTTCTGTGACACTCTTTTGGTACCTGTTTTAACTAGTACAGCTGAAAGTAGACGGGAAAAGGTAGGGGGAGAGAGAGAGGAGACGACACATAACTAAAGTTAATCTCTATATGTCATCGCAACCCTTTCCCTGAACTGGAGGATCAGTATTTTTCTTTAAGATATGCCTTGAACTGGTCACAATAAAAGGCCACTGTTGGAAAAAACAACATTTATTTGGCACTGAAATGTGGCTACTTCACATAGGACATGCATTCTTTATGCTTCTTTGCATTTTACACTGAATAATATAAATAGAGACATAACCTTAGCAGAGTACACAAAATGTAAAAGTGTTAATTAATTATTGTGCACACTTAAATAATAAAAGAACATAGATAACATGTAAAAACAACATATTCATCAATGGATATGTACTTAAGTGGCTGGCTTTATGAACAAAGTTGAGATAAATAAAACTTTTGTGTGCACAAAATACGTCTTAGGCCTTTTACTTAAACTCATAAAAAATTGGAGCAAAAACAAAATTATTGCATTTATATTTTTGTTGAGTGTATATATATGCATTTTACACCAGATACACAAAAACACATTATACACATATAGATAAAAAAAATTTGGCACCGTCCAGAAAGAGGAAGCCTGAGAAGGAAGGAAGGAGCCTCATTCCTCAGTGCAGCAGGTCTAAAAAGAGAAGAAAGGAATGAGCAGTATTGTCAGCTGGGCAGTATTAGCAGAACTTCTGGTCTATTTGTACACACAACCTGCTGATCCTTTCTTCTGTGTCCATAGCTCCGAGTCAGATGTTTTAAAGCAAACAAATACTATCGTGGGAGAAAGCCAGAAAGGGACAGAACAAGAAACATGAAAAAGCACTCCGAAAATAATAAAATAATAAACACCAAAGGCGTCGACATAGCCAAGTTGAAATAAGTTGAATGCTGAGCAGCAGTATGTGTCGGCTGAATCAGTTCAAAGAGAAGCCAAATACTTGGCCTCACAAAAGTGAAGAAAAGGAGCAGTGTTCAAGATCATGACTTTTGCTTTTCATTCATGGGATAATACGGCCAAGCCTCCTGAATGTGAAGCTTTTAAATAAATCATCTAAAAGTGTTAAATTTATGGCGTAACTGCTAAGAAAAACTACAAGACATCATCGTTAATTTCTATTTACAGCTCTGAGTAAAACATTGGCGTCATTTGATCTCAAGAGAGAACTTTACTCCGTCTTAAAACGTGGGTGTTGCGCTTTTCCATAATACGAGAACTTTCTGAAACACATGTGGGACCTGAGTCAGAGCCAAAAGTCCAAACTGATGAGAGGCTAAAAAGCTGTCATGAATGGCAGCATTGTAGCTTTAAATGTACCTTTGTTACAATTAAACCCCCCACTCTCTTTTACCATCATATATATCAGGTTAGTAAGTGAGAGTTAGTATTCAGTTGAGAGAAACCAGATGATGTGGAAACTTCACAAATACCTGCTACATTCTGACCTGCAGCAATGCATCATAGTGTAGTGATGATGATGATGATGATGATGATGATGATGATGATGATGATGATGATGATGATGATGACAAAAGTGGGCAACAGAGCAGACAAAATGTTACTTACAGTAAATTTAAGTTAATGGATTTTTTCCTTTCTCCATATTTTTGACATAAACATAAAGGTTTGTGTAAAAATAATTGATTCTGTCTTTAACCTTTTCATAGATGCTGTCAACTATCTACACCCCATAGAAAATATTTTGACTACAGACACACAAGTGTAAAAATACTGGATAAAATGAGATTGATTAATACCCTTTCCTTTATTTTTCCTCTTATAAAGAAAAGGCCAAATGTCAAGATATGATTTTATTTAAACAAACGTGTCAAATAAGAACATAGTGTGCATCAGTGGTTTTCAAACTGGGGCCTGTGGACCAGCCTGGGTCCTTGAGAGGGTTGTAGGGGTTCCCCAGCAAAAGGATGAATCAAGTATTTAACTATTATCACATATTTTTTGGAAGTTGGGACGAGGGAAGAAACAGCGTTGGTCGTTTTGGTTCATTGTACTTAATCATGATCCTTGTTTGATCATTGACTGACTTTGAGGACGTTATCTTCTCTGAACCTAAAACTAAATAAATGCTGTAATACTTTTAAAAATGGGGATCCAGGGTCTAATGTGCATCTATTTGTGGAGGTTCTTGACATGAAAAAGGTTGGGAACTCAGCTATTTGTACAAATTCAACACAGTGTATACACGTCTCTTGTTTTCCCACCTTCCCCCAACTGCGACCTTCCCGAGTGCTTCAGGAATTTAAACCAGTGACCTTCATCAACGGTCCTTGGTTTTTTAATCATTAACTGCATTTTTGCTTTTGGCTGCTAGGGAAACTTCACATAATTATCAGGTCTACAGCACATTGTTTGTTTTTGCATTGATGATACCAGCCTTCTCTGTGTCAGTCCTAACTCCTTGTCTCCTCACCTTTGTCCTCCTACAGCGCCTTCATCAGAGCACTGTTTCCAGAAAACCTCAACGCTGAGAAGAAGGGTCGACCCACGACTGCAGGCAGCAAAATAAAGGTGTGTGTGTGTGTGTTCAGTAAAGTGTGCAGTGTGTACCTGTCTCTCCTCTTTATCAGGGCTGCTGTGGGAAAAGGCCTTTGAACACATAATGTGTTTGCTGTTCACTGCAGAGTCCTTCAGCAGTCAGTCAGTAATTCAGTCACAGTGTTTTCATGAGTTTGACATCAGTGTGATCATCAGTCTCATCATTATCTTTTTCCCCTCTACTTGATCCTTGCTCTTCCTCCCCCTGTTAGAAACAAGCCAATGATCTGGTGAGCACGCTCATGAAATGTACTCCACACTACATCCGCTGCATCAAACCCAATGAAACCAAGAAGCCCAGAGACTGGGAGGAGAGCCGGTAAGTGACTGACTCACTGTGTCGCATGACCCCAACCTCCAGAGCCTGTAGTATGTATGCAGTAAAAAACACATTTATCAAGGGACTTCTTGATCCATGGTGCAAAAATGAATGAATGAGCTGTAATCTGTGCGTGCTCTCTCGGCGGCTCAGTCAGTGTGATGTGTCTTAGGCTGCGCAGAGGATTGTGGGTCAGAATAGCGAGAAAAGCATCCTGACTTGCTTATTGCAAAATGTAATGGGATGCAGTAGTTTTTGGCATACTGCATTTGTCATACTACCACTACATACTGCATAGTATGGCACTATGGACACTATGAGAATGCACCCCAACATTTGAGAGCAGCTTTGAAGGGAATACATCATTTGTCACATGTATGTTCTGAGCAGGAATAGCCAATTAGAGACAAGAAACAACCATATTGTATCTTTTAAAAAAACATTTTAGACAGTAAGATGTTATTCTGAAGACATATAAAAGAAAAAAAGGTAAAATCAAGTCTCCCAATTAACACATGCAATTGTTAACAGTTTAATCTATGATATATAAATAAAGGTGAAATAGTAGAAAATTGGGTGAAAGGGAAATAACATGAAACTGGAGCAGGAAAGAACAGCTAGATCAGAAAAGAAGTGTAGACACCAGACGGTACGTAAACAAGTACAAACACTGAACGTGACTACAAACAGAATCAACTTTATTCTTATCGTGCAGCCCTGACTAATTCCCATAAAAAGAAATAAGTAATGTAATATTGAACTATCATGGCCAATTGTATTTTACTCAGTCTCTCTTTGATTGAAGTCCAAAATTTCACTTTCAGACATTTAACAAACCTTGGTCTGGGCCTCTAACTGTTCTCATACAAAAGGTAAACACTGGCTCATTGTTCTGATGTTTTTGGTGTTTTGCCTCCGCCCATTTAGATTTTTTGCTCTTTTTTGGATGTTTTCTGTCCGTCTGAAGACCCAAGTCATGTGAGACACGTTTTAGACGTATTTGCCCCTCCTCTTCATCCCTTTGTTTCAGTTTCCCGCTCTTTCTTCCCTGCTCACAGGATCTGGGCACTACATGTTCAGCTGCAGAGTGCTGCTGTATTGTTCAGAGCCGATGACCTTCCTGTTGTGAGCTGGGTGCAGGGTGGCTCATTAATTAGCACCGGAACTGCTGTTCTCACAGGAAGTCTGAGTGTACTAAGTAGTGCTTAAGCTCTTTGTTTGAGGGAAAAGTTACAAAACGCTGCTGTTTTGCATACAATGATCTGTGATTATCCCTTCCGCTTCATGTGCCGTAGACCTGGTAAAAGATGTTTGGGTTAAAGTTGATATCTGATAACTTTAACAACTGATGATAAAATGCTAGCTAATTGTGGCTACAAATCAAAGTAAATTACATTTAGAAACGCACAATAATAATAAGCACATCATCAGTATCGGCTGATAAAGGACTTTTAAAATGCAGTGTTGTATCAGCCCGAAATGAACATTTCTCTCGATATGACAGGCTGACAGGATGACGCTTTAATCATGCGCACATGATGCAAATATGTATGCAGTGTGGGTTTTTTTTTGAAGTGTCTGAAATGGATATCAAAGTTGCTATTTGCAACAATTGCTCAGATTTGGTCATGCAAGGAGGACCCAAATCACATTTCTTCAATGCTATAAATTTAATTCCCTATCTTAAGAGCCATCATTACAACAAATTTGTAAAGAACAAAGAGAAAGAGGCACCAAGGAAATAAACTGTCAGCATTCTTATTTTTCCCAGTGAATGTGTACATTTTGAAAAGCATTGTATTTTATGTCTGCATCTGCCAGTGATGATTATGCATATTAATAACAAGAGGAGAGACCTGATGTTCTCTGCAATTAGGTGGAAAAAGTATGTACATATATTAGTATGTGCAATCAGCCAAAATTTGCTGGAAAATGTTGTCAGATTATGCCAAAAATCTGTCAGAAGCAGAAAACAAAACCTTTCAAAATGAAGGAGGATGGAAGTCAAGTTACATAACATTAATCAGCAAAAAAATTAATAAATGATTAGTGATTTTCCAGGCAAATAAGTTTATTAATTTTATCCTGATGTTGAGTCTTTTTTTCTGTGTTAAGAGTGAAACACCAAGTGGAGTACTTGGGTCTGAAGGAAAACATCAGGGTCAGGCGTGCTGGCTACGCCTACCGCAGAGTCTTCAGGAAGTTCCTCAACAGGTAACTCATTGATCTCAGTGAGGTCATATTTATTTTTGACTGCGATCTGACTGAACGCCAATACATTTAATACACCAGTACAGTTTCAACATGGTTTCTCACTGTTTTTAGTGCCTCCCCTGGCATCACGCAACCTTACATGAAAATGGTGCCATACAAACTGTTAAATTCAGAAAAGAGAGCACTGGTATCTGTATTTAGTTTAGGTAGTGAAATCAGGTATGAAATAATGTTGGCTACTAGGGCTGCAAGTAAAGATTACTTTCATTTTTTACATCTATCTCAATGATTTTCTCACGTAATCAATTAGTTTGTCAATAAAATGTCAGAAAATGTTGAAAAATGTCATTCTGTGTTTTCGTCCTCATGTCTTATTCTGTCCACAACCCAAAGATACTCTGTATGCTGCCAATCAGAAAACTTTTTTCTTTAAAAATTACTCAAACCGATTATCAGAGTAGTTGGCAATTAATTTAACAGTTGACAACTTATTGATTAATCAATCTCTGCTTAACTTTCTGTCTCCTCAGGTATGCCATCCTGACCAAAGAGTCCTGGCCAACGTGGCGAGGAGATGAGAAACAAGGCGTCCTCCATCTCTTACGGTCTGTCAACATGGACCAGGATCAGTTCCAGCTTGGACGCACCAAGATCTTCATTAAAGCCCCTGAGTCGGTACGCTTGACATCTGTCTCGCCTTGAGACTGTCACATCCCGTTCTTTTGCTCACTATTTGCCCTTTATAGCAACATATAAGTAAATATACTACAGAGGAAAAGCTTGTTCACACATTAAACTGGTACAGACATAGATTACATGTCAGAATGTCTGCTGGCATTCAAAAAGCCTTTCTGTTAGCAGGAAACTCACCATTTTTACACTAAACACCATAAAAGGGCACTAGTGTCCCAAATCGTGCTCAAGTCCCTGCTGTAGGGGAGGAGATTGAACCCGACCCCTGTACCACGTCAGCACTGAGTCAACACCACTCTGGAACTAAAACACAAGCAAAGGCTGTGGTTGCAGAGTTTGGGGGGACATCGTAAAGGCTTGTCTTTTTCCACCATAACTACTTTTTTCATGATTCCAATGAAAGCAGCACTTGTGCGAAACCTCTCACTTATTAACATTTGTACACATCGTGCACGGACGAACCAGCATGCACGTGCACACACACACAGATGCATGTTTATAAGCTAATACACAGACATCTTAGTTTTAATTCAGGCCTCACAGCTGATCCTGAATGCCTTTACTTATTCATCGCAGCCATGTATGCCAGGCGCCCCCATCCCCCACCCTGCAGGACTGAGAGCCCGAGTTATTGAGGTGTGCTTATGAAACGCAAATATCACACAGGGCGCAGTGCTGAAAAGAGCTGCCAGCCTTCTCCAAACAAGCCTCTCTGTCTGATAAGACACTGACACCGGCTAATTAGTTGTATGACTGAGGAGTTTTTCTTTTCTTGTCGGATTTAAGTGAAGTTTGTTTGACGCCGAGCCAGATGTTGGACAAGAGTTTCTCCTTCAGAGTGGTGATGGGTGATGAGGGTCTGACAAGAGCTGCATTCAGGCAGAGTGGAGACCGCAGATAGCTGTCATTAATATGTGAAGTAATTTTTTTTAAACTTTTTTTTAATTTATTTATTTGAAATATAAAAAAACGAGGTTATCATGGGTGTTACATTTAAAATCTCAATACATTTTTCCCATACATCATGGTATAATGTCTTATTATTCTAAACAGAGTGCATATATAATCCATTTTTCCCAGCCTTCAGTACATTTCTCCAACTCAAGTCTTAAAACAAAAGGAAGTCTCCCCATAAATATGTATGTAATTTAAAAGTTAATTATTATTGTTATTATCTATTTGTCCATTTAAAATTTAAAGGTACCCGATTAGATGTTTTGTGAATCAGAATGAGGTTTTATTAGCAAGTAGGTTTAAAATCACAAGGAATTGGTGATTTTTGTACATAATAATAATAATAACAAGTAGACAAATAATAACATAAAGATGAAGAGCAAGTACTTCAAGTGAAGAAGCTCAAATAGAAAATTTATATGCACATGGAAGTAAAGTTTCATGCAGAATTGTGCAAATTATTTTACCAAGAACTATGCAAAAGTGTATATGTTTGTCAAAGTTATGAGCGATAAGGGCCAAAAATTATTTTTCCATCAGTGGATTCTTAAATCTTATTGGTTTTTAGACTGTTGGACAAACAAATCGTTTTATCGACTAAATGACATTAAGTTGCCTTTTTAGTAATGTAGGGCATTTACAATCTTACTCCTATGGAGTCATATTTTATATTATTATGCATGTTTTACTATATTTTCATGAATAAACTGTTTATACAAAAACCTCCACTTATGGATGCCCTCAGAAGGAGCTGACATTAAGAAACACACATATCTGCTTACAGTAACATTATAGTCTGTTATAAATCATGCCTTAAAAGTAAAGTGTTGCTTGCTAACTGACTAATCACTGAATCACGTAAATTAATGAAAATAATTGTTAGTCATAGGCCTGATAATGATTATTGTGGTTTTGGTTTGACGTATTGGGCAGATATGAGGAATTTTGAAGCTTTGGTTGTTGAACTCCAGATGACATTAATGGTTTCCTCTTTCAGCTAAATTCATTAGCAAGTAATATAAACCAAAAACCCACCTGCTGTTTGTTCTTGGATTTGTCACCTGGGAAGTTTAATCAGTCATCTGATGAGAAACTCAGTGATTACGTCATGTCAGTGTCTCAATCGGTGACTCACAGCCTTCTTGTGGCTGAAGTTTTTATCTGCAGTGTGTGTCAGAGTTGTTTGCGTTGTGTTCCTGTCCTGTTACACTGCTGTGGCCTGTGGCCGGCCGTGTCGATGCCAGGCCTGTTGCAGCAGTGGGCAGGATGTTTAGTCTGGGAGGGAGAGGGCACAGAGCGTGATTGCGTGTCTAGAGGCCCAACAGGAAATGACATCGATTGGTGGGACGACTGGTGGTCTGTTGGCCCAGAACTGGAGAAATGATGTAACAGCCCAAGAATAATGCAAGTGTGGTATTGCAGTGGAAAGAGACATTTTTTGCTTTAACTTATCATTATGAAGTAAATGTTGATTGCACAATGTAATGACTATAGAGTAATGACACCATTCACATTTAGACCGGTTTCTTTTTAAGCCGAGCAGATGTTTGTCTTTGTGTATTCAACTGTACGCAGGCATGTTCAGTATGTGAGTGCAGTCATTCCTTCCATTCAGACAATTCAGGTGTGTTTGGGTTTGTGCGCCGAGGTATGCCAGTCTCTTACCGCATCTCTTATTTGTGTTCATAGCTCTTTCTCCTGGAAGAGACGAGGGAGCGCAAGTTTGACGGCTATGCCAGGATCATCCAGAAGGCCTGGAGGAAGTATGTGGCTCGCAAGAAGTATGTCCAGATGAGGGAAGAAGGTGAGTGAAGTAAAATCTTTACAACATTTTTTGTCTGTTTGTCTGCCTCCATCTCTCACCTCTCTCTTCCTCTGGGTTTATCCAGCCTCTGACCTGCTGTTGAACCGGAAAGAGCGGCGGCGACACAGCCTCAACAGAAACTTTGTGGGGGACTACCTGGGTATGGATGACCGGCCCGAGCTCCGACAGTTCCTGGGCAAGAGGGAGAAGATCGACTTTGCAGACAAAGTCACAAAATATGACCGCCGCTTCAAGGTTAGTCTCCTGCAGTCGGATTTCTTTGGCCAAACAGCTGACAAAACATTTATGATGAATGTTTTTCTGTTTCTTTCTGCTGCGTTCAGGGGATTAAGAGGGACTTGATCTTGACCCCGAAGTCTGTGTACCTGATCGGAAGAGAGAAGGTGAAGCAGGGACCAGAGAAAGGGCAGGTGACAGAGGTGCTGAAGAGGAAGATTGATGTAGAGAAGATCTTGGCCGTGTCTCTCAGGTACAAACTGCCTTTCAGCACACGGTTCCCTCAGCTCCCCGGCTACAGTTGGAGTACAGCTTCTTACATCTTGCTTCAATAAGCTGACAGATTTTCACTGTTTTCAGTTGCTTTGCTGTAGACAGAAATCTGTGCTCCAATAATTTATTCCTTTCGGTGGTTTTAGTCCAAGCAGGCACAGGAGTGATTTTTTTATTCCACGTACTGTTAAGCATTTATGACCACATTCCAAACAAAAATGATTCATTTAAACAAATTCAGTGCTCATTCTGTCTCCATATGTCGACTTTAAAGGGAAAATTCAGCACTTTTCATGTGGCTGTTCAGTCAGTGTTGATGGTGAGCTCAATTAAAGCAACAAATTCTTCAGTGTGTGCTGTATTGACCAAGAAAGCCGAGTTCTCCTGCTGTAAGATCTGCTGTTCTGGGGATGCTCCCATAGCTCAGTTAGTAGAACGTTCATCCTATGTACTGATGCTGTTGGTCCTCTGCAGCGGTCGCTGGTTTGATTCACGCCTGTGACCCATTTGCTGCATGTCATTCCCCCTCTCTCTACCCCCCTTCCTGTCATGTCTGTCCCTATCCAAAATAAAAGGCAAAAGCCCAAAAAAAATATTAAAAAAAAAAAGATCTGCTGTTCTTCCTGCTTCCAGTGATGTCACAGTAACGACGCTGGTGTTAAGGAAGAACTGTAGTCTATGTCAGCTTGGATTTCTGGTCTCCACCTTTGGGTAGCTAGGGGGCGTGCTAGATGAGTATTTTTGTCACTTGTTTCTTGTCACCTATGTTTTGGCCACCAAAATTATAGCTATAAAGTAGGATGGTGTCAGAAACCCACACACAGTGCATCCTAGTTCATGTAGGCACTGCTTGCAAGGCTGCAGTCTTAAATGTGTTAAATTTTCCCTTAAAGTGCTGCATCCTGCTGCTACACTCACACATAACTCCATCTGCACTTGCATTTAGATTTATTTCAATAACACTGTTTATTTTAATGTCTTTTCAGCTTTGTTAATTCAGTTTTTCCTGCTCATGGACAAACTTAGCTGACGATCTTTGGAGGTTCCTGATTGAAAGAGCATACTGCAAAGAAACCAATAAAACATACACATAAAAAATTAAATAAAACCAAAATAACAGTGCCTGTATAGCAGGTCGCCTGTATGTTTTTGGGGTGCCAGGTTGAGCTTCATCCAACCATCTATTGGTTGAGTTTTTAAAGGCAAATTCCCCACATGTATACATGAATAAACATACGAGACACAAGTAATCACAGCAATAATCAGGACAACAATGCAACACAAGGCAGTTCAGTATAAGGGACAAAGTAAAACCACATCCAACAAAAGAAAATGGCAAATCCAAATAATTAAAAAGCAAGTTCAAGTTATATTCAACCCAAAATAAAGAGTCCAGAGTTCATCATTCAACTATAAACAAAAAAAGAAGCTCGGTTTGTTCAGTTCAGAGTAAATTGTTTCAGAGAAACGCCTCTTCTCAAGCAAATTAAATAAGGATCTCTGACAATATTTCACTTTTGGTCAGTAGCTTTTTCCCTGCAAAGTAAATCCTCTTCTCAAACAAATTCATAATAAATATATATCATAATGAAAATCTCACTGTCATACCTGACAATACACTCTGACTAAATTGGTTTATTGATGTTTTACCTTACGTATATTGTCATTTTTGTAACTGAGCTCCATTATGTTGTTTCTTGGTATGTCTCTTGGCCGGGACTTCCTTGAAAAAAGGATTAAAATATCAGTGGGAGACGCCAAATTAAATGAAGGATAAAAAAAGATATATATAGAAAATAACGGCTCTCCTGTGTCCAAACTCCATCACACTCTGGTCCGCTGAATAAAGTGAATCTTTGTTTAATTTTGCAGCTGATGTCTTGATTCACACAGTCCTCACTGGGACACAGCTCTCCTGAGGCATTATGGGTGCTGATGGCCATACAGAAAATCAACACAGTCGTCCTGCCACTGGGTTTTAAACATGTTTTTACTACATACACAGAAAAAAAAACTGAAGATACCAGTAGGTAATAAGTTGTTTCCAAAACAAGACGATGGCTTCTGAACATGCAGCAGATTGTTATGCAGGGACCCACCATATAATCTGTAGACACTTCACTGCAGAAAGTCATGAATCTACTTGAAAGCCACAGTCTGGATTTCCAATCACACAAGTTCCCATGTTCCTGTAAATGTCACACAGGGGACATTGAAAACATGTGGAGTTTATCAAACCCTCCTCTTCTTGTGTACATGTCTGTCCCTTTGTGTGCGCAGGTCTCAGAAATGTTGCAGAAATGAAATGCAGCCAGAAACATCCTCATGAAAGAATGTGGATGAGTTTACTACAAAGACGAGAAACAAATAAAAGGAGCCGAGAGACTTTGTTGTTGATGGGAACGCTGCTGTATGACTTGTTTTAGATGTAGAAATCACAGAGCTGCTGGTGCGAGCATGTGGCTTTTGAGTCAGTGGGTTAATACGGACCAGGTGGTGCAATGAGCGAAAGCAGGAGCTGTAAAAAGCTCATCAGAGAAAAACTGCACTTCACTGGCAGGAACAAAGTATCCTTGTGTGGGTTACGGGCACAAGCTGTCTTCCCTGTTCAGATGTGAGCTGCTTTGTGAGGCCCCGCTCTGTTTCCATGCAAATGTGAAAGATGACTCTCGGTCTCCATCTTAACTTCTGTCAAAGCAGAACGGTGAAGGTGCAGGATGTCTTTACAAAATAAACAAACAACCTAAAAACAACCTCGTGAACATATTTGATTTGTTTCACCTGACACACAGGGATTTTGAATTCTGTGACATTGTGTTCATGTTTTTCAGCACAATGCAGGACGATTTCATGATCCTGCACGAGCAGGAGTACGACAGCCTGCTGGAGTGTGTCTTTAAGACGGAGTTCATCAGCTTACTGGCCCGCAGGTTTGAGGAAAAAACCCAGAGGAAGCTACCACTCAAGTTTAGTAACACGTAAGTAAACACACGCTAAATAAATCCACAGTCCAAAGTGTGGCAGCCAATAATGTGATAACTGCCAATAATGTATTTTTTTTCTGTTTTCAGTGGAATAAAAGTTGATAATGTAATAACTGGCCAATAATGTGATAAAATTAAAGTACCAATAACGTGGAATTTTTTTGTGCATAATGTAATAAGTTATTGCATTATTGACTGGCTATTATTGTTGTTGTTTGTGTGTTTATTCATACCTTAAATAGTATTTGACATATCATAATGTCTGAATTTAACTTTATTGAAGCTGAATAATAGTAACAATTGTTATTGCAATTGTAATTTCAAAAACACTCTTCCCTCTTCCAAATAATGTCCTAATGAAGCTACAGGGATCGTTTTGGCTTGAGTGGTACAAACCTTTATGTTTTTGTCCTTCAGACTGGAGATGAAGTTGAAGAAGGAGAACTGGGGCTTCCTGAGTGGCGGCGGCTCCCGGCAGGTCCTGTTTGTCCAGGGTCAGGGAGACATGCCTGTACTGAAGCCCTCGAGCAAATCTCTGCAGGTCAGCGTCGGCCCCGGGCTCCCGAAGAACACACGTGAGTATTAACAGAGCCAAATGACAGACGTGATGTGCTCTCACTATGATCTGTGAGAACATGTACCTGAGAACTCAAGCTGCACGATCAAACTTTTTAACTTTTACTTCAGTAAAGTTTGAATGAAGGTGTTTTACTTGTAACAGAGTATTTCTACACTTTGGTATTACTACTTTTACTTAAGTAAAAGATCTGAGTACTTCTTCCACAGTTGCTACATTACAGATATATTTTATCATCAACTTTATTTCCCCTTGTCTTTATTTCTTTCAGCTTGAAGTGCAATTTTTTGTAATAAATCTAAATGGCTAAAAATCTCATCCTCAGGCCCCACCAGAAAGAACTTCACTCAGGTTCGCTCCAGTGCATCCAGAACTCACCACAACATCCCCTCACGAGCTGCACCGGGACCTCCAGGTACCGCCTTCACGTCAACATCTCACAAGATTTCAACCAGATTCTTACACCGTGTTGACTAGCAAAAACACAGCAAGACCCATCTTTATCTTTTTTTTTTTTTTCTGCAGTTGCTCACCAGAATGGCAGCCTTAAAAACACAAACCACGTAGCCAATCAGAGGAACTCACAGCATCACAACCAGAGGCATCCCTCACACGGCAACGCCACACGGCCCTTCCTGCCCAGCAACATCAACCAGGTGAAGGAGCGAGGCGGCAGCCGGCCGCAGCCCAACCTGGACTGTCTGAAAGTCCCCGACCAAGGAGCCGCAGGGTGAGAAACTGACACAAACACAAATCACACAGGACGAACAAATGTAGACAAAATAACACAGATGTATTTTTTATTCCTACTTTGTGTATTAACAACATAACTGCTGCTGATAAGATTTTAAGGAAATGTCTTGCATTACATACAAAGTTAGTGTTTTATATGCCCACAGGCCCACACAGACACACACTAACACACACACACACACACACACACACACACACGTGTTCTTGTAATTTGGCATAATTTGGATGATTTATTCTTTTGTAGTAACGGAGACAGACGGCCAGCTTCAAATGGAGGAATGTGAGTTGGAGTGTTTGCAGTGTTTTGGGTGGTGGTTGAGGTCTAGCAAAGCTTTCAGCAGCAGGACAAGTTGATGCTTCTTCTCTTTAACTTCAGACTCACTAAAGGAGCCCGACTGCAGTCTGCAACTAATATTTCATTTTCTGGTGCTGCTCAGTTTCTTTGGTGTCAAATGGGAATTCTTTTACAATTCATCCTAATGTGATAGATCTTTCATTTCTGTGATGAAAGATCCTTGAAAGAGTTTTTGTAGTGAAAGAATCCCTGCGGTTCACCTCCTCTGATGGCTCATTTAAGCTGTTTTATTTCAGAGATGAACACAGAGGATGAAAGTTGCTTTCATGTACACTCACCTCACTGGGAGGCAAATACATGTTTACTTAATAAAAGCATATATTACATATGTATAAACTAACTATTCTGTAGTCTGCCCGTAGCCAACTGGGATAAAACCCACTTGCCTATAGCTATTCTAATTTCTTTGATCCTCAGTTAGTTGAATTAAGTTGTCCTCTCTCTTTCTCAGTTTTCAGTGTCACATTTGTACAAAAAACTTAAGAGGCAAGGGAGAAAAACAATTCAGGTTATCCATGTCCAAAGGCTCCAATCTAAATTGTTTCTCTCCTTTGTTTATTACTTCAGAACAGGTGGGAAAAAAAGTTTTCTAACGTACTTTTTTCATCAATTAAAACCTGTGAAAAAAGTTTTGGCAGTCTTGCATATGGGGTAGGTAGTAAGTTTCTAGAATTCAGTTAATTAATTTAGAACATCAGCCCTGAAAATCACATTTAATTTAAATCCTTGGCTGTATTTATTAAATGATATGCACAATTATCAGTTAGATCTAAAATGTGTCTGTTTGGGATTTTAAGTGTGACTTTTAAGCTGCTCCTGGACCAAATACCACAATTCTTACCTTTAACGAACCAAAAAATTACTGGGGGGACATATTTTACAAGAACTATTATTTTCTTAGTTCTCAATAATGGATTTGGATATTTTCTGACGTTTTTGAACACATCAGTAGTGGTGATGGTACTGTATACTTTGGAAATAAAGAAATGTCAGGGGAAAAAACAGAACATGGGAAGTGGTGCACTGAAGCCTCATGTGGCTGAAATGAGTATTACAACAACAAACCCTTAGAAAAATTATCCTGCCAAAACCTTTTCTTACACCTGTTTTCTTAGATGAAAAAGAAGAAAAAGAAGTAACTTTTTCATCTAGCAAACATTTTTTTCCCACCCCACCTGTTTTACAGATTAAAAATGTTCTTAAAGAGAGAAAACAGTTTGGATCACCCAAAAAAAAAAATTTCTCACTTGCCTCTCAGGGCATTCATACCTTCGACATTATGTTAAAAATAATTTGAAAAGAGAAAATATTGTATATAGAGTATACATACGGTGTATAAGTAAAGAAATGCGGCCAGTATAGAGAAGGTATCACTGACTCTGGATCAACACTCTCTGCTCTGACAGGCCTCATGAAACTGGTCTTGGTTCACTTGTGAAAGTTTTGTACTCAATCACCATCTTGTGGCTGATTTGTGAACTACTGCATTTTGTTCAAATCTACACAAGCAAATATTTATGCTTATTAAGAGGAGCTGTGAAAAATCTTAGTCATCAAATTTGTGTCTGAATGTTATGTAACAAGATGGTGATTGTGGACGGTCACATATTTTTGGGATGTACTAAAGAGTAGTATCCCATAAAAAAAAAACACCTCACCTTCTTCTGACTTAACTTCACAGCCTCTGCAGCACAGTGAACTGAATCTTTCATGCACTGTCACGCCCTCCTGCAGATGTTGGCAGTCATGCGGTTTCCCTCTTTTTTTCTTTTTAATGTCTCAGAGCCCACAGACCATCAGCTACCAGGCCTCCGCCGGGAGGAGGACGACCCAAACCTGGACCCAAACCCGCACCCAAACCCAAACCCCAGGTGCCCCAGTGCAAAGCTCTGTACGCCTACGACGCTCAGGACACAGACGAGCTCAGCTTCAACGCTGATGATGTCATCGACATCATTAAAGAGGGTAAGTGCAAGACAGCACATAGATGGCTTACTTTTTATCCTGTTTTTATGAAGAACCCAGTCAGAGTTTTCTTGTAACATTAACGTCATGTTGATTAATTAAACTGAACCATAATTATTTAAAACCGGCAAATGTGAGTAAAATGAGCAAGTTAACTTAGCACTGTATAAAGTAAAAACTATTTTTATATATTATTTCTTAAAATTTAGTTAGTATCTCAAAATAATGACTTATCATCTAAGTCATTACTTTAAGATACTAGCTCAGTATTTTGACAGTTTCTCATTATAATGACTTGCAGGATTTTCATTTTTCATCACATTGGTAAAAAGTTGCAAAAGGAATCCTGCACACTGTCTAACTTGCAATATATTATTTATTTGCAACATTTTGGTACTAGACCTTCATTGGGTCTGCCTTATGAAGTTCTAGTACTGAAACGTCACAAATAAATGATATATTGCAAAATTGACAGTGTGCGGGAGTCCTTTTGCAACTTTCTGGCCTACTCACCTTTTTTTTGCAGTTAACTAAAATGTTTTTTCACACCTAGTTTTAGTTTTTATTTTAGTTTTAGTTAACTATAAGAGGAATGCAGCTTCAAAGTACTGAATTTAAGCACATGTAGAACCACTTGTACTTTACTTGAGTATTTCCATGTTTTCCTTTTTTCCACTAAGACTCAACTACAATTTTGAGGCAAATATACTTTTTACTCCACTACATGTATATGATAACTTTAGTTACTAGGTACTCGGATTTAAAATACATGCATGAGCACATTATTGCATCAGTAGCCTAATTATAATTCAATAATATGATATATATATTTCTGAACTGGACATCCTGCATAATGGAGACATTTCCTTTTTGTACTTTAAGTATACTTGTGAACTTTTACTTGGAATGCATGTCTTGTATTTGTAATTGGGTATTTCTACACCGATTGATGTGAGTACTTCTTCACCACTGGCTTCAAATGTGACACTAATCTGCTCACGTCTGTCCGTTAGATGCCTCCGGGTGGTGGACAGGACGGCTCCGTGGAAAGCAGGGACTCTTCCCCAACAACTATGTCACTAAGATCTAGGAGCTGCCTGTTTACAGCGCAAGGAGGAGGAGGAGGAGGAGGAGGAGGAGGAGGAGGAGGAGGAGAGCCTGCTACGTCCCTGCTGACCCTCTCAGAGGACGGGACGGGGCTTACAGTCACAGAGAGACACACTGTGAGACTCCTCGAGGAGAGACACTCACACTTCCTCCACTGCTGCCTTCGTAGTCAATGAATGTAACTCTCGGTCACAACAACAAGACCGAAACGAGACCGTCAGGCTTGAAACAAGGCTCTGCTTTAAAGAAGACTGTTTGACCCTGGGGTCTGTTTTTCCTCCACAGTCCCTCTGAGTACTGAACAAAACTATTTATTGTATTTATAGCTTTCTGTGTTCTCCTTACTGTCATTTATATCTTGCTGAGGATTTGAGCTCAAACATTTTGAAGCAGTGGAATGACGTATGCTTAATCTGTGGGACCAGGCTGTGATTTTTACTCTCAAGATGTCATTGTTTTAAAAGATGAAGGTTTGACTGCTGGATCAGAGGCGGTCGTCTCAGTGTCACCAGGAATATTTATTTTGGTGCAAAACTGTAACTACTTACAGGGAACTGAGTCTCAGTATATAATCATCACTGTGATTTTTAAAGATTTTAAAATACCAAAGTAACATCAATTTTAATAGATCTGTTCCACGTGCAGAAACCTGCGGAATCACCTGGAAAACCACCTTCATCTTTATTTTTTTGTTGTTGTTTTTCTATCACACCAGTATCTTTTCGACACAGAGTTGTAGAGGTCATGTATACTGTAACCTGAGCATGCTGTCTGTGGTGTATTAGCACTTTATTGGTACAGGTACTACCTTGGACACAGACATCATCACTCGTTCATGCCACAGCCAGTAGTCACGTCTTATGAAGGACAGGTTGCCAAGCTAGCAATAAGCCGAGTTACTGAGGAGGAGAATAATTTGTTTACATGAAATTATAAAAAAAAAACAGGCGATTTTTAGATCTGATTCTGTATATGTGTTCATATTTTAGGAGTATGCCTGTTGTTGGTTAGGATTTAAATTAATTGTTTTGTATTTTCTTTGAAGGATCTTAGTATTCTATTACTCTTTCTGCTTTTGATACTCACAGGGCTGCTTTATTTCCAGTTCAGATACGGATGTAGTTCATAATCTCACAGACTAGGGTGAACGGATTTTTTTTTTGTTTTTGTCAAGAGCAAAAGTTGTTTTTAGGTGAAAGAAATTTGTTGACTTTTTTCTCCACGGCACTACGAAGAATTCCTTTTTGCTTCTGCTCGACTGTTTCTGCACACTTTTTGCACTGCTGTTGCATTACTTACACATTCCTAATCCTTTTTGTTGTTTTTTTTTAAATCAAATAACCACATTATGCTCTCGTCAGTGACAACAGCTGGGACTTCTGTCATAGAGCTTCTGCATCATCACATATAGTTTGATCTTGGATGGTTGAAAACATCCTTGTGCAATACAAAACCGTAGATTTTAATAAAGCATGTAATGTTGTATATTTAACTGCTTTGTTTTGTTTTTATTATCAGAGAACCCATTTAATAAACAAAATATCAATCTGATGTGTATGTTTATTACCATAATCACATACCATCAGCACTATAAGATTTTACATTTACAAGTTACTCCATCAGTCACATTTTTACCAGCCTCCTCTAAATAATGTCTTATTTGATTAAGCGATTGCTAAGTTTCTTAAGCTAATTATTTCCTCCCCCACATTTAATAAATCCATTTAACCGGTCAAATATAGGCCAGAGAGTTCGGTGAATGCAATTATTTATTTAGAGGCAATGCCACAGATTTTACCTACATGATCAGTGTGTAAAGGGCCGTCTGCTCTGTCAGGAATGAAGTTCTGGTGAGAAAATCACCAAAAGTACTTGATTATTCATGTATAGCTTCAGTTTTTCGGGGCTAAAACTGTCAAATTTAAGTTTTCTAAAAACAAAAAACAACCACCATATGATCTAAACTCAATTTCAGGTCACTAAAAGCCCAAATTATGAGACAAAATACAGAGAGAGTCTTAAATGGTCATTATGGGAATTCCCACTGTCTCATGGGGACAGAACACATTTTATGTAGCTTTATGCGGCTCCTTCCTCTCAGCTGATAAAAGCATTTCATTTCCAGTGAAGACAAAGCTTTTACTGACATGTCTCAGTAGTAGATTCACAGGTGTCGGTAAACAAATGTGATGAGGAGACTTGTAGAGCCTTCGTCAGTGTTATCAGTAACACCTGTGTTTTACCCAGCATGACGAGTGAAAATATCTGCTGTTAAAAAGGTCTGATAATCAACGGTCCTTTGGATTATTAATCTTAGGTGAGTGCATGAAGAGAAACCCTTGTAGGAGGATTTTGAAAATGGCTTAAAAAGCTCTGAATGATTCCCAGAGGTGATTCAGTATTTGGGCACAGAGTGTTCGTCTGCTCTGGTCGTTCACCTGCTGCAGTGCACCACTGACGCTGCTCCTGGTGCATTATTTGTAGTAAAGGTGAGTCCTGCAGCTGCGTAGTGAACCATAATAGCAGGCTGCGTAGACTGCCTCTGATGAGATTATAAAACGTAGACTGAAAATATCTGTGCTCACATCTGTTCCCAGCCTTTAACATTTTCTCTCTAACCAGACCTGACACTTTAGGTCTTTCCAGCTTTCAACTAAACATCAGAAATTTGATTAAATTGCAGTCCCTTACATTATTTTCTATTATCATTATATTATTGGTGTGTTTCTGTATGACCAGTTTCTTTGACCATAAAACATTTGGTTTTGTTTACATGTAACTCATCCAGAGTACAGAGCACATTATGCTCTTCAGATTGAGAACAGCACGTCCTCGGCTGTTTGTATCGTAGATCTAATAAAAAACAACAAACTCTTCCCTTTATGGTCACATATTTTTATGGACACTTGATTTGGTGCAGCTCTTTTCTCTCTTGTGCTTCACTGAGAGATTCTTGGTGGTTTATGTCCACCTTGTGGCTGCAGTAGGTGCTGCTCTTTGATGTCGTGTTTGGAATTTGATGCTTCAAACCTCAAGTTTTATTTCAATTCCTCAGTCAGGCTAACTACTGGAAACCATTCACATGCAATCCTGTTTGTCCCTTCAAAGCTTCTGTACGTTGATGTTTTCTCTTTTGTCATCAGCCTGGACTTGGAGCCATAACCTTCATTTCACATCAGAAAATTGACATGTGGGTCGTTGTCTGACCCAGTCTTTAAATCTAGTCTCCAGTGTCCAATGATTAGAATCATCACAGATTAAATGAAAAATATGAACATTTTTATTATATTACTTCACTATATCTGATGCCATATTTCAGTTTTGTTGTAGTTACATGTTATATCCTATCAGCCATATTGTCCTAATCATGTTGTTAACTGATAACGCTCCATGGAAATTTGTCACAGAGTGCTATATTTCAGTATATGCAATCATTAGTATGTTCCTTTTTATGCATTTAAAAAAAAAGATTCAGTTGATTTATGATGAATAATTTATACAGGACGAGCTCTTATACCTGCTTCATAATCTCTGCTCTTTTCATACATGAATCTTGTTAAAAATGCTGTTTTACTTGGTGCTTTATATACTAATTAAAGATCATCAATAAAACAAACAAAGGGCATTTTACTGATTTGGCTGACATTTTGATTTGTTATGGCAAAAAACAAAACTAATTTTTTAGACTAAATTTAAGAATAATGAGATGGGAGACAAAGAATATTGGGTTTAATCAGGGTATCAGTGGAAAAGTTGAACACATGAATATTCCTCAGTACTTAATCTAAGGCACTGGTGACCAAACTATGGGGTGTGACCTTCACAAGAGGCCCAAGATGATTAACACAAGAGCAGAGTAGGAAAAACAAAACACATTGATTCAAATACCACAAGGAGAGAAGATCACTCTTCGGTTGAGCTTCTCACAGCCAGTTCCAGGCTGGAGTGGCTGAAAAAACACTGATCTATGGGTAAAACTTTATAATAACCATCATTAATTTAAATTCGAAATTGATAGTTAATTAAATTAACGTACTTAACTGTTAAACAATTACATAATCATGTTTACTAATTAATAGTGATGCTATAATTCATGTTATAGTATCATTTTTATGCTATTTTTATCATTACTCTATGTAACATAAATTACATATTTATAAATATAATGTATCATAGCTAATAAGAGATGATCACAAACACATTCTGATTAAATCAGTAAACTAAGTTATTGTTGTGCACAGTATGTTTTATATAATTTATTAAATACTTTTTGTTATCAAATGATTTGTCAGCCTTTAAGAAATCATTACATAACGAGATGGATCAGACATTTGGATCACTTCAATGGTTAATCATTATTTGAATATCTATTACATAATTAAAAAAAAAAAAAAAAATAAAATTAATCAGTATACCATTTATTAATGATGGCTATTATAAAATGTTACCCTTACTCCATCTGTTTATCTGGATTATTTTGTGTATTTGTGCTAATTGGATTTATTAAATCTTGCTGCCATATCAAATATTCTTTGAGTAAAATCAAGTAAAATGTTTATCAGTAATGTACAACTCAGGGGACATTGTTGCAAAAGAGAATATATCCTACAATATCATGAATTATTTTCCACCAAGGGTAACTCTTAAATCCCTGATTGCATTTCATACAAGCAGCATCTGATAAATATGTTCAACACCGATTTTGAAGCTCAACATGTTTGATAGATATGACTCATATCTTTAAACTCTCGAGTTCAGTATTTGATTTGATTCAGATTAATTAACTTCAGACACACAATGTTCTCATTAACATTAAACCAAGAAGCCAACATTCACTCAAACTTTTTCAAAGAGGACGCCAAGGAGAAGACTCGATTAAGAGTTATCCAAGTTTATTAATATTATTTTTTAAAACTAATATAAATCCCACAGAATATGATCCTGGTGCCTTTAAGTCAATGAATGCATGGATACCTGCTTTAAGTACTGCATTTCAACACTCCATTCAAAATCTTTTTTTTCCTTTTTTTTAATATTCAGAGTGGAAATACATGGCCTCAGTGCACTGTCATATTCACTACTACTCTCCTACCCTTTTCTCTCTTGTGCAAGTCTATGCGAGTGAGTTAGTCAACAGTATTAGTGTTTTTCTTTCTTTCTTTCTGCAGCAGCAGTCAAAATGGACGCTGCCGCTCAACTACAGAGAGAGACAAAAGGAAGGGTGGATAAAATGGTTCGAAGTGTGAGAACAAACAGTAAATATTTATTCCAAATTGAGCTGTGTATTTCCCTCTGAACACACACGCGCACACTCACACACATTCACTCACACGCACAGGAAATTAAAGTCAACACCACTGCCAGTATCAAATTGACAGAATGATCCCAGGTCGCAGGCTCATGTGAAATGTCTTACACACATGTAGACCTGAGATCATCTTATAGAAACCTTGTTAACCATCACGGGCCCCGTCTGCAACAACAAAATGAAGCTTCACAGCAGATCCCAACAACAAAATCGTTCAGGTTTAGAAAGAACAGTCAAAGAGGAGGGACGTGACATTCTTTTTCTGGTTCGCTAAAATACATCAGATGACGGTGGTGATTAACGGTGTTTTAGTCGAATGAAGGTGCTGGAGGGAGGTGTAATCGTAGCAAAGCATGTGCATATTCTGGGAGTGAGGTGAACATCGGAGTTTTATTTCCACTCTAGAAATACTGGGTGTGCACTAATACAGCAGCTGATCTGTTAACATATTTCCCTAGTTAGGAATGTCTTGATTTTACTTAAAAAACATCTTTCACTAACAATCCACATCTTCTAAACATAAACTAATCAATACAATGATTGGTAAAATGAATCCTGCAATGTTTTTTTTTTAAAACTGGAGGCTGACATTCTATTCTAGTAAAGCAAGGCATTAGGTTTACAGAAATGCATCTTTACTAGAGCAGCTATCCTCACCTGCAAGTTGTTAGGCCGTGTTGAGCCCACGTTATATGTGCAAAGAAATGCATTGCAAGGAAACATGCAGAGAAAACAAAACAAAGATGACACTTGAGGAAACAATCAAAAGCTACATAAAAGCTTTATAAATACAATAAAATCTTAAACCCTTAATGGAGAATCGTAGCTGTTTGTAGTATTATGTGATAGCTGGCACTCTAGGCTCAATGCTTTTTTGTCAGGTGTTTTTTATTTTCTCGTAGTAGAGCTGCGCAGGTAATTCATGCCATCTTTGGTTGACTGCAGTACTGAAGAGAAAATTAATATGATCTCAAAATAAATTTTCAACAAAAGGGGGGGTGTTAGAAAAACAGCATCAACTCTCAGCAGACAACTGCGCCTCAATGTCCACTCTGCAGATGGGGCACTTCTTATTGGTGAGGAGCCACTGGTCCACACACAGCTGATGGAAGAGGTGCATACATGGTAGGCGTCTGGTGGGGAAACAGAAGAACAAGAGATGGGAACAAGGCTTTTAGTCACATCAGTTATTAAATTACTTCATTTTTTATCAGCCCACACACGTGGTGTCTCATTTTTACCATGAGCAGAGGACAGTGTGGTCCAGCTCTTCTCCTGGTCTACTCGCTGCCTTCTTTCTGTTGTTTTTTGTAATCGTGATGTTGCCTGATTATGTGTTCACAGGTTATTGTCTGGTGATATTCCATATTTTTATTATTATTGAAAAAATCCCCCCTCCTCCACACAGCTTCTAGTTCCACAGTTTTTTCCTGTCCGATCTTAGAGACTGTAGGCCAACCTTTGGAGAAACTGTGAATCAGCCTACAATAATAACATATATTAAGAGTGGCTAACAACACATGTCCTCAACAGTGAATACAAATTGATACATCAAACCTGAGATACAGGTTCCTGCCATCTAATAAGGTGAGACAGGAAAACTCTTTTGTGCATCAGTCAATCTTAAAATTATATATGGAGCTCAATCCCCGATCAGATGTATGTTTAAGGGGCTTGAATGTCGTCTTCTGTGTTTATATTGTTAAATGTAATGTATTGTTTGTCTCCTGTCTGAACTTTTTGTGATTGTAACATGTTAAATGTAGGTATTTTGTTTCATGTCATAATGTTTGTTATCAATTATGTTGCAACCAGAGCTGCAATGATGCAAGACAAATTTCATACTCGTTCTGACAATAAAAGTATCGATATCAATCGATATCTTTGACTTGCTCAGATTTCGTTGAGTTGGTCATTTTTCTTTGACTTTTGAGCTTCTATCATGGGTAAGTAGGCTGCGTTGTTAAAAATTTTCAAGTGTCTGCACAGGGTGTTTTATTTTGAAAATTGATCAGATGCTCTATGCTGTTCCTGTGTCTGACTGTAGCTTGACATGGCTTCTGTCAAAAATAGACCTGGAGTCTATTTGAAGTGAAGCAGAGTGAAGAAAGGCCTCTGGTACTTGTGCTGTGCCGCTCTGGTGAACAGCATCAGCGTCGTCTGGAAAGGCCTTGATGAGCTCTAGTAGCCATGTTGAAGCCAAAACACCACGCAGCTGTGCCCAGTGGAATCAACACGTTAAACCAATAATGAATTGATTGTACTAACATGCACTGTCTGTGTGGTCAGAGCCTCATACAGCTTATTACTCTGTGCCACAGAGCTCCATCATCGGCTAAAAACTATTAAAAACACATCAGTGAGCCACATTATTACACCGGGAGACGTGCTCCTTCATTATTATGAAGATGGGCACTATGGTTTATTTCGATTGATCCCACATAGACAGTCCTGCTGCTGTAAATACTCACTAGCGTGACAAATCTACAGCTGAAAATAGTCTGCAACAAATACATTAGTGGCTCATTTTTGAGCAGAATTTTGCTCAGCTGTTGTAGGAAATCACTGAGCTTAAATCCCATAAAAAAAATCAAAAAAAAAAACAAAAACATATTTGTGCCCCCCTTTCTTTCATTCTTTTTCTCTCAGATTTTCATCTTTAAGGTGACAAATGGACTGAAACAGGGTAGGGTGAAGAAAAAAACAAAACAAAGGCAGTTTAACACATGGTCTTGGGATTTGTAGTCAATAACATACAAAAAAAAAAAACCTAACTCAATCCAAGGAGAGCCTTCAAACATTCGAGCTCTTCTAAATGCACTTCATTTTTTTAATAAGTAGAAATGATAACACAGTCAAAGAGATACCATACTAGTTTGCAAAGTTTAGCGATTAGGAAAACAAATATACTTTAAACTAGAGATGTGGTCAACATCTGCTTTAAAAATATTTAAAACTGATTGTTTGCAGATAGTATATAGTAAAGGAATAATTAAGCAGTAATTAACTATTTGACATCCAAAATCAAAATTTGCAAACAGATTTGTGTCTGTGTTTAAATGTGTATTATAACTACTTAAGAAAGAAATAGTGTGTTATAGTTTGGAAATGGAAAATGTTATAGGTCATGATTATAAATAAGTCAGTAAAAAAATCAACTTTAAAATCTCCCTTTTTTTTAAACATAAGGTAAAAATCATACATAACATTCATCACTTCCTTTCATACCAACAGAGGGCAGAAAAAAACTGACTGAGTGCCAAAAAGCTGCTCCATGAGGCCGGTAATTTTAAGGCACTCTGGGGTTTTCTGTTGATTACTGCACCTTTGGGGTTTAAAAAAAATATATCTCGAGAGATGGTGGCATCGTGAAACGACTACACCTGCCATCCCACATGTGTCTGTTTTCACTCGCAGACACGCCCCTGACAGCATAATTGAGCGCACACAAAAACTGTGAGCAGCTAACACCCAGGAGGGGAGCCACTTACCTGACGTCCTCCCCCTCCTCCAGTATTGACAGACAGATGGTGCATTTTTCTTCTGTGTCTTCATCTGCGCCCTCGTCTTCGTCTTGCTTACCATGCAGCTTTCTCTGTGTGTGGCAAACATTTGGAAACATGACTTTTGATGCGCAGAATAGTTGCCTCAGCAGACTCATTACACATGGTTAATAATCCTATGAATACACTCTGTCAAACACATTAAACTGCTCCTCTAAAACTTTACAAATACATCTTACATTTTTAATAAAAATATAATATTTCCTATAAAAAAAGTAACTATATTTAGAACAAACACTTAAACAAAAAACATTAAATTCTTTAGGGGACAGAGAGAATGGTCATTTTGTCCTGAAAACAGAAAAAAAAATTGCTATCTCTTGTCTCTAAGCTAAACAAATCACAATTATCCAAATCAAAGTTATTCTATAGCCGAATTCCCTGGCCCCCCAAGACTACAACTAACATCTACTGTACATGTGAGCAGAGACATGTTTCCAAATTGACTTGTTCGTTATTTCTCACCGATTCTGGGGTTGCGTGCATATTTTTCCCAATAGATGCCCAAGCTTCAGGGGTTAACTGTTGGTCAATGTCTCTCTCCAACACCTTCTGTATTGGGTGGCAGGGTGTTAGATTGCTTATTTAGATACATTTGGAAACCTCTACGGAAACTTTTCCCCAACAACAGCTGCAATCTCACACACTACAGTATTGTGCTAAATGCTGGCAAAACATCAGACGTTCGAAATGAGCACAAAAGACCACTGCGCACTCTGTCCCAGAATAAACTGTAACAGACATGCTCTACTATAAACAGTGTCTACAAAATACAATTAACAATATATGTACATAGCTACTAGCACTCGCACACACACACACACTTATAAATCCTCACCTTTTTGTACTTGTGTGGGTAAGTGCACCTCTCTATGGTTCCCTGAGAGGCTCCTCGGTTCACAGTCCCCAATCTTTCCTCTAAATGCAGCAGGTCCTGGATGGAAGTAGTATAAACAAACTGCTAAGAGAGTGACAGACACGTGCACATTTTGGCACGAAAAAGGCAGCACACCTGGACAGATGGAGCTTTTTTTTACTGCCTTAAGCTCGCCTTTTCATTCATAAATCCCCACCAATTTAGTGGTTGAAGCCTGTGACTCAGTGAGTTAGACTTGTTTATGAAAAAGTCAATGCTCCCCAGAGCGTAGGGATCAAATCACAAACATTAAGATTAATGGCTGCTGCTCTGCCGAATGAGTTACAGTAGCTGTGAGTTTAGCGAGACTGAGCAAACTCCATCCACCGATGAAGACCAAGAGATGTGTTTGAACCACCGGTGTAGATTTCAGAGGAAAAGGAAGGGGACAGGTCCCCCTCAATATTTAGAGATGTGTATGAAAGCTTTTATTTTGATTAAACACTTAGCCTACTGCTATATTCAATTATATTTTGATTTGTCACCTGGTGCCTGAATTTTGTGCTTTCTTTGACATAAATAAACTGATGCAGAAGAGGCACAACTTGGTGCATAAAAAAAGTCAACAGTCAACATTTCCTGGGTGAAGACCTCTGCTTAAAACAAAATCAGTGCCTTTGTATGCACTTCTGCAACAGTATTAAATCCTGCTTTCTCCTTTCTCCTCCTGTCCCTGTGACAGACATATTTGTCAAATTAAACTGTGTATTTTGAACACAGACTCATTATTAAAGTATGAAAATAATGATCAGTCATGCGGTGATGAGTTGAGCAATTATAAAGTTAATATTGAGGACGGCAGTGATGTTTACAATACATTTTCTTGAGTTGTCTTGGAACTGGTAAAAGCCAATTTAGCTACTATAAAATTAAAAAAAAACAAGGATTCCTCACCTCATAGGTTCTTCCAAAGCCAGTCATTCTAGATGAGATGTACCGAATGTGCGGGTAGGTCACTTCAGATATGCCAGTGTGCTGCGAGGGACAAAAGAAAACACAACATATTATGCTAATCTTTGGAGAAACATTTTCTGAGAATAATCTTAATACATTTACAATACCATCTGTATATTTCTTTTCGTAATTTCATACTTTTTAACAACCTAATTTTATTAACAGAGTCCTAAACTGTCGAGTTTAATTGTCCAGCAGATGAAAATATATAAGAGAGCAGTGAGAGAAATCCAAAACAGTAAAGCTGTGGGTCAGATGGCTTAGCAATGAGCAAAAACTCACTTTAAAGCTCTGTAGAGAGGAGCGGCAGATTCAGATGATAATTTTCAGTAGGTCCATTACTACAAATAAATCCTTTCACATTGTCATTTTGTCAAATTCGGATTTTAGTGTAAGCCAAAAGAGCTAGTGGCAGCTCTAAAATGAAAAGTTAACTTGAATTTTAAGAAGATAACTTATTTGAAAAAAACAAATTAGATTAGCCTCTGAATGTGTTCACATAGCAAGTATGTAATGATGAAGGTCATAGATGGATCCAAATTAAAACTAATGAACTCTGCCGAGACTGTTCATCAAAATTCACTTGCATATCTTTTGGTTCTACATCTCTGCCCTCTAATTCTGCACGTGCACGCTATGATGGACCGTGGATGCGCTCAACACATCTGAGAAACAGCAGCCTGGCTTTTTGTGCACTTGCATCAATGCTACAGAGGAGAACAGATTGCAGAGGACAACTAATGTTTGGATGTTTGAGGGTGACCAAGGAAAAAAGCAATAACATCAGGAAACTGTCGACTGTATTTGCTCAGGATGTGTCTCGGGGTTTGTGGATTTGTTGAGTGTGCACTTGAAATGCCTGATGAGCTACTATTAATTGCTAATGCATTATTCATGTGGTTCACCAAACCATCCTTGAAATAACTGATGTTATAAATAAGGGGGCAACACCATTAATCTAAGCCAGACTTGGTATAAAAGTGATTCTTTCTCATTTATGCTAATGTATGCATGTGTGCTGAGGGTTTCTCTCACCATGAAGGGGATAGGGAAGTGGTGCAGTCTAGGGGGAGGGTGGTAGTGGGGCAGGTGGGAGTGCAGGTGCCCTGAAGGGTACGGTGCCACAGTCACTCCAGCCTCGATGCCAAGCTCCCTGTTGACGAACACATAACAAGCGATCAGTCATCGTCACATCAAAACTTTCTCCAGTCGAGCGTAACATAAAAACAAGGAGCCGTGGAGCCGCATTAAAAACGTGAAATATTTGATTAGCTGACATTAAACTTGGGTTAAATCAGGACTAAAAGCCGACATCTGCCAGGCCTCATTGCCTCGGATACTGACCATGCTGTTCTCTGCTCAGGCTGGCGAGGGTGGGAAGACATAGTTTGTGGCACATGGATGTGGTGTCCATGGCCGTAGTTGGGGTGCATTCTGTGGGGATGTGGAGGCGGGCGCTCGTGTGCTCGTCTGCAGAGAAGGAAAAACACAGGTTCACAGCTGGAGTTTTAAGTTTTTTCACTTGAGTGTAGTTTTGTCACAATACTAAAATTTTAACTTTAATACCAATACTAAATGTAGTATCACAATACTCGAGACCAAAACAAAACTGGAGAAAAACTGGTTCGATAATCTATACGTAATGGATCAGAAACAGAACGTCCACATGGGACCTTAACCCTGGACAAAACCATGAGACCCACAGAGTGTACAAAATACATTTACAATTAACTATTTCATTTTGTTTTATTCATACTGGGACAAACTGTTCTATGGTAGGGCTGAACTTGATTTTTACAAATTCTTTTCACTGAAAGACATTAAAAAAAAAAATCTTTGTTTGGCATAGATCCCCACAAAAATTACACCATAATCATGTCATGTCATCAAGTCTGCAGATTATGATGTGTAGGTCAGGGTATCTCTGCAGTACAACAATATCTAATTTAAAATGGCATTGGAAACAATTTTCAACCCAAATATTGCGCCTCCTGCAATTTGAAATTGTAGCAGACCATATTGTGATTTTGGTAAAATTTTGATTAATTGTTCAACTCTAATCTATGGTTGTTGAGTCAAATGTTAATATATAATGTTTTTAGACCTGCTCTGCAAAATGCCCACGCATTATTCTATGAATAGTTCAAAAACTCTAAATCTGATTTTACTAACAGGCCATTCCCACAATAAAACTTTACTCTAGAAACCCAAGCACCTTTTTATTACCAGGGGCATTATGTTCACAATGGGCTCTGCCTTTTCTACTGGTCGTTCTGTCTGACACTACAGAGCCATAATAGATTAGAAGTGACGGCTAGTGCTAGTAGCTATGTGCTATTTTACTATTGAACCATTTTTCAAAAGTGTCAAAAAGAGACCTCCAATTAACTGTACCTTAATTCAGTCCCCCTGGCGACATTTTATTAGGTACAAGTTGAAAATATTAAACTTGAGAAAAAATTGTGCATGTCACAGGGTTTTGCAGAGCATTGTGTGGAGACGACCAATAGACAGCTGCTGAGCGCCAGGGATCTGGATTCTGTTCTAATCCGATGTTCTTTACTTAATGAACACACAGACGCACAGAGAGGAGAGCAGGGAAAAGAGACTGGAGAGAAATAACAGAAAGAACCTGAGTCTCTCTCGCTGGGCTGAGCACAAACAAACACCCTGAGGTGAAAATTCACTTCACTTCCTGTGTGAATGCACCAATACTGACCAAGTTCTGAACATTGAGAATCTCTAATACTGAACATTTTTAACAGAAAAGTACCTAAATTTCAATATATCATGCAACACTACTAATGTGAACTCTGAGAATGAGAGAAAAAAAACAGCTGGGTGACAGCGGTCCTCACGTGGGGTGCTGCATCATCCTACGCCTCTGGACCTCCATCCTCTGCAGCATCTCATGTTGATGGAGCCTCTGTACCGAGGCCCCTAGCGCCGGTATGTGGTGTGGCAGGGTCTGGTGGTCCGTAGGCAGGTGCTGGGCCAGCGGGGCACTTGAACTAGAGAGGTGGTGGGTGGACAGAGGAGGGGGAGGGGCAGGGGGCACGGCGTGGCCTGAAGGGTGGGATGGCAGTGGCGGATGAAAGGTGACAGTGTGGGGAAGGACATAATCGCCTTGTGGAGGGCCCTGAGGTGTAAGTTGGGGGTTCCCATGGGAATGAGGACAGGCGGAGGAGGGCTGATGGTGCAGTGAGCGTGCTAGAGGGCCATCTGTGGTTGAGGAAAGAGAAAGGAAAAATAATAAGTCAAACACTTTAAACCCTGAAGGATAATGCTGAGTTTCTGCAGGTTTCAACAGGTTATATTTAAGACTGTTATAAATGCAATTTGAGACCCATTTCATGTCCATTAGTGGTTTGTATTTGTGGTTATTGGTTCAATGTTTGTATAATTCTGTAGTTGTTACAGTGTGAGCAATACATATTTTTTTTCAAAAACACATTTAAAAATAAGACTGAAATTAATGCAACCTTATAAAAGTAACTTTAACTTACATAATTCAATCAAATTTCAAGACCTGAAAAAATAATATTTAAGGCATTAAAGGCCTGAAATTCAGATTATTGGATTTTAGATTGTTTTAAGGACCTGCAGACGCCCCGTTCTTTGTTATGTAACAAATCCCACAGAAAGACCAAATCCGACACTGTCTGTCAATACTTTTGACTTTTTCACCCTGCCTGTTGGAAAAAAATAAAAACCCATTTGTTGTTAGTGAAAGCACACATTTCTTGAAAACAGGTCACAAATAT
Source organism: Lutjanus erythropterus (assembly GCF_056507025.1). Lineage (NCBI taxonomy): Eukaryota > Metazoa > Chordata > Actinopteri > Lutjaniformes > Lutjanidae > Lutjanus > Lutjanus erythropterus. The sequence goes on from NC_139317.1 coordinate 24,252,596, forward strand.
ACACTATCATGTCATAAAAAAGGCTTAAGTGAGTATTTAAAGCAGCAGTAAGGTGCAAATTAAACAACAACGCCTATGTTCACTGTAATTAAGACACATGTCAGCCAGTAAAACAATGTTGCTCAGTGATGTGTTTTTAATAATTTTTTGTTTGGAGCACAGAGGATTAAGCTACATCAGGCTTTGGCCACACAAGGTAATACTTACTAATAAGATCAATTTGGTTTCAGTGTTGTTACTTTGGTGGGATTTGTTAACATAAATAAAGAATGTCACCAGACTTATCCCTTAAGGAAATGGCAAAAACATGGTTATTTTTTAGCCCAGGCATCTGTCAAAACGAGGGTGAAAGGGTTCAACTTTTGTACTTTATGCCAGTAGACAAACATCTTGGTTCATCATGTAACAGATGACATCTCTGAAGCATATTTCGTTGTTGTTGACACAAACCCTCGCTTACTAATGTGACAGGTTTCTGGAAGAAACAAAACTGAGTACTGAGATCTGAGCTCACTACAGTGAGTCATCCACTTAATAAATATTTATTCATTTTGTTTGTTTTTGTTCTTCTTGGTGCAGACTTCTTGTCCGAGCAGCAGTGTTATTGGGAATCACAGGTACTAGCAGCAACTAACTCAGTTACTACATCCCCCAGCAGGGCATCTTTGTGACGCAGCTTCACTCTCCATACTGAGCTATTCTGAGTAGAGTGAGCAATTAACTACTTCTTCCTGGTACAGTTCCCACAGCACTTGGCACATTAACCATCAGGCTCTGTTTAATTACTATTAGCATTGGGTTTTAGGAGTGCAGCCAATTTTCGCAAGTACTATGGAACTGCAAATGAGAGTATTTTCCAAGCGCAGCCGCAGACACTTGAAGTCCAACTAAAATTAAATAACAGTTTGTTTTGTCTACTGCAATACATATCATATCTGCTCTATAAAGATCATGTCTTGGGTTCTCCTTTGAGAAAAAAAAAAGAAACCAGAAGAGAAACTGCTAGTTGCTGGTGATTTCACGATAGCTCCCCCAAATTTTGCATTAATTTGACAGAATACTATTCTGGTATAAGCTTACCTAGATGTATACCTTAGTTCATTATAGCTAATCAAATCTAGCATGAAGCAGTAATGTCAGCATCCTATCATAGCCTGAGAGGATGGTCACACTGAACCAGACAACAGCTCAAATTTCCAGGCTACATTCTGACTACATATGCCATTATCTTGCCAAACAATTGCAGGAAGATTTTAGCTAGCTTGTATCTCATATAAATTAATAAGTCCTGTGCAGAAAATTAGAGGATGTTCCACTGTCAAACATCTCTGCCCAAAGAGGCAGGTCCTATATATACTCATTTTATTTTCCCTTAGCATACTGAAAAATTATAGTGTATTAATACACCCTCATATTTCTTCTCAAAAACAAGTTAAGTTTTGATGACATCAAGCTCGTTGGTCAGCACTCTCTCACAAAGTTAACATTTCACTTGCACTGGTTGCCTGCTCAAAACGCCATGAAAAACACTCTGCTTGTATGATCAATTAATTTTTTTTTCAAAAAAAGATTAATATATAATATTACAGTATATAGTATGCAAACAAACAAATATTTTTCTGTACTTCCCCAGACCTGGAAATGACTAAAATCAAATTCCATTCTCTTCTACACTGCGTAGGAAACCTGAAACCAGCAGTGAATTGGTCTGGTTTCCTGTCCTGCATGAAGGCGGTGTACTCACAGGAGGGGTGCATGTAATGTCTGCAGGGCTGGGGTTGTGTTTGTGGCTGGGGCTGAGCCACCATGGAGGAGCTGAACGAGTCCACCACAGCTGGCTGGCTGGGCCCAGGAGTGGCCTGGGAAACGTAAGCAGGAGGCCGTGAGGTGGAGCCTGGGCAGCACGGGTCAAAGGCCGAGGTGCTGCCATGGAAACTAGCCCCGCTGTTTCCTCCACTCCGAACACTGCTGTTGCTCAGGTCCACTGGCAGAGTTTGCTGTGGAAGAAAGAAAGATGTTATAGAGAAAGAAGAGAAACAAACTTTTCCTGTGGAATACTAATCCAGTCACGCTTTGAGTTAATTATCCCAGAGTTCAAATGCAGTCACGCACAAGCCATACACAATTCAAGTCATACACAATGACCAATGAAATCTTTTGTGTAGTCTATTTTTTCAGTCTCTGGCTAAATGCTGCCCAAACAGAGCTCTTCTTGAGTAATGACAAGTGTTGGATCATGACCTTCACTAAGGGAGTGTTCACACCTGCAGTTTGTTTTAGCTTTTAAAAAATATTCTTGTCTCTTCATCCTATGAGCAGTTCATTCACTTTTACTCCACAAACTGCACCAGAATTTGCTTGACAATGGATGGAGAACCACCTTTTCTCAATTCGGTTGTTTGATCTGCACAAGGTTCGATTGACAACTTTCACACCAGCCCAAGTGAACTGTACAAACCATGCAAATGGACCAAAGTTTGTTTTAACATGACCATACTATGCTTTTTGGGTTTTTCCATGTAGCTTGTGGACCCCAAGAAGAAAAACTGTTGCTACGGCTGCAGCTAATGTGGATCCTAATAAAAGAAATGCAATGTAATAGGTCTGCAAAGCAACAAAGCCCCACTCCAGAGGGAGTTACTTTCTCCTACAGAAAACACACCTCCTGAAGTGCCTGAAACACCTCATTTGTAGTCAGCCTTTGTTCAGATACTTGGTGATGTCACTGTGTTACACATTTGAGTCATCTGTGGCTAGTTTGGAAGAGACTTTGGAATTGGCTTGGGGTCTTGAGCAAAATCCAAAGAAGAGGAGGAGGAGAATGTGGTCGTGGCGAGGGAAAGACACCAACTCGGGATGCAAATTATGCAAAGATTGTGGTAATGTATAAAGTATTTGTAGTATGCTAAATACATTAAAATAGCACACATAAACATACATTTGCGTATTCTGGTGTTTCAGTTGTCAGAATTTTGTCCCAGGCAATATTTGGTTAGAAGTCTGATTGAATGGCTGTCTTTGGACCTCTCTCACAGTGCAAAATAGGACCCCTGTGTTGGAGCCACGACCAAAGTTATCACCACCTTTCTTTCATGTTACTAATCTTTTGTCTGGCACAGCCCAAAATCTTATAGTATGGTCCCAACTTCAGAGAGACAGAAGATAAAATGGAGTGCTTCAGACAGCCAGTGAATAGAGGTGCTACAGTTATGGTCAGTGTGAGAAGCATAATGTGTTTTTTGAACACGATGCATATAAACCTATTCTAGCAGAAACCCAAAATAATAGTATGAGCTTGAAAATAAGTATATTATGGTCACTTCAACCCAACCAAACAGATTGGATGTGAAAGCACCCTAACTGAGGCACAGGAGGATGGGATGATGTATATGAAGCTTTGAGTTGAGGAGAAAGTTAGCACAGTATGAAATCATGGTGAGACCATTTTAATAATTAATCTTTTGACCTCAGTCGTGCAGTCATTATACTACTCGTCATAAATTGAGTTAATTTCTGTGCTTTTTGATGACAGTTAACACTGAATGCAGTGTGGACATACCTGGTCATGGTAGTGGCCTGTGTTGCTGCTACTACTATTGTTGCTGCTGCCGCTGACTCCGGCGCAGGGTGCGGGCAGAGCACTGGGTCGCTCCACGGGGCAGCTCGGCTCTTGAAAGGGCAGGGTGCCCGGGGGCTGTGGTGCTGGGTGATGAACATGGTGGATGAAGTGGTGAGCATTGCTGTGGCTGTGGCCGTGACTGTGGCCATGCTGAGAGCCACCGGTTTGCTGAGAGGATGATGCCTGTAGGCAGCTTGAGTGGGAGTGGCTCAGTGACAGGTGACCAGGAGAGGGTCCTCCACACGGGGAGTGCTGCTGACAGCAGGAAGGGAGCCTGGGCATTGCTGTGCCTGCGTTTTCTCCTGCTGTGCCTGACAGACCTGGTCTGCTGTCATCTGGTGAGAGCAAGATAAATATGATTAGAAAAAAAATAGACCAGACAGCAGGTTAGCATTTTAACATGCAAAAAAGAAGAAAAATAAAGGTGACTTTTAAGTAACATCAGCAGCTGGAAAAAAAAAAAACTGTTTCAAGCTGTCTTAGAGCACAAGAAATGAAATGGTCTGCAGTAGCTGGTTTCAACATGCCATGTTCTGTCTTACCCTCTGTGGCTGTGCGAGTGGAGCCACTTGGCCTCTGTGTGTGCATACTTTCAGGCATTGAGCCTGGGCAGCTAGTGGAAGGGCCTGGGGCATCATTGAGCTCTGAGGTAGAGGCATGATGGGAAGATGATGACGAGGACGACCTGACTGTTTGAGGGTGAATGCTGCCGGAGGTTGTTGGCACAACTGAGAGATCTGGGGGGAAAGAAAAGCAGGTGATCATTTAGAAAAAGGAAGAGTAATGACAACTGTAAATATTTCATATTAGAAGTGTTTGTTGCTGTGGTCTGACTGTGTGTTTTTGTTTTCCAAATCATCCTACTATGAATTAAATTTGACACTACATTACAATAATAGCTGACAAATCCTTGGATCATTTTAACTGTGCATTTTCACCGTGTATTGTGTGGCTGCTCTAACCTGTTCATACGTATGACGGAATAAAAATCAACAGGTAACATCACACACACAGTGCTACATGCCACACAACCAAGAAGGCATTCCATATCCATAAAACTACATTTAATTTTGGTTTACACCAATAATTGCAGACTTTCTTAACGGAAATTAGTTTTCAACAGTGCAACAGGGATCTGCTTAATTTTAAATCTAGATTTACTCAATTTAAACCAAGTTTTGATAAACTCTTGATTAGAACAAATCTTATATTAAAGTAAGTTTTGTTGGTGCAACCCAGTCTTTGTCCGGAAGAAAAAGAAAGCTGTAGCATGGACTGTAGCATGTCTGTATTTGTCTGCAGAGGCTTAGCAGCCGAGGAGAAGAGCAGACCTTATTAGCATTCCAGTGTGTACGCCCCATCTGCTTTTCATATTCACAAATTAATTTCCCCTCTTTCTCCTAAGAAATGCAAATACACTAATACTCAATGCCTGACCATTTTACTATCTGTCATGGGCGTGGGCTGATAAAGAGACTGACAGTGGACGTATGTGACACAAATGCCTGAGGTTACAAAGCAGCCCCCTTTTAAAGAAAATATAGCACCTGTATGTACTGTGAGAGGAAATGCAGATGCAAATATATATGGCTCTGCTTGAGGTTAATGATTAATGCGGAACAATAAACTCTTTATTTTTGTGATTGAGTGGTTAAATGATGCACATAAGAATTACTGTTTAAAACACAGTTAAAACTCATTTTTATTTTATCAGCTGACTTAAACTCCTTAGGTACTTACATATCAGTATCTAAAATATTCTTTTTGCTAACAGCTATCATCAGACCATGCTCATTTGTAAAGCCATATTTTGTTTGCTCTGCCTCTGGGAAAAGTTTAATACAGCACATTATCGTGGTAGTAAGCAGTTCAGGTAAGAGTATTTTAAATTGTAGCTCATTACTCTTTATGTCCCCATAAAGCTCCTATCCCATGTATGAATCACAAACAAATGTTTAAGAGATCTGGTTTGGATCTTCATTTAAGCTCTCCAACATCTTGAAATTTGATCTGCTAAAAATACATGGTTAAGTGAGGTTACCGAAAAGATCGCTCCATGTCAGCCTTTGTGAAACATCTTTGTGAGATTAAAATTGTTTCCTCGCCTTTAGAGCTGTAACTAATAAATATTTTTGATTGCATATTAATCTGTCATTTTTTTTCTCAATTGTAATAAATTAGTTGGTTGGCATAAAATGTCAGAAAATGTCTATATATGTCTATCAGTGTTTCCCAAAGTCCAAGATGACATCCCTAAATGTTGTCTTTTTTCACAACCCAAAGATATTCAGCTTACTGTCATGGAGGAGTGAAGAAACCACAAATGACTCAAATCAAACAATTATCAAAATAGTTGGTGATCAAAGTAACAGTTGACATGAATTGTTGCAGCTGTACTGATACTTATGAAATCTGAGAACAAGGATAACTGATTTTCATAACCTTTGATGTTACATAAAATGTTGCATATGGTTAAGATTGGTGGAGTGATATTATGTAAGACTGTGGTGATGTCCATGTTTGTTGTTAAGTGTTCAGTTGTCCCACTGTTAAAGTGGACATTAAAAAGTTACACAGAAGATGCTGTCTCCATGCTCTGCTTCACCCATGTTCCAAAAGTAGATGCAGTTCACTTGCTATCAAGTTTGTTGTCAACGCTAAGAACAACCACCATTACAACATGAAGATATCACATCAGGAAGGTGGCGCGAAACTTGAAACTGTGTTGAAACTATGTATAACTGTCCTCTAAATAGACACAGTGAAAAAGATTATGGATGAAGGACTTTTCACTGTTTATTCTTACCATCTTCATCAACAGTGAGATCCACCACCTCCCCAGCATTCTGACGCAGTGGTTGGATGACGGTGGAAAGTCGGTGACGTCCACGTGGCTCCTGGAGACGATTCTGGGAGCAACTATTAGCCCAAATCCTGCCAAGACCCCCCACTGAGCGTGACCTGTACACATACAGACATTAAAAAAAACTATTACAGCCAAACTGCAGAACAGGAGCGCCTGTCTCACCAGGAATATTCTCACAGCTCAGTGAAGCATTTGCTTCACCACAGTCAGCCAGACTCTCAGGCTCATTTCCAAGACAGCGGCTACTTTGACAAAAGGCTGCTGGAGCAAAGGCAGACGAAAAGGCAACACTGGACATTTCTGACAAAAGCTTTTAGATCTACCAAGCGAGTATAGTGTTTTTACAGCAGACTCTAAAGACTGTCAGTTACGTCATCTGTGACATTTACCTTTTGTGAAGAAAAAAAAAATAGATACACTCATTAAACAAATCAAGAATGAACTGTCTTCATGGCAGACCTCTTGACATGTTATAGCAGGAAAAGTATTGGTTAAACTACTAACATTAACAACATGTCTAATCTATCTGGGTATGTCAGTATAATTCTAGGGTTCTAGCTCTGGCACACATAAATGGAATGCAGCCTTTATCAATGTTATTAGTTAGGTCTGTGTTTGACAGGTACAAAGTGCACCTGATGCTGTGCAAGAGAGCTGAAACACTGAAGGCAAAGTGTCAATATCACACCTGATGTAGTTTATTAAATTTTGAGAGCTAACATGGTGATCGATTCTGATATGATTGCTTATACAGCCCTTGTTTGTGAATACAGCTGCACTTGTAGCTAGACAGTACTTCAGTCTTGTCAGGACATATAGACAATTTATAACAAGAAATAATACTGTAGCTCAAAAGGATTGCCAGCAAAGCCTTTCATCCTCTCTGGCAACTATTTGTGAGGTTTAACTGAACACAACACACATACATCTGAAACTTAAATAGCTTAGCTTAACATTGCTTAACTTGTATTTTTTGATTATGTATGTACATGTATATGAAGTTACTTTATGATTTTTTTCATATAACAACTGATCATGCAACAAAAGAGTGTGGTCAGTAATGTTTTTTTATTTATTTATTTTATATATATATAGTATCATGGTAGGACATGTGCAGGAAAGATAAATTCACTGTAAGATATATTGTGATTCTCTTTTGAAAGATTATGAAACAACACTCAAAAGTCAATAACTGGACATTTGAAACCCAATTCGCAAAATTATGATTGCCTGTAACAATTTTGTGAGATCAGGCTGCACAATCCTCATGGGTGAGCCAATTGCATGTTGAAACATGACAGATGTAAACACATACATCATGTTTATGGTCTAAACCAGGCTACCTCTTGAGTTTTGGTGAGGATGCACGAGTACGAGCAACAGCAGATGGATGCAGTCTGACCGCCTCAACCTGGTTTAACAGCTAACATACAGAAGTATTTTGGCTTCTATGAAGTTGAAGGGAATCAGAATCGAACTGTGAGATGCCAAAAGATTCCCACTCCTAGAAAGGTTCACAAGTTGACTCAAAAACATTAGTACATACGCACATACACATTAGCACATGAGAACATACACAGTATAAACATTATCCCATTGAAATGCCCTTGGACATCAGAAAGATCGAATATAGCTGCAAAGAATGAAATATAATAAAATCAGTTCAGACTGACTCATGTCTAATTTCACCTATGTTTAAGAGGAATTATGCCAGCGCTGTGAAAGCTTTGTTGGAAATTAAGAGGCAGCTTGTTCTCTCATGACTGCCATCATATGGCTGCATTTATGTCAACCCCACCACTTCCATCTGAATCTCACTGTTCTTTCCACCCACCTTCTTCTCCCTATATACTGTAGGTGCTCTGTACCTCCATTGCCCTGCATTCGGCCATTCCTTTTTTTGCTTCTTTTTAATTTTCTCTCTCAAAGGCTCCTGTCGCTCTACCACTTGCTCTCTGAGACTAGAGTGAGAGGCCAGGGAATAGCTGCATTTCCCCCCACAGTGCCGTAAAGCCAGGTGATCAGAGGGAGGAGGGATGAGCCCAAGGGACAAGAGACGAGAGACTGTTTGGGAGTGCCGTAAAGCTGGATACCATGGAGCTTTGTGGCTGGGGGATTTCACTGCTGCTCCCTGAGAGCGTTTTTTAAAAAAATGCACACAAGCATAGAGAAAAGGCTGTGCAGTGAAGATCAAATGCACTGCCCTGTTAACCACAGCTCTGTTCTAACTATGGAGCTTTTGGTGTGTCACCCTGTATATTATACATTAGCTCACGGATTTTTATTGATTACATCAGAGAAAAATAATAAATTCCTCCAGACCACAGACAGAGAAGTCAGGTGATTTTGAAATTGTAAAGTAGACTTTGTATCAAACCTGAAAAAATAGAAATATAAGGAAAAAAACAAGAATAACAATGAACTTAACACCAAACATTCATCAATATGTTCAGCAAAGAAGTGAATACTTATCTAGTCTTACCCGTTTTTAAAAAATATTTAATCAATAAAAAATAACATTTCAGTTTTTAGTCCCACTGGCTCATGATGTCAATGTATCTGTAACATAATTTGTCTTTCTTTGTGTTAGCCTTGTGACGGAGCTGTAACTTGCTAGCAAGTTGCTAAGGTATTTCCCTGAAATTCCCCCAACAGATACAATCTACATCACTGTGAACAGTTATAAGGATGGATTAGAATTATGCACAAGAAATAAAAGAGGAAAAAAAGAAGACATGCTTCAGTTTTTTTTCCTGCCTTTATGATGCTATGGTTTTAGCAAGGCTAACATAAATTATTGTGTTTTTAAAGAGTTTATGTTATGGTATTTCCCTGACACTCCCTCTAAATAGATACTGGCTGCACATCACCGTAAACAGGAAAAGGACAGATGGGAATTATGCCCTAGAAATAGTAGAAAAATGTATCAGTCAATCAGTCATTGAGTTGTTTTGTTCTGAATTAAAGATGCTAAGCTAGTAGCAAAACTCACAAAAAAAATTGTCTTTTTTTTTTTTTTTTTTAATGATTTTATGCTAGGATATTTCCCTGACATTGCCCCTTCAAAGATAGAGGTTACATATTGTTGTAAACAGGAAAAAGGATGGAACTGGAATTATGCATGAGAAATAACAGAAAAAAATGATAAGTGCTGAAGTAGTGCTGAAGTTAATTTGGTCCTGCCTTTGTGAATAACTTATAAGCAAAACTCACATACATTCAGGTGTTTTCTATGATTTTGTATTTGAAAAGTATTTGAATAACTGGTATTTTAGTTGTTGAGTTCAAAGATTCCACTGCTATGCTCTCAATAAATGCATAAGTAACAGTATGTAATGTAATCGACTGGTTAAATTATTTATCTATTATTCTTCATTATACAGAAAATAAATGATGTAAGAGTTTATCTATGATCACATTCCTCAGATCTGTTTTAATGCAGGAAATGCCTTCCTCTTTGCTGTTTGTGATAAGGGGAATTCCCATTAGCTCATACTGTCTGCATCCAATTCAATTTCCTGCGAGACACGCTGCACAATGCAAGTGGAATAAAGGAGGAAGCTTATTAACTTTCATACATCACAAATTGCTAAAGCAAACTTGTGCCCAAATGCGTGTATACACACACTTGTGACTACCCACAAACACACAGCAATGAGGGCAGTGAGCAGAGGGGGGCGCATGCTGGTTGTGTTGGGATCTAATTGGCCAGGGTGGATCCCAGGGAGCAGGACGTACCACTAGGGAGGGCTTCCTAATTAAGTAGACGTGGGATTATTTTGTAAATATCTGTTTACCACCATGACCCCCTGAGGATGGGGGGTGGGGGGTGGGGGGTGGCCAAGAGGAAAACAGTACATTGTAAACATGAACACTATGGGAATGGGTGTCTTGGCAAAGCTGAGGTTGTGCCAAGCCAACGTGATGTGAGCCACACACCCCAGGGATCAGAGGAGGGCTGAGGGCTGAGCACTGCAGTTATATACTGTAGAGTAAACTGCTGGTTTGGGAGTTAAAGGCAATGAGATCATACCAGGCAGGAATAGCACTGTGTTAAGAGTGGTAAACAATTTGTGGCACTGAGCTTTGCACTGACCAAAGTATGAAGTTTATCTTCACAATTAAGGAAACAATGACATCACTTTCTAATTCTCAGCACTGTGTAGAGAACTGGCTGATATAATGACTTATTTAAATCTGAGAGCAGCATCCAACCGCTCATATGGTAACACAGTACATTTTAGGTGTGGAACTCATTATTATTGATTTATTACATTAATTTATTATTTAACTCATTATTAATTATTTTCATTATTAATTAATCTGTTGATTGACTGGGTTTTTGTTCCCTAAAAATGTCAGAAAATGCCAAAAAAAAAAAAAAAAAAAAAAAAAATTCATTACTGTTTCCTAAAACCAAGGTGACATCGTCAAATGTCTGCCCAAAGACATTAGGTTCACTGCCATAGAGGACTAAAGAAAAAAGCAAATATTCACATCTTAGAGACCCACATCAGAGAATTTTCACACTTTCTTTTGTTTTTCAGATTTTTTGGGGCTTTTAGCCTATACTGACAGGACAGCATGAGATAGACAGAAAATAGGGGGAAGAAGACCAGCAGCAAAGGGCCACAGGCAGGAATCAAATTCATGGCTGATGCTGAGCACCCAGACACTTTCTCTTAAAAATGAATCACAATGATTAATCTTTTAACAAAATAACTGTTGACAACCAATCGATTAATCAACAAATCGTTGCAGTTCTAGTACATTTTGCTTGTCAATGTCCTCATCAACAAGAAGTCTCTCCTGTAGTGGCATTAACATATTATTATGTCAACTCTTATTGTGATGGCTAACTGGCTGATGCAGACAAAACTGATACTGACTATCAGATCCCCAGAGTGACAGACCTTGAGAAAAGTGTCATAAGTAACACAGAAATAATTTTGAATTTTTGAATTTTTGAATGGTTCTGACAAATCAAAAATCCTGTTAAAAAGTCTCTTTGTGAAAAAGTTTCAATTAAGCAAAGCAGCATACATGTCAAGTCATGTTGTGGCTTGTGTGTTTCTTCCTTCAGGGCAGTAGAATATTTATTTCATAGTTTAAGCCTGGTGTTTTTAGATGACTAGGTTAAGCAAAGTGTATCCATTAACAGGGATTTTGGGCCTATATGGATGATAAAATTTAAAGACTTTATCAACTGATAGTAATGTTTGCAGAATCATGCACTACAAAAAAAGCCTTTTCTACTGGTTTGTTTTTAGCAATTTCAGACACATGCACAACATCACTACTGATCTACACTGCAATCCTGATGTTTTGTAGTCACATTAAGTCTAATGATATTCAAAATGTTTTGTGACCCTACTACCATGCATGTCCTGAGCAGATACAAATATGCAGAATTGGGGCAGGGACTGATCAAGGTTTTTTTTTAATTGATCCATATCAGCTACATAATCCTTGTTTATTGTAACTCTCTCTGCTCTGGGTGGAAGTGGTGATAAACACGCCCCACAGTGCTCTGTTAAAACACTGGAATGTTCTCCAAATGCACTGCCTTCGCAAGAGAACCAACTGTGGGGCGGCACAAATAAACAACAGCCAGCGGATAAAGACAACCATACTGACAACATGTCAATGAGCAACGTGACAAGAGCACGTTTGGGTTAAAAATGGTCACTTTGCCTTCACTTTAGCAACATTTTTAACCCTGTCCCTAAATCTGCTGTTGGCTGAAAGCATTATTTGAGCTCTCAGTTCTTGTACAAGCTGGAGATTATACAAAATAAAAAAGTAAAGGAGAGTTTACTTTATTAATGTAGGCCTACTCAAGGCTACAGGTGCACTGTGCAGCTGAATTATATAGGACAAAAAGCACTGTTTATTAAGTACACATGGCTAAAAGAAGTGCAGTCCTTTACAACAACCCTGTAATAAATCCTCCTTTAATGAAGGTTGCAGTGCTAAGTTTTGTTGAAACTGTTTTAAAGAGTTGTTGAGTCAACTGTATGGTCATTTTAGAGGAAGTTTGCGGCGTTGTTGAACTGTACTGCAATATACAGAGAGGTGTTTCATGCACTGTGTCTATATTGACACAAACTAGTCACAAACATTCATTCACAAACCAGCCCACTGGCAGTGTAAACAAAGCTTTCATTGCTCATTCTGTTGGTCTCAGATTCCCCACCCTCCTGCTCCCCTGATGCCCATCCCCCCCTGTCAGGAAAGCTCATCCCTACATTCTCCAGCGAGCCAGGACATCTTTTAAAGTCGGGAAAACAAGCAGATTAGACAAGCCACAGCATTCCAAGCTCGGTGCAATCACTGAACTTTTTTCAGACATTACAGATACAGTAATATAAAGTAAGGAAGGAGGAAAGATACTGTGCTGAAAAATATGGACAAGGTAAATACAAAGAGGTTAACACGGAAGCAGAATTTAGCTGTATAATCGCCCACATGAGGCATTAGGGGAGTAGTGAGACAGGAAGTCATATTTGAAGGACAAGGAAATAAGATTCTCAGTGGGGTGAGGAAAATGGGAGTGGGTTGCAGAGAATGACAGTGGGAGATATCTCTTGTAAATATACTGCTTTCACATTGTGAATATTTAGCAGTTCTGTGAGAAACAGAGAGTAATTTTTCAATTCTTAAATTGTCAACTTATTAATCCTCTGCATATTTCTTAAAGCCCTTATCAACAATCCGGTTCAACCAAAGACCATACAGGTTAGGAGTTGGAAGTATAATGTACAGTGAGTGGGTCATTATCTCGCAATAATGACCCACTACTGTATTATCATGCTTATCACACGGCTACTTACTTTGAAACAAAATGACACAAAATATTACAACCCCAATTCCAAAAAGGTTGTTAAAAAAAAAAAAAACATAAGTAAAAATAGAATGCACTGATTTACAGAAACTTTCTGAGCTATATTCAATTGAATACAGTACAAAGACAAGATATTATACTGTTCAAAATGATTAACTTAATTGGTTTTTGTAAATATACACTTATACTGAATTTGATGCATGAAACTCTGAAATGTCTGGGACAGGGGCATGTTTACCACATGCAAAATGCAGGGGTGTCTCTGAAAAAGATGTGGCCTAGATGGCAGCACATGCTGCGCCAAAACACATGTACTTTTAAGCATTAATGGGGCCCTCACAGATGACAGTTAGTCACGCTTTGGGCACTAACACACCACCAAACCATCACAGATACTGGCTGTTGAACTCTGTGCTAGCAACAATCTGGATGGTCCTTTGTCTCTTTAGCCCAGAGGTCACGACGTCCATGATATTCCGAAAACAATCTGAAATGTGGACTCAGGCCACAGCACACTTTTCCATTTTGTGTCAGTCCATCTCAAATGAGCATGGGCCCCGGAGAAGTCAGCAGTGTTTCAGGATGTTGTTGATATATGGCTTCCACTTTGCACGGTAGTCTTAACTTGCATTTGTAAATGCAGCAACTAACTACAATTATTTTGTGGATTTTTAATGGAGTGCCGAGATCACAGGCATTCAATGTTGGTTTCTGGCCTCGCCCTCAACACACAGAGATTTCTGCAGATTCTCTGAACCTTTTAATGATATTAGATAGTTAATTCCCTAAACTCCTTGCAGTTCTGTGTTGAGAAATGTTGTTCTTAAACTGCTGGACTGTTTGCCCATGCATTTTTCCAAAAAGTGATGAACCTTGCCACTTCTCTACTGGTGAATGACTCAGCCTTTCGAGGCTGTCCCTTTAATACCCAATCATGATACTGTCACCTGTTAGCAATGTTCCAATGCTTTCCCAGTCTTTTGTTGGCCTTGTCCCATCTTCTCTGGAATGTGTTGCAGGCATCAAAGCCAGAATCAGTGTATATTTACAAAAAAAAGTTTAGCAGTTTGAACAATAAACATCTTGTCTTTGTACAGATTCCAACTTAACACAAGTCATAAGTATCTGTAAAAATATTTTAATATTTTACCACAATGTGGTAGGAGTCATTAGCTCTATACTGATCTTTTGGTAAGAAAAGTCTCAGTGAACAAGTAGCTTGCCATGTTCAAATTCACATATAGCACCCCACCCAAAGCAGACATTAATAGTCAAACATTTATTTACTGTTGTAAAAAAGCAAACAACCAAAGAACTATAACAAAACAACACATGGATCACATAACCAGTATGACTTAGCAGTATAACGAAAGGGGGTTCTTCATGTTAAAAGAAAGGGGAACAACACCACATGGCCAGTCTTGCAAAAGATACTGAGAAGAAGCTTGTCCTCAGCCTCAGGCTCCAACAAACCTGATTACTCACAGGAGAAAAGTGATCTGAACAATTCTGACAAACATTAGTAGCATTCTTTGATCTGGCTAAAGAGTTCATTTACAGGTCTGCAAATTAACTCCTCCATTAATTTGATAGTTTGATATTAATTCTACTCTAAACCATATTTAGGGTTCTAACCCCGAAGGGGTAGAACCCTTCTAAGATTGTACCGGTTTATTATTATTATTTTTTGTTGTCTGCCGCTTGAGCTCAAATTCCCGTGAGCTGGAATGAGCCAGAAACCTGAAACTTGGCCCATTGATTGGAAATGATGTGCATCAACTTTTATTAAAATATGAGCCCAGTCGGCCACATGGTGGCGCTGTAATTAAGGTTTAAACAAGACTTTTTGGGGAGGCCACGCCCCTCACACCATAAGTCTGATTGACTTGAAATTTGACACACAGGTCCAGCTCAATGTCCTCTACAAAAAAGCCTCTAGGACCATGAAGGTCCGTCTGACTAGATTTTTTGCTAATTTGCATAATTTGAAAAACAGTAATATGACATAAACTTTTACAATTTTGACTCCATCAACACCAAATTTGGTACAGAGCTTTGGGGGATGACTAGACACATTTCTATTATAAATGAGCCAGATTGGTCAAAAAACACGGCCGCCACGGACCAATGAATCTTCGCTGTGGGCGGAGCTTAGAATTGATTGGCCATAACTCCCACACCCTTTGACCTATCATCACCAAACTTGGTGGATAGGTCCACAATGAGACTGGGCAGCTGCCTACCAAAGCATTTTGAGCTCAGCCTATAGGGGGCGCTATAAATGCCACACATCTGTATCTCAAAGACCGTTGGATGGAATTTCACCAAATTTGGTATGCATGCTCTAGGGGTGGCTATTAACCAATATCATGAGTGCCATGTTGACAGGTGCAAGTGGGCGTGGCCTATTCGTCATTAACCGTTCGGAAGGACCTAGGGACATGAAACTTGGTACATGGACTTTAAATGACATCCAAATATTGCTCAAAAAAATTGGTCCCGATCGGCCTCATGGGGGCGCTATAACATAGAGTTTAAGTTTGAAAGGCTCTGCCCGCCGCACCGCAAGTGCTATTGACTTGAAATTTTACACACACATCCTCCTGATTATCCTCTACAAAAAAGCCTCTTGCACCATGAATGCCGCCCTTACAGAATTTTTGCTAATTTCAATAATGTTAAAAACAGTAAAATGAATAAACTTTTACAGTTTTGACTCCATCAACACCAAATTTGGTACACTTTTTTGGGGGATGACAAGACGCATTTCTATTATAAATGAGCCAGATTGGTCAAAAAACACGGCCGCCACGGACCGATGAATCTTCGCTGTGGGCGGAGCTTAGAATCGATTGGCCATAACTCCCACACCCTTTGACCTATCCTCACCGATCTTGGTGGGTAGGTCCACAATGAGACTTGGAAGCACACCCTAAAAAAAGATTTTGAGATTGACGCATAGGGGGCGCCACCGCCATTCCCAGATATTCCCGTTTTTTCCCAAACCGTTTTCCCATTGAAAATGAATGAGGGAATCTTCAGAAATCACAAAATTTCACCTTTTTTCAAACGGAATCTACCGATTCATACTTTCAGCTAGAAACTCCATTCAAACTGGAAAATGTTCAGCAATTCCTTGACTTTTTACATATGATTCAACTTTTCAATACCATTCAAACTTTCCAAAATATTCAGTGTTTTCTGAAACTTGGTTATAATGGAAGTGGATGAGAAAATCCTTCAAACTCACTCATCTTCACCCACGCTTCACCAACTCATACATTCACGTAGAAACTCCATTCCAACTCTGAAACGTTGACATCGCCGTCGACTTTCAGTGACCGATTCGTCTTTTCCATATCTCTTTTAGTTTTTCTACAGCAGCTGTTTAAAAATCATGAAATATTCAGCCCTTCTCAGAATTTATAATGGGTGTGTATTGCGTGGAATGTTGCAACTTAGAGTGGGTGATGTCATCGCTAGAGTACACAGCACCTCTGAAATCATCAAGAAATTTTCTCTTAAACTCGCCATTGCGGCCACATCGTTCACTCTACGTACACAAATTGTACACCAAATTGTAGGAAAAGCCGTTCCGGTCGCAGAGGTGCGACCGCTGAAGAAAACGGATTTAGGGTTTTGGCCGCAGGCGGTCTGAAACGACAACAAGTCCGACCGCCTGCCCCATTCGCTCCCATGTTAAGGGAGAGCCCAAACTTCTGGAAGAAAGCAGACCTTTCCAGTTATGTCCATCGTGGCTCTGGCCTCATTTTTCACACCACAGAAATGAAATTTACACCTTTGCGATCCGCATCCCGTCCTCTCGCCAACGGTGTGCTTTTTGTAGCTGTAGCACTTACGGTTTTTCATTAAACAGTTGGAGTTTGAGAGCAACTTTTGGCTCAGTTTCTGCCTTTCTCGGTGTATTTAAATATGACTGTGCCATTGCCGACCGGCGATTGGCTGAATCAACTCCAGCCGTTCGGCCAATCGTCTGTGTGTCACAGCACAGAGGAACTTTTGGCTCAGTTTCTGCCTTTTCTCGGTGTATTTAAATTTGACTGTGCCATTGCCGACCGGCGATTGGCTGAATCGACTCCAGCCGTTCAGCCAATCGTCTGTGTGTCACAGCACAGAGGAACTTTTGGCTCAGTTTCTGCCTTTTCTCGGTGTATTTAAATTTGACTGTGCCTTTGCCAACCGGCGATTGGCTGAATCGACTCCAGCCGTTTGGCCAATTGTCTGCGTGTCACAGCATGTCTAATTTGGAAAACAGAGAAGTGGCTTTGAGGTATACTTAAGTAAAGAGATGGTCTTCCTGTCTGAACTTTCACTTACCTTCATTTAGGTCAAATCATAATAGTACACTCACATCTGTGTCTTTATTTTACAGCCTCTCCCATACACAACCATTATTATCTCCACATTTCTCCCAAAATGATCATGATCGTGGAACTGTGATTGCTTTAAACATTAAAATACCTATTGAAACTTTGAAATACACATCGATAGGTACAATTTCAATTTATGTTTTGATGTTCAAATGGAGTCTCTGTGTGAAAGTATACCACAAATGTCATTAGCGTGCAGGCTGGCTGAAAAGCCGATTTCAAGAAACGTGTGACTTGGAAAGAGTATGTGTTGCTTGGAGCTTTCGGGGACAGGGTGGGGAACGTCTTGCACTACGGCAGATGAGGGTCACGGTGGCTGGTTTGGGGCGGAACAGGTTAGAACCCGCAAATTGCCGCTTGCGGCTATATTTAGGGTTCTAACCCCGAAGGGGTAGAACCCTTCTAAGATTGTACCGGTTTATTATTAGGGTTCTAACCCCGAAGGGGTAGAACCCTTCTAAGATTGTACCGGTTTATTAGGGTTCTAACCCCGAAGGGGTAGAACCCTTCTAAGATTGTACCGGTTTATTATTATTATTATTATTTTTTGTTGTCTGCCGCTTGAGCTAAAATTCCCGTGAGCTGGAATGAGCCAGAAACCTGAAACTTGGCCCACTGATTGGAAATGATGTGCATCAACTTTTATTAAAATATGAGCCCAGTCGGCCACATGGTGGCGCTGTAATTAAGGCTTAAAAATGACTTTTTGGGGAGGCCACGCCCCTCACACCATAAGTCTGATTGACTTGAAATTTGACACACAGGTCCAGCTCAATGTCCTCTACAAAAAAGCCTCTAGGACCATGAAGGTCCGTCATACTAGATTTTTTGCTAATTTGCATAATTTGAAAAACAGTAAAATGACATAAACTTTTACAATTTTCACTCCATCAACACCAAATTTGGTACAGAGGTTCGGGGGATGACGAGACACATTTCTATTACAAATGAGCCAGATTGATCAAAAAACACGGCCGGCACGGACCAATGAATCTTCGCTGTGGGCGGAGCTTAGAATTGATTGGCCATAACTCCCACACCCTTTGACCTATCATCACCAAACTTGGTGGATAGGTCCACAATGAGACTTGGCAGCTGCCTACCAAAGCATTTTGAGCTCAGCCTATAGGGGGCGCTATAAATGAGCACATCTGTATCTCAAAGACCGTTGGATGGAATTTCACCAAATTTGGTATGCATGCTCTAGGGGTGGCTATTAACTAATATCTTGAGTGCCATGTTGATAGGTGCAAGTGGGCGTGGCCTATACGTCATTAACCGTCCGGAAGGACCTAGGGACATGAAACTTGGTACATGGACTATAAATGACATCCAAATATTGCTCAAAAAATTTGGTCCCAATCGGCCTCATGGGGGCGCTATAACATAGAGTTTAAGTTTGAAAGGCTCTGCCCGCCGCACCACAAGTGCTATTGACTTGAAATTTTACACACACGTCCTCCTGATTATCCTCTACAAAAAAGCCTCTTGCACCATGAGTGCCGCCCTTACAGAATTTTTGCTAATTTCAATAATGTTAAAAACAGTAAAATGAATAAACTTTTACAGTTTTGACTCCATCAACACCAAATTTGGTACACGGCTTTGGGGGATGACGAGACGCATTTCTATTATAAATGAGCCAGATTGGTCAAAAAACGCGGCCGCCACGGACCGATGAATCTTTGCTGTGGGCGGAGCTTAGAATCGATCGGCCATAACTCCAACACCCTTTGACCTATCGTCTCCAATCTTGGTGGGTAGGTCCACAATGAGACTTGGAAGCATACCCTAAAAAAGATTTTGAGCTCAGCCTATAGGGGGCGCCACCACCATTCCCAGATATTCCCGTTTTTTCCCAAACCGTTTTTCCCATTGAAAATGAATGAGGGGATCTTCAAAAATCACAACATTTCACCTTTTTTCAAACGGTAACTACCGATTCATACTTTCAGCTAGAAACTCCATTCAAACTGGAAAATGTTCAGCAATTCCTTGACTTTTTACATGTGATTCAACTTTTCAATACCATCCAAACTTTCCAAAATATTCAGTGTTTTCTGAAACTTGGTTATAATGGAAGTGGATGAGAAAATCCTTCAAACTCACTCATCTTCACCCACGCTTTACCAACTCATACATTCACGTAGAAACTCCATTCCAACTCTGAAACGTTGACATCGCCGTCGACTTTCAGTGACCGATTCGTATTTTCCATATCTCTTTTAGTTTTTCTACACCAGCTGTTTAAAAATCATGAAATTTTCAGCCCTTCTCAGAATTTATAATGGGTGTGTATTGCGTGGAATGTTGCAACTTAGAGTGGGTGATGTCATCGCTAGAGTGCACAGCACCTCTGAAATCATCAAGAAATTTTCTCTTAAACTCGCCGGTGCGGCCGCATCGTTTATTCTACATACACAAATTGTACACCAAATTGTAGGAAAAGCCGTTCCGGTCGCAGAGGTGTGACCGCTGAAGAAAACGGATTTAGGATTTTGGCTGCAGGCGGTCTGAAACGACAACAAGTCCGACCACCTGCCCCATTCGCTCCCATGTTAAGCGAGAGCCCAAATTTCTGGAAGAAAGCAGACCGTTCCAGTTATGTCCATCGTGGCTCTGGCCTCATTTTTCACACCACAGAAATGAAATTTACACCTTTGCGATCCGCATCCCGTCCTCTCGCCAACGGTGTGCTTTTTGTAGCTGTAGCACTTACGGTTTTTCATTAAACAGTTGGGAGTTTGAGAGGAACTTTTGGCTCAGTTTCTGCCTTTTCTCTGTGTATTTAAATATGACTGTGCCATTGCCGACCGGCGATTGGCTGAATGAACTCCAGCCCTTTCGGCCAATCGTCTGTGTGTCACAGCACAGTTTAAACAGTTGGAGGCCTTTTCTCAGTGTATTTAAATTTGACTGTGTCATTGCCAACCGGCGATTGGCTGAATCAACTCCAGCCGTTCGGCCAATCGTCTGTGTGTCACAGCACAGTTTAAACAGTTGGAGTTTGAGAGGAACTTTTGGCTCAGTTTCTGCCTTTTCTCTGTGTATTTAAATTTGACCGTGCTGTGACACACAGACGATTGGCCGAACGGCTGGAGTTGATTCAGCCAATCGCCGGTTGGCAATGGCACGGTCAAATTTAAATAATGGAGGTATACTTAAGTAAAGAGATGGTCTTCCTGTCTGAACTTTCACTTACCTTCATTTAGGTAAAATCATAATAGTACACTCACATCTGTGTCTTTAGCCTCACAGAATATTTTACGGCCTCTCCCGTACACAAGCATTATTATCTCCACATTTCTCCCAAAATGATCATGATCGTGGAACTGTGATTGCTTAAACATTAAAATACCTATTGAAACTTTGAAATACACATCAATAGGTGTATGTTTTGATGTTCAAATGGAGTCTCTGTGTGAAAGTATACCACAAATGTCATTAGCGTGCAGGCTGGCTGAAAAGCCGATTTCGAGAAATGTGTGACTTGGAAAGAGTATGTGTTGCTTGGAGCTTTCGGGGACAGGGTGGGGAACGTCTTGCGCTACGGCAGATGAGGGTCACGCTGGGTGGTGAGGGTCACGGTGGCTGGTTTGGGGCGGAACAGGTTAGAACCCGCAAATTGCCGCTTGCGGCTATATTTTTTACTATTATTATGCCAATACTAGCTTGCTTCAATAAGTTCTTGGCTCCTGAATATGGTAATGGTTTTTGTAACAGATGTTTCTTTTGGGTCATCTGACTCTTTCTCCTATAGAAAGCAGATGAATAGTGGTCATGAAAGTAAAATATAAACTGTAAATGTCACTGTTGGGTTACGATGATTACTCAACATTCTAAATACCTGATTATCAGATTAATTTGATTGCTTTTGCTTTACTAATCAACTAAAATTCTGATTAAAGTGAGAATATGCAGTTCATGTAAAAGTCATATAAAACACATCATTTCAACACTTGCTGAAAAAGCTGAGGTGCTCACCTGAAACCATCTCCGACTGTGACAATCTCCACCTCACTGTCTGTTGAGGTGACGTTGATCTCCTCACTTGCAGGTACAGCAGGAGCCGGAGCTGGAGTTGACTCAATCACCACCACATCCTCATCCAGAGCACCTGAACACATCAGCTGAATTTAGTATAATGACATACACCATACAAGCTGACAAAGAAAGCATCCAACTAAAATACAATTATCACAAAATACAACAAAAAGTTGTGGCTTGTACTGTTGATTTTGTCCACTCTTTCCAATGAAGTTGGGGTCACTTTTTTAAGTGCAAAACAAACAACAAATAAACATGTTCAAGTTTGTGCATGGAGTCATATCTATCTCCTCTCACACAGCATAGACTTGTACTTTTTACTCTACTTTTTATTCTCAAAAAGCCTGTGCTCCTTTCTTTTTCAAAGGCTTAGTCTAGAACCAAGCAATTTGTGCAAGTGGCCAGTATATTTCCCCAGTTTCATCATGCTAACAGCAGTATCATCGGACTAACAGCTTAGCAAGAGAAATGTAGGTCATCAGTGCTCAACTCTGTTTGCACTGGGATTGGATTTTTTTCCTTCACCATTCCCAAATCTGCTCCGTGTCTAGTTCCCTTTGCAACAGATCTCACTCCATCTCAGCCTGGAATAAATACCCGACAGCCCCCAAAGGTGTGTTCACTAAGAGTAGATGGTTGCAATGAGAGATCAGAACGGATAGAGTGGGGGGGTGGTTATTTTCTCAGTGACAATAATTATTATTTATATTAGATTAAAATGATTACAAATGTTGGGACTGCAATATTCCCAAACTCAAAATCAAACATCAAAAGGCATGTTCATATCACATACCATTTTTCCATCTGTGTCATCTCTATGGGGTCTTGCATGTCTATGTAGTAACACCACCCACGTCATGCACAAGAAGCCATGGGAATAAAACTCACATTGATGTTTAAATGTTTTTATCACATATGTATTGTGCTATACATCAACTATTACCAGTATCTGGTGCAATAATGACAAAAAATGTTGTTTTGTGGGTATTATAGGGTATGTTTGTCTTTTTGTGGAAAAGGATTAAAAGCTGTTGATGACTCATCCTGCACTTGGGGATGTACAACAAATTTGGTTCCAATGAAACGCTTTCTTGCTTATACCACAATGACACTGCCAGAATATGGAAAAAGAATACATCCATTCACCGGAGCGGGCTGCAATGTTTCTGGGGTTCTTACTGCACAAAATCACACCTTTTTAACTGTATTCACTGATTTGGATGAAACTGAATCATACTTTATGTAGACAGAAAGCTTTAGCAGCTTACTTGTTGCTAAAGTAGCTGACGGTGACTGTTAGCTGCTGTTACCGGGCAACAGAACCAGGCTCAGCAGCCTCCTACTGAGCACAGCCAGTCACCGGGACCCAACACAGCCTCAGCAAATACTGTAACAGGTCGTTAACAGAGTTTCCTCACGGAAAGATGCCTTTTCTTGTTGCTAAAGTAACTTGGCTAACCACTAACTACTGTTAGCTCAGTTAGCAATGACTCAGGCCTGAGGTGCCAGGAGACAAACCCAGCGAGAGGACCTCAGAACTTGGCGGCTTTTCTCTGTCATCAAACTAAGTAAGTAAGTATTATTTATATAACACTTTTAAAAACACACACTTACAAAGGGACACACACACACACACACACACTCATATATATGAAGAATATAAAAATTCAATTTGAGAATGAATTTGATTTGAGGAATGGAGAGGTTGAGTGGTGGAAATTGGAACAAGAAGATTGGAAATTTAACTGGGAGCACAGCTGTGCAGTGCTTTACATGTAATGAACAGGATCTTAAAGTTTATTCTGTATTTTAGGGGAAGCCATTGAAAGGATGAAAGAACAGGGGCAATGTGAGACAGATGGCTAGTTCTGATTAATAATCTATCAGACTATTTAGGGCAGATTGTCTGAGTTATCTGTGTAGAGGGAATATTTTAGATGGTGGAAGATGAATAGTGTGCATTAACAATTCCTCATCTGTAGAAAACAGGATATATCTGATTTTTGCAATATTTCTTAACTCAGAGAAAACAGGACTGAATGAGCTTAGTTATTTGGCAGAGAAATAGATTTGGGTATCATTGGCGTAACAGTGATATGAAATATCATGAAAGTGGCTGAACAAATTACCAAGATGAAGCATGTACAATGAGATCAGGATTGGCCCGAGGACCGAACCCTGAGGGACTCCACACAGATACAACGGTACAAGGTTGTTAATACAGACACTGAAGTATCTATTCATCAAATAAGAAAGAAACCAGTTTAAAGCTGCATGCGAAATGCCAACTGAATTTTCCAATCTTCCAAGTAAAATGGCATGATCAAATGTTGCAGTCAAATCAAGTAAAGTAACTGCATGCACAAGAATGTCATTAGTGGCTCTTGGTAATGCAGTCTCAACAACGCCCTTGAAATTAATCAAAAATGTTATGACCCTCAGTCAAATTCAAGAGTTAGTCTTTTTTAAGGATTCTGAATAGGAAGGGTCGCTTGAAGATAGGTCTGTAATTTTTCAAATGGGCTGGGCCAAAAGATGTTTTTTTAGAGGTGGCTGAACTCTAGCTATTTTAAAATAGTTAGAGGTGAGAGTAGTTGCACACTGACCCTTTGCTAGGCCCTGCCTCCCCGTTCCCACGTTAATGAGTGTATTTCTGTCACCTATCATGTACATATACCTGTCGTATTCACCATCCAACCAATGTTTGCTGAGATGCAAGCTAGCTTTAGCCTCAGCCTTTTTCATCCTGACACATTTTAAAACATGTCAGGTGTAAACAATAAGCTAAAGGAGAACTTCCAGGCTGACTGAAGGAGTTAGCACTAGCTTACATTAACCAGATACACTTATGAAGTGAGAGTCATCATTTTAGTCAACAAAAATCTATGGTCGACAGCTAGAAATAAGAAGCGCCTTTTGTTTTCTTCCCTGTGGAATCAAAGACCTTGTGTTTCAACAGTTAACCTCAATTCTGATGTTAAATCTGCCCCCGCTGTCACCGTAAACTGCACATGTGCAGTGTGAGAATGGAAAGCTTGACAGGCACAGAAATTAAGGAGGGTGGCACTTAGCGAAAGCTCAATTGACCTCTGGGTCCCAGTATGGCCAAATTTACTGGGAGCTGTCAGTCTGGGAATAATAAGACTGCTCTCCCTCCTACATCCATGGACCACATGGTGGGTGTGTGTAACACACATTCCGGGCTATTGGTTACTGTAAATGCCAATCAATGTCTGCTACAAGTCCCTCCTTAGCTGCTTTTAGCAGCGTTTTTTCAGGAAACATGTAAGCAATACGCACTCTGATAGACATTTCATGGGAACTTTGAAGGTGGAGTATGTAATTCTGGAGACACAAAGTTAATTATTGAGTCTCATTTCCTGTCTCATACCAAACTTTGGTATTTGAAAACCTGGGAATGACATTCAAAAATCCTTCTCCAGAATCGCTTACTCTGCCTTTGATCTACTGGGTTATTTTACAGTTCAAGTTCAGGCTTAAGCACATGCAGCATATAGTCAAATACAATTAAGATTTATTTGTACTTAGAGTCTCATGCCTGTTTCTAATTATTGTCACAATTTCTCAGTGTAAGTGAGAGTTGCTGACTCATATATCTCATGTGAGTCAAAGTTACAAATTCTCTCCCAGTCTTTAGCCTTCATGTTAATCTTAAACCAGTCTTTTCTCACAGGTAATAGATGTCATCAGGGTAGGAAATTGTTCAAAATTACCAAACATTCAGTAGTAAATCATTATTTTGTGTCTGAAATCTGACAGGCCCTTTCATATTTTACCAACATTTGGATGGTGGCTGGTGCTACCCTGGATGTCTTTTATATAATTTTCAACCTACATACATTTCAAACTCAATATAAAGTTTAGATGTGACTCCTCAGATTTACCAGTACAGTGACTGTGAGCAACACCTTTCACTAATTTCAACATTTGATGGCTGAAAATTCAATACACTGGAACAAATGAAAGCTGGTTTTAAACAATATTTTATGCTGCAGTAGTGCAGACTATGTTTTTGTGCACATCACTAGGTGACTTGCCATGCTACTGAAGTCCATAACTCCCCAGTGTGATTTCTATTCCAACTGTCTCCTGAGAACTGCTGCTTAGCACCCTCTGCAAGTCTAGCTGCCTGGCACTAAACAACAACACCTTGCTTACAACTTGTAGAGAACTGTAACCAGTGTGTGCAGTGTTTGGTTTGGTAAACAACATCTACTACTATGATTATACCAACCAAGGTAGCCACTTTGTCTGCTGGTAGTAAATGGAATAAACCTGAGACTGAACAATCATCCTTTTTAAGTGCCACTGATGACACCAACAATTTAATTTGACCTACCACTAGATGAATTTGTTGAATTTTATTTTATTAATATGACAATCCAGGTGTGACCTGAATTCAGAGTGAATTATTTAATCACATTTAATATCCTCTGTTATAGATAGGTTTTGTTTCCTGTCTACATCATACACCTGCTCCAAGTTACTCAGGGCATTCAGAAGGTTTCATCACTTGCCTCCTTGCTTTCCCCTGCTGTAAACAAATGCCTGGCACTCCCTCCGAGACCTGCTGTTTCTATGCAAAGGCCGCCACTCAACAGCGCCTGAGTTTTCTCCCACCTGCCTCCCACCATAGAGGCACAACAACTAACTTTCCATTCTCCCCGAGGGCCACAGTAGCAGAAATATTGCTGAGGCTAAATGGCTGCATGAAGAAAACAATGATCAAAGGTAGAGGTGGGCTTTTCTTTAAGGATACACCTAATCCTGTTGCAAATGCTGAATCATTTCATATCAGAAAATAGAAGGTTTAATATGCACACTTTGCTGGGAATGGGAGCACAGGGCTACGGTTTAGATTTAAGAGCTGCATAAACCGGTTATTCCAACAGGTACAGAGGGCTGCAGTTTCCATTACAACCTGCCAGGTGTGGGGCCCTGAAAAACAGAGGGGAGTAACTACTCCTTTATCAGCTGGGCCCAAGCCATTACAAAAACATACAGACAATATTCTTATGTGTATCGCATATTAATAGTGTTTCTGGAAAACTGAAGTCAGAAGTTATTTATGGTTTGTTATATTCTTCACCTGTTGTTTTTTGACATGAATTTGTGAAATAGAGGGCCAGAACTATTGTGAGCATTCACTTCAGCAAAACACTGCAGCAAGGTGAGTCCTCTGTTTACTTCCCCCTCTCTGGTTGAGAGACACAGTGAAATAACCTGGTGTGCAATGAAAACCTGTGGGATCATTCATAATCATCACACTTCTGCTATAGCCAATTAATTCCTGGTTGTACAGTGAAAAGAACTGGAAGTCTTTGGATTAAAAGTTAGATAAATTGAGACAATAGATGACTGTTACAAATCAACATTACATCTTTTTCCTCTGGCCTGTAGTGCTATTTATCCATCCAGATTGTTTTGGTGTCAGTTGCTGAGATATTGGCCATAGATGTCTGCATTTTCTTGAATATAATGGAGCTAGATGGCACTCGGATTTTGGTGCTTGAAGTGCCAAAAAAATACATTTGAAAACCCAGTTACTCACAGATCTTTGAACACCACAACCCCAGTACCATCTGGTTCCATTATATTCACGACAAGGTAGACATCTATGGGCAATATCTCCAAAACTCTTCAATTTACACCAAAACAATGTAGATGGATAAACAGCACAACAGGCCAGAAGAAAAATATGTATTTTTGATTTTGGGGTGAACTGTCCCTTTAGGGTCATCTATTTTTTTTTTAAAATGCACCACACTAGCAACCTTTTTTGTGATTAAATGTAAGTCGAGCGCTCACTGCAAGTTGCACAACACATGGTGACCTCTTCTCCAGCACCAGCCATTTCTGTTTTTCTGTTCTGCTTTTCAGTGCATATTAATTCACGTTGCATCAATGTACTTCAATTAAAATATGTTAATTCATGCTGGAACGTTTTTTTTTTCTGCAGCGCTAGAGATCCAAGAGCCCATGAGCTTTGGGAGACATCATTTCCATTATGCTGTTACAATTGTGATGGTACCACTCTTTGCTAATGTTTTTACAGAATAATCATACAAATAAAATATGTCTACATTGTCTTGGGCCATTCTACTTGTTCTATTATAGTAATATATCTGTTATAACTAATAACAGTTAAAAGAGGCCTTTATATACTAAATAAAACATCTAAACTTTCTTTTACTGACTGGTTAACAATAAAATAGATATATGAACACAATTTATGGACTGTGACAGTAACAGTGTGCCCTAAAGTACAAACACATAATGCCTAATCCTGACTATACAGTCAGGCCTCTGTGGTCCTCAGTGTTGGTGATCTCATCGCAATGACACAGTATCATGCTATGCAAGCCTTCCCTGTTGGTTTATAATGCTTTTAACCATATGATATAGATGACATAAACATATCTAATGTTGTAAAACAACATATGTTAGCGATAACACAGAGATCAGAATAGATACAACTACAATAGAGCTGTGTTTGTAATTACCTGTAGCAACAGTAGCACTGTTGGGCTGGCTGCTGGTACTGCTGACATCCACATACAGCTCATCTTCTGCTTCGGTAGAAGAGGGGGAGGACGAGTCACTGCTCAGCTCCTCGCTGGAACTACTGGTGCTATGGAGCAGAGCATACTTCCTACGTGCAATAACTTCACGTTTCTTCCTCTGCAGTAGTAGTCGCTCCTTTTGCTTCTGAGTCCGCTGACCCCCTCCGGGAGCTGTTTTCACAAAGCGTTTCCTATGCAGAGGCCGCCGGCTGCTCAGACACGGCCGCTTCAGCAGCACTGGCTCAGCGTCAGACCGCACCCACTTATGAGAGCGATTCCCCCGAGTTCGACCCAGAACAGGGCGCAGGCCAACTCCGGTGGCTCCTGCTGTCGTTAGGGTAGGAGCCTTGTGTTGGCCCCCTGTTGCTCCAGCTTCCCCCTCATCCTCTGAGCTGAGAGTGTCCGAGTCCCCAAATCGCAAGCTAGAGGAGGGAGAGGAAGCACAGTCACTAAAAGAGGACTCGTGATTGTGTTCGTCCTCACTGGGGTGCTGTAAAAGTTCTACCCTAGGACGCTGAGGGGCCAGTGAGCTCTCACTGATATGGCCCTCCTTCAGCGAGCAGTCTGATGGCCCTGCCTGTTGGCCCTTTCTTTTTCTGCGCCCGGTGAGGCTCCGTTCTGAGTCTCTGTGTGTTCCTGTGTCCCTCAGGGGCAGATGCCTGGACTCGCACAGAGTTTCAAATTCGCTGCCTGCCTTCCCGATCACCTCCATGTTGTTAGGGAAGCTCTTGGCTGCTTCCATGGGCTCCGGGTTCACCAGTGGCTCCTTCAGATGCTCCTGTCTGCTGGGGGCCTCAGACGGCACCTCACTCTTCATGGTGGCAGCTCCGTCGTCAAAGGGCAAACACCAAGTGCACTCGCATCAGTTGCTAGGCGACTATCTGATGCATCTCACAAAACCTAAAAGAAAAACCAAAAACAAAGACGACCTTTCAGGACTCATTTAAGAAAAAATAAAAAGCAAAACAGTGTTCAAATCTATGGGTCTGACCAATGAGCTAAAACATGTCATCTTCTAATTCATCTATGAAATGCAACGCTGAAATTAACTGTTAATTAAACTGGTAAACAAATGAAAAGCAAGTCACTAATTGCCCATTCAGACATCAGAGATAAATTCATGCATCTGGTCAATATAAGCTCAACTCTGTTGTCTAAATAAGACAATTAACCGTTACTAAATCCCACTCCATTTGGAACCTCAGTTAGCTTTCTCCTCTCCTCTTTCCTGTAAATTAGATGTGTGCTAGTCTTGTCTGTGTTAAAAACAAACTATGAAGATGATTAAAAGACGTCTCTGGGTGACCTGTAAAGGCAACATATACTGTAGTCTAGATAGTCACATCTTAAGTTAGGTAATGCTGGCTAACTAGTCAACTAATCAATATGGTTAGCTAGCTAGTTAGCCAGAGTTTTCTAAAATTAGCCATCACAAAATGTGATATAATGTGGCTTTTACAGGTCCCCCAGCAACATCTTTTAATCATCTTCAAAATTTGGCTTACAGGAAAGAAATGAAATTTTTACAATAGTGATTTGTTTTGGCAATTGACACTGCATCAACAGCAATACGAACACTGTTCAACAAAATGTTCAACAGTTTTACTTAAATAGATTAAGTGCATACAACCATGAAAGCACATGACAAATAAGCCTTGCCTCATTAAAAGTTCATCATGTACCTTGTAACAAGTAACAAGTAAACCGACAATTATCAGGTGTGTTGTTCAGTTGAGCCATTGACATGTGACACAGCAGCAAAAAGAGCACAGAGTAAATGAGTACAAATGATGAGGAAATGGCAGGGATATGTTTTTTTTAACAAGTCTATTAAGTTTATTACCTCTGTGTTTTGATAAATACAGTGGTTAAATTCAAAGTAAGGTGGTTAAATTCACCCTCTTGCTCCTGGTCTCTATCAAAAATAGGTCATTAAAAGTTAGAAATAATAAATGATATCGACTAAGAATAAACACTTTATCGTGACTATTTTTTCACCTATTGCCCACTCCGTCTTCACACTGATCAGGGACAGGGGAAGTGAGAGAGACTACCAACGCATCCAATAAGACTGGATTTTGGTGGTATCTCTCCTGAACTGGAATCAAAGTTTGACAAGCATTTGTTTGTTTAAGAAAAGTCTATCCAAGGCACCAATGTAAGTTTTAGTTTAGTAAAAACTAGTGTAAGTGATACCAAAAAGGACAATATATTTAAATAAAGAAAAAATAATGTAAATGAAATGATGATTACATAAAAACAAGTCTATCAAATGTACCATCTATCTTTACATTTGTGCCCAGATCCATATTGTTTTTTTCCCATGATACTGTGATTGTAGTTCTCATTATATGGTCTGCACTGGACAGCCCTTCAGAAGAAAACTTACAGCAGCAGAGCATATCAAATCTGCATTTAACAAAAACATTATTTCATACTCAGATTTCAGATCAATTAACAACACACAGGCCTAAAACAAACAATATGTTCATAACTTGATTGTGTTAAATGTGGTCATTCTGTCTGTTGAGACAGTGTGACCTGAGGCTGCTAATTAAAGACAGAAATGAAATATCCACAGGCTGAGTCAAAAGTCATGGCTGAGTCAATACTAATGTGTTCGCTTTATTGTTGATTCCAGGCAACACATGAATCAGACTCAATGAAAATGGGATCTCCGTCATGAAATTGACTGATTATGTCATGACTGTGGGACAGTTTGGTCCACATTTTTGTGCACCAACAAGTAACTCCCAAGAGAAACGATGCAGTGGGAGAGTTTTCACAGCAGTGTAAGGTCTACCACAACAATGTCAAATTCCAGGATTACCGAAATGTAGGCTATTTCCTAAATACAACAAAAGTTTTATGTCTACGCTGAGATTCCATGTGTATTTTCAGAGGGCACATAGCTTATTACACCCTCTGCCAGCCAACAGTTAGCATAGACAGAGATAATACTGGGAAACTGGCATTTCTCTGTGCCCTGAGCACTCCCTTTAACACAATGAACAAACTTAGCATATTCTTTGCCGCTTTTCAGAAAACTGCACTATTTTGGGGGCAGTCAGTGTGCTCCTCCTCATTTACACAGACATTTTGATGTAGATTACTTTCTTGACATGTATCAGATATCCAAAATCCTTCATATGGTGGTGTTACTGTTATCATGGGCAAGATATCATGATACTGCTTTGAATTAGGTTCATGATGAGGGCTGCAACTAACGATTAATTAATTAATCAATTGGCTAAAAAAAAAAAGGTCAAAAATTGAAAACTGCTCATCATCAGCCCAAAGTGATGTCTTCAAATTTCTTTTGTCCAACCAACAGTCCAAAATCCCCAAACTCTTGGTTTACTATCATAAATGACAAAGAAAAGCAGCAACTCCTCACTTTTAAGATGAGGGAAAGAGCAAGTGTTTAACTTTGTTACTTGTAAATTCACTGAAACAATTAACCTAACTGACTGTCGAAATAGTTGGTAATGGCAACTAATTTACTTTTGATCAACTAATCAATTAATCGACTAATCGTTGCAGTTATATTACGGTTATTGGTGTTATATTCACAATACACCAAGGATATATTTTACATATTCTGTATTGCAAATCTCTGTTTTTTATTTAAGCCTCTTGATTTGCAGTACACGTTAACTCCATCAAGTATATTTTGTTTTTGGTTCAATTTCTTTACATTTTTATTTTTTAGTATTTTAGCTGTTTGTAGGCAGGATCACAGAAAAACTATTGGCCTGATTTCCATGATACTTGGTTGAAGAGTGTAGCATTGGCCATGGAAGAACCCATTAAACAATGGAACAGATCCCAATAATGGGGTGGACACCTAAATTATTTTTCGCTTTCATTATGCTGCAAGATATGGCCTTGGCAGAAGTCTGTGCTCTCCGAGCGCCCTTATTTCTATTTTCTTGTACTGTTTGTGATCATTGTGCACCAAAGTACAAAGACAAATTCCTTGTATGTGAAAATTTAACTGGCAATAACCTGATTCTGAAGGACCTACAGCAGATTGGGCTTTATATACTAATCCATTAACAGATGCTTTGATTTGCCCCGATACAGATCTAGCAGGTCAGTTTGGACATCCCTGTTGTATATTTTAGGAAAACACACACACACACACACACACACACACACACACACACACACACACACACACACACACACACACTTGCAAGGATGATCACTGATGAACTGTGTTTTTCAGCAGACAGTCACACAGATTTAACATTATGGACAGTGTGTAGAACATTACACACATGCAGACTAGTTCACTTTATGCACATGGTGGTATCACCCACAGCAACATGCCAACAACACTTCTTGATATGATGTAATCAGAAAACAAAATCATGGAGGCAGGTGATTTAGGAACATATTGTACCAACCCTGTATATGTGGCCATCTGGAAGCACAAGAGATCTAACACAAGAAAATAAAAAAATAATAAATACTTTGCTTGTCCCATCTACATTGTCTGCTGAGACTACACAGTTTAATTATAACTTGATCAAAATCAATCTTATTTTGTCTACAACCCAAAGATATGCAGTTTAATGTCATAAAGGAATAAAGAGATCAGAAAATATTCACATCCAACAGAGAATTTTGACTTTTTTCTTTAAAAAAAATTATGCAAAGAGATTAATTATAAAAATAGTTGGCAATTAATTTAATATTTGACAACTAATCGATTTATCATCGCAGCACTAAAGTTTTGCATCACAATTTTAATTTTGACTAAAAAAACCTTAAAAACATGATGATGTGACATTTCTTGGTTTGGATATTGTACGTGGCCATATTGTTATTTTGATAATATTTTGATTAACTTGGCAGCCCTACAACAAAGATTTCCATAGAGTTCACTTTCCATTATATTGTACAGGTGTTCATCATGTTCCTGAATGATGCATTTCATCAGAAACACTATTATAGAGTGAGGAGGCACTAAGCAATTATGCATCTCACTGTGGCCAAGTTCAGTATCCAAATCACAGAAGCTGGTATTTTTTAGTAAAGGTAAAATGTGTGACAAAACAGCACTATAATAAACTACTGTAGTGCTGCAGAGATGCCCTGGCCTACAAATGTTGTTCTACACTTTTAATAAAACATGTTTGATTGGTACAGACCCAAACAAGTGTCACATCATTATGATTTTAATATTCTTTTTCAATGAAAATGAAAACTGTGACATAAAAGTAATCAGCCCCACTCATTGTGACTCATATCACAATATCTGTCAAAATACTTGCAGTATGATTTTTATATTACATCATGCAGCCCCGTTCACAACTTCATAACAAAATGCTGGTTGTCACTCGACCTGAAGCTGCAACTTTTGTGAAACAGGACTGATGAGATTGATGGTGGCAGGGGCTGTCTTCTCTCAAGAATTTAGTAAGCCGACTATCTATACCACAAACCACAACAATGCGTTTTCTGTTTTCTATACACAACTCAGTAATGAGTGAGAGTCCTTCAGATGCCACAGAGAAAGCTGCGCAATGACATGCATGAATTCAGGGGCCTCAGAGGACAGCCCTGGAGGCAAAAAAAATCCCCATGCAATCAAGGGTGGATCACACAAATGTTTCACAAATAGGACCAAATAAGCATAATTATGAGATGCTGCGAAAGGTTATACAGTCAACCAGTCGCAGCTACTTATAGCAGGAAATATATGGTATAACAGAAATGGCAACATGGACCAATTCAAGATGTACGACTGACTGAGACAGGACTGCTGAGCTGCTGCTGCTGCTGCTGCTAACGATACCCACTGTGCTTTCTGTCTGTCTGTTTGTTTATCTATGTGAAACGACTACAAACCACTGTGACTAGGCAAGCAAAAACAAAGCTACATAGATTTATTTAGCTTGAGCCTGAAACTGAGGCTAAGCATAGTTTCTACAACGCTTCACAATTACAATAAGCTGGGCTGTTGCCTGTCTGTAGCCCACAAACGCTGCTGCTGCTGAAGTGACTCAGGCCACATTAACTCGTGTTATAACAGAGAAGCCTTAAAATATGCATATAAAAAATGTTAGTAACTTATTTTAAGATTATCATAATGTTAACGAATAACCAACCGGGACAGCTAACGTTAGCTATCTAGCCTGACACATACTCCAGTCCAGACAGAAGACAACAAAGACAACACGTACCTGCGTCTAAGTCCTTTTTTCAAAATGTGTCACCGTCCTTTTTGTAACATGTGAGGTTAAATCCTGTGGGAGATAATGACAAGCGTTGAAAACGGGCACTTACCGAAATGTTAACCCTAACTGTAACTCGGCAGGCCTAAACAGAAATCGCGATCCGAGGACGTTTAGTGGCTGGGATTGTGAAACTGACAACACAGTCCCGAGCTGATCCGTGAAGCAAAATCGAAGGCAACGGGCCCTGGACGGCTACGAGCTAAGCTAACATAAAGGCTAGTCCCACTTCACTCAGCAAATACCCGATTATGCCCTGCCATTTTGACCCGCAAAAGAATCCTGTCGAAGCTTAAAAGGTAGTGCGACCTCTCTATTATGTTTCTATTTGACAAGAGAGAAATGTCTCACTATTAGCCCTCGACGAAGTTGCCATTCCTGCCTTTCGAGGCATCCACTCTTGTTTACCCAGCAGGTCGTCTGTTCGCTGGCTACGGCTACAACACTGTCGTTGCTCTCACCGCCGGATGGGGGCGCCAGATCGCTGCCAGCCAGCTGCTGCTTTACGACACTTTGCGACAGCTTGAGTTAATCCCTTTACATGTCAAAGCAGACGGTGTTAATAAAAACAACACTTTCTCATTGTTTTTCCTCTGTTCGACAAGACAGCACAAGACGCTCTGTGTGATTATAGGTTTGTCAGCCCATGTAATGATGATAATGTTCGTTCGTGCACCGTTGTTTTGCATCTATCATCTTCCTAAATCGATTCTAAGTACCAGCGCGCCCACTAGCGGGCATGTGAAAACATGACAAACCCCTCCAGATTCTCAGGAACGTGCAATCGCACCAATTAATGACATAACAATGATTTATTAATCCAGTGTAGTCACATTAATCATCTCGGAAACAATATGACATATAAATTTGCTGTCCCCGAAATTTACTTTACAAAGATTTGTGTTGTTGTTGTTGTTGTTTTTTTTTTTTTTTTTTACGGATTTCATTCAAATAACCACTTGTACATTTTCATAAAGCAAAAATGTTCAATTAAAACAGGCTTGTATAAATGAATGTGTGATTTATAATCATGAATGTCATAAATATCAACTCAAACTTTAATGAAAAACAAACAAACAAACAAACAAACAAACTAAACAACAAAGAAGTACGTTACAAAAATGTACATTATATCTACTCCACCAAAAAATCCGCATGAAGATTTGTGAATATTGATGGCAAATGAAATTTTGTAAGAATGAAGAAGAAAAAAATAGACATATGTTATGAATGTCAGTACACATCAGGGTTTTGGAAAAACAAGAGATCATTTTCAATTATGGTCGGTTTCTGGAAACCTGAAAACTAAACTAAATTTTGTTACACAACCCAGTTATTCAATTAAGCTGGAACCCAAGGTGTAATACTCCTCCACGTATAATGACAACAGGGTTGTCAACCTATTAATTTTGCTTTTTTAATTTCAAAAATACGTTGAATCAATTAAAATTCTAAACAATAAGACATGCATTCATATGCAATATGTTACAGTACCTTTTAAAAGAAATTTAATTTTATTGACTACATTATCTGACATAAATAATAAGAAGCCACATACATGTGACCCCTTAAACTGTGAGCAGTTTTCTCTTTGTAAACTATTTAATTTGAATACTTTTGAGATTTCTGACAAGGTACAGATTATAATCTTGGTATTTAAATGAATGTCCCATCCCCATAGTTATCTTGTTATCCCTTATGGGGGGAAATGTAAGGGACTGGACAGATAATATTTCAGTATGATTATATGAATACAAATCATGTTTCACTGATGTCAAGTTTTGGGGTGTTATGTTATTGAATTTGATGTGCATGTGAGATTTACAGGGGATGCAGCACATGTATGTATGTAGAATTATGGAATTAAAATGGATTTGTGTCTTTCATTGTTGTGAGCTGTCACCACCAATACATGATGAAAAATGAATGGGTCATATTTCATTATGAATAATATTATCCAGAGATATATTTTCTATCATAATAAGCTATAACCAGAGACCTATGGTGCAGAGTTCACAGCTTAGATGGAGCTGAAGATCCAAGGAGCCTGCCTCTGTCTTCATATGAGGAAAGTGAAGGGCTGATGCTCTGAATGAAAGAGGGAAGGCATACAAAATATGAATAATAAGGCTTTTAAAGTACAGGAAGTACAGGTGCACGACAACATGAGGCAGGAACTTCCATATTGTTCAGAACACTATTTTGAAATAGCAGACTCACAAATCATTTTTGAGGCTGGTGAGGTAAGTTTGGGATTGGGTCTAGACTGACAGAAAGCCTAAAGGTCTTTTCAGATCAACAAGAGGATCAACTGAATATTGTCTGTTGTTTGTCATTCCCAAAGACTGGATTGAGACCCATAGGTGGGTCACAGGGAATTGTGTCTGGATCCTCAAATAAAAAAAAGACTATCAAAGAAATTCTGCAAATTTAAGGTTTGCATCTGTTGTATACATTTCATGAAGCATTAAAATGTGTTTTGTTTTTACTGATTAGATGAAAATATGATAACCTATTTATTCCATCTAAATGCACTTATTTTGTCGCATTTGTGAAGTAGGCTAAAATGCCCTCTTTTGTTTTCCTGATAAGGGGAAATTAAAACAATGAGATGGCCTGTTAACCCAGCCTGAATTTATTTCTCATTTCAGCATGGGTATATGACTTCAATAAAATGTCAAGATACTATAAGATCATGTGGAAATGGTAGTAAAAATGGTCACAGACTTTCATATATGAATAAATGAACCCAGAATTTATTGAAAAGGTCTATTGTGAATTTGGTTGCAATTGTTCGTCATTTCTAAAAAGTTGGTCCCCAGAAAAAAAAAAAAGCTCACTGTGCTAACATATAGACTGAAGAAAAAAGGCAAGTCTGCAGTGCACTAGGAACAGCTGGCTACATGTTTATTTTGCTAAAGATTATGTTCCAAATTATTACACAGCCTGTTTAACTTTTTTTTTTTACAATGGAAATTTTCATGTAGACTATAAACAATGGCGCTCAGTTTTTTTTTGTTTTTTTGTAAAACAGTCAAATAAAAATCTGTGCCCATTGCACTGCTGAGGCTTGTGAAACTTGTGTTTCACAAACAAACTTGTAAACTTGTGTGCTTGTGAAACTGTGTTGGATACAGTAAAAGTGATATTGCCTTAAAGGGGAACAGAAGTTTAACACTCTGTCAGTTAACCCACTTTTTACTCTCCACTAAATTAGGCAACGGGTATAGTTGAATGGACCGAATGGCGTTTAAACTGGATTTTTCTTTTTGAGAATTTGCTTCCAGAATAACGCTAACACTGATTTGTTTTCGTGTAGGCTCTCCATCCACCGTCTCCCCCGCCGCAGTAGGTGGCGCGGCGACGTTTTATGACGACAAAAAAGACGACGACGAAGAAAGTGATCAAACGGTCTGCGCGCGCGCACGACTCAGTAGTAATCTTGAGGTAAAATGGCGACGGGTGCCATTTCCACGGAGTGTAAGAAAATATCAGAATTAAGAGTTGTTGATCTTAAATCAGAGCTCAAGCAAAGGAATTTGGACACGACTGGCGTTAAAAGCGTTCTTCTTTCAAGACTGAGACAAGTAAGTAAAAAGAGAAGCTAATTCGTGGAGGAAAGGCTGATCGAGCTGGGGAATGCGATGCACAGTTGCTAAGGCTAACGTTAGCTAGCTAGCTAATGTTGTGAGTTTCCTGCAAGGCTATCTAGTCACTGTTTAACCATTGAAATGACCGCTGGCTCAGCTGTTGGCTAAAGTTATGTAACTTAACTAAACCGGGGGCAAATTGCTTCACATTCATTAGCGGAAAAAAACTACTCATTCTCGATTACTGCGATTCAATGTTAGTTTAACGTTGCACGCAGTAAACAGATACGAAAGGCCTGTACAGGCTTCATGTGCCTGGGAATGACGTGAATAAGACCGTAGTATGCTGAATTAATTCACTTTGTGCTTATTGGCCATTAACTATTGTAAATTTTGCACGAAAGCGTAGGTTTATTCAATACGCGCAGAACCAACATGCTCGTAAGTGAGGATTTAATGGACGTTCCAACAGATTAGTGTTTCGATTTGAATTTGTGTTATGAACCTCGATGAGCTATATTACACTCTAGAACAGTTATGTTTTTCTGTGTAACCA
This sequence comes from Lutjanus erythropterus, assembly GCF_056507025.1. Taxonomy (NCBI): domain Eukaryota; kingdom Metazoa; phylum Chordata; class Actinopteri; order Lutjaniformes; family Lutjanidae; genus Lutjanus; species Lutjanus erythropterus. The sequence goes on from NC_139317.1 coordinate 24,291,338, forward strand.
GAATACCCGAATAGATAAAGGAATGTCAAAACTTACTTGGTTTGCAATTTAGACAAAATACATTTTGGAATTAAAATGACATGTAGGGCCCAACTAATACAGGATTTTTGGGGCCAACACTGATAGCAAAAAATGAATAAATAAATAAAAAAAATCCGAAATCGATATATCTGCAGATATTATATATATGTCATGGAACTGCAACCGTGAACTCTGCCTTGTACATTTAATAATTATAAATAGAATACACACAGACCATAGTATCTATAAGATTATAAAATGGAAAAAAGCTATCTGAATTCTGTTGTTTAAATAATTTATGTATACTGGACAACATATTCAACAGTACCTTTACAAACTGATATAGCTGTGCTAGGCAAATACAGATATTTGCCTGGCTCTAATGAAAATACTCATATCTGTCCAGTACAGTTTGTTGGTGTTATATATTGATTAAAAAGTTGACCTAAGTCTTGTGATACTTGTAATGATTAGGTCTTGGAGAAGAGCTCTCCTTGCCACTCTAGCAGTAGAGTTTGATAGAATTGAATGATCTGAACATATTTGATATGAAAGAAATTTATCTAAATGGTTTTCTAATTTTGGTATGTGCAACTAAACAGTGTTGGGGGTTGATGAAATCGGAGTTCAATATAAAATGCACTTACTGGATTGAAATCCTTTTGAATCACTTGTCAAATTTATATACATTTAGTTTTGCAGTTTTGGGACATAGACTGATTTAACATTCAAAGTAAAAATTGTTTTATAATTTCATATCTGTGCATTCTTAGATGGTATTCTCAATGTCCAAAGCTGTTCATAAGAGAATGTCAAAATTTCCGCAATGTAAAGCACATTTAAGCTCCCTCAGTAGTTGTGATTGAATCAGCATTACGTGGCTTTGATTAATTACTGATGTTCTGGGTTTGCATATTGTCCTTCACAGCAGAAAAGAACTCAGTTTTTACACTTCACAAGAGTGATGAGGTGAATGGACTCGTTCAGTCATCATGTTGGTGCAAACAAGGCCCTGGTTCCAACTAATAGGATTTATTTTATAATCTGGTATCATATCAGGGACACAGTTCACTCTGTCTTACCAGGTGGATGAGTTTGTTGTTGACTATACAATTGACAAATAAAATAACAAGGCATGGTGTTATGTAATGGTGTTATGTGTTAGGGTGCTTGTATTAAATTTCTTGTCTGTTTTATAGGCTATTGAGGATGAAGGTGGTGACCCAGACAACTTTCAAACTCAGCCTCCCACTGACGCATCAATTCGGAAAGGTGGAAAAGCTAAAGGTAATCTTGCTTTTGATTTAATTGGTGAGACAGGGTGGTTAAGCAAGTTAATATGTTCTCTTTTTTTACATGTTGATTTTTCAATTTTTGATTTCATCTTTCAGGGAAGAAAGTGGATTCAGACGCAGACACCACAGGGGAAGAAGATGTGTTATCCAAGGTGACTGTGGTACACATTTTTGTTAATGTTTGCCACAGGTGTTGCTGTTTTGCCTTTGTCCTCCTTTTCCAAAATGTCTAGACTTTATTATAATTGTTCTTGTTGCATATCTGTACAGAGAGTACAGTGAACCAGTGAATTGTTTCCAACAGATATTTTAATTGTGAGCATGATTACTGTAATGAGAGTGGATTCCATGGTTTGTGTAAAAGCATCTCTGAAATTAGCTAAAACTTCTGTCCAATTCCAGCAAATGTTTCACTGGCTGCCAAGACATCAAATTTTGAGGAATGTCTAAAAGATGTATGATGGGTAGCAGTTCAGATGATTGTTACCATCCTTACATTTGCTGTTTACAAAGTTTCCACTCTTAATTTGGACCTGTATCAGTCCCATTTAACACACTATAAGTGAATGCAAAACCACAAACTTGATTCTCACTCACTTAAACTTCTTCATGTCAGCACATAGTTTTAAGATATGACTTGTAGTTTTCAGATAGAAATTAAACCTTTATTAAAAGGAGAATTACTGATGCAGTGAATTATCTCTGTACACCTGGTCTAACTACCTCTCGTTCCTGTGCTTATTGAATTGAAATTTGTCAGCTCACTTCTGTGTTTTCTTTTCCAGGAAACTGAGGAGTATGAATCAGAAAAAGGTATGTATGCTGGCGTACTAATGCCCAGTGCTAATGTTAGGTTGTTTCCTTTTTACAGCTGCTAACATGTGTGGTGATAAGAAACTCTGCATAACATATATTGAGTGGTATTTCATACTACTGCTAGCTGCTGCACTATCTAGGTCATAATGCACTAAAGGGAGTACCAAGGACATGCTTCCTGAAGAAATCTCTGAAGACTGAATCAAGTTTTTTGTTACGGGTACACACATGAATCATTGGATGTGGGTAGCCTTGACCCGGGGACCCAATTTCCTTGGATAACTCAACATATTTTAAAGAAAAGTTCTGTTTGCTTCAGTGGATTTCCCTTTGCCTCTGGCATTCAATGGCATTCCCCATGGAAACGAAGAGTGAAGGTTCACACACAAGCAATAAGTGAGAATCATTGCACTTTCCTGTTGACATTTTGATTGACAACACCGGTGGACAGACCAGTGACAAGTGCACTGGATAAGTCTGAATACATGACTGCTTTACCACAGGAATCAACGGACACCTTTATTACAGGTTTTGTCAGGTGATGGCCGGTGAATGTGGCCAGAATTTGAGAAAGTCTAGGACCGCCAGACTCCACGAAACCCTTTATTAAGATGCCTTGCGTCCGAAGGCTACTGAAAGATCAAGAGAGACTTCATACATTCATCACGGATGTCCATCAAAACTGCACATATTCCTGCCAACATGATGTATGCAGTGAAGAGATCTGACATACAGCATTGCCTAGGACTGGCAAAGACTGTTGTGACCAAGGGGACTTTGTACACAGATGTGTACTGACTGGACCTATTACAGCAGGTTGGATTTGATGGTGAATCATTTTTCAGAGTGTTCTAAAAATCTGCTGATAAGACATTGACTATTGAAGAGCTACTGGAAGATATTGAAGATTTCCTAAAACTTGGATGATTTTCCATGGACTGATCAGCTGGAGAAGAAGGATGAACTGATGAGTTGTTCCTCCTCATTTAGGCTTTGTTGCAAGATCCCCATCTCGAGACCTGCCACACATTGTAGGAAGCATCTGGAATTGCACATTCAGTGTGAATTATGAACCAAGTACTTAACATGTGTCAAGAAATGAAGAGCACTGAGTCATCCCCCATGTTCACTGAAGATTTTGTGTTTTGTGTCTTCCTGTGGTGGTGTCTACGCCCTCGATGACCATTAACACTAAATGTGCTTTCTATTCTACTTTTTAGGTCAAGTAACAATGGACATGTCAATGTTAAAAGTTGTGTTTTTGCCATGTTTATCCTTATTAAATCCCTCAGATGTAACTGATACAGATGATGGTACTCGTGAAAATTCTAAGCCAGCACCCTGCGAGGACAGCCTTGCTCAGCCTGAGGCTGAGGCTGAACCAGAGGCAGAAGCTGTGGCAGCTGAGGCTGATTCAGAGCCTGAGCTGGAGCCAGAGGTGGATGCCGAGCCAGAGGGGGATGCTGAGGCTGAGCCAGAGATGGAGGCTGAACCAGAGGAGGATGCTGAGGCTGAGCCAGAGGTCGATGCTGAACCAGAGGTGGATGAGGACGCCGACCCAGAGATGGATGGGGAGGCCGAGCCAGAGGCGGAACTGGCTGAGACGGATGCCGAAGCCATGGGTTCCTCTAAAGAAGCAGAGGATGATCACCTGTCCGTCTCTATCCAAAATGAAGATGCCATCACCCTCGATGTTGATGGTGACGACCTCCTGGAAACAGGTAAACATGTGAAACTTCCAGATCCAGAGGCTGAGAAAGGCACTGATGAGCCAGAGGCCTCTGCTGAGACGGGCCCAGACGATGACGTGAAGGCGGAAGAGACGGAGGCCCACAAAGATGGTAAGAAAGATGACGGATCCAGGGGTGAGCCCACGAAGAAAGAGGCCCTGAAGAAAGCTGAAACGGGAGATAAGGAAAAGGATTCTGGGAAGAAAGGCCCCTCCACTACTGGGGCATCAGGTCAAGCAAAGAGGTTTGTCTTTCTATGTCAGTTCTTTGATACTACTACCAAGTCCAGCTCACTAAGAACGCAACATTGTGGGTAGCCTCAAGATTTTTTTTGCCATAAGGGAAATGTTCACTGATGTACCTAATCCTGCCATTTACTACTTTGATTTATTTTCCTGAAGTTGGTTAAATTGTGACATTAACCAGGAGCTGAGAAAACACCTCTTATTTTGTTACTTTGACCTTTCCAGCAGTTTTAAAGCCTTTTCCAGTTTCTACACAAGGCATTGTAAAAGAGCATTAGTCCCCGTGATGGCAGTTTTTTTTTTTTTTTTTTTTTCCTTTTTGGTCAAATGATTCACTGTGAAGTTGAACAGACTTCTGAAGATTTCATTGGTCGAGGGAATAAATTGGCTGACAACCTGACCCATCTCACCACTGGAAAAGCAATGAAGCCTTTGAGACATTGGTTCAGATCTACGCCTTGCCTACAGGACTTTTTTCCTGAAAAGTACAAAATATGGTGTTTTGTTCCACTAGATGTGTGCTTGTCTCTTAACACCAGGGTTTTATTTATCTTCACTCATTTCCTTTGTTTGTTGTTACAACATTTGCCTTGTAGCTCTTCAAGAGACAGAGATGGAAAAGCTGCAAAAGATGAAAAGGGTAAGAATTGTTATATTCATTTATTGTTATTAGGGGTATAACCATACACAAATTTCATGGTTCAGTGTGTAGGTCTTTTTAGTGTCATGTTTTTTTTTTGTTTTTTTTTTTAGAAAATAGCATTTATTTTGAAAATAGCTCATAATTCTGTCGATAATTCTTACGATGATGGTTAAGGCACTTAATACAAACATTTTGTCAGTAAATAAGAAATATCAGTAATGCTAAGCTGACTCTGTATAAACAAGCACAAGTTTTTCGGTCATTAGGTCAGAGCAGCATCCTAGCAGAGCTGAAGCACTTTGACTAGATGGTTAATCTTATGTTATTAGACTGAGTGGTCATGTACCCACAGAGATAAACACTTAAATTATGTTAGTTATAGCTTTCTGAACGATGTGTGGAGACGGACTCACCTTCCACTCTGATTTCCTTTGTTCTGCTAATTGACAAATGGACTCATTTGAAGTGTTTCCACAGACACCGACAAACCTGACTTCAGTTGAACAATGTCAGTACAGTTTGACATGAATGTCAATGTCACATGTCTGTTTTCACTATAATTAACAAGGAGCAGTGATACTACTCGAGAAAGTTTTTTTATACATATATAAATATATATAGCTGATTTTGACAGTTAAGGTCAGAGGGTCTGCCGAACCAAGGAAGGTGCATTCCAGTCCTATACCGAAACAGTTTGGGACAAATGCATGTGCTGATACACACCTAGTTATTTTATGTCAAACCCAGGGAAGCTTTGTTCATTTTGTTCAACTTGATGTTTTTTTTTTTTAATACTTAATGACTGTTCAATGTGTTTTGGAAACCTCTTCATCAGGAGTCGTTAGCAGTAGCAGCAACAGCAGCTCTTCTCGTAACATATGGGTGAGCGGCCTGTCTTCAAACACCAAAGCAGCTGATCTAAAGAACCTGTTTGGCAAATATGGGAAGGTAAATAACATGCAGTTTTTTTGGAATCAGTTGTTGCTTATTTTGACTTAAACTTAACCTCTATTGGAAAAATGTTGAAATAAAATTTGTTCAGAGAAGGAGATATCAGCACCCCAAAAATCTCCTGTTTAAAGTTTTTGCGCGGTGTATCAAGCATCAGGCTCTTTCTGAGACTGCTTCTCCAAGTCTTCAGTCTGAGGAAGAGTCTGAGGCTTGAAGCGACAAGCAAATAAATACTTTAAACAGGAGTGTCAGGGTGTGCGGATCGCTCCTTCTCCATTCAGGTACTTTTGTGGTCAAGCACCCGTCCCATTGGGTTTATGGGTGTGCGTCTATTTTTCTTTCTTTTTTTTTTTTTCATGAAAAAAAATTTATTGACAGGTTTTGAGCGCCAAGGTGGTCACAAATGCTCGTAGCCCTGGTTCAAAGTGTTACGGCTTGGTGACGATGTCTTCCAGTACAGAGGTGACACGCTGCGTCTCCCACCTTGACTGTACAGAGCTCCATGGACAACAGATCTTCGTTGAAAGGGTGAGTTAGGAAGCAGAGTTAAAAATGTTTTTGAAGAGACCTTGATTGATGTAATGCTATCCTTGTACTCATGGAAAAATTATGGGCCTGTATCATTTGTGTAACTGCTGTTTTTCAGGCCAAAAATGACCCATTCAAAAAAGAGGGCTCAAAGAAGGAGGCGGAGGAAAAAACAAATTCCAGCAAATCAAGTGATAAGCGCAGTTCCACAGGGGCAAAACTGACTAACAAGTGAGTAGCAGGAAAAAGTTCAGAATAGATCCTTTGTTGATTTAAGCCACAATTAACCCTTAGTTCTCTTTAAATTTTAGAACACCACCATCCTACAAAAAAGAAGACAAGAAATCGGATAAACTTTCAGAAAAGGACAAAGACTTGTCCAAGAAACAGGAAGCCAAAAGTGGAAAATCTGACTCTGTTTCATCAAATGTGGGACAAGATTCTTCTAAGAAAGATGACAGAAAGCATGCACGTAGGTTTAATTTCTTACAATAATTTGGAAAATCCAGTTTAGATAATCACTAAGCGTGTGTCTGTTCTCTGATTATTTTATCTTTTATTTTTCTCTAGGGGCAAAGAGCCCTGGCAAGATGATGGCAGTGCATCATCCCAAAGGAGATGCTAATTTTGGCAAAATGAGACCTTTCAGAAGGGGAAGGTATTTTGATAAAGTAAGAACTTTTTTGTTTCATTACATTTATTTAAATTAATTAAAGCATATTTTAGATTTGTCACCAGAGGATGTGAACTGAGATTCTGCTTGGTATGTTTTTTTTTTCCAGCCCTTTGTCAACATGAATGTTCAAAGGCGGCCAAAATGGTTGATTCCTCCCGAAGAGGTATAAAACTTTTGATCCTATGGATGTTTAGACCCTAGTAGTATTTGCTTTTAGCATGCTTCACCAATGAGCTTTTTTAAAGTTAATTTCTATTCCCCTTGACTCAGTTGGAGATGATGAAAGACAAACAGCGATCTTTCACCAACAAGAGCGAAGACATCCTGCCTTTTGAAAAGATGAAGGAGCAGAGAATGCGAGAACGGATGGCTCGTGTGGAGCGTGTCCGAAGAGCCGTAGAGTTGCGCAGGTAGTCTAAAATTCTATGTGTGAGACATATATTCCAAAGACATGCATTTATTTTAAATCTACTAACACAAGGGATGGTTCTGTTGTTTTTTTTTCTTTCTCTAAGGCGGCGTGAAATTGCAGAACGAGAGCGCAGGGAGCGGGAGCGTGTCCGTCTGTTACGGGAACGTGAAGAACGGGAGAACCTCCTCCGGGAACGCCAGAGACTGGAGATGGAAAGACAAAAACTGGAAAGGGAGCGCTTGGAGAGGGAGAGGCTTGAGAGAGAGAGGATCCGTATTGAGCAGGTATAGTAAGCATGAACAAATTCACCTAGTTAAAAAAAATTAAATAAAAATAATAAACACCTTTTCACAGGGAAATCCTCAGATGGAAACAGCTGTATGACTTTTTTTCAAATGCATCTTATTTGTCTTTAAAAAACTGTTAAAGCTGCTCAGGCTGATTTTCTTACTGCCTGTAGTTGTATAATGTACACATGACTTTTAGTAATTAATTTAAATCACTACATTTTAATATGGACTTTTCCAGGAACGGCGTAAAGAAGCAGAGCGCCTGGCACGTGAACGTGAGGAGCTACGAAGGCAGCAGGAGCAGCTCCGTTATGAACAAGAAAAGAGAAACAACCTGAAAAGAGGCCGGGAGGTGGATCATGGGTATGTACACAATTTGAAAATTTGTTTGCTGTTTGTTGTTTGTTTTGCTGTTGTGTAATTGTGATGGAAATTGTTTGACTCTGTAAAGTAGTGGTTCATAAACTTTGATATTTTTAGCATTTTATCTGTTTAAGATATGTTGCGTAGTAAAGATCATCAAGGAGTCTTTGCCCTGATTTTCCATGGAACTGAGAAACCACCATTTTGTCTCACTTTAATTGAATTCATACTGCAGATTTTTATTAATTTATTTATTGCGCTAATCAGAGAACCCACATTTATCCTTGTTGACTTCTTGTCTGTATTTAATGTAGACGAAGAGAAGATCCCTACTGGAATGGTAACAAGAAGATGCAGTCTGAGTCAGATGTTCGTTTGAATCAAGGCTCGAACTACAACCGGCAGCAGAACCGCTTTTCAAACTTCAATCCCAGAGAGAGGGGTCGCTTCCCAGAGCCTGCTGCAGAGCAACCCAACACATACGACAGGTACAAGTGTTTAAACTACAGGAACTGAGGCAGTACAACAGCACTAACAGTCACAAGAGGCCTTTTCAAAGAAGGTATTTTGGCACAGTTGGAAGAGGTTTATGTGGTTCAGTTTCAGCATCCTGGTATTGTCCATGCTGGCTCACTGTAATGACTCAATAGGACACTTGAATAGAACAGAGCCATCGTTAATGCTGTTGGTTACGCCTACAAAAACAAGTTTAAATGTCTGCTGTGAAAAGAAGTAACACGTTGTAAAAAGAAGTGTAACAGTTTGTTGCACTACAAGGTTGAAGGTAACCTGTGTGGACTAAGAAGTATCAACTGCAAAAGAAAGCTTTCAGAATATGTTGGAACAGACATAAATTTGTGGGCTGTGTGTCTGTGATGTCTAATGCTTGTAATCTCCTCTGGTCCACAATACTTAGTCCCTGTGTTTCAGGCCCAACAGGTTAAAGCTTTTATGCTACGTCTTGCTAATTTTACATTTTGTGATGTGACTAATCCATGTTGGTCTTTGTTTAGACGCAACCGGTTTGACGGTGAGCCAGACGTGAAGAAGAGCCGCCCTGCTCCTCACAGAGAGGGCTCTGGCTTTGAGCGCTACCCGAAGAACTTTGAAACAGTCCGCAGAGCTGAGCCGCCGCCTCCTCCACGCGCAGAACTCCGGGACACAGACCGCAGGGACAGAGATGAGAGGCGTCCTGTGCCCATGCATGATCGCCCCATGGGAGCCAGAGGTACGATGCCAAGTATGACACACAACCGCTCACCCAGGGATGGAGGCCATGGATGGAAGAATGATGGCGGCATGAACTCCAACAAAGGAGATATACGGTAAAGAACAATGCTCTTTTTGAACAAGAAGCATTATCAGTTGACTGTTTTTTTTCCCCTTCCCTAATAAGTGAAAACTAACTTCTTTGTTTTATTTTGGTTTTGTTTTAATGGGTTGAGCAGAGGACCTATGCGCATGCGTGCAGAGCGATCAGGCAGAGATGGTCCAGGTCCTTCACTAAGAGGAGGTTCCTCAAGCAACCGTGGGAGGAGCAGCTTCAATGATAGAGATGGAAGACCCATGGTGATGAGTAATCAGGTCAGCTTAAACTCTGAAAACTCGAATGCATCTCTTAAGTCCTCTTGTACTGATGCTGAAGGCTATTGACAGGTCATGCAAAACATTATCATGCAATGGAGTGTGTGCGTGCGGGAGACTAAGGGTGCTTGAGCTTGTCCACAACTAATCTCATATTACTGAACTCATCTGAGAACTAGTCTGCGAAGTTTCAGCCTGTTGCTCACACATACGTTTCACAATTCATATAAGACTGTATCCTGACTCCAAACCTCCTGTTTCTGCAGCCGTTCAGCTCAGGCCGGCAGGTCGTGGTGGAACGTCACGGCGGTGACCAGGGAATGAGGAAGGAGTGGCACGGTGGATCAGGCTCCCAGGAACGGGGCTTCCCTGACAATCGCAGGATGGGAGACAGCCGTGGCAGCATGATTTCTCCTTCTAGGTACACCAAATTTACAAACAGATGATGACAAAAGTGACAAGTTTGACCTTGTTCTCAGCCATCTAAGACTTGGGCTCTGTTTCTCTGTCTGCAGTCACTCTTCATCTGGACTGAATCGAATTGTACAGATCACCAACAACTCCATTCCCAGTGGCGGCAACGTGGGAGGCTTCAAGCCTTACAAAACAACACAAAGGCAGTTCTAACTGCTGACAAATTCTGCCATTTTAAAGCACCTGAAAAATTTGAAGACTTTTCTGAACTCCTTATTTTTTAGGATATCAGCTGTTTTAGGTGGCGCGTTTGTAGCCACAAGGTTGATGACACTATTTTATTTTGTATAGAGAAAGTGTTTACCTCAGTGAAGGGTTTCCCTGACAGTTCTGCTGTTACCATTAAGCAACCCTGTGCTCATGTTTTACTTATATTTAGAGAGATATTGTACAGCTCTAGGTCTTTGTAATAAGTTTTCAAGTGATGTTACCAGGTTCTCCTCTAATTGAGTGTTGTATGTACATTTTCAATAGCCTAGTGTCACACTCAGTTTTCCTGTGTAATATGTCTTATTTTAGTGTATTATAGAGCTCATGAAGTGACAGGAATCATTCACTTATTTGGATGTTTCTCTGTGAGGAAACATAGGACTAATTATTTTGGTGTGGATGTCCTGTTTTGTAAAGTTTAGTTGGTTTTGCTAAAACAATGTTGAACTGTAAACTAGCCTGCATTGTAGCAAAATACCTCTCAAGGGCCATGAGGTGACTTTCGTACAGCCCAGTGACTCTGAAATAAACTTTTCAAGTCTGTTACTGCAGGGCTTTCAATGGTGTCACAGTCACTGAAAGGACCATAGCACATTGTTTTTTTGTTTTTTTTAAATACATGATTCTGCTAATTTAATTACTGTACACATGACAGTCACATATTGGCTCTACTTCTGGTACTTTGGGTTCTTTCATCAGTTCTAGTCTGAAAATGGAGGCGGAATGATTTTGTACATCACATGATAACGGAGCAGGCTTTGTGCATCATCAACCCTGTGGTAAAGTACTTTGACAGCATTTAAAAGGTTTTGAGTCTGAAAAATGTTTTACGCTGTGTGAAATCTACACTTGGAGGAGCAAACTTCATGTCAGCTTTGACTTAAACCATCACCGTAAAGTTCCATATTGCTTTCTCGGTCATTTCAGCTTTATGCATTTTATTTAAGAACTGTTTTTTTTTTTTTTATCATTTTACAGTTGGAACAACACATCCGGGTCTGGACTGCATGTACTTGGACTGTCACCCTCACTCTTTACACACACACACACACACACACACACACACACACACACACACACCTATCAGAATGGGTTGATAAAGCTTGATTAAACTACAGAAAATTGATAAGCAGAGTGACTTGTGCTGATTGTAGTAGTCGCCTCACTGTCTCCTCTTCAGTCATGGTCAGATTGATTTATTAGGATGTGATAAACATTTGCTGTTGGTTCCCCCATTGACCTTGTTTCTCAAGTTCTCATCCAGTACTGTGCATACTGCTGTATATGTCAGCTTTATTTTTTCAGAGAGCCTAAAAACAATCACGACAAATTAAGGTTGAGTGCATCTTCATAAGACAGAGGCAGAAGTTTAGGTTGCAGTGCAGGACCACTTCTTATTGTAATTTAGTATTGTAGATAAATTCATATTACTTAAAACTAGGGTTGCACAAAATGGAAACACTTGCAATTATTTTGACAGATTGTGATATGATCCACAATAAATGGGATTCACAATTTTAATTTTCCCTGCAAAAAAAAAAACAAAAAAACAAACAAAAAAAAATCCTGATGATATTTGACATTTTGGGAGGCCTTTACCATCCTGAGAACAAGATTTGTAGGCCTGGGCATCTCTGCAGCATTACTGTCCATTATAATGCTGTTTCATCACACGTTACCTTGATCAAAACCTGCAGCTTCTTTAATTTGGATATTGTACTTTGGCCATATTGCAATTTCAATAATATTTTAATTGTTTGTGCAACCCTACTAAAAACCAAGTAACTGAATCTGAGGGGCTTTTGGAGATACAGATACAGATACAGTTAACAAACTTTTTCATGTCAAGGACCCCCACAATAGATGCACATTAGGCCTCAGAACTTAAGTTTTAGAGGATTTGTTGTAAGAATTACCTTAAAATAAAGTCTTCATATTCAATCAATGGTCAAACTAGGATCACTGTAAATATCAATAATTTATGGCCAACCTAATTTCTTCCCTTCATAACTTCTAAAGAAAATGACAAAAGTTAATATTTGATTCCTCTTTTTGCTGGAGACCCCTTACAACTCACAGAAAGACCCCTGTTGGTCCTTGGACCCCAATTTGAAAACCATTGTCCTATAAAAAACAATTTTATTTAGTTCCTCAAAATAAATAAATAGAGTGAGAGTATTGTGTACTGTATATATTTGAAGAAAAATTTTCTTACATCCCTGAAATTCAAGAAGTTTTGGCGACCCCTACTGGGGGTCAGGACCTGCATGTTGGGAACCAGTAAAATAAAGGAAAACGTCACCATGCTGCATCATGTCGAGGCACTGAAAAAATCAGACTGTCTTCAGTTTCGAGGGCTCATTACAAACGACAACAAGGCAGCTATTGATCTTAGTCTTTTATTATCCTGGTACTTCTAATCAGGTTGAATGTCCCTCGTCTATAAGGCATTTTGTTATATATATATCACCACATACATTATGTGACTGTAATGTGAAAGGCTACATACATTATTTGGTCATTTATGTAAATAGATGAACATTGAAATCAACACAAATGAGTAACTTCCTGTATTCACAAACACCTTCCTTTTGCTTGTATGTGAAATATAAACATAATGGGCCGAACAGTGGAAATTATATTCTTAGGGGTAGTTAATGATAATAATATATTTTTTTTAGTCTGCCTAACATTTCAGTCCACACTATACATGCACCACAAAGTAAAATCTGGGAGTTTGATATTGCATTAAAGAAAAGTTCTCCCCTTAAGATTGTTCAGCAGTCTGGACGTGTGTCTCATACAACATGAATGAAAATTTCCTTCTTTCTGCTACATAGATGACAACACTTGAGCCTTATAAAGCAAGCAGCCTTTCCCCCTGGTTTGTTTGTAAAAGTTTGAGCATATTTGAAAAGTTGAGTTGTTAAATGATGGACTGGAAAAATAACCTGAATTAGGGGTGCACCTACACCATTTTTTTTTTTTGCTGATTGGGTCGAGTACCAGTGAATTTTCGTCCATACTTTGTAGAAAAACTGCTCCTGTTAGATAATTCACCATCTATCTGTTGTAGTTCATATGTTCCTCATCATCTATGTATGAGCTGTGTGCTGGTACTCAGGCCTTTGTACTGGTCGCCTTTTGTCTGGTATAGGTGTACCACTAACCTGAATATATCAAATTGCAGCAAGTTCTATTGATGTGGTACTATTTCGTTTAACAAATCATCCGTTTTAAGCCAAAACATTTAAACAGCCCTTTCATACTTTTACAAATTAATATTAACTCAGCTGGCTTAAGCTACTGCTACCACCTTGAGATAATTCTTTTGGCCATTTTTTTAAAAGGTACCCAAAGAACAATAGCACTCTTGCACAATTGATGTTTCTGTATAAAATGAGGTATGTTTCTCTTCTGTTAGTGCATATCAATGTAACAGTGCAAAACCAAATTACAACGACTATTTGTTCAACAACCACCTTGTCAAGACACTAATTTTTACAGCATTGACCCCACTTTCACTTTTACAAGGCATACAAGAAACCACTTCGAGACACTAAACACACAATAATCCTTCTGATCAATTCGTCTTAGGAACTATAGGGTGAAACAAACACATTACAACAACAACAAAAAAAAAATCAAATTCTGTTATTAATGACTAGGGGATAGCAAGCTAATGCACAGTAGTAAATCTGAAATCATAATAATAATAATAATAATAATAATAATAATAATAATAATAATAATAATGTGTGGCATGTGTCACTCTGCGCTCTTTTCACTCATACAAACGCCAACCAACATTACATTTTTCAACTCAGATGGCCCTAAAGTGAAGTTTCATTTTTTAAACTTCCATTGGAATGTTTAATCAGCGTGTTCACTTGATGGGCCGAGACATAAATGAGGTGAAAATCAAAAAAAAGACAAGACAAAAAATAAAATAAAATCGCACAATGTTGCCAGAAAGCCTTCCCTCTGCCTTCTTGCTATCATCTTATGATTATATGTGTTATTTATTTAAGCTGCATGAAAAGAAACTGCTAAGGAGTCAATGACAAGTTTACATAATTAATGTTCCTTAACCCTGTGCAAGGTTTTTATTTTATCAGGTAGTCCAAGTTAACACAAGAAGAGCAGCTTAATTAATTGTATTTAGTGTGAATTCAGCAACGAGGGTCTTAAATAATATAGTGTTAAGTCCTTGTGTGTCAAAGTGTCAGAATAGTACATAGATACTTAAAGTTGTGACTGAGAAAGTGACTACAGGCCGAGGAACTGTGCCGATACATAAAAGACAGCAGAGGATAATGTCCCTTCACGAAAGGCCTGAGAGTATTTCTGATGTGAAAAAAATGCATGGATTGTCTCATTCTGCTAATACGCCTGTTTCCTTTTGTCCTATAAATTATGTTGAAATGTTGTAAGGCGTTATATATATATACAAAACAAAGCCTCGTTAGGGGCCAAACAAACACAGAGCTCAAACTCCAGCCGTCACATGAAGCCCCATAAGAGAGGGGTCCCACACAGTAGGTAGCCCGCTGCCTCCACGTCATTGACCTGACCTGGAGACCAATTTACACACACTGCAAAAGATCTCCTATGTCCCACTGTCTCGCTCAGTCTGTAACAGAAGGCTTGAGTCAAGGCATCCAATTGGAATGTATAGATAGAAAAGTTTGTCAGGAGGCAGTCCCATGGTACAATAATGGCACAAACCACTAGCTAAATCCATTATAAGAATGCATTAGGTAAATATGTACATCATGTGTTTGCACGCTCGATGCTGCAGTGAAATGCTCACAAGTTAAAGGTGACACCACAGAATTGCAGTATTCAGAATGTACATCGTATACTCCTCAAGACAGCTCAATTTGTGAACTTATTTTCCACTGGTAACAGATGAAGTCCCCCTCTATGGCCCCTACAGCACGAAACAAGTCTCCAGTTGCATAAGCCAGTTTCAGCTTCAGTTTGTTCCTTGAGCAAAACATTTCCCAAAGCAAAGGGGTTCATTTGGGAGCAATGCATAAATCCCTAGGTTGTCTCCTTGCCTAAGTGTTTAACAGGGGTGTCACGATCCCCCACATCCATGATTGAATTTGATTTTCGATTTTAAGGTTGATTTGAAAAAAATCAACAGATCATCAGTTTTGTGCTCTGATAACTGTCATTTACATTATTAAATTATATAAAAAAAAGGCTAAAAAGTATCAAGTGTGATATAACAGCTGGTAAGCTATGCTATGTCGCCTTTCCAGTTTTGTTTTGTTGTTCTTGAGACACGCGATAGATGCTGCAAGCAGCCAAGGGGGTGAGAGACTGAAAGCTCTTTTCGAAGTTTTCAATTTAATATTGAAATTGTCACACCCCTAGTATTGAGACAAACGTCTTCACAGCCGTTGCTGACATAATCCAGAACATGTGCACATCAGTTTACATGGTTATGCTTCACTCAGCATTACTGTCACTTAGTTAACCTGTGTTAGCTAGCTTCTCCAAAATAGACAACAAAGAGAAAACAAAAAGACAAAGAAGATTAGACTGTTGTTCTCCTTGAAGAATATAAAAAGCTCAAGCACATAATCCAAAGTGAATTTAACACAGTCATAACAAATACGCAAAAGTAGAAGATGTGGGAGGAGGAAACTGACAAAATCAATGTGAGAAAGAAATTAAGAAAAATAAAAAAGTATTACTGTGACAGCGAGAAAGAGAATTCAGAATCAGAGTCGACAAAACTGGTGAATTCCAATAAAGCGCCATAGCTAACATTAATATATAGCTAGCTATAAAGTTGCAAGTGCTAATGCCAAATCTATACTCTCTAACAAGTTGCACGTCACTCATCGTGTCCAGCGAAATTTTCCTGTCCTGAAGAATACTCCTGCTCTCCTCCTGGTACCTTCTCTTCTGTTGCTTTAAAAATCTTAAAATCTTGCGAGGAAAATGGTTAATAAGGATCTTCCAGTATTACATAAGGGAATACTTAAGTATTGGAAGAATTTGTGAAGTTTGCTGATAAACTTTCCAAGAAAAAACTAATTAAAGAGAAGAGCCAGAACTGTTCATTGTTTTTGTAGTTATGATGTCCATCAGATTTGGTTTGGTCAGAGCAGCGGAATATTAAATCACCCATCTTTTCTCACTCCATCTTAATTTTTCTTACCCTCAGGTTCACATAAAGTACAGGTCATATGAACTTGTTCTTAAATAGAAAAATGTAAAATTATTGGTTATCTTAAAATCCCTTTAAAAATCTGTATCATGCACTCCTGGTTTTATGCAACTGGGCACAGGTTTCCAACACTGTAACAAGCTGAAACTCCTGTTGCAGATCTGGAGCTCACAGATTTGGAGGTTTGGATTCAACTTTGTGGAAAAGAATAGCACATGTTCACAAATGTCAATTGAACTTTCCCAGTTTAGAGGGATCTTACATGCAAATGACTGAATTCTGTGGTATTTCTTTTAAAAACCTGGCAGCAGTGGAATTTCTACATCCAGAACCTAACAGAGGAGATCATGACGGTGCCTGCACACACACTGCATCTCTTCAGGAAGCTGCCAGAAGAGACTGTGAGAAAGAAAAAGGGCCTTTCAGAACTACCATACACTCTAAACTGGGTGCCGTCTAATACAAATCTAATCGTGTCTCACACAGAAACATCAGATTCAGACAATTAACATCTGCAACGTTACTCTCAGTTTGACTGTCCCAATTCATAACATAAAAGACATTAAATGTCCCGAAATTGTAGCGTAAACGTTTTGGCTATTTCCAAATTGAAACTTGTTACATCAGCGACGCTCAGTAAATGAGACATGTACACCACATGCCGTTATACCACATAGCACACGTACACTGTACACACCACACACATGAAAACAAACACACGTTCACATTCAAACAGAGCAGAATACAACACTGCCATACCCTGGTAAGGCAAATCTGAACAGGGCGAGCTGTGATGAGTGTTGTTGTTAGGTAGCTACAGTATCTGGCAGCTATCTGGCATTAATCAACCCTTATTGTCGGTACATAGTGTTTCAAAAGGGACACAAATAGTGTTACATTGATTTCCAACAGGCAATATAATGAGAAAATCCCTCTCAGCTTACAGAAAAACACAAAACCTCTCCCAAAATACATAAATAAAATGAGAATCTTGGCATCTAACTTAAAAAAAAAAAAAAAAAAAACTTTAATAAAACCAAAAAAGTGGGTCTGTCTAAATACTTTTTGTAAATATTGATACGTACAAAAAAGCTTATAAGCTGCAATAATGAAAAATGAATGAAATGAATGGATTCTTTTTTTGGAAAACAACGTGGTGAGAGGGTGACATTTTGTTTCTTCAGATTATGTCTTTTGCTATAAAACATACCACCCCGAATAAACTTGACCCCACATCACAAATATAGTGCACTGTGCAACTTGTAGCAAAGTTTGGCCGACTCTATGAAAGTAGATACGGGGTAGTTGTCGTTGTAGTGTCCCTGCCTCTGATGTCCAGGTTCCACTGAGGAGAGAGGATAGCAGGCACCAGTGGTTTGGGAACAGCAGATCCTCCGTTAGTCTTGTCGCGCCTCTCCTCAAACGTCTCCTTCCCTTGTTTGTCGTCAGGCGGGGGGCTGCACGTCGTGTCCAGTCCGTGGAGAAACTGATGCTGTCCCCTTTTCTCACAGATAAGCAAATGCACAAAACACTCACACACACTCACGCAGACACGCTGTATGTTACAAAATAACACATTTGTCTTTATCCTTCGATTCTTTCTTGGCTTTGCGTTCCCCGCTGGAGGACTGTTTTCCCGGGCTGGGTGTGGCACCCGCTGCCGCCGCCGTCCCAGTGCCGGATGCTGCTCCGCCTGCTCCTGCACCTCCTCTGTCCGCCTCGTCTCCCTCAGCAGGCTCCTGCTGGCCCTGCTGCACAAACAGGACCAGAGGGCAAAAGAGTATAAGTTCACAGATACGTGTATATTATAAGCAAAGCTTCCTGTTACTCCACAATGGGAAAAATATAATGTCTTTCACTATATTAGCGAGAAAATTTGCCACATTTCACTTGGATGTTGAGTTAATGTGTGTACAATATTGACCATATTGAAAGCTGAGCTCTAATGCTGCACAATCTGTTGTTCTTCCTTTCATGAGCAGGAGAACTCAGCTCAGCACACACTGAAGAATTGATTGCTTCAATTGACTATATTTACCATCAACACTTAATGGACATCCACATGAAAAGTACAGAATGTTCCCCTTAATGTCTGGGTTTAAAATATGGCACATTGTGTCACTTTGGAAAAAATAACATATACTTTGAGAGATGAAGTAAGTGTGTAAAAAAACCTGGAAACCATTCAATCTTTTTTTTAAGATACAGTGATGTTGGGAATCTCATCATAATTTAAGTACTGGGTGGTGTTGTTTTAATACAAATGTAACATCATATGTTATAAGATATAACATAATCTCACAAGAGGTGAAAGACTCGCTCTTTTATTTATCTAGTTTTCACTTTTACTTCAAAAAATGTTTTGTATATGTATATAAATACACATTATTCAGGTGTTTGTAAAAACAGAAAAGCAGTAAGAAACTGACAGAAACTGGAGGGGTGGATTTTGGTTTTGTTTCTTTTCTCTCGCTCTCTCTTTCTTTTTGCCAAATTTGGGTTTTTATATGTTGTTCAGTAATGCAGAGAAGAAAAATAGAAAAATTCATGGGTATTTGTTGGAAAAACTGAGATTGCGGCGCCATATTGGTTTTAATTGTGTTGTTTATAGAAATCCTTTATTCAGTTCATTATATCTGCAACAAGGAGGTGTAATGACTGTCCTAAGTACCTAAGCAGTTCCAGGGATAATGCCTGTGTCTTTACCTCACAGCGGTGACTATATCTACCAACTGATAACCAGGTCTTTCATAATGATTAAAAGTAGGTGTGTTTCTCAGTCCGACCAGAAATGTGAGTTTTTATCTTGTGCATGTATCTCCTCCTCAGCCTCACTATCTGTTGGGTAGTTGGTTTGTTTACAGCACAGAGATGAGCGTCAACAGGCAAGAGGCAATGTGCCACAAACTGTGCTAAAAACCCAAAATGAAATGCACATTCTGAATGCGCTGTATGTTGCTCCTAAAACCTGAATATTATCGTACGTGTCTTAATTGGAAAAGACTACATTCTGAATAAAGCCAAATTGGGAACAGTCGGATAGAATATTCTGTTCACATGACCTGTGTCAAATTGTGCCATATTTGGAATAATACTGGAAAATTAGTGTACATGTACACGTCGTGAATGAAAAGTGGCAGCATTGCAAGAAAAAAGAAAAAGTCCTTTTCATCCTTAATTTCTCCTTTTATAGCTCAAAATCTCTGATGCAGACATCCATCTGTTTCCAGCATATTCCCTCTATGCCACATTAAATGCCCCACATTTGTTCAAAGTCCTGCGTCTCCTCCCTCTCCCACCTGCTCCCGTCTCCCTCAGCCCCTCCCTCCCCACCTGTGCCTGTGCCGCTGCTGCCGCTGCTGCAGCCGCGGCCGCCGCCTGCTCCTGCTCTTGCTCCTGGTAGTACTGCGAGGCCCTTCGGTCCTCCTCCTCCTGAAGCTTTTTCGCCAGCTCTAGGTCGCTGATGCCCTCGGGGAGTTGTTCCCACTGTAGGTCCTGGCTCTGCTGCTCCTGCTGCAGCGACAGCGCCATCAGATAGTCCTGATACACACACGAACATGCACAAAGAGACACAAAGACTAGATGATTTATTGATGAGCGATGCTGTCAGTGTGACACTTAAGTATATATATATATACCAATATACACTCTGATTATGTAATAGCTGATCTTGGCCACACAGCCACAGCTCTTTGCTTATTAACTGAGCCATTTGTGTCTGTCTTCATTAATTTCCATTTGTTTCATTACACATTTTGTAGTAATTAGTCGTGGTGCAGTTATCAAAACTTAATTTATGCTGCTCTTATCCATTGTATTCTATCCAGTATCTTCTCTTCTGTTATGTACTTTGTCACTGCAAAGACCCAATTTCCCCTCTGGGAACCTTGCAAGTTTCCTCCAATCTAACTGAATTGATTATGAGCGCACAAAATTGCCGGAATAGACTTTTCTCACCGACCCTATCTCATAGATAAGGAAGGCTTGGCCTGAGTAAGCAAAGAGAATAAAAAGTAATAGCCCCCTTGCTCTTGTCTAGTCTGTGTGAGTGGGAGCACGGCAGACAATTTGTCAGCGAGCACCATGTCTGGACCGCTCTGGCCCACCAATGAGCAGACAGCTGTGAAACCAGTAAAAGTGCGCAGGAGACACAAACCCAATGCATTGGGGGCCAGTGTGGAGACGGTGTGGTACAGAAAAAGCATGGATGAGAATGGAGGGAGGCATGCAACCCTGCCATTTTTTTTTCATGCTGTGTGGGTAAAAAGCTGGTATGGGGAGCGATAACACATCTATTATTGAGGAAATTCACTTATTTTTCCTTTTTTAAGCCTGGGACGGTGCACAGTTGATTTTACTCTAGTGTTTTCAGGGATTTAATATTGGTCTTTTTGTCCCTCATTCATTCTTGTATTCCTATCATTTCTGTAAAGTAACTTAAATGGATAGTTTGGATTACCTGAAGTCGGGTTGTATGAGGTAATTATCAATAGTCAATGTATCACCTACAGTAGATGGTGGTCAGCATGCCTCCAGTTTGGAGAAGCAGAGAGGAGCACCAGTGCAGAGGCTAAGCAATGTACTGCTGTGGACAGGGTCAGCAATAAAAGGCATTTTAGACACAAAAAAAGTTACACCTGAACAGAATAGAATATTTTCACTGCTTTACCTTGCCATCAGACAGCCTTTTCTGATGGGAAACTTGTGTCATATAAGCTGAACATCACTATCTCAAAACCAACCACATTCAATAGGTGAAATCAGTAGAGAACACGACAGTTGCTCGTCTCCTGCTGCCTTGATTTGTCAGTTTGTTTGTGCTATTGTGTGACTTGATAAATCTGAACAATCCTTCAAAAACCCCAAAGTCCCACAATAACACAAAAACCTAACTGACCGAGGCCGTGGTAAAAATGAGCTTGTTTGTCTATGGAGTTTGGTTGGTTTGGAGAGAGTGATATCTGGCTAATATAACAGCAGTTTCTCATCAAAAAAAGGCTGTCTGACTACAAAGTTAAAAATCAATATCAACTTAAGTGTACCCTATATTTAGAATATTTTCAGCACTATATTTTGCCATCACACAGCCTTTTCTGATGGGAAACCGTTGTTATGTAAGCTAAATATTGCTCGCTTCAAACTCCATGGGCAAAATCCAGAATTTTACCTCGCAGAATACAAGAATTACTGGTCTAAGGCTGCTTCCATCTTTTAGTTTGTTTGTATTATTGTGCGACTTTGGTGAATCAAAACTCTCTCTCAGTCTCAATCCAAACTCACACAATAACACAAAAAACTGACAGATCAAGGCTGCAGTAAGCCAGCAACTCCCTTGTATGGGAGATAAAAATTACTAGTTTTGCTTAAGGAGTTTGGTGGCTTTGGAGAGAGTGGCAGTAAAGTAAAGCAGTGAAAATATTAGAAATATAGCATATATCTAAGCTGATATTAATTTTTTAGGTGGACCATTTTTTAAGTGGCTAAAATGCCTTTTGTTGCTGACCTTCTCCACAGAAGTTCATTGTTTATCTTCCATGCCGATGCTCCTCTCTGATTCTTCTGATTGGGCCTAACTGGGACTATTGATAAGTACTTCATAAAGCTCCACATCAAATAATCCAAATTATTCCTTTAAAACTGCTTGCCCGAGGGATGTACAATAAAGAATACAAAACCAGCATGACGTTACTGGTCTTGTATTCTGTCTTCGATTTTGTGGCACGCTGATGGTGTGAAAAGCACATCATGATTAAGCACATCATGGTTTCTGGAGTGGACAATCGCTGGTTCTGCTCGTCTTGCCTGTGTCAGTGCTCAGACCTGGTCTATCTGATCCTGCTGGCCTCGGTACACAGTCTCCGGATCTGAAGGAGGCCGCAACCGAAACTCTGAGTCACAGAAGTTGCCGTCTCCATCAACGTTGTGCAGACTCTCCCAGACGACCTTCTCTTCTGTCAGGAAACCTTGGTCTGTAACCAGGAGGTACAGCTGGCCCTAGAAAGCAAACACATTCTCACATACTGTCACTCTACATACAGATACATGAGTACACAACCGCACAATCTGTATATGGTTGTTTTGTGTGTGGTTGTATGTTCATAGGTTTGCAGCTGAGTGATTACAAGTGAACTCAGGTTATCATGATGTTTTGTCTGGGGGTTATAGGTGATACACGCAGCTTTGCTTACATTGGCAACAAAAGACTGCCATTCAAAATACAAGCAAGCAGGCTCCGCTTCCCCTCCTTTAGATAACAGGAAAGGTCTGCTAGAGCTGCAGTGATACAGTGAGCCAGCTGTTGGCAAAGGGGCTGTTAGACATGTGATGTAGTCATGTATGCAGAGTAGGAGCACTTAAAGGCAGTTCAGATCTAAGATTCTTGACAAAATAAGTTGAAATTTGCAACTACATGCAATGTGCTGGCCTGCAATGTTCTGAAAACCTGCCAGTTTACACCAGTGCGATCAGACGAGATGGTGTATTGTCTTGCAATGAATCTCTATACTCCCATTCTAACTGTTAGCTGGATATAGTTGGTAGCATCTTAAAATATGAATGACAATAAATATGAGCGGAGCAGACAAAAACATCCAGCAAGTGACAATTTTAAGGCTTGTGTCAAACAGACATGGCTGTTCTTCAGCTGTTCAATGAGGCGATCCTCTCTTTCCTCTGTCCAAAACCTGCCATTACTGACAGTTTGTAACTAACTCCACCAGCTGACTTTGCACTCGACAAGCTGAGTCGCAGGCGACACCGCAATGCCATCAGGTGGCTTGAGTCAAGGTGAGACAGGACAGTTCACACTGCTGCAACTGCTCCCTGCAAACCTCTAACACAATTTTTTTTCATTTCAATTTTCAGAAATATTTGTGAAAATGTGTCAAAATACCGTTTTAAATTAAATATTGTCTTGTTGCAAAGATGTCCTGACCTACACATCATATTCTACAGACTTAAGAAAACATCTTTGTTAATCCTAAAATATTTTTCAATGAAAATAGAATAATGATGTAAAAATCATCATACCCTAAAATGTTGCAAATCACATGACAATTGCAATATCAGTCAAAATAATCACAATTGGATATTTTTTCTAAATTGTTTGGCCCAAGGTTGACATTAGAGACATTAGATTAGCTTGATTATCAATCCAACCAAAATGTAGAACAGTAACAGCTGCTGATGTGCGCCAGGATTCAGAGAATTATGACCCACATCGAGGGATATTACAGTCTGGTAACCTGTTCATTATTTACAGCTCCCACTGATGGGTCATGGTATTTTGTCATGGTTTACTTTTGACCTCCAGTGATTGATTTGTTGTTTCTTTAGGCTCATAGATTTGCTGTGTGTTTTTATAGAATTGTATGGACGTGAATGCAGATGCAATTAGATATTTTTCAAAGTTGTTCAACCCTATTTAAGACTGAAAAAGTAGTTTTACTGATATCTGTATGACGATTAGCAGTGAAACAGAAAGAAATCTACCTTTACATGGTGGAGGCATCTGTCAAAATACCCATTAAAATATTACATACCAAACACAGTAATTGTTCCTGTAAAAGGGCTTCAAGGTGCCAGTCACTGACAGAAGAGACAGTTCATAACACATCCTGCCCTATTTAAGTTGCAACAATATCCACAGTGAGCTCCATGATTCATGATTCTCAACCTAGCTCAGTTACTGTGGAGTAGTTGTCTTTGTGTTTACCTTGTACTTGATCATGGTGCTGAAGTGGTTATTCCTGAAAAAGACGCAGAGCTCTCCCTCTTGTACAGTTGATGTGAGCTCACATAAGCCGTGGTACGTCAGCTGAGTGGCTGTGCTGTTCAGGAACTGCTCTGCCACGATGCCTATGATGAGAGGAACAAACAGAAAAAACAAGGTAGTGATCGAGTCTGTGACTGATTAGAACATGCAGAAACATGAAGCAATGATGAGTCTTTCTTGAAAATTGTATTATATGTTTTTATACTTTTAGTCCCTGTATTTTGAATATACATATTATAATTGAGTCATGGTGCTTTTATTTTGATAACCATCACCTATCACTTGCCTGTTGACATTTGCATGAGTAAATTAGTTTAAAGATAATCAATTATCCAGCTTCAGAAGGTGTAATAATTTTCATTTGTTACTAGTAAATGAACTCCTGATTCACAAATATTTTCATCATTAGACGACAGACGGCTGCATGAGTCATCATCGCAACAATCAAAAATCAAGCAACCCTTTCATGAACATAGGTCACTGTTTGGAAAGCATGTTGGAAACCCTGCTGTAATGTCTGTAGCAGCTATTTGAGAATTCTGGCTCAGTGCTGCTGGAAGTGGTCACAGTTACTATAGTAAACTCAATATAGGCTGAGAGACAGATGGCGCAAGACATCTGTAAGACAGAGCATTCGATGTAGTGCAAACATACTCGCACACAGAATCAGAGCAATACTCAAACAGACAGAGAGGCCGAAGAATGAGGCACAACACAAGAAACGGATGAGAAAAAAACTATTCACTACTTAGTATTAAATATTCAAGTGCATTAGAGATGAAACTGTATGAAAATTTCATGTCAAAATTATTGTTATCAGTGTTGGGGCAGAATTACTATAGTGTGCTGAAAATGTTCAGTAAGTACTGATACACATTAAAATAATTTCCCCCACATTTATTCTTGAAAACTACAAATAAAATTAGCAGTCTTATGAACTTTTTGTTTGCATGAGCATTAAAATAATAACATAGCCAGAACCAAACCTTATGTCAGGGGTTTTCAATTTTTTTCAGCCGAGGACCCCTTACAAGATAAGAAAATATACTGGGTAACCCCTTATGTATGTTGCGTGGAATAATTTGACATAGCTTTTTTGTTTTACACTTCTTTTTATTATTTATTTACACATCAAGAGAGTGTGTTTCACTCTCAGTGCATTCAGAAAATAAAATCCTAATTCTGATTATTTTAAATAATATATAAAAAAAGAAAAATATATGTGTATATGTACATATAAAATATAAATAACAAAGACATAAAAAGACCCCCCAAAATAAAATAAAATATAAATAATAGATAATAATAAATGTAGGCTATGATGAAGGCTTTTGTAAAATAAATAGATAACAAAAACAAACAAACAAACAAACAAAAATAAATAAATAAATAAATATTTTTTGTATATCATGATTTAAATGACTTAATCAGAAAACTTTTCTCAGACCACCTGGCAGAGCGTCATGGACTCCCATTAGGGAACCATTGCTTCTATGTAAACATATGAAACCATATTGAATGTGCATTAAAGGAGAAATCTGTAATATATTTACTGCAATAAATCATAATAATGACCATGATATGTCCTCAGAGATCGAGGAAACATGCAGAAGTTAAACACTCATTTCTCTGATAAACACTGCAGCTGCGGTGAAATTTCTATTCCAGGCTGAAATAACTGTTATTGTTTGCCTGTTTCATGTTAATTAGTGTTCAATTTAATGCTGGACATTTGCCGAATGAAGAAGCGTCTGTTTATGAGTTGTAAGAAATTATCATTAATAGTCTTGTAAAAGCCAAAGATGTTTATAACAAACTGAGCAATGCTAATTGAGTCTGGCAGGTAGTAAGACAGGCGGCCACTGAACTCAAACTTCAGAGTGTGTATTCTAACTTCAGAGCAGTGGGCTTTTGGTTTCAGGATAACCAGTTTAACTTTACATTGACAGACAATTTATTTAATACACAGTTTATAGCTCCAACTCAGTATTTGGACTGCTGTACTCATTTTTGCACATGCAATTGCTACATATTGCTCTGTTATCCTAACAATAATAATAATATACTAAAAAAATGCACGCTCTGCAGACAGGGTGACCATCTTTAATCAAGTTTCCCTCAGCACTCTTATGAAAACCAAAATACAACAACACTTAAGACCTCTTTGAAGGCTGTAAAATCCCTGGAGTGTTGTTACTGCCTTCCGCCATGTTTTCATTTAAGCAAAACAAACCCATGTTGCTGCTGCAATGCTGGACAGCACTTATCGTTTTCAAAGCGCGCTAATCAAACCTGGTTTGAATGATAATTTAAATTTCAAATGATAACACTGTCAGGGATTTTACCATGGTTTATCACGAATCCTGTAATAGTTTCATCCCTAAAGTACATTAAAGCATGTCAACACAACTCAAAGATGTTTTGTCTTCTCAGAATTACATTAGTACGCTTAAAGTGGTTGCAAATTCATCTCTTCAAGTGGTGATGGGTAGAACCACTTCAGCTAATCAATAATTTCTATGCTACATATGCAGAAAGACAACAGAAAGGAGTGAATCTCTTGTATCGGTCTCTTCATGGACCGAGGCCTTGATGTGTTGACTTGGCAGCAGGCCAGCAGACGACTACTCAGGAAGCTCAGTGTTGAATGAGCAAATATTTTTAGTGGAGAAGTTTTTAGTGACAGCTGGTAAGAAAACTGTGAGCTGTGGAAGTAGGTCATTTGATCAGACACCACATGTATGTCCTGGTTTTATTTTAACTTGGTCAGTCCAGTAGACATATCTCATGCAAGGATTGTGCCACTGAATTAATGTTGTACTTGAGCAAAGATGTGATGTAAAATTTAAAGAAGATGCACAAGTTTAATTTTCTCCATCTCCAACTACACAAATAAGGAAAAAGAAGAGATGAGGGGGAGACAGGAGAAAGGAGAGGAGTCAGGCAGGTCAGACGGTAGAGATGGTGCAGAGAAAGCACTCACCTTCCCCTGCCAGCTCGCTGTTGTCTGACTGTTTGCAGGATATTATCTTCTCTACCAGCTGGTTGTAGCTGCAGTTGCCCACTGCCTTGACAATGTCATGCATCTGCAAACAAAGATAAAAACTGTGGGAAAGACCGTTCAGCAGGCCCCGCTACTGTTTTACTAAAAAACACAGCAGATTTATACAAAATTTATGGCAAGGAGAAAAATTCTAGTGACAAGGGGTTCATACTGAAGCTCTCTGTACAAGCTGGAACAGTTTACCTGAACTCTGGTGCATTCAGCTGTTAATTATTTTTATTTAGGGTGGTGTGAGTGCTGTGAATGCTTTGAACACTTGATGAAACAAATGCACACATAGAGCTCTGAGAGAACTCTGGAGATGTTAGTTTGTGGTGGGAAGGCAAACCAGACCAGCCACAGGACTGTGTAGTACTACTGTAGATATGAAGTTAGTATGAACTCAAAAGCTAAACTACTATTAACCCCTCTGCTGAGTGTGGGAACTGTCAAGGAAGTGACTTCCTATATAATCATCTGAAGTCATTTTGTAACCATGATAACATGTAATGCTTGGCAGTTAAGTGAGCAAAATGTAGAGCAGCTACTGTATCCACCATATTTGGTATAAGACGCCAAGTTTTCATCCTGTTTCTAGCTGTCCCTTTTTTTTAAATGACACAGTTTAAGTTTCAATCATGACTTATAATTACAGGTTGATCAATGATACCACTACAGAATATTAGTAATCACGGAAGCCGAGAAGCAGTAAACACTTCCAGTAAAAATGAAAAGCTTGATGTGAAAAATTTATAAAACAAACTCACACAAAAATCCTTTTAAGCTTTTCATTAAAATAGAACCTTTCAACATTATCTTAAAACCAAAAGTGCTAGGTGCTGCCAGGCAGCATTTCTTAAAGTTAACTGAATTTTTTAATAAATAAGTAAACAAAATAGCCTCCTGAAGTTTCATAGTTTTATAATAAAAAGATATTGGGAATCAGAATTTAAAAACAGACATTTCAATAATTGTAAAAATGCAGAATGTTGGACCCAATAATAAGCCAGGTTGGTAATCTGTCAGTTACTACTAATACTGCCCATAACCACTTATTTATTTCTGATTATTCTGTAAATCTCAGTCAGTAAACAGATGATAACTTCATAGTCACACCTCTTGATTTGTTTATAATAAGGTAGTATTCATGCTAAGGGCGGGAATGTCCTGACTGGACACAATCTTGATGACTCCTGATGCATCAGAATTTTTGATTTCCATACATCATTATAGTTTCTTGCTGTGTGACTACTTGCCTCTTTTAAAACATAGTCTATTTCTAATTATCCACACTTAGCATACTGTGCAGTTCTTGCTCACACTCAGCCATCCTCAACAACATGCTAAACATGGTGCACATGCTTATGTCCATGACATTTCACCATCCAACTAGTTCAGCCACGGCGACTGTAGAGGAAGCCTTACAAAATTGTTGCAGGCAATCATAATGTTAAGAATATGTTTTTAAATATCTGATTATTGACTTTTCTGCATAACAACAATCTCTCAAGAAAGAATTACAACACAATTAAGAATTTTTCCACCACCCCTAGTTAATACAAAATAGACAAAAACTATAAGGCAACAATGATCCAAACTGCAGGCATGAAAATGACCGAAAGGTAGAGGATTTTATCATTCGTAGTGAATTCTATAGAGATGTATCAATGATGAACAGGAGGGCAGGAAAACAAGCTGTTTTCAGGCTGGTTAAGAGCAATAGCAAGGTAGGGTTCATCTCACCTGGGGATCGACCAGCCAGCCGTGGTAGAGAGGGATGTCCAGTAGATCAAACACGATGCATTCTGGGGTGTACTCGAAAACTCGAACCCCTGTGAACTTCACGTTCACATCCAGACCTGTCTGCAGCTTATGCAGCACCGCCATGGCATCACTCATGTTCTACAAAACAAAGAACAACAACAATTCAGACTTTCATTATTAAAAAACGGTGTGATAACAATGCAGCACGGGGGTAAACAAATCTCTTAACGAAGACGTGTTTTCTTGTGTGTTGTGAACATTACTCAGAACCAAAAGCTGTGTCCGATCCAGCTGTTCTCATGTACTGTGAGCCGTCTTTATTTGTTACATTATTACTGGTTGTCTGCACACAGTCAGCAGAGTTGGAGCTATCAGGGATTGATTTTTCTACCTTTACAAGAAACCATTAGCTGCCATTTATTATTATGCAACACAAAAAAAACTGCCTCTACACACTCACACCTTAGTTTTGTCAAACATTTCTTCTTTATAGTCACCTCCCTGTGACTAACTTGAGTGGTTTCATATTTATGGCACTTACTAGGTTTTGTTCTGCTTACTGTCAATCGGCCTTTAACCACAGGAAGAAATGGAAGTCTCTGCCAGGAAACCATTTGATACTACATTTCTGTGTAAGCTCTCAGGCTCATCATGGTGAGACATGATATTTCCCTTTGATAACATCACCAAGGGGTGGACAAAATATGAGGGACACTTGACAATATAATGTCATATAATAGCCCTGCAATAAACACAATGATAATTTTTTGGGGGTATTTCTGACTTATTTTTGTAAGTGGACAATCTGATGATTTTAGATTGAGATAGAAATCTAAGGCTTCCATAATCAGGATTTCAGGCAAATCACAGGGATTGTGGTAATTAATGTACTCTTACTTCTGTTTCCAAACTTCACATAACCTCACTGACTAGCGGATCCATGATACATGAACAAACCAGTAGTGATAGATGGCTAAGCTGATTGGACGAATTACTTCACATGGCTTTCTTGGGTGACGTATCGTAAACAATACAACAGAGTTGTCCGTACTTAAAAAGTGTCATTTTATAATTATGTTATTGTCTGTTTACAACTTCATTTGAAACACAGTTTTTTAAGGCTAATTCTGGCGATGGTCTACAGGGTATTTCAAAACTGAGAAAAAAGATTACAGTTTAGATTGTGGATCACAATTTTGATTCAGTAGATTGTGTAAAATCTACTACTGTAAAATGGATGGATAACTCATTTCATTCACTTAAAAGTATCCTCGCTATATCTGGAATAAAACCTAAATCTGATTATGCTATTTCCAATCAGTCCTACTCTCTGAAAATTTATACCACATGAACCAAGGTTTGCACAGTGTCATCTTTTAAAAGCAGACTAAAAATATCTTTTTATCACAAGCTTTTAGTAAGGTTTAAAGTGTGTCTTATTTTTTCAACAACAACAACAACAACTACTACTACTACTACTACTAATAATAATAATAATAATAATATCTTGTATGTTTTATCTTACCTTATTTTTGTTTTTATTTCGAAACGTATTGAGTCTATACCTGTTGCATGAAATGTGCAGCTG
Organism: Lutjanus erythropterus; assembly: GCF_056507025.1. NCBI lineage: Eukaryota > Metazoa > Chordata > Actinopteri > Lutjaniformes > Lutjanidae > Lutjanus > Lutjanus erythropterus. The sequence continues at coordinate 24,321,932 of NC_139317.1, forward strand.
ACTTGATTTACCTTACGGTCAGTTACAAAATCAACTAAAAATGAATCTGCTAACTGCCTTTATGTCAAGATGACGGGAGATGACTCACTGTAGCAGAAGGTATGCACTGACGTCACTTTTACACGATGCCAACCCCACTCACTATGAACACACTGAGCTGTGATACCAGGAGGAAAACAAGAATCTTCAAAAACTAAAGGCTCTCAGACTCTACAAAGCCTTGTGCTATATGTACCAGATAGTCAGCAGTCTGTGGAAATTCAAGCTTTGCACTGTATATACAGTATGTAGCTCCACACCAGGGAAGAAACGTTACACAAAACAAAGCCTGAAGGCACAAAGATGCCTGGGGGCAGGTTTAGTGTCTGATCTTTATACATTTAGTGAGAAAAGAACAGAAAATGGTGCAAAAAAGTCGATCTGGGTTTAAATTTTAAAGCAGCAGCCTGTTCAAAATGGTTGACAGCTTCAAATTATATTCTTTCAATACATTTTAATGCTATATCGTGTTTCATCTAGACAACCATGTGCTTTGTTAATGTTACACAGAGCCTGAGAAAGTATTGCTTCATCTTGCTTCACTCCTCTTTGGCTCTCAGCAGTGAGTAAGAACTTCTGCCTGAATTCTCTTTAAATCTGTGCAGCTCTTTACCAACGTACCAGTGTTTTCTATGTGAGTGCACAGAGGTGGTAGCCAGCTTTTATCCTCTTGAGAAGAATAGCATTAATTGTACCAATTGTTGGGCGTTTACAAGTTTCATTAAAACAAATCTACCACTGGGGTCCTGTGGGTTTTAATTGGACTGGTTTTAATTGGATTTGTCTTCTCTGGTATTCATGTGGCCCAAACAGAGCTGAGGAAAATACCCACTCCATGCTGCATGTACTGGTCAAATGTGTATGTGTAAATATAGTTTGACTTTGAAGTGGTGTTTTTTTCTGTTTGTATCTCTGGTAGTAGAAGAAAATGTTTTAAAGCCGTCCAAAAATAAAAATATATGGACAGACATTCCTTTATTTTGAATCTGTCTGAATGATTGAAGAGAACAGACTGTCTCCACTATGACGACCATTTGTCCTTTTATTATGATTGAGGATTTTATGTGCAGAAAAACCTTTTTCTGCACTGTGTGAACATTGGGGAAATTACTTTATATACACATCACATCATATGTATGCCAAATACAATTTGTTATATGTACCACACATGCACACACACCTGAGAACCTAACAGACTAATTTCTTGCATTCAGCCTCAGAGCAAGGTTTCCCAGCTGGCTCTAGACCTCTGCTGCTATTTAACTCTGAGATCAAGATAAGCCTCGCAGCTGAGCCCTACAACTCTGTTATGAGTGTGTCGCCGTGAGTGATTTCCATTTGATTTCAGCTCTTTCACAATAAACTTAAATTACCCGAAAGTAAAGCCAATTACTTTACACATACTAGAACAATAAACCTGACTCTACAAACAGACTTATCTGCAGTTTACCTGCTCTGAAACAGGGATCATAATTCAATATCACTTTTTATCAGCTTTCAGTGGTGTTGTATTGTAATGATGTCATCATTTTTATTATTCTAGGATGCCTAACAACATCTGGCAAAGGGACTGCTGATGGAAACTAGCTTTTTGCTTCCCCGGGTACATTTACATTTGTTTGAATGTTGATTTATTTACATTGTCCCTTTTCCAATACATAAATTAAATTAAATCAGTCAAATCAGATTGTATTGTTTAATCATTTTGATTCTGTTGTCCAAAATAATCTTTCCAAGCACTGTGTGAAAATAAAAAATACTTATTTTATAAGTGTGAAGAAAGAAAAAGTTTAACAGCAAGACTTTAAGTCTTGTCAAAATAGTATTGAAGAAATACATATTATTGAATTCTAAACTTTTTAAGGACCTGCAGAATCCCTGTAATATCATGACATCAGTTTAAACTACAGGATCGACCAGTTTGTTTTGGCTGCTGGTCAGATGTTTAAAAACACATTATTGTGAATGTGAATCTTTATTTCCAGGATGTATTGCGATCCTTTTGTGTGTGTTCATACTATGAAATGTCTCAGAGGTGTCTAACTGAATCATTTCTTACAGTTTTTCATGTCCATTGAGGAATGTAACAGCTGCAAACGTCATATACTTAGTCATTTTTAAATTGTATGTGTTCACTGTACAGTGTGTGGACATTTTTCAGTTTACAGTAGAGATACTGTAGGTCCCATGAACAACAAGCTACTCCAGCTTTGACGACTGGCACAGCGAGCGGAGGTGAAAAGCCTTCAGCTGGCCCATCTGAGAGTGTGGATTAGGACGATTATGAGCAGCAGTGATGGCGGGATTAGCAGGGCTATGTAATGGACCATGTCTCTTCACTTTAGGGCAGAGGGCTCCAACAGCAGATGAGTGCTTGGAGATCAGATGATTAGCACTGCATCACACACATTCATCTGCACTGTGTTGGATGTACCTCCATAGTATAACATAGCTGAGGTTTTTCAGTATTTTTACTTTCACCCTAAAGTGTCTTTCACTCTAAATTTACCTAAAAACAAAAATCTTGAGTAGATTAACTGGTAGTTGACAGGAAACTGCAGATTAGTACCAAGATGAGGGATTTAGTTCCCACAATACCTTCATCTTTTAACAGACAGTCCCAGTTGATAATGCATGTGTAAAAGTAAAATAATGCAGCCAAGAATCAAACTATAATCAACCTTCTCACTCAAAATACAGTATTATTATTATTTTTATAACAATTATTGAAGAATGACCTGTTTTCCCGACGTTGCATTTTGAGGTAAAACCCAAACTTTTCTGCCAAGCAACACAATTGAGCAACAGTTTTTGGTTGAGAAATACATACTTGCTAAATAAAATCATTTTAGGGCAGTGTTACTCAACTTAAGGCTTAGGGGCCAAATAGGTCCAGAAGGACTGCTGACCACTTTGTAATTTATGATTAAAATAAACTGATTCACACCAGGATTTTGTTGTTGTTGTTGTTTGTTTATACCAATTCCCTAGCAAAGCAAGTTGAGTATCCCTGTTTTAGGGAATTCACCTGTCATTAATTTTGCATCACTATGCATCCATATAAGTGCCATATAAGTGTCTGCATAAAAATCTATTTAAAAAAATACACAAAGCAGATCTATGCACCTAAAAGAAAACTACAAATCAATCAGTGGAGGCCAAAAGTAAACAATTACATAATACCATGACCCATCAGTGGAGCTGTAAATAACAAACGGTTTACTAGACTGATGTTCCACAATGTGGGACATACTTTTATGAATCCTAGCAAACATCAGCAGCTGCTACTGCTCCACATTTTTGTCGGATTAATCATTAAGCTAATCTAATTTTTAATGTTTCTAATGTCAGGCCCAATTTACATGCATAAGGAGGACAGAAGAGCTCTCAATATAATGCAGTACAATACAGAAACACCACTGCCGCCTAAAAATGACCACAGAGGTGAATTCACTCTTCTTTGCATCACAAAGATACATTTTCTCATTTGGAGCTGATGTAATGGATTCCATTTAAATTAACATACCTAACTAACTGATAACCCTTCATACAGTTTAATCTCTGATCTTATAATTAGATGAATCCTACCTGAATTATATCAGTTTCCAGCACCACAACCTGCACAACTGATAGCACAGTCTCTCCTGTTAAGAGCTTTTATGATTCTGACTTTGAACAAACCATTTCTTACAGCATTTTCTCATCATGTTTACGTCTCAGTTAATGTCATTGCTTACTCAATTAGAGACAGATTTATATAAAGAGGACATTTAATTTGATTTCCAGGGTGTCTACCGAACAGATATGTGAAAAATCTGGAGCAAACAGGCCAGGGTTAAGATGCTTTTATCGGCTGTGCTCACAGGAGAAGAAGGGTTTCAGAAACATTTGAGAACAACAACCATCACTGTGAATGACACCAAATTAAAACAAAAGAGGCTTATTAAAACATGATAACCCATTTCCTCCGGTGGCTGGAAAATCAGTGTGGGTGAACTGTCTTGTACGAGTGCTGTTGAGTCGGGTCCACTGAGACAAACGCAGAGCAAAACTACACTCTCACTTCCACAGCTCCTCTGAGTAAATATTTAACAATAGCTAAAGAGCACCCATGCAACTGCTATTTTAATCCTCATACACTCCTGTGACAGATGATGTTTTTTAAGATGAATTTATAAATAGAACAACTTCTGTTATGAACTTCTACTGTTCAAAGTCAGGGCTGCTTCAGCTGTATCTTATAACAATCCAATAAGCAATGAAGACACATCACTCTAAGATATAAAGAAGAGGACACCTTTTGTTTGACATACACATAAACACATCTCAGACTTGCTCTCTCCCAGCTTCTAGCATCCCAGAGCTCTGCCCACTGTAGTCTCCGCATACTGTGTCAACCACAGCGCGCGGACATGAGGACACCCACATGCAGAAGAGCTCCCAGTCCGGCGTCTAGGATTAGACTGCCATAATAACTATGCAGCACAAACTCTGACCACTCCCTTTCTTTAACTGTGCATGTTGAGGACACCACTGATTTATTTAAGAAGTTGTATTTCAGCTCAACTTAAATTTAGAAAGACCGTTGCAGTAAGCATCTACGTTACTTTTTTTTCTGCTCTCTGAATGAGGGACAAGTGTGGCTTCAAATCATTGACAGATGTGCTGGTGCTCTGCCACGCAAGAGGAGGAGAGGCAGGCAGGGCCGCTCCCACACTGTAGGCAGGCAGTGGGGATGGGAGGAAGCAGGAGCTCCATCTCCAAGTGCCTCTCATGGTACACACACACACACACACACACACACAGCCTCAGTAATAGCCGGGAGCAGAACCCAGCCATGCGTCTCTAAGCATTCACAGCCATGTGAAACAACATAATCTGACACTCCTGACCCCTGTTGTTCCCTAGGCCTTGCAAGACACATCTTATGTAACCTATAGAGCAGTGGAAAAAAAAGCTAAGCTGCAGTTTTATGTGGTTTGCAATCAGCTCGATGCCTTTTTCCATATTACCAAACATCCACTGACCTTATCCGCTACCTCAATGCAAATGTGCAAACCCACTTTAGTCAAGGTTAGCATGCCGTTATGCTGATTATGTGTGTGCGGACACATTAGAGGAGTGTGCATTTCACTTGGTAGCCTATAGTGTGGTGAACATGCATCAATAATGGCGGTGCGAGCAGCTGACATATTTTCAGTGCATCAGTGAGACAAAGTGAGAGCTCATGTTAAACTTGCACAATTATGTCTCCACTCAGAGAGGGAGGAGAGAGAAGGAGGAGGGGGAGGAGAGAGGGTGAGTTCATCCCAAAAGCCCTGCGCTCCTCAAGCACCGTGAAAAGTCAGCAGCTTACTAATGCACACACATAAGCAAAAACACATGCCTGTTTAATAATCATACTCTGCAGTGATTAGGCAGACCTTACCTGCTCATAGTTTAGCCGCTGGGCCTCTGATATCTCTTTAGGCTTGGTTTCCAGAATGTAGTCTCCTGCAGAGATAGAAGGAGAGAGATGTTGGCAGATTGGTTTACATTATTGTCATGACAGAGCAAAACAATCACTACCTTGATTAGCAATGATCATCACAATAACTCCGTGTCTTAAGTGTAAGGTGGCAGATGTTCTGAAATGTTTTAAGTAGCCACTGGGGGAGGGGGGTGCTGTTAAGCACGAGCCAGCTGTTTCCCAAAGAAAAGGCCAAATATTTAGGGTCAATCAAGTCTGTGTCCATTGCCGTGTCACCTGAGAGCTCTGTCAATTTGGCTCTGGAGCAGTGTGAGCTGTGGCGGACAGCACAGTCTGGCAGCTGTCCAGCTCCAGCTCTGTTCAGCCTGATCTGCACTACAAACATACTGCTTTCTGATCATGAACATGTCTTTACAAAACAAATCTACACCGTACACTAGATCATGGTTAGGTGGTTAATTTTCATGAAACACCATTTAAACATGATGCTCATCCCATTGTCTTGGGGACTGACCTGATCAACCTCAGCAGGCAAAGCATGAGAGCAGCCCATTCATTAATTTGATCCTGCTTCATGCCCCCGCCCCTTTTTGGATGAAAACAATCACTCTAACTGGACTGGTGGTCAATACAAAGTCAGAGGTCTTTTCCAGTTTAAATGCATGAAAACTTTATCACTTTTTAACTATAAGGAGCCCAATCCTCTGGTCAGTCAGATGAACACTTATGCCATGTTTCTGCTGATTAACGATCAGCAATGTTACATAGATAAAAGAAGAAACAGGCGTCCTTTCAGTCTGCCTTCATCAAAGTGGACATGCATCACATATACAACAACCTTCCTGAATCTTCAGTTAATGCATTTCATATATGTGCCACTTTTTATTACATTAAGACACTTTATTTTGCCGTTTTGATAATCTGTCTTTGCTATAAACTAATTACATCAGTGGCAAAGCAGAGCACTTGTCTTCATTTGGATATCATTTATGCTTAATAAGAAGTAGAAAACAGGTCGGTTTTAGCTCCACTTCCTACGGTACTTTATGCTGTTCACAAGGTTCATTATTAGAAGGTTGGTAAGCTCAATTTATTTCAGTTATTATCATTAAAGTATCCTCTGCTCCAAGCAGCTTTTTGAGTGGACAGACTGTTAAACCAAATTCCATTATAAAAACAGGTCTTTTATGGTGGGGTCATAGTTCTTCATAGTAAAAAACGTTACACCATCACCAAGACTCTGTTCTGATTTGCTTCAATCTACAGGCACAATCATCACACATTATTTACTCAGGAACATCGTTATCTGTCCTGTGATGAAGTGTTTGACAAAGACACACTTTTACGGTGCTTGTTTTCACCCAAAGGGGGTGTGGTCGTTCTCAAGACAGGAACACGATGTATGGCTGCTCTCATGGGGCGTCATCAGCTGATTAAGCTCACCTGGGCCCTTGAGCTATAAAAGCCGAACCCTGAGCTCCACCCTTTCCCCTCCTACAGCTGGCATCCATCCTGCATTATTGTCTTCTGGTTTGTCTTATGATGTACATTAATATTATTTTGATAAATTACTCATTTTTCAGTAAATCTCTTGACTCCCTACTTGTGACATTCTTTATGCAAGTTTGTAATCAATGGGGGCTCATCCAGGATGCAGACCTCAATAAAGACGCCTCTTACCACCTGTTTGTGTTTGTTGTAGTGCTTAAGCCTTTCTTCTGAATAATTCAACCGTTAGACAGAAAACAAAGCATTATATATAATAAATAATATTATACATATTGTCACACACTTATTAATTCCATCTGGTTTATAAATATGTATTTATATATAAGTATTTTGCACAGATTGTGTAGCAACAGATGTCATGCAAATGTATTCTTGTTATTACTGTTAAAGTTTTAAGGAAGTCTGCTTCTTTCTTTTAAAACTCTTGTTCAAGTATTTTTCAAAATACTTCACAGAAAATCATTAATTTATCAGGAACTGGCAAGAGTATCATGCTGCACTGTCAACACATACTTTTCCTGAGAAATTACTCAGAGGAATGCCATCAACCTCTTGTCATCAACAGCTACATTAAGTAAAAACAGCCACACACGGAGAAAAAAAAAAAAAAAAAACACTTTCGCCCGGATTTTGCTCGAGCAAATCGAATGAATGGAATATATCCAGGAAAGAGCCTTTTAAGCTGTTTTCTTGTACTTAGTGCTTTATAGATTGCAATGACTGACCTAAAAAGGCATGATGATTTCTTCATGTGCATGCTGAGAGAAATAACTATCCAAACCGAAACTAGCTACATGTTTGACAAAAAAACTTGTGCTTCTGAGCTAAACACAAACTGATGCACCATTCAGGCTCATTGTAGCTGTTTTTAGGAGGTATTTGCACTGAGCTGTCTAACTGCTGGTTTCAGTTTGAAAAACTCTTCTGACTTAATTTCTATGCTGTCACCCTGGATGAAGATTTTTGTGTGAGTCAAGATTTTTTCCAGCAGAGGGCCAGCCAGCTGAGTGGTTTTACTACGGTGTGTCCACAACAGGGAAAACCCCTCACTGCTCTGTACTCCAGTGAACTGTGGACTCGCTCATCTCTTGTCCTCCCCTTAATATCTGTATCTGTCTGCGTCTGGATCACTGGCATGCTACACTATGTACTGTACTGACGATCACCACCAGCCACTTAAGAAACATCTGAACTTCATCACCCTCAGTGTTTGTTTCTATGTGTTATGACAAAACAGAAGTTAACCAGCAGCCCCTGAACATTATACAGCATTAACTTTGTGTGCTGTAATTACACGCAAGCACAAGGTGAACTTGTCCTCCCAAATACCACACAAACGGGCACAATTCCTTCATTATTTAAAAGTATGTATAGATAGAAGAGTACAGTGTGAGCCATGGTAGCCTACAGACACAAACAAGCCCAAAGAGCTCACACACAGTCCACTCATGTCAATGGACACAGACAGAGCTGCGAGGAGACACTAGTGAGAACCGACTCTCCCTCAGAAGACCCCCCGCCGTAATCAGACACTCTACTTTGATATTGTGGAGTAATTTTAGTTATGAAGGGCAGGAGAAGAGATAGCTCCTGTTTCCTTTGCAACAGCCGAAGATTAGATGATGGGGGATTCCCCTGCTCTGCTCTCTTCCTCTGTTGACTCTGGAAAACATATATAAATCTGACCTTAAGAATGTTAACTGCTCATCTGAGAGGACATGAAACACAAGAGTGTGTACAAGGCTGTTGAAACTCAACACCTCTGGCTTTACGGGATAGTATGTTTATAAGTGTGGACTCATGGGCAACACTTATTCAAGTCAGTGTGACTCTATAAAAGCAGGCCAAGATATTATTATTGTAGTAAACTACAATAAATCTGTTACAAAACTGGGTATTATTATAAATATAAAGCCAAGTAAAAAAAAAGCCAAGCAGCAGAGGGCCAAATGCAGTGAGGTGACATTACTTAATATAATCATTGTTACATATTTCCCCTTTAATCAATGATGCAGCATCATATTGCACTTCTGTAGTTGATTAAAGGACCAGTGTGTAGGACTTAGAGGCATTTAGCAGTGAGCTTGCAAAGTCCAAACACTTTGCCTTGCTCTCCCCTTCCAAGCAAGTAGGAGAAACTACGGTGGCCATGACACTTGCGTAAAATGTGAAAGGCCCTATCTAGAGCCAAAGTTTTATGTTCAGGGTTTCCCCCAGCAAAGTTGTTCGGCCCAGTGGTAAGTATCTCTTGAAGGGGCCAGGCGGCCAAGTAACTTTTTTTGATGGGGGCCTGATGTGGGTCAGCAAACAGACTGATGGTAGGGCTCTATAGAGTCTGTGATGAAATAATCACAGCTGGAATCAGGGCACTGAAAATTTAAAAAAGCCATAACACAGATTTCAGTGGAGATTTGAAAATATTACTATGTAATCTACATAGTGTGTCATTTATTCAAATCACATTATGAAAAAATCAACAACTATAGTATAATTTTACAAAGAATATTACGTATGTCCACTGGGCCACCCCACCTAAACTGTTGTTTAAAAAACATCTTAAAAATACATCCCATGAAAATAAAATTCCCAGATGCTTAGGCCCAGTGGGGCATCGGTGTAAGCCTGGTGAGCTGCTAGGCTTGCAATACACTCTGTTTGTCCTTTCTGGACCCCTGAAAAAACATGGTGGCCTCCATGGAAGAGAATCTGCACCCTCTGTAGATATAAAGTTGTCATTTCAAGGTAAAAAAAAAACCTCATTTTTTATTTTCAGGTAATAACTAAGGAAAATATATTCATAAATATCAAATTCTATTTCTGCCAATAAATCCCCATAAACTTACACTCTGGATCTTTAATGGCTACAAACACTCACCAAGATACTCCATCAGTTGCTCAGCAGTTATAATTTCCATCATAGGTGGCATCTTAACCTGCAACAGAGACACATCATACCGCTTGTGAATATTCAACATGTACTGACATGCTGAAATAAATAATGCTTTTAAAGAAAACATGTCTAGACAACAAAAAAGGTGCTGATGGATAGAGAGGCACTGGTGATAAATCAAGTGTCAGCTGTGTATGCTAACCAGCTATCTGTCGGTAAACTGCCCAACTGAGACTATATTTTTGGGACTGATGTCGATACAGATATTTTGGAGAAAAAAATTCAGATACAAATATATCAGTCAATATTCTTTATACAGACAGGATATTTTATCATTTAAAAATAAACTTTTTTGCCCAAAATGTTATCAGGGCACTGAAACAGTAAACTTTCACCTGTATTTTTGACATTTGTAAAAACAAATTAAATAAAAAAACACTAATAGGTTAAAATATATACATATATATTAAAGGCAGAATTAATAAGATTTGTTCAGGGGTTTGTAAACACATTAGAAAGACAGTTGATTGTTGCATCTCATTCCAAGGATGTCAAATACAGACATCTTAGGTTGGTAAAACGTCCCGAGCACAGCAAAGTAATGGGAAATACGGGCAGAGGGCAGGGTCTCTGCAAGTACAGCCACCACTACACACTTCTAGTGGTTCATAAGTGATGACTGAAAGGTATTATGTTTACATTGTTTGTTTGTTTCTTTTTAAGGAAAATGCTGCATACCAAGTACACATAAAATGCTGCCAATACAGCTAACAAATAAAAACAATCTGCACTATAATCTGTTGAAAAAAAGATTTCATGCAGGCACATATCAGACAATATATATGCAGATATCGATATTGACTGATATAGCTGATATATTGGGCTGATAATATCAGTCGACCACTGGTAAACTGTATATTACCCCCCCCCCCCCCCCCCGCCCCCATTGTTTCTCCTCATTGATTGATACAGCTGATCTGAAAATAGATGAGTAAACTCTCAGCCTCATGTCAAAGAGGTGGATAAACCCTCCACTAAGCCACTGTTTGTAATCATTAGGGAACCTTAGCATTAAATGAAGTCTTACACATTGTACTTGGATAAAATAAATGATAGAGCTCAGAGCTATAAAACATGTCTATTTGTATGAACTCAGAATCAAGTTTCCATTGATTCGTGCTCCTTTACCTTCCATGCCAGCAGAAGGACATTCATAATAGCCAGTAATGGACAGGGGCCGTTCTCGTTCTGAGTGATGATCGGTGTGTTCTCCTCCCTCCACTTGATCCACTTGATGTGGTATATGGACTGGCCGGCGGCCCGGTCCTTAGCACACGAAGTCTTTGTCCCATCAGCCCCGTATTCGCTCTGCAGGGCCAAGGCCAGCCCCCGGTCCTCCAGACCCTCGCTGTTCAGGTCGGAGCTCGGGCAGGAGTTCAGGTTGGAGAAGGACTCCAGTGAATCAATGCTTCGGGACTCTCCACCGAGGCTGGGATCGGGGTCACTCCCACTCGGCAATCCCTCCGATAAGGTGTGATCAGCAGACTGCTTGACGTTATTCGTAGTGATTGCATTGTCCGGACACAGATGAGTCGGTTTGGAGAGTTTTGTTGGTTCACTTTCTGCACCAGCCGAAACCTCAGCCGGCACATCTGTGCTCTCAACAGCGGTAGGTGAGGACGGGCCGTCGGTTTTGTTGTTTACTAACTTTGAGGCACCACCCTCGCTATCTTCTGCAGCCAGCAGCACCGAGTCATGCCCCATCCCGTTACTGATCTGATCCCCGGACCTCGACCACGATTCGCTCGCCGCGGTATCCTTCTTCTGGTCCTCCTGCACCGGGGGGACTTCGATCACTTCTGGCACGTCGGACTTCCCGGCAGCGCTGGAAATGACATTAACGGCGACGGGAGCACTAACATTTGTGGTGGTGCTGTTATTACAACTAACGTTAACCAAAGTACTGAGAGGAGCCTCACTATTCTTGCATTTCTCGGCTGTTCCTTTCACTCCGCCGACAGCCGTAACGTCGCCCATCTCTCCCGCGATCGTGGCACACAAAGAGCTCCCGTCAGTGTCTCGATGCAACGTTGCATTTTTCTCCATTTCGCTTTACAGACTGTCGACAGATTTTTAGCTAAATTGCAGCAGCAGCAGCTTCGGTCCCAAAGACGCCATGACAACTCTACGAGTGACGTCATGAGGGTGAATTGCTTTCAGGCCGAGCAAGGGGGCGGTAGAAAACGAACGGCCAGCCGGTGGTGCGTTCGTGTGCACTCGTATTCTTCCAGTTCTTAAGTTTATCACTTAAGCTAAAAATGTGTGATCCAAGATATTAATTTGAACTAATTGCACCGCATGTCACTGATTTATATATGGTTAATAGGTTATTAATTACGTCTATAAGTTATAAATAAACAAGTATAAACTAGTGATTGTGATACATTAATGTGGGCTCACTATTTGGCAAGATGTCATTACTGCTTACTACTAATTAAAATGAATCAGTGCACGCCACAAATGTAAAGGTGAATAATGTTGCCAAAGCCTTAGTGTATGAATCTTGACTTAAGATATGCTGATGAAATTGACAGGTATAAATGCTGGTTGATGGAGCTAAATAAGCAATGAGATCTGAGATTTAACAGTACAGATAAATGTGGGCTCATTATTTGACAACCTAATATATTGTAACAAATATTAATGACTTATAATTAATGGCATAATTATGAACATTTATAAATCATGAATAAGAATAGTCTTCCCAAACTGACTATCTTTCTTTAAACTTTATTTACTGCTTAGGATGATGGATTACATGTCAACTGTTAAATTTTAGCTGGTAGACCTATTATTTGATGAGTCATTCAAAATAAACAAATACAGCTGAATATTTCCCACCTCAAAATTAATATGTATCTTTGACATATAATATTAGATAATCCTTAAATAATACCACAACAGTGGAATTTGCAGTGCTACAGCAGCAGAACAGGATAGCACAATAGCAGACGCATCAATAAAAGGCAAGGCAAAAGGCACCACTAGGGCGGCTGTGGCCTAAGGGTTAGAGAAACAAACTTGTGACTGGCATGATAAATCTGGACAAGGAAAGTGAAAGGCACTTGCCCATCCCTCACTGCTTTGAGCAAGGCCCTTAATCCCAACCACTCCAGCAGAGATGCTCAGTGGTCGGCAGATCAGACTGTGGTTGTACTGGGCAGCTTCCAAGTGAGGTGTGAATGAGGGTAACTGTGAATGTTCAGAGCATTCCTGCAAAATAAAGGCCTCCTCGCCTCTCTCAGTGAATATTCCCAGAATAAATAAAAGTTAAAGAATAAAAAATAAAACACAATTGCATGCTCAACCCGTTGACATGGTTTAGTGCCTTCTTTTACGAGGATTCATGAACGCAGCATGAACAGAACCTGTCGTGGCCGTGACAGTCTTGCGTACGAGTGCTCGCGCGTTTGTGAGGCCATAAACAATCTCGCGTAGTCAGACCTCCGTACTACTATAATACGATAATAAACGAGACTTGCGAAATTATGAGGCAGTCAATGGCTGTGAGTTTGAACGATATCCGTGGCATATACACACTTAAAAACATTTTTCTAGTTGGGTGCAAAACCCCAATCGCCCTCTAATTAAAACCGACCTGATTAATTGATTGTGTCTCCACTCTTTTCTAACAATACAGTTCTTCTCCAGACAACCGTGCCTCTACTGAACTGGAGCTGCAGATGTGAAAGAAAGCGGTTCATAGGTTTCTGAAGGGGAAATACTTATTTTGACAGGTCTGATCATTTCATGTGCAGTAAACGTTTAGAGTCGCTGGGTGGCAGCAGTCAGTTATTCGACGAGCAGAAGAGGACGAGCGCCACAGGCAGCCTAAAATACCTTTCTCCATTAAACCTGAACATACTCCTGATCCTACCTGTAACCTAAAGCACTGGTATCGATGTTGTTTGGGGCAGCATCACAATAACAGCACAGAGGAAACAGGACTGCAAAAACAAAACAACAACAAGAAAAAAAAAACTTGTTTCATTTGATTTTTATGATAGTGTTAGGTATGACCTCTGGCTCAGTGCCACCATCAAGACATAAGATCTTGACAAGGGTTGAGTTGATTTTTGGTCAACTTTACAGTACAACTTCTAAAGCCTCTTTAGTTAAACTGCTTCAGATGGGTCGCAACTGCAAAGATTAATTTAATCTAGGATTACGTCCAGTCAGAGTTTGCCAAAACTAGGTTTAAAATGAGTAAATTCAGGCTTAAAATTATGCAGAGCTCTATTGCACAATAAAAAACTGATCTCAGTTAAGTAAAACCAACATTACTGACCCATTATTATTAACCCAAATCAAATATAGTTTAATCAAAAATAAGTTCAATAAATAATACTGGACTACTACATATTTTTAAGTTTTGATGTAACAGATTTGGGCTAGATTTAATCTAGGCCTATGTTTAGAGTAAAGACTAAACTGGGGCTTAAAGAGGAGTTTGTGTTTATTTATTTATTTTTTTAACTTTAAGGTAATTCTTAAGTTTGGTGCAACATAATCTAAAGTTAAACCATGACTGAATCTTATTTTGTTTTAGCTTTGTTGGTACAATGCAGCCTCAGCTAAAAGGTGTGTCCTTAGCCTTTCCTTGATCTCTCATTGAATGTGATTATTTTAAATAGTTTACAACAAGTTCTGTACTTTTAAATCCATTTTAATTTTGAAATACAGAGTTAACTTCCAAGTAGGCCAATATCTGTATGCAGATCTATGCTAGTGGTTCAGGGGACCATATAACTGCATGTTAGGACATGTCATTGTCAAACCACATGCCCAGACATAACCATTATTAACTGCGGTCACTGCTGTTTTTATTTTTTATTTTATTTCTGTTTTGTTTAAAGATTATTTTGGTGAAGAGACCTGCCACAAGTTTGTGGTTGATACAGGAGACCAAACAGGAAGTCAGTGCTCAGTCTTCTGAACACTTGTATGATTTTTTTTTTACTGCTGTTTTCTAGCTGCCATTATGCTTTACCTGCTTTTGTTTAATTTGTAGGTACTTATCCCATTGCTGTCTGCTTACTTAGCACTTCTTTACCATTATTTTGCTTGTTTATTTATTTACTGGGAGTCCACATACAAGTTTTAACTGTGTTTTATTTGTATGTATGGAAATGTGCAAGAAATTACATCCATTTCCATCTGTTGTAATGGTGCAGCTATAATGACAGTTACTCATTCAGTATTCATGTTACCCTTCTATTGTAACTCTCTTTTACATGGGCTGCCTACATGACAATAAAAGTGGGGACATTATGTATTATTATATCCTATTATATGGAGCCTAACAAATAAATAGCGTTAATGAAACATAACAGACAAGACCAAGGTCTATACTGCTTCTCACACAACCTAGCTGAAAAAATAGGATTGATGTCTACTACATATGGCCAAACAAAACTTAATGAGCTGTGGTTCCACCAGAAACAGTTTTTAATGTGTGTGTGTGTGTGTGTGTATATATATATATACATTCTTAAAAGGACCTTCCCAATCGGTACTTTAATATAGTCTGCAAAGAGTACTGTGACATCATGGATTGTAAGGAACACCTTGATAGTAGGGTCTGTAATATGCAGTTTGGTGACATAATATGCAATGAGCACTGATGATGTGGACTGTAATGACCACCTTAACAGTATAAAATAACATAAGTTTACATATATACATATTTTTATTGTTTTGTCCTCTTTTTTCTTCTGCCCCCCTGGGTTCTGATCTTGCTTTGTCTCTGTCAACGTTTTATTATTATTATTATAAGAAGAAGAAGTAGAAGAAGAAGAAGAAATAATGTGGAATTCCATAGATTTATATATTTAAACACATCTATAGTATTTTATACATGTATTTCTCAATTTAGTTGTCATTTTTATAGCATCACTCATTTTGTATTTTCCAAACACGCGCGGTTTTGTCCCCCATATAACATCACTACTAGTAAAATCAAACTTCAAAAACACCCGGAAGTCAGGATATGCGGAAGTAAACAACTCGCTGACAAATGAAAACAGACTTTAACAGCAGTTTGGTTCATGTTCTCAGGCTGGTGGCCGACACTTTCACACAGTAATGTTTTGTTGTCGTTGTGTTAAACTGAATGGTGGCTTAGAGGTGATTTATAGTCTTTAGAGTCCCTCGACCTATGTCCATAATAGTAACGGAGGAATAGGTGTGCCCTGCCTTTCTTGGCAAAACACGCCGGAAGGGAGGAGGGCCTCTCTGTCTGTCCGTCTGTCTGTCTGTCTGACGTCGGGGAGGCTGCTGGAAACTGGCAGAGCGCAGAGCCGGTGTTTGTGATGGGAGCTAGCTAGCTAACGAGGAAGAGAGCGACTATACCTTTAAGTGAAAGAAAACCAAACAAGAAACAATCAGCCGTGTCGCTGGGTCGCTTAGCTAGTTTACGGGGCGTACAGGGACTTTCGATATGAGATTAGTTAAATTAATATTCATGGTTTGCTGCCTACAAGACATCACAGGTAAGTTTGCCATTGATCCACAGAAAGAAAAAGGAAAGTGTTCAATGTTCGTGAGTGGAGCTAGCGCTAATCGGATCAGGCAGTTGTACTCTGGCTATCTAACTTGCTAGCTAGCTGGCTAATGTAAGTGCTGCTAACCTGTGTTTACTCGGCAGATAGTATCAGCTTAATTACGTTTGTGTGATACAGGTTTAACGCTAGCGCCCACATAGAAAAACAGCCTATGTTTTGACAGTTCCTGAGTGATTAAACTAACACTACACTGGAAAAAAATAAATAAATGTTCACAACCGTTAGGATAAATTCAGAACAAAAAGCTTTACGTTAAGTTTCGCTGTGCTGGTACATTTGCTGTGCGTTGACTAGCTGTTAAACTGAGATAGCTGGTTACTCCTGTGGATATATGATATGCCGCGCTGGTGCAATGTTTGACAGCTATTACATTAGACTACAGAAGCAAGTGTGTAAGCTAAATTTATCTGAATCTTCCACTATCGATTTGCAGTGACCTTAGCTTAAAAGTTTATCAGGTCAATGTTTTCGAGAACAAAAAGATCCATAATGTCATGGTAATGAGGGGATCCTGTCTGCTTTTATTAAACTTCATTGTGCTTGCCTCAACTCAACTACCCTACAAAAAATAAGTCTAGTGCCTAGGTTTTCGAAGTGGGACGCGCACCCTTTCTTATTACATTAGTTATCAAAAGGAGATCGCATAGAATAGCCTAAATGTATGTAATTGATGAGTCAGAAACTACTAAATACCTTTGGACAGACCTTTTTATGTATTTGATGTAGTCTGGAGTTATGTAAAACAGCAATGTTAGGTTGTCTTGGCTCAATTGTGTCTAGTGTCAAGTGTCTATGGGATCAAGTAACATAATCATGATCCACAGACATTCAGGAACTGAGTGAAACAAAGCAAGTAAACTAAAGGGAGTACCTTCTCCAAACTTTGTCAGAGGGGAGGCAGAAAGTAGAGAGAAAGTAGTTCCTAATTGCTCACAAGTCCTGTGGATTATCCTGATCAACCAGGTCATGGATTTTGGCAAGAGACATTGTTTTTGAGTTCAAGTGTATGTTTTCGGCACTTTGAGCACAGCAAGTTGAGTGCCATTTAGTTCCACTATATTCAGGAGAAGGCAGACATCTCCAAAACTTGGCAACTAATACCAAAACAATCTAGATGGATAAATAACATATGTCTTTTTGATTTTGGGGTAAACTGTCCCCTTAATATCCCTTTCCTGTTTGTACTGGGGATGAGTAACAAGTTGCCGTTCTTGCATTGGTTTCACTAAAAGTTGTGGGGGGAGAAAATTCAAATTGATTTCATTAAATTACTTGGTGCCTGTTACAACTCAGCCACTATACAAACATTTAGTGGAGTGCTTACCAAAGATTCTCAGTAGCATAATGTCTAATCAGTCCTGGAAAAGAAAAGAGGACTGTTTGACACAGACAAAAGTGTGCTGTAATTTCAGTAGTTTTAATCACGGTTTCTGCTACTCAGTGAGTCACCATTAGTCAGACAAGCAGGGCAAAACATCCACTCTTGTGTAATTAATGAAAATGCAAGTAAATTCATTTTTTCCTTAAGATTAGTGTGTCCCCCAGATTACTAAAAAAAGCCTGCTACTAAGGCATTTTTGCACTGTTTATATCTTTCATACATGACAAAACATTAAAATAGGCACATTAAAAATAGCTGCAAGTGCTTGTTTAAATTGTGTGCAGTGATGGATATTGGCAAGTACAAGAAGTAAACAATATGCTCATACAAATGTGATTAATGGAGCAATTTATAACCCTTGAGAATAGTGATGTTACAGAGATTTTTAAAAGGATGTTACTCAGAATGAGAACACAACAGTATACTTGAAAGTGTTGATCAAGCTGAAATGGAGTGCAAAACCATGACAGGAAAACCAACTAGAAGGTTTTTTTTTTCCAGTACTTTTAGTTTGTTACCTTGTGAGTTTTTACACAAGTGCTAATCTTTGTATCTCACAGAGCATATACTAACAGGATTGGTCTTGCATTTCTGTTGATATATTAATGGTCAAGCTTGGTGAATGGATTAATTTACAGAGTTTAGTGTTGCATGTTAACATTTTCTTGTAGTAAAAAGCTGTTTTTATTGTTGGTGCATATGTCCTTAAACTTCACAAGTTATGAAATGGAGCACTCATTATAAAGATTTTAATTTTTAACCTATGATTATAAAAGCCTAAATTATTGGCTTGTTTCAGATATGTGTCATTTTGTGTGCCATTTTGTTGGTTCATACACAAACATACTTCAAAACATTCACTGTACAAGCCATGGTAGAGGCAGAGTGCAGCAATAACATCAGTGCCATCCATGCAAAAATAAAGGGATAAACTGTTTATGTACTCTCAAGGGAGAGGAAAGGGAGGACAAAGGATGTCCTGAACTGAACCTAGACTGCTACAAACACCTTGCAATTTGCGTAACTCCAATAAACCACACAATTCCCTAAAATTTATGACCAATATGACAAGTACATTGGAAATGTAAGGTGTGGTTAATCATGGATTGTGAATATTAAGTTGTTAGGAACAAGCATTTCTGAGGAAGTCAGTGTTTCAGATAAACTTGGTTATTTCCTTTTTGAGACAACGGTTGCGCTGTTTCATCATCAGTTTCATCATAAACAATCTTGTTCAGACTCGATTTTTCTAATACTGTGTGATACATAATTTTGCACAGAGACATTTGAGTTGCGCTGAGCTGTGGGGTGTCTGATGTGTCATGTTAGCTGGCCTGCCATCACCCAGCATGCATGGTAATGCGAGGCTCAGATCAGTTGTGATCCATGCTGTTACCACCTCCCCTGCTCCTGTCAGCAGTTTCCTCCCTGTCAAGAATTGCATTTCACTGGGGCACTTGAGGCTGAAACAGACTGCACTGTAATCAAGATGACGTAGCCTTTACAGTGAAATTGACTGCAAGTTCTCTCTCAGCTATTGTTGCTGACCAGAAGTTTCAGTTACTAACTCTTGTGAGGTCATCTATTTAGGCCCAAATAAAGTGTGATTGTTACATTACTGTCAGGTCATCATTTAGTCAGGGCTGCAACTAACAATTATTTTCAGTATTGATTGATTGATCTGCCGATTATTTTCTAAATTAATCGGTTCATTTAAAAATTATCCTTCCCTGTTTCTCAAGGGTCAACATAATGTCTTTAAATGTCAGTCCAAAACCTAAAGATGTTCGTATTAGTATGATATGAATGTAAAGCCTCAGGCACACATTCAGTTTCTTTTAGACAGGCGTGTAGGAGGAAAAATCCTTAGGCAAGAGTAGAGAGAACTCCAGCACACTGTTCTTTTATATGTAATATGATTTTTTAAAGAGGCTTTACCTGATGAAGATCTAAGGACAGAAATGTTGTATATTGCAAGTAAAAGGACAGTGTGTGGGAGTTGTCTCTTCTTTTGCCATTTTTGCATGAAGGAATCAGTCATAGGCCTGGGTGATATAGCCGAAAAACCTATCACAATAATGAAGTTTCATCTCAGTCGATATTGATAATTATTGATCGTGTAAGTTGTGACTGATATGTTTTGTACTCCAAAGGGTGGAAATGGCTGAGGTGATAAAATAAGTTTGTTGTATTATACTGCAACAATACGACAGGGATGACTATTGGTGCTTTCACAAAATGTGAGATTATAAATAATCATCAGTAATGTGAATATAATGCCTAAGTGAGTAAAGGCTGGAACAGAAATTCTTAAAATGACATCACTTAACTGTAATGCAGCCTTTAAAACCAGGAAAAGACAACACTTCTGACATATCACAATGTATCAATATCCAAAATCTATCACGATATCTATCATATCACAATACAATATAATATTCTTATATTGCCCAGCCCTAATCAGTTATCAACATAGTTGGCATTTATTTTTCTGTCAGTCTACAAATTGATTAGTCAGCTAATGGATTAATAGCTAATAGATTTAGTATGTGTTTCTCAGTGTAATTAATTAGTATTTCTGATTAATTTAACAACACATTAAAACAATTGAATGGAATGCTATTTAATATATTAAACATTATTTAGCTTAAAGTAAAATGCTTAAAGCCCCTTGAAGTTCAGAGTTTTATTTTTAAAATTATTTCATGAATCCATTTTGGGGAGTTTTGGGTTGATATGTTGCTATTTCAAATAGGTAATGATATATGAAGTCATTAAGTTATTAAGCTATTGTAGACTATTGTAGTAATTTATATATTGAGTGACACTGTTTCAAAACATGCATCATTTTGAAAGAAGGTTTCAAGCAGGATGTCTTTTGTATGTGATATGTGATATTTTGAGATACATTTTATTGAGTCATGATCATTTATTTGTGTGAATTGTAACTGAGCTTTATAGTTTCAGTAGCCATTGATTCATAACCCTGATAGTGGTTGATAAAGTAAAAAAAAATTATGAACTTAAGTTTGCTTATGGCCATTTCAAGTTGAGGGGCTGCAAAGTGAATGTTGTGTTTTAGTCTGGTTGGAATGTTGTAACACCAGTTGAGCCCTGTGATTGAGAGTAAAGGCCTTTAGACCAACATCACACAGTTTTGACTAAACAGATCTGGTTAACTTTCTTATTGTCCTCTGAATAACTTTGATTTTGTGGTCGTCCAGTGTTAGTCTCTGTATCAAAAGACATGTCAGTTATTGTGGGAGTGACAGCAGGTGATCAAAGGTCACTTTATCTTCCGCTTAACCGGTGTCAGACTTTTACTTCAGCTTGTAAAATATCTGTTCTATATATTTATTGCAGTTGTTTTATTAACGGTGTGATGTGTATAGATCAGAACTGTTACAGTAACCCAGCTAGCATATTCAGGTTTCCAAAAACTGCAAGGAGGTATTATTTGGGTATCTGCAGCCAGGATGTGACATTTATCTGCACAGACAAACAGGTTACTCCAGAGCCCCTGAGGACAACCAGAGTGCTAGTGTGCATATAAGAGCACTCTATTAGAAAACAACAAATCACACTTAATACATTCCTTTATATAATATTTTTGCCTGTTTTTAATGTTATGATGTGAGCAAAAATGTTATGACATGACAGAAATATTCATGCTAAGTTATTATGCAAGCAACTGTTTGTTGATAAATTAGCCTTCTGCTGTCACATTGTTACATATTAATGGTGTTGTCACGTCTGAGAAGGCAGATCTGGGCAATCTGAGCTGGCAGTGTTTGTACAAAATCAACATATTCCCTGATTAATTACAGCCTAGCCTCTCAATTCAAAGCATGTCTAATTGATGTTCAGGCTGCTTGTTGGTTTAGTCTGGTTTTCTGTCATTTTCATTCTTGAAGAATGGTTTAAGAAGCTGATTGCTGGAATATTTTCCCGCTGCATTCATGGACAAGTTGCTACTAGCCTGGTACAGCCTCTCCCTGTTTGGGGAGTTGCGACTCCCACCACATGGAAGCAATGAGCAAAACAGTGTAAAAAGTGCAGACAAAGTGGAGCATATTCCTTTTAGCCTGCTGCAGTGTTAGTTTTGTTATTTTCTGCAGTGTTTTACTACAAAAGTTTAGAGTTTAGTGTTAGTCCCAACATTAAATTGAGCTCTTGTCAATACATTTATTTGTAAAGGCTGCTTTTGCAGCTCACAACAGAGCTTTTCCTATTATGACCCCAAACTTAAGTTCAGACGGATATTTAGTTACTCTTATTCTGTTTTGACTTAGAAATGTAGATTAGCATTTAAACAGTCTGCAACCAATCCAGTCACTGTTCTCACACAATGACATACAGTCGAACTCAAACAGAACCGCAGTCACCTGATGTGCATCATGTGCTCCTCACTTGTGCTTTAAACTGACTTTCTTTGTCTTTGTGAAAAGAACAAAGAAACGGTCATTATGAAAGCCGGCAGGATTACCTCTGGGGTCACATCAATAAGCTGAATAAGCCTGTTAAGCACGTCGAGTGAGTGACATCGTGTCCGATAGCCGGCCACTCTTACAGAGATTCATCCCTGTTTTCCCAGCCGGGCTTCATGACTGAATTCTGTTTAGTGGCTTCAGTTTCAGGGTCCTGGTGTTATACGCGCCGGCTCACTGTCATGGCTTACAGGGGCATTTCAATAGAACAGAGCCATTGTTAATAAAACCTGTGAAAAACGTCTGTGAAAAAGGCCTATTAGAAATGTGCTATAGACCTTCTTGCATATGTCCTTGAACCATAAAGCTCATTCCTGTCATATGTTTGCCTGTCACGGTCACTACTTTTATTGGGCAATATATTGTCCCAGAAAGTATTGCAATAAACAATATTATTGACATTTTAAGATAATTTATGCCACTGATATAATGATAAGATAATATAATGATAATAATGCAACTACACCCATGAGCAATGATCTTTAAATTCTCAAGAATATTCAGACATTGGAATTTGATTGTGGAAAAAAAACATTTAAATATCCTAAATAAAAAAAAATAAAATAAACAAAGCTCGGGTGCTGCATCTTATAATGCTGGGAAAACACTGATTTTATTTAGGCATCATGTTGGCTAAAATGTTGCTGACATTCTTATGTCAACAAACACATTTAAACTTAAAATACGTCGTGGGCATGTCCCAATTCTCCAAATTCTTGATTCGATTTGACTTTCGATTTTTAGGTCAAAATTCGATTTGCCATTGTTAGACTGTGTGTGTATTCTTGATTTGTAAAGATGAACAGACCATTGATTTTTTGCTCTAACAAGGGTCATTTACATTTTCAAATGATGCTGTAAAAAGTTCTGTAAGTTTTATATAACATATACCATAAAGGTGTAACCACTGTCATTTCATTGTACAACCCTGTGTTGTATATTGATAATAAATGACCTCGATAGCTTGATGATAATAGTTGAATCAGTAATCATAGTAGAATATCAAAGCACAGTGTTGCCCTTGCTGCAGATGTTTGTTGACAAATATTGACAAGCCGTTGAACTCTCTTCCAGGTCAATTTGGGAACCCTTTGAACAAATATATTCGCCATTATGAAGGTTTATCATACGACACAGAAGCCCTGCACAACAATCACCAGAGAGCCAAGAGGGCGCTCTCTCCTCAAGACAAGACCGTGCAGCTGGACTTTCACGCACATGGAAGGTCAGCTTCAACACAAACAAACACACTGTCCTCCTCGTTTATTCATTCTCTCTATCTTCTGACGTGACTTTATATTGCTACTTGATTTGTTATTATTATTTTGTGAAAATTTGTCTTAGTGTCGTAAACACAAAATGCTGTAATAATTGTGCTGAATAAACCTAAAATAAACTAGAGGGCAGAACGCAGACCTCTGCCAAGGCCGAATGCCCTTTTAAATTATTCTGTGTATCTGCCCTTGATTCATATTCTTCTTTGGCCCATGATACAGCTGTCCACTAAGTTTCATGAAAATCAGGCCAATAGTTTTTCTATAATCCTTTTGGCAAACAGACAACATTAAGTCCTTTTTTCATCATTTAATGTCATAGCTTTTGTTAATGATATTTATCTTCTTGCTTATCATTTATTTACCGTGATCCATACTGTGCTGGTCTTATTGTCTTTACTTCCCAAGTCATCAGCACAAGATAATATGTCCTCATGCAGTAATGATCGCTCGCAATGCATTTGAATGTAAAATGGATATGGAAATGTTCATTCCCTTCCCACAGTTCCATTAGATGTGGCATATCTTATAATATATGACTTGACTAGTTCCTTATTGAACCATCTGGTCACGGAAAGAACAGAAGCCAAAGATGAAATAAATGTTGCCATAATACTGGGCTTCAAAGTCCCCATATGGAGAACCTTCTGTTTTCTTTGCATTAAATGAGAACTGTGTGAAACTTTGATGAAAGCTATAAATTGGAGGGATTGATCTTGTTTTATACCTGTTATGAAAAAGATTCCTGCTGCCACTAAGGTGCAGGCTGAGCTTGCTGAGCACCAGGGGCAACATTGCGGTTATTTAAAACCCCAAAAAGACGAGACTAACCACATTATTGTGAGCTGTAATCAAATCCTTCTCTTTTTACCTCCAAAAGACAGTGTAGTCCCCTTGTATTATTTCTGATTCTGTTTTAAATGACACGTAATTTGAGATGAACCCTTGTCAAGGCCAAGTTGTCTGAGTACAGTGGTGCCAGCCCTGTTTTGCAAACAGATTATTTCAGGCTCTATCACAATTTAAATCTTCTCAGGTTTGTATCAGCTGAGTTCTTGTCACTTGGTGTAAAGTCACAGCTGGCTGCAGTGGAATGTGTGTTAAATGCTGTTAGTGTGTAAACTTCCATTTTAGTCTTTCAGCACTCTTTATACCCACTCTTTTAGAAGAAAAATATTTTTTTTAACTCTTTAAATCTTTAATTTTTCCCCATTATTTGTGGTGCTATTTTTCCATCTAGATTGTTTTGGAGTGAGTTGATGAGTTTTGGAGATATTGTCCATAGAGATGTCTGCATTGTCTCAAAAATTATAGAACTAAATAGCAGTGAGCTTGTGGTGCTCATAGTACTAAAAAATACATTTGAAAAATTCAACACCAGTGTCATTATTCAGAAATTGTGACCCGGTTACTTAAAATAATCCACAGAAATTGTTGTAAGGAATTTCATATAGTTTCATATATTTTCTTTCTATGGTAGAATCTACCAGAACTACTTTCTTTCTAGTAGTAAGAAAATAATCCTTGAAGCAACTCGCAGCAAGGCCTGCAGATTATTTTCAGTTTGAGTGTCTCAAATGTTTCTTTGTGGTGCTTTGAGCATCCCAAGCTGAGCGTCACCTAATTCCATTATATCAGAGAGAAGGCAGACATCTCTTTGGCCATTATCTCCAAAACTGTGAAGTGTTCCTTTTAGGTCTTTTTGAGTGAAATGATATGCTAAAACTCCAAAGAAGCATAGAACCAACCAACATGTCTATTATTCCATCATTAGACCCCAGTGTAGGACTGCATAGTGCCTCAACACATGACAGAGAAAATGTGGACCAGCTGGTTTCCCTTGACTCACTTACAAAAGAAGTTTGTTTTCTGCTGCCTTTAATTTGTACTAAATATCACCATGTATGCATGCATGCAGTATCCACATGCACACAGTAAATTATATTTTAGTATACTGTCCCAGTGTACTGCCTCTTGTTACTGCAGTGCAGTTCTGTGGCTATTAGTGCAAATGGAAAATGTCTTTCCATTTCCATTTTTCACCCCTTTCTGTCTCACCCTCATTTCTATCTGCTTTTCTTTGATTCTTTTTAAATTTTTTGACATGCTGAAAAGTGTAACAATGATTCACCTCAGCAACACTGTTTTTCCAGTAAGCTCCCCATGCTTTCCTCTTCACCAGGCCTGTTTGTTGTAGGTTATCAAGGCCCTGTAAAACAGATTCCTTTCCTGTGCTTTTGTGCTCTTTCCTGTCATTGCTTGCCTTGGAGCCGATGCTTCTGTTGGTGAGGCAATCACAGCGTCAAGCGCCATGATCATTTTGTGTCTAAGTACTCTGTAGCGTCGAAAGAGGATGTAAACAATATTTTGCAGAGGAAATTGAATTGGAGGTGGTTTGCTGCTTGATGTAGTATCTTATCTAAATGGACCTGCAGTATGTCTGCTGTGAACAAACTCACAGATGCAAGTAGCAGAGGAAAAACTAGCAGAATTGCACAAATCATGACATGTTATGTTATGAGCTGCAATGAATAATTGAGTGGAAGAAAATTAGTTTTCAATTATTCTTACAATCAATTCATTGTTTCAGTCATTTTTCAAGGAAAAAAGTAAAACATTTTCTGGTTCCATCCTGTTAAGTATATGTTTGCTGCTTTTCTTTGACATTTGTGATAGTAAATAAAGAGTCTTGAATGTTAGTAATGTTTGGACAGAAGCAATTTGAAGATGTCACCTGGAGCTTTGGGAAATTATGATGAGGATTTTTTTAAATATTTTTTGACATTGTACAGACTGAATGATTAATTGAGTAATTGTGAAAATAATTGGCAGATTAATTGATAATGAAAAGAATCGTTAGTTGCAGTCCTAATGCAGTGAAGCAAGCCAGAAATGTTCAATGTGGAAGTCCAGATCACTGAACAGTGAAAGTGTATGCAATGAGAGATCTCTGAACACTTAAGACAACTAGTATGAGGAAAGAATGATGAGGAAGTGTCAAAACATTGATAAGAATAATATTATGTGATCATTAAAATAAAATAATCCCTCAAGCAACATAAGGGCAGGTACATTTGCGTTCTGAGTACGAATAATTTTGAATTTTCATGCTGTATGTTGAACCTGGATAGAGGAAGGCAGATATCTAGCTTCATAGTATTGGCTCGAGTTGGAAGTGGCCCAGCTGTTCTGTTGTTGTTGACATCATATTGTACATTAGCATTTGTGTTTATCATAGTAGTAATAAAGTTAGCTGTAAGATGGACAGAACCAAGCCAGTGGGCATGAAGTCAGATTCTCATTCTTTATACTTTCTCTGAATTCTTTAGGTTTACCAGATACACACTCTCTCTTCTGTGCAAACCCAAGGCAGGGCTGTGTGGCACTATAGAGGTTTGTTGTAACAAGAGAAAAGCTTTCTTGTGTATGCCCACTCACATGAGTATTTGTGGCTGGATCAGGTGACTGAACAAGGCAGGGCAGACAGCTATCTCTGTTGAGGGCTTCTTAACAAAGCGAGGTGCCAAAGAAGAAGTCTGGAGTTGGTTATGGCACAGTCCTGGGGGATGTTACACCATTCACAGTTCAGTTTAGTGTCTTGCTTTCCAAGAGTAAGACTCATTTGCGGGATGTATTTCTTCACTTTGCATTAAAAGATTTCTACTCACAGGGGTTAAGTAGTTGTCAGAGGCCCAAATCAAATCAGGGTAAACGTATTTGTTTGCTTCAGTGGTGAAAGATTGGTGATAGTTTGGTTAGCAGGTCAGAAATACCAACATAGATATAGATTTATAATTTGTTAGGTAGGTGATAATGTAGTGAGCAGGAGTTCCCAAACTCTTTCATGTCAAGAAACCCAACAACAAATGCACATTAGACCACAGACTATCAATATGGAGTTTGTCTTTAGGAATACACTCTGATTAATTCTTATTTTATTTCTAGGTTTGAGGATAATAAAGTCTTCATAATCAATTATCAAACTGGGATAGGGCTGCAACCAAAAAATAATTTCACTGTCAATTAATCTTTTGATAATTTTCTCAATTAATCGCTTAGTTGTTTAGTCTATGAAATGTGTTGTTTGTTTTCCAAAGCCCAAAGTGACATCCTGAAATGTTTTGTTTTGTCCACAAACCAATAATATTCAGTTTAGTGTCACAGAGTAATAAAGAAGCCAGAAAGCCAGTATTTCTGTACAGCTGCATATGAACATACACAATGATCCAGCCAGCAGCTAATGACTGTGTGTGACCTGACCTCTATCTTCCTCTACAAGTTAAGAGGACACACTGTGGTTTCACTAAATGTTGTGCATTGCAAAAAAGTAGGTTGTTGTTAGTTATGATGCTCTACATCTAATTATGTAATGAAATCGCTCAATATTTTTGATAAAACTTGTTTTAATATCTGAACTGCAGATATTGAACCCTTTGTAGGCTTACAATCTCTGTAAGTGTGGCTCAAGGGCACTCCTTTTCCTTGAGCTGGACTGCTTACTGAGCAAAGTGTATGACAGTCAGATGCTTGAGTCAGTATGTTCAGCAGTTGGGATTTGTCTGAATAATTTATCAGTCAGCTGCCTCTCTGAGATGAGTAGCACTGACTTGATCCACAGCCTCTCCTCTTCCTGTCTGTTGCAAGCCATGTTTATGTATCAGGAACATGATGCAGTGATTGTCTGTCTGTCTTTTTCAGTTAGTAAAACCTTTGTCCATTTAAGGGTGTTTACTGATTTCTTGGTGTGAATTTATTCATGTCAATTCCTTCCCTTTTTAATATTCTTTAATCCCCTCTCTCATGTTTATTATTATTTGTTTGGTTAGTTTGTATGTTGCTTTCCAAAGGTCATGACTTTAATTTTTTTCTAAAATTCTTTTAGCGTTTTTCACAATATTTTGCATTATCTTGACATACATGAAGGTTAGCTTTAAACAAAAAACAAACAAAAAACAAAAACATACAATAAGATTCAGTCTCTGCATTTAACTCATCCTAAGTATTAAGATCAGTAGGGAACTGCTGTGCAACACCAGTGGACCAACTCCAGTTCTAAACCAGTCACAGATACAGACAGGAGAATTGAATTGAAACCCATATTGGCATGTGGGAGAACATGTAAATTGAACTTAGCATTTTTGCTGTGAGGCAACAGTGCTGAGCCACCATGCCCTAACCACAATTTTGTTTCCTCTCGTACATAGAGAACATTTATTCTAATAATTTTATGCTGCTACTTGTGACTGCTGTGTAGCCATGACTATGACTACAGCCATGAAGATGGCAGAGCTTTGACTGTTGCTGTGATTTTAGATTTGGTTCTTAAGATTGCGGCTGTGACACTAACTATTTGTGTGGTGAATTGACATGGTTGTTTTGGCTAATTGTTTTGCTGAATCTACTGTCCCGCCTCTTCCTGTATGTCCTATGGGACCTAACTTTGGACATAGGAACGGTAGGTAATGGCAAGAGAGAAATATTTTTTTTTATCCTGTTGGAATTGTGCCATGAATTACACATATAATGTTTAACTAGTCTAGCCATCAACATGGCTGTCCTTTGTAACGTCATCTTACCTGAAGTGTTAATTATCTTTAAGATTGCCATTGACTACTATTCATATTTTTTTCTGAAGTAAGATCCCATGGTGGTCCACTGGAAGGGGAGGGATTTTGCCTCTCAGTTTCTGAACTGTGGCTTAACAATTTGGCTAATGTTAAATAGGAGCACTAAAGAGTAGTCATAATGTTGCCACTGTGGCTATATCCATAACATATTAGCATCATAGATTCAATCCCAAATGTAGTCTGAGCAATGACCATATCCACAGCCACAGCTTTAATCAGCACAGCACAGCCAGACAGAGCAGCTGCAGCTCTGCTTACAGCCAGTGGCTGTAAGCTGTCAGAGCTCAGCCTTCTGAGAGGAGAGATGAGCAATAAATTCATCTCTCCTTACTGTTGTAGCTGCAGAGCATTTCCCTGAAGTGGCAGTGTATTACTACACTAACTGTTCCTATGGATCAGAAGGAATTCAAAAAATAAGCATAAACAATCACAAGTGTCTAATAGTAATTCACAAAATAATCATCACTCAGAGCAATTATGATATTACTGACTTCCCATGATCCTCAGGAGGCAGGTGATAAAATATGCAAAACTTGCATAGTGCAGTTTTAAAGCCAGTTTTACATTTGTGTGATATTTAGGATGCTTCTTGCACAGCGATGCTTTTATTTAATACATTTATTTACAAAATATCGTCCCTTACAATGAACACTCAAAATGCCGTTGCAGTTCTCTGATAATGCAGATTAAATTTCTGGCTGAATAATCCACTTATGGATTCATCTGCGTCTGTGACCAGTGTGCCATGGCGGTATCATGGGTTGACTGAGCTTTTGATGGGGCACAGATGAAGTCATGAGGTCATATTGATCGTTGTACAGTCCATTAATAAGGTGGGGAGAGGCCAAGAACTGGACTGGGTGTGCCAGGATGAATAACAAGCAGAGGAATTTATAATCTATGGCCAGATGATCTTCTGTGTCACAAATGCTGACTTCAGAGACAGGGTCATATTGCAGTCTTTGCTCCACATGTTTATGAGTTCTCTATTTTTTGTTTAAATTCTTTTCCTATTTTTTCTTTCTCTGTTACTCTTCTGTTGGGT
This sequence comes from Lutjanus erythropterus, assembly GCF_056507025.1. NCBI lineage: Eukaryota > Metazoa > Chordata > Actinopteri > Lutjaniformes > Lutjanidae > Lutjanus > Lutjanus erythropterus. Next base: position 24,352,277 of record NC_139317.1, read on the forward strand.
TCATTTGAAATGTTGAATTTTATGTTTATACAAAACAAATCTTGACCAAGATAAATTAGAAAGAGAATATTGTGACCAAAACAGGGCAACAAAATATTCATCCACTGGTTCCAGAAACACAAGCATTAGGTTGCTTCATGAACACTCATTCATGCCTGAGTAAGTGAAGGGAACCAATGAATAGAAGATACTGGCAATGTAACAAAAGGGTATACATGTGAAAGGAAAACAGGAATGAAGAAGGAAAAACTGAATACTGAGGCAGGTCAGTGTAGAGTCATCCTGTTCAGGGATATCCTGGACTGTATCTGACCTTTTCCAACATCATTTGCTATCTCACTCTCCCAGACATTTTCTCTTCTACTCCCCAATTTATACCGTGTCTCTTGTGCTCAGTTTCTCTTGGTTTTATGCTGTTATTGTTTTCATGTACTCATTCCCACACAGCAGTTAGTCTGCCTTTACATCCTCAGCCGTTTTTCTCCTTCTAAACACACCTGCTTCTGCAAAACATATTCATATTCAGTAGACGTTTATGGTGTGCCATGTCCTTGAGTTACAGGGACATACATAAAGGCCATTTTCTTGTCACTGGGAGTGCTACTCAGACTGTAAAAACATCATATGAGGGTGTCCTCTGTGGCTCTGGAGGGAGTCAAAAACAATAACCTTGGTGACGACATCACATTATCTCAGCTTGGGCTTGGAAAATGGAAAATTTGTAACAAATAGCCCATGTTACAAATTGGAGGAGTTAGTCAGCAGTGTCGTCAAACAAAAAAGCATTTTGGGAAATTTAAGATTGAGTGCTTTTAACTCATGCTGTCGACTAAGAATGAAACATAAATTAAAAAACAGAGGAAGTGGCTACACTTGTATGCTTCCTAAAAATGTATTTTCTGTGACAGTGCATAATCTGAGGTTGCATGAGGCTATTAACCTACTAATGAAATAGGGTTGGGCCAATGGACGATATCATCTCAGTCTACCATCTTAACATCATGAATAAAATCCCTCTGTATTATGTCCCCTCAGAGCTCTAAAGAAGGAGTTTTGTTCAGTTTTGGTCACAGTTTTTTTTTTTTGTGGGAGAGGGAAAAAGAAGCTGTTGCTGCTCATTACTGCACTAACGTCACATTTCCATATCATGTATATTATTTTCTTATTAAACCTGTCCTAAACCTGGTTAGGTAAACAAGCTACACTCAGCTACACTGGTGGCTGCAGAGTTTCTTTTCTGTGTCCTGCTGTAAGTGTTTTCATCACTTAGCTTGCCCAGTACAGCCAGCTAGCTTTGTTTCAAACTTAACACGGCTGGGATGTGATAGTTGATCTGCCTGCTCCCTTCGTTGGAGAGTTTTCTGGGTTGAGTGAGACGGTTGGTGATGGCTGTCAGAGTGACAGTGGGAAGTGGTAGTGACCACAGTGATCAGCTGGTGAGCAAGTCGGTTTTTCTGTTATGGGACAGTCAACCCTTACCCCTCTCCCGCTAAAATAGTGATATGATTGTCCATCGGGAATATTTCACTGTGGACAGCATCATATGCCAATTTGGTTGACATCACCCAACCATATTACAGAGGCACATGTGATAAAAGGAGCAAGATTTAGACTGCCCTAAAACATTTTTTGCCTTGCTCAGATAACATAAGAAAACTAAAATGGTACCATCCACAAATAGTTCAGGATGTGGGAGTAAATATAAACATCATTTGAGTCATCAGGAGGAAGCTTCACACCATGAGACTAAAACCGTTTTCTCATTTGAATTGAGGACAGTGTCCAGAGAATCAGGTCAAGATGTTGTCTGGAGTTGCCCTTTCACACATGTAGCAAGCAATAGGAGATATCTGTTTCGGACATGTTCTCATCTGTTGGTTAAGGCGAGGGGGTGGCGCCTGGATTTTGTGTGCAGTTATGATGACTGTTTTTGTCTTATATCAATATTAGATGTTTTTGGACATATCCACAATATCAACAAGAGAGTGGATAGTAAGGATGGGTTTGGGTTTGGGAGGAGAGAGAGAGGGATTTTATTTCATGTGGTGTTTAAGATGTTCTCAATAAATGACAAAATGTTCTAAATATGTAGCAGTGTTGAAATTTAAAATGTTTGGGCTTACTTTTTACAAATGAAATGACATTTTTGCAATTATAGAGAGAGTAAAGTACAGAAAAAAGGTAATGCCGGTATCATATCATTTTAAAAATGAGCTGTACCCAACCCTAAACAAGAGTATGAAGCAAATAAAGGCCATGCACCCTTAACACGTCATCACCATGCTTACTCAGTCGCTGTGAATCCTCTGGACAATGACCTGCTATACCTGCTCCTGGTAATGTCTTGATGTCTTGAAGATCAGGGTTGCAGACAGTGCATGTGTGAAGGGGGCTAAAGCCACGTGATTATGAAAGAGATGGTGAGGAGTATTGCTCTGAGCTTCATTGCCTTAGGTTTGTGGGAAGCTAGTGGTTCATGTGCACCTCATGTGATTCTTGCCTTTTTGTCTTACACATCACAGTTAACAAGAGGATTACAAAAAAAACTGTGGCTCTGCACAAGTGTTCATGTGCTTCTCCTCATGACATAATTCTTCTAACTCACTGAGTAGAGAACCACTGAGCAGCAACCCACACAGCAGCATTGTAAAGCTCAGTAAAAATGTGTAAATGATGCAGCTTTTTCTGCTAAATTGTCTCTCTGTGTGGTTGTTCATATTAAAACTCTACAGTGTAAGCATGACATTAGGGTTTGAGTGTAAAACTGTCAGCATTACTGTGTTTCCCCACATGTCATTTTGTCAAAGTACGACTTTTCATTCTGTTTAATGCCTATAATAATTACACATTTTTTCCTCTTCTATTCTTTAGATATTTTAACTTGCGGATGAGGAGAGATACAACCCTATTTTCTCCAGATCTCGTCATTGAGATATCAGGAGAGGAGATGCCCGTTGATACGTCACATATTTACAGTGGAGAAATCTTTGGTAAGTCCAGCCATTTCCACATACCACATCCTGGGTGGAAGCGAAAAGAAAAATCGAATTATTCTAATTATGTTGTTTATGTGTTTCAATCAAATCATCATCTCATCATCTCTTGAGTAATTTCTTAAACAACCGAAATGAGAAACAATGTTTTCATGTTCTGCCTTTTTTATTTGCCTACTGGAATATTGTATGTGTGTGGGTGTGAGAGAAAGAAATATGAAGTTTATTTTTGCACAGTATTTATCACAGCAGAAACCAACACACACAGGACTTTCTGTTACCTTTCATACAGTTCTTCCTTCCGTTCCTATCCCTTCCCTTCCTGGCCGTCTTCCTGCTGCCCATCTCCAGCAGAGTTCAAATAAACAAAAGGAAAAAACAAGGCTGTTTGTGCTGTTGTGATCCTGTAGCACTGGAAAATAGAGCTGTGAAAATCCATGCAAACTTTGTGACTTAATTTCTACCCTTAAACCACTTGAATATTTAGTTTTATTGTATACTCAGTTTAGAATAAAATTTATTTGATCTTTAAGTGAAATAGTTAACTTTGTTACAGACAAAAATGTCTGTTTTGTCACCCTCATCCTGCTTTGTGTTTCAGGTGAAGAAGGCACACTGACTCATGGCTCTGTGGTTGATGGGCGCTTTGAGGGCTTCATTAAAACCCACCAAGGAACATACTATGTTGAACCCTCAGAGAGGTACATCAAGGACAAGAAAGCAAACTTCCACTCTGTCATCTATCACGAGGATGACATCAGTAAGTATCTGCCATTGCACTTGCTTTACTGAAAGACTATGGTCTTTCAGTAAAGCAATATAAATTTCAGTAAATTATATAGATAACTCATATCTATATAATTGGCACATTGTAGGGACAGGTTGTGACTTCGTTGCCTTTAGATGTGCTACAGATATATGGCTTGTTAGCTGTAGTGGGAGTACCTTTAACAGGAGCCTTTTGAGATACAGTCTTCTCCTTACTTCTTCCATGTTGTTAAAAGATAGTATACTAGTATAGTGAAGGTTATAAAGGCAGAAAATTAACACTTTATGAAGGGTAATACTGAACAAAACATAGCTTTTGACCCACAAAGAAAGAAATTGTGATGTGGTGGTGTGACGAGTGTTATGCAGTAAGGGGCTGATGGTTGATAGACTTGCCTGATAAGCTTGGAGAGAGGGTTATGTTTGACAGGCTGGTAGCAGCAGGATTTGGCTCTGGGTCCTGGGCCACAGTCAAAGTGGTCAGCATTTATACTGGAAGCAGCACTGGAGCACGACACAGCATAGGAATGACTCATAACCATTGGTGGGGTCAGACTATGACCAGCTCAAATTCAAAAGCTCAAACTGCAAGTTTCCCAAGGAAGCAAGTATTTATTGACATCTTTTTTTTCATAACCAATTTGTGATGATGACATAAATGAAGAAAGATTGACAACAAAGTTTCAGTGAAATCCCTGTTCATTTATGCTCTGACAAATAAAGATGGGACAAAATAGTGGACTCTGTTCTTTCAGACAACCTAATTAGATCACGGTAATCAGCATCTCAAAGCTCTGATAAATCTGTCACAGTGAGTGCCTCATCTTCACCAGTGGCCTGTCAGGTGGGAAGAGAAGAAAGAGGAACTAGGAGAGATGACCTGTCTGTGGACACTTCTCTGATATTCAAACCGAAAGTCAGACTGATTGTATCATTCCCATTTAAGATGAGCACCTTGTGGATTAACAGTGTGCGGAAAAAAACCACAAAACACACCGTCCTGCAGTGTCTGTCAAGGTAAATATCAGTTAAATAAGTTGATTGATAACATATATCTTAATTCCCTTTTAGAACTAAAAGTTGACTAATGTTGGTGTAGCTCAAGTTCTGTGTAGAGTCAGAGTGTGTTTCTGTGCTCTCTTAACATATTTTTGAATTCAATGGAGCGAAGCTCACAGTAAAACATTTACTCCCACTAAAAGATAATATCTGAGTCCTTGTGACTTGTAAACAGACAATAAGTCATCTACTGAACACTTAGCGTATTTTGGTATTAGTCTTATCTCCATGTAGAGTGAATAAACATGATGTTTCCTAGATAATGCTCATCTGCCTTAACAGTGCAGTTTGCTCATTACAAGAGGTCAAGTGACTGAAACATCTGACACCAAATTTAACAGAAAACCTCAGTAATAAATATAAAAAAGTCTGTTTTACCACGTAGTAAACATTATCAGCGTCTCTTAACTATGAAAAGTAAATAATTTAGAAATGATTTATGCATTCATTCTTTTATGATGGGGAGACCATGGATGATAACAATATTTGTTCAGCAGTTGTTCATGCTAGATCTGTCAAACATAATAAATAAGAAAAATAATAATAAAAAAAACAGTACCCACATTTGTCTACTACAAAGAAAACTCTATTGGACATCTACTATACAATCACAGATTACAGTAAGTGACTAAGGTTAAAACTAAATCAAAATGTGGCTGTGGGTGAGTATAATGAATCAAACACTGCATGAATAGAAACACAGTCCCGTAACCCGAGACTCATGATTCCAGCAAAAAGAATTAAAAGAATAACAGACAGAAAATGAGTCCAATTCAAACCCCACCCTGGCTTCAGGCTGGCTGATAAGTCACTGCACAAACACACGCATGCATAAACACAGACACACATAAGGAGATTCTTTTGAGCTGCTGAAGGAAATGTAAGCAAATGTGTCTGAAACTGACTTCCAAATTTGATTTAGACTAAGCACCCATTTAGAGGCTCAACAGTAGTTTATGATATGTTGAAGTCGTCTGCCCGCAGCAGGAGCATGGCGTTCTGTTGGTAGTGACGGAGAAGAAACTGGGTGGAGGGAACAAAAGGTCACAGGTTAAAATGAGGAAGTGAGAAACACACTAGATTAAAATGTTGTTTTTCATAACTTTTTTACAGTTTTTGGCCATCACTCCTGCCTTTTATCTCTCCAGTTAATTCTGATTTGGCAGCTTTACATAAAGGTTTGCCCACTTACACTGCTGAGTAAGGGTGTGGTTGGCCCTCACTTGTGTGATTGTGCTCCAGAGTGTACCCTGAGTGTGCCTGATAGAAGAGACAGAAGAACAAGACGCTGAAATTTCTATCATAGTGAAATGAATGGGGAACAATAGCTTTTAAAGGTCCAGTGTGTTAGATTTAAGGAGATTTATATGCAGAATATGGCAAAAATTGAATATAATATTTATAAGTATGTTTTCATTTATGTATAACCACCTGAAAGTACGAATGGTGTTTTTGTTAGCTTAAAATGAGACATTTATATTTTCGCAGCTACTGTAATATCTCAGACCAACTGTGAAATCTTGTTTTTTTAGAAGTTGAAAGTAGAAATGAAAAACATGGAGGAATGATGGTTATAAACACAAAAGTCCTCACTTCCGACTCTTGGCTTTTCTTTTTTTTTTTTCTTTTTTTTTTTTTTATTTCTGTCTTCCTTCAATTTGCAAGGGCCTTTTGATTAGCAGTTGAATGAGACGGCATTCACTGTATGGACAAAGAAGGCTTTCTCTGAAAAAATTGAAAACACATTGTCAATGGATGAATGTGTTGTTTCAGTGTGTGTCCAGTCAGTTTAGTAACCAGCACCGGACTGTCCTCTTTACTGAATGACCAACAGTGGCTGTGAGACATTCAGGCAACACCAGTATTAATGGGATCTGCAAATACAAGCTGCTCAGAGGAAAATGACCATTCATTTTTAACAATCTGGTGCCAAGCCAGCATTATCAGAACACATCGATTTGCAGGCCCAGCAAAAAGCCTAGCTTCAAAACACATTTTGTATGTCAATGCTTTATAATTATAGGAGTTAAATTCACCATCACACTGTCGGTGTTGTTCATTGCTGTGGCGCTTTGATCACTGAACCTCATAAAGTCATAATACTACATGACTGTTGGTAGTTTGGTATTTACTTTCATTATGTGTGACAACTCTTTGTGTAACTTTATGGTTTTATAGCAGTGGGTTGTACCTGCTGCTAGGCTGAAACAGCTTCACATGAATTAAGCTGGAAATAAACTCATCAGTCTATTTCTTCGTACTTCCTACTTCATGTGGAATTGCTTCATCACTGTGATGTCAGGAAACTTTGACTCACATTATTTGATGTGGGTCAAATAAGGCTGTATGGGTGTGGCCAGCTGCTGTGTTGTAACTATCAGCAGAGGTGGTAGTTGTTTATCATGAAACTGATCCCATCTTCATTTTGTGATCCGGTAAAGACAGCTGCTGAAGCCAGATGGTAATGCTGTGGTGGGACACACATTCATATGTTGCAGCTGAAATGTGTACTGTTCATATGAATACAGAAGGACACAGTCACTTTGTGCACTGTGTACAGTCTAGATATGAATACAGTGGAGATTGTGATGGTAAATACTGTGACACTTCACTGCAGAGTCTATTACTGTAACATGGTAGTGCTGTTTAACATTTTTTGATCTGGAAAGTCTACTCATATTGTACACAGAGTTTGTTTGAAGGCCCATCCTGTTTGACCTTTACAATTCAGTGCAGCAGCTTGTGAGGGTTAATGCAGTGTGTGTACTAGCTTGGAGAGAACTTTGTTACACACAGCTGTAAATCAGAAAATGTCTGGGTCGAACAGAGAAGCAATTGTTTCAATTAGTAGAGGCAGATCGTTGGTAATACTTTTTTTTTGCTCATATCCAAAGTTGAAAGAAAAATATAAAGGAGAGAGAGGAAGATTATGCTGATTTGTGAAAAGGCACGCCTCTCAAGGTTTTTATTTAATGCAGCTCCACTGGCACCCTGTCTCACCCCAGGGTGTTTGCAGGGTCTTTAAAAGTATAAATGAATTTAGTAACAATATGCTGCCTTTTAAAAGTATTAAAACGTCTTAAGCACCATTTTCTGTGGTATTAAATTTTGCTTTCAGTTTGCAGATTTGTCTAGAAAAGTAATGTGCTGAAATTTTGGTGACTTTTATCAATTCATAGGTGCCTGGTAGGGATTAACATTTTTCCCAAAAACTAGTCATTTTCTATCCTGCGAGTAGATACACACTATCCTACGAATCCTGGGAAATCAACTTGTTTTTAAGGTATAACTTCAGCTAAAGTGAAAATGCACTCATAATTAAGGCAAAACTAAATGCTAATAGGAGAAATATGCATTCTAAACCTGACCATGTATTATCTGCTTGTGTGAATTATTAAGGCAAAAGAATGTAATTTATCAACATTAGAATGAACATAATGCGGATGCCTGTCTGTCTCAATGGCCTCATGGAAGTGATACTTTACATTGTTCATATCATAAACAAACAAAATCTGTTAAAGCAAGTGATTTGGTGTTTTTTTTATGTCAATCTATTTAGCTGAGACAGATTCCATATTCTGTTCCCATTCAGAGGTTGCTGGTGTGGCTCACAACAGCAGAAGGCTTGCACAGTGTGTGCCACAATGGTAGACATAGTAGGCATAATAAAGTATTTATAGCAGTCTAGTAAATTCAGAGATATATCAGAGTTAACAAGCAAAGCTCTCAAAAAGATCTTGCTCACTTGAAAGAACCAAGAAGTTGCATATTTTACTGTTGAATTCATCATATGCTGCCCTCTCTGCCAGTATTTCATGCAGAAGTATTTTTGATTTAAATATGAATCCAGTGTGCTTGCACTCTCTGGGGTTTCACCTTGAATTTTGTCAGAGATGTTAAATGTCCCAGCAGACCACTTGTTGAACCACAGTCCAGCACATTTGATCCCTCTTTCACTAAGTGCACGCTTTGCATCTTCACTGTTCAGTCTTTTGAAATCTTTCTGCTCAAAGCTGGTAGCAGAAGTCATGTTGTGTTAGCTGAGTTTTGATGGTAGAGCCTACAAGTTACTGTGCTAACTATGTTAACAATCAGAAGTGTTTGAATTCATCGCAGTTTGTGCCTGTTAATCAGTTAATAAAGTGTTCATTGTGTTCCACCAGCACACAAACAGAACTGTTTAATATTTTTAGGGGAGTAGGCCTATGTATTTTCTAAATATATTCCAAAATGTTCTAAATGTTTTTAAAATGCTTTCCCCAGTTTTATCATTATTATATTTCCTAGGACGAGGGGGAAACCCTTGTGTATGGGATTGTTTACAGTTTATTTACGGAATTCAGCTAGATTTGACGTCATTGATATAGTGGTCCAAGGAGTTATCACACTAAGACTTAAATTGTGCTGTCCTACATAAATGTATATTAAATGTAAGTTAAAGTGTGTCTCCAATGAAACTGGCTAAAACTCGAAGTGGCGATGAGGTCTTCAAATGTAAAAAGGTTTTAAGAGTTCTTAAAAGGTAACTTGAGGATTCCTGCATATAGTCTGCACTCAGATTCACCTTGTGCAGCCCTCCACCCATGACTAAAGAGATCCATGACGCAGTTTAAGCTCTTCACAAGCATTCCCTTATCTCCTCCCTATCTGCCAGATTATCCTCATAAGTATGGCTCAGAGGGCGGCTGCGCTGACCACTCGGTGTTTGAGCGGATGAGGAAGTACCAGGCATCTGGGGTGCAAGAGCCAGTCAAAGTAAGTGCCAGCAACATCACAACAAAGCCCCTCCCCCCTCTGTCCAGCTCATAATTAAACACACAGATGGACGAGGCTCATGAGATTAAAAAGATCTTATCCCGTATCCATCCCACCTTACACTAAGAGTAAGAGCATGTGTGTATTTTTAGCTCAGGTGTTCATGCTTTCAATCTTATTTTTTTAGCAGTGAAGCCACACTCAACCTTTTTAAATAGTCTTCAGGGCAGAAAGTCTCTTCTTCCCACCCAGTGGTTATTGAACTACACTATACTGGCTTGCAAGATGAGAAGGAGCTATGGTTTTTTTTATTATTTAACCTTAATTCAAACAGAAAGCCCCCTGAGATTGAAATTTTATTCTTTTTCAAGGGAGACCTGATGCACACAGCACACCAGTTACAGTTTAAAGAGAATTAAAATCACAACAGACAGGAAATACAAAGATCAAACTGACAAAGAAAAGGAATTCTTATTATCTTATGGTTTCGGGTTTTTTTTGTACAGAAGGGGAACAGTGCATCGGAGGAGGAGGAGATCTCCCATGGCCCTGTTATTCTGAGGAGGAAGAGGGCAGCGGCGAAAGAGAAAAACACTTGCCAGCTCTTCATCCAGACTGACCACCTCTTCTTCAGATACTATGGCACAAGAGAGGCTGTCATTGCCCAGGTATGCACTTGTCATTGCTTTCTTCTAAAAGTCTGTGAAGCTGGTATGGTTGAGCACATCAGGTTACTCAGTCTGACATCCCAGGGTGGTCTGATTGAATGATGTGAGGAAAGGCAGCATGTGTAAGTCTGTATGTGTCAACTATGCTAAACAAACAGGATATGCCAAAATAACAAAGAAAACGAGCCTAAATTATCACTGTATGAACTGAAACAAAGGCTGAAAAATGTAACTTAGATCAAACCCACTGAAAAACTGTTTAGGCTGTCGGCATCTAAATCGCTTTGTACAACAGAGCACATGGGTGTCAAGGGCACCTCATAAACTCAGAAATCTATACTTGAATTATCACAAAGGTTGTTAAAACAGGAAAGTTTCTAATTTTTTTCTCATTTTCTTTTATTGAACTACATAGACCTACACCTGTTCTTACTTTCTTCTTCTTTCACAACAGCATACTCAACCATATTCTTGTACAGTGGGTCCCCACACACCTTTGAAATGAATAAAAGTATTTTTATAATCATACTTAATATACAATGTTATAAATAAAAAAATGACCACTCTGTCTGCAGATCTCCAGCCATGTGAAGGCCATTGACTCCATTTACCAGGCCACGGACTTCATGGGCATCCGAAACATCAGCTTCATGGTTAAAAGGATCAGGGTGAGTTGAATCCTAGCATAGATTTTGTGTTGGTGAATGAGAGCTGCCATTTTGGGTCTGGAGATGTGGGCTGTGCTGCAGAATCAGTTTATATAACAACAGACCTGAAAAAGATCAAGCTGCTGGTATTTTCTTAGCATTGAGCACTGCAGTGCAGACAGTTTCCTTAGTGGGAATATTTCTCATTTTTTTGCCCAAGGCTTTGTAGTTTCTACAAGCTCCATGTACTAATTTTATCAGTGTAGAGTATTTCCCCTTTCTCACTTCTCTTCTGACATTGTTCAACTGTCATTTATTCAGATTAATGCCACTGAGGATGAAAAGGACAAAACCAATCCTTTCCGCTTTGCCAACATCGGAGTGGAGAAGTTTTTGGAGCTGAACTCCGAACAGAACCACGACGACTACTGCCTGGCCTACGTCTTCACCGACAGGGACTTTGATGATGGAGTTCTTGGCTTGGCTTGGGTTGGAGCTCCTTCAGGTTTGTAAACAATACAAACACACTAACCCTGGTCATGACCTTCTCTGTTGGTCTGAGACATTTAAGCTCCAGATCAAACAGTTGAACAGTACTCTGTTTGCATCACTGATCTTTTGCTAGTTATGCAGGGTAATACACATATTAGTCATTCATGTCATTTCATTTATTATTTTGCTAAGTTGAGATGAGTTTGGTGTGAGTTCTCAGATCTCTGCATCAATAGCAGAAAGCTGTGCTCAGCAGAATAAGCAGAGGTTGGACTGCTGGTTGTTTTCATGGTCCTGATATTCCTTTGAAATAATGAACAAATTTCACATTGGACTGTGTCTCTATTACCACAGCAGACCCTGATAAGCCTCACCAGCTCAGTCATTCCATTACCAACCCAGTGCCACACCACAAACACACACACACACTTGCACACACTCCTGCATAATTAAAGGACAACCAACTGAATGCATTTTGAAGTTGTTAGGCTGCGTCCTGTCAATATTTTGTGTCCTAATTTCATTCATTTCAAATCAAATTTGATTTATGTGGCCCAATATCATAAGTCACAATTACAGTCCGTACAGTGTACAACACCCTCTGCCCTCAGACCCTCAATTCAAGTAAAGAAAAACTCCCCCCAAAAGACCCTTTTGATCAGGACAAAAATGGATGAAATCTCAAGTAGAGTCCTGTGTGCAGAGCAGACCAACAAAATCATTCTGATAAAATATCTGATACATGCAGATTACAAAATGTATGTGATGGATCCAGGAGGATATTGAACAACTTCAATATGACCTCCTCTCCATGGTGGAGACCTGGAAGAGGAGAGGCCACACAAAGAAAGAAAGAGGGAGGGAGAGAGAAAGTCAGAGGAAGAAAGAGAAAGAAAGGAACTTGGGAACACAGCTTGGAGGCGTGTGGGAACAGAAATCAAGACGGAGGGTTAGAGAAATTTAGTGGTTATTAGAAAATTTAGCAGTTTTATTCTCATCTGCAGAACAGATATGGACCATAAATCCTGTGGTTAAAAGATAAATTGAGACTGAGACAGACAGGATATGTTAAAATTAAAAAGTTTTACAGTATTTTTTTTTTTTTTTTTGCATGTACCAAAAGTATTTATGTAACAAACTATTGTGAGCATTATCAGACGTACATCAAAGTTATGAACTGTTATTAATATAATATTTGCCTTTCACAATATTAATTACCGGTTTATTTTTTGAGAGTTTGTTTCAGGGTGTAAATGCAGCTTTTGGCCTCTTAACACACTCATGCAGTCTGGCTGTGATCTGCATAAATGTAAAATTTAAATATACATGGACGGTCACTCAGTCAGGTAAATGGAGCATGGAGGAAATCATCATAGGTGTCTAATGTGCTCCACCCTGTTGTTTACAGTTTGTTATCTGGCTCATACAAGAGCTTAACTGAACCTATTCTGATACTTTATAGCACAAATGATACTAAGAAACCATCAAAATCGAGTGAACATAGAAACATTTACTGCAGTAAGTGTTGCATTTTGTGAATATCTAAATATTTGAGAAAAACAACTATTAATTGTAAATGTATGATAACATAATAGGTGTAATATTTTTATGTGGTAATATATGACAGGAGGAGTGCCTCTGTCTGTCCTCTTCTGTCAGGATTCATATGTTTTTATATAACCTGGCTCTTTGCTCACAGACACAACATGTATGAATGATGGAGTTATTGAGGGTTCTCTTTCCTTTGAATAAGTTCAGACAGCATCATCTCAACATGAAGAATTCAGCAGCAAACACAGACAATCAATACAGGCAAATTAGGAAAGCTGTAAGCTGCAAGAATCGATTGAGTATAAGCGATGGAGAGGAGAGGGGCTGCAGCATGTCGTGGGCTGATTGTTTGAACAAAGGGAGTTGGAAATAAACAGCCATCGGGGACACTGGTCAAGCACAACTAATACGTGTCCTATTCAATGTGACCAGTTGTGGAGATATAAGTGGCTTCAGTGGAGGAGCTACACACACATACATGCAGTGTACAAACATACACTGTGCAGGAAGATGCATGTATACATAATGGAAACATTGTTTATCACTTTAAGTGCTTTGGTCTCATGTTTCTGCTCGGGTAGAAGCTGCCTCCTTATGACTGGGTTTATGGATTATGGGAAAATCAGCCGCAGCACTGCAGGCATGCTTGTTCTTGACTGTGGTTGCAAGTGGTTTCCAGTGTTTTGTTGTGCTTTTTCAAGTAGATCTTATTTTAGGCATTTCCATTTTAGATTATTTAAAGCACAGAAAAAGCATCAGAGGTCAGGGGCCAAATAATTTCCATGCTCCAGTCCTTCAAGCAGCCAGAATACCTCATGATGTGCAGGCAGTTTATCATATTTAAAGTCATGGTTTTCTGCTTTTCAAAACAAAATATTCTTTTTTTTTTCTTTCTTTTCAATTTCTTTTCATTTACATATCTTCTAAAATCCATTATAATATGTATGCATAGTTATGTTTATACTGTAGTGTTGTATGGTACACTTTTCTTTAAGCTATCATGTAAAATCCAGATTCTAGTAAATTACCACCAGAAACTACACCATATGTGGGCCTAAGTACAGCAGGTCATTTATACATGTTGAACCAAGATACAGTTAGGCTAATTCTCACAGACCTATCAGGTTATAACCCTTACTGTTAACTTTTCAAATCATTGGTATAGTTATTTGTGCTATATTTGACCTCTTTTGTTTACTCTCTGGCAGTTTATATATGTGTTTATACAACCACACAGACTTGTAGGTGTTTGTCCTGTACATCAGTGGTTATGTGATCACTGGTGATAAAGTTGTGTCTCCTCATTTCAGAATCTCTCCAATGAATATGTTGATGTAACCTTAGAGTGATGGCCAGAATTAGGAAATTAAAACCACAGAAGCAAAAAATACTTTTTCTGTGGTTGAAGTGCCCATTTAAAATATACTGTCTGTTTCAAACTGGCACCGTTTCTTCAGCTGATACAGTTGATACACTGATCTTTAAATTGGTTCTTTTAAGTTTTTGGCTCCGTTATAACTGCAAAATTTCTAAGATTTTCCAAATAAAAAAACTCATTTAACTAACATAATTTTGCTTGTTTTTCACTCATTTCAGAAAAACGATGACAGTCAGATAATTGCAAACTGAATCTTTTACAGCATCAGAGACAGAGTTCGTACAGGTGCTGGAAGTCCTTTAAAACATTTTAATGCAGTGTTTTCAAGGTTTGAAAAGTGCTTGGGTTTTGGATAAATTGCTAGCAATCGCAGTTGCAGTACTTACTTACTTATATTCATTTGTTACCTGACTGAATAGTTTATTTTTTAGATAAAGAAATTGAAATAAGTTGAATGTGTAGAATAGCAAGTCGACTTACAGACAAGTGATACATTTTTAAACCAGAAACTTTGTTGTGTTTTCCTTTAATTTGTCACCCTTCTCTAGAATTCAGTCACAAAACATAATTTTGGTTGTTTATAGGACAGTAAGATCTGATTTAATGTGATGAAGAAGTGAAATTTTGAATATATGTACAGTTTATAAATTTACCACAGCTGTAAAGTTTTGGAATTCACGTTGAAAATTCTTGAAAAGTGCTTGACTTTGACTTGAGAAAAGGTGTAGGAACCCTGCAAAGATCACATATCGTACACTTTTTTATAAAAACTCATTGTAGACTCTGTACTTGTGTACAGTATTTTTTTAGTTTTATTTTAAAACTAACACTGCACTGAGACTTGGCTCATAGCCCGTTAATTCTCTGAACACCTTTCCCTACAGAAATAAACATGCTTTTGATCGAAGCTGATTGAACCTTTTTGATGATTGTCTAACTTTGATCTGCGACAATCAATGTCTGTTTAGCTGTTTATGTGTTGATTGTCTTGTATTGTGACGTGATTTTGTCTTTCATGTTCTGCAGAACAGGAACCTGCTGTAAACCAGTGTTAACTGAGTCAGGCTCAATAAATTATAACACTGTAATGTTACTTTTAATCTTTTCCTATATAATAATAATAATAATAAATGAAATGAATGAATGAATGTATTAAATACATATAACATTCTCTCTAAAATCTTGTCCAGTATTTAAATAGTATGATAATCCATTCTACTGTTATATGTTTTATTCTGCTGCCACAGGAAGCTCTGGGGGCATCTGTGAGAAGAGCAAACTGTACTCTGACGGAAAGAGGAAGTCTCTGAACACTGGTATCATCACTGTGCAGAACTACGCCTCCCATGTCCCTCCCAAGGTGTCACACATCACCTTCGCTCATGAGGTTGGGCACAACTTTGGCTCTCCTGTAAGTACTGTGATTTAAAACACTGACCTTTTCCTGCACACTTCTTTCTCTTGCTCAGCTGTGACATAAGCAGCTCTCTGAAGTCTCTCTGTCCTTGACTTCCCCACTGTTTCACAGCATGACTCTGGGATCGAATGCACCCCCGGAGAGTCAAAGGCGCAGGAGAAAAAGGAGCAGGGCAACTACATCATGTACGCCAGAGCCACGTCAGGTGACAAGCTCAACAATAACAAGTTCTCCATCTGCAGCATCCGTAATATAAGTGCTGTTCTGCTGAAGAAGAGAGACGATTGTTTTGTCGGTAAGTTCTCTCTTATGCACACATCTGTTCCCTTCTATGTGTCTGAGAAAGGAATGGATGACTTTTTAACTTTGGTACAGTACCGATACATTTGACATAATTTTACAGATAATCTTTTAAAAGGGTATTTAATATTCTAAATAATGATGACTTTCAGGAGGGAAAACAGATCAGAAAATCACATGACACATAATGGCCTTTAAAAACAAATTTATCACAAAAGCAAATATGAGTGCAATTAAATTACAGTAATAAGTGTATTTTTACAGAAATAGTAGGATAAATTGATAATAAAATAAATAATTATCTTCTTTGTTTATTTGTTACTGCTGTCTGGCACTTTCTTCACGTCACAAATAGTGCATCTTGCTGTATTTTTAACTACAGATGAAAAGTAAAAAGTTCGGCCCTCTCTCACAAGTTTGAGTGAAAGTGTGTGTGCGGCTGCTCGCTCGGTTCTCATGTCTGAAAGGCATTGGCACAAACATTATAGATATTATTATACTGAAAAAGTACTTAAAATGTCCATCCATCTTCAGTACTACAAAAGTACTGAAAACATTTGGGAGTGTTGTAGCCACCCACGTTTTGTCTTTATATAATGTTATTATCTATAGTTTTTTGAAAGGAATTGATACCAGCTTGTGAGAATCATTGTATTGATCTGCCCATCCTGAGTGTGAGAGAGATTCTGTCTTCATGCTGTTGTGTGTGTCTGTGTGTACAGAGTCAGGCCAGCCTATCTGTGGTAATGGACTGGTGGAAGCTGGAGAGGAATGTGACTGCGGCTACAGTGATCAGTGTAAAGACTCCTGCTGCTACAGCGCCAACGAAGGGGAGGGCAAAAAATGCAAACTCAAGCCTGGACAAAGCTGCAGGTCAGATGTGATGAGCATGCCTTTGGACAGTCCTGTCATTTGTCAGAGAATTATTGAGTAGAGCTGCAATGATTAGACAATTAATTGATTAGTTGTCAACTGTTAAATTATTTATCTACTATTTTGATAATTAATAATTTTTATAATAATTATCTTATTTCACCTTCTCAAATGTGAATATTATCTGGTTTCTTTTGTCATCTATGACAATAAACTCAATATCTTTGCGTTGCTGACAAAATGAGACATTTCAGGACCTTTACCTTGGGCTTTGGGAAGCAGTGATCAACATTTTTCAACATTTTATGGACCAAAGAAGCAGAGTGGGAAACTGGCACAAGCCACCAGCCAAATACTGCTAAAATATGAAAGCTGCTGCTAGATTTCAGACACAAAATAATGATTTAATCTTGAGTTGCTGGTGAATTAAAAAGTTTATCTGACAGAAACATTTAAAAAAAATAATAACTTCCTACCCTGCAAACAACTCTTCTAGAAAATGAACATAATTGTTAGGGATGCAGTACTATTATTGAGCACAAAACATTACTGTTACTAGCATTTGTTTGGCTCTTGATTGCATCTTTGTAATTCTTATTCAACAGTCCAAGCCAAGGTCCGTGTTGCACACCACAGTGTACTTTCATGGGCACAAATGAACGGTGCAGACCAGAGTCCGAGTGTGCCCTAGAGGGCATGTGCAATGGAGCCACTGCTCTGTGTCCCACTTCTGCACCAAAGGAAAATTACACCTCCTGCCATTCAGAAACACAAGTCTGCCTCGGTGGGGTACGTCGCTTCCGGTTCCCTCTTGCTGTTTTGTGTCTGAGTTTGTGAGCTTGTATTTAAAGTAAAACTTTTTTTTCCCCTCCTATCTACTCATTTGGATTAGGTCTGTGCTGGTTCCATTTGTGAAAAGTATAAACTGGAGGTGTGCACCTGTGCCGTCAAAGATGGTAAGGATGAGGCAGATGAACTGTGCCACGTGTGCTGCCAGGAGAAAAGTGAGTGTAAAACTGTTCATGGATCAAAAATAAATAAGTAGAATAGTAATATGAAGCTAGAAATATGATATTAGTGACTGCTCTGCTTTTTATTCTTACTTGTGTCATCTTAAGGCTAAAAGTTATTATTGTTCTTCCTCTGCCCTCAGTGCAACCCAGCACCTGCAGCAGCTCTGGTTCAGACAGATGGGCCAAATTCTTTAACAACACGGTCACATCGCTGCAGCCCGGCTCACCCTGCAATGACTTTAAGGGCTACTGTGATGTGTTCATGAAGTGTCGTCTGGTGGATGCCGACGGGCCTCTGGCAAGGCTGAAGAAAGCCATCTTCAATGCAGAACTCTATGAAAACATTGCAGAGTGGATAGTGGTGAGTGTCCCAGCTCTCTCCAGTGGAGCCAAAGCTAAAGATCTGTCCACACAATAACACAAACACATAGAATCTCGTTCTGTGGTGTTTCTCGCCTGTGTTTAAATTTATTTTAAAATAACCTCTGTTATCCAGGCTCACTGGTGGGCAGTGCTGTTGATGGGCGTCGCTCTTATTATGCTAATGGCCGGCTTCATCAAGATCTGCAGCGTCCACACCCCCAGCAGCAACCCCAAACTGCCCCCACCAAAGCCACTGCCAGGTACAGTACACTATATATGTTCACATGAATCTAAAGGATATAGATAGTTGAGTGCAGCTTAGGAGAGAGATTTTACATGTTGATAGACGTCCTTTTTAACCTCTTCAGCTCTGTGTGGACATCCACGTCACTGGCTGACATTACTCTCTTTCAGAGGCTGTAGCAGGCCCAGATTTAAAGCTTTGTACAATATAATGAAACTTGAGGACCTAAGGGATCCGTTGGTACCAACCATGTCACTCTAGCTTGTTGGGGAGTTAGCTAAATAATGCTCCAAGTGTTCCATAGGCAAAATTTTGGCAAGGGAATTTTCAAAAGGATCCCTCTCACCACAACATACCTGAATGAAAATGGGTTTTAAGGTTACCCAAGAGTCTCTCTTTACAGACATGCCCACATTTTGCTAATCCAATGCAGCTTTGAACAAAAACCACACAGTTCTTTGCATGTAGTATAAATGTATTTGAATATTGCTGCATACTACGTACCCTAAACAGTACTGGAATTGCATAGACTGGATATGGCTGGAAAATTGAGTGTTGTGGTTTCAGTGAGCCCAATCGTACTCATGTGTGATGATGTTTGTCCCCATAGTAGCCATTTTATTGTAGTGAGACCATTTTTTGTAACTTGACCTCACTGTATAAAATGTGACCTCTACAATAACTCATGAAACACCACAACCACGAACTAGAGACCTGAAGCATTCAGGGAATGTGCTCACCATCCAATCTCCCAAAAAATGCTATTCTTGCAGCAGTCTCCAAAATGGTGTTCCTCAAAGTCTTGGTGCCTTAACGTAGTATTTTGGAGGGATTATTGACCAATTTTATCATTTCTTCAGTGGTAAAAACATGGGGGAATGGCTATCATCAGTCATAATGTTCAAAGCCCTTATACATTCTAAACTTTCAAAATGTGAACAGGCACCTAAATCAAACAACAACTTTGATTACAGATTTATGTCTAGAACAACACACAGCGCTGAGCTGCATCTCAAATGAATCTTTAGGTTTCCAGTGACGTATATCACTTCAGAAGAATGACAAAAATCAGTTTATGGAAGGAAAGGGTGGAGTGAAAGAGGAAATGCGAGTAATGCCTTTTTTTTTTTAAGAAAACTTGCAACATAATCTGTTGAAAGATGAGCAGAACCACTAATTCTAGAGAAATTATTCTCTAGAATCTAAAATCTAGATGCAGGTTTTGCGTGACATCTTTGTGTTAGGGGTCTTGAAATGTCACTATTGTTTGGAGAACTGCTTGGGAAAAATTGTATTCTAATTACATATGATTTAGACTTTACGAGTTATTGCTGTTTGCTTCATTGTCCCCTCACTGTGATCTTGATGTCCTGCAGGTACACTGAAAAGGAGAAGACCGCAGCACGCAAACCAACAGGCACAGGCTCAGCGCCACCATCGTCAGCAGAGAGAGAACTATCAGATGGGACAGATGAGACACTGAGACGCTGCTGCTCTGCTCTTTGCCTTGGTTCTTCTTAGTGCCTACAATGGGAGCACTTCACTCCAAAGAGTTACCTTTACCACCTATTGCAAAATTCAAAGAACTTGCAACTGGATCAATTTCACTGGACAAAAGCCTGAAGGGTTTTTACGGGCCTAACAAACTCACTCAGCACCTCTGCTCTGAGAGCCAGATTAGCAGTGATTCACACAGCTTTTATAGGAAATAAATAACTTTTCCAAGGAGGGACAGGAGGAGGAGAAATCCACTGATCTCTGTTTGTGGTCTTAATCATTTTTTTTTCTTTGAATGCTTTTATTACCAGAGTGGAGGAGAGAAAAGCAGCTTTGTGTTTGAGTCGCCCCCTCTCTGTCCTCCATTTACCATTTTCCTTCCTGTTCTTCCTCTCTGAAGTGCTGCCACCTTCAGCACGAAATCAGGACTGCAAGTCACATGTTCTTTTTTTTTGTTTTTTGTTTTTTGCTGCCAATCAAAAACTGCTTGGAGGAAAACTCTTGTTGTTATAATTAGTTTTTTTAAAAATCAAACACCATCAAAAATTTAAGCTTCTTTTCATTTCCAAAGCGTCTTTCAGTGTGCAACTGTACAGAGGTCACAGTAGTTTTTTTCTGTGTTGATTGATTTTCTATCTGATGAAGATTATTTACTGTTTTAATTCACTTTCTCAGGATTAATAAAACAACAGCAAACAAGTGTGCTGAGGGGAGAAGATGGCTGCATGCGTATTTCAGGGTAAAAAGTCCCTCCTGACCTGTACAGAGGGGCTCTCGTTAGCTGCGGTGGGATGTGGAGGACGGGCTGTTTGAAAAGAATGTAGATAAATGAGCTTAATAAGATTATAGTGTCATCTGATATCAGATGGACTGGCTGTGGAGGGGTAATTGATTATCTGGATATGTGTTTTTCTTGTTGTGATGTGGTTTTGCAGCTGCGTTTACATAAAGGTGTAATCTGGGGCTGAATTAAATGGTGAGAGAATAGCTTTTTATCAACCTGATTGTATCACATGTTCGTTCTGTCACAGCTGTTTTTCCCTGACTTGTTGCTTTGGCACTGATTTGTTAAAACGACCGGATGCATCCGTGTCTTTACATTGCATAAAGGAGAATGTTGGGACAAGGAAGTGTCCCGGTGCGACTGTCCTGCTCATATTTTCACTTGTTTAGTTCACACTGACAGTTGTTTAAGAAATCTGTTCAAACCACTGAAAGGCAGTCAGATCCTTTATAGCCAGAGCAACCTTTCTGGTTCCAATGTGATTGTGGATTTCAGCTTTTATTGATTTTACTTGCAGTTCAGATTATTTGTATATGTGGAGGAATTAAATCAGTTGAGGGAAAACTAGAGCTTCTAATTTTATTGTTGCTTTGTTTGTCGCTGCTGTTAACAGCCATTTCCCAGAGCAAACAATCACTGTGTCAGCCACCCAATGCTGTTCTGTCCTCTTTTTTTTTTTTTTTTTTTTTCCTTGTTGATCGGTATTTCCTCAAGGAACTTTGTTACCCTTGTTACACCCTCATGGTTTGTGTAATTGCATTAAAAATGTGCCTACTCAGAGCAGCGTGACTGAAGTGTCAGTGATCTGTACCAAGACTGAAGCCATGCATGAGGTGGCGGTTTATACAAGCTGTTAACTGGTCTGCAGAGAAATTAAAAATTGTATCGGAAAGGATGTGGTTTAGAGCTTGGCAATATATAGAAAATGATGTACAGCTATATCGGCCAATACATGAAAACATTTATATAATAATCTATGATTTATTTCAGATTTTTTGAGAGATCATTATTTATATTTACGTTGTGTAATATTATATTATTGCCCAGCTTTAATTTTGCTTAACTTGAGTTTTCAGTTGTCACCAGATTATATTAAAGTCAGCTTCACTGACGGATGGATGAGAGTGCAGAATATTCCAGATTCACTTACTGCACTGTAAAAAAAAATAAATAAATAAAAATAATATAAATAAGTTAAGAAAACTCATAATTTCAAGCTAACCGTCTCCACTAAACTTTTAGTTTACAGTCAACTAGACTTGAAATAAACCAAAAAGACCTGTTAGTTTTAAAAACCTCAAAAAAAAAAAAAAAAAAAAAAAAAATCAGATTTCAAATATTTTTCACATTGAGCTGTGAACCCGATTTGTCACTATTTGGGTGCTTGAAAATTAAATGGTTGCAGTTGAATATATTAAATTATTAACCATTATTCACTGTAATGAGTTTACTCTTTTTTTAAAAAAAATAAAATAATTTTTATTTCTGAAGTTTAGTTTTTTCTAAGAAGGAAACTAAATTATCTCCACAAAACATTGCAGAAAAAACTTGACTCTTTGAGTTTTAGAAAAAAAAAAAAAACGTATTTCAAAATTTGGGAAAGTGAATAATGGTTAATTTAATATTTTCAGGTGAAACCAATTAATTTTCAAGCACACCAATAACAAACAAATTGAGTTCACAGCTCATTGTGAACAATTTTTAAATACAGAATTTCTTGGGATTTGATTATCTTAACAAAAGATTATAGTTCAACAAAACTCTTTTTTTAGTTTATTTCAAAACTAGTTTGAGTTTTTGAGTTAAAACTCAAAAATGAAGAGAAGACTGTTGGGGCGCCTTGAAATTTTCATCATGAGTTTCCTCAGTATTTTTTTTTTTTTTTTTTTTTTACAGTGTTGCAGAATACAAAGAAATAGTATAAATATGTATAGTTTCTTAAAATTATTTTAAGAAGGAACAACTTGGTGGAGCAAAGACAGACTATTTTTTTCTTACCTTTGTTAAAGAGTTGTACGGAGCACGGCTGCAGCTCTGCGTTGTTTTCTGTGTGAGATATGAGGTTGTCGTTATCGATCAGATCGATTCTATGCAGAGTATAACAGAGCTCAACAGTTAGCCTCTTCACAGAGAAATGCCTTCGATATTTTTTCTCCTGTATGGGTACATTTAAAATTCTGTTGTGTTTTCATAGCAGTGTAGTCGCTCATGTTGATGTGCTACAGCAAACTTTCTGAACAGACAGAATGCAATCGTCTATGGCTTCTTAACTGATTTTCTTTGTCTTTTTGGTGCTACTGGTAGTGCTTTTTCCTGGGTCAGAGCTTAAAGTATATTTTTCTTTATCTTTGGAAAATTTTAAAGCTTTTTTTGTGTGTGTGTGTGAGAGAGAGTGTGTATGAGAGCTACGTTGCTGAATCATCCTTATCTTTTTGTTGTTATGTTGAGATGTGGACAATACTGGGTGTTTGGGGTTAATAATACTCTGGGAGGTTTTTCTTTCTTTCTCATGTGTTGCTATGATGTTGAGAAAATGTGCACTGAAGTGTAATTGATGTAAACAGAGAATCCAAAATGGTATAGATTCAGTACTACTGTCTGATTTTAATGTGTCCCGTGTTTTATACAGTGTCTTCAATGGTCTGTTCGTTTTTATTTTTTACCTTTTTTGTTCTGCTTCCCCGTTCTGCTTACTTTGAAAATTTGACTAAATTCGCAAAGTCATTGTGCAAAACTGTAATTTCTTTTGAACTACTTGAAATGCATTAATAAACCAGAATTGATCAAATGTTCATTTTCATTGTTTGTATATAAGAGCAAAGGGAATATGATGATTTTTTTTTTTTTTAATTACCCAGAGCGCCACCAGAGTTATCAAAGTTTTGTCTTTTTTTGTTTTTATTCACTTTAGTTTCAGTTAGTTTCCAGAGAATGTTTGCTCATTTTGTTTTGTTTTTATTAGTAAAAAATGTTTAGTTTGTGTTTCAGTGTAAGTTGTGTTTTCTAAATATAAGGTGGTATTGGTATTGGTCAGGGCCAAGATTTGAAAAGTTCAGAATAGGGCTGCACAATATGATAAAAACAAAAAACCATACGATTATTTTTGACAGTTATTATGAAGGTCACTAACTGACAACATATGCACCAGTGCCTCTCATGCTTGCATTGATAAATTTTACCAAACGGACAATGACAGTTAACATATACACCTGTTTTCAACTGCAAATTATGTCTACAAAGTAAAACTCAGGAAAGCTTTATTATATCTAAAAAGAAATGTTGTGTTCATCTCACGTCAGTCATATTTATTGCAGCCAAATGGGACTGTGGAGCCGACTGACCTCCACTGACCTCACCACAAAAACACTCAGCACCATCTAGTGGACTGAAAAAGCTACTGGTTTTATTATTTTAGTACCAGAAGGTTTAACTTGTATTTGCAGTATTGATAATTTATACCACAAAAGATTGATACTTGGCATCTATATATCAATGCATGCAAAATATCACAACACTATGCTGTATGGACTTTGTCTCCACTCCTTAAAGTTGGACATGCAGGACAGTGATGATCCATCAGATGTTGGAGCTGCTTGACAGGATTCTGCTGCCACCACGGTCTGATATGAGCTCTGCTTTTCTAGCTTTACTGCCAGCTCTCTCTGCTAAACCTACTTTTTTGTTCACTGCTTTCCATTTAATCTGCCTGCCCTGCGGTGTCACCACCTGCTGAATACTCTGTACTGTCTCTGTTTAAGCTTTTCTGTCAGATTTCTGTTTGACTCTTTGAGCTTTGACTCCCAGCTGACTGCTGTCTGAGCAGGTAGACGTTTTTAGATGCTTGTTATTTTAAATGTACATTAAGACTTAGTGTTTCCAGCCTGTTTGTCAATATATGATCTCTACACTGTTAAACATTTAATGTAAAAGAGTTAGTATCTATGCTGCCTTAAAAACTGAATTTCAAAAGGCAAATTTTGTAAAGTTCAAAACAAACTTTTTTAGTCAAAATAAACTTTATAATAATTTGATTGTAGTTGAGAAAACATGTTCAATAAGCTTTAGATATTATGTTAAACCAACAACTTTTCAGTCACACTGATGAACACTGCAAATAAATTAGATTTATTTTTATTTTTTTGTTTTACTCAGTTGAAAAGTCTGTTCTTCATTTTCCACAAAGAAGCTGCAGCTGCTCCAGTTAGAGCTACTTTGTTCCAGTGTGGGTACAAAAACAACATGTTGAATTTGAAGTGTTAGGAGGTACTGAATTCAATACTAACCTTCTTCATGGCTTCCACTGGTTTCATTATTGTGAAAATGAGCAACTTTGAGTTCTCTTATTATCTTACGTGTATTAGAGACTCACAGCAAATTTTCATCGTGTTTTCTTCAAACTATAAAAAAGAAAGGTCTCAGGACACTTTAATCTCTCAAACAATGAATTCTTCAAGTCTCCCATTATGTTCATGTTTGTTTCTTTAATGAGATGACTGAATTCTGTACAGTACATTTATTCAACGCCCCATTTCAAAGCAGAAGACTTCAAGGTAGGGGAACTAATGTTTATGAGTTCTGAAGTATTCTGAAAATCAATACTAGAAAATTTAAGTTTAATTTAAGAATAAATAAAACTTGTGTATTTATGTCAACAAGAAAAGCCGATGGGTTCTTAGATTGGTCAATAAATGACCAGAGTATAAATACAAGCGTTAAGAAAAACAACAGCAGACAACAAAACAGAATAGAAAAGAACAGAGTGCACATTTATTGTTCTGGTTTGAGGTTGATTGACAGATGATGTTATTTGGAGGGGTAATGCAGGTTTTTAAATGATGACGCTGATCATTTTACACACATAAAGAGACATTCTTTGGAATTAACGTCATCAAAAGGTCGTTGACTTTGTGTTCACTGCCTGGTTAATATTTGAATTGGCAAACACTCAACTATTTTATAACCCTGAAAGACATTTGTATGTGGCCAGAAATGTAAATGATTCTTAAATCTACACTCTGTGGTTCTGGTCAAAAACATGTCTGATACAAAGATCACATAAAACTTATACTTTGATCACATAATCAAACTTCAGTAAATTGTAAACACAGTTTACAGCCTCAGCTTCCCAGGATTCAAATCTTCTAATAAACTTAATCAGCATTTGTTCAGCGCCACAGCTTTGAGGCAATTAACAATTTCTGATTTACTCCCTAAATCTGCACAGCCTCAGAGTTTACAGAACTTCACCCAGCTGTGAACTTCAGTTTGTTGAACAGATTAATGAACCCTCACAGGTCTGTTGTGCTTTCTTCTCTGCTGTTTTGGTGTTTCTTCTTCGCAGCGCACAAACACTTTATCTTCTGACACTTCAACTTGCAGATCGTCATCTGTCATCGCACAAAAGGATGTCCTAGAAAACAGAGGAAATGTTGTAAACAGAAAGCATGTGCACAGTGCAGAAGTCTAGCAGGGGAACCCATGATGTATTCAAATTCTGTGTGTGACAAACAATCCACTAGGTGGTGCTAAAAGTCTGTGATGGAGTCAGTGTGGAAGGCTTTTCTGCTGCCAAGAATGACACACTGCAAAATATCATTGTATCTAAGAACAAGTTGTTTTTTTTACATAACATTTACAGTGATTCCACCTGCTTTCAGTCCTCTCCTTGAAACACGCCCTCAGGTTGCCTAAATGAGGATCGGCCTGCCCTAGTCCCTAAATCAAACACACCTACACTTTACTCAGTCTCACTTCCGTTTTACCTCTGTGTAACCATATGAGTTTTCGGACTCAGATTATAATAATTTCCTATGATATTTGTCTTTTTTGTTTGTTATGCAAGTTTTTGAGAGTAATTAAGAATAATTAATTAACAAATATACAGTAAATCTGAACAGGACTATTCTACATTAAGGGCAGTTTTTATACTTTTATGCTTCTGACCCTGTACAATTTTTCATTGTAAAGAGTGATGTAATTAACTTTTACTTAAAATGAAATTTTACACTGAGGTATTTGAAAACATGTGAATACTTGTTCCACCCCTGCTGCCTTGTTGTGAAGTAGAGCCGCTGTACCTCTTCTGTGTTTCGCCTGCTTTGATGCTGATCTTGCCCACAGTGAGCTGTGGTTTCCTCTCCGGGCCGCCCCAGGGAATGATGGTCTGCACGCGGTTCCACACGTTCTTCCACAGAGCCGATCCCTCCCAGTGCAACTTGAGCAACATCAGATCACCCAAGTCCTTATCCAGGGTGATCAGGAAGGTGAAGGTTTTGTTACCCCAAATTGTCTCAGGGCTGCTAGAGTTTAAAAAGGAGGACAGAAAAACAGAGTCAGATGAAGTAAAAGGATGTCAAATTTCTTTATTACAAAGCAAAGATCCTCTGTTGTGATGGTCTGAACAAGGACAACACATGAGATTTCCTCTTTGATACACAGAACATGAAGGATAACACACTTGTCAGGCAACAGTGTCTTGAATAAATTATTTATTCCCATCGTCCCCATTTATAGTTCTCTTTCATGCAGCAGCAGCTCCAGTTGTTTCCATGTGTGTCAGCTGCTCTCTTCTTTCTTTACAGAGCCGAGAGCCCAGCTGCATATTGCATGTGTCACAGAGCCACATGGAGCATAGATGTGATGTAATGTAAGCCTGATGGTACAGGAGGTGGTGCAGTACTCACATATCGATGGTGAGGTCGCCGCTCTCTTCCTTTGTTCCGGTGAGAGCGATGGTGAGAGAGGGCTCAGTCCTCTCCATCTGGTTCACAAACTGGATCCTGAACTGGTAATGATACACTGCAGAGAGGGAAAACCAGAAATTTTGTCAGTGACTGTTGATACTTAGACCCAGACAGCAGCACAACTAGCTTGCAGCAACTATCAAAGACCACCATGTCACATCTTATAATAACATAATGAAAAGAGAGGCACTTTATGCTTTAAAGCCAACACTATAAAACACTGAGTTGAAGTTGTGCACAGATGTAATATTGAGTTATTTTTTCCCAGTAATGTGTAGAAAAACACCAAACAGAAGGGCTGTTTTGATCCAGTAACTCAACAGTAATATAAAAATACCACAAACACTGGGTCCGAACACCCCATTGGTTCTGCGTCACATTAATCCAGTATTGCATCAGCGCTATATTGACCCCACACAGGATTAACTTTTAACCCAGTGTTTTTTTTTATAGTGCATTGACAAACTGAATTAGTAGTCTGTATTTTGTATTTTTCATTTCAGTTTTCCACTGGTCCTGCACCTGCCTTAAATGGTATTTGGATGTGTGCAACTATGTATTGTTAAAAGAAGTACTTTTACTTGACAAAAGTAGAAGAGTCACAGTGTGAAAATACTCTGTTACAACTAAAAATTAAGTGAAGTATTAGAAATAATTTATGAAACTGCATATTCCTACACACTGGCTTTAAAAGGATGAGGCTGATATTGTTCTATATTGTTCATATTGTCTGCAAATCCTATGAAAAAAACAAAAACTAACAATGTGTTTAACTGTTTTTAGGTACTTATTTGAATTTTCTGACCCTGTCTGTGGCACTCAGCCTCAAAACCATTCATTCTTACAAAATATGTTAATCTCATCATAAACATATGGTTTGATTTTATTTCTGAAGTCTTTTGTTTCCTAAAACAGCGGGACACTGTTTTTTAAGCAAACATTACTCAAGAGAGGAGAAGCAGAGGATAAGTTGGAAATTATCATTAGTGGTTGATGAATACACATTTGGTGCTCTAATGAGTATTTATAGCAGCAGGACAGTATGTGTGGGATTGACTTAAACTAAACTAAAGCATGATCACTGTCACATTGGAACATGTCATCCAGTGTAATGATGTGACTCAGTGATGCGTTTTTAATCATTTCTAGTTGAAAGTACCTGGAGCTCTATGGGGCCATGGTTAGTAGAGAAAAAAAACAAAAAACATTGTCATTTTTGTTCTTTTCATAGGATTTTTCATAGGATGAAGGGAAAAATCTAGAATATCATCATCATTTATTAAATATGATGTATGTCCTTGATTTTGCTAAAGTATTTTTCTATAATATGTCATCATCATGTTGTGCATCCATCTCAGAAGACAAGTCCAGACTGAACCTTTGGTCCATGTTTCAAGTATATAATAACTGAGATGCATATATATATATATATATACATATATATAAATGCACCTTTAGTCTGATTGACTGAAACAATGAGGACAACCACATACGTTTGTAAGGCATTCGTGAGCGTGTTTTTAGGTAGAGTCTCTTGCTGTTTCCACTGCGGACCTTCCTGATGTCATAGCCGAGTGTGTTGCAGCGATTCTTCCGACAGTCCAGACAGACGCCCTTGTCAAAAGCGCTGTTGTCTCTGCACCTGTAGGCCATGCTCTGCTTGTCTTTATTTAGCAGAGAATCGATGAAAAGATGGACGGATCGCTCATGAGCACATTTCACCGTCTGCTCGAAACCTATGGGAGACAACAGGAGGAAAATAGCGGAAATTTAAAATGTGACAGTGATTTTTTTAAACAACTGATCATTTTCACGCGACGTATTCTCCAGTGGATTGAGAGGCTGTGGAATACCTTAATCACAGTGTCTCACCATTATATGTGGATTGATTTCATTACCACCAAAGCCTGACATCTATCAGACGGTCCCTCTGTCACGTCTCATTATGTCTGATAGTGGCCTTTTCTCTGAGCAGAATCTAGTAGCCTGGAGGCAGCTCAGCTCAGCTCAGCTCAGCTCAGAAGGACGGACGGAGCAGAGGAAAGCACATGTTGCTAATTAACTCCTGAGGATGACAGATGCTTTAATGTGGCTCTCACTGTCATATTATGCGGATGTGTTTTGGATTGAGAAGCACCATAAATCCCAGAGCCACTTGTGTTCAACTGGAGGGAATTAAATTCATCTGCCTGAACACAGAGCAAGAGACTGTCAACAAGCTAAAGATGAATTGGTGCCCAAAGATATTCCCTCCAAACCAGTGTTTTGAGGTGGCAAGACCAATTAAGAACAAAAATGTTATGATAGAGCAGATGAAGAGGCAAACCAGTGAGCGGTTCAGCGGCAGAGCATGCTGCTGCTGCACACATTTCTCCTCAGATTCATGCTCGGTTGTAAATGGCACACAGGGGCACCAGACAGCTGGATGTCAGGTCTGTTCAGGCAGGGAAAAGACTGACTCCTGGACAAAGAATCATCTAGACTTAAAACCAAGCTTTGGTATCCCTGAGAAGTAACTAGAATAATTGAAAGTCAGGATTTGGTTAGGAAAATTTGTTTCAGATATACACCCAGAGAGCCCAGAGGACAACTGTTTTTCTCTCAATCGACTTTTCATTGTCTTATGAGCAATAAATGAGATTCTTTTTTGAGTTTACTGAGTTTCATCTGTTCCTCTTAAACCCCCATTAGGAAAAAATGTAGTACAACAAAAGAAGAGCAGGAGATCTTTTGCTGAGCTCGTAGGTGTCTCAGAGGTTTCTCTTTGACCGTATGAAGCAAAAAGACTTAAATTTGACCACTTAAGTTATCTCAAGTACAGATTATTTAAGACACATTTAAGATCACCGCAGTGAGACAAAAGAAAGAACTCGTTAGGATCTTCAGTTGGGCTCAAATTAGTCTCGGGCTGAGATAAAGGCTATTTCTCTGGAGCCAAATTTAAGAGGTATGAGAAAGCGGTCAAAGTCTCATATTGGTCTAAAAATGAGCTCATTTATGCCAAGGAGACACAGGCTGGACAAAGAAAAGATCTTATTTTGAACTTTTCCTTTCCTCTGTGTATTTAAATGGATTTTAATTTCAGCTTTGAGGCCGTGTTTGTCTTTAATTGTATCCAGCTGCAAATGCATTGTTGTGGTTAGTGGATTCCTTGTTGTCCTGCATCTGGTCCGTCACGGATAAATTACGTTCTTTGTTCTTGTTACTGTTTTTTTTTTTACCTCTTGTTTCAGCATATTGCACATCAGATTGATCAAGTCTGTTTATCATTTTTATGAATTGCGGTGTGTTAGTTTTAGATCGCTATCAGGAGACCAAGTTCATACAACCATTTTCTTCAGCTCCTCCAGCCTTCAAATATTCCACTTTTGTACTGTGGGTGACTTTTTCTCAAGCTGGAACTGCATAAATCAACCACGACATCTACTGACTAGATTGCCAGGAAGTATTTGAGGATATCCATGGTGCTCAGACGTTGTATCCTGATGTGTTTGGTACCTGCAGACCTGTCTAATGCCACCATCTGAGCACCAAATCTTTCAATTCGTGTAGAAGAAAATATCAAAAACCAGTAACTAGTACAGTATGAAATTGTCTGAGCATATTCATGGGCCACAGAGGGTGAATGTTTTTGTTTTTACAGATTCCAGGATTTTCCTCCCTTGGAAGAGTGCTAGGCATACTGGGAAAAAAATGAGAGGAGGAAGAATTTTTTGTGGTCAAATTGTTGAGAATTATGTGGAAATGTGAAGAAAAAAGTCAGTACTTTCAGTATTAGTCCCAGGCACAAGAAAAAGTAAATCAGTGGAGGAATGTTCAAGTCGAAATGTTCAAAATAAAATTGAAATATAATTTTGACTTCTTCTTGAAACGGTATGTCAACATTCTTCTTGACACCATGCACAAAATTTGATTTCTGATTTATATTTCTTATGTCTGGGACTAATACTGAAAGTTCAATATGTTCTCACCCCAACTAGCCACATACCAACACTCTGTCATCGGCCCTCGGCGTCTGATACTGAAGCACAAGGTACCTCCTGTTTTCTATACATAAGCATATATGTTTTTTCATAATTTTGTAAGGTGTTGCAGTGTGTTCTTCCTCTTACCGAGAAGCCCGTACTGGGATATGTGCTCGTAAATGTTGTGCAGGTCACATCCTGGCTGGAAGTTTCCTCCGTTGGGGTAAAAGTCATAATGTGCCACAGCTTGTTTGATGCCCACACTGAGGCCCATACGTTCATGAGTGAAGGTGTGGATGGCGTCCACAAATTCAGCATCATCAGGAGACAGTCTGTCCGTGGGAGACATGCCCTCAAACAGTGGCCCCGCTGGATCCAGACCTGGACACATACAACACGCAGGTTGTTACAGAACTCAGAAAGACAAAGTTCCCTTTATAAATTTTCCAGTGAGATTAGGAAGCACAATCCTAACCCAGCAGAAAACTTACCGGTAATTCTTCCAATCTTCTCTGAACCTTCCAGATAGCTTCCAGCAAATCCAGAGATGTGAGCGCCAAGGCTGTAGCCAATCAGATGAGCCTTTTTAACCGGGTACTGGTAGTGATCCTGTTGGGGGTTATGACAGGTGGTTAATTTAAAGACACCTTTGACAAGTTGAATCTGGTAGATGCATTCTGTTTTATAGACATTATGACATTTTCTGTGGGCGGAGTTTAGGTGGAGACAAAAAACTTCACTAAACTGTTAGCTAAAACTGGATTGTAAGTTTTGTTGGCTGTTTTGTAATGGCTGAAGTGGAAATAAAACATGAGTTTTATTTTGTTTTACTCTCAAGTTTATTTAAAGCGTGTTTTATGGAGTTAACAAAGTAATTAAAGCTTGGCTTAGACTTGAATTCAGAAGGTGATCAGTTGTATGAGTTCATTTTGTCATATTATTGCATTTAACCATAGTTGTCTTCTTTTTTGACAAACAGTGGCAGCTGGTATGAGATGAAACTTAAATTCTGAGCCATTACTGCTTAGAGTCTGGCACACAGCAGCAGCTTTGTGTTGACTCCAACTAACTCTGTGATGTAATCATGATGTAAACTCTAAAAGGCTCTGTATGGTGGCCCATTACCATCAAAAAAACAGATCCCGTAAGTCAGCCATTCCAAAACTTAAGAATGTCAAGGCCCAATATGGCCTGAATCTGAAAATTCTCTGCGGCCCGCCCAAACCTTTAATGATGACTCTGATCAACACGTGATACTAATCATACCAATGATGAGATATAAGGTGTTAATGTGACAAGTCACCAAATACAGCATACAGTCTGTTAAAACTAGTTAAAATAAATGAAGGACATAGAATTTAAATTCCATGGCTTAAAAAATAATCATGAATATTTTATGTTAATTTCAAACTTATAAAACTGAAACTTAAAATGTTTTATTTATTTATTCCTCATGATCTCTCAAGGCACAGCTTTGGGAATCACTGATTTAGACACTAGTTATTTTAAGAGACAAGGTCATTGTTTGGAGAATGTTTCTCATTATAATGACTTACAGGATCTCTTTTTTTTTTCATTACACTGGTGAAAATGGACTTCCATAGTTTTAAGCCGCCTCTTCAGTATAAAATGTACTAATTTAACAGGTTTTAGCGGCTCTCAGTAGAGAGATTACCCCTGACCTGGAGGGACTGCAGCAGGTATGCTATGTCTTTTCCCACAGTGCGGGTGCTCTGTACTGCCGTGGGGTAGTTCTGGTGAGCCAGTGACAGCCAGTCTGTAATCACCACGTTGACGTCCATCAGCTTTGTCTTCAGGGCTGTGGCTAACCTGAGCACCCAGCTCTCCATCATACCGTCCACCTGTGGAAGAACAAGACTGATGTTAGAAATAAACAGAATCTTGACCCAGTGATGTGATATAAACTTAAGATATTCATGTGTGACTAGATTGATTTTAGATTTAAACGAGCATTTATTTGCATGTTTAAGTCTTGTTTTTGTTCAGTGTATTTCAGTGTTT
The DNA here is from genome assembly GCF_056507025.1 of Lutjanus erythropterus. Lineage (NCBI taxonomy): Eukaryota > Metazoa > Chordata > Actinopteri > Lutjaniformes > Lutjanidae > Lutjanus > Lutjanus erythropterus. Next base: position 24,385,809 of record NC_139317.1, read on the forward strand.
TGATCAAGATTTATGTGCACCATCTGAAACTATGCCAGCTGCAGCAGTTCCCCCATATTGGTCTGGGCTCCATGTTTTGTATCCAGTGGTTCGAGTCAGTGAAGTGGAAGAAAAGTTGACCTTACCGACCACCCGTGAGTGATGATGATGAGGGGATTACTGCTGTTGAAGCCACAGGAGGTGAAAGTGTGCAGCTGCAGAAGGTCCAGCTCACAGTTTTCCTCACCTCCTAAAAAGAGGCCGAAGGCTGAACTGCTCACATGCTGCTTCAGGACTCCCCTCTGCTCTCTGTCCACTACACCTTGGAAATCAAACAGCACAGGAGTTATCTGTTTGCTCTTCATGATTACTCATATCAGAACATGCTGTGTTACTGGACACGTTTACTTAGAGGTGAATTATTACAAATAACACATGGGAATTTACATCATTTGTCAACTTGAGAGCAGTGGAAATGTTTTAAATTCTGTATCGATGCAATTATCTGAGTGTAAGTAGAGAAAAATCAGACACACTGTAAAAAAAAAAAAAATCATACAGGAATGTGGTGGAATCACATTATAAATTTCAAGGCAACTGTCTTCACTAAATTTGTGAGTTCTGAGTCAACCTCATACTAGATTTGAAATAAACTATAAAAACAAGTTTGGTCAACTTATAAGGTTTTGTTTTATGGTTTGAAGACTTGGTGCTGTGTGTCTCTCAAACACATGTGGTTGCTTGTTTTCATGACAACACCATGAAGGATAGTACTGAATTAGTTAATTAAGAGTTAATAAACTTTTATAAATATTAAATGTTATAAATGTGCGATGGAAGAGTTGCTGGTTCAACTTATTACCCTAAGCTTATTGAAAATGTTTTTTCAAGCACAACTGAATTAATATCAAGTTTATTTGACCTGAATCATTATAAAATTGCCTCCACTTGTCTTTTCAAAGTCAGACAACTTAAAATTTTAAGGCAGCCTGGACACTATTCTTTTAAAGTCAAAACAAACAGTTTATGTTTACAGTGCACTCCTGTTGAGGCTCATTTGGACTGAAGGCTCACAAACGCCCTTTCAGCAGCACTTTGCTGTGATTCCAGGTCATGCGGACCCCTTTGGCAGATCAACACAGATGACACAAAGTCCCATCAAGTGAATCTCTGCCAGACTCTGCTCGTAATTTCTTCTATAAACTCCTCCTCCCTTATCAAGTTTAAAACCACAGCCCAGAACACTTTATAGATCCTCCTCCAAAGAAGTCTATCATTACATTTCCTTTATGGATTGTCACTGATTCATGGTCAGCATGTTTATTATTATAACATTTGAAGGCTAATAATGCCAGAATCCCAGGCGCCTCAAGTTGCCACCCGATGAGCTCTGGTTGCTGATATGAAGCTCATGATAAAAAACATTTCCACAGTGAAAGTAATGAAAGTAATCATCCATCCATCATCTGCTCATTAAATCCATCATTTTCCTTGGTGTGGCTCTTTACTTTAACGACTGTTTATCCATATGAACATGGAGAGCAATTAAAAACGGTCTGACTCATCAATAACAGAGCATAAGAGAATACTTTGCAAATCTTAGCCTGTAATTTAATATGATTTCAGCAGTAATGATCGGGTTGTTTTTATTGTGAGGATTTTTTTTCAACCAACCAAAGAAAGAGACTTAATTGAGGGAAAACTAAGCTGCGGATATAACATTTACATATTGATTATTTCGCAGTTTTTATGAAAAAACTCAAATATTTTAGAAACTTTTCAAATAAAACATCTTATGTCGTGTGCACGGAGTTGACAACAGCTGTTATTACATCTACTATACGTTCTGCAGCAGCCACTGTAATGTGGACTGGTATAACAATTCACCTTTCAGTTCAATACATCTTCAGCACAGAAAACAACTAATTTCCAGAGAAAAGGTCAGAATGTGCTTTTCATTTCCATTTTAGCCATTTAAGATATTTTTAAAACTTCAATAGAGTTTTGCTTGAATAAAAAAAAAGTTGTATAAACAAATCAAACAAACAAGGAGCAGATGTGAAGAAATCTCAGGATGTAATCTCAGTTTGGACACAGCTCTGAGTTGTTCAGCAGATTTTAGAAAAAAATGTGTAATGAATTGTTTGATACAAAATCAAATAATCATAAATATTCCTCAGTATTCCTCAAATTAAAAATAAAATGACTCACGTCCACTGGAGGCTGCATCTTGTGCAGCATGAGCTTTGTTCAAACCCACAGAGATTTATTGTACTTATTAATGGAGAGGAATTCCTGATGTTTCTAAAAAAATATATGTGTAAAATACACCTTCTGTTGAAGTGGTGGCTGTGGGCCGAATCTGGCCCTTTGATCAAAAAGTGAGAGAGAAGCTCATTATGGTTATGTCTGTTATTAACAGAAATTTACTTAACTAAAAAAGATTGAACTAAATAAGGACAGTCAAAATGAATGAAAAAAAAAACATAAACAGGCTACCAGTCTAATCTAGATTAGTAGCTACTCGATCTGCTAATCTAAAATTTAAAAGGTGCTTTATTTTTTCCTGCACTTCTGTACACACTGTGCCCTCTCCAGTTGTGAAAACGAATAAAGTTGAAGGGGAAAAAAAATAGAAAGGTACATTTTTTACCCGTTTAATTTCCTAACTTTACAGGTCAGACATATGAAATGTAAATGACTGGCTTCTTTCTTTAAAATGTTTTGAAAAAGAAATTGAATGTATTAAGCCACAAGTGTTTCAGATACAGATTGTGTAAAATTTTCATAGTAAATATGTTGTAACTGTAAAAAGTTGACTGGAGAAGACTACAGTTTTGTTTGAAACCTGTCACCAGCAGCTTGACATTGATTACATAATCTGTTGCTTCTAACTGACAGTGTGACATGGCTGACTGGGAGGTGTACAATTGTATTTAGGGAGTCATATATTTTTCACGTTTAAACTATAATGACATTGGGCATATGAAGCTAAAATTAACACCATATGTAAATGTAACCAGACTGTCAACAGTCAACTCTTTTCTGGACTGACTTTTCATTAATCTCTCCATTGATTAAGAGTTAAACCAGTGGAACAACTGTCTTTCTTCACACTTTCCCGGGATAATTTAAGTGAACATGACATTTCACTCACCTGATCTGTTTCCTTTGGTTCTCTTTGCCTCATTGAGGTGATACATTAACAGCAGGTAGCACAGGATTTTGACCACAGACATTGCAAATCCTTTGAATCTCCCACAGATGATGAGAACAGGTTTCAAATCTTTGATGCAGGTAATGTAGAGTCTGAATTTGAGATCCTTTTTGTCTGTGGGTGTAGGAGCTTTTTTTTAAAGAAGCCTCATGGCTCTCCTCAGGCTGGAAATCAGCAGACACACAATGTACTGTACTATTCAGAGAAAGAGGGAAGACTGGGAGTACTGGTTTATGGATAAGGGGGATTCGGTCCTGTCCTGATTGGCTGAGGGCTGTATAGATCGAACATATTGTGAAATAGCAGAGGTATACACGGGGAGGGGTGCTGATAGTGACTGAGAGGTAAAAATGACCTCAGATCCTCCTGTCAGACAAACTCCATGTGCCATCTACAAGTGCAAGAAAATGTCATTCTCATGGATTTTTTTTTTTTTTTTTTTACAGAACTTCTTAGTTGAAGCCAAAATTTAGTTTATGGATAAAACAATATTGACTAAGGCCTTCTGAAACTTAGATTCCTCCTGCATTGCTGTATACATGTTTGAACAGTTTAGAAGTAGCACTTCATGTACGCAGTGTACTCGGTCTAGTGTATTCAAAGAAGATCTTTTTTATGTCACATGATCCAACAAAATCCATTATTTTCATGATAAATTAGATTTCAGCAGGCTGTTTCAGGAGATTATTGATAAAATCAGAACAACATTTCTGTGTGTAAAGTGACACTGGACCGTATTCAGGTGTCAGTGTGTCTGAGGTGAGTTCTGTGTGTACACAAACAAGGTAAATGGTTGCATAACGGTCAAGGAGACCCTAACATACTGATACAAATCCAGGACTTACACTCCATATTTTTTTCCAACTCTTGGATGATACAACTAAAAAAAAGTCAATATTCTGTCTCTATTTCTAACTCAAGGGTGTCAACATACAGCCTCTGGGCCAGACCCAGCCCGCCAGAGGCTCCAGTCTGGATCCACTGGATGACTTTGCGTAGTGCAGAGAGGACAATGATTTGAATTTATATACATATATATATATTTACTTTTATTTAAGAAGGTTCATTAAGAGTGAGGCTCTCTTTTGCAGGAACACCCTGATCACATTCACACAGTTTCAAATCATTCCCACCTGAAAGCTAACCAGTACAATCACAGTATGATTTGTCGGCAACTGAGCAGTCAGGATTTTAGGCCTTTGCTCAAGGGCACCTCCGTGGTGGTAATGAGGGAGGGGCAAATGCTGTCTTTCACTTTCCCCACCCAGATTTATTCTGCCGGTTGTGGGATAGAACCGATGACCTTCCAGTCTCAAACTCGCTTCTCTAACATTTTGGCTACCACTGCCGTAATGTACTGCTTTTCCTGATTTGTCCGCTGGGGATTTTGGTCCTAATAAAAGGAGCAGGCCTGATACTGACAACGCTATTATGAATACTACATGCTTATATAGAGACAACTCAACACTGTCAAGCATTGGCTCATGCAAGAGCCTTCAGTGCAAAATGTCTGTCGTTAAGAAGAAGAGTGCACTTGTACTTCACCAAAAGAAAGGGAAAAAATTTGGAGGTGTTGTTATTTGGGTATTTGATTTTACTCATTAAGCCTGCTTGAGATCAAATTGTGGTGTATGTGGCCCAGGAACTAAAATCAGACATCCCTGTTCTAAATAAATACACTGACAGTACGTCATGTAAGTCCTGGACTCAAACTTACATTAATATTGAACCAAACGATTCTGGATAAGGGGGTAACAGAAACACGGCTGAATGTGATGCTAAAACAGCTCAGTGTATGTTGTCTAAGTACTTTTTCCTCCACAACTTCATAAACTTCTTGTAGTTTGGTGTTTAACAGACAGAAGTCTGGTCAGAGAGGAACTAAAGCTAAACTTAAAAGTTTAGCTGATAAGGGAATTTACTTAACATTCTTGTACTGAATGAGTTCTGATGAAATGTTCCATTGACGATTATCTGATGCATTGTAAAACTGAGGCTGTTTAAGGCAGTATGTCCCAATCGATAGTGTCTGAGACTGTTTTGAAATTCAAATACGGTCACTGACTGCATGTTGTGTCCATATTTGCTGAGATCAAATTGAACTCAGGCTGGTATACCATTCAACTGGGTACTGCTGTGTTCATATATCAACTTCTATGATTATTGTCAATATGATAATAAGTGCACAGACAGATTTTTTTTTTTTACAAGTTATTGAGGTTGTGAACTGTGTTACAATAATACCTCAACTGGCACTGATGAATTACTATTCTGTGATCAGTAGTTTTTATTTTTTTTCTTTTGAACAAGGCAGAACAACACATCATTACCTCATTTTAACAGAAGGTCTAAATGATTCTCTGGGATATGAGCCAAAATGTTAACATATATGTTAACAGGGTCCATTAATAAAAGAGAAGTATTTTGCCCACTTAGCATGAAATTTCTCCACCTGGTTGGTGATCCTAAAGGTAAGGCCATCGTATGCTGCCACCATACCCATTGATGATTTACTATTTGACGTATTTACAGAATATATCAATAAGAACCTGTGTGCCAAGTCTTAAATCAGGTCAGTAGTCATATTAATACATGCATATAATATATAACACATATAAACACACAGAGACATACACAGGAGTTTCCATTGTTCAGGCTTCAGTGAGTGTCGTCTTCTGTTTGCTTCATTAAATATGAACAGAATAACATCACTGTAAACATTCAGTCCAGCAGCAAAGGAGTTAAAGTTTATCAACTGTGTGATGTCACATCTGCAGGTGAACAGTTTGGAAGAGCAAACATGGTGAACTTTTGCTTTTCCAAGTACTGTGTGTGTGTGTGTGTGTATGTTTGCCTCTGTGTCTGGGCACGCTGAACAAATATACACAAACACAAAAGTTTATCCCATTCAGACAAAAAATACAATACTATCAATCAAGTGAAGAATGAGAATGAATCAGTGCTGTCAAAAGGGTAAAAATACACAATACACAGTTCGTGGCCATATTAAAGGATGAAAAACTGGAGGAATACTTTCACATGAGCAAACGGCCCGTGCACAGTAGCTACAGTAGTGTAGTCCATTATTATATAAAGGTGTTATTATTCAAGTCAAAGAGAGGATTCACTCTGGGGAAGAGCTCTGAAACCACTGAACCACAAAAATACACTCTTCATCCATTCTCCATGACGTTATGTAAGATAGTTCCAGTTGTCCTCTTTTAAATTTTAATGGATTTCTGCTGTACTCGCAGCTCCCATCGATGACTGATTTACTTGATGATCGACTGCTTTGGACAAAAGTAATGATGGAAGATTTTATATGCAAAACGAATGTCTGCACTTTGTCCATAACAGCCTGTTTGTGAGTTTGTGTGTTGGTGGGCTTGTCTAACTATATATGTGAGTCAAAAAACTGTGAGCCCACTATACTTGTGGGGTCCGAACAGCTTTGTGGTGCTAAAATGCTGAACCCCGCAATTTTGAAATGCTGTTTGAGGGTTAAGATTTGGTTTTAGGGTTAGGATCTGTGTAAGGGCATCCTTGGGAAGTAATGAATTACATGTAGTGGGATTACAAAATTTGAATACAAAAGCAGGGATTATTAGTAGTTTAAGAATTATATATAAATAAACTGAATTGAACTTTCACAGCACCCATTTTGACTTTTCATAGTGAGACAAACACAGGTCCTTAAAACACTAATAGTGGGTTGGTAATAATAAAGCAATGCCAGGACCCTGAAACTGAGGCAGCTTAATGGAATTCAGCCTTCATTCATTTTATTATTTACACACTTTATGTCTTCTGTGAAAAGATTTATTTTTCCAATTAGATGATGTAAACAACATCTGGCTGACAATAGCTTCATTAAAATAAAGAGCAAACGTCTGAATTTGGACAAAAACTTTCCCCACAAACATCTTAGCCGAAGAAGTGATTTTAAATTTATGGCCTACGACAAATACATGTTGTTCGTTTTAAAGAAAAGTAACAGGATTTCTTTTAGGAGGAAAACCCTCTAGCAGCTCAGAATAGTCGTGGTTAATAATTTATTTTTCACCCTGTAGCATTTAACATTTTCTGAATGAAAACAGTGGCATAAACACATCATAGTGTGGACAAGTAACACCTTTCAACAAACTTTATTCAATATCAATATACAGTGAAAAGAAAGACAGCTGATTCAGTCAGATAGTACACGAGAAAATAATGAAACTACCTTAGAAAAAAGCAACATAAGCTACAAAACAATACAATTTTGAAAGATTAAAATGTTGCTTCCTGACAGGCTGCCGCTCAGGACAGAAGCACTAACAACAGATTTAGTGAAACAAACACCTTCAGCTGCTTTTCAAACATGCATACTGTGATTACCCCGATTCAAACATAGGCCACATACTGTAATGGACACATTAGATGAGTGTTACACTGGACCTGGAGACACACAAAGACCAATGAACCCAGGACTTCACAGCAAATCACACTTTGATGCTTGTACCACTGACTTTCTTCACATTTTTTTTCTGTCTCACAAAAGTAAAATAAACACATAACAAAAAACTAATTTAACTGATTGTCACGTCGCCAAACAAGTGTCTACGAGTATCATTGTGCTCTTGTAAAATGACATTCAGTGCAGTACATTATAATCTCACAATAATGTTTGTACAAATTCCTGTTCAACTCACAGCAGACATCCACACTGACATCAGCATATATCAAGTCATATTAGTCTTAAACACAGTCTGTTGACATTTAACATTTCTGTGCTCACAGGATACAAGCAATATGAATAAAAAACAATTAATGAAGGAAAGTCCAGTGTTTTTACATTTCCAAGCAGTGTATTAATCTTTAGAAGTGCTTTGTTGTTGTCCAATTTCCGATGCTAAACTTGGAACCGAATGTGCACTGAAGAGTTTTTAATGTAAACAGTTACAGTCAGTGTTATCACCCCTGATACAGCATGTGCTCTGACTCAATTCATCAACAAATTCAGTGACATTTGTAAAAGTTTCCGCTGAAAACAAAATAAAATGTTGTTTGTTTTTTTGCAAAAATCAAACATGTACACGTCAAGTTATAGTTTTTCAATATCGAGGATGCCTGTAATGAGTACATACTGTAAATAATCCAGCAATATAACAACAAGTTTGTGTGTCACAAAATTATGGAGAAAAAGTAAAACCAAAGCAAAACCAGTATAATCATTTAAGGCTGGATTTTCTACATAAATGTGCTAGCAAGATAAAGCAATCAATCATTCATTTTTTACACATGCAAAGAATGAAGTGAAACAGAGAAAGGAAATCACTCCACAAAATACATCATTACTATAACACATCTGCTAAAAACTTTATAAATTACTACATTTCCACCTGAAATCAATGGTTCCCTAAGTGCTACATACTGTATATTTAATGCCCTTTTTGTTAGGTAGATGGTGGTAAAAATAAAAATGCTGTACAGAAACTTGGCAAATATTTCTAAAGAGAGGAGGTGATCCCCGTTTGGAAAGAGGAGACTATAAAGATACTGCATAGCTAGAATACAGAGGAAATTCTCCATACAAGGTCATGATATCATCGAATTCAAGGAGAAGCTTGTAAAGACAATATATTTATCAAGAAAGTTTAATATTTTGATTTATGAAAAAGCCTCTGGCAGGTAAAACCTGAAAGCTATAAATTAACTAGATTTACTCCAAAAAGAGACTTGAAAGGCTTCATAAAACATCCATGCATGTTTTACAAATGACTATGAAATTGTGCAGTCAGATGCATGCTTTGTATTAAACCCTTTGCTATAAATTTTCTCAGAGTTTGTATCATAGAAATGTATAAAAATGCTTCATCTAGATGAACATTTTTGCTCTCTGCTTTGTTGCTTTGCTCTGCAACTCTTGTTCTAAATTTTAACTCATAGTTATGATTTCATATTTGTCCTGAACGTTGTTCTCCTCCTGCTTTTCTGGCTCAGGGTGGTGTAACTCAACGAAGAGAAAGTAAACGCCCGCTCCAACAGCTCCACCCACCATGGGTCCTGCCACAGGGATCCACCACCAGCAACCTCCAGCTCTGCAGGTGGGAGAACCATACACATTCATAATTATGAGAAAATACAATTTAACAGTATATTTTTCTATTATTTACACAACATCTTGTATGAATTAAATCTTTGAAGTCTTAAACCTTTGCCTTAATGCTGCACTCCTCTGCTGAGCAGTGTTACGCAGTCTGTGAAAATAGTTCCTCTGTGGTTCTGAAGATTTATCAAGTCTATGAAAATTACTCAAATGACGTTGGACCATTTGCGTTTTAGGAAATATGTTTTTCCACTTTCTTGCCACAAGTTAGATGTCAAGATTGATACAGCTTAAGTTACAGCTTGGATGTTAGGGTGAAGAGTATAAGTCAGAAACTCACAGTTACGGTTACAACAAAAATGCAGCTATTGAGTTGCATTATGGGAAGTGTAGGATTCAGCTTGACCCAGACTTGATACTAAAAGTCAGGATATCTTGACCTCTGCTTCTTTACTTTCGACCATGATTTTTTATTCTGTCTTGCAGTATCTCCGATATTAATCGTTCCACTACTCTTCTGTATGTTTATGTTAGTGTACAACCCTACCTGACGTGAGTTATACAGTTATCCCAGATTACAGTAAAGTCTTTAGGAGCTCTGTGTGTTGGAATACCGCTTGTGTCCTCATTGTCAGTGCAGCCGACCTCAGACACAGCCAGAGGCAGATTACAGTCCTGCTGCTGGTCAGTGTCTTTACTGCGGGTGAGAGGGCTTCACTTAACAGAGCTGATGCAGAGGCCTGTAAACAAGCGTCTGAGTGGGTCATCTCACACTCCTGTAGGAGTTCAGGAAGTAGACTAAAGGAGGGAGGCAGCTGGATTATAGACTTAAATCTACGGCCACAGCTAAGATGATCAGGCCAGGAGACAGACACTCAGTGGGTCACATTGACGCCATGTGGACACTGAATGCAGCCAAGTAACACCCTTCACACTCAATGCTGAAAAGGGTATATAATGTACAGAAATTACTTGAGCAGGTTTTTTTTTTTGCATTAAACTGCATTTATTTATATCATGAATGTGAAAGATTATGTCAGATTTAGAAAATACTGCATGCATGATATGACTCTGATATACCAAGGGCTTATATGTGCATTAAAGCAATATAGCTATATATTTGTAAAGTCATATGAGCCATCTGGTGATAGTTAAAGCTGTGGTATGGGGACACAGAGTATCATAATATCTTTCCCCCCAGCCTTTAGACTGCCTTTCTATTTTCAAAATAAAACAAGAATTCTGATTTAAAAAATCATTACTTGTACAGAACAACATTTTAACTCATGCTGCTTTTGTAGAGGCACCATTATTATCCACGCAGTTTTGTTCAAACACATATTCTCCACTCTTAATGCATGTCAGCAGTGGCATGCACAGACGCTTTCAAGGGCAGGGGTTAAAAAAGAAAGGGCCAGGACATGGGCTGGTGATAAAAAAGGGCACTGAGTGCAAAGACACAAATAGTGTATATCTGTCACCAGTCAGGACAGATATAGGAAACATGTGAGAATAGGAAAGTTTTGATTTGGTACGTTAAGAGTTAAACTGTGTCCAATAACATGTTTTACAGTTTTCAGTTGGAAGTACAATCCCAATTCTGGAAAAGCTGTGAGACTGTGTAAGACTTAAATAAAAACAGAATGCAATAATTTGAAATCCTTTTTGACTTGTACTCTATCTAGTACAGTACAAAGACAAGACCTTTAATGTCCACGCTGTTAATGTCAATATAGACTCTTTCTGAAACAGTTTGCAGTGTCATGATTGGGTATTAAAGGGGCATCCTCAAAAGGCTCAGTCATTCACAAGCATTAATGGGGACAAGGTTCATCACTATGTGAAAACATGTTAAACAATGTCATGGCTGACTGTCCCATCTGTGAAGGCGCCATTAATGCTGAAAGGTACATGCAGGTTTTGCAGCAACATATCCTGCCTTACAGACTACATCTTTTTCAAAGACGTCCCTGTTTATTTCAGCAAGACAATACCAAGCTTCGTAGTAAAAGAGTTCAGATATTAGGATGACCTTCCTACAGTCCAGACCTGCCTTCCATTGAAAACATGTGGTGCATTTTTGAGTAAAAAATATGACAGTAAAGACTCTGGAATGTTGAGCAATTGAAGTTGAAAGAATTTCATTTTAAAAACAAAGCTATTGTGTCCTGAGTTCAGGACTGAGTGTTGTTAAAAAACAAGGCGATGAAACACAGTGGTAAACATGTCCCTGTCCCAACTTTTTTGGAACGTTGCAGGCATCAAACTCAGAATGAGTGTTTATTTACATAAAAACAATGAAATTAATCAGTTTGAACATGAAATATCTTGACTTTGTACTGTATTCAGTTGTTATCTCCATGTCCCATCTTTGAAGAATTGGGGTTGTTGGTCTATCTAATCAGCAGAGAGCTACCATCAAAACAAAAATGCTGTAATTTCCGTGGCTATAGATCCACAAAGACACTCTGGTAAACCGCTAGAGAATAAAAGGGACTGAAGCACACTGATTAATTCACAGCCTTCAATCGTACAAACAGTTTGCACAATTAAAAGCTGTGAATTAATCAATGTGCTGCAGTCCCTCTTGTTCTCAGGAAGATGTCCTCAAGCTGAGAAGCACCTGATTCAGCTGCATTTCATTGGAGGATGTGCAGAGAACCCTGTTTCTACTCTGGTAAATCATTCATCGTCGCAACAGCAACCAGGATATTGTTCTCAGCAGAAGTTGGTGAAAAACGGAAGAAACACCGACACAAATGTGACCTGGAAGGATCTGGAATCTCTGAGCCTACAGTATCTCATTGGCAGAGTTCATTGGTTGGTTAGAAAGCTGTTCGGTGGAAAGGTGCCAGCGGTGGATCAGATCAGCTCCTGAAATGCTAAGAGCTTCAGATATTCAAGGGTGCAACAGTTAACATGGCTCATCATTATTGCAAGGATCTTGGACAAAGGAGCCTCTGAACTGGCACAAGAGTCTGACCAACAGACCGAGTCACCAACTACGTTTTCATCTGGAGGAATGTGCTCCAACTTTCCAGGGATCACACCTCTCTGCCTCGGTGATAATTAAAGCTTAAATCAAGATACTGTGAAGCAGACTCCACTCAGTGATACTCAGGAGGAACAATGGCAATTGATGTCAGTGTCAACAGATCAATAGTTAAGCCCTGCAAAGACAAGTTTAGAAATGTTCTCTGTGGTGTCCTGCAGAAGTACAGTATACAGAGTCTGCTGTTGTGAGTTTATATAGATGTAACGTGACTGACTTGTTTGCATTCTTGACAAAGTCCACAGTGAAAGTGGCTCAGGGACGCACCTTGTCCCATCACCTGTTTGCAACGTGCAGACAGTATCTGAAATGTACAACTCTGTGATAATAGAGTGGCACCTTTGCTTGTCCTAAGTAAAAAAAAAGTTTGGGAAACACCGTTATACACAATTATGACCTAAATCTCCCTTCGGCTTTACAGAGCTTTTTAGCTTTAGCTTTTTTTGTTAGTTGTTTAGCTGTTCAACCCACACGTCACTGTTTTTGTTCACTCTAACCACTCTCATTGCAACATCTTCAGCAGCAATGACCAAAACAGTGGACAGACAGTTAGAGACTACATGGTGAACACTGTGGAGCGTTTAGTAGCTAAAGAGCCAGATATTTCCCCCCGGATTTGGCGGAGACGAAAAAAAGAGCTAAAAGAAAGTGAATATTAGATTTAAATTCATCAAAAGCCAAAATGAATGAGTAAATGCTGAATGAGTTGTAAGCAACTATTTGCTGGTAAGTTTGCCATATTAACATAAATGACGATGTTGTGTTTTTGCTGCCCCCAACTGGCCAATAAAAATCTGTTACTAGCTTTAAGGACATTTAACAATTACATAAGAGAAATGTTTTGTGTACTTCCAAATCTGAGCGAGAGATTACATTTTTTTGAATATAAATATTTGCCAATTGTCATCTGTGCTGACTCGGAGAGAATAAAGGAAGAAATAGAGGCTGAAGAACATACAATTGTGCCACTTCAGTAATGAAGCCTTGAATATTTCATATTTATGTGCAGAGAATCTCTCCCTGTTCACTTAAATCCCACAGACCCTTTTCAAAATGCAGGAAATACATGCATGGTCTTTGAAATATTAATTCAGATTGTCAAAAGAGCAGAGATGGAGCTACAAATGCTGCTCTCTGTGTAGGAAAGGAAAGAGCAGTCACTTGGTTAAACTCAGCTTCTTACATCACACATTTACTACGCCTCAGGCTCTGCTGAGAGTGAGAGCAGCTCTAAATAATAGACTGCAGCTCTTTCAGGCAGGCGGCTCAGAAGCAAATTCTTTCTTTCTTTCTCACTCATGTGCTTTACGGGTGATAACAAACAGCTTTTTGTTCCTACATCAGTAAATTTACCTGAATACGTCCATGCCCCACCCAGCCACAGCCGTGAAGAAGCGCGGGCCGAGGTCTCGTGCCGGGTTGATTGGGTAGCCACAGTTCAGACCCATGGACACGCCGATGGCCAAGATGATCAGGCCGATGCACAGAGGCTCCATGCCTTTAGGAGCACCGATATTCTTCCTATCAGTGATAGCCAGGATGCACAGGATCAGAGCACCGGTCGCAATTACCTTGAAAACAAAAGCATCATGAAATGAGTAGAGAAACAGTTATGTTCCAAAATGTTTATTTTCTTTGTTTGTTATTGTTGTTGTTGTTTTTGAGAGGATGTTTTTTAGTGACCTCATCTGCGGTCATGACCTCTGCCCTGCGTAATTTTGTCTAAGCTTATTATGGGACTTCCCCTTTCCCCTGGTTTCAGACAGCTTTACTATGAAGCCCCATATGGCTGCATATTAAAAGACCACTGCAGGGGCAGATTATCAAATCATATAATTGTTCTCACATTAAACGTATCATTTAAAACTGTTTATAAAAATGTTATTTTGTTTAATTTTAAAGATTATTATTTGATATTTTAAAGGCACTCAGTCTTGACAAATGACAAAAACAACATTACAACCTGCCGTTACTCTTAAATTCATTGGGAGGTCTCGTCATACCTCTACATAACAAATAAACATTATTTATTAATGTTTCCGATGGTGTATCTTCTTTGTTTACATCAATAATACTTGTAAACATTGGTGTAAAGCATGGCTTTATTTTTAAATATAATTAAGTAAGTTATAATAAAATACTAATTAGACCTTTAACGTCCTCACTGTCTTCACAAATACATAAACTAAATATACATCTCAGCTCATTCACATCCAGAACAGATGGAAGTTATTCTCAGCATCAGAGCTGAATTGTTCATCCATCAGTAAACAACTCACATGTCCATTTATGCTCACAGTACATTTATACGTATGACTGCACTAAATGCATGCTCAATGCAGCTCTGTATGCTCTAGGGACTTCCAGATACACTGGATCTGACTGGAAAATGTTTTCTATCTCACTCACATCAATACTACCATATAGAAAAAAAAGCAAAATCCCTATAAAGATAATAATCGATATAAGATTCAAAACCATCCTTTACTTTCATGCTACTGGGAAGTTTGTATGAACGGTCAAAAGTATTATTATTTATGTGGATATACAACTGTAGTTGGTTTTTTATATGATATCTTCTGGTATATCATAGTATATTTTTAAGGGGATTACATATAAATTACAAGTTACCTGATCAACAAACCCATTAAGGACTGAGAGATGTTTTGCAGGATAAGAGGCAAATATGTTGGCTGTGGCGTTTGCACCAGTAACAGCAAAGTCTCCATTGGTATATTCCATCAAAGCATCTGTGGAAAAGAAAATACAACAAAGAAGAGGAAATTCATCGCTGGTGGATATTTGTTTCAATAGAGCAGGATTACTAAATTAGCTGGATAACCTACTTTTGGTCAGTGTTTCAGATGTGATGGAGGATGTGGATTTCCTCTGAACAGTTATCCATATAACCATGTAATCCTGCTCTCTGAGGCAGTTCTCTGGTATTGATGACATTTAAACCCACCATAATACAGCCCATAGACAGCGCAGGATCCAGCAAAAGCCCCCAGGAACTGTGCCACCACATACACAGGGAACTTCTTCAGGGGAAGCTTCCCCAGGATCACCATGGCCAGAGAGACTGCAGGGTTCACATGGGCTCCTGAAACAATGCACCGAACAAACAAACAAAAAAAAAATTAGCAAAATCAAGTAACATCTAAAACACAACAGACAGTATTTTATAAAGACGAGAGGAAGAATAAGAAATGTGACAAAGTAAAAAGAAGTACCAAAGATTTATGACTCAACTGTCATTTACATAGCTAAATTCTTTTTTTAGATAATCACAGTCAGTGAAAAGTGCAGATGTAGGTCACCGCTAAACTACACTGTGTTGTCTGGGAAGTGTTGTTTTCCTTTGGATCAGTGCCAGACAGGTGCAAGAAGGTGGAGGTAGAGAAGAAACAAAATACTGGGAGAATAGCCGATCTTGCTTTTGACTCTGATCAATTTCCCATTGACTTGAAACTATGACATCACTTATCTGCATTGGTAATATTATCGGATTTCATCTTTAAATCATAATTTGTTTTAGTAAATAGTTAGTGATTAATTTTCTGTCGACTGACTAATTGACTGATCATTTGTGCTGTAAATCAAATGTCATACATCCGTGACCAAGGTGAGAGCAATGACTTAGTCAAGCAGTGTAAAAGTGTCTCGTGTCTCCTCTTTGGAGACAAGGTAAAC
Source organism: Lutjanus erythropterus (assembly GCF_056507025.1). Taxonomy (NCBI): domain Eukaryota; kingdom Metazoa; phylum Chordata; class Actinopteri; order Lutjaniformes; family Lutjanidae; genus Lutjanus; species Lutjanus erythropterus. The sequence goes on from NC_139317.1 coordinate 24,401,838, forward strand.
TGAGTTCAGTGGATTAAAACGGACGGTCGGTGACAGGCTGTCTGATCATTTAGTGCCTGACTGTGTGCGAACCCTCTGCTTCTCATTCATTCAAACCTTTCAAACAAAGAGCAGTGGGTTTGTGTGCCTGTTTTCTATACTCTACATTGTCCTTCAGAGGCGTGTTTGAACACATTCCAGCCAAATGTTACTGGGCTGCGATGGCAGTGTGGGGTCATTTATTTAACACTCTGGGATCTTGGCTTTGACCTCGCTGTGGTAACACCACTGGGGGTATCAGCCATGCGCCCATTGTTAATCTCTCCGTCCTGTTCACAAACACTGCCCACGACAACCAGCCAGACCTGCCTGTCTGAATTGCATCTGACATAATCTGCCTGAATCTGCTTAAGGCACACGTAGACTGCAGGTCATTAGAGTGACCATGATGTGTCACACTTACGGTACACTGTCATCTAAAATCTGAGACTACAAAGTGAAAACAATTGTGTTTTCTTCTCCTATGGGGCCGCCCTGCCAGGGAAGCCTAGAAAGCCAGGCTTGTCACACCTGACCCCCCTCCTCTCCAGAGACCCATGCCCCAGTAAAGCTCATTAGTCCAATACCTATGATCATCTTCAGAGATGTCGTTGGACAGAAGCTTCCCACTGAGCCGTGGACCCCGGGGCTGAATGGCCCAGTCATGCAGCAAAAGCTCTCCATATATTAACCTCGGTGTCCTCAGGCTGCTCTGCTATTCCTCTGAAGCTTTACTACTCCACTCATTAAACATGTAGCTCAAGTAACACTGGAACATGAGTCAGAGTGATCACAACGGCCATCCTAAACAAGATAGAGATCAAAAGCCTTATTCACATATCAATATATTAATAAACTGTGCTGTTTTCAATTCTCTATCAAACTTCGATTTCTTGCTAAGGCTGGGCGATATGACATCATATATCGTGTGATGGTAGAAAAACATGTATAGGTTCAAATTATACTCGTTTATGGTCGTGTCTGGAAGGGAAACCAGAACTTGCAAAACTGCATGATTTGTACGCCTTGTTTCTTCATTGTGCATGTTGTAAAAATGAATTAAGTTTTATAATGTGACAATGCTGATCTTTAGGGACAGAAAGCACTTACTGTTATGGTTAGGGAGAGATCATGGTTTGGATTAAGATGATCAGTTTTAATCATCTGAAGATATTTCATGGGTCTGTGGTTCCCTTCTAGACACAACCAGTGATTAATTTGTTGTGCTGGAAATCACATTCTTGCAATACTGCAATATTTTTCAGCATTTAGACATTTGGCATTCTGTTGCTTGAAACATATGCAGGCAGGTAAATTCATAGACGTGTTATGAAAGGTGGCGCATTGACAGCTTCGGCTTGTTGTTGTGTTACGTCAGCTTTGCCGCCATGTTAGACAGAGCAAGACTGGACAAATACAAGTGAGTGGGGGAGGTGCTCTTTAACATTTATTTCTCAGCCGACTTCATTGAGTCAAGTTATGTTTCATGGTTTATGATCTGCATGGAGTGTTTTTGAAAAAGGGTAAACAGAACAATTCACCATTATACAGGGATTATTGGTTCCTTCAAATGGGCTCGTGTTGACTGAGAGTATGAGAGTCTTCGAGTTACAATGTGTTTGCTGTTTTCCTTCTTATTCTTATAATATGTCTGAGAAAAATGTTAATATTCCCTGTGGCCTCATCTTTTAATGTTGCCTTTACAAATTCTATATATAATGACCACAAACTGTAAAAGCTGCGTGTTACAACAACATTACTACAATCAATGGTTTATCTTTGGTCATGGTGATATATCTGTCTGGCTATAATGTTGGCGTTAGCAGCATTACACACTTTTAAATTGTGTTTTAAAGTGTTTAATGTTGTGTGATATGATTATTTTTATGTCTATATATCTAGTTTTTGTAGAAGTTGACATGAAGTTTTGCTGGGACAAGGATCTGTTAGTTCCAGCGACTGAGACTGAGACAGACAGGCTATAATTGACCACTGACTATTTGGCTGAGATCAGTAACTTCCTGGAATTGCTGCTTGGTCGCATGTCAACTGTCCAAAGCCAAATAATAGTCCAACACATAACCCTCACTAAATGGTGAATTGTCTTTGTTTTTACACTTTGGTTTTTGTAAGAATTAGAGTTTAAAGTTTTAGGGGTCTTGGTGCAGGTAGATGATAGGTGTAGCTGTTCAGCTCTGGGTGCTGCCCCCCTCCCCCCCCATTTCCAGTCATTATGCTGAAATAAACTGTCTGCTGGCTGTAGCTTCATATTTAACAGACAGATATGAAAAAATAAATCTGTTTCCCAAAATGTCAAACTAATCCTTTAAGCAGTTATTATACCATCGGATGCAACAACATATATATGATCTTTTCTCTCTGCTTTTGATGATTTTTCACTGCCCAACAGTGATGGAAATGATCATACAACAATTCATGAAGCCTGCACAGCGCAACCCTCAACATAGTTATTGGGGTTTAATGGACACTCACTATTTGGCTCAGTGAGTTCAGGAAAAGCACAGTGACATTTAACAACTACTCCTTCCTATCCCTATCATTACAGGGAACACATAGAGGGCTCCTCTTGCCGTAATCCTTGAGGAATGCACCCTATAAAGTCCCATTTGGACATCAGGACATAATATCTTCAGCCCTAAAGCTCACTGACACCACTCTTACACTGAAAATCAGGCCATTTTCCCACTACTATTAGTGATTCTTGCCTTCTAGACCAGAGAAGAGGTCACTTTATGTTAACTGCTCTCCATTATGTAACGCTGCAACATCTATACTGGTCTTCATCGGACCTTATTTTATCTAGTTCAGTAAGCTAATGCAATAATATCAGTCATCCGAGATGAGCATGCAGCGTGATACTGTGATTTTCTTTTATGCAAACGTTTATCAGGTTAATCCTTTGAAGATGGAGATAGCAGCGACAGCCAGTAACCTGGAGGAGAGACTTTTTGTGCTGTGAGAGCAAAGAGATGACGAGACATCTACACGACCAAAAATCGCATCTCTACCACGGACAAGCACTGAGTGATGACCTTTGATAACAGCCTGTAGCTCTTTGCAGGTTGAAATATCAAATAATTACGTTGTCCTTGTTTTTATCACACTGAGAATCACAGAGAGCCGAGAAAACGACTGAGCTGATGAGAAACATCTTTATCATTAATGTTAATATACTTGCAGGTAGAGCTAAAACAATTAATGAAATTAACTCACAGCCATTTTAATAACAATTAATCGATAAAATAACAAGTGTGAAAGATTCAGTGGCATTTAGCAGGGAGTTTGCAGACTGCAAACACCTCATCTCACTTTCCCCTTTCGAACATGTAGGACAACCAAGGGTAGCCACAAAACTTATGAAAAACATAAAATCATATCTAGTGTTTGGTTGGTCTGTTTTGGGCAACTCTACAATGGCGGACTCTGTGGAAGAGGCACTGCACCCTCTGTACCTACAAACTTCTCATGCTGAGGTAATGAGGTAATGATTACACACTAATGAGGAAGTGAATATTAATATTCAATTTCAGTCAAATTCTGCCAATAAAGGCCCCTAAAGGCACATTTATATAGATATGGATATAGATATGAATGGAGTTTTGCGTCTGTATTCTGCATTAATTTTGTCCATATTTCTGCACATTTTTTGAAACTTTACAGATATGGATGAAATAGAGCAGTGCTATCAGGAGTCCCAGGGACACTGTAGCACTGTAGCCAATAGTGCTACAGCCAACACGACAACAGGACACAACAAAGAAGTTTTTAAAATGCGAAAGTATTAGAGATGACATTCATCGTTAGTGAAAAGAATTCTCTATCCACATGTCTTCATGTATTTAATAGTCACACAGAAGCTGCCTCCACTTTTTGGCTCTTTCTCAAGAGATGGATTATTACAGCCTCCTCCAGCGCCATGTTTGTTGTCTCCTCTGCAGGATAACTTTTGACTCTGAGCAGCGCCCTGTAACAGTATTGCAGAATCTCCCAAACCATTTCAGCAAATGGTGGCTAGTTTAAAAACGGAAAAAAACAATAAATTGCCTCCATACCGTTCATCTGGTGTAAACCAAGTCCCCTAAAGTTCTGAGATGACAAATTGACTTGAAAGACATTATTTAGATCATGTTTTTAGCCTGAATTTTCACTGTAGATCCTTGGCTTGGGGCTGCGTTCGCATGCATACAGACACACTGAGGGTGAGTAAACAATGACTGAATTCCCATGTTTGGGTGAACTATCCCTTTAACATCCATGCCAACGAAGAGGGGTTTTGTAAATATGTGAGCAGAGATGGCTACATAATCTTTGAGTATTTTTTTTTTCAGGCAGAAATGCCAAACATTCCTTAAGATTCAGCTTTTTAACTGTGAGAGTGTGTTTTATGTCACTGTAAACTGAACAGCTGAACTGAATATAAACATGTCACCATGGATTTTAGTGATCAAGCAGTTAATCAATCAATCAAGAAACTAATCACCAGAATAACTGAAAATGGCCATAATGATTAGTTTCAGGAGAAGGTGTATGGTTTACTGTTGTAATGAATGTAAGCTGCACATATGTGTCCATACCTGACACTCCTCCTGCCATGTAAACAGCCATCATGACTCCCAGGGTGAAACCAATGTGGATGGTCAAGGGCTCCCCGAGAGCCCCTTTACTCAGCACCGTCTGGGCCACTGAACCACATCCAAAGAGCTGGGACACAGACAAGAACAAAAACACAAAAGGGTGGAGGTAGAAAGACTCATTGTTTTTAATTATTCCAATTATAGCCACCATTAACACTAGCCCTCTTGTCCACCAACAGCCTCCGACTGCCACAGACAATTTGTCCAAACTTTGGGCTCGGAAAAATAATGAATCCCCCCACCCATTAGGTAAAAGGCAGAAGTAATTCGGACCAAAAAAAAAAAAAAAAAAAAGTGTTGCGAGGAGAGCGGTCATCCAAAAATAAAAAAAAAGGGTTGTTGTGGAGGCTGCCTCAATCCTCTGATGCATTAAAGTGAACTCAGGGGGGTGACAGGTGGAGGACAGTCCAGACTGGAGACATGAAAACTGAAAAACAGGCAAATCTTTCATGGAATGAGAAGGAGACACAGAAAAAACAATGAAAATTGAACTGATCATTTGTTATAATTGATTTAATCCCACGTATGTTTGTTCTCTCACCATTGAAAGACAGTGACTTGTTGTATGATTATAGAGCTGCAACAATTAGTCAATTAATCGATTAGTTGTCAAATATCAATGTAATTGCCAACGATTTTGAAAATTAATTAATCATTTGGAGTAATTTTTTAATTAAAAAAATGTACAAATTCTCTGATTACAGCTTCTCACATGTGAATATTTTCTGGTTTCTTTATTCTTTGATGACAGTAAATGGAATATTTTGGGGTTTGGGGCAAAACAAGACATTTGAGGATGTCATATTGGGCTCTGGGAGACACTGATGAACATTTTTCACATTTTTCTGATGTTAAATGAAACAATCAAAATATTAATTGATGATGAAAATCATTTAGCTGCAGCCCTACATTAACTTCATTATTAAAAGATAATGACTTACATTAGTTATAATGATTCTATAGCTGTAACAATCAGTCAAATAATTGATAAGTTCTAAAATAATAAATTACTTGCCAGCTATCTTGATAATTGATTAATCAATAGAAAGAATCATATAAAAAAAAATGATTGATTTCAGCCTCTCAGATGTGAATATTTTCTGGCTTAGTCCTCTATGACAGTAAACTGAATATCTTTGGGTTGTGAGCAAAACAAGACCTTTGAGGACATCAATCCTGGGCATTTTTCACCATTTCCTAACTTTTGATGGACCAATCAATAATTAATTAATAGAGAAAATGTTTGACAGATTAATCATTAATGAAAATAATTGTTTAGTTGCAGCCCTGAATGATTCAGATGTGATGCACCAGTGCACTTCTGGAGGAGTTGTGAGGGAGAAAAACAGCCCCACATCATCAGCCACATCTTGTTATGATTGTCAGGAGCAAATTACAGCTGAGCACATCAAAGAGAAAGTCCCAGAATATACTATCTGTTAACAGAGACATATGAGAGACAGCAGTCAGACTCAGTCTCTGGAGACCCAGTTTGACACCTTATTAGCATACTGGTTCACATGCAGCTTTAAAGCGGCTGTTTAAGCTGGATGACAGGTGCAGAGGGAGGTACTCACTATCAGGACAAATATCCCAAGAAATTCCGCCAGGAACTCCTTAAAGATGTCCCGCCTCAGGCCAAATCTCTCCTTCATCTTCCTCTTGCTCACATTTTCCATTTTTTTTTCTCCTCCTCCTGCGGCTCCTTGATGTCTTCTTCCTCCGACCAGAACAAACAGCCAACAACTCTACGAGGGAGTGTGTGTCTGTGTGTGTGATTGTCGGTGCAGGTTGCCGCCTCCCACTCGGTGCGCTCGGACCGTGCAGCAGGCCGACAGCAGGCACGTTAAGCTTTCTGCTTCTGTTCCCCTTTCTAACCACAAGGGGTCTACTTTTTATTACAAATACTGTACGGACTCCACATTATTACACTGACATCCAGACGTGACAGATGCTGAACGCATGTGTTTGGATTTTGTTTGCATCTACAACACATTTCACAGTTTTTGTTTGTTTGTTTGTTTGTTTGTTTGTTTGTTTGTTTGTTTGTTTGTTTGTTTAGATAGGAATAAACACAAATTGTATCACATTTGAGAAGGATGTTATGATTTTAACATTTAATATTATTGCACAGATAATAAACTGCTTTGCCAATCAAACCATGACAGATAAGATTAGATCTTCATCCCAAATCATATTTTAGTAAGTCACTAAACTCGCAGCCATGAGACTTGGAGACGCGCAAACGAGTAAGAAAGCTAGAAAAACAACAAATGTGCTGAGTGTGATGGGGGAGGTTAGGAGCTCGGTATGCTTGGGTAACTTTCGCATTTCATCAGTATATCTTGGTGGTGTACTGAGTCACTGTGTCCGCTATAGTCTGTTTTTTGTTTTTTGTTTTTTTGTTTTTTTAATAGTTTCTTGGTGTATACATTACTTGTTTTTGTGCTTATGTCGTTTTTTAACAAATGAGAACACAGTATTTGTTGACTGTCCCGTAGTCAGAAGTGATGTGTTGGTGATGAAGAGGAGGGCAGTGGTTTTGAGGGTACGAGATGAAGATATGCATATGTGAGGGTGTGAAGGCAAAAAACAACGTACTGGGAGGAGAGGGACATTAAACATATCACAAGTGTTGGATTTCTATTCGAAAGAATTAAAAAAAAAAGTATTTTGATGTCTTTGTTCAACTGTGCCCAATAAAAATTAAGTTTAAAAAGTAAAACAACTCTGACTTACGACTGACAGATCCAAAGTTTGAAATGGACCCATTATCACCACCAATATTACTTTTCTAATCACATAATTTGGTTCATTTTTTTTTAGTTTAGAATTGTGTAAGATGGTGTCTTAATTTATTATTGACAACACTGACATATAAAGTTGTTTTAACCGTCCATTCAGAGGTTTAACACACAATTTAGTATGATGATCTTTACTTGACTCAGTGCAAATTTAAATGTGAAAGCCTTGCAGGTAAATGAAAAGTTTGAATTACACACCGTATATTTCTAACAGAATTTCATGCGGAAAATATTCCGTTCAATAAATCATAGAGAATTTTCAACCTATAATGTCCATAATGCAAATATAATCTCTCAATTCAGATTATAACTTCAATCGTTTCTTTGATCTAATAAAAAATATATCAATTTGAAATTGTGTATAGCTTTGTCTCATTTTAGCATCTTAAAACATTACTACTACTACTGATAATAATAATAATAATAATAATAATAATAATAATAATAATAATAATAAAACTAAGAACTTTCATAGCAAATTAGGAAAACTACTCCACTCGTAGAGCACATTGTGTACAGGCATGATTTAAGCTTCTAATACAAAGTTAAAAGCTACCAGTTCGGCTGTATGTATAGTTTAAAAATCCTACGTGAATTTTTATGTACAATTTTTACTTAAAGCCAAAAAAAAGAAAACTAGTTCATCAGTGATAATATAAAATGTATATAGTCCAGCTTTATAATCTGAACACCAGTTTAAAGCCTTCGACTTAATGAGAGCGAGTGTCAGTTATCACACGCTTTGTCTCCTTTTCGGCTGTATTTTCCCACCAGTGTTGGGGTCTCATACGTAACTGAGCATAATAAGTTATGTCACCTCACATCACCAAGTAACGTATGTGAGAAATGCTTGACAAAAGAAAGACCAAAAGACATCATATCTGCGAATTTAGTATCTGTTGTTTGGATATGAAACCTCATTCTGAAGATTTTGTGTAGATGCACCAAATTAGATGTAAAAACAAATTCCACATAATTAACGTTTTCTTTTCCCATTATTATTTGTTAAAACTCCCCTGTGCTCCTTGCATTTTTTTTTGCCTCTTTTCTTTTTATCACATCAGAAACTTTTCTCACTCACCTTCTTCATGCAGCTGCTGTGGTTCCACTTCTCCCAGTCAACTTATCAGCCATATGTCCAGCATTTTTTGTCTTGCTCCCGCCTTGTTGTTCCAATTATCGTCTTATTGATCTTATTAAACCGCTCTTAAAACTGCTAAAACTTGAACAAAGTGAGTGTGAGTGTGAAAGTGTCCGAGGCGCACTTCCTCCAACAGAGGGAGCTCCATGAATACATTTGAGCTGCAGTTTGTCACACCGTCAGTCTCGGTCTCTCCCCTGTATCTGTCTTATCTTCCGTTCACTGAGCTCTGTGAAAAGGTGAGGCCACAGGCCGAGGATGGGATGTTGTTTTCAATGCATTAATCAATGTCACAGTTTTCAGGCCTCGTCCTCTTTGATGTGAAACAGACACTTGGAGAGTGTCGCCCATGCTGTGAAAAAAGGCTGATGTGCTGATGGAGAAACAGCATCCTCCCGGGGATTTGCAAATTATGGACCTACATCTGTCTCCACCACCACACTCCTTTGTCCTGCCAAGAGGCTCAGATTATGAAATCTAAATTGAAGATGATCTTTTAGAGTTTGAATTAAAACTACATACCTTTCTCTCTGGATTATTCTCCTGTTTCCTCTGAAAATCTTACAACCAACTCTAAAAATCTCAAATAAACTCCTGATTTACCCTTTAACTCTTACCCGGGTGGACCCATGAATGTGCGAGGGAATGCAGTAAGTTGTGGATGTTAATACGAGCCTGGGTTTGCTTTAATTCCTACAGTTTTCGGGAGACAGGCTCTGCTCACAGTTTAATTGCTGGATGTTTATTGGGAGTTTTAAAGGAGGCGCTGGAAGGAATTATCACCTGCAGGACAAATCTCTGCCAACAACACCCCGGCAAGTAGCAGCAATCCCTCTCTACTCCACATTTACATAACATCTTAGACCGTGGGGAGGTTTGTGTTAGGCAAATAAAGACTACAGGGTGATAGTGAGCCCAGGAAAAGCAGTTTGACACCTTTATGTCACTTAGGAAATGGTTAATGATGGTGTAAAGAATGTGAGTTTGGATTTGCAGTAAAGAGAGACTAAACACACCTTTGTATGTGGAGCAGTTGGTTGTTTCCAAGGACAAGCACTGACTTTTAAAGGTAAAATCAGTAGGATTTCTCTGAGCTGTTGTTAAGAAAGATAGCTGAGTCAAATATCAACGTTTTGGGCTCGTAAAGACTCCCAAGTACAGCAAAATAATGGGAATATGAGGAAATACAAGTAGAGGACAGGGTGTTTGCAGATACAGCCACCACACACTCACTGGGTCATGAGCGATGGTTGACAGGGATTATATTTATATGTATATTGTACATACAATGTTTCATAAGGAAAATATTGCATATTACGCCTTTAAATCATTTGCCAACATGGACAAGAAGTCCTTAAAATGCTCAGAAAAAGGGAAATTTGAATATCTACAACTGCATGACAGCTGAACAAATGTATCTGCTGAAGAAGGCAGTGTGCTATCAAGAGCTTTAATGATTAATCAGTTAGTTGTCAACTATTAAATCATTAAATCAATCTGAGTCATTTTTTACAGAAAAAATATCAAAATTCTCTGATTTCAGTTTCTTAAATGGGAACATTTTCTGAATATTTTCTGAATATCTTTAGCTTGTGTGAAAAATGAGACATTTGAGGACGTCCTCTTGAGCTTTAGGAAACACTGATGGACATTTTTCATCATTTACTGACCTTTTAAGACCAAACAGCAAATAAATTAATTGTTTAGTTTTTGTTTTTTTTTGATAAAGAAATAATGTCCAAATTGTGTGATTTGAGCATTTCAAATGTGAAAAGTTTCTTGTTTCTTTCATCCTTTATGACAATAAAGTGAATATCTGTGTATTGGGAAACAGTGATCGATATTTTTCTTTTACCATTTTCTGGCATTTTATGGACCAAACAACTGATAAATTAAGTGTTTTAGTATTACTTTTTAAAGACAGAATATCCAAATTCACTGATTTCAGTCCCTCAGATTTGAATATTTTGTGATTTCTTTTGTCCTCTGTGACAGTAAACTGAAAATCTTTGGGTTGTGGACAAAACATGGCATTTGTTGTTAAACAGAAAACATTTTTCACAGTTTTCTGACATTTTACAAATGAAACAACTAATCGATTAACCAGCCTTAATTAAGTCCAGATAAGCAAGCCTACTACATGGATCTTGTGGTGATATTATTTTGTCAGAAAGAATATGTAGGCTTCATTTCTGTGTAATTATATATTTTTTAAAAGTAAGTCTTAAGTCATTTAAAACTTACTTACTCATTGAGATTTAGAAGAAATCGTGGCTGGTATTAACATAAAGATCAATTACAAACTATTGATAATCATTGTCACCATGTTTTGATAATCAAAGTTTTATGAGTGTGTCTCTGTGTGTAAAACTATGAAGTACAGAAGAAAACTGAGAGTGAAAGCAGTGTAAGACTGAGAGTACCGGGAGTGTGTGAGGTGGTGGGTGGGGTGGATGTGTTTCTCCTCCTTAACACGCATGGCTGAGGTCGTTTATGTAAATGCGTGAATTTAATTTTCAAAAGGACGGCCCTTTTCTTTGCCCAATGAAAATGAACCGCGGCTGACACCTGGCTATAAACCCAGGAAGGAACCCAAAGTCCTAATCAGAAATCTGCTGAAAAAACCCCGGAGAGGCGCAGCAGCAGCAGCAGCAGCCAGCAGCAGGCAGACAGACAGACGAGTGGACGGAGAGACACGGCCGCGATGACTTCCAGTAAGATCGAGATCCCCGGAGAGGTGAAGAGCGACCCCGCTGCTCTCATGGCATCCCTCCAGCTGATGCCCTCACCGGTGCCCAACCCGGAGATCAAGTACACCAAGGTCTGTTTCTCTACCGCACCAAACTAACTTTGCGCGAGAAGAGCCAGATTGTTGTGCTCGTACATGTGATCGTGTAAACTTTCTCTTGAACTGAACTTTGTGTTAGAGCAGCTGAAGCTTCAGCTCACACAGAGCTGCAGCTGACAGACTTCTCCGGACAAAACTTCCACTTCAGACCTGAAGTTAAAGTCCCGATGAGGTTTTTTTCAGTGTTCCTCTGCATTAAATTATCAATAATCCCCGGACAGGAACATTAACACTAAACAAGTAGATAATGGACGTAAAACATTTGATTCATTTTATTATTCTCTTGCTTTCACTTTGCTAGAAAAAACATAGATATTTACATTGCATAAACCTGGGATTATGTAAGGCTGATAATTGATTTCACATATAATTTGATGCCAGTTATGTCTATGCCACAAATTAATAGTGCTTTATAAGGCGCAATAACGTATTAACAAGGGCGTGTCATAATTTAATAGTTTGTTTTGGAATAAACTGAGGAAACTGTCTTAAAATGTACATAACACTGAGTCACACAGACAATTCTTAACTATTATTACATTTACTTTCAAATTCAGATTTTATTTACTCTACACACATCGTGGTGTGGATTACAAACATAAAATAAAACAACTATACAACCAAAATAGGTCTGTATCACAAAGTAGGTCATTTAAATAGAGGAAGGACATTACTCAAAAGTGTACCTACTACCCTTGGGTTTATCTGTCTGCATATATAAGTTTAAACATAGACGGATGATTAACAAACTATTTTGGCAGATATTTGTGTTTTTACATTCAAAGACAACACGATTGTCATCCCTCATGATTTGGCATTACAACCTTTTAATTCTTTCCAGATCTTTTTTTTAACCTCCTTTATTCTAAACTGCACCTGAAGTGAACTCTCAGTCAAGACACAGGCCAACATCCTCTCAGCTCACTGAATGGGAAGCCAATTAATGAAATGTAATTTTCAGGTAAAGTAGCCTAATAAAGGCATAAAGATAAAATAATTAGAGCGATGCGTATCAAATTGAAATATTGCTAGATTTGAGCCAAATCCTTCGCTTTATTTTAATTTTTCCATCATGATGATAATATTTCTCTTCAGTGGTGCTTTTGTGGTTTTCAGTGAGTTGTAAACTTGTTAATTTAATTAATGTTACATTGCTCACAGTGGTATTAGGAATCAGTGACAAAGGCTGAGTTTGTGTGTAAACAAAACAAATTCTTTCTGCCTGCTCTTAAAGTATTTTTACTTTCAGTGACATCGCAGCAGTTTACACACAGGCAATTGGAAGTAATTTAAATCAGGTGTCGTCTAATTATTATATGTCAGCATGTTGGTTTAGTGGATAAATGGTTTATCATTAAAATGCAGAAAAACAGATGTGATATCAGAGCTGTTTTTGGATCGCCCTGCAGTCACAAGTGTGTGGGTGGGAGAGAAGGGATGCAGACAGAGCTGGAGAGGAGAGGAGGCAAACAAAGAACTTTATTTAAGTCCTGAATTAAATCAGATATGGTTAAAAAAAAATCTGCTGTCAGAGGGATTTGAATTAAAACATCTGGTGACTGATGATGCTATATGAAAGTCCAGTTGGTAAGGGCTTCAACATTTTGTCGCCATAATAGATAAATAGCATGAAACATACTGTGGCATAACTTAACCAATAATCAATATATCACATTCTAACTCATTTCCCAGTTACACATGTTGGAAATAACTCTCACATGCAGTGGTGGATGAAGTATTTACTTAGAATTAAAAGTACAAATACTGTAGTCCGAAGATATGCAACTATTACTTTGAAGTATCAGCTAAATGTACTTAAAGTATCAAACAAAAAAGTACTGATTATGTAGAATGGCTCCTTTCACTGAATCATACACATAGCATGCAGTCAGTTTTACATTTTTTGTATACTAACGGGTAGATTATAGGAATGCATCATATCATATATTATATGTTTTTATTTGTAAAAAGTAACTAAAGCTGTCAGTTAAATATAGTGGAGTAAAAACTACAATATTTTCCTCTAAAATGTAGTGGAGTAGAAGTATGAAGTGGCATAAAATGGAAATACTCAAGGAATGTCAGCTGCAAGTACCTGCAATTTGTATTGTGTCTTGGTAGGTTTTTAAATACTTATATTTATATAGGCACACATTGACACACTTTGAAGTGAAATTAAGATATTAGTTAGAGGTAGAATCAGTAGGATTTTTCAAAACTGTTCTTAAACGCACCAGAAAGATAGTTGATTGTTGAGTCTCGTATCCAGGATGTCAAATACCAATGTTTTGGGTTGGTAAAGCATCCCAAGCACTACTAAATAGTAAGAAAATAAGGAAATACAGGCAGAGGGCTGCAGAGTCTCTGCAGATACACACACCACCACACATTTGTAGTGGGTCATAAGAGATGACTAAAAGGGATTATTTCATATGAGTCCATGCATTTTTTAAAGATAATGTTGCATATTATGCCTCTAACAATCAGGTCCTGTCGTTTGACAATCTCATTTTTATTTATGTATTTACAAGTGTATTTGACAGGTACCATGTATTATAAAAAAAAACTGCAATGTTTAAATAAATAGCTAATTTTCAGCCCCAGTCATCATCAGCCTGAGGATTGTTGCTACTGAACAAACTTGGTCTTTTAGATTCAGAACAAGTGTTTTTATGATTGCGAGATGAAAGGACACGTCTCCTATAGGACAGATTCATGATAGCATGCTCTAAGTTCAGTCAGTGTTATTACTGCTCTGTGTTAACACAAACCTCGGTGTTTTAAGTGCAAAGGGCACACTGCTGCTGCTGCTGCTGCACCGTAAAGACGACCGTACATGTTGTGTATGTTGTGAGCTTTCCATTCCCTCACCATGCAGTGTTAGTTTGTTAAGGGGGAGGACACTACGATGTGTACAGGAGGAAATTTAGGGAGCGACTTGGTGAATTAACCCCCAGGAATTTGGATCATCCAGTCCCTGATGGTTTGGTGGACATAGGGGGCAGAAGGGCCCTGATTTATGGGAACCCCTGGCGTGGGCTCTCCTCACACCCTGTTCCTGTTCTCCACCCCACTGACTGCAAGAGAAACAACCAGCAACACTGTTCACTGGCCTGCAGGGTGTGTGGATGGAGCTGCACAGATTTCCCCGTAGACATTGTTCTTTTTACTAAAGATAAATTCAACTTTTCTGCAATGTAAAGGCAATATTAATCAAATTTACATAAAAATCTGAAGTCACCATGACTTTTCTTCATTTTGCAAGGCACAGATTACATCTGAGCGACCCTGGAAAGAGAGATACGGCTGATACAGTATCATTACTTAAGAGGTTTGCTTCTATAACAGGGAAGCATGTGATAAAAAAGGGTTATTGCAATCAAGGTTTGCCCCTTGTCCTCTTCACCGAGTCATGAACTTGTCACCGTCAAAGAAACGTTGATTATATCAGTACAGCTATCCTTATCGAAGATTAGACTGCTGTTATTAGTCTCTTGATATCCCCATACACAGAACTGGTAGTTTTTACACACCCTTTCACTCTTTTAACTAAACGCATGAGGCTGTCCTATTCCCTAACCCAACATTTCTATCACTAGAAGGCTCCAACAGCTGTGTTACAAGACAGAAACAGTTTAAAGGTTGATAGGACCACAAAGGAAGCCATAAACAAGAGTGCCATGATAGGTATTTATTGATGTTTTCCACTTGTAGTACAAGAGGAGAAGAGAGACTCTGTTTTATGAATAATTAAGGCAAACAGTAGAGAAACTTTTCCTGTTCTTTTTCTGTGGGTGATACTTTTGGTCTTTGTGGTTTTTACACCGTTCAGTGATAATGAGTTGTTAAACCAGACACTTAGTGGGACAAAGTTTACAGGAATGGAAATAACGTTGCTGCCATTACTTTGAAGGAGCAGTCTGTAAAATGTTTTTTTGTGCATGTGTGTGTGTGTGTGTGTGTGTGTGTGTGTGAATGCAAGTGAAAGGTCAGCTCATTGTTTTGTCCTTTATTTTGAAATAATTGAGCCTTTTGCAAACTCTTAAAAGTGTGAAAACACGATTCACTTTAACAAATAATCACAATTTTGCCAATTAATAAGCATGTAAATGCAAAAAATGCATATTTAATATGTGGTTTGTAGTTCCAGTTTGGTCTTATTGTTTTGTTTGTTTATTTGTTGGTTTGTTTTAATATTCTATTTTACTTTTAAGTACCATATAAAATAACATGTAATCAACAGTGCTTCAATCAACAGCATCTCCCTTGAAAAGTTATATAATCAAACCCATCCTCAATACAGGGAAAACTAATTCTCTTAATAGGGTAATAACAGAAAATCTGTCAAAAACAAAAAACAAACAAACAAACAAACAAACAAACAAACAAAACATTACCAACATTACAAATCAATTTTTTTTTAACATTTTCTTCCGGTCAGGTCAGGTCTTCATTTCAGACAAAGAATGTAGCCATGATTTATCTTACAGTGAATCAAAGACAGAAACAAAGTTGTTTTTTTGTTTTTTTTTTATCATAGTTGTTTTCAGGTCACAGGAGAGTTTTATCTCAGAATGTATGTAGTAGTTTCTTTAGAAACTTAATTCAATGAGTTGATTGAATTCTGTACAGCACATTCATTCAACTCATCATTTCAAGGCAGAAGACTTCAAGATAGAAGAACTTAGGTTTTTTTTTTAAGTTTTGAAGTGTTTAGAAAATAAATAGAAATTTTAAGTTGACTCAGTTGGAAAAGACAAGTTGAGGTGATTTTTTAATGATTTAAAACAAACAAACTTTTCTAGTCAAGTAAACTTGATAGTAATTCAGATGTACTTGAGGAAACATGTTCAATGAGCTCATTTTTTAAGTTTAATTAACTTGACTAAGTACAGCTTGTACATTTACATTAAGTTAATGAGAAAACATGAGTCGATCCACTAAATTCCTGCATGATTCTCTAACAAGGAACAGGTTGAGTGATAAGATTCAGTGGCCTCCTCGTTCATTGACTGAGTTACAGATCTCTTAATCTAATCAACAGTTATAAATTTTCTTTGTTGCTTTGCTCATGGTGGCATTAGTGCGCTCTCACCGTAGGAACCTGTGCAGAACCTGTCTGCTGCAGACCCATGTGTTTGTGAATCAGTCTGTGCTCAGACATCCGCTCAGTTCGGATGAATAAGAGGCTCCATCAATCTGTCACTGATTGAGATAGCACAGATGGAGGCTTGGGGCTCCCCGATGCTAGGTGCTGTCCACCGGGGTGTAAATTATGGCCCTGTCTCACTGTGTGGGTTAGTGGCCCTGCCTCGCCAGAGCCTGACCTGCAGTTCTGGAGTTTTTCACTTCAAAACCGCCATCTTACCGCGATCAAGATCAAACAGAGCCAAAGTTAGGGGATACTGTGCAACTAAATGATTTATCACAACGAGCACAGCGAGAACTCCCCCTCCTCTCTCAGTCTTTGCTTACACAATCTCCCTGCTCGCACACACATGGCCACATACTCTCTAAAACACATCTCTTTGATTGTGACAGGGTAAGTGTGCACCGCCATTAATATGTCCGTTGGTGTGAAATGCCTACTTGTGCAGTGAGTGTAAATTACCATCTTAGCAGACACGTCAACATCATGTCCCCTGTCTCTTAATCACTGTTTAAGGAAGAGTAGTGACAGCGAGGTTACCCTGTTAACTTCCCATACCTTCAGTCTGCAGGCCCTCCTGACAAGCAACGTGTAAATCCTTACGGTGTCATTATGAAAAACACGCGGCTTCATAAATCTGTTGGAAGAGCCTTTTTTCTCCAGCGAGCAACGGGACACAGCAGCACAAACACAAGTGCTTTTTCTACATGTTTATTTGTCTGTCGAAAAGTGTCACATTTCTTTAAAAATTACTTCCTCTTTGTCCGCTGATCCCATGAGTAAAACTACTGTTTTTTAAACATTTCCTTGACCTAAGATTTGAAAAAATGGTTAAGTACACAGGAAACCCATCAAAACCTCAGATGTTCAAAGGAAAGCAGTGAGAGGAGAGGTCAATTTTAATGTTGATTCATGAAAATCAAACCGCATGCCTTTGTTTTTTGCTCTCTGCAACCCTTCATCACTTCATTTCATCAAGATTACTGAGTTCTGCTATATTTTGTGTGGTGAATAATATTTATATTAAGTCTGAAAGATGATATATTTTTGTTGGGTGATAACAAGTTTACTGCCATTTTGTTCTACTGAGATTTTTTTGAAATGAAGACTAGTGTTATCACAATAAGATATGCACAGAAACATCATGATTTGTATCCGTTCTTTTCAACCAACAAAATTATCTGTCGCTTTATCTGTATTAGAATAGAAAACCATAAGTGGGTGTGGTTTATAATGGAGGTCACATTAAATCAGACAAATGTTTTATATTCTGTTCTATTCTAATATTCATTGGCAGGGAAATTGTTTTCCCAACAAAGCATCATATAATTAATTATGAAATAAGTAATATACATTGTCATACTGTACTTTCATTTATCTATTTCTATTACATTTTCTTACTAAATTAAGTTTTATGAACCATCTGAAGCCCGCCACCACCTCCCTGTTAACCATTTTTTTAAACCAGTGCCAAGGTAATCATTGGGCAGACTCTTTCCAAATAATATTGAGCAACTTCAGATAGAAGAATAATCTATTTCTATTTCCATCGCATTATTTGTGCTTTTCCAAATACTGTATTTGGATTCGGGTGCATTCCTTGTCACAATACCAGAACTTTGATTTAACACCATTATAAAAAAAAGAAAGAAAAAAAATGATACTTCACTCCTTTTGATGTCACAACAAAAAGGAAAAAAATCCTAGGCATATAGTTTTTTAGATTTTTAAATTAACAACCTGCACACATTGCTGCTGAGACAGAAAACTGAACCTTGTCAATTGACAATAAAGAATGAACTAAACTGAGGTCTTAAATTAGCACTTGGATCATTTTATAAATAGCTTTGATTCTTTCAATGCAATACATTATTTGTACAGTGTTACATTGAATTGAAAAGTATTGGTATTGGGGTACTTTTGACAACCTGGAGGCATAAGTTTTGGGATTCATGTGTGCAGATTAGATAAATTATTGGTATAAAATATGCATTAAATGGACGAGAATCTGCCTAGAAATTTTTGTCAAGCAGTTGCATTCAGCTGTGAAAAACAAAATCTGATACTCTCTTGCGTTTTTTTAAAAAAAGTATTACGAAAATAGTGTCATACAAGCCTGAAAATGCCTTTAATCTAAACTGTCTGCTGCTGCAGTGATGTGCACAGTCTTCTGTGGTCTCTGACTACTGGAAGAAATGCAGCAAACGAGTGATTCAACTGAAAAAGTGAACAAGAAGTTGTTTGTTGTAATTACAGCTGCATGTCAAATTAGTGTTTCTCACATAACTTCTGAGCAACTTGAACCACTTGCCCACACACACAGACGAGACAAAGACATTTGCCAGCCAGTGACAGCGAGGTCGCATTCGCCAAAACCCGGGAGCGCAGGGTGGCATTGTCTGTGGGTGTGTGAATGAAAAACATGAAGGCTCCGTGGTGTCAGACATGTGGAGAGGAGCAGGAGAAAAAACACCAGCTGGTCTCCACTTTCACATGCTCTCCACTCACTTGTAACAGCAGCAATTATAAGACTTTTGAAACCCATCCAGGACCAGAGAGGAAATAGAGGTCCTGTGATAGGGGAGGATATGAAACTTCCTGCGCAGACGAGGGTTGCAGGTGCCCGGGCGGGTAGGATTCGTCGTCTGGCTGTGGAATCTTGGCGTGTTGTGTATAAACACACACATATACATAAACCCTCACTCCCCCACCCTCCCTAAACCCCCCCTCACACCAACCCACTCCACCTCCCCTCCTCACCCTCCCCCCTTTTAAAAAAAAACTGAGTACATGTTCCTTCAGCCGTTAGCATCTGAGCTGTGAGAAGAAGCAAAGAGCCAAACAGATGTTTTGTTGGCTGCAGAAAATATTTTGGCATTTCTTACTTCCCATTACAGTTCACTCCTAAAAAATGAATTATCACAAAAAATCACGCAAAGTTTTGTGAACGTGAAAAAATGAAGAATTTTAACGTCCTTGTGTTTTACAAGGTGAAGAAAGATTTTTATTTGGCGTGTGCAATTCTTTTTTAAACGGATGACAATAAGACACCTGCATCGAAAGTTAAAATACAATAAAATCAACAAACAGGCATCAATTTGTACTAAAAACATGTTTTGAACATCATATGTCATCTTTTTATTACCCCCATGGCCGTGCAGGCTGTCTTTCTCTCTCTAGATGATGTGATTGACAGCTTTTGCAGATGAGCATGAGAGTTGCTAAATGTTTTGCAGCTGCCCTGTGGCCCATGCATAAAGTCTTGACCTATATGCTTACTGCTTAGCTCAAATCCATGTCAGGCATCCTCGTTATGCATCAGGCATTAGATACCACAGATTTTTTGTCAGTTATTGATCATTTAAAAGTCGCAAGAGCAGAAGTTTTTTGTATTTAGAAAATGTTGTCATCATCTTTGCAGTCACTCGAACACCAAGTTAACTGAAGGTGGAAGAAGTAAAAGTCCTGCATTCAAAACTGCACTTGAGAGGACAGAGGTAACATAAGTGGCAAAAGTACCTACATTCTTTACTCAAGTATAAGTACAGATAAAAGTAGAAGTATTGATTCATTACTCAAGTAAAAGTGAGAAAATACAGGCTTTGAAATGTACTTTAAGTACATTTCTACTGTTTGTGTCTTGATAAAGCTAACTGAACCTCACCTTTTCTGTGTGGTTGAGTTTCCCTCTCTTGTCCGTTTTCATCCTGTTACATCTGTCGATATGCACTGATGGATACACCTATGAATCATCTTTTTTAGTGTGTTGTCGTCCCATCTATTTAGGTTGAAATCTGTCGTGATGTTGGGAAGGCAGCATGCAATGATGCAAAATAAAAATAACATGCATGTCGCGTGTCTGGTAGGAACGTGTGACTAGAGCACATGATTTTAAAGATAGCATTTTTGTATACAACTAAGTCCGAGCCTGAGCTTGAAAGTCACTTGTGGATACACCAAAAAAATATATAATATATTATAATACATTATATTTCTTCATTAAAAAATAAATATAATCAACAATTCCCCTCAAATGAGACTAGAAAATAGATATCTGTGTTAAAATGTAGGGAGTAAAAGCAAAACGTTGTCATAAAAATAAATATAGATACCTGAAAACTCTACTTAAATACAGTACAGAAGTTTTTACTTTGATACTAACAGTACGTATTATCAGCAAAATGCAGTAAAACTATCAAAAGTAAATGTACTTATTCTGCAGTAAAATGGTCCCTGTCAGTGTTTTACTATCATATTTGATATTTTTGGATGAATATTACAGCTGCAGTTATATGTAGGTGGCATTTGAATGTTGGCTGTTGAATAGTTAATCTATAGCAATGCAAAATAATTTATAAGATCATCATATGTTTGCAGCATTGCTGCTCTGTGAGAACCATATATCTCTAAAACATCAACTTTTCATGAGGAAAACAGCTCTGGTTTCAGCTTCGTGACAATGCATTTTCCAACTAATCCAAGAAGGTTTTTTAAATAGTTTATTTAGCTTAAGAAATAGGGAAATTCTCTTAACCCACAAAGGATCAAATCATCCTTCAGTTTATCACAGATATTCAAAATCAATCATTTGGGGATACACAGATTTTACTAGAAAGGAGGTGTATGACAAACTGTAACTCTGTAACTGGTAAAAGTTCAATATTTGCTTAAGAGATATAGTGAAGTAGAGGTATAAAATTATATAAAATGGAAATACTCATACAAGTACCTCAAATTTGCACTTAAGTACAGTACTTGAGTTACATTCCAGCACTGGTTAATGCTAAGTACTCTAAGTAGGCTGGTCATTGATTTTTATAAACATGAAACCATCATGTGAAGTGATAACAACGACCCCGCGGGGAATGGGAAAGAAAAACACTATTTGTCATTTGAAAATGTTTTTTTTTCTTTGCCCCTCGTCCAAATGATCCTAAAAGCAATTTTAAGAAACCTTGAGAGTTGATTTACGCCTCAGTCCTGTCATCTTAATCAAGTCTCTCAATGGAACGAGACAAAAGTTGAACACCAGTCCGAGCCCAGAGAGAGGGCCGAGCCAAGCGGCGGCTGACAGTTGTCCTTTTCTGGCCGTGATTTAGGTGGCGGCCTGCTCCACTGTTCTCCTGCTTCATCCGTCCTCCTTTAGCAGCGTCTTGTGAGAGGGGTTACGCCATGCATAAAGCTACCCACGGTCTGCATTCTTGCTCGGACTGTTGAGGCTGTCAGGGGGCTCCTCTTGATTTAAGGCGCCCCACTTCAGTGGCCCCTATAAATTTAAAAACTAATTCAGTGCTCTACAGGACTTTCTGTTTTTGTAGCTGGCCCTCTGCTCCTTATCGTTACTGACAATTTTATGAAGTGCTCTTAATGAGCGTCAGATTAAAGGTGGCCCCTGAGAAGACTGTGGAGGGAGGCCACTGCAGTCTGGTCTATCTCTATGTCTGGGATCCTCCAACAAGGACTCACTTTTAAACCTTATTATATTATGGTTTATTTTGAAATTATGTTGCACCAAACTTTAAAACTATCTTAAAATTAAGATTACATTTAAAGCTCTCTTTAAACCTTGGTTCAGTTTCTACTCTATACCTAGAATAAATTAAATTCTGTTGCACCAAAGCTTTAAACTCCAAGTTAAAAACTGTGATTCAGCATTAACATTGCACTTGAAGAGGCTTACCCTTTAGAATGGCTGCCTTTTTGAGATTGAGTGAGCAAAACAACCACATACCATGAAGAAAGTTAAAGGATTTAACCCAACTGTGTTTTATAATGTGTTTTTCTTTCTTTCTCACCAGTCGATAATTCGGCCAACAAGTTTTTCTCAAAGAAGCCATTTTGAGCCATTATGCAAAACAGGCTACCTAACTTTGCCAGCTAGTGAACAGCATAACATTTACTTAACTTTTTAGCTAGCCAGCAAGCAATGATTAAACTGTATTTATTTTTTCACTTTACATCAATAAACTTGGATTAACTGTGATTAGCTTTTAATTGTGCACCAGAACTCAGTTTGACCAGTAACTTTCAGCTGCTATGTATTCCTTAAATGTTACATCGTTTGCCAGCTAGGTAAAAATTTAAATAAAATTAAAAAAACTAAACAAAAAACATTACATTACTTTTTAGCTAACTAAACATTTAACAAAAAGTTCCATTGTTTGCTAGCTAGCTACAAAGTAACACAAAAAAATGTTACATTGTTTGTTAGCTAGATAAAAAGTTAGTTAGCCTAACTAGCCTACTCATGATGGCTCAGCACAGAAACTCTAATTTCTCCTTCCTTAAGAAAAACGTGTGGGCTGAATTATCAGATGGAGTGAAAGAAAGAATAGACACAACATAAAGCTTTCTCCAAGGACCTGGACTATTTTGCTCAGTTGGTCTCAAAAAAGAGGTTAAACCTCCTGAAGTGTAAGTTTAAAGTTAAAACTTGGGACATTTTAAATTGGAGTTTAAGAGGTTTAAATTTAAATGTTTTTTTACGCTAGTTTTAAAGTTTGTCACAACATAATCCTAAATTAAACCTGATTTAACTGGAACCCAGCCTGTGTTTTTGTGTGTGTGTTAAGGTGTGTGGGGTACAGTGTGGGCACAAAAGAACTATATAGAGGAATGAGTGTGTAACGTATGGCTCTTGCAGGGTGGTACACACAGATACCGAACACCTTAAACGCCTGCATGTGAGTTATTCATACGCAGCGTCCACATTATGAGCCTGTGAACCGTGGGAATGAAGAGGAGGAGGAGGAGGAGGAGGGAGACAGCAGAGTGATGTGTTTGCTCCAACAGTTTTCAGACTCCCTGGCATTTTATACCAACTTTAAAGTAAACACGGCTAACAGTTTACAGCCAATTAAATAGTACTTACAGGCCAGCGTTTATGGAGGTAAACATGGTGGAGAGTTTAGGGAGGCTCAAGCCAGTGGGACACTTGAACCCTGCTCTCAGGTTTGCTCTCGGTGCATCTGAACTACTCTAAAGTAGGAGGCCGGTAAGAGCATATGTATACACAAAGATAGATTTGTGCCAGCAGATGTTCTCCCTGCACTCTATCTATCAGGCAGACTGACAGCCATTAAAAACAGTGTGTGAGTAGTCAGACTAATGGATCTAAACATGTCAGCGAGGAAGGAGCTTTTCTTTTTCTTTAACGTGTGTAATTTCAAATCACACCTCACATTTTGTTCCACTTTTCATCAGCTTATGAAGCTTGTACTTCAGTGACATAATTCTCAGCTTTGTGACTATATAAACATTTATTCTTCTTGTTCTTGTCTCTTTTGGTCTTAATAGATGTTGAATGTGTCCAGGTTCCCAGGCGGTTGTTTAACGGAAGACTCCCTTTAACGCATCACAGAAACCAAGCGCGGCACGTGTTTTATGATCTCGTAAACGAGCAGTGATGTTGTGAAACGTGTGTCTGTGTGTTTGAGGGTAGGTGGGTGGGGGTCTGGTGTCTGATAGGGATTTATCTGCCCCCCCCCCTTCAAACCCACCCCTTTGTCTGGATGGTGGAGCACTCCCCAGAGAGCAATGCTGGACAGGCAGGAATCTCTGTCCAGATTTCCAGAGATTCTCCCATATCCCTTACACAAGAGTCTGCATGAGAGCTGTAAGCCTTTCACAGCCTCATCTACAAGCACATCACTGCAGCCAACATGGTGTAATGAAATGACTGCTTAACATAATGTAAATATTTAAAAAAAAAAAAAAAAAAAAAAGGTTGTCATCATCTCCCACTCAAACTCAGCTCGGCTGCAGATGAAGTCAGTTTGAATTAAGTTTAATTCATGCAAAGAAACTAAAGCATAACTTAATGTTCATGACACCAATGCATTGCATCTTTTTGCTTAAGTATTAAAATCAGATTTTTTTCCATGCAGATTTTCATCAACAATGAATGGCAGGACTCTGTTAGTGGGAAGGTCTTCCCTGCATACAACCCGGCTACTGGAGAGCAGATCTGTGAGGTCCAGGAGGCAGATAAGGTAAATACTTTACGGCATCTTCCATCTGTCTTTTCAGTTGAAAACAGGGTTACCTTACTCCTAATACTTTGAAGGAAGAATCATTTACTTACTACCATCAAAGTCCTGCATTCAAGATAAGTAGAAGTATTGGCAACAAAATGCGCTAAAAGGCATAGTTTGGATTTTTTGAAGTGGAGTTGTATAAAGTACTTATCCCTAGTCCGTGTATTACCTACAGTAGGTTAAAAAGGCAGACTTAAAGAGACACCCCCATTTGAAAAACTTCAAAATCAGTGTCTCTTTCTAAAGATCATCTTGTTTCTCAAGATAATCCACAAACTTTGTTGTGAGCAGTTTCATGTAGGAACTATTTTCTTTCTAGTAGAAGAGAAATTTTTTTCTGGTAGATCTTAAAGTAGGTTGGTAGATTTTGCTGGAGAAGTTGCTAGACAAATAACATTTCTTATTATTTTTCTTCTTCTTCTCATGACAATATTCTTCTTCTTCTTCTTCTTCTTCTTCTTCTTATTATTATTATTATTATTATTGCCAGTTTGGAGAAGCAGCAGGCACCATTCTATAAACCAAATATCACTCTTTTCAAGGCCACCAGACTCCTTTTGCAAAAACATAAATTTTATGTTGCAGGTGATAAGAGTTACTAATCTACCGCTGCCTGGATCGGTTAGTTTCTTTTTGTTATTGTTAACCTTTGGTGAATCTGAACTAACACTTTAAAATACTGAAGTCTCAGAACAACACAAACTAACTAACGGATCAAGGCAGCGGTAGTCCACTTCTTCTAATCTCCTGCAACATAAAATTTCTGGGGTTTTTTTGTCTGGTGGCTCTGGAGAAAGCGATATATAACGGCAGTTTCCCACTGGAACTGGCTGTGTGAAAGTAAGGTAAAGTGATGAAAATGTTCTAAAGACAGCTTACATTTTATACTGATCAAATACCTTTTAATGCTGACCCTGTCCACAGCAGTACATTACTTAACTTCAGTGCTGGTGCTCCTGCTGCTTATCCAAATGAAGGGGGTGGCGACCAACAGCAACTATATGTAATACGCTGAATATGGATAAGTACCTCATACAACCCCACTTCAAATAGTCAAAACTACCCTTTTAAAGTATAAGAAGCAAAAGTACTCATTATGCAGTAACTTGTTACTTAAACTATTAACAAATGAATATGAGTAAAAAGTATAATATTTCCTATTGAAATGTAGTGAAGTGGAAGTAGAGAGTATTGTAAATTGTACTACACAAAGGGGTAAATCTACTTAGTTACTTTCTACCTCTGGGTAGTTTGACAATGAAAATTCAGTTGTGTGAACTGTTTGCACTTGTTCTGGCCCTTCCTTCCATAACTTTTCCTCAATGTTGAGAAAAAACAGAATTGCAGAAAATATTCAGATATGAAAAGTCTGATTTCATCAGTCTGAGGGAACGTTAAAATACATCAGTTTACTGGATTGGGTTGTATAATCAGTATATTTCCTTCTTGTCTCACAGGCTGATGTTGATAAAGCTGTACAGGCAGCTCGTCTCGCTTTTTCTCTGGGCTCCGTATGGAGAAGGATGGACGCCTCAGAGAGGGGTCGTCTGCTGTCCAAACTGGCTGACCTGGTGGAGAGAGACAGTGTCTATCTAGCTGTAAGTTAACCCGATATTCACATTTTTCTTAATCAGTTACTGACACAACGTGCATATGTGCAATAACAAAAGTCCTGTTACTCACATATTACTCCACATTTCATTTTATCTTATTGACATGTTTAATATGTTTAATTTCCTGGTTTTAATGCCCCTTTGTGCCTCCTGCAAAGCACTTTGGGTTACCTCTGTGTTTTAGAAATACAAATAAATATGCTTTGCCTTAAAGAGAGCATATAACTGTAACTTAGGGGCTGTATTTGTAGTTTAGTGTTATCTTAGTGTCACATTTCACCCCCGGGAGAGTGTAAAGGCTGGAACAGTATGGAATTATGTGAGGATCATAAGGTTATATCACATATTTCTCCAACGTCTCCCCTGTCTCTCTTCAGACTATTGAGTCACTGAACAGTGGGAAGCCTTTCCTGCCCACCCTGTTTGTGGACCTCCAAGGAACCATAAAGACACTGAGATACTTTGCTGGATATGCAGACAAGATCCACGGCACTTCCATTCCAATGGGTAAAATCCTTCTCTTAGTACTGCAGCACAGTTTAACTGAAATGGACAGGAAGTAGTCAGAGATTTGAGGTAAAACACTGGATTTTTAGGATCATGTTTGTCTCTGGGGACTTTTTAGAGACGAACATAGTGCTGTTCAGGTGAAATCCCTGCCTCATTTTTATTGGAGCTGGGCAGCGAACCAAAATATTTAGAGTATCAACTGAACTGTGTCTTCAGAAAGTACTGAAAACTGTAGTTCTGTACAGTTCAGACGTGGTGAGAGAAGAGCTGTTTGACTGATAGTACAACAGTATAATAATAGTATGTACCTTGGTGTGTGAAAGTCATTTTTATTCCACAGTCCTTAGCCCAATTTCTACACTTGTCTCTTGTCCCTTGTCTCTGGGAGTGTGTGTGTGTATTCTGTGCGGAGTGCCTCTCTCTACTGGACCGTTGCTTCCTTTTCTCTGCAAAACACAGCTTTTTATTCAGCCGCAAGAAAATAAGATTTGTTCCTCAAATCAGATCTTTAAGACAGACTGTCCACACTGTTGTTTACAAATATTCTCATTGGCTTTGTGTTTCCGGACGTCACCAACCTACCTGCATGGGTTGCAGTGGTAACAACAGGCATCAGTAACTTCATATACTAGTAATGCAGCTTTCCAACATGGAAACATCAGAAATGAAGATCCATCATCTCATCCTCCAAACAATCACATTATCAAGTCATGGTGCAGAACAGACAGACTCCTCCATACCGATCTACCAGTAGCAGCATGAATTCTGATTGCGTATAGAAGGGAACCCTTTATTTGCAGAACTCTTGCAAGATTTATGCATTCATTGTACAAACTAATTATGTTTTAAGATGTGATGACACTGTGGTCTTACTAACTTGTGGTTAGGGTTAAAATGATTACTCACAAGATCTGGCGGGTCCAGGGTTCCCATCTAGATATAACCATGGATTCTGAACAGCTGCTGTGATGCACTTAGGTCACTCTGGATTTGACATTGTCATTGTGTTGCATTGTGAGACGCTTGGGAATCCAATTTGAGCAGCCAGAGTAGCTGGACATCTGGCAAGACACATCTGGCAAAATCAGATTGGAATTTCATTTCAAACCACCTCCAAATATGGCTGAGGTCTAAGTTGCAAAAATTTCTGTTTTATCGCTTCCTTTCTAAAATTAATCTAGATACGCCTGAAAACAACTGTGGGCTGGCAGTCTGGACAATGTCTTTGCCTGTCAAATTAAAAATCATTAGGCAACAAACAAAGTAGTAACTATCTTTAAATTAGCCTGTAAAGTTTCATGACAGGATCTTGCACAGAAGTCACACACTATCATGCTGACAATTGAGCCGTAGACAACACTGAAGTATCATCAACTTTTGAGAAGATGAATTTGTTAGCAAAGTCTTGCTATTAACGCATCCAGCTGTTATAGAGCAACATTAGTTAGTTATTTGGTGCGCTGTTTCTGGCCACCTGAGTTCAATGTTAACTCTCATTTTAACTACTGAGGGAAACATCTTTCTCTTTTGCAGCTAGATGGTCCAATGTGTTCACTAGCTAGTTTGTAACTTTGAGGGTTTTTTTTCTGAAAACAGCTGACAAAACAACAAGCTGAAAGATGCAAAAATGCACTGTGGAGCAGCTCTTTTTAGATTATGTATTGTAATTTCATCTGGCACACATGGCTCATATTGTCCATGAGAGGTTAGGTGTATGTATATAGTGGAATGAAAACAAAAGATTTCATAGAAAAGGAGGTCTACACTCAGCAAAGTAAGGTATCAAATCAAACACTAACATTTATTGTCCTGGGGAGCCTGCCACCAGTGTCGCCCCTCTGAGGCAATTGAATTTGGGGGTGGAAGAGGGGAAAATTGGCTGTCTGTTTCAACAGGAAGCACAAAGAGGAAGTAGAATAAGAGAGAGGACATGAGAAACCTCCTGATACCACTGTATTGTCCCTCTCAAAGCTTCTCTTGTAAGCTGCTGCCAAACCAACCACGGTGAGCATTTTCCCAGGGCTTTGCTTTAAGCTTTATTGCTCTGGTAGACTGTCAGAGAGAATAAACAAGGGTATTCCTGCAGCCTGTATGATGCAAGGCTGTCAGTAACCCTGTTTATTCACCTGTCAGGATGAGATGCAGGACAGAAACCCCTCAGCATCTATCTGACTTGTATGTTGTGCAGAGCTTATTGTGTTAGAGTTGTATCACAGACAGGGTGAAATGAATGGGGAGTGTCACTGTGTGGAGCACCATTGGCTACACACTGTGGTATAGTTTACATTGCTTGTTCCAAATTGAAATATAAGTCATACTTTCAAACAAACCTTGCAGATACTTGAGTTCTTCATGAAAATCTCATGTCTAATAGGTTTATAGTTTTTTATTCTCCAAACAAAAACATTTCTGAAAGACCCAACACCCACTTGGAAAAAGGACATACAAGAATCTTTTCTATAGTTTTGTGTCCATTATTGTATTTTCACTCTATCCCACTGAACATTATTATCTGGCTTGTCATCTACGATTGATCATCCTTGTCCAAATGCAACATGAGCAATGTTTCATCAGCTGACAACTGTTGAAACAAATTCATGCACACATTTCTCAATATCAATTGTTTTTGTGGAGAATGAACAAGCATGGCACACCCTCAGCAAGTACCTCCTTTTACTTAAGTAATGCAAGAAGAATGAGCAAACCTTTCCAGCATAACACCCATCTCCATGACCTAAAACAGTTACACACATGCCTGTGCTGTAGGAGGCTCCAAACGAAATGTAATCTCTCACCAGGGTAAAAGTAAGCAGGAATGTTGCGTGTGGGTTCATTTACAAATTAACATGTTGAGTCAACAACATTGCTGGTATCAGATGTTGACATTTTTCATCGACTTACACTGTTTTCTCTTTGTGTGTGTGTGTGTGTGTGTGTGTGTGTGTGTGTGTGTGTGTGTCCCTTCACAGATGGAGAATATCTGACATTTACCAGATATGAGCCCATTGGAGTTTGTGGACAAATTATCCCTGTGAGTATTAAAGTTCCTACAAGTGACATGCATGATGAATACAAATGGACATAGAAGCTTGAAAAACAGATAAGAGTGACTTGGCTGAGTTTAAAAGAGATTCCGGTGGTTGTAGGCTTTGGGAGTAATGGATTACATCTAACATTAATGTACAAAACAAAAGATGTAATCAGGTTCCAGACGCATTTATTAAAAATGGGGATTATTAACAGGATCACGATTTTAAAATAGATTTTAGCATAAAGAACAATATACCACCATGCACAGTGTTCACACATTACAACACTACACGAGTCTCACAACACCACTTGTTTACAGCTAATTACTAACATTAGCTACACAGACCAAATGCCACAAAAAACAATGACTAACATTAGATAAACAGACCAATCGCTAGAATTAGCTACAAAGAATAATTTTTGATGTTAGCTACAATGACCAACTGCTAACATTAGCTACACTGAACAACCGTTAACATTAGCAACACAGAACAACTTCTAACAATAGCTAAACAGATCAACTGCTAATATTAGCTACATATAACAACCACTAATGTTAGCTACACAGACCAATCCCTAACATTAGATAAACAGCGTGACCGCTAATATAAGATACAAAAAACAACCATTACCATTAGCTACACAGACTATCCATTAACATTAGCAACACAGAACTACCACTAACACTGGCTACACAGAAGCTACACAGATCAACATTAGCTGCATAGACCAACCGCTAACGTTAGCTGCATAGACCAACCATTAATGTTAGCTACAAACATCAACTACTAAGGATAGCTACACAGACCAACCACTAACGTTAGATACACAGAAATCCTGTTAGTTAGCTAACCTTTTGGGACTGAACTGGAAACACAAGCACCAGACTGGTGTAAGACCGTGTCAGCTTACTTGAAGTTGTAATATGAAACATAATGTTACTTAACAAAGTACATTCAAATGCGCATAATTACCGTTATTAATCTAAATGTGCATTCACATATAATACAGAAAGGAATATCTGGACAAACAATTAATAAACCTACAACAAACATAAAATATTACATTAAGCTAAACTATTTCACCACATTTGGTATTGTAGTAATCCAAAAGTGAAATTCAAAAGTAATCAAGTTACATTACTTTAACATGGTAATACATGGGTTAGCTTACTGACTATTTTTTATAAGCAGGTAACTGTATCAGAATACATTTTTAAAGTAACTGTCCCAACCCTGGGTGACTGTTACTCTGGCCTGTTTGTTGAATCACATTCTGCATTTTCCAGTAATTCCCTGACAGTCACTGTTTATTCGGATAAGGCCTGCTGGTAAGCCCCAAAAATAACGGTGCCAGTGAGCTTGAGTAATCGAGAGCGAGAAATGAAAGGCAGTCAGCTAAGGGATTTAACACAGAAGACTGGTGAGAAAGGAGGAAAAGATCAAGGAGAAAGAGACACTGTTGATTGTGCAAGAGTGCAGAAAGCGTGTGGTTCTGCGTTCAGCCCCATGGGCTCCTGTGCAAAGCAGAAATAACACAGGGCTGTGTGTAGTACAGTGATATGGGTTTATTGCACATGTGTTGCAATTTCCCGGCTTTCTCAGAATACTGTGGGAAGAGAAAATACTGTACAAGTGCCGAGAACATTTTCTCACTTGACTTTGTTTAGACAGAGTGAAAATGAGAGTAAGTGACTTAAGAGCGATGAGTTATTGAGCTTGACTTGTGACCACCCAGTGTGTCAGTCAGATGCATGATGTCTTTTTCCGGCGTGTGTGTGTGTGTGTGTGTGTGTGTGTGTGTGTGTGTGTGTGTGTGTGTGTGTGTGTGTCATGCACAGTGGAACTTCCCTCTGATGATGACAGCATGGAAGCTGGGTCCAGCACTCGCATGTGGGAACACTGTTGTCCTCAAACCCGCTGAACAGACGCCACTCACCTGCCTTTACATCGCAGCTCTCGTCAAGGAGGTAACTGACAGAATCACCATGCCAACCACACTGTGTTTGTACGAGTCCAGAATTAATACTGAATAATAACTGAATCAGAATCACTTACAGGTTCCAGTTTGCCAAGAACACAGTGTTCACTGTGAATCTGGCAAACACTTTATTTGGATAGACAAATGTTAGTGTAACCATGAGGCGACAAAAAGCAGATGTTTAAAAGAGTGTCACTTGTCTATCTGGTGCATCTTTTCAGAGTCTGTAATCCTCACTTCCACCCTTAGTTTACAGCAGCCAACAAGTTAAAGGGTCAGTTCATCTAAATCACAACTAAACATATTTTATCACATGCTCATGGTAGAATGTAGCCATGAAATCAATAGAACTTCAACAGAAGTTCGACTGTTGTCCTTAAAGAGATAGTTCACCCAAAAATGAAAATTCAGACATTATCTACTCACCCTCAAGCCGATTGAAGGTTGGGTTTAGTTTTTTAGTCCACAAAACACTGCTGGAGTTTCACAGGAAAGCAGTGTTGTAAAATCTCCCAAACAATGGAAGTGAATGGTGATCAGTGTTCAAACATCAAAAAACAACATAATATAAAACAAAACAAAACATAAAATGGCTCCATACTGCTTGTCTGGAATTATCTAAGTCTCCTAAAGCCCCAACATGCCGTTCACATGCACAGTTTAGACGGTGTGCACGCACATGTGAAAGTGGCTCCAAGTTAAGGATCTACGGTCAAGATTCAGACTAAAAACATGGTGTACATGTCTTTGTAAATGACACACAGTGTAATGTGGACCAGTTAATGTTACACACAGTGTAATGTGGACTAAAAAAAATAAACACAGCCCTTAGTGGACATGAGGGTGAGTAGGTAATGACTGAATTTTCATATTTGGGTGAACTATCCCTTTAAAGCATTCAAAAAATCCACTTTAAAATGTCAATAGCAACATGTCTTTAGTGAAACAATATTCTGGATATAAATAGTAAATAATAATAAATAATGCTCAGGGTAAACCACACACTTCTCCATGAGCAGTTTTCACAGGGACTGAGATAAAAAGGGATGTCAAGTACACCTACAAAACAAATCTTTAACACAGAATCACCATTTTCATGCACCGAGTTTAGTAGCTTTAAGTTGTGGAGCTTCTCACTGGCGACTTAGAGCACCAATACTTCCTTGTTACAAGCTTATTTAAAGAACGCAAATTCCACAGAAACAATCATAATGTTATTTGTGTTGCAAATAGTTGGCTGCTGAGCTATTATGCTGCTTTCCCATCATATCGCTTAAGCACCAGAATGGGAAAAAATGTTCACGTCAGCCATCTTAAGATATGGGGACACCGACAATGTCTCCTACTTGGTGAGAAAGCTACAAACATGTCAACAAACTGTTGGCAGAGCAACTGAAAATGCACTCCCATTGTTAAATCAAAATATTTTTTCATCTGTTCCACAATATGAGAATGCCACAGTGAATGATCTGTCAGTCCAGTCCTGCCCAACCTGGCATGGGAATCTCATTTTATGATCTGTATATTTGATTTGGTATAGATTTACATTTACATTTATCTGTGCTTGGGACTTGCAATTAATTAAGGCTTGTGCATCCCTACTGGCTAAGCTCAAGGATACCTTGACATGTTGACAGCAGCAAGTGGAGATCACACTGCCAACCCTCCAGTCAGTTTTCAAAATAAAAGATCATATGTGGACTTGTGATCAAAAAAAGGACAAAAAATAAACTACTTAACCTATGTGTCCATGATAGAAGGACGAAAATCAATCACATCTGAGCAAGTCAACAAACTCATGTGAGTAAAAGGCTTTGCTTCTGAAATGTTCGTAGTGGGTACATGAAGCCACATGGAGGACGGATCAAAAGTGTGTCACCAACACGACATGCCCAGTGGAATCAAGGCTTTAGTGCTGCTGAGTGTAGCGAGGGTATAAACAGTGACGTCTTCACTTAAAGGTCAAACAAAAAATTCCACTCAGCTATTAGTAGAAAGCAGTGACCAGGGGAAGAGCACTGATGCCCTCCCTCTCCTCGCTCAACCTGGGGGGTTTATATATTAGCATCATCAAGCAGAAACCTACGTCAGGTCATGGGGGAAAACGTTTTTAGATGGCCCTGGGAAAATAGCATTTTGATGGCAGAACATATTTGCTTTGACTCAAATTTGAATTTCAAGGAACACAGCTAGGAAGCTACAGAATATGAAATAATATAAAAATCCCAGAAAACAACAAATGGGCCTGCCCTTTAATTACGTACATACCGAGGCGCATTTAAACAGTTATGATAGCTTAGCTTGGAAAAAAGTGATCAAGCTTCTTAGTTTGTGACTTTGCATCTTTAAACTGAATGAAAAAATTGGAATCAGCAAGTTGAAACTCAATAGGAAGTATCAGTTTAAAGATATCAGAAAAGAGCACAAAGCCAGGGACAAAACTAACAGAGCTTCGCATACAGTGCAGCTAAGGTCAAACATAAAGTATGAATAATTCAAGTGTATAGGTCATTCAAATCCAAAGTGTGGTATCTGTGCAGCAGTCCATTGTTTGGTAGCAACACAGTTAGTGAGTGCAGTTGTGTACAGTAGGGGTAAACACATGAGTAAGTTAAAGAGGACAGGAACAATGCAGCATCACATGTTCATGTACAGAAACCTAATCACACTGTACAAATCTCAGTGTCCACATCCTCCCTGTCTTCCCCCTGCCCTCCCTGGCCTCGCCTCTTTTTGGAGACTATCTGTCTGTTGCCTTCTCCTTTTTGATGTTCTCTCCGTTCTCTGCTGGTAGGGAGGTTGGGTTGGGTCCGGATTCCCCCACACCGCCTGTGGTTTTGCTTGGCTCTGCTGTCATCTCCGCTAAAGCTTGTTTCCTCTCATATTGTTTTGACAGGCTGGGTTTCCACCGGGAGTCATCAATATTTTGCCAGGATTCGGGCCAACGGCAGGAGCTGCGATTGCTTCGCACATGGGCATAGACAAAGTGGCTTTCACAGGATCAACCGAGGTACTTTTCTCTAATAGAGTGGCTCAGATCACCAGCTGCTTAATGCTCGCTTTTGACAGCAAGTGACACTGTGACCAACATGTGCAGAGCATAAGAGCTAGATGGGTAATGAGGGGACGTTGTGTGCCTGTATTGAAGTCTAAATGACAAACATCTTACTTAAGCTGCTGCTGCTGCTGCATGCCCTGTCATTACTTCTCCTGACAGGGGGGTCTGATTTTATCTCACACACACGCACATATTTACACTGTCAAGAGTACAAACACACTCCCTCTCTTCTGTTTCTCTTCTGTAGTCTCTGCTCTATTAAAATGCTCTCTCCAAAATAAGGTTACGAACGTGTTCTTCCTGAGGGACAGAGGTTGCACCTGGAGCCATTTGCCTCTGAAGAACCCTTTTTTGAAGAAAGGGTTTGTTAAAGGTTCTTTCAAAGATTCGCTTCAAAATTGATGAAACTCTTTTATCAAGGGATGTTTGTACCATAATATAAAAGGGTTCTCAGTAGAACCGTCTGGGTGGCTTCTGGATAAAACCATCCAAATATAGAGAGGATCTCAATAGAACCCAGACTATGCACTTGGGATAAAAAAAGGTTTTCAGGAGAACCCACCTTGGTGGATTCTAGATAAATCTTTGGAATAGAAAAATGTTCCCGGTAGAGCCCCACGAGCGTGTTCAAGTTTTTTGGCACCCTTAAATAGAAAGGTTCTGAATAGAACTCCCAGAAAGGGTTTTGAGTTTAACCAATACACCATAGAAGGGTTCTCTGTAGAACCCTTCTCAGGGGTTGTGGGTGAAACCTTTCACAGATAGTTCCAGATGTAACCCTTTATGTTGGTTCTTGGTAGAACTCTCTGGAAAGGTGGAACCCTTTTAAAAGCTTCTAATAGAAACCAAAAAGGGTTCTCCTATGTTAACAAGCTAAAGAACCCTTCATGGTTCTTCTTAGCACCTTTATTTCTAAGAGTGTACCATCAGGATACACGCAGGACAAACCCTTGTAGTGTTGCAGAACAGTGGAACAGTTAATGGAAAGCTAAATCATCGGGACATACCATGTTAGGTGATGAGCGCTCTGAGGTGTTGCGGTCTGAACGCATTCCCCGGGCTGGAGGGAACATCCAGAGTGACAGCAGATTCCTTCTCTGCAGTTCATTTATAAACATCTGTTATTTCTAACTGCAAACTAAGCCCTCTGCTAAAACCATTTACAGCCAACCTAACATAAAATTTATGTTTTGATGGGACCAGCCTGTATTTCACATGTATCTGTAGTACATGAGCCAGGTTTATGTAATGTTCGGATTAGACTTGTGGTTTCTGGAGATGTCTGTTTTGACTCTGGTGGTGTGTTGGAGAAACACTGTGTATATGTGTTTTTAACAACCTCCGATAAGCCCACACAGGTATAGACATCATAGCCAAACAAAGCAAAATTAGACAGTTTGATGAGAGATATATGCAAACATCAGACTGAGGAAGCAGTGTTCTTTAATGACACTGTTTGTTTTCCAATATTTCCATCTGTTTAGTGCATGAATATAATTTGAAGAAGAAAACATGTCAAGTGTCGGGGTGATAATTTAAGTAATTCATAAACTAATAAATGTGAATGAAGAAGATTTTTAGACATGCTAGAAGCATGGTTCTGAGACAGAATCTGGTCAGTCTGTTACTCTACCATTTTTGTCTAAAGCAAAATGTCTTAATAACTATCATGATCCCCAGATAATAATAATAAGACTTTGGTGATCCACTAACTTTTCCCTTAGCACCAACATGAAGTTCATATTTTTGTTTTTTATTCAGATGTTTTGACTATTAGATGGATTTCCATTCACATTACCGACAGTCACGCACACTTCAGAATGAACTGTCATAACTTTTATGGTCTTTGACTTTTTATTTAACATATGGCCAAATTTTTAATTTCTCTAATTCACCAACTTTCGTTAAGACCCTTTCAATCTGCTGCAGGGTTGCCACCCTGACAACCACCTACCTGCAAGAGCATTCCTCTGAACAGTAATGCATTCTTAAAAAGTGGCCGTGGTCGCTGTGGTCTGAGGCTATGATAACTGACAGGTGTTTTGTTTTGTCATAGCATTGGTACAACCAACCCAAAAGTCCACAACACATATAATTCCTTGCAAATATCTTTGTATGAACATGTGTACAGTTAAGTTAGGGAAAAACAAAATGGCGTCATCGCATAAATAATTCTTCCAAAAAACAGTTTCAATCATTGGTTCCACAATGATCAAGTAGAATGTATTGTTTTGTCCTTTGTATATGAATAGCGCTGTGTTGCTCCAGCTCCTTCATGTTTGCCTCTTTCCGACACGTGATGTCTGCTATTTCTTACACCTCCCACTGTGATCGAAACCACCGCATTGACTGGAGGTGGCAAGTTACCATGCAGCCATGTGAAAAGGCCTTGAAAAACTTGCGAGATTCTAAGCAGCTTCTTAAACATTAGCATGTTAGCACTGCCATTGCAAGTGTGTTAGTATGCAGATGTTAGCATTCAGCTCAAAGCATGGATATACCTAAAGGTGCCCTCACATGATAAGAACTTTGTTCTGGGTTCACTGTGAGGTAAGGTGCAGAGAGGCAATGCACAGCACTACAACCAGTACATCCTCGACCATCGGTCTCTCTCTCCTCTGTGCATGTCGCTTTCATAAATCTCTTCTAGCTGCATCGTCACATACAGCTGTTATCTCATTGGTTGCACATTGAATGATCAATGGCAAATGAGGTCAAAAGATCAAGGCTGTTGCAAGGCTGTTAGGGTTAGGGTTAGGTCGTGTTTAGAAGGCAACCCCAGATCTGTGAAAGACCTCACAAGAGTGATCATTTTAACTCAAACCTTTCCCTGTCCCTAACCTTATCCAAGTGTCTTTTTTTGTCCTTAAACATAAGCAGATTTTAACAAAATCATTATCACATTATTAGTAATAATTAGTTTGTATAATGTGCACAATGAAGAAACAACACATAGAAATCTAGGGCAAAAATCTAGACACAACCTGTTCTTACCCCAGTTTCCTTAATTTCCAAACTTGAATATCCCAGTAAATTCTTTTAATTTTCCAGTTTTTTTTTCCATCTACTTGTTTTCTTGTGGTGTTAGTTTGGCTATGTCTGTTTCTTAAATATGCCTGCTTAAGATACAATCGTTTCATTGTTTTAACCAGTTATTCACAACTTCAGATTCAAAAACACAAGTTGAAATATGGTAACAAAACATGTAAAACACCCTCAAAGATTTCTGAACTCTCTCTTGGCTCTATAGCTTCATCTAAACTGCCCAACAGACTAATCAGAACTAATCGTGGCTGCTATTGATCCACATAAACTATATCTGAAATACTGACCTACTTAACAATAGAAAATTAAATAGTAGAAAATATGAAGCATTTACAAACATTCAAGTGTATGACAGGCTTTAACATTGAGTCTATATGATTTTCCAGCACACTAGAGCATAAAATATCCTTTTTCCCACACACACACAGACACAGACACACCCAATCAGTGCGTGCACGCGAGCTCGCATAAATGCACCTTCTAACACAAACATCTTCTTTGTTTTATCATCTCGTCCTGATTGAACATTTCCTTTGTGAGTGGCCCAGTTTTTTTTTTTTTACTAGTTTTCCTGTTGTTTCATGTGATCTGGAGTCAATTACTGCGAGAACGAGCCAGTGCTGTAAGAAACGGCTGATGCCCAGACAGTGAGTCACTGCACTGTAGTAGCAGGGGTGGGGGTATGCTGGCGACCACAGCATCTCCTCACAGGGTGGAAGGTGGTGGCGTAGCTACAGGTGGATTTTAGGACTACAGCTCATCCTTGTACTGACTCACATGTGACTGTGACTCCACACAGAGGAGTCTCTCGCAGCCCAGCGTGTTTCCTTTACCCCTGAATAAACACACGCTAACCTCCCCTTAGTCAGCCTCTTTGTGTTTCTGATCAAAGACAGACAAAACACATCAGAAACAAGAAGCTCAGCCAAGGATTGTGTTGTTTTTATACAGCCTCGGTACCAGCCACAGCTGGGGGGGGGGGGGTGATTCTGCTCTATTCTATTGTTTTCTATTATATCTTAGCGTCTTAAAGCGACTCATACACAAGAGAAGATAGTGAGATGAGTCTTTTCCATGTTAGAGGTGGGGGTTTTTTGGTTGGACATTGAGAGGGTATTTTTCCATTTTATCGGTCAGTTCTCTTGGAAAATAAAACAGATTGAGTGAGTAACAGGAAGATGAATTCTTGTTTAGGGTGTAAGGCTGTGAGGGAGGTTTGTTGGGTTTCTCAGGCTTGTTATCTTGTCGGTATCTACAATGTGTCGTAACGTGGAAAAGATATCAGTTAAAGCAGCAAAATTATTCCACTGTTGAGACTTTTTACTGTACTGTAACGACCACATCATTACCATGATGGCCATATTCTTTTACTATTAAGGGATAGTTTGAAATGTTGGGAAATACATGCATTTTCTTTCTTGCTGAGACTTTGATCTCACATCTGTACATTAGATATTAGCATGAAGACAAGAAACGAGAAATGGGAAAAGCACCTCTTATTCTCGGTAATGTTGCAATTCATATAAAAGCAGATATGGTTTTAGTGGGGGTTGTGTGCAATCAGGGAGTTGTAGAGGTGCTGGTAGGTGAAGAGGTGCTGGTTTGGACCATAAACACATATATGTAGATGCCGCATTGAACGCTTGCTGCAATGTCAACATTGTCGGACTGAGCAAGACTCACCTGTGAACAAAGGCATGCAGTTTTTTCTGGATAAAAAGCACTAAAATGTTAACATCTCTCAATTTCAATTAGTTGTTTTTTTCTTTCAATGGTTTATGATCTACATGGAACAAGGAAACTTTTTTTTTCCTAACAAACTCCATGTAGAACCCTTGAAAATAAGAACAACTAACCGAAATCAGTTGAGAAGGGTAAACATTATAGTGCTGTTCATCCAGAAAAATGGCAAATCCCCCATTTACTTGTATTTGTCTGCAGTCTTGCCCTGCCCTGTGTGGCACGATGTTGACATACCATCCAAAGGCCGTTGCAGCGTTTATGTATATATGTCAGTGGTTTGGATAGAGCCAGGCTAGCTGTTTCACACTGTCTCCAGTCTTTGTGCTAAGTTAACTGCTGGTTCTAGTCTAGTCCACCAAACAACAGGGACTGGTTAATGCTGCACTGTGATCAGAGACTCAAGTGTAGCTTAGTGTTTGTGTTTACAGAAGCAGCAATGTATGTATGTTCTCATCATGCCTCTTATTAATGTGTACAGACAAAGAATACTCACAGAGACTGGTTGTTAAAGCTATAGCTATAGATGGTGGTGCAACAAATGAGTTCTACTTTACATCATAGCTAACTAACAAGTTTGCAATCTTTGTCGCTTGTCATTAAAATCTGTCACCGGAGACTATGAATCAGAGTAAACTTGTTTTGTTTAGGTGCTATTAGTGTGATGAAATGAAATATGCAGTAAATCAATCTTAAACTGCTTCATTATGATACAAATGTCATAACATGGTAACGCAAAATTCAAAAATGAATGCAGACGTGATGTTCACTGTGAGTTATTACAAAAGTTTTGAGTGACTGCTAGTCTATTTTCATACCATAAGAAAAAGAATGAAAATCAATGGCTGCCAGGAAGAAATACATTTAAAAAAATCTAAACTTTATAGCTTGTGTTTAAAAATGTAAAGTACACATGGGTTACAGCTAAAGGTGCAGCAAGTCATTCTAGAGACAGATAGTTGATTGTTGAGTCTCATTCCCAAGTCATCAAATACAGATGCTTTGGGACAGAGCCACCGACCCATAGCACTGGTATTTGACAAACTGGGAATGAGGCTCAATAATCAGATTTTTATCGACCTGTAAGTTGGTCAAAGTCTCCTGTCCAGGGCTAGATTTTGTAGAGCATGAAAACAGAGCAACAGTCTAGTTTTCTCTCAGACCACCTGAATTTCAATATGCTTAAAGCTTGTTGCCCAGTTATCCAAAAAATAAACTGCCTAACCCAACTTTAAAGAGTTAAAACTTGCAAAGACATTGGTGTGGTCCTTGAGGATGGGTCACATGTGATTTTATTTTGTGACCTTATCACGCAGTCTTCTTAAATGTTTTATTTATTGTTTTTCATTTTGTTATGTGATATTATCACTCTTGATAAGGAGTAAAGAGGAAATGGGGATGATAAGAAAAGCCACAGAAAATCCCTCGCTGTCTTGTATATTGACACACAAGACTCTCTTCATACCAACCCCCCCTCTCT
The DNA here is from genome assembly GCF_056507025.1 of Lutjanus erythropterus. NCBI lineage: Eukaryota > Metazoa > Chordata > Actinopteri > Lutjaniformes > Lutjanidae > Lutjanus > Lutjanus erythropterus. The sequence goes on from NC_139317.1 coordinate 24,442,945, forward strand.
ATCTCAGATAGTCAGATCAGAGGACACCACCCACACACCTTGTGGTCGCTTCTTCCTGCCCTTCATTAGACATCAGAAACATTATTTTATTTTCCTGTTGTTGTCTCCAGAAACCTGTAATAGATCCTGTGTGTTTGCAGAACTCACGTTTCAGCTGGCCTACCGGTGCATTCCCTGTTTGGAGCTCACCAACCTCTTTAAGCTATTTAATGGCTCCAGCTGATTTACTGATCTGGCCGCGGGCCTGCATCGCTGTGAGTAAACCCCTGATCTGTTTCCTCTGCTAGGTCGGCAAGCTGATCCAAGAAGCAGCTGGGAAGAGTAACCTGAAGAGAGTGACGCTGGAGCTGGGAGGAAAGAACCCCAACATCATCTTTGCAGACGCTGATTGTAAGTTTAAATGTTTTATTCAGTGCTCCAGTTACCTGTCATCCTCACCATGTGGCCCGTCACTATTGTTGTTTTGTTTAAGTTCCACTGTCAGTGGATAAACACACATGGACTGACAATCTTAAAATGCTCACAAGCTTTGTAGTGCTATGAAAACCAGTGGATGGATGGCTTCCATATAAATTCTAAGTGGCTCACCAAACTGGGGGTGCCGAGGCTTTCAAATGCTTTCAGCAGCCGTGAGAGGGGCTCCCCAAGGCCTGTAAATCAGGAGAATGGACCCTGACTCAATCGGGTGCTTTAGCCGAGACCCATAAATCACGGGGGTCCGTTAACCCTTCGTGCGCAACAGCAGGGTCCTGTCTCTCAGGTGTCAGGTATCAGATTTGCACAGGATAGCTCCAATAAATATTGGGACAAATACTACTACATACTTTTGTTAAAAAACAAAATGATGTTTTTGAATGCAGATATGCTGATAATAATTTATTTTAACATTAAAATTCTGGCTGTGAAATAAGACTTAAAGGCACAATGTGTAACATTTGCACATTTAAAAAGGAGTACAGCAGTCCAAATAATGAGTTGGAGCCAAAGATTCTTTATTAAAAAGGTTGAAATCCTTTTGAATACACAGTCTATGGTTAAAGCAAGTTATTTCCCCCTGCCCCCTCCTCTCCAGACTCAAGGAAGCTTAGGCAGGCTGCAGGAAGGTGCGGGGGCACAAGATAAGTTGATCAGCTGTTTATAACTGTCAGTTATCTGTCGATGTAAAGCTCAGGCTGTTATCCTGAAAACAAAAGCCCACTGTTCTGAAAATACACACTCTGAAGTTGGAGTTCAGTGACTGCCTGCCTTACTGTCTGCCAGACTTCATTTACATATTGCTCAGTTACACCATTATAAATATCTACTCCTTCTAAAAGATTTTTAATGATTTCTTACAACTCATGAGCAGACACTTAATCTGACCTCTAATTAACATGAAATGGTAACAGTATTTTTACTTTGCATGTTTCTGAAATTTCTGATGACATATCATGGTCATTTTATGGTTTATTATAGTAAATATATTACAGATTTGTCCTTTAATATTTATTATTTAAATATATATTCTCCCACTGTAGTATTTTTAATAGAATTTTTTTTTTATCTAACTATCGATTAACCAAAATCTCTTACTTCCACAGTGGATCTGGCTGTAGAACAGGCCCATCAGGGTGTGTTTTTCAACGCAGGCCAGTGCTGCACGGCAGGCTCTCGCATCTTTGTGGAGGAGCCCATATATGATGAGTTTGTTCGAAGGAGTGTGGAGAGAGCCAAGAGGAGGATAGTTGGCAGCCCCTTTGATCCCACGACTGAGCAGGGTCCACAGGTGAGCTCAACAGCTGCTTTATCTTTTCCTTCGCTTTCAAAATGTTTGTTTCTCTACCTCTATTTAATTGTCTTCTCTTTTCCGGCCTCTCATATAATGTATGGCCTCCTCCCCCACAGATCAGCCGGGAGCAGCAGAATCGTGTGTTGGAGTTCATCCAAAGCGGCATCAGTGAAGGGGCCAAGCTGGAGTGTGGAGGCAAAGCTCTGGGCTTGAAAGGGTTCTTCATTGAACCCACTGTTTTCTCTAATGTGCGAGATGACATGCGCATCGCCAGAGAGGAGGTAAGATGATAAAGAACAGGGATTTTGGTAACTCCACCACAACTAATGCATGTGTACTGTGTGAAAAGCAGTGGTGGAAGAAGTAATCTTTACTCAAGTTCAAGTAGTAATACCACAATATAAAAATACTTCATTCAAGTCAACAGTTTAATCTACAGCTATGCATTGTATTCTATAATGTCATTCTGTGTTTGTCATGTTGCTGTCCTGTCACTGTCCACATATCTCTATAAAGTCAACTTCTCATGAGCTCAGAAAAACAGCTCTGTTCATCAGGGTACATCTGCCTGCATGTTCTTGTCATATTTTGGTCCCTTGCCATGATTTTACTGATTTCTGACTGTGCTTTTTGCAACAAATCCAAGAGGGTTTTTAAATAGCTTGTTTAGTTTATGATTTTCACTGGAAGGGAAAGTAATGAAAAATTGTACTCTAAAACTCTACGACTAAAGCTGTTGAATAAACATTACAATATTTGCCACTGTGATTTAGTGGGATGAGGTTGCTTAAAAAAGAAATACTCAAGTAAAGTACAAGTACCTCAAATTTGTATTTAAGTACAGCACTACACTGTACTGTTACATACCACCTCTGAAAGTCAGTGCCCTGTGTATAAATATAAGTGAAAGTGTTATTAGCTAAATATACTGAAAGTACCAAAAGTAAAACATTAGACATTAATAATTAAGCACCAGCAGCATTTAATGTTGTAGTTGCCTGAGGTGGAACAAATATTAACCACTTTATATTCTGTTGAGTAGTTTAACAATCTCTAAAAATGCTTTCTCATTTTTTTGTTGGTCTTATGCCTTGTATCTAAAACTTGAACCTGCAGAGAAATTAGTGATTAAAATTGTGAAGTAAGTGTAAAAGAAGTACAATAATTCCCTTTGAACTGTGAGACAAAAAGAAGCATGAAATGGAAATCAAGTAACGTACCTCAAATTGTATGTAAGTACAGTACTTAAGTAAATGTACTTATGTCACTTCCCACCATAGGTGAAAATACTGGATAAAATTGTAATGAGAGATGATTGGTGGTAACCCTATCCTTAACCCTCCATGTCTCTTTATGTATGAGTAGTAGTAAATATATACAAGCGAGAAGGGAGCTCAGAGAGTGCAGACCTCCACGAAGGCCAAATACCCTCCTGAGGTGGCTGTTATGTTTTATTTTATGTTTAGTTGTGTCACACCATTGACTTTAATTACAATGGTGTTGGGCACTTAACAGGAGTGAAAAATAATTTGTTTATCTGTCCTGTGATTTGGATCCATTTTCAGGCTATACATTCTTCTGTAATCCCGCTAACAAACAGGCAAATAAAAAGACAAACAGATCAAGAACTGTCACTGAAAACCAAACTTCCTTGGAAGAAGTAATAAGCTGAATGCCTGACAGGTTTTGATATCTGTATCCAACCTTTATATTTTTCTCTTTTTACAGATTTTTGGCCCAGTCCAGCAGATCATGAAGTTCAAAACTATCGAGGAAGTGATAGAAAGAGCCAACAACACAGATTATGGTTTGGTTGCGGCTGTTTTCACCAGTGACATCAACAAAGCCATGACCATATCCACAGCCATGCAGGCTGGCACTGTCTGGTAAGTTTCATCTGCTGTGTGTTTCTTTAGCTGCAATCAGTAATATTTTTCATGTGGGAAGTATCAACCATTTCAGACTCTGGCATCCAGAAACTGTAAACTGGCAATGTGCCACCTCACTATCATTACACAAGCCGCAAAGAAATGTTTTCCTTCCTTTTTTTTCACTTTTTTCCCCACAGCTCAGACATTCAAGATATAAAAATATCAAACCAACATGCCAGTGCAAGACAACAATGCAAAACTTAGATTGTAAATGTAAACTGACACCCTCATTTTATAATTTGTATAAATCAAATGGTCATAAAATGTTTGTTCTTGAGTTCACCTAGAATTGTTTTGTTTCTTTTTGTAATTAGCTGCAGATGGCTATAAGTAGGGGTGGAAGTATAGCTAACATACAGCATCTGCCAAGAATTTTTCACCACTTGTCATACTTGACTGCAATCCTCTGCAAGCTGAGGAAACATTTTTCTACTTTGTCCTTCCTTCTTGATACCGCTCAATCACCATCCCACTTCTCTTCCTCTGTTGAGGATTTTGTTTGGTACTTTTAAAACTTTCTTACCATTTTTTCTTTGTTGACAAATCCTGCCTCTTTCAAACAATATTCTGACACTGCTGACAACAACCGCTTCTTACAATGTAAAGATATTTGGGTGTGACTGCAGACAACTAGCTGTGTCTCTAGTTGTCCCCTGATCTTATAGATATGACTCTTGCAGTAGCTGTTGACTCAGATTCAGATGATTTGGCTTTTACAGCCTCACGAAACCACACTGACCTTTTCCAGTACGCCATGCTTTATTCACTTAACATTCACTTAACACTTAACTGAAAAAAATCATTATTGCAGAACAGTTTCTAAGTCAACATTCATGTCTTAACTTAAACTAAGAAAAGTATATTATACAAGAACCCAAACCCACCTAACTTTAAGGTAACTTTTCCACCAGGTAATGTTAGCTAACTTAATCGACTCTGTCTGCTTAGCCCACTCTCTTTCTTTTATTTACCAAGTTAGTGTTGCTGTAAATTTCCCAAAAAGAACATCTTTGAAATTCTCTGCAGATGTTACCAACACTTCTGACTTATCTGTCTTATCCCATTGTTATTTTTGCTTGCTCTATGTTTTTCTTTTCAATACAAAAAAATCAACGGTTACAAAGTTGTTTAGCTCAGTGAGATGAGAAAATTATTGTTGGTTGCTGGGTAACAGAGGGGGAAAGCTGATCAGTGATTTTGGATCGTGTGTTTAGGATTTCCTCACTTCAGATAAAATGGGATGATGTAAGATATCATACATCAAGTTAGTTAGGATTTGCTTCTATAATACCATACTGGGTAAACTCATATGTAAGACACTTCCTATCTCTTCCATTTTCCTTTTTTTAGTAAAATCCAATATTTACTCCTCTTTGTTTTCCTCTTTGGTTTTTGTACAGATTAAACAAACTGGATATAATATATTAGTTGTTTCCTCATGTTTCCAGTCTTTTAATCTGTCTGTTAATCCAAGCTAACGGCTGTTGGCAATATTGTCACATATACTGTACAAATCTACAAATGTTAGACAATAAAAGCAGCAAATGTTTCTCTTTCATCCCTTAATATCTGCTCTCTTCTGTAAACTGTATCCAAATAGCCATGTTTACTCATCATAATCATTTTTGAATCTTCTGTCTCCCTATATTAAAGGGTAGATCCATGTTTTTGTTTCTTTTTTGAGGTTTTTGTATCATTCTGTAGCTTCTTCTGTATTAAAATCTGAACAATTAAATATTGGATGAAGTACATATATTTTAGCATAAAAATGCTATTTTCCCAAGCCTTTCAAAACCCATTTTCTCACGAAACCTGACATAGATTTCTGATGATAATGTCGCAACATTGGTTGATGAAGTGCACCAGTGCTGTAACCTACGTCACTGCTTTTTGCTAAAAGCTGAGTGGGAGTTTTACTTGAAAAACCTGGGAAAAAATGCAGATGGAGTCCCCCTTTAATGGGTTACTATAAAAGAATGCTTTGACTTAATCTGTTGCGGTAAATTGACCAGTCATTCATGTATCACAGCACTGCCATCCCTCCCAGGATCTTCTCAGAGTTTTGTCCAGTTTGCCCCATTTTTCTCAGACTTTGTCTTTGTCTTTCCTGAACTCCCAAAGTGTTTCTACTCTACTTCAACTTCAATCTTCTGAGCATCCATTCACTCTTTCCATCCCAGGCTGCCACAGTTAGTAAATTCACAAATATACAACCTGACAACTTTCAGCTGTGTTTGCTAAATAATAATGGAATTATGTTGTTAAATCCAGAGGGTTTCAAAAATAGCCATGACAATACATTTTTACTGAAAGCAGCTGTTATACTACTGCTTTGGACAAAGTTATGCACCGTTTTATAATGGCAAACCACATGAGTCAAACACACAAGAGTGATCAGTGTTTTGTGTATTTCCCAGGATAAACTGCTTCAACGCTCTGAGCACACAGTGTCCATTTGGCGGATATAAAATGTCTGGCAATGGACGTGAATTGTGAGTATGACTTGGTCGCATGCCCACTGAATATTACTGATACTGACTTTGTGTTTTGAAAACCTACTTTCCAAAATTGCTTAACATCACATAAATCTTTATCTAAGAGGATACTGCAGTATTTCTGCATCAGGACCCTCCGGCAGTGTATACACCATATTTCATGACAGTTTAAACAAATGAGCAGCATTGTAACTATTTCCTGTTGTGTTTTTTCAGGGGAGAAAGCGGTTTGAAGGAGTACTCAGAGGTGAAGACCATCACGATGAAGATGGTCGCCAAGAACTCTTAAGGCAGCCACACTCGTTGTTTGGGAGAAGGTAGCGTCTTCCTCATCACTGACACCGCCTCTCGTCGGTCCGTCCATGGTGGCAAACCACATTAACCATCAAAACGAGTTATCTCCATGGTAACTACAGGCTGTGACCACTCGCTGCCCTCCCAGTTCCTCCATCAACTCTGCATCACTCGCCACGGACAGTCAGCCAATCCCTGTCCAGCTATCTATGAGTTTGTGGACTGTCACTAGTCTAACTGACGACCACTGAACTACCCCCATAATGTATACCTCCTCCACTAACTACACTAAAGCACTCACAGAGACGATGGGGGAGGCTGTTCTGACTGCAAACCCCAATAACAACCCCCCTCCCAGCCGCTACACCCTGATCCTCACCCCCCCCCAAACCCCCAGATGCTGGATGCTCAGAGACTCAGTCGCCGCACTTGCAATCGACCCTTTACTAGCAACTTGTCATGCGCTGGGAGGCAGTTTTTCTTTGTACTGTGCGGTATGATCGTCAAAAACCTCATGTGTCATTGTCTTGGTAGAATTTATGCAAGCATGTCAGCTCATTCAAGACCACTGATGTTGTCAGCTTCAGATATGAATGGATGAAATGTTAATTCAGAATTAAAATTGATTTCTAATTGTCTTTGTTTATATTTTAGCTTGTATGACTTAACACTGTATGTCAACCTTTGACTGATGTAAACGTGAAGATTTTAACCTCTTTAAAAGCATTTTACTCTCACCTGCTAAAAGAGGAGTAGATGTATTTTAAACATTATGTAACTGATTTTCATTGATGTCCATCTATGTTTATGTTTATACAATCATATGCTATGAAATTATAAAATGACCATAGTTTTTTTTTCAGTAAAAACTTTTTTTTTACTGGAGTGCTGTTTTTCCCTGAGTGTTCACTACATTATCAGGACTCAGAGTCCACAGTCTGCTCAAGAGCCAGGCCTAAAAAAATGAGATGAGTTAGATTTAAGAGGAAGAGAATCAGTATTAGTGCCAGGCATAAGGTAAAAACAGGGTGGCTATTTGCACCCCAGTGTGAAAAGGCACACGACAACTTATTTGGTTCTTCATACTCTACCCTCTTCATCAAGCTATAAGTAGTGAGAAATTTGCTGGTAACAACAGGCTGCAGTGAGCGACTGGGTTAAGTGTTTGTCTTTCCTGTGGGAGAGTGGGGTTGTAGTTATTTCCTGGGAGAGGAGGATAGTGTGAAATTAGAAGCAAGTGTAAATGATTATTTTCCGTTTTCATTTGCTGTTTTGTCAGGTTTAGGCAACAAAACTACTTGGTTAAGTTTAGGAAAAGATCATTGTGTCTCTGTCATGTAGGTTTTTACACCCTGGGTATAAATAGCATTGTTAACTAAGGATACCTGGGTGCTTGTCTCTGCTATGCTAGGATTTGTACACCCCGATGTAAATAGCAATAGCCACATAGACTATTCCACCATGGGTGCAAATAGTATCTTTCAAAAATAAATAACTCAGAAGACTATTGTTTTTTGTGTAGAAACCACATCGCTTCACTTTGCAAGGTTGAATCATCCTCATCACACCAGAGATGTCACCACTTACTGTATATTTTGAGAATAAAGTTGAAATCTTATTTTAACTCTATTCTCAACATTTCAACTCGAAATGCAAAATTAGAAAAATGAATCTTTCTCCTCTCATATTTTTTCCCTACACTTCTCTGTACCATTTGTAAGTAGTTATAGTTAGTTAGTTATAAATTCTCAAACAGTGTTCCTCTTGGGCACTTATCCATTGCTTACGATTGTAGAACATTTTGGTAAGAGGTGAAAAAATGGATTAAGCTTCCCTTAATTTTCACCTTAACTGCTCCTGCTCCTGCTCCTGAAGCAACTTCCTGTGTCAATGACAGTAATGGATACCAACACATTAGATAAGGTACCCTACAAAAAACCCTTTCTGTCCAGAAAACTTTTTGCTGGAAAGGGCTTTCTGGTGGAAACACTGTATGAAGTCAGCTGACATAATATAAATAGCAGCAAAGTGCCGAGTAAGAGCATGTAGTGGTGGATGAATGAGTTCAGCACGTGAATTTCACCCAGGACACTGGAGCTTAATTCCCATGTGAGGTATAATATTGAATTATTTTGAGCATTAGTTGATTAAGTTTAATTATTATTATTTGGTTAGGTTTAGGCAACAAAAATATGGTTAGATTTGGAAAAGCATCATAATTTGGGTTAAATTAGACTGTAAAGCCTTTCTGGCAGAAAGCCCTGAAGACTAATTTCTCCCATGTTTAGGATACCAAAAATATGAGTGTCAAGTATATACATATGTGAAAGTCAAAATATATGTCAGTTAAAGGAGAATGATTGTGTGTGTGTGAGTAAAAATATATGAATGTGAAAGAAGGATGTATGTTTGAGAGAGGAGCAGAATTGATTATTGCTCGTATGGCTCCTCATACAAAAGCACAGCTATAAATATTAAAATTAATGGTGGCTGTATTTTATTTAGATGCACCAATTTCAGGGTCCTAACATTGTTGATGCAGATAGAGGTCGAAACAGCAGCAACATAATAAACAAAAACAAACCAAAATAAAATCAAAAGCTAAACATGCATCAGAATAGATGCTTTTGGAAACATGGGCATTTTCTTAATGTAATTTAGTTGGTTCTTCAGCACATGTTGCCATTTACTTAAGATAGATCACAAGCTGCAGAAGGTCATGACCAACAGAGGGACGGGGGGGGGGGTGAGACAAGCAACTTCCAAGGACAGTGGTTACTTCATAACAACATCTAAGAATTACAAGCATGACCTAAAGCCTTGTTACTTAACTGCACTGCTGTCTTCACGTTTAGTCTTTGTCAAACCCCGAAGCCATGACAGTGTGACAGTGAGCCAGCATGAACAATACCAGGGCCTGAAACTGAAGTAGCTAAATGGAATTAATCCATTTATCATTTTATTTACACATTTTCCTACTGTGACATTTCTCTTGCCCGTGAAAAAGTCTTACTGAGAAAAACAAGAAATTACTTTTTTTAAAGTCAGAAACATGCAGATTTCAAACTGTAAAAATAAAAGCATGGATCAGGCTGTTGAAATTAAAGGAAAGAGGCAACATAGAAAATAACACCAGTTTAAAGTCAAATAATCACTTTTCTTCGGTATGTTATATAAAAGGATCATTCAGGACTGACCTCCACATGAATGTTACAGTTTGAGTTGTTCCTGAACAAACAGCTCACACAGCCACATTTAGCCAGTGAAATTTTTGGTATATTAAAAGAGAGAGAGATGAGGACATGTGAGAGGGGCTAAAACAACAGACACATGAGTTTGGCTGGTGTTGGTGTTCAGATGAACAGATGTAAAGACTGGAGCGTTTCTTTGGAAATCAGCTTTTGAGTTATCGGGGTACATTTTCCCACAATTCCCGTCCCAGTTGGTATCTGCAGCCTTTCCAAAGAGTAGATGAAAAAGTGATCTCCTTATTGCAGCACTCTGTTAACACAACAGGGAATGTCAGTGTGCAGACTACAGACACATACTTTCAAGTTAGAAGTGAACCTTTATGTGTCTTCTAGCAGGAGAACCAATGAAACAAAGCTGAATTTGGTCTCATATTTATAATATTAACAAGAATGTTTTATGCACAAGAAAGCCCACAATATAATTAAATTGTATATATAGTTTTCACCTATTAATTCAAATATACACAACTTATTTAAAACATATCATAAACATATCACAGACACTGAAACTTCATTCATTAGAAAGGTTTAAAGTTATCAGAATAATAGTAAAAGACTAATTTAAGAGTACATTATCAGAACATATCAGTTCTTAGTTAGCAGTGGAAATTAAACTTGTCTGGAAAATCACTTTGAGAAAAAAAAAGATGCAGTCAGGTCCATGTCTCCACAGTGGGAACCCTTTAGAAAGTCTTATTTTCTTAGTGTGTACAAGCATAACCCCGCAGTTAAGGACATCAGCTTGGAAACAGACCACACACTGACAGGGACATTCACCCTTTGTCCAGATGGACCCTTATCCTTCAAAAGCCATGTTTATAGCTTCAGTTAATATTCCAGCAAGATAGCGCTGCTGCTTTTCCTATTATCTGTTCTTTCATAATATTTTCTCACAGAAGTTAACTGACAAAACAGGGATGTCTCTCTGTGTCTGCTGATCACGTGTGATGTTGTCTGGTCCTCTTCATTTGTCACTAAAAGCTGTTTTTTTCTTGTTTGTTTTGTTTTCAGACATTTTACAGACATGTATTGCATTGTGGGACGGTGTGTGTGTGTGCGTGTGTGCATGTATGTGTGTGTGTGCGTGCCTGCACACAGGAGAGGTCTGATTCTCTTCACTAACTGTTGTGCAAGCGTCTCTTTACATGCTTCTCATTCCAGTGTAGTGTGAGTCAGGACTCAGTGAGTGAACAGATCAGCAGAGCAGAGACTCCTCCACACATCCACGCAGTGATGCTGAGACGATGTTTACAACAGCAGATCTTTTTCCAGTGCGAATCCAGTGTAAAGGATTGGGAGAAATAGCTATTAATCTTTGTTCTGTGCAAAAATGCTTTACACATTCAGCCAATGCAAAACAAGACAATAATTGCAATGTTCGATGTTGGTATTTTTAACACTGCTAATATCTCAACATGACTTGACTGGCAAAAAAAAAGTTTTTATAGACCTAGGTGCGTCTCTCAAGTAAGAGAGCTGCTGTGTGCCCATTTACACACAAGCCACGCTCAGCACAGCTTCTTTGATTACTTAATTCTGTTACCTCTGGGGTGTTACAACAAGTTTCGGTTAGCATAGTTTTTAGTTTGGCTACTTAAATTTCCTACAATATTTACTGAAATGACAGGTCTCTAAATTGGAGAAAATAATATGTTTGGATGAATCTGGATGACCTCAGAGAACATCCATGTATTACTAATCAGTGCCCATGCCCAGAGGATATAATCTATCATACAGTCTTTGTCAATCTCTTGACTTGTCTTACTGTATTTTTATGGCCAAATGCATTTTTGCACAGAATAAGGACTGTGGATTTTTTTCTCCCTTCTCTAACACCATTCGTGGCCAGTATGGAGAGGAGGGACGACTACAGCGACCAATAACTCTCTCAATATACATGTGAGCATGTAATAGGAGTAAGAACAAGATACACTGTACACTCAAGAAAGATAAAACCCACCTTAAGTCAGTTGTGAGCAACTATTGAAGTAACAACACAGCTTTAGATGTTCACATAAAAAACAGTTATGTTCCTGAGGGATCATATGTGAGACCAAACTTTTTTTTCCCCCCCAAACTGGTTCTACAGTGTTTTGGAATGAAACCCTTCAGATATAATCATGGCAGGCAGGGTCAGGGTCAAGTGTTGGTTGGGAAATGAGAGCCAGCCTCCAACAAGAAGCACATGATTATAATCAACCTTCATATATCAGTGTCCTGCTTGGTTAGTAGGCAGATTCAAACCTGCTTCACCTGGAGATTTAACATGTTGATAAGTTGTTTTTAATTTATTGCTGTATTCATTCTGCTTCCTGAACAGACAACATAAGTTTCACTATCGTGTGGTGGTCCGTGTGTGGAATGCTGTTGAGGTCAAAATCATTTCAATCACAGGACCATAGGTATACATAAAAGATACCCACATTATGAAAATAAAAGGATAGTGATGCCCTGTCACATGTGCATGTCTGTGATTAATAGGTCACTAACACCTCCAGTTTAATTTATCACATAAAACACATTTTGCATTAAGAAGTGATATCCTTAAAGACTGGTCAAGCCGTTATGTGAGAGATAATGTATTGGATGATTTAAGCGGTGTCTTGGAATTACTCCAAGGTTAAGTGGTAATCCCATATCCATCAACACTTGAATCCCGATACAAATGACCTGGACTATGTATTTATTGGAAGGAGCACTTATGGAGCTTGATAAGTATCATTCACCTGCCATTACCCTATGCTCAGAAAGATGATCTATGGCAGCCATTTGCATGCTAATCTCTCCTTCTGCTCAAAAGCCTCAAAGGTTCATTTCTGCAGCACAGTTTCTTAGATTCAATAACTTCCTTAAGAACAGAATTACTGGGGTGATCTATTGGTTTTCCATGGTGTGCCAAATTCATTCTGGGACTAATGAAGTGGCTCATTTGTACCTAAAGGACTTAAATGAGATGGTGACATTGCAGCTTTGAATGTCATCATAAAATTTGTGCTTGACGTCTCTATGGCCGAGCTTGAGTAGTGCTTTCTTCAATACAATGAGTGCAGAGAGATAGAAGATGATGTCTGTCAAACTGACCCGAAGGGAGGTTTCAGTAATCAAGTCGGAGACACCTACATGTAATTGTGAAGGCTTAGCTTACTTGGAAATTTAACAACTTCTCCAACTGGTGAATCTAACAGCAAATTCATCATATACATCATCAGGAACTATTTATGAAAGCTGGGAGGGGTGTCAATTTGTTCACAAAGAACACCCAAAAATAGCCACGAGTCTGAGTCCAGAGTGATGTCAGCGTAATGATCATGATGCTCACAGTCACTAATGATGTCGAAATAGTTTCCATCTGTCCATACGATCAAGTATGACACATATGGACGTGATGTAAGCTACTGATCTTTTCTTTCTCTCTTTCTCTGTAATGTTTTAAATGACAGCTGCAAATTAGAGTGAACAGACTCGTAGGTATCTACTTGTGGGTACGAGGGGAAAAGTAATACAGGAGTTACAATAACTCTTTTGCTCATAGGAGTGACTGGAAAATGCTCAACGCCCATTCCTCTAGTGCATAGCTCCAAAATATGGAGGCAAAAGGTGAAACAAAACACACACACAGATAAAACATTAGGAAAGACACCTAAGACTAAAAAATGTTGACAAAGAGGTGTAGCGTATATGTCATGAAAAGACTTTGTTATGTAGTATTATCAACATTTTAAAAACATCATACACAAGATAACAGTCTCCATCAGCCCATTAAATATGTTTTATGAAGGCATCCACAGCCAAAAGCAGCATACAACATGTGCTGCAATATTACAAAAAACTGTAGAAAAAATGTTTGTGACAGTTTTCAAACAGCCCAGAAAAAGCAGCATCTAATTCTGGAAGTGAAAAGAAATGAATCTTTCCTCTGGACCTAAAGAATTACTCTGCAAACCAGAGTATACAAACACTGAACCCCTACGGAAACTTCTAAATGTTTACAACAAATTAGTGTTGTTTACATGTTTGGATGTTGCAACAGGCAGCATGTAGGAGCTGATCTCCAGTGGAGCTTTTACTGTACAGTACACACCACTATTTGTTTCTACTCATAATACTGCACTACTGGAGTGTATTATAGAGCCATGAATGGTTTTACAAACAGAATAACAGAAACCATTTGGAAGTTCAACTGATGCTGGTCTGAAAAACGCCATTTGGTCCATTTAACTATGTTCCCGGAATAGGAGAGTGGATGTGGCACCTTTGTTTGAGAAATTTTACTGCAGTCCGGCTTGAAGTTTCAGTTTTTAGTTTTAATTCAGCGTCTTGTTCTCTCGTGCTTGTGGTTTCCATGATGCATGACAAAACATTACCAGTGAGCACAACAGGGATTTCAACACTGATATCTAGTAAAACTGTCTGATGTTCGGTCTGAACGTCTAAACCCTCTTTTCATCCACTTTTCAAACAACTGATACAACATCAGTGTGTCAAAAAACACGTGTTTGATCATTTTGATAACTTGTTCAGTTGTAGGTTTACAGAGAGACAATACTGATAAGTTTTAAGGAATCCAAAGTCATATATTTCACTGGTAGGTGAAATGTGATCTACACAATGATGTTATTTCAACACATTTAGTGCTACATATAAAATGTTAGAAATACAAACTATACAGGCTGTGTGCTGCCAACACAAAGCTTCCAGGGCATCATAACAGAAGTTCTTATGTAAAATAAGAAAACAAACATGCTTGTTGTACCCTAACACGCATGCACATGTACTTGTGTATTGTTGTATTGGTTAAATCTTCAACTGCTCCGAGGACATGTACCAGAACATAAAGTGCAACAAAGTGTTTCATAGTGAAAGTGAAGCCATTAGGGAACCAATCTAAGTATGTGCTGAAACGTAGATTCACATCTACAGGGTTTCCCACAAAGGAAATAAGGGTGCTGTAATTGTGAGTCAAAATCCTTCTGTTTGCAGACAGGATAGCAGAAGAACAAACTGTGAGCCATCAAAACCAAATAAGGGAAGTCTAGTTGGCTACAAAGCTGACATGTGTCAACATTATCTGCTTACCTTTCAGGGATTTGATGCACACAGCATAGTAGACCCTTGAAGAACAATAATGATTGAATGAGAGGTAGTTTTCTGCAGCCTGCAACACGCACTCACTTTATTAACAACTTTCATTAAGTGAAATTCATACAGTGAATAGGAAGGGGGCTTGCTGTCTCTCACCAGCCTCTAACTTTCATCCTGTGTATGTCTGTTGAATTTCCAAGTCAGGGAAACTGGAAACACAAGAGAGCATCAGCGAGGACTACTGGACGTGGACTTGGCCAAGAAAGCCTGCTAAGATGATTCTTGTGTGTGATCCCTGAACAGGCTGCATCCTGTACTGAAACAGAAACACACCACTATCTGTTGTCAGCTTCACTGGCAACACCAGACTTCTAGCAAGACCTCAAATTAGCAAAACAAAGCCGCGGTTTTCACAAAAAATGTCTTTTTAATGACATACGTTTACAACTTAGGGACAGGGCTGCAGGAAGCAATTAAAATCTATGTTATCAAGTCTCTGCAGAGCCTGACATAAGTTACATAAGAACTCCTACACAGCTCCCATTACCCCTACCTCGCCACTACTCTGTGCACAGTGCATGTAGTTAATCATTACTTGTTTGCACGGCATCCGAGGCCTTTTATGGGACAAGACTCAGATAAGAACAGGGCCAGATTACAGTATATTCTGCCTCCAGGTTGACAGGAACCAAACATTAACCCTCTGCCAGAATATTAACTGCTGGATGGCTCCTATCTTTTCAGTTGATTTCACATCAGCTGAAAAGATTTTCCAAACTAATTTGCATGTAATCAAATTACCCCAATTGACAAACAACATGGCCAACCAGGAACCTTTGGGGCCATCTGGAACCATCAGTAATGTAGTCTTGGTACATTCAGTGCAACACAGGTGCACTTCCTCTGAGCTAACAACTTATTACCTGCAATAAAAACATTCAGTTTAGTATTTTATTTCTGTATTTCTTATGTTGACACACACCAAGTCATTGTTTTGCAAGCCACAAATAAGACTCAAGTCTTTGAACTCAACTCCCAAGTCAGGACTGTCAAGTGCCAAGTCAGAAACTTTGAGTTTCGAGTCCTAAACAAGTCAGAATGCACTTCTGACCAAATGCAATGTCATGTCACAGAACCTCAACATACTTTGTGCAACTACATATGTCAAACAAGCTGGGAGTTGTCATTTTTGGCCTGCATGTTTTGCGTGCTGCAATTTGCTTTTTGTAGAAAACCACAGTTTTTGTATGCAAACAAATAATGATACAACTTTTTCCAACTGGAGCTCAGTAAAGAAGCATTAGGTTTTCAGGGTTTTCTCCTGACAGGATACAGGTGGACTGGTTCTGGGGAATTAAGTGTCGACTTGCAGAGAATGACTAGAGTTAAGTTGATTCAGGAAATGAGGGGACATGAATTGATTTGTGGATTCAGACTTACTCTTTTTTGATTTTGTCAAGTCTAAGAACTGTACTTAACTACAGGACTTAAATAAATATACTTAGTTTCTTTCTACAACTGCTTATTTTCTATAAAAGGAGGAGAATATCACTGTGATGATTTGAGGGTTTTTTCTGTGTGTCAGAGTGTTGTTATCAGTATTCACAGATAACAAATATTTGGTAAACCTCAAGGGAGTGAGATGTGGATATGTGTGATGCAAGACTGGACATACTGTACAGTTGCTGCTGTCTGGAAGTTAACACCAGCCCAGCTGAAGTAAGATACCCCTTCCTACACACACACACACACTTTTGGAATCACTAAAATTTCTCTTCTCGTAAGAACATTACTTCATTTTCCCATAATAAGGGCTCGTCTGAACTTGGTGCAATGTAGGTGTGCCAGAAAACGTATTCCAACATAAATGGTTATCTGTCACCGTCAAGGAGCAGGGATGAGTCATCATACAACCACAATATAGCAACCAAATATTTAAGCTGGTAAATGGAATGGAAAAAATGCAAGGTTTGGTACATCATACATGTTTTTTCCAGCGATCAAGGAGCTGCTGTTGTAATCTGTACTGTGACATGTGACACATTTTATAGTAGCAAACTCTGTCAAATGCATTAATGTTCCACACACTCCATCCACAAGACTGAGGCTTTAGTTTTAAGTCTGCTTTGATCCTTCTCTCCACAAGAGACTCGGTGGACTAAAAAATGTGCCCTCAGGGGTGCCTTCCAGTGGAGAAAACGTGATCAGGTTCCCTCTATGATGCATTCCCGTGAAGAAAATGTGATCAAGTACCCTGTAGGGTGACCTTTCAGTGGACAAAACATGATCAAGTGCCCACCAGGGCACCCTTGGAGGGCATAAAATGTGGTCAAGTACCCTGTAGGTTGCCTTTCCGTGGAGAAAACATGATGCAGTGCCCTCTAGGGTGGCCTTCTTGTGGACATAACATTTTAAAGTGCTCCTTAAAGTGATCTTCCAGTGAAGAAAACATGATGCAGTGCCATATGGCCTCTATGCGGCTCTAAATGGTTAGATAGTTCCCTGCCTCCCTCTGCCCCTCACACAGCCTGGGTCCACCACTGAGAGGAGTGATACAACATGAACATCAAAAGGACACAAAATGATTTTTCACATAATAGATTGGCTGATGTTGATTTTTCATTACAGATGATGAAAAGCTCACGTTAATGTGGCGAATGAATTAGTTTGTCATCCGTCCATTTGTCTCAGTTTCAGCCATTTCCAACAGAGTATTCCATCAGTGCAGAGCCATCTCACCGGATGTTCCATTTAAAAAAGCTGTTATCTTTAACCCCAAAATGACAACTATTACTCCATTATGATAAATCACAGCTCATAACCAGATATGCCAAAGGAAGCAGCATCCTGTCCATGCAAGCAATTTGGACGAAGTGACTATGCTTTTAAGGAAAGCAAAGGGGAACAAGAATAAGGAAAGTCTTTAAGCCAATCTGGGTCTCTGCCAACCTGCCTCTAACCTTTGCTCTTTTAGTTTGGGAGTTAGCGAGTTTCCTTTTTCCTCTGACATCACTCTCCAGGATTCACACAATGATAACATGGCCCCGATTGCATGACATTACTGCTTCCTTGAATGCACAGGGGAGAATTGTGTTAAAAATCCCTCACGACTACAGGCTAACTGCAGTTTCCAGCGAGCACCAGCTGCACAGCTGGTGTCCATGGGAGAGACAGAACGGATACACAAATTCCAGACTGTTATGAGGCAGGGAAATACATTTCCTTGGGCAAGATTTCGCTTACAGTACATTACCCTATAGTGTGTGTCCTTACTATTATGGTATCATATGGCACAAGTTACCCCCTCCTAAACCACAGACATGCAGCTATATAAGACCATCAAACATGAAGCTGAATATATAGATTTAAGACTAGATCTGAAGACTTATGCATTCCCACAATGTTAATTACAATGCATTTCACTTCTACAAATAGATATATTGGGACTACTGCTTGCTATAGCTTAAAATTAGGCACACATTTGAAGGGATTCCACTTTATTTACAAGTAAATTGGTTCAACTACAAACAAATTGAAGTGATTCCTTGCCAGCTTTGAGAGCTGAACCCTCTGTTATCTCTGTAAGCTAGCTTTACATTGCAATAAACCTTACAGAGCTTTTAAAGTCCTGTGTTTAATATGTTCAGACCCCCAGGGAGTCTGCTTCTAAAATTTAAAGCAAATCACCGCTCGATATAAGCATGTCTCAGATCTTAATTAGTTATTGTAGCCTATTTCAGACATATAAGCCAAATACTAAAGTAAAGCACACACACAAAGAGGGAGGGAAAAAAATGCACCTTGTGTGAGATTTTTTTTTCTTCTTCTTTTTTTTTTTTTTTTTTTTGTATGTAATGCAAGCCAGATGTGACCGGGACCATGGAAACAGGTGATGATAGCATTACACTGGGATTGCAAACAGATGGAGAAGGGCTTGAACCTATTCTTGTGTCATTGTCGGGGTCATAAATAAAGATTTTTTTTTTTCCTCTCATGAAACAGTTTCTGTATAAATAACACTACAGCAACTTTAGGTGTTGTGTAAACAAGAAGAGGCCTCACTCTGGGGTCAAATATTTTTATGAGAACCACAAAAATTTGCCTTCATATCAACCAAAAAGAGTGTTGTGTCTGTGCTGCCAGCTGGCAGGGGTGCTTGTATAACTTCACAGTGACAAGGCTGAGGATTAGCTCAACAGAGGCCGACAGGACTTGTGTGCCACCGTGGGTTCAGTATATGTAAGCTTGTAGTGTGTATTGGTTCCTGAACAGGAACTTACTTCTCATTTTAAACCTATAGAGAACCTATAGCATAAACATTAAAAAGGGAGAAAAATTGAGTTGCTCCAGTAGCTCAGTTGGTAGAGCATCTGCCTCATGTACCGAGGCTACCAGTCCTCCACAGCGGCCGCTGGTTTAACTCGTTTGTTGCATGTCATCCCCTCTCTCTCTACCACTTTCCTGTCATCTGTCCCCATCAAATAAAGGCAAAAAGTAATCTTTAAAGAGAAGGGGTGAAAATAATATGATGAATCCCTTTTAGAAAAGAGTCTGGCAAGAAGTACATTAGAAATTATCTCTCATAATAATCAAAAAAATGCATCCATAAGGTACCAACCCCAAAATGAAATTGTTAATAAACAGATCATTTATTGTGCATAGTGGTTAAGAGTCAAAGAGCGTAATTTCTTTTACTATAACACTTTAACTTATGCCCCTTTTAGTGGAATCAATTAGGGCTTGTTGATTCAATTTGACTTGGTGCAGAGTTTGCACCCACTTGAAGGTGTGTTTTTGTCTCTATAAAACAATGGATAAACACTTAATTCCCTATTGCTGGAAAATTTTACTGTCCTTCACTTATGGGGCACTTACTATGTAGACTGTGTGTCTGGAGACACAGATATCTCAGGCCCTGGACAAAGTCATAACAGCTTTGGTGACATTGATATTACTGCTCATATAACATAGCATCTTCACGTCTAGTCTTGATGGCATGTGATTTTGAATATAATACTGTATAAAACTGAGTCTTTCTATTGTATTTTTAAGCTTTTGGCATGAACTGTATCCATGTGTGCACATTGTACCAAGATCTTCTCTATGCACAAATATGTTTTGTATTAAGCTCATATATTCAAGTAAGATCAACTGAGCTCCACAAGTTTATTCTTGTGTTCATCAAAGTAAAGTCTTAACGGAGAAGAAGTTTTTTCTTCATCACCTATAAACTCTTCACAATAAAAGTGCCAGCTTTCATTATAAAGCATATAAGGCAGGAGAGAAACTAAACTTCAGACAACAGAGATTCAGTCAGAAGCTACAAAAGTACTGAGAGCTGAAAACACATTTTAAAAACATCTTTCTCTCTGCTCTCTTGCACAGACATGAGTTTAGTCTCGGCTTTCGAGCACAAATCAGAAAAAACACAACAAAAAAGCAAATTCATCTCCTGGCAATGGAAAAGCGTAAATTGCCTATTCTTTTTAAAATTTTGGTGTAAAAACAGTATAACAGAATTCAGTCTGGAAATATTTAGAAATTATACACTGTCTTAAAGGTGATATTTACCCTAGAGGTTGATGTAGAGCACCAGTATGTCTCACATTTAATTTTTTCAATAAAGTCAGGAGGGAAAAGGGCTGTCTTAACTCACTGCTCAAAAAACTTTGATTAAACTGTCAAACAAGGCAGTTCTGATCAAATAAAGAATGAAAATATTATGTTACTACGTTGTCTATTTCTCACTTAAGATGTTTTCAGAAATATAGGAGAAGAAAAGATTGTAACCAGATGGGAATGCCAGACCTGCAAAAGATCTTGTTAGAGTGATAATTTTGATCCAGACTGTTAAGTACTATTAAACAGTCTCTGGACCAAACCAAATCTTTAACAAAGCATTGTCGCATTGTAAAACATAATTAGTTTGTACAACATCCTTAATGAACAAACAACACATGCAAATCTCACAAAATATTAATAAATCTAGGGTTTCCTTTTAGACATGACCATTTCAGACTCCTGAAACTCAGATCAAAATGTGAAATTAAGCAGTGTTGTTCAGAAATGGCTCAATATTCCTCTACTACAATGCTTATTTCTCAAGCAAAGCTTTCACAAATGTCTTAGTTAGAGTTTAGCAGTAATATGATAAAGTTACTCACCAGGCTGCCATGTTGAAAATGGACGCCAGGTAGACCGAGAGGGACTCTCATGGACAAGACTCAGGGTCCAAGACTATAAATAACAACAAAATCACAGGGAGTGTGACGTCATTCTCTGCTCAGGAAGGCATTACTCCATTACATCTTTACAATGCAAGTAGTTGGTTGCTGACATCTGATGAGGTTGAATGTTGTTTTTAGCACCTTTAAGGGGAAAGTTCACTTTCCTCAAGAAACAACGTTTCATAAAGCATCAAAGTGGGATGAGTTATCCCCTAAACCGCCGTATTATTGTAACGAAACAACTGCCAGTGTCTGTTTACCTGCCTGTCTTTGTTTTGTTTTGTTTTATTTTCTGTTTTGTTTTCCACTTTTCTGTTTTGCTGCTGGAATGTCTTGTTGTAAAACTCAATAAACCTATCAACAAAAAAGTTTGTCATGTGTAATTGCGGGTGCAAGTGTGTGTTGATCGCTGCAGAAGTCTTGTTGTCTGCAGCAGAGAGCCTCCTCTTGTTTCCCTGCCTCTGTAAGTGTTCAGGACACACAGGTCTGCTTCACATCAGGTGGATGTATCACTGGGAGAGGAATGTCTCCAGCAATCAGCCTTGATGAAGCTGCTGGTGGAGCTGTCCCTGGGAGACAAAGGAAAGCCACTGTACGTGTTGGACTGGCCTCAGAGCAGGAGAGGACACTGTGCAGACCTGTGCTGAATGGCAGGCTGACCACCCCTGAGAGATGGTTATTTAGTGAGCAATTACATCTCACAGCACTGAACGAAACAATGAGCCCCACCCCCTCACAAAAATGCTGGCTGCAGTGTTCGTCTTGTGACCTCATCTCAACAAGTGAAGTTTTGCCTGTAAAGTGCAAAGAAAACTCATCATACATCTGCAGCAACATAAAAAAAAAAGCACAAATGCAACTAAATCAGGACAACCAAGTCACAACAACATGTTTGATTTAGAAGTTGTACACTGTAAAAATATGGTATAACTTTTAAAAAAAGTTAGTGTTTGGGTTGCCTTTAATTTCTAAATCAACTGATTTTGAAAAGAGGAAAATTTTGCAATGATTCAAAAATAAACTTTTCTTGTCAAATAAACTTGATATTAATTCTCTTGTGCTTGAGAAAACATGTTTATTAATCTTAAGATATTAAGTTGAACCAACAACTGTTCAGTCACACAGATAAACATTACAAACAAATTTGATTTCATTTGATATTTTTTCATTTCTTAAATTGAAGGCCAGTAACCAATTACTCAGTAACTTGTTAATGTAATAGTATTACATTTTCCACTAATGAAAAGTATAAGGGATTACAATTTCCAAAATAGCACTTATATTACAATCCAAGAAATACCAAACAATCTACGTAACTCTTTGTTACTGTATCTCATGGTTTGTATGCATGGATGAGCTCTGAGTTTATCTGAGTCTGCATGTCGACATAAATCACCCACCCGATTATATTATTTTCTCCAATTTAGAGGTCTGCAGCCACACCTCTACTCATCTGTTGGTTATTCTACCTTTTAAAAATGTTGCTTTCCAGGTGATTATTTATTATATGTTGTAGTGATGTATGAGTGTTTTTTTTAACAGCTGACTTGAATGATTAGAGAGGCTGCTTTCAGTTTTGCTTCCATGTGTGCAGTAATGTTGCTGCAGTGCTGAAAGGACTGAGGAAACAGCCTCTCTCTCTCTGGGTGGATGCACATGCAACCACACGCAACCCATCAGCTACTAATCAGATTGCTAATTTTTTATGAGGATTAACTGCAGTGTCTGCTGATGTAACTGAGTCTGTGCATCACTAAGAGGTCGCTTTTTGTTACCGCCGCAGCCAACATCTGGACATCTCACAACAAAAGCTTTCTGGGTGTTAACAGTTCACTGGATCAACAATGCAACAAGGCCGCCAACAAGGTACAAAAGTAATGAGGTAATGTAACTAAATACTTTTGATGCCAAGAAATAAGTAAGTATTAATATTACTTTTTAGTGGAGTAATAAGTAGCAGGTAACTTATTACATTTCCTGATTAATTTGCCCAACAAGTTAATCAGGTTAAACAAGTTTTAACTCTCAAACAATGCATGCTGGGATGTCTGCTAATATGCAGATCATGTTTTTTTAGTAACTTAATTTAATGAATTGACTGAAAACTCTGTACAGTACATTCACTCAACTTGTTTCAAAGTCAAAAGATTTCAAGTTATAAGAGCTCATATTAATAATAAGGTTTTAAGTGTTCTTAATGAGAAAAGGTTAGTTGATCCCACTGAATTCCTGTATGATTTTTACAGTGTGAAGTTTTTTTACATAAGTTTAGAGAATTAGGAGCAGACAGAGTGACTTTAGTGGCTTACAGAAAAGGGATTTCACATTTGACGTTTTCCAGGCTATCCCTGGAGCTACCACAAGAGAGCACAGCTGGCTGACTCTCCCACTCACTGCTGAGCCTCCCCTGTGTCACACACAGGTGTAAAAGCCCAGTCCTTTAACACAGATTCATGCTGTCACAGCTTCAACCAGCCACCCCAAATGGGGCCTCCCATTCTGCCATTTGGGAGAGTGGACTTTCACAGTAATGGACACTTAAGAAAGCGACACCTCGGCCCAGCATGGTGCCACAATGTGACAAATAGTGAGCTCTTAAATCATTAAATTACGGAGCGAAATGATTTATTGGCCCCTGTAGCAGACAGCGTCATCCAGGGAGCATTAAAGATGCTCTCTGTTTTAGATTTCACACATTCTGTAACATGTTTATGCAGCTGGATTGTTTTATTGTAGCAATTGAATTAAGCTGTGATAAGTGAGCTGAAGTACCATGCTCAAGGGTGCACTAGAAATGCCACACCTGTCAGTGCTGTGTGCTGGATGGGTTTGGCTGCATGTTATGATAGCTTTCTCCTCATATCAAGTCAAATATTCTAACAAAACATAAATCTGGCCTTTGAGATTCATATTTCAGTTCCCTGAAGTTGAGTTTGTTAAAGCTTGGGATTTCCTTATTAGTCTTTATTAAAGACTATTACCACAGTCTGCTTGGATCTTACAAGGCCTGTTACACAAATTCATTTTGTTCCCTAGTTTTCCCTCCTCCCGGAGCTGTGGATTAAGTGCTACTACGGTTGAAAAAAAAAAAGCCAAAGCTTAGTTGCGGTCTGCTCGAGAGGATCAGCTCATTTCCCTTACCACACAGCACAGTGCGCTGAGAGCAGAGCTTGTCTTGGAAGATCAATGTCTCCTCTTTTGTCGCATCAGTCATGCAGCTTCTGCGGCACACAATGGCATCGGGGTGTGTGGTGGGGTGGTGAGACGCTTGACTGGAGAGCACAGAGGACCACCTGACCACCTACTGGTGCCTGCGGATCTCACACACAAACACACGCATACACACACACACACCGCTGATTGTGTCTTTATCTGTCTAGTGACAGCAGATTTGTTTGAATGTTTCTTTATTTCTCCTCCCACTCCTATAGAGTGAGTTAACGTGCTTTATTCTACTTTGACATACCAAACCACAGACACCATGGTGTGTAATAGGCTGCTGCTTGCTCAGAGGATTAATTAAAGCACTAACGAACAGACTTCTTTCTCAGTTTTGTCGAAACGATAAAACTGTAGCCATTATTAAGTCTGTGTTATGTTCATTAAAGGACCAGTGTGTAATATTTAGTGGCATCTAGCGGTGAGCTCTCACATTGCAAACACTTTGTCGCACTCTTCCCTTCCAAGCATGCAGGAGAACCTACGGTTGCTACGAAACTCACATAAAATGCAAAGACCGTACTTGAAGCCAGTGCTTTGTTTGTCAGTTACAGGCTACTGTTGAAACATGGTGGTGCAACATGTTGGCAGAGGACAGAGGACCTGCACCGTTTGCAGATGTAAACGGCTCATTCTGATTCTTATTTCTTCTTATTTTCAGGTGATTGTACACTAATCAAAACATACTTATCAATATTACATTCCAAATATGTCATATTCTGCCAGTAGAGAATAGACAACAACACCATGTCGCGTTGCATTCTAGGTTGAGGTCACCACACTTTAGAATACATGTCCTATATTTACTTAAAGTGCATCTTCAGCCCCAGGTTTCAGCCTTACTCCACCCACTGCATAATTTTGAAAAATGCTAAAAAAAAAATGGCAAAGAACAGAAGAGGGTGGTGGAGCGGGGGTACCATGACAACACTGTAGGGGGCATGGCCTCTTGGCTCCACAGTGTGTGAAGTGAGATAGCTGGTATTCAGAGCCAACGCTGACAGAGCTAACCAGCCATGAGCAGCCTTATCAGTCTGTCTGTGTCTGCGCTGCTAACACAGAGTCTGCTGGAGATTTGACAATTACTATAAAGCACAGTCATGGCCCTTTGAAATGTCTCTGAGGTAATCTGTGTTGTAGCCGAGCTAACTGTTAGCAGCTCAGAGACGCTAAGAGGGCGGCTCTCTGTTATCTGTGTGTGTCTGTGCGGGAGTGTCAATATGTAGCCATAGCCACCGTAAGTTGAATACACCGCTGGATCTCACTGTTGAATATCCAACTTAAAACTAACTGTACTGCAGTGCAGATTAACAAAAAACAGTGCAGGTCCTGTGAATGGTGAGTCTTGAAAACTATATATTTGAAAATGAGGCTGTTTCACAGACTCACACTTGGGGGCTGGAGTATTACTGATTAGACAGCAGAGATGGGAGACATTTTTTGTTTTTTTGGTAACCACTGGGTGAGTGAAGAGGAGGGTTTGGCTGGTGACAAAAAGCTGCCACTATATGCGTCACATGCCTCCAGATCCACCAAAAGCAAAATCCAATTGCAATACCCAGGTTTCAGTCAGTGGAGGGCAGTCCCTATGAAAATGTATAACACAATATGTAGAATTCAAATACTTTGCACTAAAGATTGCAAATGATTTGGACCTGAATCAGTCCACAACACTATTAAATGCCCATATGCATTAGTTTTCAGCTGAAAAAAGTGGTTTGGGGGTTTAGTTACCAGAAGGTACTGCAATTAACTTCCATATGTTGTTGATTTTGCAGCCCCTTTGGTTAAAAGTGGAAGTGTTTCCTCTGTAATGTTCACAAAATATAACATCACAAATAAAATTACAGACAGAAAATCTCTTCCTGCTTCATTTAAACTGGCTAATGTATGACTCACTGTAAGTTTGCCTGGGAATAGATAAACACAGGCTCATTTCATCTGATTTCACAGAGAATCTGATCCAGTGGTAGGTATTAAGTATCCTGACACGCCAGGTGGTTCGTTACAGTAGAAGTCACCCTTAGAAACTTTTTGGAAAAGGGCAGGCACTTTCAAAAATCACACAGGTGATTGGATGAACCATCTGTCTGTCACATCTTACATGGGATACCTTCAACCGATCAGATCAAAGTCATTCCGAAGCTGGTCAGGCAAAATCCTTCTTTCCTTGTTTGGTCTTCTTTCAAGAAAGAAATACTAACCAGTTCTGTTATAAGTGGTACTATCACAGTATCTACGCTAACCTCTTCAGGAGCTGCTATTGTTTGTTTGAGATAAGTCACTTCCATGGACACTTCTTGCTGTCATCACAACTAAAGCCACACAAGTGTCTGTTAGCATCTGATTGGCTGCACCATACTTTAATTACTAGCTAAGTGGTTTTCATAACAGAGCACAGACACAATATATCTGTCAAGGAAAATCATGTCCTTTTCCTTCTTCAGGATGACACATTAGCACTTAGCATTGGTTTGTCTGGAAAAAAATGAAGAATTTGTTTGATTAGTGTGAAGTTATGCAGGAAGCTGCTTGTGCAAACTTAGCTGTGCAGCAACAACCCAACAACAAACAACAGCCTGACTACCCTATGCCATGTGTGCAGAGCTAGTGGTATAACCACATAATAAGTTAAATGTGTTTTGATTGTAACTCACCTGTGTAAAAATACCGTGAACACACAAACATGACTCAAGACATGTTGCCAAAGGAGATGTTTGGTCGTGTTACAACTTCTATGCGTGCCATTTGCTCGGTCTTCATTAACTCTGTGAGGTAAATCTCACGTCAATAGTGGTCCGTTACCCACACCAGACTAGTTATGTTATGAAAGTTGATAAAACATCAGGTGTTCATCATTCCAGTGTGTTTTTAAGTTGGATAAGATATAAACACCACCACAACATCTACCTCTACTACTACTACTTGGTCTCTAGCTTCTCTGCCATAAAATCCCACAGTCCCTTGTGTTTCTCACTGCAGCTCACATCATGATCCCATTCTCTGTAAATCTTACGCACTGGACCTTTAATTGTCCCTCTTTTTTCCATTCATAGGCTTACCCACCCTTAAATGTCTATCCACCTGATCTAACATGTTTCCATAATCAGTAAATGTTTTGTGTGTTGGTCTGTTGGATACGAGCAGCCTGTGGGTGTACAAGTTTCATGCTGGTTTGTTTACAATTGGGATATTCATGAATCATGTTATCTCTGCAGTTGTTAAGAAAAACATCAAAACAGATTTTCAAGTTAATGTGCAAAGTCACAGACTTTTAGACCTGGATAAAGAACTTAGTGATTTTAATGAAGTGGTTTAAGTTTTGTTTTTTTTTATTGCATGAGATTTCCAGCTTCCCACATTTCCACAGCTGCGCTGATCCAAAAACCAGAGTGTTTTCTATGTTCATCTTTCTCTCATTGCCCCAAAAACAGTTAACAATAAAGGAGGGCAGATCAGAGCTTAATGTGCAACTGCACATGCTCATTAAAAAAGGGGTAGAAGACAAGATAGAGAAACAAAATAAACAATCAGCGGTCACACCATTCTTTATCCCGAGCAAGAATGCAGAAGCTGTCGAGCGGCTGGGATCCAGGGGCCTGTTAGTGATGACACTTCTGATCTATTTTTTCTGCAGCCTCTCAACCTTGACAAAGTCCAGCATCAGTGGAGCACACACACACAGACACACACACACACACAGGGGCCATTTGTTTTGTTAAGTACGTGCTAAATGCTACAAGGTGATTATCAGGAAAGGGGGTGATCTTCTCCGTTTTCTGCTGGAACCAAAGTGTTTTAATAATCTGTGAGGAAACACCTCGGGTCGATGAGTTCTCAGGCCTCCTTGAACTTCACAGAAGT
Source organism: Lutjanus erythropterus (assembly GCF_056507025.1). Taxonomy (NCBI): domain Eukaryota; kingdom Metazoa; phylum Chordata; class Actinopteri; order Lutjaniformes; family Lutjanidae; genus Lutjanus; species Lutjanus erythropterus. Next base: position 24,471,076 of record NC_139317.1, read on the forward strand.
GGTTCAATGGTTGATGAGACCACCAGTGAGTCAGAAAATGCTTTATACATGTCAATGGCATATGTGCATTTTTTAACACTGTTTTTACTGTGATTTTAACAGTTGCAACTTGCAAACCACAACTCTCCACATGAGAGGCCATAGAAAGTATAACATTTAGAATTATACATTTGTAATAGACAATATATGTCTTTTAAAAAGTTTACAGTACACAGGAGAGCGATGTCTTACTAGCAGAGACAAATAAAATGACAACTAATTTATTTATTTCACTTTATTTATTTATATTTTACACTGAATAAAATTGAAATTCAAGTAAAAATGAAATAGATGCAAATAAAAAAGGGGGTATAACCCTTACAGTATCAGTGGACCAGTTGGTGTATCTGTAGAGGGTCTGTCTGTATTTGGTTTCTGAAATCGAATGTGACCAAACAGTAAGTAGAAAACTAGAAGTAAATATTAACCTCCCGTTTTTTAATAAAAGTTTTATTTTCTCTAAATCTGAATGCATCATCACTTCTTTCATCCAATTTCATGAGTACATGCTGTTGTCTGCTTACAGTTAAATAGTAATCTACAGCCAGCAGACTGACAAATATGATCATATTTTTCTCAGAACTAGCTCGACCCCGACACATACACAAACACACATACACAAAGAAAAAAACACCCATTAGATGGTCTAAATCAACATTTATATTCAGTAACTTAGGAAAAGGTAAGAAGGGAAAAATACTTTTCAAGCTTCTGAACATCAACAACAGTCACTAACTCATTCTGTGAACATACAGCATTAATTTGAACTCTAATTAAAGTCTAGTCAGGCTAGAAATTTCAAAGGTTGGACACCATAGCTGTACACTGTAAAATTTAAAAGTTGAGAAACTCAAAATCAATGTACTGCAATAGATTTTTGACTTTGAACACAACTCAAATTCTTAAATTTTGAAAAAGTTTTTACAACTGCTAATCTTTTGTTGAGATAATTTACTTATCTTCTTTAGATAAATTTAAATCTTTGTGTTTTAGAAACCCCCCAAAATTGAATTAAAAATTATTAAGTAGTTTAAGTGAATTATTGTCAAAACCTTCAATCTTCTTCTTCTTTCCACCAAAATAAGAGTTTCTAAAACTCAAAATATAAGTTTATCTATAGAAGAAAAGAAAATTATCTCAATCACAGATTATAAAATGGTGAAAATTTTTATTTCAAAATTTAGGAGTCTGAGCTGGGCTCCAGACTCAAAAATCTATTGCAGTACGTCGCCTTGAAATGTTTCAGTTGTCTCAACTATATTTTTTACAGTGTAGCATTGTTGTCAAAGAAGCGAGTATTTCAACTAAGCATGTTTCCTTAATTTCTGATGGCATCTCCTGCTCATTCTATGATAGATTTCAGTCAATATAATACAAATATAAGCTTTAAGCTTTCATTTAGACCAGTGTAGTAATACTAAAAAATTTCACCTGTAAACAAACTTTAAAAATCATGCTTAAGAAAGCTGCACATTACAGTTCCAAAGATTTTCATGATGTACATTTTTAAAACTTCAAAAAATTGCTTTAAAAAAATAAATTAGAATATAATGTAACTTTAAGAATAATTGACACTTCATTCATTCAACAAATGTTAGTGTTAAACAGTACTACTGGGGTAAAAACTTAAACATAAATGTCCATTTTTGTAAAAAATAAAACTTTCCCAAGCTTTATGCATTTATGTTTTTTAACCTCCGAAATCTATACAGGCTTAATTTCAATTACTAAACTGGTGGGAATTGAAAGTTAGATAGATTAGAGTTACTTCTATTGCCCTGGATGCTAAAAGACATTAGTAGTGCATGAGAGTCCAGTGCAGAGTGCTGCAGCTAAAACAAGGCTCCCAAAGAACGTTTTTTTCTGTTCTTTTTTTCAAAGTGCATTTATTCAGAATTGCCAGCGTTGCTCTTTCTACAGGTCTCCAAAAGACTGGTTTTACACTGTCTACACGCATTACTCCCATAGTCTGTTGAAGGCTGATCCTGTCACCCACATCTTTCCTGCAGCCGGGCCACCCAGCCTGGATGTGCCTCCAACATGTCATCCCTCTGTGTGGTCCTTAACAAAAGAGAAACAGAGAGACAGAGGGAAGCACAGCACTGCCAACCAAGAGAGAGATGTTTCAAAATATGACAGTGTCATCTCTGGGAAGGGAGCGCAGCAGAGGAGAGAAAAGGGAAACAAAGTGGAGGGGAAAAAAGTGTGTGAAGAAAAGCAATAAACCAAGCAGAGCCTGAGGTAAGTTCAGTGCTGCTGGAAGGCGAATTTCAACCTTTTAAGTAATGAAATGAAAATATCAAAGGGATAGTTCACTCCAAAATCAAAAATACATATTTTCCCCCAGGTATTTAGTGCTACTTATCCATCTAGAGTTTTTTGGTGTGAGTTGCCGAGTTTTGGAGATATCGACTATAGAGATGTCTGCCTCCTCTCCAGTATAATGGAACTAGACGTCACTCGGCTTGTGCTGCTCAGTGCACCAAAAGATACATCTGAAAAATTCAAAACCAGTGTCTCTTTCCAAAAATCATGACCCAGTTACTCAAGATAATCTACAGACCTTGTTGTGAGCTGTTTCATGTTGGAACTACTTTCTTTTTAAAGGAAAAATGTGGTATATTGGTAGATTCTAAAGTAGTTCCCATTGATTTTACTGTAAAAAGAAAATAGATCCTACATTAAAATGCTAACAACACCACAGAAAGGAGAGAAAAGAGATAACTCTATGGTGATATCTCCCAAACCAGGCAATTCACACCAAAACAGTGCAGACACATAAACAGCACTGCAGGCCAAACGAAAAATGTGTATGCTTGGTTTTGGGGTGAACTGTCCCTTTAAACACATATATAAAGCTATAATATGTAACATTTCAGCATTAAAATGTCCACAAACAATAGACTAATGTTATCATAACCATTTACATTTTGAGTTATCTTATTAGTTCGTTGTCAGTTATAGCATCTTAAATATTACTTCTTTTATATATTTTCATGTGCAGTATTTAAGAAAATTTGTCATGTCTCCTTGACTATGAATTAATTAGTTCCCACCTGCCATTGTTTTGTGGGGACAGGTATGAGACTATAGACAGATTATAGTGCAAACAGTAGAGGAAGCAGTTTGCTTTAAACCCCGACGTTGAGTGTGTTGTACTGTCTTACCGTTTTGCTGTTGATTAAAAAGAATAAAAGAAGACAAAGAAACAGAAGTTGGAGCTCGCTTGTTACACACAGCCTGGAAGAACTGATAAACACTAACAACCAAGAAAAGAGGGTTACATTACATATTTTGTTGAATTGTGTACTTACATTATCTCAAATGTTTCTAACAATGGACAAATGCAGAGGAATTCCTATTTTATTCAAGTTTATGGTGCGTTTTCTACTAGCTGTGCCAGGGACACACAGGATACATCAGAGAGTGAGGAAGGACGTCTACAAACGAAATTTATCATGAGGTGAATAAAACGGTAAAATAAAATGGTGCCTGCTAAACAATGAAGACAACATCCCCCATGATCCCATGCTATTTTATGATTTCATCAAAATACATCTTTTGTTATTGTTTTGATGTGAAAGACGCAGCAGTATTTGCATTTAAGAGCAAAGTAGAGAATCCATCAAGAAGATGTTAAATTTAATGTATTTCACTTTTATTTATTACTTATTTATGACCAGAGAAGGTCATGTTGTTTCTTATTTGGTTGCTTCAATAAATAAAGCAAAGTATTGAAAAGACACCAAGAAAAGAAGCATTAACTAATATGTGTGGGTGAGATAATCACATTTTGCTTTCAAAACAAACACGAGCAACTGCCAATGAAGATATGAAACATGACTCATTGCTAAATGCCAAAAACAGTTTTGCAACCAATTTTTCTATGCAAGTGTAATTCATCATGAATTTATTATTGATTCTACGCCAGAGAACAACAAAGAATCCTCTAAAAGTTTAGATCAGAATACTAAGAGTATATTATATAACAGATTTACAATCACAAATTGTCAGAAAGACATAAAACAGAGAGTGATGTGAGCTCAATATGTAAAATTTGTGGTGCTCTGTCACACATTTTTGCAATTTATTATTTTTGTAGTGATTCCAGTGTGTTTTGTGCTCCTTTGTGGTTGTTTTTGGATGATTTATTTGCCAATTGATGGATATTAAATAACCTTCACTGCCATCAGGCTCATTTATAATTTGCAAGATAAAGATCTCCATTTTATAAGATAGATATCCAGTGTCCTGAACGTGTTTTGTGTTAGATAAACGTTTTTTTGGACTGATTGATACCAGCCCACCTCTGTGATTTACGTAACACTGCGTTATGGCATGGAAAGATAAGAGTGGTGGAAACACATGATCTGCAGGGCGACTCGCCATCTGAGCTCCAGTGTTGCGTTGAAAGGCTTTTCTCTCATTTTTACAGCTGAAGTTGCATTGTACGTCTGTGAAGTGTACACATCACACTCATAACTATTACCAGTCCTCAGTGACTCATTTGGCTTTATGATACCATGTGAGCATTTGTTTGCAGCCTTGTCATTTTCATATTTTGTTTGATATTTATCTCCATCAGTTTTAAATAAAAAACGAGGTTTAGTCTGAGCAGTTGGGACTTATTGTTTCCTACTTACCATTACACTATTCTATGCAACTTACAGGAAATGAGACACTGAATTAAAAACTTTGCATACATCTAGATAAGAAAACTAACCCTATACTACACAAAAAACTCCACTGGTTGTATGTGACAGTTGTGGTAGCATTGCAATAGGTGCTTCACCATCTCTTGTGTGAAGCGGATCTACACTCTACTGAATCTTCTTGTTGGTTCATGTAAAATCCTTGGGAATATGTTTTAAAAAAAAAATAATGTGAATTAATTTGAAGTGGGTCCTTTTTTGTTCAGTGTTTGTGAGCACTTCAATACAATAAATTGATCTTTTATAAAACACAGATTTTGAGGAATTTGATCCAAAACAATGGGCCAAAATGGCAGCATTGAGGGGAATAAGATGTATAAAGTTTTGATTTTTGGCACAGTTTATCTGTCTCAGGGGAATATTTTCTTGCCAAAGATGAAAGACAAAATCGGGTATGGAATTTCAGATGTGGGAACGAGGTATATAACAGACTGACTCCTCACCTGTAATCCAGAGGTCAGAGGAAATAGACAACAGATACTCTGTGCTTGTAGAAATCAAAAAATGTTTTGGTAGGAGCGCTTCCTGGAATCAAATTGAGTTTGTTTGAGGTTGTTTTGAAAAAGGACACGTGTACACACAAAAATCACAAAAACTCCAAGGCATTCTCTTTAAAAACAATTAAAATGTCTTTCTTGACATGGCATGGCCATGTTAGGCCTTAAAACAAACTCCAATGCATTTTGGCATCAAGTCTTCTCTGTTTTGACTCCCTTACGAAGGCCTGATGCCAAAATACTTCGCAGTTTATCTCAAGGTCTAATACCCTGACAAAAAAGGCATTTTAATTGCTTTAAAAGTTAATGTCCTGGAGTTTTTGTGATTTGTAGTAACATACTCTGTGTTGGTACACCTTTAAAAAAACTCATGATAGGTAATAGCCACTCTGTGGAGGATATCAGTATCATTTTGGACCAAACAAAACCATCAGATGAGTGAACAGCAGCTAAACATGTCTCCTCTCGCACTGCTCCGATGTCAGAATTAGGGTGCCCCAACTTTGTGACTCTCCAGAAACCATAATCTTACAAGCACAACCATTACTTTCATACCAACTCTTTTTAATTTGTAATACAACTTCTGAAACAAGTGCAACACCACGAATGCCTTTGAGGAAAGACTGTTCAACAGTGTGTGCCACAGTTCACATTTGTACAGTTCACTGCATCTACCACAGCAGGCTGTCTTACTCTGTCTTCATTCAGCCATTCAGAACTGCTATCAGAACACTTTTGCCTTTAGATTTTTTTGCACAAAACAGTGCATTTCCATATGACCCTGGACCTAATGCCAATACTGCACCAATACCTTTCATACCAAAAGACAATGTAGTTCTACTCCTACCGTTCTTATCTTCTCCTCACTCTGAAGACTTTAAATCTTGACATCCAAACATAATAGTTGTAACTGGAAGCCAAGAGCACACCCATTTACCTGGCACACTGACTGCAGTGCAGTCAGATGCAGTTACTATTCCAAGAGAAATGAACAATGACTTAATAAAAATAATGTGCAAATAGGAGGGTCAGGGACAATGCTACAATTAATAACTGACTGCACTGGCTTTAACTTCACACCACTAACTGGATCAGCTGCAAAACACAATGTAATTAATAATTTGTCTGACAAACAGATAATGAAAAAAAGATGTAGTCTGCTGTAGTGATCAAACAGCTTACAGTAACTTGTTGTAGAAACAGGCCTATATTGTAAAACCCTTTGTTTTCGTGGTGAAATCATCTTACACTAAAGTATTGTGCAATTTATAGATATATTTACACCAGTGAAAAAAAACACTACATGAGCTAAATTCAATGTCTGTTACATACAACATATGGCAGAGGATACTTTTTTTTAAGTATTTTTGGGGCAGTGTCTGGAACTATAAATCTGTGCGATTTTGGATTGCAACACAGTAATTATGCTTTTAAATCAAATGTATTAATAAGGACAGGAAATGTGATCTTGTGCAATATCTCAACTGCATGTGAATTAAACTGAGCTGAACAAAAGGAAAATATCTGATGAGATGTAGCCAATATTACAGCCCTGAAAGCTACAGTATTTTAATCTTATCTAAGACGCCTTACTTGACATTTATGTTTCAATTTTAAATCTCACAGCTTTGGCAAAATTTTCTAGTGGTACACTGCACAAACACAGAAAAAGAAACATCATCTGCATACAACAATATTCTTGTTTTCTATCTAACTGATATTTATGCCACAGATGCATCTAACTTCTGTTATGAGTTAGAGGAGGTTACAGGCTTAAAGATCAGTTAACACAAAGAAGTGACTGCATCCTTTCTGACAGCCAGAATTACATGTGCAGCCTGGTTTTGATATTATTCATGATATTATGTTTACATGGTTATTCACATCTCTGTGTACTTGACTTGAACAGTATCCAGGCCTCTGATCATCTGTCACTGCATTTACATGCACTTCAGTATCCTGTGTGCAGCTGTATCTTGATCTGTCACCGTCTCAACCAATCAAATAATGTACAGAAACCACGATAAGGTGTTTACATGCCACAGTATCCTGGTTCTGTCAGAGTACCAGTAAAGTAAAGAAATATCTAGTTTTATTTAAGATCTATCTAGCAGCTCTCCAAATAGGACATGTTTTGTGACCTAATTTCAGGCTAATGATCATTAATGGGGAAATTTCTTGGTCATATATGATTTTATTTCATTTCATTTTCTCAGTCACTGTATACATTGTTTTGTTATTTTTGGGTAGTATCAAATGTTTTACTGACTATTTTGAGATATATAGGACCTTATTATTGGTGTTCTTGTTATCATTATCATCATTAGCAGTTTTATACTGATTTGTTGTTGTTTTGTTTTTTTCAAGTTTTGTCATTGTTGTTGTTATTCTGTTGTTTCCCTTTGCTTTGGATTTTTAATTGCTTTATATTATGTTATGTCTGTGGATTTGTGTGGACTCCAAGAAGAGTAGTTGCTATCCTGGAATCCAAATTAAAAACAAAAAGAATTTAAAACTTCATGTAGCGTATAAAGTTTTCTGAAACCAGGGTAGTGTAATATTTACATGTGTAAAACATAAACAGGATGCTCCACAAACTTGATCACAACCAGGATACTTGCACATGTAAAGACAATGCAAGGATGGAAGAAAATTAAAGTTTGATAAAACAATATAAGTATTTTTTATGAGACTGCAGTGTAATCCCACTTGTGCCTATGCAAGAAGAGTTAGTCCAAAGGAAAAAAGCAACAACAAGAAGAGTTAGTCCAAAGGAAAAAAAGCAACAACACATCTTTCATCACTTACGTGTGCCATGCCAGTGGAGGTAAACTGAATCCCATTTCTGGTGCTCGTTGCACTGATTTGCACATGTCAGAAGGTCTTGATAAATGAAAATGGGTTTGTCATAGCCATTGTTTGCGAGTGTGTGTGTGTGTGTGTTTTTTTTTTATAACTTTAGAGGTGGTGGTTTTTGGGGCAGATGAGTTTGAAGAAGTTGGCAGCATGCAGGACGCACAATGAGCCGCGCACACTCAGTGTACTCCACAGGTGGTGATGCCACTGGAACCTGAGGATCTCACTTTCAGCATAATTCTTTCCTCCACACCTCCCTGGATCGAGAGAGCTGAGGGGCAAAGAAAAGATTCTGCACATGATGTGTTTTTCTGGGCAGACTTGGAGGAGTCAATGTAACAGTTGGGGATTTCTATTAAATGGCACTCTGCTGAGAGAGAAAAACTCTTAATTCAGTTTCTTAGTGTGTTTTTGTTTCCCTTATTGTTATCTTTTTTCTGTTCTAATGGACAGAGAGGCTGAAAACCTGTGAGGGAGTATGTGAGTGAAAAATGGTAATTTTAAGAGTACACTGAACAGTAGCTTTCATAACAGAGCAGGAATAATAATAATGATACATTAATAACAAGTATTTCAACTTATTGTATTGCTTCAATGAATGAGACAGTGATTAAGATTAATAGTGTATGTTGATAACAGCTTAATTCCACAATAAATTCTTCACTTATAAACAGAGGTGGCCGTAAGTCACACATGTGCAAGTCACAAGCAAGTCTTAATATTCAAGTCTCAAGAAAATCCTAAATTCTTGTTGTGAGAATTGAGTAAGTTAAGTCGAGTCCCCGCTATAAGTCAGGTCAAGTCATTGCTGAGGTCAAACGAGTCATAAGTCATGTCGTACAGAATTCTGATGATCTACTCCAGTTTCCACATTAAAATCAAATGCAGCTGTTTTAGCTAGTAACATGCCTGCATAGTTTATGATATGTTGTCCAAAATCAGTCCCCCAACTGTGCCCTTCATTAGGAAGATATATTGTTAATGTAACATAGCTTAAACTTACAGTTAGCTTTCTAGCTAATGTCTGAAAGTAAGCTTAAAAGAGATATTTACCTACCTTTCTTTGTGTGGTTTTTAGTGACGGACAAGGCCGGATGGTGTGGTGATCGTCTCACCAAAATCATAAGTGACGAGACAACGCAAAGCCTGTGTCAAGAACGTGCATCAGGCACACCCTTTGGCCTTCACCGGTCTGCAGCATCCTACTGGGTTGCCATGTCTGCACACATTGCATTCAATCATGTTTCAAAAACAAACAAACTTCTATTAGTATCTAGAAAAATACCGATATTTGATGAAAATAGTCAAATAGTTGAGTCTTTTATCAGTGTTAGTTGAGCAAATCTCAAATCCCCAAATTTACAACTCTAGTCAAGTCATATGACTGGGCCCCCCCACCCACTGCCTCATGCAGTCATTACAGACGAAGGAAATAACTTTGTTTGTAATGTGCAGACACAAACTCCAGAATGTGTCTAGGTAGGACAACTCAGCTAAATCCTCACACCACATGTGAACAGTGTTTGTCACAGATAATTACTGCTGCTACATTACACAATACAACACGTTCAATATGTCCAAACCTAAAGTAATCCAACATGTGGCAAGCTCACACACGTAATGACATGAGAAAGTGAGAGGATGTAAACAATACTGTGATATCAGGACATTCTGGGTGAGCAGCTGGGCGACTAAACGGTGCTGCTCTGGTCTGCAGAGATTCAGCTAATGATCATTCATGTGAACTCCATATCCTGTCCCAAAACCTCCAGCCTATTTATCTTTAGGTGGTCTCACACACACACACACACACACACACACACACACATTCAGTTACGATCTCGTCTCTCAAACATGAGACAGCGCGTGCATACACAAATACACCAAGCATTCATTCGGTCTCTTGAGAGGCCTATTTTCTGTCAGTGCTTTCATTGTGAGATTAAGCTATCCACATGTTTGTGAACAACAAACTACAAATGCCTGGGCTGCAGAAACAACAGTGTGTTCCTCATCATTTGTTGTGAAAACAGTCCCTCTGGTGGCCTCCCTGCCCCCAGCCTGCATTTTCCCCACTGTAAATCATGATGAAATGGCTTGCAGGTGTCAGGATTAAAGAATACTCTCAGAGGACTTTGGGCCACAGACACAGTCACAGCTGCTTCTCTCCTTTTGCCAGCTCCTTTATTACCATTTGTTTTCTGTTTAGTGTGATGGTCTTGTAGTGTAGTACCAGTGCTGGGGTTGGACGAATGGCCGACCTCCAGAGAGTTGAGACTACAGTACATGGAGCGCTGCCATAACTGCTTTGACATACTGTATTCTATAGAGTCCTTTAAGCTCATGAATAAAAAAACATCCCAGGGTGTTTAGCATATCTGCCTGCTGTCAGTGAACAGTATGTAACTTTAATTTTTCTGAGAACCAGAATTACCCTGTGCCAGTATTTCTGGAACCAATAAATACCTGCCACTTCTCAGCAGAGAGACGACAAAATTAAGAGTGGATCATTGTTGTCTTTATGTGATTATGGTGCCCAATGCGCTGGCTGGCATCGTTGAGACTGAACCATGTGTTTTCGATGTATCAGAACGTCTCCCCAAAAGCTCAACTGTTTCTTCCAATGACAGTTTCTTAAAGGGAATATATCGTTCATTACAACTTTGGTTTTATTTTCGTACCCTGGGCGAACAGTCCTATCATTTATGATAAAACTGTACTCGCCAAACTAGTTGTTGAGATCTTGAAAAGTAGCAGCACCTCTAAAAATAATTCAGACAGAACACTGTCAGAGGATAATACAGATTCAACATCCGCTGTAGTTTACAGACCAACTTCCTGGTTCATCTTTGACCAACCCTATTAGCCATGCTTGTGCACACTCATGGTTTTCCAATGCGATGAGAGATTATTAACGAAATAATGGGAGTGCTCACTTTCAGATTTATATCTAAGTAACGCTAATCTCAGGAAGCTTTTCTCTTGTTTACAACATGTCTGATTGTCTGACCAGCCCGGTCTTTCTTCCTACTCGTCAGATACTGTCTAAATTTCACCGCCCAACACGTGGCCTTTCTGTTGTGTGTCATTTTAGTGATTTTCATAGCCATGGTCCCACTAACCCAAACTGCAACCTTTTCACTTTGCTAATGACATGTTAAAAGGCCATTTCACGGCATTAATCACATGTTAAATACGGCTGTCTGACCACATCAGATACAGCAGCCGAAAGATACCTTCTGCCTCAGTATCAGACGCCGAAGCGCAGTGACATTTCACTGGTTCACTGGTTCAACATTGGGAGGAATTTGATTTAAACATTGAAAAGTGGGCATGCTTGATGTACGATGCTGCTGGTAGCTAGCTACCTAATGAATCTCATCTCTGGCCACTAAAACATGATGATTGATTGATGAACGGATGTCATGATATTATTGGTTCACACTGGCTGGTTCAAGCCTAAGTAAACACACATCATATTTTGTTCTACAGGAAACAAGCAGATTAGATTTTTAGATACAAACAAATTGTTTTTGTATTTCTTTTGAAATATTTCTTTTGACATGGAAGCACAATACTGAATGACCAGGGATGAGACCTAAAAGAGTTAAAAAGGAATTTATCATTTCATCCCAATCAAAAACATTTAAGACTCCAAAGCTGTATAATAATTGTTTCTTTGAGTTTTTTGATCAAGCCGTGAACATAACACCTATTGTGACATGCTGTCACCTTTTAAATTGATTTGCATTGTTTACACATCCAGCCGATACAGAGCATTCAGAGTTTGGCCAATATTTACTCTTCTTTTAGCTCATGAAGGTAAATGACTGCCTCTGTTTCTTTAGCTGCTACTTCACTGTTTTCACTATCTCATCCGTCTGCAGTTTGATGCTAAGCAGGTAGTGTGTAGTTGTTGATTTTTTTTCAAGTTTAGGACCTAAAACTGCACTGATGGGAACAGTGAAGGGACCAAAACAGTAAAGTTGTGGGTGAAAAAACAAAACAAACAGCTGAATAAGACTAAACTACTTCATAGAACTGAGGGTTAGGTAGATAATAACTGCAATGTTTTTGGCCACTTTGAGTGAGTACAATGTTATATTGTTGTTGTTGTTGTTGTTTTATTTTCTTTGGATTGCTGTCAGCTATAGAAGAAGTAGCACATTTGTCCAAATGAGAAATACGTCAGTTTTGATCATTATGACGTAAATTCCACCCGAAACAAAAGTGAGCACTCAGCTCAGACTGAAAATGATCACAACCACTAATAAAGATCTTTCTCACAGCAGACAATCTGATTGTCAGGTGTAACTAATAACATTAACGATGGCTCGGGTCCATTTAGGTGCCCCAGTAAGCCATGCCAGTGAGCCAGCACGCACAATAGCAAGACTCTGGCACTGGAGCAGCTAAATGGAACGCAGCCATCGTTTAATGTTATTCACTACACCTCTGTTTGACAATTTGTAGTGCTGTGAGAAACATCCATTAAAAATATTAGTAACTGAATGTAGTGCATCCCATATGTGTTCACCTCATTTGTAATATCACTGCAATCTTAAATGCCATTTGCCTGTCAAAACAAAGAATTACGTTTGATTACATTATGAGCTCTCTGAAGGATAAAGTAAAAACACAATCACTGTTAATCAATGAGACTTGAAGGAACATTTCCTTCACAATGTCTCTCACACCAAAGGAAATATAATAATTTGTTGAGGGAGTTTGGGTGAGTATTTAGGTGTGCCACTGAAGTGAGACTGTGCAGATCAGACTGCTGAGTGCAGTTTGCTGGACCACTTGTATACAGAGTAGAGCTGTTCCAAACACGTACTCGCCGCACTTCACATGCAAGTTTGACGTAGAATGAGTGTTTAGAATGGCTGCCCTAGTTTTATCATGCTCGGGCAACATAGTCATAATGAAAATTACCTTGCACCTTATGTCCAAACCCACGATGAGGCATTATATGAGGCTGGTGAGCAGTGATGAGGGCCACTGCTGCAAGGCCAAAGAGAAACTGGATACACACTAGGATTAGATAGGGTGAGTTTGAGGTTTCCAACAGTATACATTCCTCACAATGGGCCCCCTCTGAACAAAGTGCTCTTTATTTATTTAAAGCAACATTATGTAAGATTTGGAAGTTTTGCGATTGTGCGCCCCTACAGTTTCAGTGTGAAATTTACTTAAACCCTGGACAGCTGCCACGGACAGCTGTACACGTATATTTATTATGATTAGCCTACATTACTGATGACGAAAAACTAGCGAGGCGACAACTTTGCTAACACAGCCAAACATCAAGCAACTGCAATAACAGAAGACTCAGCAAGCCAGCTAATATTATTTACTTGTCCAACAGCAAGTTTGGCGTCCGTCTGGCAGTCTTTTATTTCACAGAGCTCTCACCAATGACTAAAATCCAGTCCGACGTTTGCTTTTGTCCAGCATCCTCCGGCTCAGTCACTCTCTCTTTTTCTCTTCTTAGATTCCTCCGTCAGTGTCCTCCTCAGCCTCTTCACCTCTGCCATGATGTCCGTAGCAGGTTTTGATTCTGGCTCGACATTCCCAGTTCTGGTTCTGGCACAACACCGGGGCCACTGTCCGCCAGTATCCCCCGGGCCCTGAGCCTGAAAACCTCCTCCTCCCTGTGCAAGCGCTGTAAACATCAACACTCCAGCACTACTCTGAGCTCCTAGTCAGGGCAACGCAGCTAACTGAGCTAATTAGCTAACATTTAGCAGTAGCTTATTTTACTGACCTTCAAGACTATAGATATGACTTCAAGTCATATATATAGTCATATATATACATATACTCATGTTTAAAACAAAAACCTACTGGAAAAAATTACTTCTTTCTAACTCCAAACATGATTTTTTTTAATTTTCAAACTTCACTCAAGTGACATCACCTGAGGCAGTGTATCAGATTTCATGCAGCTCCCTCAGCGTTCGAGATGATCCAGTCCTGCACAGAATCGATCACAGGCAATCGCCACAGGATGCATGCCTGTTAGATTTGTGTCCAACTTGATCCCAACTTGCATATGTGACCTTACGAGATCAAGGTAGTTGCACTTTTTAGAGCCAGGTGTTGCAGCTTCTATCTGCCCAGGGCAAGCGCCTGGCTGTCATCTGATCGATGAGCTAACAGGCTCTGATTGGCTCTTAATTCTGATAACAAACGCCACATGTTGTATAAAATCCTATTTGTCTGTTTAATTGTAATAAGTGTACTCTAGATATATTAGCCTTATGTTGTGAAATTAAGTTTTAATCTGTTAGCAAACATATATTTTGTGGCTGATAATAACTATAAATGTTAAATATATGACTTATCAAATGAACAGTTACAAAGTGTTTTACAAGGCAGATAAAAGAACAGATGATCATTTAACTGTTGGGTGATCTCTTCTATTTCAACTTCAATCAGTGATCAAGAACACACTTTGTCACTTCAGCTATGTATGTAGTCTGCAAAATACAGGTGATCTAACAGGATGTTAATGTCATTTCCTGTATATTCTCTAACGTCTGCTGGAAGCTACTTGACTCAACTGCACCTTTTTGTCTCCACCTCGTGCTGCGGCCGCCTGATCTCGTCTACTCTGCAGGTGAAGCACAGTTCATCTTGAATGAGCCTGATGTCACAGACAGAAAATCATTTGACTTTCCATATGGGCTTTTATTAGAACTGACGATATTTAGGAAAAGATGATATTCAGCCTTCAAGCTATCTGAATCATGGGAAACATCTTTCACAACATGATCAGAGACTTAAATTCTCAGTTGGAGAAGCGACTACCAGGACATTTTTATGATTCAGTCGGCCCAGTGTGTGAGGTATAAGGCATGAACAAAATGATGGAAAAAACACATGAAACGGGACTTTGAAGCGGGTGACATGAAAATTACAAAGGTGATTACACAGCTGAGTCATGTTACATTCACTGTCTCCTCCCAGCATGTGTCAGACCTGACAGTCATCAGACCTGTTGTGAGATGACGCTCGTAAAAAATAAAGGCCTTGAAAATTACCGTGATATTGACTCACCTCATCTATAGCAGACTTCAAATTAAAGCAGCTTGTCATAACTGGTTTTTATAGCTGTCATTTGAAAAACCTCATGGATCTGATGTTGGACTGAAAACAAGACTGTGAGTACTAAACTAAGCACAAAACATCAGCCAGTAAAGATCACCCAGCATGATAAACAACACTTGTACAAATACAGTGGACACTTAATTAGGTATATTTATTCAATGGTATGATATTTGCCTCTTGATTCACAATACTTTCTTTCAATCGTTCTTTATATTTTTCTACTTACTATGTTTATTATTTTGCACCATGGCAAATTCCTGTGAAAACCTACTTAAACATGATTCTGACATCGATCTGATGCAATCCAATACAACAATGAGAGGAAGACTCTCTGATGTTATGTCCAATATCTGACCAAAAACAACTGAAAAAACAAACTGAAGCTTGAGGTTGCTCAAGAGAAAAATTATATCTCAATATAAGTGTCAGTGTGTATGAGAGGACTGAATCAGGCTGTGTGTCTCTGTTGCTCTTTTGAACTGATATCACTTTGGGTTACAAAATTTCCTATTTGATTAGCAGACACGGAGGAGAAGGAGAACACCTGTGTTTAAATCACTGCACTGTCTTCCTGTGTGTCGAAGGATAGATTTTAAAATCCTCTTACTAATCTATAACGCACTAAATGGTCTCGGCCCTAAATACATCCCTGATTTACTTGTACATAATGAAGCACCAAGACCCCTCAGATCATCTGGAACAGGTTTGTTCAATGTTCCCAGAATCAAAACCATGCAAGGTGAAGCAGCCTTTAGTTTCTATGTTCCTCACCTGTGGATTAAACTTCCTGAATACCTGAGGACAGCTGAAACTGTCAGCTTGTTTAAAATCTTAAAATATCACTGTTTACTGCACCTTACCACAAAAGTAGATACATAACTTCCTGTTAAACTAATCTGTAACAATTGATGTGTTTGGTTTCGCTTTTGTTTTTTATATTTTAAGTGCAATTTCTATAATGTTTTAACTATTCATTGGCTTACTTTTGCCTTTTGTTTGTTTCGTGTTCTTTTGTCTTCACATTGTATTTCTATGCTCCTCTAAATCTTTGAATTGCCTTGTGTCTGAATGGTGCTAGAATGAGGTGTTAATATTCACAGAGGGTGCAGGTCCTCTTCCATCGAGGCTGCCATGTTGCACCACCATGTTTCTACAGAAGCCTTGAGCAGACAAACAAAACACTGGCTCTAGTGGTCTAGAAATCTAGAAATCCTACACATGGGTCCATTAAAACAAAAACACCAACACAGATAGACAATGTTGATGCCATTCCCATCTGAAATATTGGAAGGTTTAAACAAAACCAGCAAGCTTTGGATGATAATAGCTGTAAAGGGGTTGAAATGGATCTGGACTGTAAGTGAGTCAGTTGCCAAGTCTAGTTTCTCCTACAGGCTTGGAAGGGGAGAGTGTGACAAGGTGTCTGCAATCTGAGAGCTCACTGCTGGATACTACTAAATCCTACACACTGGCCCTTTAATAAAAAGGGCTTAATGTGTGCATGTCATTGCTACAGTCTGGTTATGAGCACCTGTCTGAAGAAGCCGACCCTGCAGCCTGTAAAACATGTCACAAAGGAGCACCTCCTCCTGCATCCTCTCTGCTCCTCCACCCCTCTGCTTTTTATTACTGTGCGCTGTGGCACCTGTAGGGGCTGAGACAGCGATGTATACACAAGTGAACCAGGACCATCTGCAGCCTGTAAATGTTTGCCAGAGTGTGATACATTCTTCATTGGTCATGGCCCTCTTTGTAATGTTGTTATGTTTTATGCTGACAGAGAAGAAAGAGCAACAGGAAGACAAACAGCTTTTGTGAATTTAGTTAAGTGACTGTGTAGATGACACTGTACCCTCAAAAGAGATTAATAATCATCTGCCTGCTGTTATATTGACATTATGTCAGGACGGACATAAATGGGCTGTAGTTGTTTTGAATTTCAGTATTTGATTGGTAACTTGGAGGGACATTTATAATGTAAAGAGAATTAAATTTTTTATTTCAAGGATCACAAATACACGGATCACACCCTTTGCATCCTTTGTTCTACGCTGTCATTATTTTGGACGTGTGCTGACATCAAAGTGCTTGTCAGTTTTAATTTAATTACCTTTAGCTGTAAAGGATGAAGAGTTAAAGAAGTACAGACCTTAAGTCCACCCTTTCCTTTACCTAGTTCAGAAGGTTAACAGAAATTTGCACAAATTTAAATATATTTTGTGAATACAACATATTCGACTGATGGATCTTTTTATTATAATTAATAACAAATTTGAAAAAGTGAATTTTTCCATAGCTTGATATTACTACAGGATTCAGTTTAAAACTTATTAAAATTGGTATAAATCCATATGTTACCTGTAGATGTACTTATGACCACTAATCTTAGTGGCATCTTGCTTGCAGATTGCAAACATCTTGTCTCACTCTCACTCTCCCTTCTAAGTGTGTAGGAATATACGGTGGCCATGAAACTTGTACAAAACTTATAGAGTCAGTGTTGGGTTTGTCCATTCTGGCTACTGTAGAAACGTGACAGTGCAACATGGCGGCCTCCAGAGTAGAAGACCAACACCCCTCATGCTATAAATGGCTGATATTGTAGCTAATGAATAATTATTTTCAGGTGATTATACACCAGTGAAAATATACTGATGAATATTATATTCCATTTTTATTCAACAATGAAACCAAACTAATACATCTTATATATAAAGTCAGTAAACTATCCTTCAAAAGCTGCAGCGTAATGGAGCCTTTTAGCCTCTTTTAACTGATTGTTTTGGTTTAATAGCTACACATTCACTGTATAGTTTGGTCTTCCTGCTCGTTTGCCTATTTCTTTTGTGGCTGAACTTTTAACATCCATAGTTTTTTAAGGCACTGAAAAATTATGCCAAATGTCCTTCTGTTGAAGGCAGTAATCTTGGTGCGTTAAAGACATAAAATGCAACAACTTTCCTATTGAAAAAAACACACATGCATACAAAGAAAACGAGCAACTAAAGGTACAAAAACTATATGTTTCCATTGCATTATTTATGCTTTCCTGAACAACGCATTTGGATTTGGGTGCATTTTTAATAAAAACTGGGAGCTTGTGTGTTTGTCTGACCATTTGTTATTTTGCTTTGCAGTGGCATTGCATTCCTACAGCTCTGCAAAAGTTGGGAAGGAAATTGTTAATATTATCCTTAGAAATTGCAATGATACCCAGTTTTCACTCCTTAAAGACATGAATTTCTCTTAATAAAATTACATGGAGAGTTTAAACCTCTCCCTGAAGTAGAAATGTAACCACCAGAGGGCAACACTATCACGTTCTCTCCCCACAGCTAACATCAACTCTCATTCACTGGATCTTTTGACTTTTTGTAATGCTTAGAGGACGATTTAGATGGCAGCTTGTTGTCCGTGCCGTTTGTAGTGGTGGACAAAGTACTCAACCCCAGTATTTGAGTCAAAGTATAGATACTCCTGGCCAAATATTACTCAACTACAAGTGAAAGTTGCTCAGTCAAAATTTTACTTGAGTTAAAGTACTAGAGTACTTGGTTTTAAAAATACTTACGTATTCAAAAGTACATGTTTTTAAGAATACTTAAGTATTCAAAAGTACAAATTACAAAGTACATTTTCTAATATCAATACATGCTGTATTGTTTTCATGATGCATTTACAGAAGCTTGTAACTCCCTGAAATCATCTAATGATGCACTGACTTGCTTGTAGAACCACTCTGCTACACAAAGTCTATAGAAACACCTATAAAAACTTCAGCATAGAAATGAAATCAAAAACAAAAAGGACAGTTATTGTCATTTTCTGATGTAACTGTATTAAAATCACATCATAAAATTAGATTGAAGCTAACTGTAAGGAGTTCAACAAGTCTGTTAAATAACTGAGATTTCTTTCAGTCTTCAGAGGCAGTATATATACATAAATTATGCTGTATTTTCACCCTGAAAACAATCCAACTTTAAAAGCTACCTGGAATAATTAATAATTATAATAACAACTTGAGATTTAATTTTGTCTTTCTCCCGCCGTCACCATTACCGCTTTTTGTTTGAATGAAAGAGGGAGAGCTTGCTTGTGCTTGTTAGTGCACCTGGACGTATTTCTGCTTTTACATCAGTCCCATTTGAGAGGAGCTACTGTGATTGGTTTCTTTCTGTGAGGAACACATCATGTGACCAATTATATTTTAGAAAAGAAAAAACAGCAACAGCTGACTTCAACGATGTGCTCAGTCGAAAAGTAACAACAACCTTCCTAGAAATGTAGTGGAGTCAAAAGTACAATATTTGTCTTTGAAATGTAGTGGAGTGAAAGTCAGAAGTTTCCAAAAAAAAACAAATACTCAAGTAAAGTACAGATACTCAAAAAATGTACTTAAGTACAGTACTCAAGTAAATGTACTTCGTTACTGTCCATCACTGGCCGTTTATCACCAGTCAGTTTGACATCTGACATGTTTACAGAAAACAACACCCAGGAGAGGGAGACAGAGAAGAATGTCTGACATCTATTGAGAGGGAAATTCAAAGGTGTAGGTCTACACACCCAACAACCAAAACTGGAACATTGTAGTTTGTTTTTTAATAGAGTGACAGTGAAGTCATTGCTGTGTCTAGTCTGTCATGTTTTTGCCTCTGAAATAGTTATTATCAGATCCTCATTCTACCAGAATTTTGCCTGTTTGTGCAATAAAATCCCATGTTGTCTCTGTCTGTAGTTTCTCCAAAACACTTTGCACACTGAAACGTTGAATCTCAGCTGGAATATATTTACACGGTGAAGGAAGTCATCTAATAAGAGGGTGTAGCTGCCTGCCTGTCTGTCTGACAGCTCCTCTCAGAGAAAACAAAACATTAATAAATAAATAAGGAAAACAGTCTGGGCCTCCCACTCCCACTCAGTCTCCTCTGGTTTATCATACTCATATCCCAGCATCCTGTGGGGCCGGAGCCGTGCTGCAGAGTCTGCGCTCCAACGTGCTATACTGCAATCAAAAACACCTGGCCTCAGGGTTTGGAATGGTCACAACATTACAGCATATAAACGAGCCAACTACTCCATATAGAGGCCCCATAATTGTTGGACTGGAGAGGATTTCGTCTTTTTTTACTGCTCTGTTTTACTATTGTTGTAAGACACAAGAGCCAGAGCCAAACTCAGACTTTATGAACATAATTTTACAAACAAATAGGACTTACCCACAAAGCTGTACAACGCTGACTCACCAGGGCTGTGGGAAATAAAATGAACTGTGCTTCAGCTTTAAGTGATTTCCAACACCTACGCATATCTGTTTCACACCTGCAACACACAAAAAAGGATTTGGCATCAGCACTTTTTTGATATTTCAGATGTTTTGTTCCATTTGTGCTATTTGGCAGGACTCTGTGTGGTTGAATTTACACTTCTGGTGCTTGTTAGTCGGGATGTTCTCCAATCAAGGGGCATGATTTCACTCAAGCAGTAATGAAAAACAATATGATGTTGTTTTGGTCCGCCCTTGTTTCTGGACAGCTTTAGATTGATGTCACAAACAACTCTGGCCAAGAAATTATACCTTAACAAACTACATGGTACTCGGCTTGATTGCCATGACTGACATTACCCAGAGTTTTATAATCCTTCGACCAGCCGATTACTGAGCACAATACACTGAGATAATCAACAGTGTTTTCCACTTGTGTTGGGAAAGTGCATCAGATAATGGGACAGGGCAGAAGGACTAATCAACATGTATAACCAGTGTTGGGGAAATGAGGGTAGACAGGGAATGGTTGCAACTGGGGACAGTTGCAACAAGTCTAATTACTCCAATCAAAAACATGCTAGAGCGATGATACTCATACTGCACATATTCAGTAAGTAGTTTAAATCCTTGTTTCGTTGACTTCCAAGTGACATGTTTAACAAATGTCAAGGTCAGTGTATCTAGTATCTAGGTTACAGCAAAGCAGCCATATCAAATCAGATCACACTGTATTTTTTAACATATACAAGTCATTGTTGTAGTTGCACAATACATACATTACACACATGTTTAATAAAAGTCTGTTGCATTGTAAATCGTTCCATTCTTCCTGTCTGACATTGAAATGTAGAGAAAATTAATAGCATCTGTAACATCTGCACAGACTCAGTGTATAACCTGTGTTTTACATATAAATATATATATAAAAACTCACTGGTCAGTCTAGTCCAGGCTTTGAGTAACTAAGAGAAATGAAGTGTTGCATCATTCCCCTGTCTCATCTACTTTAAAACAGTAGTTTACCAATCTAGTTACTTCAACTTCATCCAAACTACATCGTGGGAAATGATCACAATCTGAGTTTGGAATCTATCACACAGAGGCAAGACTGACCTGACATGGAGTTAAGTGTAGGCGTGATTAATTTAGGGGACCAGGGCAGGTCAATCCTCGTTTAAACAGCCCAAGGATGTGTTTTAAGGAGGGGACAGGAAGCAGTTGTTGGGGATGAATCAGGAAAACACTGCTCTCGCTGCAACCAGTGAGCTGTGGCATTGTGCTATAATGTGTGGCAAAAAAAAACATCATGAGAATACTATGATGAAGTAGTTTGTAATTAAAGTTGTAATATTTAACATTTCCACATGAAAAAGTCTGAAAACACTGGAGGTGTGTTATATATTTTGTTGAGTTGTGTACTTTCATTATCCCAAACGTTTCCAACCCAGAGAAATCCATCATTTTATCCAAGGTAACGGTGCGTTTCCTACTAATCATTACTAGCTAGTTGCTAGTTGCAATAAGCAATCAGCAAACGTGACTAAACATAAAATTAATAACTTTATCACCTCATCCATGAACATCATTTCTGTCTGAGTCACGTCAGACAGATTTTCATTAGCTATGTTGGATATTTAACAATGCTATGAACTACCTCAAAACATTGTCAAACTACGGCTATATCTGAAATAATTCAGTTATTCACTTTTCCCTTCTCGCTATTCAGGGATTTCTATGTAGAGAACTACAGTGAGGTCACTATACAGTGAAGAAAAAACATTTTTGAACATTTTCTCTGTGCCGTTAATTACGTCAATGCTGTCATTTCACTTTCAGCTGATGCATGACGGTATATATTACTTGGTTAGTGGCCATCTGCTGTGCACAACTTTTCACAATGCATTGTGGGATACTATGTGTCCACCATATATACTACAATAATTCTCACTATACATTCAGACATCACTCTGAATAGTAAGTGATTTGAGACTTGGCCTACACCTTTTGTTAATGTTTTAGTTTGAGAGAGACCCCAAGCAGCAGAACTTACATAATGCGCATTTAACTACCTAAACATGACTCAAAGCAGTTAACTACTTAAAAAGCTACTGAGAGTTGAATGTAGCCTAGTTAAACTGCAACCCAACTACTACAAATTGTAGTTTAACTAGTAATTGAAGTACTACACCCCAACACTGTATACAACTTCTATCTTCTTCTATCACAATATGGAAGCTTATGACATAATTTAACTAAAAAAATATTTAGGGTACAAATTCAAGAGAGATAAGCAAATAAAATGTGTAGTGTAAAAATATTTGATGCTTGAGGAGAGGAAAAAAGTTGGACAAAAGTGCATTGTTGTTGTAACATTAATGGGGATACAAGAATAAGAATTTTCCTCCTCATTATGACCAAGCTGCCGGGCAGGGTCTCTGGTTTCTCCCCCCTGCCGTGCCCTGGCACCCCCGCAGCATCCCCACAGAGACGGCTTCCTTGCCGTGATGAGCTTTTGACAGGCCCCAAAACAGCCTGCTTAATGCTGTGCCAGGCCAGACATGGAGCGGCTGGGACGCTGGCAGCTTCTTGGCCCACACCATGCATCACGGGCCTCAACCCATTTTACCCCCAGTTTCCCTCCCCTCTCTCTGTCTCTCCGCCCTTTCTTTCTAGTGCCTCAGGATTGTTATGCAAAGCTTTCCAAGCAGAGATGTGGGAGTTCTCTCAAGCACAGATGTATCCAGATCATATTTGCACAATCTCCTGTCAGAGCGAGAGATGTATGTCCAGCCTGAGAGCTGCTGTTATCTGGGCTCAGCAACCAGGTGCGAGGCCGAGGCCTCACCTGGGACACGTACCACACCTCTGAGGACTCGCTATCTGGAATCAAACAGTAATTTTAGCTCTTTGTCACAAATAACTGCTGACAGCTGTTGATCCTTCACATCTCCTCAGAGACGGTGACTCTAGCTTTATAATCCATAACAATATTTTGGATATAAGTTCCTTATAGTTGCATAACTATCGGTATTATGCACAATGACAAATTGAAAACATCCATAAAAGAGAATATTAGCCTCAATGACACGTCTTATGTCAGTGAAACAACTGGTTTTTAAGTATTTAGAATGAAAACTTGACATTAGAATAAAAACTCAGAAAAACAAAGATACACTACTGCCATCCAGTGTTGAAGTGTGAGTACTGCCTGCAGAGAGTCAAAATAAACATGTAGTCCATCTGCTCCAAGATGTGACTCCACAAGGATAACTCATTATAGCTATACCATGCCTTTTCCATTTGTGGTCAGTTTTATGGCTTTTGAACTGTAAACAGTGTTCCAAGGAAAAGGAAACACATAACGCTTGTGTTGTGACATTCTTATGTCACTGAAACTCTGAGGGCTGCTTTACTGTGCTTACATTAACCCTGGTCGTCAGTTCACTATTGAGAAAGAAGGACTAAACTCTGTCATATAATCAAAACAGCAGAGTGTACAATAAAATAACACTGCATGTGCATTTTATTAAATTGATAGATATGTGTTCTGTTGTATTCTCTTCCTGAAACAGAAAGAAAATCTACTTAAAGCTACAACTCTTTATTGATCACACTATTTAAATCCATTCATTATAAGTGGATGGAAATGAATAAGACTCTTTTGAGCAGGATGTACAGCTGTGGGTCTTTTCTCTAAACAACATTTGACAGTGTAAATTAATAAGGCAAGGCTACTGAGATTTCACAGTTTACCATGTGTAAAAACAAAAACACACATTGGATACGGCTGCCAGTGGCCAAACAGAGTTTCACTGTGTTCACAGATTATCTGTGGTTTTGTGTTTGTCCAACAGATGCTGGTATGCACAGGAAATGGACTATGAGGGACTAGAACAGAAAACCATTAATGTTATGTTGCCTAAGCTGGCAACAGTGACAGACTGAATAGTGTATGGAGGTAAAATCAGGTATATATGAGCAGCAGGACGTTGTTGTTTTGCTCCTCATCCTGTTTGGATTATATTTGGAATGTGGTGTTTACACTGATCATTAAAAATCAGGTTATTCATATCCTTGTATACATGACCATAACACTATCCAGGTTTCTGATCATCTGTCTGCAGATGTGTCTTTATTTCTCACCACCTCAGCCACTATAAGACAGAATAAAGTCTTATTCAGCTGTCTGAAATTGGGATAACAGTTTATATGTGCGAAACATAACCGGGTGCCAGTATTTCATTCATCTAGATCAGAATGTCTCAGATAGGATTAAAACTCCAGATTGGGTAATTCAAAACCAAGATATGTAATCCTGCAAAACTCAGACACAGATTTGGTAGTCGAGTCCTACCCAGAATCCAGAATCCAGGAATGGTGGATTCAAAGTGGATGTACAGACATGTAGAACACACAGCACAAATTTAATCATTCTCTGAAGAACTAGAACAGACCTGGGCAAAATGTGGCCCGGGGGCTGGATGCAGCTCACTGAAAGGATTCATTTGGCCCATAAAGCCATCATGGAAATACCAATAATTAAACATCTAGCAAAGACAGTCAATAGCATTTCGCTTACCATTACCATTACCTGTAACTTTATTCACGCAATGTTTCTACTTTTGCTGCTACTATTGTTCAACCTGTATGCAGCATGCATGGTATACAGATATATAGAACACTTGTGACCATTCCATTATTAGAGATTTGACCCATTATTAGGACCTTATGTCATTTGTGTCTGGCCCGTGGCAGCCTGATCTATTTGTCATATGGCCGCCTATGAAAAATGGTTGCCCATCTCTGAACTAGAAGAACAATGTAACGCTTAAATGGGGTGTTGAAAAAGCACTTGGAAAGCCTAAACATCCTCTTTGTAAACCCACAACAAGCAAGCAACATAGTTCCCGTCTGCATCATGCTTCACAATACCACTGAACAACACAAGGTCCTTCACCATGATAGAAAGGATGATCATTCACAGACCAAACCCTGATCATCCAGCACTGCAACCAGATGGACCAGCTGGACGGTTGATGAGTCACACTTTTACTGAGGGTCTTTTGATCACTGAAAACAGTAGTAGTAGTAGTAGTAAATACTGCGATTCTGGCCTATGTATTGTGTAATAATGCAGATAAGTGATTATAAGCAAAATGAAAATTGATTTGCAATGTAGATTCTGAAATCCTGATCTTGTATTAACTCGATCAGAATGATCCTATCTGAAAATTCTTTGAGAAACCAAGAAAAAACTACAGGATCATTTTTATCTGGGAAGGCAAAACGGCATTACAAATTCTGGATCCGATCCGATGTCGATTAAAAGTTATGAAATACTGGCCTCAGAACACTGGGTCATAATCTGAAACCTGATCATAGTACTAGTGTGCATGCAAACATGCAATTTATTATGTTGTTTGTTTTATCGCACTGTGGAGGCATGTTGTGCGCAGGATTTGAGTCCAAAAGAAATTTCCCTATGGGGACAATTAAGTATATCGTATCATAGCATAATACAGTGTTTCACTGAGTTAGTTAAAAGTATGATACAAAGATGCACCATCTAAAAAGCTGCTAAAGTTCTGTGAAATTGTAGTGAGCATCCACGCCAACATGTGTCAAATCTCTGTATAACACCTGGTACAGTTCAGGCAACACTGAACAGAACATGGTCTGATTCTAATAATCTGTAATGCCAGTGTCTGAGTATTTAACACACAAGCGATCATGGAAAATACTGCGCTGTAACCACAGTCATATGTAAAAAAAAAAAAAAAAAAAAAAAAAAAACTAACCATGTCTGGTGAATGTTAAAAAAAGAAAACTTAATCTTAAGAATGTAAAAATGTAATAAATCACTCCCATGACCATATTTTACGACAGGCACTCGGTTCTAGACACCTCTGTCAGATTCACCCAGCAGTCAGGGAATATTTTCCTATCTACATTACTGGAGAGACAGCTGCAGGACAGCCACATATCATGCTTCCTCAGGCAGTCGGCAGTCATGACATGAAGTATGTGCAAGCTTCCTCTCACACACACGTTTCATGGTGAGATAACTGGAGACCTCAGCACAGTCCTGTCAAGAAAGTATTTACTTGCCCCGAAGCCGCATCGAGAGAACACAAAACATCCACATGAACTGTTTATCATACAGCTCACGGCATTTGCATATAAAACATTTTTCAATTTTTACACTTGAAATTAACACAAATGAGCCACACTGTACTTCTCCAACCTCCTGTGAGGTTTGTCTTCCCCATGGTCAGATTACTAAAACACATTTCAAAATATTAATAAAGTTTCACTTGACCCGGTTCCCAACAGTGCCAGGAAGGACATTTACTTAAGTATTGTGAAGTATTGTAACTTGTATTGCACATTACAATTCTGAGGTACTTCACTGGAGTTTTTCCATTTTATGCTACTTCATACTGCTACCCTACCATATTTCATAAGGACCAAGGTGTAGGTTTTGTTTCAACATTGTAAGCAGGACTCATCCCCAAATTTTGAGTGTTTAACACTTGAGCACATGTATTCTAGTGATGTTTTATGCACCAATTTGTGCATTTCTGCATCAATTTATAGTGGGAATGTCTTTATTTATGTAAAGGAAAACACAAAATTCATAAACCAGATGACAATAATGTGTAAAATGGACCAAAATGGGTCAGTCTGAGGCTAGATCCATGAAACATTTAAACCTAGAGGTAAATAGGAAACACACTAGGAAACACAACAAGATCTGAATTATAACATCAGCCAAATGAGCATAAATGAGACAGATTTAAAAATTAGGAAGAGATTTGTTAATAAATGACTTCAGCAGCCCTGACTTCTTTTTTCACATGCAAAATTAGACGGAGAGGAACAAGTGTGGCGGGTCACTACAACTAAGTTCAGACAATAACATTCATACTATTTCAACTTGTACACATCGTTGTGACACATAACAGAGCTTCCCCACTGATCTCTGGACTTACACCACACTGCCTGGGGGCCCTGGGTGGCTTCGGGTGCCCTATGTCACCCCAGAGTCTGCATATAGCAAGAAACAGCCCTGCTTTAAAAAATAGTTTTATGAAATACAAGTGAGTGGTTTTCAGTCTTTTTGGCTTCTGATCCCTCATATAAACCTGGTGTCCAGGTGGGTCCGAAGAGGGCAAATGAACCAATATTTCACACAAAAAAAATAAATAAATAAATAAAAATCACAAACATTAATATAAGTCAGAGATGCACAGTAATATTGGCACATCATTGGTATCAGCCAATTAAGGCTTTAATATGAAATATTGGTATTGGCCCGTAATGAAAATTTCTGCCAGTGTGACAGGCTGATAAGATGACGCTTTAATTATGGGCATACAACACAAGTATGTCTGCACTATGGAGGTTTTGTCAAGTGTCTGAAACAGAAAACAGACAACAAAGTTGCTATTTGCAGAGATTGTTCATAGTCATTCACGTGAGGAGCCAAATCGCATTCCTTCAACACAAAAAATTTAATTGCCCAACTCAAGAGCCGTCATCCCAATCATTACAATGAATTTGTGATGTGCCAAAAGAAACAAGCTCCAGTGAAAAAACTGACAGCAGTTGTTTTCTAATTTTGCCGTGAGAATGTGTTCATCTTGAAAAGCGTTGTATTTCAAGTATACATCTGCCAGTGGGACACTGCGGTAAGAGTCGGCAGAATAATATTTTAATTCCATAACAGGAGAGATTTGGTGTTCTCTGCAATCAGGTGGGAAAAAAAGATGCACATGTATCGGTACTGGCAACGGAAATCAGCTAAAATTAGTTGAAAAACATCAGCAAAAACCCAATATTATGTATCCCTAATATAAAACTGTATAACTCTTTTCTCTCCCATTAATCATCTCAAGATCACTCAGATTTATCTGGTGACCATTTCAAGGGTTGGATACCACTGGACTAAACTTGCAAAGTGTATTTAAATTAAAACTAGCTAAAAACCTCAGCCAGTTACAACAGTAAAATTGTATCAGCATTAGCAATCTAATGATGTCAGATATAACTAGAAGAGTGCACTCAGTAGAATGGCCAGACAATATGAAAATAATATTCAGGTGTAACTGCTTTTAATTCACCAACATTTTTCTCAGTAACTTTAACAGATCACAATGACATTTATTTTGTAATTTAATAACACTGCTGGTGCGTTTTTGTTTTAGTCTAGCAGCTGTTGATGACTTGTGGCCCCTGCTGGCCGGTTAAGAGGGGTAAGAGGGGTCAGCAGTCCGAATAGATTATATATAGGTTTTTCATGATCAGAGACTGTGAATCACCATAAGAGGTCCTTGATGATACAGTCATGATTGTGCACAGAAAATTTACTGTATGAGAGATTAGCTGTGGAGAAGCTCCAGGTCCTGCACACACACAGACACAGTACATCACCCGGCGGAGATAATAATACTGTATATCAGTCACAAACATACCATTCTACTTTTGATATCTTAAGTATACTTATATTTATTTTCACATTGCTGAACTGGTGCTTTTTCTTAAGATAAGTCTCTGAGTGCTTCTTCTACCACTCACTGGTTCTTCTCCTGCAGTAAGAAGAGGGAGAGCTGGTTCTGATTGGGATGAGGAGATAGGCTGTAACCTTATCTGCAGAAAGCTGCTGTGCGCTGCATTATTTCATCTCGTCATGTGCCCTGAAAAAATATGACAAAAACATCAGAGAATGGAAAATGCATGACCTCAGACTTTGTAACCTGGCAGATTTAATCCAATCATTCTGCTGAGGGCCTAACTCGTGTTTAACGCCAGTCTATACATCATACTGTATATCTAATTTAAGGCCGAGCTGACTGCTCTTTGAAGAGGCAGTTTTGAAATCACATTCCAGTTTCCCCTCCCAAACAGCAAATTATTTCTACTCCCGCGAGACGTGTGATTTCGGACTCAGAGTTGGAGCAAATCACTTGCAGACTACTTCACGAGGAGCTTATTAATCTGAGACAAGGGGTCTGGGATTCAAGCTGAAGTATAAACAACCTCATCATCAATGGACAACGTAGAAAAGCTTTGACTATGAAGAGTGTGTGCTTGGTTCCACCTCAACAACATCGACATACGTTCAGAGTTAGGTTTGACGCCAGATACCACAGAGAAAAGCTACGGCAAAAATGTGCCCCATAATTGGTAACAGTCTGTGAATTTCTGTAAGCAAAAGGTAGGCTGTAATTAATCCCAGCACAATGAGGATCCTCTGCGGAGCGTGTTCATATATTTGTTATTGGACGTCACCACAGGGGCACTCTGGAGCCCATCAGATACAGTGTCTAAATACACAGCAATCAAGTGGCTTTTTTTTTTTTTAAACTCTACCTAACTCTCCCACCAATGCCTCAGCAAAAATTATCAAAGGTTATCAAGGGGCATCTACCACCAGACTCTGACCTACATGAAACCACCCTCATTTCCCCACAAAATGTGCCTCTGTGCCCTCTTCCTTCCTCATTAAAACCCCTGAATCAGGTTGTTTAAATTAAGATGGCCTGCACAGAGGTGATGATGGGAAAGGCAGTTTGGAAAGATGCTGAACGAAGCTGGCACTTCTTATCTACCACATATTAGCGAAGTTGAGAAATGGCATTAGCCTGCTGCCGTCCCATCATCGCTTGCCGTTCCCAGCAACAACACGATCCAAATGCAGTCCAGATGTCTCAGCCATCAAGCCTCAATATTTCACTAACCCTGCATTAATCTTATCAGAGTGTGTCACAGATCCCTGCCTGATAACATCGCACAGGATTTCAGAAAATCACTGCCTGCAGCTGACCGCAGCTTCACTACAAATTGAAATAGGTATCACCTTACAGATTTTTAGATTTTGCACATGAATGAACTCATAAGCTCAAAGTGTAAGGATAAAATAGTTTGAATCTTTTTAATACAGTGAGCAGAAGCAGCAGAAAAGATAGTCGCTTGTTGAATCTCATTCCCAGGACAAATACCATCAAATAGACTTTTTGCATCTCTGTGGATGCAGCCACCACCACACACTTCTAATGCTTTATGGGTGATGAGTGAGAGGGATTATTTTGGAGAAAATACTGCATAGTATGCCTTCAACTCAAGTGTTATATTTAAGAGGTGTGTTAAACCCATTTAATGCAACACGGTATAATACTCTTAAGTTGCAATGTACATTTTTCACATTTAATATTTAATAAAGACAAGCAATTCACAGCAGTTTTTATATGTTTATATGTGTTATAATCTACACAGTCTGATTAATGCTTCTGGCCAGATCAGAGTTTAGTTCAGCCCTCATGATCAGCTCTCCTGCTGGCTCAATCCTGGGGCAAAAAAAGTCTTCACAAAACCAAGACATAACAGTAGAGCTACAATGATTAGTTGATTCAAAGAAGATTAATTGCCAGCTATTTTGATAATTAATTAATAATCTCAGTCATTTTCCAAGCAAAAATGTCAATGTCAAGCGTCTCAGATGTGAGGATTTGCTGCTTTTCTTTGTCATTTCTGATAAATAGAGTCTTCGGGTTAAGAAACAATTTGGAGACGTCATATTGGGGTCTGAGAAATTGTGATGAGTTAAGTGAGAATTTTTTTTTTTTTTACAATGTTTTGACGTTTTAAAAATACACGATTAAAAGTGAAAATAACTGGTAGCGTAATCAATAATGAAAAAATATTTAGTCAGAACCCAAAATAGGGGCATTGGTTACAGCTGCCAGAATACAGTGTGTGAGCTGGTGAGACATTCAAGCACAGATCTGAGGTACTTTGGAAAATACAAATCCGGACTGTCACCTGACTTTACACAAAAACAGGCATTTGGGAAACCAGATGTATTTATTCAGTTCTGTCATACATTCTGTGATAATTAAACCTGACACAACTATCTGCAGGCTCATGTTTGTTTTCTAGACAAAACTGTAAACAGTCAGCATTGTGCCAAAACAGCCTGCTCCACCTGCTGAGTTTTAAGTGCATGTAATCATGAACACACTAAAATAGAAATGTCATCATATCTTACTCTCAAGCTCACAAAGTCACCATCAATTTCAGTATATGTACTGACAAGAGAAAATTCCCTCATAATACATGCTTAAAACTTAGCATTTAAAACAACACTATTCATCAGCAGGTATTATTATTCCTGCAGGACACTGAAACAACTGAACCCAAATACGAACTGAATGACAATTCAGTAAGCTCGTTTCTCAACCTGCCATTCAGTTTCCTGAGCTGAGTGTGGGATACCAACTATGCCTTCACACCGTGCAAAGAGCCTTTTCCTCTCTTAAGAATCCTTGTCCTTGGACTGAAAATCCTGTTTGATGGGTCCTGATTGCGAGGTCCAAAGCCTGTTTCCCTCAGGGCCAAGGTCACACTGGTTTCCCCAGCTTTGGCCTTCCAGCATCAGCCCTCTTCTGAGGAGAGCTGGGCTCCTTCATCGTGAACCTCTCTGTAGGCAGCCATGGGGCCACCGTCAGGAGTGTAGCTCCCCATAGAGACCTTCAATCCCTCAGACAGTTTCTGGGCTGCCAGCTTGGCCTGCAGCTCCTGAAATTAAACACAACACAGAGAAAAAGTTGACATGAATAGGCTGGTAAACAGAGAATAAGCACATTATCATAAAGCAGCACAGCCATAGCTGTTAAACCCTCAACAAAAGTTCGACTGATAATGAGCTTAACAGTCCTCTGTAAGTTGACAACAGCACACTGTTTGACGTTTGGCTCTGAAGTCATTACTCTGGATGTGGAGTGGTACATGGTGCCTACAGTGTTTGAACGCTGCCCTCTAGAGCTGATGGAGGGATCTGATGTTGTACGAATAAAATTCACACACTGATTCATCATTAATTTATTGCATGTTTAGTTAGTTGATAAAATATCAAAAATCACCACTGTATAAACACACTTTGTTTGCCATTTTACATCCAAATTAAATATAAACTCCAAACTGAATAGTGCAAAATATTTTTGTCATTACATATCAACAGAAACTGAGAGATCTTATTTTCATCTATTACACTACACCACACATATTCAATTGGTGGCTCATGGGCTGAATTCAGCCCTTTAAAAAGCTCAGTCCAACTCTTTGATCATTTAAAAAATGAAAACAAGTTTATCATTGTGATTTCATTTAAAGAACCTCCTAACATTTAAGTTTATGGGTGTTTGCAATGTTTATTAGAAGATCATCTTTTTTTATTAGGCTAATGAGCCCACTCATTATTTATGTCTGTTAAGCATTATTATTACTGGTCAAATAAATAAACATATATCTTTGTTTTGTTATATCACCTTAAGCATGTGAGGTATTTTGTTTATCATATAAAATTAAAGCAGCATTAAGAATCATTGTGAAAAAACGCAGCTCTCTCATTTAAATGAGGTTAGTCCAGGGGTGTCGATGTATGGGGGCTCTGGCAAAAAATGCAGGGCGGTACAGCGAAACAGTTGAACCTGCTCACCTTTTGTTATACAGCAATGTAAGCACACATTTCTGTTAATTACTTTGTAACATCAGCACTACATTTCTACTATTGACACTGTGATCAATGCCACTGGAAATAAAATGAAGTAGAGAACATTGTTTACTCATAATATAAACATTGTGGAGTGTTTGCCATCTGATAAGCTCCCAAAATAAACAGAAGACGCTCCAAAACCTCTACAGTTGTCATGTCAAATCGGTACTGGAATGTTTTGGGGTGAGTTTTTTGTTTGTTTGTTATTTTAAGAGAGCGAGTAGATGTGTCAGCTGCACCAAGAGACAAAATACTGATAAAGAGCAAGAAACAATGAAGCATCTCTATTGTGTTTAATTAGTCTCAAAACCTGCTCACATTAAAACCAGGCGCATGCACATGATACAAGCACACAGAACAGTAACCATGAAACTCCCTACACACTCACAATAGCTCAACACTTGCTAACTTACTCACTCATCAACTTAACTTTTGAGACTTCGGGGGTGGGGATGGGACAGACAGTGGTTGATCTCTCCCTTTCTGTCCTCGTCAGACTCATAAATACTATAATAGCAGAGTAGAAAAGTAGGCTAAAGTTTAAGGAGCTTTGAATATTCATACTTTTCAAATGCCCTAAAATGGTATTCAGAACAGCCCTACAAATTAATCTGTTAATGGATTTTGTGGATCCAAATTTCATGTCTCAGCTGAAGTAGTACACCAAACCTGACTGTAACCAAAAAATCAAAATACAGTTATCTGAACATGTTGCCATTCAGCAGGGTGAGGAATCTTATTCATTTATTGACAGACAAAATTTTCTTTTGGCTAATGATGCTGACAGCGCGCCTACAGTTTAATGTACACTATATATAAAGGATAAGTGTGTGGAGGACTCGGCTGCACTTACATTCTGCTTCTTAGTTTGTTCCTGCAGGAGGGCTGCTGACTCTTCCAGTGACAGAAGTTGGGCCGGACTGTGATGAAGAGGAGGGAGTTTGGCAGCAGTGATGTCGTCCAGGTGTTTTCTGTCCCGCTCCTTCCTAGCCTGTGCAGAGAGCGGTGATGAGCCTTCAGAAGAGTGCGTGGGTGATGAAGATCCTGAGGAAGAGATGTTACACAGCCTGGAAACACAGTTGAGAAGACACACAATGTTACTGAACGAAATCTGTAATTCTCCATGATTTTTGTTATAAATGTTAGCAAAAATTATCATATCATAATAAAACGAAGTTCACTCACTGATTTGGTTTGAATTTTTGTTTCCTGGGAGCTGAAGTTGTCTCTGTTTTTTCCAGGATAGTTACATAGTGAGGCTTTTTTGGTATCTGCTTTCTAAAGTAATTGTCTCTTGCTGTGCTGTTTAATGGGTCCTTGGACTCACCACTGAAACCAGTACTAGTTTCAGACAGGCTGACCCTTTCCAAGGCCTCCACAAGGTCAACCTCTTTTGTTTCATCAGAGTTCAGAGAGGCCCCTGCAGCAGCCGTCTCCATGGTTTCACCAGCAGCTGCTCTGGAGTCAAACTGGCCCTGCTGCTCGTCCAATGTCTTATTTTCCTGCATGTCAGCTGAGGCAGGTGACGTCTGCAACGCACTGCCTGCAGCAGCATCACTTTGCCTGTTTTGTAGTGAGGCTGCAGGTGTGTTGGGGACAGCACGTTGCTGCATAGTGAAAGCCTGCTGGTACTTTGACTGTAATTCTGTCCTGGCAGCAGACACCAAGCTCTGTCTCCTTTCCTCTTCATCATGGAGTTCAATGGCAAGGCGCACTTTGTCCACAAATTCTTTTATCTTTTTCCCTTTGTCAGGAAGAGTCTGCACTAACCTCCTGCAAACAACATAAACCCATCAGTTCATGCTATATTCAAAACAAGCATTCAAGACCAAGATTAAATACAGGGAATTAATAAACAAGCATGTCTCTTGGACTCAACTGGAGAGAAGACCATTCTTCATAATTTGATGTTTTGATTATGGTGGTGGAGTCGGTTCCAAGTCTTCCAAGGGTATTCCGTTGTTCAGTATTGATTCGTGTCTTTTTCATATTTGTGAAACTGAACACTGCAATATGGGATGCTGCTGGGAGGTGACAGCTTTCCATTTCAGGGAAAATAAATTATGTGATATCAGATCACATATCAGATGCGTAGATTTGCATATTCGTCAATAGCCAACCCAGCACTTTAGGCCGTATTGGAGGCCTTTCTGATACTGGTATCGGTGTCAGAACAACCTTACATAAAATTATCTGCATTTGTTATGCTTCTCCATTCATTTATATTTCAGCTTTTTTCTCCCCCACCCATCATCTTTATTTTGGCTAAACTAATTTCACATACCACATCTAACATTCAAGTCACAAACTTTGCATGATGAAGATAGTAAAGGAACAAAAAAGGGACTGAGATAAACTTGTAGCACCTTATTATAAAAACTGTAACTGTCACATACATTTTATTGAGTATAGAGATGATTTATTCATCGCAGGGGAAAGCCAGACAACCTCTACTGATGAATATTAGTATACCTCAGCTCAGTCACAACAGAGCAACTGTTATATTCACAGTTACTCACGTGTTTACGTCCTCACCATGTCTCTCCTATTATTGTCGTCACACTATCAGACTACACCAAACCTACTTTGATCGTGGTTTCACGCCACTAAGCGCCACACTGAGTCAGGTTTGAACTTAGCCTCAGTTTGTGCCCGTCGTGTGTCACAGATATACCCGGGAGGAGGCAGATACTGGAGCTGACAGCGTGAACTTACCTGTTGGAGAGTATCTTCTCCTGTCTCAGGAGCAGCTCTTGGAGCTCTTCTTTGCTCTGGTATCTCAGGTCTCCCACCTGTCCCTGGCGCTCTGTCCACGTCGAGGACATCACTGTTGGCTAATGACAGCTAGCTAACTGTAACAACCATTCACAAACAGCACGTTATAACAGCTCAGTTTAAAAATGCACTAAATAAACTCTTATCAACCGTTAACCGACTCAAAACACCGTCAGTTAACTGCCTCTTTACTGGTCAGAGAGCTTTAGAAACTTCTAGAGGCGGCAGTTGATGAACATGAGACAACAACATTTCAAAGTGGTTTTCTTCTTCTTCTTCTTCTTCTGCGGAAGTCATTCATGGTAAGTGTAAAGCTTCTTCTTCTTCGTCTTGGCGTTTTATGGCGGTGTAAGTGTAACTCTTGCGCCCCCACCGTACAATACCATGAACCAATATCATCACGTAAAGTAAATACCACCATCTGCTGGACAACTGCAAGAAGCACAAGTAATTAATCTGTACTCAACTAATATGATGTAGATTTATTTTTAAAACATCTTCCAGCTAATTAAATTCATTTCAGAGAATGATAGAAGAACTCAAACACATTTTGGCCATAAATCAAGGTTTAATGAGCTAATTATGACAGAATTACACACCAATTATACAATAGGATAAAATTGTTATCTGAATTGAACTGAACTGAACTGAAAGCAAAAATTAAAAACAAAATGAAAATTTAAAAAAAAGAGAAAAGAAAAATACAACTCTATTTGATACTTTTGAGGTTTGGTGGCTATGCAGCTACAAAAACTAAACGAAAAATTGAATCAGAATCTCGTAATTCTGCCCTTAAATTAATCATGTATTGGATGATATTCCCTATTACATACTATATAATGTGTTAATGTATGAAAAATAAATCATAATTCCCAGCCAACAATAATAGCAGCCTATAACAACTGTAATATTGTTAAAGTTTTGGAGAAGAATTAAGGAGTAGTTGGTTACAAAGAAAGTTGATCCGTTCATGTATCATTCAATTATTCATTCAAGTCTGGCAAACTAAAAAACAAAAAACTAGTGAAAAGTTTGTTTATTTGTTTTTCTGTATTAACCAAATATTGAAAAAAGTTTTAAGTAATATTTCAATTATAGATAATATTTATATACATAAATTTAGATTTTTTTCAAGCAGCTCCTTGTTTTACAGCATTTAAAAATGACTAAAATTTTTTTTTTAATGAAGAATAGAAATGCCCTGAGATTATCTGATTTAGTTGAATTATTTTTAATTTAAATCCCACTTGGAGTTAATTTAATTTATTTACGTTTTTTTTTTTTTTATCATAATTAGTTTTCTTTATACATATTTCTATAAGGGCGTTTTTTTCAAATAGTACTGATAATAATATTTATTTTGTAGTCATGACAGGGGTCTTAAAAGCCTCCAACAACTAAAGGTGACTTGCTGCCCTCTGCAGGTCAAATGTAGTCATCAGCATTGAGTTTAGATCAGTAAACTTCACTGTCTGCCTGTTCTTTCTGTATATTGTGTTTATTTCTTCACTGCGGTCAGTGCAGTCAGTAAACAGGCTTCACAGTCTCAGATTTTCCATGGCTGCATTTCCCGTCCGGATGTTTTTCCCAACCACTGTGCCAATCAATTTCTCACTCAGCTCAGTGAACAATGACCCAACTTCAACCGAGAGGTTACAGCTGTGTCCTCTCTATCCCCTCTCAGAGTTCAATCAGTCTAACTTTCGATTGCAGCTGGAAAGCTGGAAAACAATCAGAGTAGACTTTATCTGAAAATATGTTTTGACTTTACATTGTTAACTTATAGATGAAGAAGTTGCTGTTAGGGTGTGCTCTTACAGTGATGTTGGCACCTGACATTATCACCTGTGATTGATTGATAACTGAGCAGGCACAAAATAAAGAGGCTCTCTAGCCAATTAAAACAGCACCAATGATGAGCACAAGTTATTATTTCTCCATTAAATATGTGCATTAAGCTGGTTTTCCTACCCTTGCGATAACAGCACCAACAACTGTGTTGCAACATGGCCATTTCTGTTGTGTGTCCAAGTGTTGTGGTGCGATGCTGCTCAACAAGCAGATTTGAAAGTAAGCAAAAATAACACACTAAAGCTTCATACGCATTTCTATTTCATTCTGACGATGTTTCGGCCCTCAGGCCTCCTTCAAGATCAGCATTTTTTTCAACAAGATTGTTGATCTTGCAGAAGGCCTGAGGGCTGAAAAATCATCAAAACAAGAATAGAAGTGCAATATTTTTTTCCTACTTTCATTTATGTTCTATGTATCAAGTCAGGTCACACAAGGCACCGTATCTGCATTTAGCTGTTTTCTCCACATGCGCTATGGTCCTCTCTTCTAATCAAAATCCCCCAAACCATTAGAAAGAGATCTATCATGTATACTTCATGGTCCTACCATCTGCAGTGCTGGTGAAGTGTTTTCACTAAATCACTGACATATCACTGCTCATCTTAGGTGTTGTCCTTCTAGTCTAAATTATTTTAATTCTGCCAAGTGTCTAATCTCATCTTTTTTTAAGTACTACACACAGCTCTGGACATGTGGGAAAACTTATTTTGTGAATCTACACATTTTCTTGCAACATCAGTGATATCAGCAAATGTTTTTCCTCACTCTGAATTAGTCTCTCCTTCACTGCACAACATATGCAAATTACAATAACGAATACCATTTGGTTTAGTGAAAAGGAAGAGCTATTTCTAGGCAACTGGAAGATTTGCATTGGGTAGCCTGTGCACCTAATTTACTGTAAATGCATTGACACACCAGCCCTGCAAATACACTATCTGCATACTACACAGAAGATAGTTCCTCGAAATATATCTACTGAGTTTTTCTACATTTACATGAAGTTTATCTAGAGTTCAGTTTTTATGCCTGACATTTATGTAAAAGTATGAAATTGAATCATTAGAAATGAAAGAAAAAATCCTTTGTGTGTTTCTTATCAGCTATGATAAAATGCAATCAATAGACATAGTTATATACATACATAGTATATAGGCTTCAGGCTTTTAAGAACAAGGTTGTATGTAAGTCTGGACTTCCATAGACACAGTCAGGATGTCTGGTGCTCATACAGTAAAGTCTTTATTATCCAAACAGACGCTGGCCTCATCATTAGTCGCAGTATGATATGTATCAATAAGGAAAAGGCACATCATAATGCTGTTTCCAACACAGTTGTGGCAGTGCAGACAACATCTGGATAATACTTGTGCCTGTGGCTCAGGAATGGCAGTCACCTCAATAGGGTCAATGTATTTAAAGTGATTGAACAGTTTTATCATTATGTAGTTACATTATTATATTACCCTGTTGCCAATTTAAAGAGATTCATTTCCACCACCAGTATAAAATAGGCTGTTCACAAAGGCACAAAGCATGTTAATAAATATTTTGTACATAATGTGACAATAAGAAAATAATATTCATTTAATTTGTACAGAGCCAATATAAAATAACAGGAAAATAAACACAATAACCTCATCAATCTTCATATAGGACTGGACACTCACAGCTCCATGAGCAACATAAGGAGGCTACATTTAGTGTAAACAAAACAAATAGAATCCTTCAGTATATTATTTACAAAATATTTTTACAGAGCATCAAATTATTTACACCCAACAACAGAAAGCCACATTTTATCATCATGAATAGCGCTATGTACAAACAAAGGCTTAAATTCTACATAAGGCTTTTTACATAATCAACCAGAATCATATTCTGCATTATATAACTAATATGCATTTTTCAACTTTTGACTGTTTAAAAAAATTAGATGTCACATACAGTTATTTAAAAAAAAAAAAAAAGATGACCGGCCATGAAAAAAGGGCCAAAGACAACTGAGTTTTAAAGGAATACACATTTTAGAAATTACACTGAGCTGTTTTGCTAGATAGAGGAGAGGATAAATGCCACCCTCATGACTATAGGGTTAATATGTAATTGCACAGTAACATGTAACTGTACAGCAA
Source organism: Lutjanus erythropterus (assembly GCF_056507025.1). Classification (NCBI taxonomy): domain Eukaryota; kingdom Metazoa; phylum Chordata; class Actinopteri; order Lutjaniformes; family Lutjanidae; genus Lutjanus; species Lutjanus erythropterus. The sequence continues at coordinate 24,510,882 of NC_139317.1, forward strand.
CCACTGCGATTATCTACAGTACTGTCATGATGTACAGATTAGCTTTACGCTAAGTTAACTGCAACTACATATTTACCGTAGAGTCATGACATACAGATAAGCCTCATGCTAACTGCAGCTACATTTTTACCATAGTCATGAGGTACAGATTAGTTTTATGCTCACTGTGGCTACATATTTACCATAGAGTAATTATGGCTTACAGATTAGCTTTATGCTAACTGCAGCTATATATTTACCACAGTGTCATGGTTTGCAGATTAGCTTCATGCTAACTGCAGCTACATTTTTACTGTAAAGTCGTGACATACAGATTAGCTTCATGGTAACTGCAGCTATATTATTACTATAGATTCATGATATACAGATTATCTTCATGCTAACTTTAGCTACATTTTTATCATAGTCATTAACATACAGATTAGCTTTATGCTAACTGCAGCTACATATATATATATATATATATATATATATATATATATATATATATATATATATATATATATATATATATACATATATATATATATATATACACACACACATATATATAGCATAGCATAAAGACTGAAAATGTGGGGATTTCTGTTCAGAGGTATCAAAATCAACCTGCTAGCAACTCTAAAGCTCACTAATTAACTTGTTAAATTGGTTTGTAATACGTTCAAAAACTAAAAGTATAAAATCATAACATTTGCATTTGGTTCTCAGGGCTCACTCGAGAAGAGGACAGAGATGGAGTTAGTAATCAGTGATGAAAATAAGACCAGAAATAACTTTAAAAGAATTTACTTTGCAGCAAATAGCTAAATGAGAACATCAATACCACTGTCTGTCCACTAAACATGAAGCAACAGCCATCAGCCAGTTAGTTTAGCTTAACGTAAAAACTGCAAACGGGGAAACAACTTTCCAGACTCTGTCCAAAACAATATCCACCTACCAGCACCTCTAAACACTCTAGTTATGTCGTATTTATTTGATGTGTAAATGCAAGATGTGAAAAACAACAATTGGCAATTGACAATATTTCTTCGCTGTGACCAGGAAGTAACTGTTCCCAGGCAAGAAATAGGTCCATTACCCAACATAAAACAGTGAATTAACATTTTTACACTTGCAATGTATGAATCAGTGAGCTTTAGAGATGTTGGTATCTACATTTTGTTACCTTTGGACAAATTCTGCAGGCTAGCCGTTTCCTCCAGCAAGGCAGGGTATCTAATATAAAATTACAGAACCAGTCCCAATAAATGTACCCATAAAGTGATACTCATACTAATAGAGTACTTCATTCAATATTCATCATGTGAATGGAAACATATTGCATTAAATTGAAGAAGACTGGGGCAAGAAAAAACACAAAGTATTATTTTTTCTAGATCAGGGTATAAAAGGGATTGGTTGGAGGTATTCTTTGACTGGAGACGTTTCTAGGTACTGGGTTATTTCAATCAATACCTTAAAAGTATTGAGTACCCATACCCAGCCCTGTCTCCCATTTTCTAGTCTTTATGCTAAGCTAAGCTAACCATAGTGTCATTTACCATCAAAAATTAGTGGCATTGAACATCTCATGAAACTCTCCTAAAATGTCAAACCATTACTTCAGGATCAATCTATATTTATCTTGGCTGTAATTTCCATAAGTTTCATGAAGGGTGAATAAACTTTGGGAGCTCTTGATCTTGGTTGAAAAGAGGAGTCATGTGGACTTGACTGTGTGTCTGTATTTGTTTCTGTGTCCACCTCATCTCTGCTGGACTGGATTGGACTTGCAGGAGGCTCAGATTCAGATGCGCGGCTGTAGGGGAACGTCCCACTTGGTACTGAGGGGTTGGACTGCAGGTAGCGGCTGTACTCGACAGGAGTGTACCTCAGTAAACTGGTCTCCAGCCTGCTGGGTGGAGGGTTAGACCTGAACGTCCTTGGTTGGATGGGTGACGTCAAGTAGATGGATGGATGTTCAATAGAAGATGTAGAGGATGGAGATGTTGGTAATGACAGTTGTGTGGGTGATAAAGGTTGTACAGGAGAAAGAGGTTGTGTTGGGGATGAAGGTTGAGTGGGTGATGGAGGTTTCACTGGTGATGGGGGTTGAAGGGGTGGTGGGTGTTGTATGGGATGAAGATGAGTTGATTCAACATCATGCCTTTGTGCTTCACTTCTGCAGATGCACAGCCAGACATCAGAGTGAGAAACCACACCCAAAAAATAACCTGATGCTACTAAATATGTTTCTCCACCTCTGCTTCTTACCTGGGGAGCAGATCACAGCCCACTCCTATCTCCCTGGTTTCCAAAACCTCTCGTGGCCTATTATTCTGTGTGGACATAAAATACTTCAGCTTGTCTTCTAATTCATTATTCTAGGGAAAGGGAAAGAGGAAACAACACTGTCAGGTCAGACACATGCAAGAGACTGAAGTCACTTTACACGTGAAAGTGATTTGACAGGTACAGGAAATCACACAGACATTGCTGAAAGTTCAGGATATCCAGCAGCGCTCAGCAGCAGCCCAGGCGATCATGCAGTAGATTACCACACCACACCAAATCAAAACAGGCAGTAAACACATAACAAAGTATTCGTCTTACCTCACACTCCACTATTGCAATTCTATCCAGAAGCTCTGAGATGAACATATCCTTTTGAGCAACTTGAGCTCGCAGTGATTCAACCTTATATCAAGAAAGAGATTCAAGAAAACAACATTTAATTTAGAACAATTACGACGTGTCCTCAGTCAGATATTTTGTCTGCTCAATTTGTAGCAGAAAGGGGAAAATGTGAAGTAGGGAAAATGTACAGAGCAGGTCTCTGCCACCTGGACTGGAAAGAAAGAGGGGGAAGGGAGAGACAGAAAGAAAATGGAAAGAAAAGATCAATTCAAACCAAACTTAAAGGGGTTGTTCACCCCAAAATCACCATGAAGAAGAAAGCGTGCATATACTCATGGACACCACTAACTTTACATCCTACGCCGTCACAAACGCGAGCCTCTCATCCATGAGTAGATAGTTTGGTAGAAAGAATATAGTTCCTACATGAAACTGCTCACAGCAAGGTTTGTGGATTATATTGAATAACCTGGTCATGATTTCTGTAAAGAAACATGGCTGTAGATTTTTTATTTTTTTCAAATATATATACTTGGTTCTTTGAGCACCGCAAAAGTGCCATCTACTTTCATTATATTCAAGAGATAGCAGACATCTCTACAGCCGCCAAAACTCTGCAACTCACACCAAAACTACATAGATGGATAAATAGCACCACAGGCAAGAGGAAATTCATTAAAAATTATTGATTACAAGTGTACTAACTGAATAACCCTGCTTTCCCGTCACAGACTACATAAGAGGGACCAGTTAAGAAAGACATAAGCTACAGTGAGAGGGTCATTACTGCAAAATAAACCCCAACTGTGTTATGCAGGGTTTATTTTGCAATAATGACTCACTCACTGTGCATTATAATGCTTATTACATGGCTACTCACTAAAAAAACAATAATTAGACAAAATATTATTGCAGAATTTTTTCATGTCTGCTCTGTAATCTATGATCAGAACTGCCTCCATAGCAATAGTCTGCTCTTCATAAAACAGACCTTAGATTGCCAGAATTGGCCAATCAGAATCAAGTATTTAACAAAGCTGTGTAATAAGACTCTAATAATCACTAAATCTTTTATTTTTAGATTCTGAGTATGCATCTTAACCACCAGGCCAACATAATGCCCCACCTTTTATTGACTCAGGGTTTGAAGAAGTTTCATATTCCTTGTGTGCAACTCATCCGTACTCTGGATGCTAAACAAACGTCTATTATTTTATCTGTATCTCATCCACACCCATTATCAAAACGCAGGTAGAACAGAAGACATGAATGCTTGTGAGTTGGACAGCATTTGCACACAGGGAAATAGACTCTCCTCACCTCCTCGATCATTCCTTTGACTTTCCTCTGCTGACAGAACACCATGTCGTTCAAGTGTTTGATCCTCTCTCGCAGATCCACAGTCTCAGCCTGCAGCTCTTTGGACCTAAACGGGACCAGAAAGCAGTTAAATCAACATATAAGTTCCAGGTTGATATTGTTTTATCACTCTTTATTCACATTTTCTATTATCTGCTGATATGCTTCTCTCAACCTCAAACAGAAAATCTCATTAACAAGAGGGATGATAGTTGGTTACAAATTATTAGTACTTGTCAGAAAAGTCTATCTGAACTGTACAAAAAACACTTGCTAAAGAAAGTAGAGTCCATTATATCTGACAGTTCACATCCCCTGCAATTGCCTCAGACAATCATCGGCCAAAACTTACATAAATTCTCCATCATACCCTCTGATCACCACTCAACTCTGTTAGTGCAGGCAGCAGCAGCACATCTCCAACCATGCCTGTTTCTTTCTTCTTTATTTCATTAATATTCTAATTTTTGTACTTATTCTTCCATCTATGCATTTTTATTATGCATGGTTACATATGGTCACTGTTGGGCAGAAACCATGTATGTCCAAAACTTATACTTTCCAGGAAATGAAAAATAAGTGTTTTTAAGCTAACTGAATGCTTGAAACTATTTGAATAGTTCTTTTTTAAATAGTTTTCAACAGTTAAATGTTTGTAAAAACCCACAAACAGACATAAAGGGTGATCAATAGTATTGATTTATGAAGAAGAAAGTCAAAATATGAAGATGCAAGGTTTGCACCCAACAGCGATGATATGTGTGATTTATTTATTTGTTTATTTCTGTCTTGTGAGTCTCACCCTGCACTGTGGCAGAACCAATTGCCCCTCAGGGGACAAATAAAGGCCTTGAACGTCCACAAATATGCAGCCTTGTCAGGTGCTTCTCAGATCAAGGATAAACTTCAGAGCAGGACTGTTCAACTGGCGGCCCGCGGCCTGGATATGGTCCTTTTGAATGAGGCTGTCTACAGATCAGGCTGGCATGTGTGTAGGTATTTATTTACTTTGGCAGCTGCAATAAATAATAAACTGTGTGTTTATTGTGCAACAGAGGCGTTGCTGTGATGAAAGAGTACAGTGTGAAGACACACCACGAGTCATATCATGGCTATTTTTCTGCCAGTTCCTCTTTAGGGCTCAGAGGATTATATCTACAGTCGTTACACTGTTGTTATTTGTAGCCTTTAATTGACAAAGTATTCTATGTAGCTCATGAATCCCCAGTGATTTTTCTGTTCGGCCCGACTGGTCCTCTTTTGAGCATGTGCAAAGTTTTCTACTTGTTCAGCTGATAAAGAACTTGAACTTCTCCAGATCCAACTCCCTGACAACTTAGTACACTCCAACAGCTGATGAAGACTGTATGATACAGTTCAAAGCTCTGAAAAAAGCTATTAATTGGATCTTGAGTTGGGATTGTTTTGTCATACTGGTCCTTTCATACTTTTTGGCTACAGTTGCATCAGTTGTGTCTGTCAGCTCCAACAAGCGGAGACGCTGTTCACATTCCTGCAGCTTCCTCTGGAGTTGACTCTTTTCCTGTAAAAAAAAAAAAAAGTATATATTTTTCATCATGAAGTAAAGTGCAGGTAATTTCATTTATATTATGCTAAAATATGCCTTACCTTTCCCATACAGTCCAGTAGACGCTCCACTTCAATAATCCTCTGGTCCCTCTCTGCAATCTTGGCCTCTGCAATCCTGATGTTTCTCTCTGCTTCCTCCAGTCGCCTGATGTATTCGTCGAGCTGGGCCTGTGTGTGAAGAGAAATACATTTTGGTTTAGCTATTGGACTGCTTTTAGAATTGCTCATCAAATTATCGAGTGTAGTAATTTAATATTTTTTTATTTATGAAAATGTGTCAAAATCATTTGACACATGCTGAGTGATCATCACACAAGGGGATTTGCAATATACCTGTATTGATGGTAACCGTGATATTTTAATATTATTTTACACATGGACGGATTACTGGATGGGCTTACTGGGCACAGGCCCAGGGGTTCAAAGGCTTCAACCTTAAAATGTCCCTCAAATACACACAAACCAACTATAAAGAGACACAAAACAATCACACAAGACACAAAATCACCACAAAGAGATGCAATACAACAACAAAAAAAACAAGCAACCAACACAAAATCACCACAAAGAGACACAGAACAACTACAGAGAGATATTAAATGACCACAAAAACACGCAACAACCACAGAGACACAAAACTATTAAAAAAAACACTAAATGACCACCAAAAGACAAAATCACCACAGAGACACAGAAACTACAAGACGATGCAAACAACTACAGAGAGACACAAGAGACCAAATACCATGAAACAACAACCAAAAGACATAAAAATCACCTGAAAGAGGCACAAAACTATCATAAGGAGACTCTTCGTGTCCACAAAAGAGCCAAAATCACTACAAAAAAGGTGCAAAGTGACTGCAAAGAGACGTAAAGTAACTACAAAAAGAGCCAAAACAACCACAGTCTGTGTGTCTTGCTCCTATAGGGCCTCTTACATATCCGTGCCCGGGGGCCCATTGTCTCATAATCCGTCCATGATAATATTGTGTAAATAATTCAGCACCTCTTAAACATTTGGTATGCTCTAGAAACACTTTTGTTTCTTTCTGTTCATGCTTTGTCTCCCTCACACACACAGACTGGTTACAGACTCTCTCTCCACTTCCACATGGGTAATTTGAGTGTAAATCATTTACCAGAAAAAGAGACAAAATGTCCAATAATAAATCTGACTGATAGCATTTCTTAAAAAATCTCTAGATATTATGATAATATCGTTTTCATGAAAACTTTTGGTCACGATAATCATGTAGTGAAAATCTGATATCATGGCAGCCCTCTATCACACATCTATCCTGTTCTTATGTCACACAGGATTTGGTTTCTACTGACACTGAAACTGCATGTGATGGCGAGAGTAAATGAATAAGGAGTAAAGAATGCAGACCTGTAGGTTTTCAATCTCCTCCCTGTGTTTCCGTTGCTCCTCCTGCAGCTTCTCCTCATACTCCTGCTGTAGCTTTGCTGACAGCTCCTGCAGCGCCTGAGCGTTGGCCTCCCGTGAAGACTCCACCTGGACAATTCACAGCGCAGCAGAAATTAACACTGTGCAAGGCTGATTATTCCATATTGACACGAGAACAGAAGATGCAGATGCAGCTGAGGTGTTTCTGTGCTGCAGTGAGATGATCTGTCATCAAAACACACTGCTTTATCTACTATCTCTCTCACAACTTTTTTAGTTTATTTTGATTATCAGTTGAGTTCTATTTTTACCCTTGATTTTATTGGCAACAGCTGGAATTGAAATTTTCAACCACCACATCATCTAGTCACTTGTGCACATCACAAAAGCAATTTCTTATTCTTTTGAGCAAATTGCAAATGCTTTGGCAGATTCATGCAAATGATTATGTACAATTGTGTTGCCGTTTCCTACATAATCAACTGCTTTCGTGCTGAGCAAAATGTATTACACTGGTTCTGTTGGACAAAAACAGGCGTTGCATAAGTCATTACATGCAAAATGATTGCACCAATTGTCTTAATCTGTCACATATATTTCTTTTAGATTTTTAGATGAATATCTGTTGTGATGTGGATGATAATCTGTAGTCCGACAGACAGGAACATCAGGAGGTGTTATTCCTCATACAGCACTGCATGTACAGTTCTGCCTGAGGGGCAGAATTTCTTATGTTTATGTTTCTTATTTTGTTTTGTTTTTCTTTTGTGCTATGCAGTGCTACAAAGCAGTTGAGTTTTTTTTCTTTTCTGTATCGCAAGAACGTGGTCTATCAACAAACAGCGAAGGTATAAATGTGAATCCTGCCCAATCTCTTGAAATCAATCTCACACACTGTGTAACTTTGTACTGATAACATTAATATATGCAAAACAGAAAAAGTGCAGCCGTGTGCAAATTCAGTTGTGGTTCTAAAAACTATAGCCATAGTTTACATCAGAAAATACTGACAGAGTGGACTAGTCTGTTATATTGACACAAAGACGTCATTCTGATGGCACTGACATGTTTATTGACATAAATATTAACTTTTTAGACAATCACTTTACCTCATTTTTTGGAACAGGCTTAGCATTCTCTAAACTATAAGCACAAGTGTTTGCAACATGTCTGGAAAAGGTAATAACTTCATGCTTCCAAACCGAGTTATTTTGTCAGTGAATGGGTCACTTCCACCAAAATTAAAAGCTGTTTTGTCAACACGAGAGCAGCCCTGCTCATAACATTTAAATAGCAGTCAATCCTGGAAATGTCTCTTATACACAAATTTCTGTTATGTTGTAGTTTTCTCTTGACACTGACTGCTTACTGTACTACAAAAGAATGTCAGTTTAATCTAGCTGAATGCTGTTGTGTATCGCACTGAGCTTTTTAGATTCAACAGCAGTTAAAATTTACTCAGGAACGTCAGTACTGTGCACAATTGTATGTATACAGTAATTTATTTGTGTAACAATGTGTTACATGTACTGTAAACAGAAAATTCACCACTGATCTTTCATGTCAAGTCACATACAGTGTTAACATAAAATTTGCCACAAACTACATCCATGCTCCAAAAATTGCAATAATGATAAAACAAAAAATTGTACTTCTTCACAGTGGACTAGGTACACTACAAGTTTTCATCCTGTCACTCTTGTTGGTCTGGCCAGACATCACATCTGATGTTTTCCCTGATTGTAATTTTCCTAGTTCATTGCTGTCAGCTGTGTGGTCATTTTCCAATTTAGCAGACATCACATGTCATAGATGTTTATGGATTATACATGTACCTCTGACAGACTTTGATACATTAATTTTGCATGTGCTGGCCTGAACATTGAACAAAAGTTTAGAGGTTGTGAAGAATTCGACAGTTTCATTCAGAATCAACTCGTCAGTTCTGATCAGTGAGTCATGTGTAAGTGGTTATTGTGCTCTTATTCTTTTACACATGTGACAAAACATGTACATGTGTTTGAATGAATGAAAAATTAACTTATTGTTTTGACAAAAAAAATCATTGTCATTGAGAAAAGAGCCACAGTGAATGAGAAAAACAACAATTTTATGAAATTGTGGTTATTCTTTGATTTTAATGGAGGGAGGGTGACCATTTGTTGTTTGGTCATTACACAGATTGGAACCGTAGATGACTTCTCAGAACTTTTGAGACAATTTTGATGATTAGTTAAGTTTTATCTTCACCTTTGCTTTGTTTGTTGTCATACCAGCTGAGTGACCAGTATCTCAGTGACTGTACCAGAGTACCTGTGTAATGTTTTGATGTTTATGGCTGCATGAGGGTGTGTGTGACTGTGTGAGTGTGCACACAGAGAGATGTGTGCGCAGGATTACCTGTAGTCTTAAAGTCTGGTTCTCAGCCTGCGCTGCAGCCAGCTCCTTCTCCTTGTCTCTGAGTTTCTCTTGTGTTTTCTCACAGGTGCTCCTCAAACTCTTCACATCCTCCCGCATGTCCACTCTGTTTTGACAGTTCTCCAACAAGGATTTCTGCAAAGAAAACTTCTTTTACTTATCAAGTCAACCTTTTCTGAGACGACAGACAGATGTCAACAGAAGGAGCAGGTGATCACAGGATTGATTTTGTTACCTGCAGGCCGATGTTTGCAGATATGAGGGAGCTGTTCATCTGATCAAAGCTCTCCATGGCTGCTGTCCGGATCCTCACCTCTGACTCCAAACTCCTCCGCTGTGAATTGGCAGCCTGAAGATACACATGATACCTCATTTTCAGATTTATTCGCAGCTTCACAGACTGGAGTTTGATAAGCAGTCACACTGTGTTACATAATTCATTACCCTGATTTCCTGAGAAAGTTTCTGCATTGATTGCTGCATTCCTCCAAACTGCCCATACATCCGCTCTCGCACCTTCTCCAAAGAATCTCTCACCTGAAAACAGATAAACAGAACATACAGATAGTATCTACACAAGAGTCATACGTGCAGGACATGACCTGATCTTAAAACAATGCTGTGTTGGCCTTTACACTCACCTCCCTGATGTACTTCATCTCATCCTGAAGGTGATTGACTGTCCACTCCCGCGCCATCACCTCCTGCTGTCTGTTTGAGGCTGTCCTCTGCACAACGCCGTACACTTTAGGCCCATGATGCTGCAGCGAGGTCTCTGGCGCCCCATTGGTCATGTCTCCGAGGTGCTGAGGGAGACAGGATCGCACCGGTCAGGTTTCTGTGGCCACCCTCCACTCAGGCTGACTTATATACGCCTTCATTGTGTTTGTGTATTCGTGTGCCTGTTGGCGTGCACACATGCACACTTGTGGGGGCATCGCATGTTTCTATGTGTGTGTTAGTATGTGTGGATTCAAACGCCTGCATATGTACAGTTGATCAGGTATTTCCAGCACTGCTGCTGCTGAGCACTGGAAACAAGAGGCTGGGAACGAACGGCTAAAAAAAGTGCAGGGTGTATTGAAGGTGTCACGTTTCTGCAACCCAGTACATGAGCTGCTGCTGCCGTTTGTGCCTATTGTACCTCGAGCGGACAGCCGCCCAATGAAAAGAGATGCACACCAGCAGAGAAGTGCAGCACTTTAAACAATGCAATAACTCAACAACAAAGGGCAGTTATAGTCATGGACATAGATACATTACAGAACTGAGGGTTAGAGATTCAGTTTCTATAAATATTTCAGTACTGTAGTGCAAAAGGCAAATTTTTGCCTGGAAATTATAGAGAAATAATTTCAAGGCTGAAACTAATGCTTATTATCATAAACATGTATACAGTATATCCAGTATATATAGACAGATACATGTGACACATGGAATTTGTTACTGTCATCTACTAGCATCTGTTCATGTTGAATATCCATTATTAATGACATCCTGAGGCTGCATGCACAGAAACCAGTTTTACAGGCGGATGTCAGCAGTGACACACATGCTGAAGCAGTGGCAGTATATATATGTATGTATGTATGTATGTATGTATGTATGTATGTATGTATATGCGTTGTTGTAGTGTCATGCCTATTACTCATATGGTGGATGTGGCTATATACCTGCTGAGGTGACTCCCTGCCAGCTGGTCTCTCTCTTTGGATCAGCCCATTCTTCTTCTTCCAGGTCTCCTTGACATCCTTCTCCTTCTCAGCCTACATGGAAGAAGAAAATATTACAAAATATTGCTTGTCTGGATAATTCACTGAATTCCAGGTGTGAGACCCAGAGTTCAAAAATGTTCAAAATAAGTTGTTATTTTTTGTGCAGACATTCCACAGCACCAGTACCTTCTAATTAGGAAAATTCCTGATGCATTCTGGTCTGTTATTGTTTCTGGTCACACATAACAAAGGTGCTCTCTCAACAAGAGACAATGAAAGCAAACAAAGTCTTGCAAATTTTTGCTATTATTATCTTTTTTTTCTTTGCTTGTTTCTTGCCCTCATTCTTTCTTGATTCAAATACACTGCCTGGCCAAAAAAAAAGTCACACACTCTAATATTTCATTGTCCACCTTACGGCACACATTAGCCATGGCATCGTCATGGATCAATAAGCTTATGCAATGTCACAATTTTTATTCCTATTCAAAGTTATATTAATTTTTTATTAATTAACATCTTGCACTGACGATGAGTCAGCCTGCTGTGTAAAGTCTTCTCCAGGACATCCCAAAGATTCTCAATGAGGTTAAGGTCTGGACTCTGTGTAAAAATTATGTGTCATTCTCCCTGAACCCCTCTTTCACAATTTGATCCAGATGAATCCTGGCATTGTCATCTTAGAATATGCCCATGCAATCAGGGAAGAAAAAAATCTCAACTTGCAACTGAAGCAACCTCTGATCATAACACTGCCCTCACAGGCTTGTACAGTAGGCACTAGGCATGATGGGTGCATCACTTCATCCACCTCTCTTCTTGCCCTGATGCACCCATCACTCTGGATCAGGGTAAATCTGGACCTAAGAAGCTACTCACTGCATCAGTTACGGTTAAATAACTTGTTGCTAGCTGAAAATGGAAGATTCTTATTTTTCTTAATACTGTTATCTCAAGATGACAAGTTATTCATTTTGTTATCTTGAAATACCAAAGCTTGTTCTCTCATAATAAAGGTTTAACTTATCTTCTTCTCAGGCTGATATTCCCAAATAGTTCATCACGAGAAACAACTTCTTTTTTTTTCTCAGGATCACTGGATAATTATGGCAAATCATAGGTGCAGTGATGCCGAAGTGCGCTGAAGCACCGCTCTGCTTCTTTTTTCTCCAAGTGAGGAAATAGAATATCCACATTTTGCATCATCTGTATTTTTTAAGTGCTTGACGATCCAATTATCACCAAAAGAGATGTCATGCAAGAAAAACATAAAACAAATGGGATTATTAAAGTTCTCATACTGGAATTTAACTGATCAGAAAAGTGTGATGCAGACTTGCGGCCACAGTAGAGAGAGCACTAATGTGGACTGACTGCCACATGATATTCTCAACATGATGGAACTATTCATGAAGGCAGTAACATTTGATCATGTGGTCCGTTATATTTTACTAATGTAAACTTGCCACTATAGATACAGTGGTTACGTGGCCCCAAACGAGCCACAGTTTAAGTGTGTGCATGCATTCATGTATGTGTCATACGTGCACCCTGGTATTTAAACAAAATACACCTCTGTGGAGAAGTAAAAAATGAGTGTCTGGTTCATTTGATCACACCTGATTTCAGCCTTCAAGATCACAATCATGACTATTAGGGAGGATTCATAACTGAACAATAAGTAAAGGCATAAATGTGTAGTTTTATTGGTTGCAACTATGTCATTAGAGCAGAAAATCTCATTTTACAGTAGCCAAAGATAGGAGGTTGACTGATTCTTATCTCTCTGCTTCAGCCAGCAGCTCAGATTAGCTCTCAGATTAATCTTATGAAAACAAAAGCTGTTTTTACATAATAAATCATCTTGCCATCTTAATAAATCTGACTTTTGTGTCACGCTGTTGCACAGACGAGGATGTGGACGCGTTTGTTCCAAGCTCCTCCAAAGTCGACTTCGCAACTTAACATAAATCTGTCAAAATAACAGTGAGAGTTTGAAACTATAAATGTTGAAGCATTTTAAGACTGCAATGGTGGTTTCATCTACTAGGAATCAGTTGACAAAATAACACTGCACTGCCTCCTCAGGCACTGTGGCACCAGCAGCACTGACACAGGCAAGCCTGAGGCCTCAGCTACCAACAACATGCTGACTCCGAAAATGCTTTCCAAGGCACCCGACTCGCTCCAGGACTGTCTGTGCAAAGATTGGCTATTGAGCTTGACTCTGTGAGACGCAAGTTGCATCAGTCACGAACCTACCTACGAAGGGGACACTAACTTTACATGATACCCGGCTGAAGCGGCTACAGGAAGCTGCTGGTTTCACTGGTGTCTGTGTCACCCAGCTCCTCGCCACTTTTGGCCAACTTCAAGGTGAGGTGAAGGACCTGTAAGGGAAATGTGGCTCTTGTTTTCTTGAGATATGGGGATAAATCAACCTGTTATCATGAGAAAACAAGCTTTATTTGTTTGAGCTGACGGCTTTACACCGGTTGAGTTTTTAAATACTTTAATTTTGGTTTTGGATCATGTCTACAAGTTCTTTTTTGTGTTTCTGTATGAGCAAAGCATTTTTTTTAATTGTATCATTGCACTAGTGTTGACTTACAGCAATTATTTTGACATCCTGTTTTGGGAAGGAGGAGGGTTTGGCCACCACCAGGGCGTGGAGGCACATTTCTATTAATAACATTAACAAAACTATTGATTAAAAAACTCTGAATTTAGATAGATTTCTGACATCTTTTAAAAGCCTCAGAACATTCAGTCAGGACCTTTAACCCAGAGAAAGAGGCGTCGGCTTGAACTCCTTGCAGAGATAAGAGAGAGGAGGAACCAGAACAAAGATGCCAGTGTTGTCTTGTGGACAGAGAGGAGCCTCACATTTCTCCACCACTTCATCTACAGAAGTGGTGAAGGCTGGCTAATAGGCGGATGTGAATTCCAGCAGATGGGAGGGATGAACAGCCAACATCTTTATGTTTTAACAACACTGCAGCCTCCTTCTCTGAGAACTCAGAATAACAATGCTCTCCAATGTGCAGCTTTCAATTTTACAATGCCAATGCTTGACCACACTGGTGGACGATGTTTACCTGCTTCTTGTAGCTGAAACTGTCATTTTGGTGGGAGGAGCACACAGGGTTTCTTTTGTTTTGTTGCCTTTGAGAAGCAAGTACCTCCTCAAAGATAACACTGACCACCTGGATTATGTAACCATGAAAATTACTCAAAGATTCCCTTTGACATAACATATGACAGTGCATTGTCAATGTGTTGCACACAAACTAACTGCTCTAACATATGAAGCATAGTGAAGAACTCGACTAATTGGATTAGCACCTTATTTATGACAAGTTGTGTTAGAATTTACAACACAAAGACCATCTCATGTAGCTCATTGGGCTGAATCATGTTCACTCTGAGGAGACTGTCAGCCATTGTGGAGATGAAATTTAATAACGTGTAGGCGTAGAAACGTCTATATGTTGCAGCAACTCTGTCTCAGTCTTTTGTGTGTGTCATGGTGCAGACATATTACATCTCATCTAGGCCATCACTGGTTGGATTGTGTCCACGATGTGTCAGGTTGCAGGATACACCCTCTCTAATTTTATGGTGAATAACCGCTTTAAACAGCATTTCAACTGAAAACTGATGTCTCTGGATATTTTTCACAGAGGGTGTTTCACTCATTTCCATCCTCCCTGATTAACTTTGCATTTTCTCTTTACCCCATTTTACTTTTTTCACAAGACAAAACAATACAAGCACAAAAAGATGCCACTGACTGACATTTGACCCTCCCCACAGGTTACATCTAAGACTGCCTGACTGCAAAAAAATGTCTGAACTGAACTCGAAACAAAGATTGAAGAATGTCAGTGGAAACTGAATCGGTTAAAATAAAGACATGGAATCTCTGTGTCGAAATTAATGTAATAAAACTGTTAAATCAAGCCTACTCAACACTGTGTCACTTGTCAGCACTGTGCTATTTGAACTGAATGGTGTTGCAACAACAACAGAGTTATGTGTCACAGCAATTACCGCAGCATCTGCCCACGGAGCTCTGCACTCAGCACTGAATACATAATGAGCAGGTGAGGACACAGAGAGGTGAGTTTATAACCTCTTGAACCTTCATTTGCCCGTCAGTCTCTTCTGAAGTGGCGTCAGAGTTCTGTTTTTCCACACTGTGCTACAGTTTTACATGCAAATTGAATGTCAGTTTGCTTTAGCACTTAAGTGAATTTACACGGGCTTAAAATGAGTGGGTCTGACTCACACCGAACTGGAGATCATTGTTGTCTTGTGCATTACTTTATGCATACTTCTTCACGTAATTCTGCATGATATATTTTGTTTTGGAATGTTTTGGATCATCATCACCACGTCTCATGTTTGTACAATAAATATAAAGCAGTCAGTTAGTTTAGCAAAGACTATAAATAACAAACAGCCTGTCTGGCTCTGTCCAAAGGTTACAGATTCCACCTAAAAGCACCTTTAAAGCTCACTAATCACATAAAACCCCCTGCCGTAAAACTAATTTTTTTTGGCAAATTTTCAGTATATACAGATTAACAGATTAACAGGATACAACATGTCAATAAGTGACGTTTAGAGAAATAATGTAAGTACACAACATCACAAATGTTTGAGAAATATCTGGACACACAATTAGTAAACCAAACAATGAACATAAAACATTATTTTAGACTAAACAATTTCACCATAATAAATACTGAGTTAATCCAAAAGTAACTGAAAGTAATCAAATTATGTTAATTATATTTGATATTGTGAGACATGGATTAGGTTACAGACTACATTTTTTAACATATAATTAGTACAGCTCTATATTGGAATATGGTGATAGAATATGTATCATAATACAGGAGTTACAATTTAATATATTATGATACACAGCGATACTGTAAGTAAGGTGATATATTGCAATTTTTTTCAAGTGTGTGTGGGGGTAAACACAATGGAAATACATTTTTAAAGTAATCCTCCCAACGCTGTCTAGCAAACTGCTGGTTGTAGCTTCATATTTACTGAACAGATGTGAGAGAGGTATTATGTAATCTTCTCATCCAACAGCAGGAAAGTGAATAAGCGAATTTCCTAAAATGTTATTATTCCTTCAAGGCTATTTTATCCTGCTTTCATTTTTTATGTACCATTTTAATTTACTCTGTACATTTCCTTTCATTGTTTTCATTTTTCGCTTCAGGCAGTTTATGTTCTGTAAAACCTGCCCCTCTGCTGCTGTTAATCATCCGTCCAGTCAGAGTGAGCTGCACGGTGACAGGGGCGCAGAGTTTGTGTCCTCACTGAATACACACCGAAGTACACGTCACCACTGACCACATGTGTGTTACTGATGCGTGTGACCAGACTGTCCTCTGTCATAGTTCCAATAGTCACGGTCACACCCTCCCAATGGGAGGCACATTCAGAGATTACGGCGACGTGCTATCAGTGCAGTGTGTGGAGGTGTGGTAGCTGGACGAACACCATGCTCCTTGGCCAAGGTTCATACAAAACATACCACCGTGTTTTTATCTGTGCACAGTTAAGAAGACCAAAATCCCTGTCAGTGCCAACAAAAAGTGGAGTCACACTCAGTTCTCACACACTGTCAAACTGGAATCAGCCTCTGGACGACAAATCCAGAATACAAACAAAGACGGGCAGAGACGCCTACAACAAACACACACACAGCCTGCATCGAATACTCACAGTCATTATTCACACAGTCACAATGTGTACTAACAGACATGGATACTGTACAGAGAGTAATTCTGCTCCTCAATTAGTAAATGCCATCCTTATGAGCTGTGTTTGTTTGGGTACCAGTGTTTCATCTCAGTTTTCAGGTGTCTCACGGAGATATCAGATATATCATCTGTTCAGCACAAGTATTTTAAATATTTTCTATTGTAAGGAACAGATTTACAGTACTCAGCCAGAGCTGAGCTTTGAAGTAAATGCGAAACAGCTGTGTGTGCATTATCACACGCACACACCCTTCTGTCATGATTGTGTAACTGGTCAAGCTTATAAAAAACAGATCAATCTCAGTCACTCCACCAACTTTCTTACAATGTATTCTTATTTTATGGTTCTTATCTTTCTCCTGCATCACTTTTGAGATGAGAGCATTTCACCAACAACAGAAACAGAATCTTGCCGTTACAGAAAGCATTACAAGTCTGCAACATATGCACTGCAACGCTTGAAACCCTTCCCCTGTCATTACTTCTCTTTCAACAATGTGCATCCTAGAAAATTTCCCATGATTATTTTACATCCTGAAAGAGGGATGCATAGCAATAAATATGTGCATTAACATGTTGGGAGACATTCCAGTAAGTTATCTAAGTTTTAAAACTGGAACTGAGACCATTCAGCCCTTTTTCTTAAACAGCACAGAAAAAACATTACAAAAAAGGATATTTAAATTTGTTAATTCTATTATGTGTGGCTGTTTACTTTGATACATAAGAAACCCGTTTTGATCATAATGTAGTAAATCTATTCATCTGTAGCCTGAGGAAGTAATTTTATTCCATTATATTTATTTGATTATTGATAGCATCATTCTTCAGACAAAAATATGTTCTTTATTATAGACAGCATTAAACCCTTAATTAGGCCGTTATTAGACTTAATTAGTGTGTAATTAAGGACATATTTCAACAGAACTGTACTGTAAACTGAAGTGAAATCATATATTTGATACAACCTGTGAACCAGATCTACCAAGCAAAGGCTAAACTTCTACAGGTAGAGGAACACTTTGTCTGTTGTTGACTACACAGACTTATTGTTATGCTGTAGGCAGATAATCTGATTTCATCAGTCTTTGCTCCTCTGCCAGTTGTAAAGAACCAGCCACAGAAGGTGTGTTTCAAATTGCAGATATCTGATTTTGAGACTTTTGTTTACAGTTTACATAAATATTTGTTGAAATACCCCATATGAAAGTCAACTTTTCCTAAAATAAAAGTTTAAGACTGGTAAAGTATTTTCATATTTAATATACCTTCCCATACTTTGTGCATCTCTGTCCAGAAATGCCTTATTACTTTTACATCCCCAAAGTACGTGCCAGTGACTGGCCTCCTGCCACATCGTGTGTGTGCTTTTAATATTTTAAGTCAGACAGAGACACACACACATTCAGCTGGTTTGTTGAACTGGTTTGTTTAATTTAACTCTATTCATTAAACCTCTTACCTATCTAAATAGAGCTGTCAGGAAAGACTTATAGGCAGGATGTTGTGTGGTTAATTGGAGGAATTTCAATGAGGGAGATAATAGGACTTACTGTGTCTGAGTTTGCAGTTTTTGCCTCCTTGTTTCCATTATCCCCTGCATGTAGAGTTAACCTGAGGCGCCTGATACTCCTCTGCAAAAGACAAACAGGCAAAAGGCAAATAAAGCTTCCTCTGCAGGCAAATGATTTTTTGAATTATGTCATCATGAAGAACCACAGAGAGGAGCTGATATTAAAATATGTCTGAAACTGAAGTGACAGACCTCAACAGTCCACCACAAACAGTTTATTTATAGACTATGATGGCAACACAGCAGCAAACTATGTAAATGCAGCGCTAACGGACACATCCGATGTAATATTTACACCACAATGAGTGCTTTGTTTGGTTGTTTAACAAACAAACATTTTACACAATTTGGCATTTTATTTTAAGACATTACTCCAAAACATCCCTACAGTGGTCTCACAAACCCATATCATGCTACTTTACTACAAAATAAGAGGTTCTTTCTTCTTTAGAAAACAATGGGAAAAACTTTAAAGGCCAGTTTAGTACAAAGGCCTGTTTTATTACAGAGCTGTTCAAATAAACATGACAGTCCTGCTGCCGCCTGCTGCTGCACACTGAGCTCCCATTACATGCTCTCTTGTAAGTGAACACATCCTATAACAAACATCAACTTTCAGATGGTCAGGGGACAGAAAATGTGAGCTGGGACCAGGAAAATTTATCTCACTGACAAGAAACAGACAAGAATCAAGTGGCTACAGAGTTAAATGTAACAAGGGACAAACAGCAGAGGGAGGGGAACAAAACACAGGAGTGTTTGAAGAAAACAGAGCAGAAAAGGGGGGAGACAGAGGGAGAGTTTCAGAGTCCTTACTGGTCTGGGACTTCTTACCTCACTTAAAGACTCTGGAGAGTCCTCTGTTGTGGTGGTGGTGGTGGAAACAGTTCGTCCTGAGCCGTAGCGAAGCATGTCTCCTGTTCTGTCCACTCCTCGCTTCTCTTCCTCTCCCTCTCTGGACCTCCTCCCACCCTTCCTCTCACTCTCCTTCCTGAGTTCTGCTCAAACTCTCAGAGCGACCATCTGCCCTCGGCCCCAGCCAGAGGAGAAGAGGAGGGGAAATTCCACTCTGTCACGTCTGCTGCTGCTGCTGCTGGTGGTGGTGGTGGTGGGAGTCCACAGGGGCCCCTGAGGTTCCCTCTCTCAGTCAGTGAAATGATCAGGTGCAATCCACTCACAGACTCAGCAGCACAAACACAGCTATGTCATTGTTTTAATTCCGGACAGACTGCTCCTAAATCCACCTGGCTGACAGGCTTGTCAGTCACTCAGAAACCTCCCTGCCTCCGAGTGCGTGTGTGTGTGTGTGTGTGTGTGTGTGTGTGTGTGAGTTCCCATCAGACCTGTCGGGCCACATTTCAGCTGCCTCCCTGGACTGTGCCTCTTACCCTGAGAGCAGGACTTTCAGAGGGCGGGTCCTCTCACTGGGGTTGGGACAGGTGGAGCACTTCTTATCTACGGGAGTGGCTAAAAGGAGGAGCTGCAGGTTTTTACTGTTAACTTCGCAGCTGAGGAGTTTGACAGTTTCTTCCTGTTGTGGTTTAACATGCAAATACTTTTTACACTTGATAAAACTCTAAAAAGTACACATTTTATATACACATATATTCACAAATATGATTTAAAGGAAAAACTGTACATTAAAATATTCTTTCTGAAAATATTAAATAAAATAGTGCCTTTAACTTAATTTACACTTGTCTTTTAATTTTACAGACTTACACTGTTTCCAGTACTTTTTGCTCTCATACGTGTTTCATTCTATAATATTTACTTACTTTTTTCTAAGTAAGTTGCACCTTTACATGGTTGTATTCTTTTAGTAACTTTTCCCAAGTTAATTGGTTTCTTTTTTTTCTTTTCAAAGTAAACTTAACTTGTTAGAATTTACTCTTTGTCAGAATGGTTTATTTGTTCAGTATTATTTCTAACATGTCTTGTTACTCTGGTTTCTGGCCATCTTTTCTAAATGATGTTATCCTGTAAGCCGGTTTGGGCTGGGCATATTATTTGTGCTTTAAATTCTAATCAGACGATATATTTCTACTACATAATATTGGTCCAGTTTTTCTCAGCAATAAAACTGTTTTCTTCTTTCATCAAAAGTTTGATTAACCACTGTGCAGTGGTGGAAAATAACTAAGTACATATACTCAATTACTGTACCTAAAAAGTTAGTATGTCCATTTTTTATCCTTCTTTGTTCTTCATTTCCACTATATTTCAGAGGGAAATTGCTCTTACACACAAAACACATTATTATCTAATAACATATCATGTATCATTACAGATTATTACATGGCTTTGTTTAATACTTGATTCTGATTGGTCAGTTGTGGCAATCTAAGGTCTGTTTTATCTGACAAGGAAACTAAATAAAGATTTTAGTTTCTGAATAACAGCGTTGCTATGGACACAATTCTGATCTGATCATGGTTACTTATGTGATAAGCGGGATAATGTACAGTGTGCAGGATATCATTGTGAAAATAAACACAGTTTCTACTTTGCGTTGTCCTGCATCACCCTGTCTAGGTTTATTTCACAATAATTACCTGTTTACTGTTTGTTAGCTATTACTTAAACTACACAACACTATATGAAGATAAAATGAGCTCTGACCAATTTAAGTGTTGCCTAATACATCATTGATTATGGTTCAGTTTAGGGGTATCGACATATGCTGGTATTCATGATAACCACAATAAACAAAGTTAAGGATGAATTTGACTGATAGCATTATTTTTTTTATAGATACTGCAAAAATATTGTCATCATGAATTATTTTAACCGAGACAAAAGTATAATGAAAATCTGATATTGTGCCCTGATCCAGTTCTAATATAATATGAAACTGATACTGTTGATCATTCTGCCCAATAACTGATTTTACTTTTGAGACTTGACTTTATTAATACTTCTTTTTCTTAAGTCACATTTTTGAATACAAGATACACGATTTTTATAGCAGGGTGTTATTACTTTGTGTGACAATGAAAACTTCTTATTCCACTTAAATAAAGTCAGACGTTTCTAGTGAAGGTGCGGGAGGTGTCTTGTAATACAGTTGTTGCTTTGGTCAATAAATTATTGATACTGTTGATAGCGGATAGTGATGAAAAGGAAGACAACACTGCAAACATTATTTTTTAATGTTATTGCCTCACAACCATGACTTAGTTAAACGTGATGAATTAATGCTCATCGGTTTCCTCATGCTGTCCAGTATTTCTAAGAACAGACAGACAATCATAGTGACAGGAAGATCACATTCCTCGTATGAATGGCCTGCAGTCACTCCCTCTTAATAGAAACTAGGCACACAGAAGAATGGAGAATCAAGTTTAAAGGTTGAAGTTGCCAAGCAAGCTGTACATTATCGTTCAACAAAGGTTCACTATGAGTTTATGTCCAAATATGTCAGTAAATACATAGGGAAACAGTCTCAGAACAGTATAAGAGGTATTTCTGCAGGCTGGAGAAATTAATCAGTAACCAGACATCAAACAAAATGTTTCTTTACTTCTGCAATCAGTGATCCTGCAGTCACTCAGCCAGGCCTCTGTCCACATCCAGTGTCACGTGGAAATCCATGTGGAAATCCTCTCCCCTAAACATATCACACTCACTTCCTGAGGGGCTCTCTCATGGTTTTAGAAGCAGATCTTAATTCAGTTCAAGAGCGATTAGATATGGAGGACCGAAAAATAACAATTGTTGACTTTTACATTTGCTCTACTTCATACTTACTTTACTCAGTGGTGGAAGAAGTATTCAGATCCTTCACTTAAGTGAAAGTACTAATACCTCACTGTAAAAATACTCTGTTGCAAGTAAAAGTCATGCATTGAGCTAATGCCACGACACAAGTATAAGTGTAAATATGGGCTGAACATGTAATTTGGGAAGAGAAAAAGAAAAACAGAGCAGAGGAAGAAACTGAAAAAAAAAATACAAAAAAAACTATATATGCATGTTTCTATAGAAATGTGTATGTGTGCAAACATAAAGAATTAATAATACCAAACCAAACCCATCCTGCATCCTCGTCTGAAACGCATCAACAACCACACACATTTTTATTTCTATTAATTATTTTTGGGTTTTGGTTGTTGATGTTGTTTTTGTCTTGATGTTATGTTTGGGTCCTTCTTTCTTTCACATGCTGCCATTTGTTATTTATCTGTGTCCTTTCATGTTTTTGTATTTTGTATTTTTAGTATGTCCATATGATCTGTTTGTATGCACTAATTGGTAGATACGGGGGCAAAAGTCATGCGTTATGTCTCTATCTAGGAATTGTGTCCCAGTAATAAGTTTTGTGTATTGTTTGCAGACTGTAGTCAGGTATTTGATCCTCTCTCCTGTGTGGTGGCATAGTGTGGTGGATTTTGTTGTTGCAACCAACAACAAAAGCTGTTGTCTGTTCACCATCCCTGCAGCTGAGGAATTCAGGTTGACTTCAGGTGTTTAATTGGCTGCTTGACGGAAAAGCACGATTACAACTGTTGACAGACAAATGTGCTGTCAATGACGCTCTGTCCTCAGAAATGTGGCAACCTTAAAAAGACGCTGACAGTTTGAACTTTCATTGTTTTAGTGGCTGTTCGGAAATAGCTATGTTCTTGTCATGTGCAGCCAGAGAACAAGGAACCTTTTACTCACATTGATCGAAGCTGCTGTATAAACATCTTTACTGGGCACTGTGTACTCTTTAAAGGACAGGTTCACATTTTTTCAAATCTGTCTTAAAACAATAGGCTATCAAGACATCCATGTGTAAATAGAAGGTGTTATTGATCGCTGTTTCTCGTGTTCATGCTGGCTACAAAGAGATTCCCTCTCACAGATTCTCCTCAGTCTTCATTCTGTGTAAAACTGACTATCAAAGTTCAGCTAAAGCTAATATGAAGTTTTAGGACTTAAATACACCAAGTGGGGATTCTCCAGAGTTACACTACTATACTACTGTTTACTATAAAATTCAAACAGTGTTTCCTCGCTGAGGCGTGATGGAGGGATGGCAGGACAAAGAGGCAGTTTGGTACTACAAACACGGTAAATTTGGAGGATCCCTGCTTGATTTGTGTAACTTCTGAAGTCTCATTATCTTTGGCTGATTTGTGAAATTAATTATTGCGCAGAATTAGGACTTCAGATCGATGTTGTCCAGGTTTTAAAAAGGAATCTCCTTGCAGCCAGTATGTACAAGTAGAAGAATTAAAGATTTTTCATGTATAGCCAGATCACAGTCAATGTATTAGATTAGATTTTAGAAAATGTAAAGCTATCCCTGAAAAATCATCTGCTGCAACAGGCAGAGAAATTATTCCAATAGAAAGGCTCAAAATGAAAGGAAATGCCAGCAGCATTATGGATCTATAACATCATGTGATTAATCACTTGTTAAACGACTTAATGGGACATGCTGGACTGGTTGGTTACTGACATGTCTGTGTCACACATACTACAGGTTGATTTACTTGCACACAACAGTGACTGGAGGATATTGAACATTTTTCTTTACAGGTTAAGTTTGCAGTTATCTTTTGTCCGATCTCTATTCTCAGTAGCTCAGGCCTACGATGATAATGTTGTGCTGAACATTTGTATAATGGAATAAAATGTGCAAATATATCACAGGGTATTGTTAAATACTTGATTCTGATTGGTGAATGACAGCATTTTAACAGCGCCCTGTTGTTTCTGAATAGCAAACTGTTGCTATGGACACAATTCTGACCACTCATCAAATTATTTTTAAATTTAAAAAACATTTTTAATTCAATATTTTGTGTCAAATTATTTTTTTTTAGTAAGTAGCTGTGTATGAATGGGAAAATGCACTGAGCAGGTCATTACTGTGAAATAAAACCTGACAGGAGGGGTCCTGAATCAGCCTTAATCCCTTAAATATAGAGTTTAGTGAAATTTATGATGCCAGTATAAGTCAAGAGGTCCCTCATATAAGTGACTGCATTGCTGAACACAAGCTTCCTTTGTTACTTTATGGAGATGGACTCTGCTGTGCACAATACATACCAGTAAATTAATGTTGATCACAAAAGAGTTGGAAAGCCTGACAGTGACAGTGACTCCACACACATACAGCTCTGAAAGCAGGTTTTACCTGCTTCACTGACAAATATACATGTATCGTCTGAGGCATGACAGTAATGTTAGCAGTTACTTAAGAATCCCTTGAGGCAAGTCGAGCTATATAAATAAAACTTGACTTTAAAACAAAAACACAATAATACTTTGTGTCTGTGTCTAAAAATAAGATCTGGTCGCTGAACGTAGACATAGTTCATCCACTTTTAATCTACATTCAGTACAACCAGCCATGATTTAAAAAGCATTACAGCAAACTATTAATCATGACGATGGAAGTATTCGGGAGTCATGTGGGTTGTTTGAGTGGGAGACCTCCTCCTTTATGTCCCTCTGGGTCTGCAGAGGTCTGACAGCTCAGCCTGGTGATAAAAAACAGCCACCACTCCCACTTATAAACCATTTACCGTCTGCCACTTCATTATTAATGCTCAAACATGTGGGAAAATAATGGAATCACAAAAAAGGCCCTTCCATAGAGGAGACTGTTCAACCAGCAAAATGATCTGTCTTTGCATCTGTATTTTTTGAAAGAAGACAAAAAGTGGACATATATTATATTACATTATATTATATTATATTATATTATATTATATTATATTATATTATATTGTATTGTTTATTGGAATATAATTAATTATGTGTATTTCCTCATTCTCATAATGTACTTTTCATTTATATGCGTGTCTCTCTCTTAACCAAACTGTTTTATGAACTGAACCCCATCACAACCATCCTTCAGCTGGGAGACACTGAGTAATAAGAAACTGGGAAAAATGTTTTGTTTTGATTTGTTTTGTTTTAGAATGAAGAACTCTTTACAGCAAAGATATAAAAAAAAAAATGTCATTCAGTTGAAGGGAATAATCATAAATTGCATTGAAACTGCATTCATGTTTGTTGACGTGTTAATCTCACTGCAGTTCACAGTGATAAAATATTATATACATGATTAATATTATGATATATTAATATTAATATAATATTTTATACAGTTAAAATTAAGTTCTTGTGCTAAAATAGTAGTAAAATAGTACTCTCTTTTACTGCATTACATTTCAGAAATTATTTTTCCCAAATAATAACAACCAACATCAGGTAAAATAAATATCTGTTTCTATAGCATTATATGTGCTTTCTTTTTTTTTTTTTTGTTTGTTTCTGATCTTCTATCACCTTTATGAAAGCTGGTATCTTTACCATTATCACAGCTAGGGGGCAGCAGAGCACTTTGACATTTTCACATATATGATCACAAGCTGCTTTTATTTATTTTTTTTTTTTTTCTGTCCGCCTACACTGAACCACCAGAGTAGTTTCTAGATCCCTGTAGGACTTGTAAAACTTGTATGTTTCCTATGTAGAGATCTGTGAAATAAAGATATCCGTGTGACAGAGCTCTGAATCTTCCCCCGTCACAGTAGTTAACACCCACAGACAGGGCAGCTCTCTCTCTCTCAGCTGTCTGCCTCTTTATTTCCCAGCAGTCACTCTGGCTGAAGTCACTCAAGCACATAAAGGAATCCCAAGAATGATCACCTTGTTAAGCATACACACAAGTTTCCCTCTTAAGCTGTGCAGCCTGCAGCCCCTATTAGTTTACTGCTTGGTTTGACACAAGAGAGAGGAGATAATGCTGCTGTGGCACTCGAAAGGTTGATTTGTTTGTTTCACACAGAATAGCAACAAATGAAGGTCATGCCCTGACAACAATGGCCCGTCAAGCCAGTGAGAGTAAGAAAGCTCGGTCTTTTCACCTCCCTGTTCTGCTGTACTCAGCTCTGTAGATAAGAATGTAAAGAAAATCCAGCATGAAAACACACAGTTTTCATGTTTTACTAATTTAAAACATTACATTTAGATTTAACGTGACTTTAATGTCAAAATAAAAACAGATCTTTACAATGTGACCTTATTAAATTACAAATTAACTTTTGACTGCGCGCCTCCTGGTCTATGCCAGCAATCAATCTTTTTTTTTTTTAACCCAGAGGGACTGAAGGAGGTCAAAGCTGCGCGCTGAAAGGTGATCAGGCCCAAACATGGGATTCATATGCTTCATTTGTTCCAGCAGGAAAAATACAGACCCGCTGAGCACGAAATTAAAGATAAAGAGCTGCTATTGACACAGCTGCTTTGACCCCACAGAGGATGAATGAAGTCAGTGATCAGTAGACATCAGACTGATCGAATCACCTCAGTCAAAACCAGGTGTGTCAAGAACAGAGTGCAAGTTATTTGTGTGAAATATTTAGTCCTAAAGGTATTTCCTTTAAAAAAAAAAAGGGTGGGAAAATCTGCAGTTGTGCTCATTTCTAAAAACTTGAAACAAGTTTTTTTTTCTGACGTAAACATATAGAAAACAAATAGTTTAGAAACTAGACAGATGGAAGATTCAATTGCATATATGTGCATTACGATATACGTGCATAAGAATACACACTCAGTACTTCAAAAATCGGCAAGGTCCCTTTAATATGTTAGGTTTGAAAACACTGTAAAGGGCCGTTCTGCATAATGTGCACTTTTACTTCTGATTCTTAATTCCATTATGCTGATAATACTTCAGTGCTTTTACTTGAGTAAAACTTAAAATACAAAACTTTTTCTTGTAATGAAGTATTTTCAGAGTGGTACTGTTTTTACTTCAGTAGATGATCTGAATACGTTCTCAGTCACTCAGCAAAACTAATTATACTGAATTTTCTTAATTTATAAATATTTTAATTATTATAAATAGATTAGGAGTAGATGCTGGAGGGGGATCTGAGAGTGTAGATATCTTTAAAAGCAAACTTAAAACATCTTTTAAGCCTGGCTTTCATATATTATGACTTATGTTTTTAATTTGTTCAAATGTTTTTATTTAAACATAGGCTCTTTTATGTTCAGCAATTGGACTTGCAATTGATGTATGACTTGTGCTATGTAAATACAGTTTGATTTCTGTCATTTTAAAATTATATCAGGCAGAAATTATTAATCAAAGCAGACTATTTTTCTTTTTTAAGATGTCTGGAGGGGTCTTCAAATGTTAAAATCAGTGTCCGGGAATTACGCAACAAGAACGATCCACAGATGACAGTAACTGAAAGTAATTTTATTTTAGTCTCAGCAGGATTTATGAACATATAAACGTGTACAGAGAGGTAGTGGTAGGAATTTGTCTCAATCCACTCTCCCTCCACAGGTGTCAGACTCAGCGCAGAGCCAACAGAGAGTGCAAATCATCACAGTGTAGCAGAAACATCAACTGTCGGTTCATCTCATGTGAAGACATTCCCTCATTCAGATCAAAGAAAATGAAAAGAAAATGAAAAGAGGTCCACAGGTCTTATGCACACAGTGGCAGACTTCAAACAGACACATATGAGGTTAAACAGAAAAAACTTCAACCATGTTAAGCAAAACTGCCCCATTCAGAAAGAGAGAAAGCACCAGAGACAGAAGACAAATCAAAGTGTTTCCAGTATAATGATTGTATGCAGAGACAAAATGCTACTGATATGTGTAGCTTTGTTCAAAGTTTGATTCAGAATCAATAATCACAGAAAAGACTAAAACAAAGTGAATTTAGGTATTACCACATGATTTTTTGTAAAACAGCCTTTTACAGTGGATACATAAACAATAAGCAATACTGTAATGTCACTCATATTTGGAATAACCTGGGTGATAAAATGACAACGAATGCCGGTTGGTAACATGTTCATGGGTCTATTATTTGTCATCAAACGATATAAAACTGTATAAAAATGATTTTGTACAAAGTCCCTCATTTACTGTTCCCTAAAAACCTCACTGAGTCAGGATGTTGTATATTCAACCATGAATAAATAAAAACAAAAAAAAACAAAAAAAACAAAAAAACAAATCCTGGCAATCCTCACTTCATATATTCGGATTTGATCTTCATTCTTTAAAAAAGGTAAATATATTTTATTTGACTTAATGATACAAAAATTAATATTCAGATACTGTATGTAAATTTAACATATTTGATAGGCATAAAAAAGGAAGGGTTAATAACTTCATATTGTTTACAAAGGCAGTACTGGTTGCGTTGCTTTGCAGTGCATTAAAGAGTGCGTTTTCAAGTTTACTAATGCTATATAATCATTTGACAAGCATGTGTAATCCATAAGCAAAGTAGAACTGACAAATTTACATAAGACTAAATGTGGGAATGTAAAATTACCCGATTAACAGTATATACATTTAATTTCTACGGGATAGGCTAAAACATTAAAACTTTCATGATTTCATCCTTTTATCTCAGAGCTGCTCAAATAATACTGAGTGAATTTATGAACAATGAGATTGTTCCCAGAAGTAATGTCCTGGAGAATCATGTGAACTCTGATGAAGTGTGGATTTTCATGGACATTAGCTGGAAGAGTCTCAGAATATTCACACAGATGTGTGGGGGTAATATCTACACGTCTTGGATCTCCAGCCGTTTGGTCCGACAGTGATGAATATACAGCAGCTTCGTTGTCCACTTCAGGCTTCTTTTACAAAGAGAAGGTGGACAACATGTTGTCCTGACTTGAGGAACGCTTGTATCCCGATGATGAGCTGAAGTACGTCTCCCCATCAGTGCTAATGTCATCATCGTCATCATCATCGTCATGTAGAGCGTTGAGCAGTGGTGCAGAGTTGCTCTTACGCCTAGATGAGACACAACAATGTTATAAATAGAACACTGAGAATTTACATGTATTATTTTTAAGTCTTCTGGAAATTTGGCTTGAAACAGTAAAAAGCATATATGATATCAAAGTTTAGTGACTCAGTAAGCATCCACAAACATCTGAGTGAAAACAAACATTCATAACTATTAGAGAACCTAGTTAAGACTACGCTAGACCATTTCTCAAGACTGTGTTGACGTGACAGATCACATTTATGTCTTTATTTGACAAGTCAGCTGACCTGAGGACAGGAAAGAAGGAGAGAGAGTCGGGGGATGGATGGGGAGCGATTTGCTCTGGATCAAGGCAGCGGTACACAAGCAGCTCTCATATTCTGTCAGGTAAAGTTACTGTTTTTTGTCAAAGGAATGTAGAGTGATATAACAGCATTAATTTCCCGGTGTTAGGTTGGCTCAGACTCAGAAGCAGATTAAGCAGCAGAAGAGGTTCTGTTACACCCGTCTGAGTCGGACAACAGACACTGTGGAATTAATTTACTGCGTAATTTTACTAATAAAGGTCTAAGCAAAAGCATGCCCAATTCAAACCCACTATCACAAAAGTATACAAAAACTTAAATAACAATATTTAGATTCTGGATTAAAACTAAAACTTCTTATACG
Source organism: Lutjanus erythropterus (assembly GCF_056507025.1). Classification (NCBI taxonomy): domain Eukaryota; kingdom Metazoa; phylum Chordata; class Actinopteri; order Lutjaniformes; family Lutjanidae; genus Lutjanus; species Lutjanus erythropterus. The sequence goes on from NC_139317.1 coordinate 24,540,793, forward strand.
TTTACTATTATGTACATAGGACACTTTGCTGTAGTTGAAGGACTATTGTGGACTTTTCTTTTTTGTTTTTGCTGTTTACCTGATCTCACTTCGCAGAGCTTTCAGCTGGCTCTGGAGTTGATCATTGGCCTCCACTTGCTCGTCCAGGTCTCTTTGCAGCTTCTTCTTGCTGTGCTCCAGTCGGTCGATCTCCTCCTCGGCCTCATCCATCTGCCGTTTCAACGCCTTCAGACGCAGATTCAACTTGAAGAAGAATCAACACACAGTGTTACACACAGGCTTCAACAAAAATCAACAAGTATTTTCACTAAATGGCTGGCTATTAATTTACTTAAAGGTCTGAAGTAAATTAACTTGTATGACTGTTAGTTAGAACATGAGAGTGTTTTATTACGTACTTGGTCCTTTTGATCTTGCATTGAGTTATGTTCTTCTTCACCTTGCATCATCATCTCTTTTACCTTCCTCTCCAGCCGGCGATTAGCCAGCTGCAGGTTGGCTCGCTCCCTAAAACACATGCAATGAATAAATCTTAAAACTCCATCATGAATCAAGAGATGGTCAGATTCTCTGGAGCAGAGGTTTTCAAACTGGGGCCCAACAAAAAGAGGAGAAGGATATTTTAATGTTACATTTTTCCAAAGCTGGGACAACAAGGAAATAAACTGGATGGGCTATTATGATTGATTTTACTTTATAGTGGATCCTAGTTTGATCATTGATAAACTATGAAGACTAAGAGTAAGAAGGAATTACTTAAGACAAAAATCCTCTCAAACTGGGGGTCTGTGGTCTAATGTGCATCAATTTTGACGGTTCTTGACATGAAAAAGTTTGGGAACCCCTGATCTAGAGGGTTTGATTATCCACAGTTGGATGATTCCTCTGAATAATCTCCAGCGTTGTGGCCTGAATCCATCAGTGTCTAAGTCTGAACTGTAACTTTAATCTGAAAGCTAAAAGTCAGTATTTGGCTGTCATACCCAACCTAACGAACTTCTCTACTTTTCAGTCAGCTTCCCTCCTAAAGCTTTCCTCATCCATCACCTTAACCACAACACACCTCATCTGTATTCCCACCTGGAAGCTGCATCTCACCTTTCCTCCCCCTCCAGCCTCTCCTCCAGCTCCTGTATGCGGTCCTCCAGCTGGGCTACCAGGCCCTCCTTGTTGGACTTCTGGGAGCCCTCGAGATGAGACACTCTGCTCTTCAGGTCTTTGTTCTACAGAGGTCACACACAGAGGAGTAGTGTGGTGATTAAGAGGGAAAATCTGTTTATCAGTGTATCGAAGATATGAATTTGAAATTGATGTGAGAATGGATACAATCAAATGAAAATGATGAAAAGATGAATGAATGAAATGAGTTGGTGCTTTGTTGTGAGTCTGTGTAGTAACACTGTGTGTGTAGTTGTTTTCCTCCAGACAGGAGAGTGTGTACCTGTCTCTCCAGAGCGATCTTGTCACACTCCAGGTCCTGTCTGCTAGCCCTCTCCTGCAGGAGTTCATTCCTCATCTGCTCCACCTGTCAAGCCGAGTCCAGACACTGTCATCACTACGGTCCCACACAGTCTGATGGCAATTATTATCAGACACTGTCTGAGTCTCACTCGGCAACAGAAACCACTGTTGCACTCTGTGACTCAAAATGCTAAACAATAGAGTAGTTAATGCTCAGAGGGCCTCAGTTAATTGGTGAGCTGGATTTTCTTGTTTGGCTGCATTCCACTTTTTGTTCAGACCTTCATGTAAACTCACACAGGGGTGCAAGAAAAAAATGACAGTAGTTTCTGTAAGGAAAATAGCTGTGTGCTTTTGAACTTGGCAACACTTTTTTTTAAGGTGTCTGTGACTTAATATTAAAGGAATAGTTTGACATTTTATTTAATACGCTTATTATTCTTGCCGAGAATTAAAGGTCCAGTGTGTAAGATTTATGAGGTTTATTGGCAGTGAAAAATTATAATATTAATTATGTTATGTTTTTTATTAGTATATAATCACCTGAATATAAGAATTGATGTGTTTCTGTTACCTTAGAATGAGCAGTTTATATCTACAGAGGGTGCAGGTCCTCATTCATGGAGGACATGGCTGCCATGTAGCACCCCCTTGTTTTATACTGTTGCCCAGAACAGACAAACTAAACACCTGCTCTGGATATGACCTTTCACATTTTGTGTGAGTTTCGCAGCCACTGTAGGTTCTCTTACACACTTGAAAGGGGAGAGTGAGATGAGGTGTTTGCAATCTGCAAGCTCACTGCTAGATGCCACTAAATCCTACACACCGTTCTGGACTGCCTTCAGTTTCTTGTAAAAGGTTCAGATCAACACCCTTCTCTTGTCTCATGTCGTGTACTTAAAATACAAAGCCACTGGTGAATTTAGCTAAGCATAAAGACTGGAAACAGCTAAGGCCGGAGATATACTTGCTGTTTAACCATGCGTTTGCGCTTGCGTATGCGTAGCGTTAATTTCTGAGGACGCGCACAACCATCGCTCCAAATGGACGCAGGATACGCGAGGGAGCCATGAAGCGTAGGGCTGCGTAGGGCTGCGTAGGGGTGTGTATGCGAACGCATAGTTAAAAACAAGTATATTTCTGTCATAACCTACCTCTGTTCAAAGATAACAAAATCCACCAACAAGCACCTCTAAAGCTCACTGATTATCATGTTATATTTCACTTGTACAAAAACTCAAGTATAAAAATAACAAGTTTTGGTTTACGCTGTGAATTTTCTACACTTTAGAGGTGATGGTAGGCAGTTTGTTAGTAGGCTTACTTAACAACACATAGAAAACAATCCCTCTCAATCCTCACCCACAACCAACTGGAAGTGTCCACTGGCACTTGAATCTGCTGAGAGCCTGCCCTCTACCCATACCTTCTCATTTTTTGATTATGTTGCTGTGCTTGAGACATCTTACCAGCCTAAAAGGTCTGTTTGACATCTACATACAGTATGTATTTGACATCCAGGGAATGAGACTCAACAATCAGCGATCTTTTTGGCACAGTTAAACAGCAACTGACAAGTACTACTTGTATTACTTTAAAAAGGTATCAAGTTACCCAGTAGCAAGTGGTATTGAAACTTCTCAGTCAAATGATAACTGCATTGGATCTTTGTTGTACGCAGATACAGAAAAACTGACTATTTGTGTGGTTTTGCTCGTAGCCAATCACCACAAGCATTCTTCAATTTAATGAGACATGTGATTGGCCCACAAGTGCAGCTACAGCTAGCAGCTGTATACAGTGGTGGTGAAGTAAAGCATGGAGTATTTGACAGAGTTGGCAGTTAAGTGTGCGGAGTAAGGCTGTCGAAAGTATCAAAGGTACGTAAACTATAAAATAAAATATCTAAGTGCTGATTCAACACTTCAGTTCAGGCTTTATTTTCCTGTCTGAACTTAAGCTTGAAGCAAAACCAGACAGTGTCCAATGACTTTCCGAACCAGCACTGTGTAAAGGTTGTTAATTAAAAAAAAAAGAAAGACAAAAATTTATTTCAGTACCTAGGTATAAAAAAGAGGTATTGATTATAGGTTTTTTAATACTAGTATTGTAAGTTCTGGTGGTATCATGACAAATCTAATGACTATAGTACATGCCTGTGTAATCTGATAGAAAAAAGGGAATTCCAGTGGCATGATAAAGCACATCCTCAAGTATGAAGAAAACTTCAGGAAGAACAGCTGCACCAAGTAAAAAAGGTATCAAATGAAATACTCTATTGTCTGCACTCTAGTATTTGTACCACTTTAAGAGTACTGGCATATATGAGAGTAGTGCAGATAATATGTGAGTAGTATAGATCTTTTCATCCAGCTCACAGCATCAAATCAAATTAGCATATATCCCAAAATATGTCAAACTATTCCTTTAATACGAATCTGGTGACACTGAACATGAAATCAATTCAGAGAGGCCTCAGTGCATGGACATGACTGTTCAGTGATAGCCAAGTTAAAAAGAAGGGAGGATGAGAACTAATCAATACAGAAGGTGATGGTTCTTTCTTTGTGAGGGGAGCTTAGAATTGGTGATATTTTATGCCAATTAGTGGGTGACAGTGGGCTGCTCTGATGAACGATGGCCCCTATAACTGGTGCACCCAGCACAGTGCTTGAGGGAGCTGAATCAGCAGACTGGAACATACAGCGAAACTAATCTGCTTTGTGAAAGACGGCAGGAGAGGAGAGGGGAGATTACTCTCATTTAGACAGGAGAGGAGCACCTGGTGCCAGGAGAGACGCAGGTGTTCTTCCTGCTGCCTCTGCTGCCTGCAACCCCACCACCACCCTCCACCCCATAGCCATACATCCCCACCCACCTCCACCCACCCCTCCTCCCCACAGACATTAGAGCACACACACCAGCACATACCCGCATGCATGTGTGTGTCTGTGTGTGTGCGCTCACAAACACACACCACTCGCACTACCCCACTCTGACTGCACAAAGCTCGAGTGTTGCCGTGACAACCGACCTCAGCCTCATGCTGAACCAATGCCACTTTGTCACAATGCCACTCTTTTCTCATTGCCAGGAATTTTTTTTTTTTTTTAAAAAAGGGAAACCATTTAAGGAGATTTAAATACTCGACTCAACCACACTAAGCCTCTCTTGATGTCGCTGCACACATTTATTTCAAATTTTGGTCACAACCTTTGAATCAGTGGCAGTTCCACACTAAGAGGAACCTGTAACCAAGCCAAATCTCACAGGCCTGTCATTGGAGCTCATAGTTTTGAGCTGCAAAGGTTCCATCAAACTCTGACCCCTTGACTATATATGCTACACAATACATGCACATTAGCATAAAATCAGCAGCAGTGTTATTTCAAAAACTCCAGCACCAACATCCTCCCTCTGATTAGTAAGCACTCTCCCACGAACAAACAACAATCCTAAAAGCACATGCACTTTATCTAAATCTCACTTCACAGTGCCTCCGTCAGCAGCTTTATCAGCAAGGAAGGAAAACTGGAGCATTTGCTTAGTTGTGAGGATATAAAAACTGACTTCAAGCACAAGAAGTGGATTTGTTCTCGAGATGAAGTTACTGAGCGCCATTTCCAAGTGAACTCTGCAACCTGAAAACTTGAGACATTTGGCAGCTCGCATATTTTGGCTCGGGCAGTGCATTAAGAGGGCTCTTTTGTGGCTGATGCATGAAAATTGGATAGACGCTCTCAGACCACACTGGCAGGCCGCCAACCTGAATGATTATGCAAGATCATCTTACAAAGCAATAACCCTCCACTTTATCCTGAGCAGAAATAAACTGTGAGTTTGTTGAGTGTGGATATTATATGTAAAGACACAGACACACCTGAGACAGCATTAATATAACCTGTCAACCTGCATGTGAATCATGTGAATCGACTCTTTCAGGACTGTAGACCGAGACCTGAACTTGTTCTGTGGAGCACACATGTTGGTTTCATTCAGAGATTAGTGATTGTGGTCATGATGTTAGAGGTGGAAGACAAAGCAGCATGAGATCTGGATATCATTTACAGGTTGAGATGGAACAGAGTCACTTCTGTGTGAACTTAGGTGAACATGAACAGCAGATCACTGACACAGGTGAGCACTGATAATGAGAATGTGTTGAGCGTGCGAGTGTGTGTCATACCTGCTCTCTTCCTCGGTCTATCCTGTCAATCAGCTGTTCTCCGCTATGACGCTCCTCGTCCAGGTCCATCTCCAGTTGAGCAATCCTCTCCTGCAAAATCAAGTGGTTACATCTGTATAATCAGTACGTGTTGCATCTGAATGTGTTTTCCAAAAATATTTACTTAACCACTGACCACCAAGGTTTACTGAAGTGTTCAAGTATCCTAAATGGTTGTTATAAGACCGGCCTATTCAATTGGCAGCCCATGGGCCACATCTGGCAAACAGCAGCGCCCAAGTGGCCATGTATACATAAGTCTGATACATGACAAAATAAGAGAACTACATACTGTATATGAGGTATGGAAGTAACTAATGTGTGAGCCATCTTGCTTCTCATCTTTGTTGAGAGTTGCAGATGTGCAGTACTGATCAGACAGGATGTTTATGGATGTTGCAACACCGCCAATCATATTTTTTCACAAATCACGGACTTCTCATGTTAGTTCCTTCATGTTAGTTAGATTTTCACACCATCTATGAATTGGCAAATACTTAAAAAAATATATATATTTTTATACTTTTTTAAATACTTTTTTACTGCCATCTCCAAAGGTCAAACCAACGTGTTTAATTTGCAATGAGTGTGATGCAGTAGTTAAAGAACATGTTTAGAGGCACCAGATTGAGAAACATCAAACATTCTGGACAAACTTTCACACAAGAGGGATGCTAGAGTGCAGTTTGATAGTTTGATCGCATCTTACAATCAGAGGCGTATTAGCCCAGGACGGTCATGCTTGCACCAAGAGAAAGCTACAGCTACATTCTTTCATGTATACTGGATCTTGGCAAACAAGAAAAGAACATTAATAGACTCTAAAGGTGTGAGAATACATACTAGCCATTAAGGACGTGGTGATAAATGACAAAATTAAAACTAGTGTGATATCCACTATTAATAATGCACCCATGTTTGACACTTCAGCCATTTGCAGGGTTGCTGAAAATGTCTGGTCTATGTACGTTACCTGGTTTTAAAATCTGAATCAAATGAATTTGTAATTGCATAGCCCTGTCATGAAGCTTTTTATTGTACCTGTAATAATGAAACGTGTGTCTTTCTTTGAAAACATTATGTACCTCCAGGATTTTGATCTGTCGACCTTTTTCTTCTTTATTGTTGGCCTTTGTCTCAGCCTCAATCTCCAGATCATGGACCCTTTTCTCCAGTGTCCTCTCTCTAAACAAAGCCTCTTCTCGTTCCTTCTGATGCCACCGCAGGTCCTCCTCCTTTAGTGCCAACTAAAACAAAATGCATTGACATATTTCAAACACCTGAAAAAGGACTGAAACATCACTACTTATTGCTAACAGGGTTGCACAATTAATTAAAAATACAATATCCAAGTTGCAGAAGCTTCAAGGAAAAAGGCATGACAAAACAGCTTTATAAAGAAGGACAACATCTTTGTTTGGTACAGATCACAACAAATGTCACATCATGATGATTTTTTTTTCAAAGAAAATGAAAATTTTGTTGCAAAAATTATCAATCTTAATTAAACATTTTATTATTTAGAAATACCTAGACCACAGAAAATATTTTATGACACATTTTGTGTCCCTGCAGATCAGTGAAACTGGTCTAGCAGGGGTTCAGCGCCTCATTAAAGGACCCTCAGCATGTTATAAACACTTCTGCAGTAACTGTGGATTAAACCTGGCCCTCCTGTTGAAAGTCCATCTCCTTCCTCAATATGTCAGCTAGCCTCTTATCAAGTACTACCGCTACAGCGATGACCAACAGTTAAGTTGCTGCTTAGGGAAATTATTATATGGTTCCCCCGAGTGACTAATGAATCCAGTGCATCTAGTGTTTCCCCTGTGTTCATTCAACAGCGGTGCCCCCCACAGCTGGAAAATTGCCCCCACCGCTTAATGCTAAAACAATGAAAATTCATCATCTGCCCTTATTTCTCACCCAGAACAAATATTTGGCCATTAGTACAGAACTGTACCATATTTCATCATGTAAATACTTAAGTAAGACCCAATTTAAACCACTGAGATGAAGCAGAGCGTACAAAGACTTAGTAGTAGGTGTAATGGGATAATCATGTATCCTCTCAGGCTGTGAATAGATATAAGCAAGTTTGGAAACCAATAAATTCATGTATTAACAAATGAATAGCGCAGATCCAGGGATGAAAAACCTGCTATGCTTTACTGCTGTTTTTCCTGAATTCATGACCAGGCATCTCTTGAAAATAAAGACTCAAAAAAAAAGAGTATGTATGTGGCCTGCACTTATAATTCTAGTCATTGTCTTCCAAGTTTACATGGGTGGAGACGGACGGTGCATTTAAGAACAGCTGGAAAAGTGGACTCACTATAGGACCAGTCCAGAGTAATCAGTTTCTCAAGAGAGGTATAGGAGGAGGAGGAGGAGGAGGATGTGATTCCTGCCAGCACAGCTTTCACAACAATGATATCACAACCCTGACATCCTCCTCTTCCTGTGCAGCAGCTGGACAAAAATACATCATCACCATGGATGAAGGCAGGAAAAAGGATGCTGACCTCGTCTTTACAAGTTCAATCTACTCAGAAGCACATGTTCAGCTGAAATTAGGAACATCAAGATCAGTAAAAGTGGCAGCAAGTTATGCATGTCAAATAAATGCTCAAAGTAATGACTTAAGATTCTAGCAGAAAGTTCCTCCCACAGACAGAATTGTCAATACTCTTTTTTTTTCTTTTCTAAGAAGCCTCTTGAGTTAAAGTCAGGGCACAGCCTGCCAAAACCTTTATTAAATGGTGCCAGTGGAGTTTTCATTATAAACAGACTTGGTTTTGTTTACAGGGTTGGAATTAGGGCACACTGTGTATATCCTTAAGGCCTTAAACATGCTGAATGCATTTCCTCCCTCATAAAACATTTCCAAACCCTTTTTAATCTTTAAAAAAAAATCTGCATTGTTTACATCAGCTTGTTTACAGTCTTCTCTTCCTTAATTGGCACATTGCTTCCTTTTATGGCATATTACCTCCAACTCTAACTGTTACCTCCCTGTGAAGTCAGCAGAAATGTGGATCACATCACCCCTGTGATCATGGTGTACATTTTTGTCAAGTGTGCATGTTGGTACAACAGAAAACTAAACGTTGTGTTACAGCACCATTAGTGGTCAAAAACTCCACATGGTATGTGTATTAGACAGGGATAGACACTAATATTTTTAAGCACTGGCCAAAAGGACCACCAAGACCCCAAATCTGGTGACCAAAGTGCATTTTTGGTGGCCCAAATGTAAACTTATGTAATACAGAAAAAAGCAATCTGATGCAACTTAACAGTCTTCCTTAACTCTGAGACTTGTGTCGTCCACTTTAGTGAACCATACTTAACAGGCCCAAAATATTGGTAGCTGGCAGGTGACGAGTACTGTTTGCTATTTTTGTATAATGTTAAACTAAAAGTCACTTTTTGTGGCTGCTGCAATTGGGGCGTGCTTAATATTGAACCCTGTTAGATATTTTTTCTTTTTAACACTTTGAACTAATTAAAACAGAAATTGACAGATTTAGAATTGGTCTGCAGCTCTGGAAAACAGCAAAATAAGTTGTTTGTTCTTGCTACAAATCAGTGAAATGACAGTATCATAACATCGGTTCATCACACCTCCAGCAAAGTCAAAAAAACACCTCCAGAGATAATCATCCTTTTGCATTTGCTGTCTCTGGGACTGAAATAAGCAGAACAACTGAAGTGTGACAATCAATCACATCTTATTCACAGACCCTGAAACTCACATAGTCTCAGGAAACAGCAGGTGGATGCTAACCTAGAGGGAGTGCTGATCTTTTAATTATTGTTATCTGTATTATTATTTTGTTGCTATGGTCCCTCCTTCCCTAAACTACATTTTATCTGAAAGCCCTGAAACATTTCTCCTTTCACTGACCTATAAAATTGTTTTCTGTGTGGTCACTGTAAATACAATCTCAACCGTCCCACCTCATTAAATAAATGTTTGATAGGTAAATAAAACAACATAAGACACCCTATTTCTAACATAAATTATTCACATTCATCCATTTCTACTTCTGACAAAAAACATTCTTCACATTCCAAAGTGCTGACATGGATAAATCACTTGAATGTAAATAGGTCACAAGTTTCACCATAATGCTGTTATGTCCACACATCAAAGCATTATAAAGAAATTGCCCATATTTCCATGTTAATTCTAACTCTGAGTGTAAACATTCATTTCAGTAACTGAGACGTTCTGCAGCTTGACTCAGCTCAAAGACTTTCCTTTAATATTATGTTTGGGGTTTGTGAGGGCAGCAGGGAGCAGAAATACCAAAGTGATGACATCTCCCTCTGAAAGGAGAGAACAATGTTGAAGAGAGGGGGTTAAACCGGCTGAGTCAGAACAATAGCTCATCATCTGCATGGGAGGACTCGGCTGGGATGACTAATGATGGCCTTGATTTGACCACTCTTGCCATGACAGCAGTGTCAGCATTCAAATCTGTGCCCATAATATTAGACAAGGCCGATGCAGAAAACTGTACCTCTTCTTGCAGAGCTTGGGTAGCCAGTAGGCACTTCTCCAGCTCCTGTCCTCGCTCCTTCAGAAGCTTCTGCAGCTCTGTCAGCTCCCGCCGGTTCTTCTCCTTATAAATGTCAATCTGCTCCTGCAGCTCCCGCGTAGATGTCTGGGATGCATCCACAATATCATTCATCTGTAGGCCCAGTGAGACGGAGACACGGCCAAAGACAGAAAGAAATGTGAGATAAAGGTCTTTGAAAGAACCTTTTCAAATCCTCCAATTCTAAAAAAAAAAAGAAATACTTCAACAGTCACAGAGATGAAAATGTTCTTCAGGCATTCTTGCTTTTACTATTTCCGCCAGTTGGCATTTCAAACCAGTGTGCCCAAATAAAGTAAGCTTTTATACCCTTTCTTGTGGCTCAAGAGTGCCTGAAGAACATTTTCTTCTATTCAAGAGAAAAATAACATTCTCTGAACTCACTGAATGTGAAACTGAATGAGCAATTGGCTTCTGCATTGTTTAAAGAACTTATTTAATAACTTCAACACTTTACTGAAAAAAAAGATGAGTATTTGCTTAGATGAACGTTAGTGCACTAGAGACTCGAGTGCACTCGCCTCCTTCTGGAGTTTCTCCACTGTGCGGTCCAGCAACCTCCTCTCATCCTCAATGTTGTTCTTCATGTTCTTGAACTGCTCTTTCTGAGTCTTCTCCTCCTGTAACCTCTCCTCCAGCTCCTTGTGCTCACTGCTCAGTTTGGTCAAGTTCCTCTATAGAAGCCCACAACATTAAAGAAGTCAAATTGTGATTGTGACAGAAATCAACATTTCTATACATGCAATCTAGTGCAGAGTTGCTAATCACATTAGAGCTGTAACAAGTAGTTCATTAATCAATGATCTGTCAACTACTGAATATTTTGATTTTCGAAAATATAAAAGTGGCTGGTAGATGTCAGATACAAAATAATTATTTAGTATTGAGTTGATGGTGAATTTGTCTGTAAGTGGCTAGTAGACGTTCACAACTAATCGGTTAATTGAGATAAAGATTCACAGATTAATAAATAATTAAAATAACCATTAGTTGCAGCCCTAAATCTCACCTGCACATCCTCCAACCGAATGGTCAGCGCCCGATTGGCTCGAGACATCTCCTCTTCTTGCTCCTTAATTTCAGCCAAAGATTCTTCCGACTGTTTTTTCTCTCTCTAAGTGGACAAACTCAATAATTTGACACTAAATATACAATTAAAAATTTCCAGTAAAAATCAATAAATTATGGATTTGAAAATGATTTTATTACTCCTCCAGAGTGACTATGATCAGAACTGCATCGATAGGAATGGTCTATCATTCAGAAATAACAGACCTTGGACTGTCGTAATTGATCAATCAGAATCAAGTATTTCACAAAGCCGTGTAACAAAATAAAACTAGCACTATTTCTGCAAATTCATCCGCCATGACCTCTCACCTCCAGTCGGCCAACTCTGTCCCCGAGCCTGCTCTCCTGTAGCTTGGCCTCATCGATGATGCGGTTGAGTTTGGCCACCTCATTTTCCAGCTCCTGTGCCCGCCGGCGCAGCCGCTCAGCCTCTTGGGTCATTCGTCCTGCTTGGCTCTCCACTGCACCCTTGGCTGCCTCCACTTCAGCCTTCTCCCGGACCACCGCCGCGCTGCTCTGCAGATCAGAACAAGACACGAGGCTTCAGTACAAAGGAAGCAAGAGTCTGTGACACTCAGCAGAAAGCGGAACAACGATGCATGATGGAACATTTGAGACACTCTCAAATGCCTCATGCAACAAAAAGCTGCCTGAAGTGCTTAGTTTCTCACTGAAGTTTTGTTGCTGTGGAGACATAGAATAATGATGTCCTGCTTTAATTCTCTCACACTTTATAATAAACCACAAATGAAGGCAATAAAATATGATTTCTCATTAGCCTCTGCTGACTGAGGGCCACACAAAGTCAGCAGGCTAAAACAGAGGACCTGGTAGTCTCCTGTGTCACTACATTCAAAGTTTTTCCACCTGGTACACTGCCCTGAGATGGCTTTTTAGATGTGTCTAGTGACCACTACCAGGGTCCAAATTTATGAATGAAGTGTGCACTTTGACTCTGACATTTCAGGGTGGAGTGCTGTGCAAGAGAGGAGGAACCAGAGACAGACAGAGATACATATCTGTGCCAGAGAAGGAGGCGGAGGCAAAGGAAGCTGACAGACAATAATGACATGACTCAATCAGTATGACTGATGACAGTTTTCAGCTGTGACGACACCCTTCCAGTGAGTAACCGCATCAGTTGACAAGTGACTTGCAAAGGTTTCTTTGGAAACAAGATTTTTACATGGAATGTAATGAAACTGGTTTGACAATCTCCTGTTTATCGCAGTGCAGTGAGGTATGTCCTCACATATACACCTGTTGACAGAGAACAACAGAAGACATCTGCAAAATCTATAGTTACCGTTTTACCATTTAAAAGAGCTGCAACAGATGAAAAGTTTAATTAAATAAACATGTGAAAGTGTCAAAAAGTTAATAAAGCACATTTCTGAAGTCCAAAAACATCACAACATGAGTGTGCACAAAAAGCATGAAAGCACGATCATCCTTCTGCACACTGAAAAAAGGTGGCACATTAAAAAGGCATCAATAGAAACTTGTTTGTTATTCTCAAGCAATACTTTTCTAGCTTCCTGCTAATGTACATAACAATCAGCAGGAAGCAAAAGCAAAAAATATTAGTTCCTTTGACTTTGATATATCAGGAAAAACTACGTGTCTCATTTAAAGCATGACATTGAAACAAATTATCATAGTAAATTTTAACTGTCATGAGATATTCACTGCACCAAAAAGTTTATAGTTTTGTAAATTACAGCGTTACTAGGTTTCTGAAGGAAGTTTTGATGGAGGTAACATATTTACAAAAAATGTACTACTCTTCACCCCTTTGTGACTCAGGTGAAAGGCACTCGTTGGTCAGCTTGTCTTGTCGTCACTGTGCGTGAATGAATAAGGGCACCTCCTGTACTACCTGGTAGAAAGGTGCCGGGTGCCTCCCTGCTTCAGTGGTGGCAGGCCAGTTAGACCTGTTTCACCGCAGAGACGCCCTCATCTCTGCCTCACCGGGTCACTTAGTTTGGTCACAGGAGCGAGAAGCCCTGTACCGACTCAATACTGACAAACACAGACATAACAGTGGCTACGTTTACATGCTAACTCATTTTCCACAATGATAACAATATTCCAAATTTGACACAGGTCATGTAAACAGCATATTCTGTTTGAAGATTCTGAATTAGGCTTTATTCCGAATGTAGCATTTTCTGATGAAGACATGTGAGATGTGCTGGTATTTATTCAAATTTTAGGGGAATTCTTTGGACATGTGTGCAGCACATTCCTAACATCCTTCATAAATGTTTTTTTTTAACCACAGCTTGTGACACTGTCATCTGGCCTGTTTATGTTCAGCGCTATGCGTTTTAAACAAACCAACTAGCCAACAGTTTTGCTGGGGTAGAGATGCACGCTCACAAGAAAAGCCCACATTTCTGGGGCTAGTCTCCACAATTTCCATGAAGTTAAATCAACACCTCTCTATATCAAAAACTAAACAGTTTTCATGAAGGTAAATAAATTTGCCCAGATGATCTGGTCTCCTGAGTAATGTTGTTACAGCAGCAACCTCACACTGCGCTGAAAACTTGTATACTAAAGGAACAGTGTGTAGGATTTAGTGGCTTTTTGTGCAACAAAGGCACAAAAGACAAAAGCCCCTATCTAGAACCAGCTTTTGGTTTGTCTGTTCTGGGCTAGAAACATGGCGGTGCAACATAATGGTATCCCACAACCTCTGTACATATAAATATATACATACACATTCTAAGACAACAACAAAAAAATCCACAATGATTCATATTTTCAGGTGATTATACACTAATGAAAAGATACTTATGAATATTATATTCAATTTCTGCTGTATTCTGCAAACAAACCACTGTAAATTTTACATACTGGACCTTTAAAGTATTGGTTTCCAAATGCTGCTAACTCTCCTTCAACCTGATGACCCAAGCCTGCATCAATGTTGTTATGAACAAGTTACTTCTGATATGAAACTATTTTTGAGGTGGTTTTCATTCATATTTCTACTACATAAAACATTCTGTAATCCCTGTGGTTGTATTAGTTGTACTCTGATTGTGTTGAGGGTGGAAGCTCAGGAATGAAAAAAGGGGTTTGGTGGGACGTAGGGCTAAACACAGCTTTCACTACAATAATAAAGCACTGATAGAGAGCGCCGGGATTGTGTCAGTGCTCCATTTTAACAACATACACAACAAGTTCAGCCCTTACTCTTCTCTGCCTGTCCCACTTCCCACACTAGGTCATTACGAGTTAAAAACATGGGCAAAGCCACCCAGCCGGAGAGAGGGAGACCCTGCTGCTGTGTGTGGCAGGAAACAGGAGGGGATGCAGTGATGAAGTGTTAACACCACTTGTGGAAAGATCAACTTTTTTTAAATTGTCAGATAAACACATAAAAGTCACCTCTATGAGAACCTATGAGCCAACTAATTTTTCATACGTTGGTTATTCAACTTCACTTCATTCTTTTCTTATTCACTGCTACACAAAGTTAATGATTCATTAAAAGTGTTAAAGCATACCTAACAATCATTGAAGGATTAGTACTAACAAAACAATCACTTTATCAGCTATTAGACAATGATTTGTTTAATTTGTCTGTTTAATAGAATTCTTTATCGCCTCTTCAAATACAAATTTAACAAAGAGACTGACAACACAGTCTGACTTCAGAGTATTGGTACAATATCATAGAAGAATATGTGGTAATACCAGACCGCTAACTCTTTTTCTCCTCTACCCAAACTCAAAGTTTGACTTGGGTCCTCGTATGTACTCAGACTGTTTGTCTAAAGTTGCACATTAACTAACTTTGTGCAGTCTTTGAAGCACAGTACGAAGGCTGGAAGTGAAGAATGTGTCCCAGGTCGTGTGCTGTGGTGAAACCATGGCTCTCTCAGTTATTACAACCAAATCAGCTTCCAGCGTAATGAAAGAGCTGATGGTCTTAAAATAAATAGAGCTGCAAGAAACCTGCTACAGAAATCCACAACCAAGCAGAGGGTTGATGATTTTCCTGAATTTAGAACACTAACTTCTCTATATTTCAGAAATCCTTTTATTATACAAAATTAATACAATCAAAAATTGAGCTATAAGTAACAAGTTCAAATGCAACTCTTAAAGACCCACTATAAGCAAGTAAAGAGTACTGTGCACCTGATTTTGTCTTTAGTTGTTCATAAGTCATTAACGCTGCATTCCGAATTGCGGTAAACAGAGAAAGGTTTCACAAATCCAGCTGCTAAAATGTTGTCATTTCTCTCCTTTCCCCATTTCTGACATTGCTCTGCATGAGTTTTGTTTTCTTTTTTTGAAGAAAAACATGTTGGAGGTATTTTTCTGCACACGTTTTTGCCCTCATCCGCCATCTGGCAAACTGTAAAAACATTTGTTCCACAAAACCCAACAGAATGGTGAACAACATAAAACACAATGCAAAGGCTGCCAAAACTCCTGGTTTGTTGATCTTTATTACACTAAAACTCCTGTGTCCTATGTTTATATTTTCCCAGGCTGAGTTACAGTGGGTCGTACATTGGCCAGTTAAAAAGAAGCATGAGCAGATTTTTATTTAGATCATTTGATTTTTGAAGTTATATTTTGTGGCTATTATGGGGAAAATTCTGTTGGTATATTTTACTATTTTGGATGCAACTATCGCAAATCAATTTTATTTTATTTCTAACCATATATTGTACATTGTTTATGTTATATTGTAAAATATGTGCATGTTCAGTGTGTGTTAAGGGGCTATAACATAGATTTCATTGTGCAAACCTGTCTTGTAAAGTGACAAATAAATTACCTTGATCCCTTAACTTCTATAACAAAACTACATTTAGCACTGTGATTTTAGTTAGAAACAGGCCCATTACAACACTCGCAAATTGATTTGGCAGATAGCAAATAAAGCTCCTCCAAAAGTTCCATGAGGAAGATGTTTTCTCTCTCATCTCCTCTTTCTCTTTCCTTTTTACTTCTACTTTACTACTAGTGAAGCTCTTTCCTGCTGTTCCTATTGTCAGTCTTCACTCACATGTTTCAAGCCTCTTTGTTCCTTCCTATTTCCTGTGTGGTCAAAGCTCATCTCCTTCACAAATTTTATATATCACTGATATATTTATTTAACTTTCTTCTGCATACTACAAAATTGTCTGTGTGATTCTCTCTATTAGGCAAATCATTGCAAAACCATAACCTCCACCTCACCATCAACTGCAGATTGTTTGACTGATTCAATACAGGAAGCTTCAACATCCACCTGCTGTCTCTGCACCACCACTTACAAGCATCTATAGATTCCAATAACAATCCTAATTGTTACATTCATGGGCCTGCATGCTATGAAAATGAAATGCATTCATGTTTTTAAAGGAGTAGACTGGAATAAACACCGATCTAGTTGACTTCTCATTGAAATATTACATCCTGGTCTTACAATTTCAGTCTAAACAAAGAGATTAGAGCCTTGCAAAGATGCTAAAATATGCGTTACAGGCTACAATAAGCCTTTTAACTCCTGTTAAGTCTGTCTAAATACAGACCAGCAACACAGTGAGTGTTGTAGACATGTATTTTAGATTTATTAGCCAGTCAGCTGCTCACTGTTTGGGTGGCGGGAGGTAAAACTAAGTCACTGATCCTGTATTTCCTTATTGTGGGTTTGAGCTTTTTGACAGCTGACATGATGTAGCCTCACTGTGACAAAGAAAAAATGCCTTGTCGCCTGGAAACAGGCCACATATCTACACATGACTTAATAAAATAAAACTGTCCAAGGTCATTCAGAGTACATGTCGTCTCCTGTATGGTATCACATAATCTGAACTTAACCCTCATATCAGGGGAAGAAATTAAAAAAAAAAAAAAACTTATTTGGCAGTAGAGAAGCCTGGATTTGCTTTGCCAGCAACAAGTATGTGTTACAAATACAACAGCACTCCTCATAAAAGCAGGTAGCCAGAGCTGAGGTTAACTGGAACAGAAGGCCTGTCATTGACTGAAAGGAAGGATTGAAGTAGAAATTAAAACGCGACAGCTGAGAAGCACTGGCATCCCTTTGGTCAAAGGAGGACGGTAATCAAATCTTGTCTTGTCCTCAGAGAACTGGAAACAGAATCCTGCTTTTAAAAGAGTGTTTGTGCAAAGCCAAACTGCACGCTTGCAGGGGTGTCTGGATGTGACAGGGATTTACAGAAAATATTGAGATTGTGACCACGCAGAAAAACTTATGTTTCTGATTCTAGAGAATTGCTTGATAAAAATCACTTTTTTTATTAATTCCTCCCTGCTGTGTCAATTGCACTCTTTGGGGTTTTTCTGTTGACAAGACAAACACCATTTGCTGAAAACAATACCCATGACTGCTATCGTCATCTAAACAAGCATAGACATAAGACATACAAATGCTTTAATGTGCTTTCATCACAGGTTGAAATGCACTTCGCTTACATGATTGGTAAAAAAAACAACTCCCTGAACTCCAGGACAGTCCCTCACTGCTTCCAATTTTTGGGTTTCCTAGGACCAGGGGCTTCATCTATAAATCAGAATTGTAATCAATCAGTTCTAGTTTATAAAAACCTTATTTTGCAATGACCTTATCTCTAAGCAAAGTCTAGACTTGATACGCAGGATTTTCCTGCTGTTCAGTCGGGGTATTGCAGTTTGGGACACATATGTAACTAAGCTTTATGAACAATGTGAGAGGAATTAATTGTT
This sequence comes from Lutjanus erythropterus, assembly GCF_056507025.1. Taxonomy (NCBI): domain Eukaryota; kingdom Metazoa; phylum Chordata; class Actinopteri; order Lutjaniformes; family Lutjanidae; genus Lutjanus; species Lutjanus erythropterus. The sequence goes on from NC_139317.1 coordinate 24,558,880, forward strand.
TGGCTTTGTTTGCCAGCCTATAATTTAGTCCACCAAATTCTCCATGTTGCCTGGCTTCAATCTCCACTCAATGTCATCTTCCAAAAGGTTTGTTTTCTCTTTTTGTCTGTGGCTATTCCCTAGTAAAGCCTAAATAAGGTATTTTATGCTCAGTATCTTTTATGAATTGAATGAAAGCACACTGTTGGAAAATATTATAAAACTAAGTTCTTTACAAATGAGGCCCCTGATTTGATCAAAGCTGTCTGTGATCTCATCCCAAGTTTGTGGATATTAAAAACTTCAGGATCAGTTTATCTACAACCTTTTAAAAATATTCAGTAAGAATCCATTTATTTCTCTGATGTAAAACTGGATCATGCAAGGTGAAGACAGAGAATGTGATGTGAGGTGCTGTTCCAGACGTACTACTTCATAACATTCATTACAGGAGCATTTATCAAAATTAAGAATGTTAGTTGAGTGTGACTCTTGTCTTCCAGGCTGCACAGTGCCAAATCTCAAATCAAAGACACATTAAAGTCTCAGCAGAAAGACAAAGAGGGGAGAAACTCTTGTTCGAGTTTTCCAGGCCAAAGGCCAAAGAAGACAAGGTTTGAATAAACCAGAGAGCGAGAGAAGGAACGCCCAAAATCCACATCCCACACAACAGATCAAGTCTGAAGACACATTTACAAAGAAGTCCAAAGTCATGTACTGAACCAATCAGCTGTCATCATTAATGATATAATATTAAAAAGGAATTTAAAATGCAACAGAAGGCCAAAATCTGGATTAGAAAAACACTGAAAAATGCAAAATTGCCTTCACAAGACTTAACTTCAAAAATAAACATACTGACTGCCTTTAAAGCACTAAAAACTCTCAGGTTTTAAACACTTGTCTCATATGTTTCTGGTCATCTCAAGAGGAGGTGTGCATTTAACTCAACTCCAAGAAGTTCTTTTGGCAGATTAGACTCCCACCACATCAGCACTCACAGGCAAGGTAAAGGAACAACAAACACAAAAATCCATATTACTGCCTGGTTTCAGACAGACGTGACCCTCATATGGGTGCGCAGCAACATTTTCTGAGCTGAACCTTTACTGACTGAACTGCTGCTGGGTATTTAGCTCCTGTCTCTTTTAAGAGTGTTTAATGTCATCAATCTATAAAGTTATCATTAAAGGTATTTGTAGACCTAGAAGACCTCATATTTCAACAAGGATAAACAGCTAATTCTCTGTCAAGATCCAGAAAGTCTCTCCATCATTTCCTTCCTCACTCGCTGCCCTGCGTCTCTCTCCTCCATCAGCTCCTAAAGCTACACTGGGAAATATAGCGCTATCATCAAACACACAGACTCATGCGGGAGTCTTTACTTTCAAAACAAGCCTGAGGGGGGACTCTTCTCTGGGCTACGTAAGTTTGATGATCAGACAGTGAGACTTCAGTTCACACACTGACAGAGATTACGCGAGAGGCAGGCGGCGATACAGGCAAGAATGACACCAGCCCAAAAATGAACTGCATTTAGTTGAGCAGGAGATCACTGCAGAGTCTTGTGTGGAATCCATGGAGTTAGGAAATGAAAAAATACAGCATTAGGGATTGAGGTTACAGATGAGAGCGTGATAACAATGTGGCCGTGTTGCACACTGTGGCTTAGGGCTGTAGGTGAAACATAACAAGAGCTGGAAATGGTGTGATAAGCACAAGGCTCTGTCTTTACAGTCAGGAGGGAGAGCACAGGTGAGACCTATTAAAGCCTCTAACACTGAGAATCTAGAGCGCTGCGGAGATGGAGATGCAACTGTAGCACCCTGAAGAGGCAAAAATGAAAAGATCCAAGCCTCTCTCCCGCAAGACAGAGCGGGTGCACTGTAACCGAGCTGGAGATGAGTGAAAAAGGAGGTCTGCAGGGTGCACATTCTCCACTTTGACCCCGACATTCCTGGAAACAAACCCTTCTCTCTCCTCGCCGCACCTCATCTTTCCACATTTTTTGCATACCAGTACATGCTGACATGAAAGATCAAATCCATTTCCAAACGGGCAGACATCTTTTGTTACAGAACATTAAGAACTCAGATAAGTGGTGCTCAAAATAAGCAAATTCATATCTTCTCAGGAAAGCATGACCAACATTTTTCCAAGCTTGATGAAATTCCATGGATTTCACCTCATTGAAAACACAATGCAGCTTTCAATTTAAGACACAAAACAGGCCCCTCGCTCCTTTCAGGGGGTCAGCAACGCATCCCCTTTTTCTCCAGCATACTGACCCACTTATTCAACATGTCCCAACCCCCCTGCTATTATTGTGTGAAACAAACTCATCATTCATCATTGGCTGAGGTCCGCAATTACCCCCACTCTTTCAGGGCACAGAAAGAAGAGGGGAAACGACGCATCTCAGGAACGGGAGCTCATTAGATTAGTGATGGCTTGCCACTGCAATTAACTAGTATACAGAGCAATTTAGTGCTCCAGTTTCCAGCATTCATCCTCACATGGGCCACTCTGGTCACCGCAAAACGTCTGGGCCAGATTTAAAAAAAAGCCATTTTCTCTTTTAATATTAGACTTTCTCATAACCTAACAATTATTTTCATTCTGATTAATCTTGATTAATCTGCAAATTGATTTCACAATTAATCATTTATTCAATAAAATGTCAGAAAAAGAAAAATTCTCATCACCAATTCCCAGAGCCCAAGGTGACATCTTCAAATTGTCTCTTTAGTCAAGCCCAACAGCCCAAAACCCAAAGACTCTTCATTTTCTATCGTATATGACAAAGAAAAGCAGCAAATCCAAGAAGCTGGAACCATCAAACATTTGACATTTTTGCTTGAACAATGACTTAAACAATTAATCGATAATCAGAAGAGTTGGCAACTTATTTTCTTCTAATTGACTATTCTTGGATACAATACATCCTGTCTATTTTAAAACTAGTGTCTCAGTGCCACAGATGTGAAATTACACTGCAGCACTCTTAATATGGCACTTTCTTAAGTTTTAATATATTTTCTGGTGAGAACGTAACCATTTAGATTCCCAATGTGTGGTCCATTTATCCAAACAACGCCTATTTGTAAATTTGCTCCAATGTTTTTGTAATGAGACGTTTCTCTACTGTCCCAGAATTGTCCCACACACCGTATTTTTGGTGTCCCAGATGTGAATTTTATTTTACCTGGGATGACAGGACATGTCCCGTTCTTCGCACTACAGACAATGTATTTTCATTACAAAAAAAACCCATAATGTCTAGAAATACATTATTAAGAGTCACTGAAAAAAACTTATTTACCATGAAGCTCTAACTCCAAAATGATTAATTGCATGTATTTTATATGTCACTGAATCAAATCTTATCATCTCTTTGTACACTGCCCCGATACAGTATAAGCAGTTAAATCATAAATGGTGCCACTGTATAGATGTATTTGAGTTAATGTTTCTGAATAATAACTGATAGGCACAGTTCTCTAATCTACAAATGTCTCACAAAGTCTGATCTGAGGACAGAGCAGTAATTCAAGGACACACAAATGGAAGGCTCAGAAGAGTGAGAACTCTTTCATATCTTAAAAGAGAAACAAACAATGACTTCATCTGGCCAAGTGTTTACAAAGCGCTGAGGGTAAACCCCTGATGACAGACCCTCTCGGGGGAGCAGTACCTCTGTTCGACAAAAGGAAATGTTCTCATAGACTCCTGCTACAGAGAGCTGCTGTGGACCCCCGCCAGGCCTGCAGGAAGTCCAGAACAACGACAGCTTCCAGTCTTTGAGACAAACAGGACACACGTGAGTCACACGGCGACCTACTGAAAACAATGTGTCTTCAGTCCTTTCAGTGTCCTGTCTCCTGCCATGCATATCCCATCTAAACTCACCTTCCTCTATTTTCGAACAATCGTTGGCAAAAACTCTGTGCTCTAAAGAATACGTACTTCTAATTTTCCAGTTTTAAATAATGGCTGGTTAATTACTGGTGCTACTCTCACAATTGTGCGGAATAACACTGATTTTCATTGCAGATGGTACAAAGAGATAAATATGGAGGTAAAAACAAAACTGTGTCTGTTTCTGAGTATATCAGGCCCATTAACTGAGACTTGTTATGAAGCTACAATGATGACCTTGCCAGTAAAGGCAACTCCTAACAGTTTCATATACAGATAAATGTTTAAACACTGTTCTTCCTGTAACATGTTCCTCCCTAGAGGAACAAGCTGAGATAAGAAAACACCTCCACACTTGACTGGCAAGAGAGACTTCCCATGAAAAATGATGACAAACTACATTTTTCTGTTACACAGTGTTTCGTTTTCATTTTATCTGTTTGTTCTGGTGATGTCTGAAGTGTGTGAACTGGAGCTGAGCTTAATTTCCACTTGTTTCAAAAAAACAGTTGTTCAACAATGTCTCACTGCTGTGGGTGACGGCTCATTGATGCTGATGCGACTTACTCCTTTGATACTGAAATGTGGTATTAATGACGAGACATTTTTTCGATAGTCCATAGTATTGAAGCAGTTTGGACAGTGCAGTAAAAATATCAAAGTTTGGTACCCAGCCCTACTCATCACCAGTAGAAACTGGGAGCAAAACCTACAGATTTATAACACAGCAGACATGCAAAAAAACATCTGCTTATCAAGGTATAAAATCTATGCATGTACAAGTATGACTGGAATTTAAAGGGTTAACATAAATGTGGGAGTAACTCTGTAAATATTGAAAAGGCAGCTGCTAACTTGTACAACATGTACAGTATATACATAAGGCTACAGTGGTACGACTGAGGCACCAAATGCTCTAAGAATCTATTACTCACTGAGGGAGACTGAAGAGGAGAATACTGAGTGCAAGTCTGTGGAATTATGTGGCTGGATGATAATATTTTCAGGATCTTGATTTACTCAGGACTTCTTCTTTGCTCTCTGATGTTTGTATGTATGTTGACATCATGAATTCCACATATTTTTCAAATGCAACACAGCCAATGAAACAAGGCCTCTTTGCCTCATTTTCCTGCTCTCACTGCCAATCCTGTTCACACTGATTGCAGTACAAAGCTTATTCTGGATATAATGTGGCCTGTTTTAAAACCAGTGTCTCGGTGCCACAGATGTGAAACTATGGTAAAGGTGTTAATAACATCACTTCAAAGCAGCACCTCAACCTCTGATGACCAAAATATGGCACAACTTGCAATGCAAAACACACACAGAAACAGTTACAGCTCCCCTGATGCAGTGCTTATCTCCATACTCCTCTGTGATAGGGTGTGTTTTTGGATTGAGGGAGGGCTAGAGTGAAGGATATGAGAAGAAGGGAACACGAGAGGGGAAAGGGAGGGAGGAGCAAGGAGGGAGGAGGGGAAACAAACAAGGGGCTGATTACCTGCTTGGCCTCCTCCAAAGACGACTGCAGCCGGCTTATTTCCTTCTCGTACTGCTCCTTCATCTTGTCCACCTCCTGATCGTGAGCGGCCACCTCCTCTTTCAGGGCTCCTTTCAGAGCTGTCAGCTCCCTCTCTCGTCTCCTCAGCACCTCTTCCTGCTCCTCCTTGGCAAGGAGAACCTCCTGCATCTCCAGCTTCAGTTGCATCATGTCCTGTAGAAAATGAGGAGTTGGTAACTTGGTTTGGTAACGTCAGAATTTGCAGAATCAGACTGGAGTTGACCTGCAGAGTTTGATCATTACCCTTCAGTTTGCTGTTTTCTTTGGTGAACGCACAAATTTCTAGAGCCCATATCTCCACAACTCAGCAACTTGCACCAAAAAAACTGCAGTTTGTTGTTCAGTAAGTTTATTCTGTAGTGTCTCTAGAGAGAAATCTTTCATACAAAGCCTTCACCAATAGAAGTTGCTAAGGTTCTTCAGAAAGGTTTTCAGTGAACTAAAATGTATTCTGTGTTATTTTAGTGTAGCAAACTATGCCAATATTGAACTGTAGTGTAGGATGTAACAAATAATTGAGTACCTTCCAGACATACTAGTTTCTACACTGGTGGCACTGTAGATTAAACTTTTAAATACAGTGTGAAATGGCCCCTTAGTGTTAGCTCACTCAGAAAATACATTTTACCATATGGTTTAATGCACAGGTTTTTAGTATTCAAGAACGAGAAAGGAAAAAGCTTTCATTCATCATGGTGGCACTTACATTCAGCCACATGTTCCACAAGCTTATAGCAAAAAGAAAGTCTTTTTTCTTTTCTCTAAGACAATGAAGACTGCATTACCGCTAAAATGATGTCTTTCTCTCCATCAGCAGCTGACTTCTTGGCCGAGTCAAGCTCGTCATGCATCTCTGACAGCTGGTCCTGCAGGTCTCTGATCTCCGTCTGGTATTGCTCCCTCTCCATCTTCACCTGGAACAGCCTGACAAACCACACAACATGTCACAACACATTACAGGCTCTCTACATACTGTAGATAAGCACATACACACCCACACATCTGACACTTCATTCACACATACAAATGGCAACACCTGTGCTGGGTCTGATGTGAGGCCCACAGAGAACAGAGGTTAAAACGAATACCTGACCGATGGCAGACCAATAATGTCTAAACTGCCTCTACATGACAACATTGAGGGGGAGTATGATAAGTGATGCGAGACACCTCAAACAAATCATCACACAGCCGTGTAGGCTAAAGCAGAACATCTATTCCTGCTGGAAGAATAGATGAAGATGGGAGAAACCGTTAACTGACCATATAACAGCGATGTTCCAGATTTGATTCAAGCTGGGGACTTTTCTGTCCCCTTTGTTTCCTGTCTGAATCGCCTCTATCAACTGTCCAACAGACAAAAATCAAGGATGCATGATAATATCAGCATGTAATCCATACTGACCAATAAAGGCTTTAAAATTAAATATCATATCAACAAGATGAACCTTCTCCTGATATAACAGGCCAATAAGATGACACTAAGAATTTATTTCCTCTCATGTTTATTTATATAGTTTTAACCTAAATGTTTACAGCAACAAGATGGTCGTCACAATCAGTAAAAGAAACTTAATATATTGGCATGCATGGGTTGGAAGTGGTGTTGTCAGGATGAATAGTAAATCAGTCACCAAGCAGACATTAATATGGAGGATGAAAGATAAACCTAACAAACGAGAGGAGACACAATGGGCTGTGTAATAAGACAGACTGACATGGTAACCACTTCAGTAACTATCAACACTCTGAGTGGTTTCATCAACACACATCCAACACTGGTTTCAGCATGACAGTACCTGGAAATGTCAAGTTTAGAAACAGCTGATGAATAACACATCAGGCTTATCATTATTAGCCTATAATTTATGATTATATGATTTGGGGAGAATGTTAAAACGGACGTTGTTCTCCCGATACACCACTTCTTCATTTAAACTGCCAGCATGGAGCTACACCAAGAGGACATAACGTGCAGGATGCTCATGCTATCCTCCTTGTTCCTGCCTCCCTCTGTGGATCATTGAAGTTCAACGATGAAGCGACAGAACATGGTCACTGGTCATTCTCCAGCATCTGTCACTCTGCACTTACTCTTCAACTGTGGTCTGGAGCTCAGCCTCTGTTTTAGCTAGTTTTTCCTTCAGACGCTTGCATTCCTCTGCACTCTGCTCCAGTTCCTCCTGCAGCTCCTTCAAACCTGCCACAGCCTTCTTGTCAGCCTGATTCTTCTGATGGTGAAACACAAATATTACTGTTGACATGTAAATGTAGAGACACACAAATCTTGTCTTTTACACCTCCTGCACCAGCCTTTTTTTTTTTTTTTAAGGTTATTTTTTGGGCATTTTTGCCTTTTTATTGACAGTGACAGCTGAAGGTATGACAGGAAAGGGGGGTGAAGAGACGGGATGACACGCAGCAAATGAGCCACAGGCGGGACTCAAACCGGCAGCCGCTGCAGAGGACTGACTGAGCTATAGGGGCGCCCCCTGCACCAGCCTTTTGACATTTGGATTGAATTGGTCATACCAACTCACTGTTAGACAAAAAAGATGTGGTAATTTTTTGTGTTTTTTGTTTTGTTAGCAGATCTGTTTTGAATTGCAAAGTGCAAAGGATTACTCCATGAAAAAGCATTAAGTAAGTGCATTCCCAAAAGCTGCACCCAGTTTACATTAAATCACTTTAATGCAAAACAAACAACAGTGTTTTGATTTTCTACTTACTTTACTGAAACACCCACACAACACAGAATTACAGGTTTTCAAAAGACTAGCCTGTTTATTCTATTTTTCTGTCCATTAAATAATGGTTGAACTGTAATCCCTTAAACCTACTTTCCAAACAAACCCTTGATTAAAGGATATTCTCAAAGAACAAGTCTAGCAATAAATTGACATGCCAACATAAACAGGCTGGTCTTAGAGACACAATGCTGTCAGACTGTTGTTACCTCAAGTTGCCTCTTCAGTTCGTTCATTTCTTTCTCCAGTTCAGCATTTTGCTCCTGCAGAGCTTTGGCCTGTGCAGTGAAGTCCAGAGACTGATAGAGGACAAAAGTTTTAGAGTTGGTTATTTCTTACTCATATTTAGAGGGTAAATGTTCAGTAACTAACAGTGTCTGCTATGCAAAGTTGGGCTGCCCCAGAACAGTCAACAGTTAGTCAATGAGAAGAGTCTCAGTCGACTTCATTTTAATTTATTTGTGTATTTGTGTATTTGAAATAAATCAACAAAATGTTCAGTCTCATTGCAACGAGTAGTTAACAATTGCCTTTAATTTACAACTAGTAGTTGACTAGGAAAACCATCTTGCCGAGCCTGAAACAACAGACAGTTTTAAAAGCTTTAAGATCACAATTATCTTTAGTGGTTTTGATCAAAAGGGAGTTTAAGGAAGACTTTAAAAGGTGGAGTAAGCAATTCTGGAGAGAGACAGCTGGTTGTTGAGTTCCATCCTAGTCAAATAATGACACTTTGGGTTGGGTTGTTAATTTCACTGTTTTGCTGAGTGGCTCAATTTGAGTGTCTGTGTTGATGACCTGGACTGAGACTCAACAACCAACTATCTTGCTCCAGAATCACTTACTCCAACTTAATGTTTACTTAAAGATTTACAAATTCCCATTTAAAGCTAGCAAAAATCCAAAAACTCATCTCTCATCTATTTCACTGGTACACAGCTAAAGCATGAAGGTAGAACTACACTTTACTCTCATACTCTCATGTAGTTGGCATATCATAAGAGATAGCAGAGAATATTTTTTTTATTTAAAGGTTTTTTTAAAAACTGTTTGTGTTGCAGAAATAAAGTTAGATAACAATGTCTCACTTTGTTGTCGCCTTGTGAACTTGCCGTGGCCCGAGACTTCAATGTCTGTATCTTCTCGAAGACGAGGTTGACCTTTCTCTTCGTCGTTTCATCATCATTGCTTCTGCAGACACACACACACACACACATGCACACAGACATGTATGTTAACACATTCTGATTATGAGAAGTAAAAAAAAAAAAAAAACTTCTTTCAGTGTTGGGGGGTCAGGAGTTAATTCCTGAGTGTTCTGGGAACAGAGTAATTCATTCCCAGCTCAGAGAGGGTCAGGAAAGATCACACTGCTTTGATGTGTCACCTCACAGCACAAACAGCTTCATTACACCCGTCCAATAAACTATGAGGCACATGAGCGGAAAAATCAAACATATGGGCAATGTAATAGGATTTCTGCAAAGTCTAATTTCATCACTTGATGAAAGATCCAGAGCTAATGTTACAGCACCCATGCAGGAGTTAGAAATATCACAACTTCTAATGTAAATATAAACAACATCAGACAAATTGGGAGAGATTATTGAAGCTTCTTTTTATACATTTTATAGATTGTTTGCTCTTGGTATTCAGATAATGTAATATATGGTAAATCAGGCCTATTCAGATCCAACCCTTTAACAACCCTCAACATGGACCTTTGATCATTTATTGATATGAAAAAATAGTAAATGCAACATTGTATTTATTAAAACAACAAGCTGCTTTTAAGTTTATGGGTACTTCCATTGATTGATCATTAAAACTATTTTATTAGTTGGCTAACAAGATCATTCATTGGTTATGATGTTAAAACAATGTTATATTTATACTTTTAAAAAATGTATAAAGCAACAATAAATGTGTGTTCCACAGTGTTATTAGCCTAACCACCCAGCCAAGTGTGAATGATTAATGAAATGATTGATTGTTAAGTACATTTATAGAAAATTAGGTCTCAAAATCAAACACTACTATGACCTATAAATGACCTAAAACATGGATGCACCGTGAACAAGGTTTGTTCATATTATTAAATGAAAAAACAGAATTACTGGATTCACAGGATTTAGTCGTAAAACAAGGCACACCCAGACATTTTTTTACCTTAAGTTAAAATAATAATTTGGAGCCCCATTACAGTATTGTTCTACCTAAAATATCCTAAACATCAACCTCTCCAGAGCAAAGAAAAGCAGCTTTGTATTTAGCATTCAACACTGAGCATTTCGGAGTTTGAAAGTCCAAAGATGGGAGGATTGCTCATCCCACAGAGCAATATTTTCTCCTTCAGTTAAAGTGAAAACATCAGAATCCACAGAAAAGGAGTTACAACACTCTCACATGACAGCAGTGATACATTATTTGAATAAATTTATGGCTGACACAGAGAGCCAAACACCCCCAAATTTTTCTTCTCCTCCTCATACAGATGATTCTCATTAAACCTTTATAACCCCTGTTGGTGAATGTTTGTCTTCTGGATCTTGGGAATGTAGCTCAGTTTCAGCCTCAGCACTTCCATCTGTGTTTCCTTTCCTTTGTCCTGTGACTCCTGACCTGTGGCCTGACACACCCAAGCAGTTTCCTGTTCTCTTGCTATGGTACCACAAGCAACTATAGAAACCTGGAAACTGTTTCTCACTGTAAAATCACACACAACTAATGCAACTAACGCTACAGAGTACAGAAGAACAAGCATTTGTCTTCAACTCAAGAAAGAACTCTTGACATTGACTTGCTATCTTATTTTAAAAAGTGTAAAGAATGAATAAACCTCATCATACAAACTCCTTTAAAACCTAACCTGCAGTTAACCTTTTAACCCAACAAATGCCTTCCCTCAATGGGCTGTAAGTGTCTGATTACAGAAGCAAACAGAATGTCTTCGACTCATTTCACCGTGCAGCAAAGAGAAAGCAGGAGGGAGAGAAAGTGGGATTCTGCAGGAAAACAAACCCCAGACAGCTGGATCACTCACAGCCTGGATGGGAGGGTAAGAAGAGCACATTCCTTCGCTTTTATCACAAACAGTCAAACGCTGATAAAAACCATTTATGTGCTCCCACAGAACAGTCTCTCCCTTCAAGATCCATTGCCTTCTGGTACAAGTTGGATTTGGGCATTTTAGAATGAACAATATGCTCCGTTCATGATTCAACTAACAGTCAAAGATTATGACCATAACATTTTAACATTTGGTCACATTTCTTTTATTAATATGAAGAAATAAACCCAAAACAAAGTTTGATAAGATAAGTTAAAATAACTCACCCGTCCTTAAGGTAATTAAACAAAATTTGTTTTGCTGTCTCTTCATGTGTTTGTTGTGAAAGCTCCTGTTGACCTTTCAGAAGATCAGGTGTCGCCTGGAAATGACAGGAAATTAAATGGAGATTAACAATGCAAAAAAAGTGGTCTTCTCTCACAAATCCTCACTTTAGATTTATTGGCTTCTAGCAATGAGCTTGCAGATTAAAAACACTTTGTCTCACTCTCCAATTCCAAGTGTGAAGGAGAACCTACAGTGGCCGTGAAACTCACGCAAAATGCAAAAGGTCATATCTAGAGCCAGTGTTTTGTTTGTCTGTGTTGGGCCACTGTAGAGACATTTATCATAAAATGACCATGATACGCCAGCAGAGATTAAGGAAACATGCTGAGCCTAGATACTTGCTCCTCTGACAGCAACACTACAGCTGCAGTGTCCTCCTTTGGAATTTCAATTCCGGGCCAGAATAACCATTTTAATTTGCCCATTTTATGTTAATTAGAGTTCAAATGCATGTTAAATGAGTTAGTGTCTGTTTATGAGTCATATAATCTTTTAGAAGGAGATATTGATAATGGTTATATTGAGCAATTTGTTATTGGAGTCTGGCAGGCAGTGAGACAGCCACTGAGTACAGGACAAAGAACTTTACATTGACAGACAACTGACTGACCAACTTACAGTGCAGGATTTGCTGTTGCTTGTCATGATGAAAACAACTTGATTCAACTATAGATCGTGTATTAAATAGAATATCAACCTATTAAAAATACAGTCTAGAGCACCAACTGGTTATTTGGACTAAAGTACTCTGCTACGTATTGCTCCTTTAAGTCAGTAAAATAAGACTCAAGTTTAAACAAAGAAATGTCAGATTGTGTGTATAGCAAAAAGCTCTGCTATAGCATAGCTCTCTGGCTTTTTACCTGAACATCTGCCTCTGTACTGGGCTTTTTGTCTGCGGTGGAAGAAGGTTTGGATAGCGATGTTGACAGCGATGTCATTGAGACCTTCCCAGCTGAGGAGGCGCCATCATCAACCTCTTTACTCTTGAATGGTAGTGCAGAACGAGTCTGCGGCTTTTTGTAACCCTGTATGGAGCCCACGCCTTTAGAGATGGTGTTCTGTGGGGAGCCAGGTGCGCTGGTGGCACGAGATGAAGGGGTCGACCTGGAGTCGGCAGCTGTGATCCAGGAGTCCTGACCACCTGCTGTTTTCTGCTGCCGAAGCTGAGAGGGCCGCAGAACATGTTCCATTGATGTGCCTCGCTGGCGGCTAAACTCACCCGTGAAGCCAGAGCCATCTCGCAGGCCAAAGGCACTATCCACACTGCGTGAGCGCTTCCTGTCCTCTGGATTGATCCTGTTCCTGCGCCCTGCCCTGCCTCTGCGCGGGTGGCTGCCATCTTTGCCATCAAACTTCTCAATGAGCTCATCGACACCAGGAATGGAGCCAGTGTCAATGTCTCTGCCTGAACCAGGGAGGAAAGGGATGTAGCGGCGGTTCTCGTGGCGGTTGATGGTGTCTGCATACAGGGCCTCCATCTGTTCATCTATCAGAGTCTTAGAAGTGGAAGATGAGGAAGAGTGGCGTGAGCGTGAAGAGGTTTGAAGAACTGGCCCACTGGAGTCGGTCCTGCGCAGAGGAAGAACATCAGGCTCACGGCGGGTACGCTCCAGGCTGGAGTTGGTGCTGCTGATAGAGGTGGGGGATCTGCATGACGTCTTGCTCTGCTCACTGGTAGGACTGGACACAGTGGAGGGCTGCAGTTGGGCTGGAGGCACTGGTTGAGTTTTAGAGACTGGTTTGGATTGAGGTGCGTTGAGGTTGGTGGGACGAGGTTTGGACTGCGGCTCGGCTGTTTGTGTCCTGGTCTGAGGCTGAGTGAGCTGGACTGGAGGAAAAGACTGTGACTTCGGCTTAGGAAGCCCTGTCTCACTCAGGCTCTGGGATGGAAGTTGCCTTTTGTCTCGCTGCACAGGAGCTTTATGGTCCGGGCTTGATGACTTGGCATGGGATGGTGCCGTTACAGCAGATCTAGAGGAGAAACTCTGCTGTTGGTTTCCAGTTTCAGCCTGAGGCAGAGGCCTTGAAGGCAGGCTGTGGAAACCACCAAGGTTCAGGGAGTTGGTGTCAGGATCATACGGCTGCAGTATCTCAGGGTGCTTCTGAAAGTTCAGAAGGGTGGATGGTTTCTTTCCTTGTGATTCTGCAACACCATTTTGAGAACCAGAGTAATGCATCATCTTCTGAGACCTGTATTCCATGAAGGGGCTGTTGGACCCAGCCTCCCTTCCTCCCCTGAAGTCATACTCATCGTAGTTCTCAATAAAAGAGCCCTCTGTGTCAATGTACCCGTTACTGTTAGGGTCGATATAGGATTGAGGACCCCTGTCCTGGTTGTTGAGAACGACGTAAGGGTGTCCATCTATACCCTGGACGCGGATGCTGAGGCCATAAGTACCAGCTCCATTACTGTGGGGCCTGGAGGGGCGGGACGGCTGAGTGTGGCCCCGCTGTGGTCCAGTCACTCTGTACGACTCCATCAGGAATGCAGAAGGAAAATAAATCCCTCTCCCTGGATCACCCACCTCTGCAACCAAAGGTTTAGACAGGCTGTATTAGTCAGAGATGAGACACTACATAATTCAGTATAAACAAATGTCTCCCAGTTCCACACTAATGAAACATTAAAGCCTTGCTGCATTTAATTATCTCCCCTGCTTTCATTTTCTTTTCTTGTTTTAACATTCTTAATGTTCTGTTTTCTCTCCACAGAGATATTTTCTGTCAAACTGCTTGACTTAAAGGGTTAGTTCAGATTATTTGAAGTGGGGGTTGTATGAGATATTTATTCATGGTAAGTGTATTACCCACAGTAGATGCTAGCTGGTTTTAGTTTTAGTTTTGAGAAGCAAAGAGGGTCACCAGCATGGAAGCTACACAATGTATTGCTGTGGATAGGGTCAGCAATTAAAGGTATTTTATTCACTTAAAAGAGTACCCCTTAAAAAAATCAAAATCAGTTTAAATGTTCTCTATACTTAGAATACTTTCACTGTTTTACCACTTTAATGTAAGACAGCCTGATGGGAATGCTGTTATAGTAGCAAAATATCTCCCTCTCTCCGAACCATCCAAACTCCATGGCTGAAATAAGTAATTTTAGCTCACGGAGCACTGCAGTTGCTGGTCTACTGTTGCTTCAATCTCTTTGTTTGTTTGTGTTATGTGACTCCAGTGTTTTATAAGGATAGTTCAGATTCACAGAAGTCACACAATGACACAAGTAAAACTAAGATCGAGGCCCACAACTCCTGTGTTCATCAGAAAAGGTTGTCTGACAGCAAGGTAAAGCAGTGAAAATATTCTGTATATATAATATATATATTTAATATAGCGTACAGCTGATTGTGAAGTGTTGATGATGATATTTTTTAGGTGGACCTTTTTTAAGTGGCTAAAATACCCTTTGTTGCTGACCCTGTCCTTAGCAGTACATTGCTTTTCTTCCATGTTGATGCCCCTCTCTGCTTCTCCAAACTGGGAGCAAGCCAACCACTGTAGGTAGTACTTTGACTATAGATAAGTACCCCATACAACCCCCATTCAAACAGTCTCAACTATTCCTTTACTGTGCTCTGGCCAAGTGAAGGATGAGACAATAAGCTCCCTGTCTGGCATATAACATCTCAGAACCCACAATATCTCTAAGTGAAAATATGAGTCAACATCAGCCACATTCTTTTTAACAGCAAAAATGACCAGGTACTGTTTAGTGAGGCCTTACAGGTGTGTGACTAACAGGTATGGGATAACAAAATGACTGTTTACCCAGCATGACAAAGAATATGGGTTAAACAGGTTAAGAGAAAAGGGACTGAAAGGTAACACTCCAATGTGAGCCAGTCAGACCTGAGAAAAAAATGTGAGAGCTGAATCGCCTCTACACAACTTTGGTAGGTGTTGGGCTGTGAGTAAATGTGCAGAGTGTGTGTGTGTGTGTGCATACGTGATCCTTGTAAATGACATTATAATTTTCAGCCCACGCTCATGGGAAATGCTATGAAAAGAGAGCAACAAAATCTTATTATGCTCAGTTTTGTCACATTTATAATAATTGTGGGGCTGTCATAGTTGACAGATTTGCAGCACAATCGTGAGAAGAACACAGCTGGCAATAAATATCAGACTGTGTACAAATATTAAAGTAAGCTGGTAAATGTGCTTCAGACACATTTATGCCTGGGAAGGCGGTGAAGACAAAGCCATCAGCAGCGACCATGTGTTTCACTGGACAAAGGACTCTTAACAGGTTCCTGTTTGCCTTGCTGATAGAGTCCCATTCTACCTGATGTTACAATACAAAGATGGACCAAGATGGGCCTGGAAGAAGGACACTGATAAGACTGACAACAAAAGCAAAAGCAGGATATAGCCCATTAGCCTAGAATAGGTAAAGACAGACCTACAGTCAAGCCTGTTTAGAAAATATATAGCCACATGTAGGGTTGAGAGATATGATGATATGTAGGCTGAGAAGATATACAGTGATTAACTGACTCAGACTTCTGTGTACTGTTTGTCTCTAGTTGCATTAGGCATAAGGATGCACCGATTATGAAACTCTGGCCAATACTGATGTTAAAATAACAATTTGGCGGATTTTTTTGTGGTTGTTTGTTTTATTTGAGTTTATTTATTTTTGTTAGTTTTTGTTATTTATTCCCTTTTGTACCAGGAAAGAAAAAGAAATCTTCAGTATAAAAAACATCCATTGCCCTCTTTCATCATACCAGAGTCATGTCAAGTCAGTGACTTCTTCACCACAAATAACCAACACAACATTTAAGGAGAACAAAATTGATGTGACACAACAGATAACATTGGCCACTGCCATCAGTGAAGACCATCTTATTTGAGTTATCAGCCAATAAATTGGTGCATCTCTAAATAGTCCATTGTAGGCAAAGCTGCAAAACTCATATCAGTGAGCAGGACAGCTTTACGGTAATATTGAATGTTTTATTTCACCATTTTGCATCAATATGATTTAAGTACATTGATTTGTCAGGCATTCAGTTGGCTGAGTAAGCCAAAAGCATACATTCTCGACTGACTATTTTATCTTTAATAGTCTCTACCCTTCTGTGCAAATGCATATCAGAAAAAATATCTATTAACCAATTACTTTGTCTGATATTTCAATGGCGATGTGATTTTGATATTAGAGGGAATGATAATTTTTTGCACCATTATTCTCATATTCATTGAAAGACATATTAAAGTGATTAAGATGTGATTTTGTGGGGATCTGTACCAAACAAAGATGTTTTCTTAAGTCTGTTGAAAATCATGTATAGACCAGGACATCTCTGCTGCATGATAATATTCAACTTAAAATGCTATTTTGACAAACATGAACAATGCAATTTGAGATAGTAATAGGTCATGTTGCAGTTTTGATAAACCTTCAATTAATTGTTCAGCCTTAGCATCGGCCTGACAAAACCATATTGGTTGACCTCAAAGGGAAACCATTTACATTTAGATGTCTGCCACACCTGACACCACACGACAATAATTCACCTCCGCTTGGTTTAGCCAAGACAGTGAGTGTGGTGACTGGTTGATCCTGATGCTTCAATTAGTCAAAATTAGTCAGCGTCACACTCTTTAGTCTGCAAAGGAGGAAAGAAGAGGGCCAAGATTTGGTGTCCTGTCTAGCAGGAGGAGGACAGATTAAAGCTAAAGGCAGCACAATAGACTCTTTCACCCTTTGTGTCACATGTGTCCAAAACACAAGACCTCCAACAAGTACGCAACTTTTTTCCTGCTATTGTATTTTTCACTGGAAAAAGGGGAGGAAGGCCTAATTGAGTTGCCCCACTGTCCTTCATTCATAGTGGCGGTGGTGCCTTCACTGACCCCTGTGCTGCAGAGCAGAGAGGTCAGTACAGAGCACAGGTTGGATGTCAAGGCCCTGGCTTTAATCTGTGCAAAGGTTTAACAAAGCAGATTTTTATCTCCTCATGTGAACTGATTGTTCTCTGTGTCACAGAGTCCTGACACTGAGTGCGTTATAGCCACAGTGCTTTACAGGATTTCATGAAACAAATAAATCAGTTAAGAGCAACACTGAAAGGCTGGATGTAAAAGCTAGACAGCGAGGATTTACACTGTGGGAAAATATTATTAAGTGTAACATGAATGGGAGTTCACTAATCTGGAGCGTCAGGTAAATTCAACATGAGGGAGTAACTGTAAACACAATTAAATCATAGCACTAATGTGTAAATCACAAATAACAAACACAACGTTAGAGTAAAGTCTTAAAGTAATTAGCTACCGTTAATTAGAAGTGAAGAGACGGCGGCAGATTGAGTTGACGCAGTTTCTGGACATTTTACATCGCTGCTCAGTGCAACAGGTGGCTGAAATACACCAGCAGCCTGAGATTTAACAACTGTAAAACTTCTCAAAGATTCACACATTCATCGTCTTCGTGATTCACTTCATTAAATCGACTTTGAATCTAGTCAACTAATGTTTTTTGGTGTTAAATGTTCATTTGAAGCTCCTTTTTTTTTGAGTTTAACGGCTGTTTTAACGGCTGTTAACGCTCCCTCAGCACACTGAACGTTCCACAGTGAACACCAGCTAAATTTACTCACCAGCGTCGTTTCTCGCTCTTGTTCAAGTTACCGCAGATTATAAACTTTTGTTCAAATGGGTTTTAAAGGAGACAAAACGGCGGAGCAAAGTGCCCACGCCACCGCTCGCTTAACTTATTCGGTCCCTGTGTTGTTTTCTGGGAGAGTTTGAGAAGGACGTCCCGACCCTCCGGGCCGCTCCGCCTCCTGAAACAAGCGCACAACACCCGCCCACCCACTCAAAAAGCAGTCCGCTGGGTCAAGGAAACTCAAGAAGGAGGAAGGGTCATCAGCGGGAAAACCTGACAGTAACTCCATTAATTAATGTCTCAAGTCATTATAAAGTAGATAATGTAAGTGAGTAAACTACTAAAAGACTAGTTGATTGTGTTTGAAAGAAACTGGGCCAACATTCATAACTTTATCACAAATACGAAATGAGTTCATAAGTTTTGAGCTATGAGTCACTATTTAGCTATGTGAAAAAACAGCACATGGGTGGGCCCAGTAGATAGTAATCCTTATATATCTTTTGGACCAAAACCGTATAAATAAGCCAAAAACACCATACTGATACATTTCAGAAAAAGAGGGAGATCAAAATAAGAAGATGCACACTTAAAGTCCATAATTTATTGTCCAAACTAATAGTTTTATGAATTATTTAAGGCTCTGGAAGAATTACACTCGTATATCCAAACTCGATGCATAAGTTTAATTATTTGTGTCCTGCATAAATGCAATTTACCGCTGCATGTCTTTAAAACCGAGAGCGTCATCTAGTGGATAGTGAGCCGACCTGAATGCGGTTAGTTAATGAGAGCCTGCGCTGGTGGTGGTACTGGTACCTGAATGTAACTCACAGGCTGTGCAGTAAACGCACCATCACAGATACAGAGAGCATCATGTATAAAGCGCAGGGATGGTGGAGTCCAGCATTACAACGGAAAACCCTGGTATGAGGCAGGTGTTATGCTGAGTGGGATGAAGAAATGCTGAAAAATGTTCAGCATAGTGAGTGTTATTTTAGAAATAAAGTGTCTGTGCTCTACATGTGCTTTAAAAGGAAGTGCAGGGCTAAGCAAACACCACTGAGCAGTGATAAATAATGTCTAGGATGGTTTAAATGAGGCAGTAGCAGGAGTACGACTACAGTCAGTTTCAATATAAATATCGGCACAAACATTTGCATGCAAAATATTCACAAATTTGGAATCAATAAAGTACATCTATCTATCTATCTATCTATCTATTGCAGAACAACAGCAAAGTCTGATGATATTTAGGTAGTTTTCACAGTATCTTAAAAGGCCATACTCTAGATTAATTGCTTTACTAAACAAAAACAAAAAAACTAACCAAAAAATACATTATGACAACCAGCTTTACTGATGGATGGATAAAATGTAGGAAACAACTCTCAAAATTAGTGATGAATTTGGAATTTCTGTAGGGCTTTTTATTATTGTTTTTTGTTTGTTTGTTTTTTTTAGCTTGGTATCAAATTCTGAGAGCTGGTTCTGATTATCTGGTCAGATTTGTAATGTACCATGTAAAAGCATTGGTGTTGTTTTGCTGTGAAAACATTAGTATTATTGCAACAAAGAAAATTCTTAAATGATACCCAGCAATCATTTCCCTACTCAGAACATTTTGGTAACAAAATGTGTTTAGTTTGCCTGTAGTTCAGAATATATCACTTTACACGGGATAAAATGACCCAAAACAAGTACCTTTAACTTCACAGATGGTATTTTTAATACAATGATGCAGTGACAGTTAGGGGTGATGATACCACAATATTTGGTTGAGATCCAATACAAAGTAATTATATATAATTTTATATAATTAGTATATTAGTACTAATTATTGATTTTCTTAAACCAGCTAATGTATGGGAACAAAATATTTAATTCTACTTGTGAATATATTACAGCTAAATAATTTGCCCCACATGAGGTATTTTCTTTATTGTTCCTTGTTAGTTATTTAATTACATGCATGGTAACAGCAGCAGAGGTACAAATGTTATAACACCAAGAAGAATATGCGTGTGCCCAGGATGTCATCTAAGACATGATGGATCCATTTTTAGGTATCGAGCCTATTAATGTTAGTATCGATACTCAAATCAAGACTTTGTGTCAGCACTATCAATACTTTGGGGATTTATCTGCTACTCCCCCGATGACAGTTTCACTTTCACAGTCTCATGCTGAACAGTTTGGACTCTTACAAAATGACCAGTGATGGAAAAAGCACCCACATTCTTCACTTCAGTTAAAAAGTGTTAATCCCACAATTTAAAAATACTTTGTTACAACCTGTATTCAAAATATAATCTAAGTAAATGTGCAAAAGTAGCTAAAGTAGGCAAAATGCACTAAAAATCAAAAGTAAAAGTAGTCATTATTGCACACAAACAGCCCCTCTCAGGATTGTGTATATACTGACCCTGAATGGATGTGACATTATTGCTGGCATTGTTGTGTGACATTGTTTTTAAATTATGATAAATGATATCAAATCAGTGTGCAGAGCTGTACATTTGCCAATATCCAATCCAGCATTTTAAGCTGTATTGGAGGCATTTCTGTAAATATAAGACATATTGTAAATATAAGATCATTATTACTGACTCATTAACATGGAAGACATTTTAATGTTGTAGCTTGAGATGGAGCAAAGTTAAACAACTTAACATACTGTTTAAGTATTAAGTAGCATAAAATGAAAATACTCAAATGTATTCAGTTACTTTCCAGCACTGACAATGACACAAAGAAACTGTAATGCTCACTCTGACCTTCACTGAAATTTTGAAGAAACCATGAATTCAGAGTGGTTTTTATAAACTCCTCCCCTGCAGTGTAAACTACATTAAACTGGAGGGCTGGCTGCTCTGTTGTCTTTGTAGTGGTCCACTGTTTATATTTGTGTCCGCAGAGAGGCCGCGCCGCACCGCAGCCTTTAATCTGAGCTCTGTGCCACTGTGTTGGGTTACGGCGGCACACAATGAGAGCTCTGTTCTCTGCTGAGGTGCCACAGCTGGGACATCTGGGCATGCTCAGTACACAGCTCAGTCTTTTCCTCGTCATAAGAGGGACTGCAGGCTTTCCAGTGGCAACTCAAAATAACTGACATGTACCAGAGATGTCACAGACACGCACATTTAGCCCATTTGATTTCAGCTTTTGCGTTGTTGATTTTTGACAGGAAAAATGCTGTAAATGTTTCTGTAAATTTAATCCAGTTCTAAAAGTTGTTAAGATTTGCAGATAATATTGAATTAGTGGGTCTGATCTTTGAAGTTTCATCCCTGGCGGAGGGGTGTGCAGCCAACAACTTGAAGAAAAATGTTTCCAAAGCAAAGAAAATAGTGGCTATATTGGTCATAAATTGTCGGGAAATCCAACAGGAGGAGAACTACAAATTCTTAGGTACAACAGTCTTCACCCAAAAATCTGCAGTGAGCAGTTTAAACGAGGACTATTTTCTTTCTACTGAACTACAACCACCAACTGTATCACTGTGTAGACGGTAGTATGTTTTGTTTTTGTTTTTGTTTTTTATTTTGGGGTGAACTGTCACTTGAACTCTGAAATTATCAGTGTGCCATTATTTTCCTTGTCCATAAGACTCAGATTATGAGACAATGGGCCTCTAGGCACAGACATGTAAGAGCCTCCTCCACCCCCCATAATGGTTTATAATTAGGTTGTTAATTACATAGAAAACACTTTATAAATAATGAATATACAAGTATAAGCAAGTTATAACAGTTTTCATAGACTGATGTGGGTTCGCTATTTGTCAAGATCCATTTACTGATTACTACAAATGTTATCACTTTACAATGAGACTATCCTTATAAATTATTTGCGAAAGATAATTAAGTTATTACTTAGGCTGTAAAGACATTAATACGTTGTTACAACACATTAGATAAAGAGGGCAACAGTGACCTGTTGCTTGCCAAATAGTGAGGCCACCTTTATCTGCACTGCTAAGCCTTCAATCTCATTTCTTACTTTGTCTTCAACATTTATATCTGTCAGCTTCATCAGATGTTTGTCAGTGTGTTACTAGCATTTGATCACTGTCAGCATATCTTAATAGTCAAAAGGTTTCATAAGACATCCAGTTAACAAACCAAATTATCAGATTGACGTACGAAGACTTTGGCAATGTTGTCTACCTCGACATTTTCTGATTATACTTTACAATAAGGCTCAATTTTGTCTAGTGTGATATAAAATCCCTCCTTTTTGCCAGATATGAATGTTAGTTACTCATTAGTAAGATTAATTAGCAGGGTAACACAACACTAATAACAACCATTTTTAAATGGTAGAATTATAGTTAATAAACTTTAGTTAATAGTTATTTCACTGTTAATAACAACAATAAGACTGAAAAATGTTTTTTTTTATTATTAGTGATGGTATAATTGACATTGTTTGAGATGTTACTGTGCAACAACAAAAATTTACTAATGTAATCAGAATATAATTGTGATGTCACGCATCAGCTATGATACAAAACTAAATAACTATAACACAAACCAATGAAAAATATTATAGCATTACTAATACTTAGTAAATATTATTTCATCGTTTGTTAACAGTAAAACAACTAACTTTAATTAACTATCAATTTACCATTTATTAATGATGGTTATTCTAAGGTGTTACTGACTCAGCATGCTGTGCAGCTGTGATATAACAGATGTAATAGAATAATAGATAATAATAGAATAATTCCATTGTCAGTTTCAAGAGGTTTTTCTGGAAATAACTATGTAATTTGGGAGAAACTACAGGGACAATGGGAATGGAAATGGTAGAAAAGCTCAGTTTAAGAAGCATGTTTGTGCAGCGTGCATCCTGAAAGTAGCAGCGAGGCGGATGATGATCTTACTGTTGGGAGCAGGAGGAGCAGCAGGCTCTTTGGTCGAGCTTCAAGGATGTGAGCCAAGGACTCTCTGTCAGCTGGCCCAGCAGCCCTGACAGGAAGTCAGCCTTCAGACATGGTGGTCCCACTCCAACACAAAACATGCACACCCACCACCACCATCAGTCCAACACGCTCACACATTGTATTTGTCCCTGCAGAGAATACTGAAAGATGACAGTCATGATTTACGTTGCATCACTGAGCTCACCACAGGCAGAGCAGCAGTCAGCAGTTTTTACACTCAGTGTCACCTCTGTCAGAAAACTGAACTGGATCAGACCTCGCAGGACGTGATGAGTGCTCATCATGCTCTCATCTGCACCAGGATAATTCTGTGCAGATGTACAGCGTTACTGAGATTTACAGCACAACAGTCCTGCAGGTTTACAGCGGCATTTTAACAACACTTTTGGGATTCATTAACTTCAGTCGCAGCACAAGTAGCAGATCGAGAACTGAAAGCCGCCTAATATTTATCTGAGAACAGACTTTAGGTTTGTGCCTTTTGTACCTTTTGTTTTTCTCTTACTTTCTGTCTTTTCGAAAGGATCCAGCACAGATTCAGTCTTATCTTGTTTTGTCCACAATCCCAAGATATTCAGTTTCCTGTCATAGGAGAGTAAAGAAACAAAAAAATACTCTTATCTAAGAAGCTGGGATCAGAGCGTTTTGACTTGTTAATTAATCGATTATCAAAACAGTTGATCAATTTAATAATTAATTGAGAATTGATTTATCATTGCAGCTTTACATCACACCAGAGAAAAACATTATAAAGTGATATTAAGATATTTATTGTGTCCTGGTAGCCTTTTTGTTCGAATTATAGTTCCACATATTGATCTACATCCTTCAGGAAAACAGCAAAATAAGGTTTTGTATTGCTAAATTTTCTATTTTGAATGAAAAATCTGATTTATTATGAAACATCTGTCCTCTTTTGGTGGGTTATTAATGAAAGAAAACACCAATTTTCTCCATAATAACGTAATATCTTAAAAAATATGATCACTGACAAATCTGCAAAGTGCTTGCTAGAATATTTTGGTGTGGAAACAGTCCCAAAACTGTCTGGATTTTCATTACAGAAGGAACAGTTTGTATTTTTGTCTTTAAATTTTTTGCAGCTAGCAATTGTTAGACTAATATGTATGAATAATTTTTAAGCCCCTCCCCGTTAAATTATTCACAGTTATATATTTATGACCATCCACACATTATTCCAATATTTATTATTTATAAACCAACTCTATACTTTTTGGCACCGCAATACTATTGATTGTTGAAAATATTCTTGTGATTTGATACCAAATTTCAATACCTAATGACTGTTGACAGATATATATATATATATATATATATATATATATATATATATATATATATATATATATATATATATATATATATATATATGTACATATATATATATATATAGAGATAGATATATATATATACAATTCAATAGTGTACAGATATTCCTTCAGTTTCTTTATTTTAGTCCAGTTATCCAGGTTGAGTAAAGTATACAGAGCATAAAAATTTAACTGTCATGAAATGTAATCTTCTTTTAGTAAAAATGGATTGGTTTCAAAAAAGAATCATTCAGGTATCAAAATCAAGGTATTGGTACTGGTATCAGTACTGGTGTAAATGTTAATTTAATTTCCCCTTTTGATCAATATTCATGCATTTCTATTTTGTTGTGGTGAATTTCTACAGGACTGGATTCTAGCTCTTTTTCTTTAATCTAAATGATAAAAAAAAATAGGAGCACAGCACATGTACAGTACGCTGCTATCACACTTTATTAAAAATAGAAACATATATTCATAGCACTTTCCATACAGACTACAATGGTCCACTGGTATTATTTTCAAAAATGAGTTACATACTATAAAACACTCATTTGGCCTAAATCCACTGTAGAAATGTCTTAAAAAAAAACAAAAACAAGAACAAACAAACAAACAAACAAACAAACAATAAGGAAGTCTAAATTAACCCCAATGTTTCTGAGCTCATCCTACTTCATCCTTCCTGTGCCTTTTTCATAAATAAAACTTCATGGAGAGGAGAAAATGTGAATATGGAGAAGAAAACAGAAACAGAAACAAAATGTGTTTTGCTCAGTGAGAGAAATAAATGCACATACAATTGAGTTTAAAAAAAGATGGCACATTTATTGCAACATAAATGTTATATACATTGTGTTTTTCTGTTGAAAAAGACAGAAAATTCAAATTCCCGTTGCTGCAGTTTTTCTTTTTTTTATGTGCATCGACAATACCTTTTCATTTGACACAAGAACAAATCATTTATCATTCAACAACGGAGACCGAAGAATAAGATGGAGGCCGCACTTTTAGGAATCTGGAGCTCATATGAAGCCTTTTGAAGTACTAAACTACGAGCAACAATTCAGCGATGTTCTTGAGATGCCATTTGTAAATTTCCTGTAATAATGGACAGGTTACTGTAAATAACCGTACATTTTACTATCTAATATAGTAAAATAAAGTAAGAAACTTTTTACTCAAAACTTTTGCTTTCAAAAATCTAGAAAGAGTAATATTTAGAATTCAAGAAATATTCTTACAGTATTATTGTATAAAAGACTAACTACAGTGAAAAATAAGCCAAATGTTTTTTTTTTCCTTTTGATTTTCTTTTTTTTCATATATTATACAAGGGAAAGCATCTGGGAATACAGCAAAGTCTAACTTGGCAAACAGAGGAGCAAAGAAATATAGGAAGAACAGGAAACTTAAAAAAAAAAATGAAGGAAGGAGAGCAGGAAGTGGCGTACATTATAACCTCAATCAAAGTCTGCCAACATGAATACAAGCTCATGAATACTGAAATGAATAACAAGGCCACATTCAGTCAGAGAATACACAAAAAAATGTTTAGGTTTTTGTTTTCCACTAAAACAAAATTGTTAAATCATAAATCTTTAATGTAAACTCTTGGTGTGGCATCTTTTATTCTAATTTAAGTCCCTTTTTTGTCCAGAATAGTCATTCTGAATGTGGCAGCCTTGTTTAAGGTGTAAATAATGATAGAAGACAATATACAAAGAAATAAATGGAATACAAAGCAAAGTCTTAAGACCAAAGACTTAATAAAAGGAGAAACGTAAAGCATGCACACTGATAGGGAAAAACAAAATAAAGCCATGATCAATGTCTTGAAACATAAAAGAAAATCCTGTTAACTGCTTTTGTTCATTATTGTGCAACAGTTCTATGATATCTGACAAAATCCTTGAAATATCTAGTCTGTCTTATTGTACTGAGTATATCACGGCTTGGATCAAAAGAAAAAAAAAAATAACTTAAAGTCCTCTCCGCTGACTGAAACTGGACATTGTAATGCTGGAAGCCTAAAGAATGACTTGTTACAACACAAATAAGCATAACTAAACGTTACTCAGAATAACTGCATTTGAAATTCTTCAGATATGAACAGAAAGAGAATTAAGTGTTCATCAGGCCAGGAGAAAGCATGGTCGTCGTTTTGTTTCATTTTTTTTTTTTAAACTTCATCGAGCAATCTCTGATCAGCTGGTGGTGGGAAAATGAGAAAAAACCAAAAACCTCTGTGCTGACGTCAGGAGCATGTAACTGTCAGGAGGCTAAGCAAAGACAAAAATATGTAGCTGTTACATGTAACACTATATGGCAAAGGAACCGCAGGGCAATGAAGTCCCTTTTTCCTTTAGTTAAGACACTAAAATATGCAGGGAATGCTAAGGTTTGCAAATAGTTTGCTCTCTGTATTTTCACTGCTCACTACCGAGGAGAAACAAAAAAACACAACTAAATCTGAGCTTTCAGTGAACCTAGAGTTTGCCATTTTTTTTGTTTGTCACCTTTGTGGACAATATTGTTGATGCTAATGTAGCTAGTTGGGTCTATTATTCTGCTGGTCAGTTGCACATAAACTGCTCTAAACTACACAGAAACAAACATAGGTAGTTTTGGTTACGCATGAGGGCCAGTGGCTAATTAATAAAATATAAATATAAATAATATATCCTCTTTTTTTAAAAAACATGGGGCACATAAGTCTTTATTTCTAACAGCTAATGATAATTTTAAGTTGGGTATAAATATCACTCTAAACTGGCCAATAAATTAATCTTTTCCCTAATATTTTCCCCTCATCTCAGACTCGCCAAAGATTTACTGCTCAGTTTTAACGGTGACACTGGCAAACTGTAGATCGAGTGAAAAGCTGCATACTTCTCTTTGAATTTACTTAACTTTCCCTTTAGACATACACTTTTATAGCTCAATAACATAATAAATAGAAAAAAAAAAGAAACAGACAAACAAAAACAATTGCTGTTACAATGCATTCGTCAATTCAGTTTAGGCACGAGGCAATTTCCACATACGGTTGGAGGAGATTGCGAAGTCTCTGATTGTTCAGAAGCAACACACTTCTTGCAGACAGTGATATGTGCTGGAGATTTTATCTTTGTGGGGAGAAATTTGCAGATGGAAACTGGTCACAGGGAGCTGGACGCTTGGCTCTTCTTCAATCTTTAGGATTGGATTGTGTTAGTCTCGTCGTTTCGCTTCAAGTGGTCTGTCTCCTCCAATTGGTGTCACAAACTGTGAGTCCTGTCTGTCACTGCTGGGAAGCAAGGTCACCGACTCAAACAGGGAAGAAATGATCCGGATCTCTTTGATCTGGAGAGAGGAAGGGAGAAGCACACTGATCAGAGGTGTCCATCAATAATCTATATTTTAGGTTCTAGTGCTATTGCTAGTGGTTCACATATTCACAGAAACTTCTCCTCATTCCAGTGAGGTAAGCAGGGCTGGGAGCCAAAACCTGGTGCCAATATGGCACCTGTTCCTATACGACCAGAACTTACCGGACCAAATCGCAACACAGATTTCCGTGCCTCAATTGCGTGCCACTCAAATGCCTGAACTGCTGAATATTGCCCTCTGGTGCTCCAAAGCAGACATTAAAGGCAACACAAGCCGTACCCACCTTCGTGACTTAACATTACACTTGGTCTGACGGCAGCAGGTAGCCTACCGTTAGCTAGTAGCTATCTTAAACATGGCTAGAGGCTAAACAATCTGAAGTCTGGCTGTACTTCACTGAAAGGATTTCAACACTGGGGCAATAAAGTTAACCTGTGTTCCCCAGATGTGAGTAGAGTGAGTAATTAAATATGTCTGGGTTTTTTGGAAAACAAGCAATTTGAAAAAATAAACAAACAATAAATAAATAAATAAAAACTGTGATCAACATTGTTTTAAACATTTTATAGATATAATTAAAATAAAAATTATAATAATTATAAAAAATAAATAAAATCCAAAAAGTAAAAATGATAAAAAAGTAAATTTTAATTAATAAATTAATTATTATTATTTTTTTAATTATTAAAAACAATTACTACAAATTCCATTGGATATGAGATAGTAGTAAGAAACAAAATAGGTAATTGAGGAGACTCACTTTTCAGAGATCCTAAGATTATTGATTAATCAATTGTTTGAGATTAATCCTCACATTAATCAACACTGAAAACAACAGCGAGAGTAGAAATTAAGTTAGAGCGCTGAGATGGGTGCAAATAAAAATTCAAAGCTACAACATGAGATTCAAAAACGAGACACATAAAGGCATCACAACTATAAACACTGGTTGAAAATGGGGAGATATTGAAAAGGAGATTACATTAAACCCTCTATCAAAAAGAACGAAGTGATCGAAATTATAACCAGTGCATACAAGCTAAAACAAAGTGAGAATAATTTCGGCACTTTGACGTGGTCTAATGGAATCTAGAGTTAGCACATCGCTCTGCCTTAAAGCCAAATGGGAAACAGAACTGAATTGTTAAATCTCAGATGACGAATGGTACAACATGTGCAGGACATCCATCCACCAGTTCAGAGGTGGAAGAAGTTCTGTTGGAAGAATTTAACTTTTTTTTTTTAATCACTCCACGAGTCAGGAGTAGATAACGGCAGGAACTTTGCTGGCGGCTGAGCAGACATTTGACTGCAGACCACACACAGACACATTTTGGAGCTGGCCAAAGATTGAGCTACAGTGGGTTATGGTTTATAAAGTCCTGAAAGAGACTCTTCGGTATGAAATACCCAGAGGTTGTACAATACCGTATCTTGGTAATCCGGCAGAGAAAACCATACTTAAAGATGATAAGTATTTGGTTAAGGTTTTACTGGCTGCTAGTAAGAAATAAATTACTAGGAAAAGGACTCCCCTACACAAAGACAGTGGCTATATATATATAAAAAGAAAATACATATTTTGAGAATACAAAAAGCAAAATGTAAACAAAAAGGGAAAAATTAACAATTTAGAAACAACACCATGTAAAGCTGTAAGATTATGACTGACTGTAATTTTATTTTATAATTGTGATCATGTGTTTTGTTATATGAATAAGAACATTAAATAGAGAGGAAGTGTCAAACAAAAGCAAAAGAAATAAAATAGTAAAAGTACCTGTCTGCTACTCAGAGGTGTCCCATGGGGTTAGATGTGTCAGTCAGGCCTGGATGGACCCCTGTGTGGGCTTGTTGGGCATCACCGGAGCCACCGGACACCTTTTCCTCCTCCCTTCTCTTAAGGCAGGCTGCTTTGGGGTTCAAATTCCGCTCTGTGGGTTTAAAAAAGACAGGAATCAAACTTTTCTGCCACTTTTTTTTTCTAATTTCTTTGAATAAAAATAATGTGGGCTTTGATCTGTTCATTTTCTTTCATGGATCCAACATTCCAGTGAGTGAATGAAGGATTAAGAGGCTTTATCGTGGGACAAAGTTTGACTTTAACATCATTACCGACTTAAATATCTATAAAAATATAATCAGCGAACAAGAATGTGATCAGCTGGTGTTTTACTACTGTTGACTTGAACAGCTGCCCAGCAGTTTCTCTACTGATGTTCTGATATTTTGGCTGAGTTTCCATATTTGGCAGCTCTGCGAGTGAAATAACTCTTAATAAATCAGAGTGCAGCACTGTTTACTGCAGCACTCCTTTTTATTTACAGAACCAGCTCTGGATGTCACTAAAATGAAATTACTGCCTGCAGGAATGTTATGTAGAAACATTAAGCATTTTCAAGAATCAATACTGATCGCATGTGATGTAGCGTTGATATTTCAATTATTGCAACAATGCTAATACTCTGACCTCTGACTTGCTGCTCCAGGTTAAGTATGACGGCCACAGCCTGATGGAGGATGAGCAGTTTAGTCTGGGGCTTCTCGCTCTTCAGGTGCAGCTGGCACATGCGACCCAGCTCCTTGAAGGCCTCGTTGATGTCTCGCACCCTAAGGCGCTCGCGGGCGTTGTTGGCCATCCTCCTCTCGCGCTCACGCTCAGCCTTCTGCTCCGGGTTCAGGTCCTCATCTTCAGTGATACTGTGAGAGATAGAACTGCTTTACTGTTAAAGGCACACAATGCAAAAACAAACACAAGTTGAACTATGAACAATGGAAATCCATCTGTCTCTCTGACTGAAAATAAAAATATCTTTGCATGTTCACTGCTTTAAACCTACAAGCCATCAGGGCACCCCAGTCTAACAAAATTAAAAATAATCTTTATTGAAACAGTGTCATGTCTGCATGCAGGCGGAGCTGATAATTAGCAACTGATCTATAATAATGTGAACTCATTACAATAAAGGGCCAAGTAGCAAGCCGCATTATTGAATATTACAGTACCACACTTGGTAAAAACAACATTAATAATATTAAATGTGTTAACTTAATTAACCAAAGTTGATGACACGCATTAATGTTAGCGGCAGCTAATCAATATAACATTACACAGATTTACTTTTTGACCCGGGGCCAAATGTGATTCAGTTTCAACTGTTTGCTTTGTTGTTGCTGCTACAAGATTAATAACAAGAACAGGGAGGAGGGGACGTGTCCACATCCAACTTATCAGCAGTACTATGTTTACTTCAATATATTTCTTGTTGAAAGATGTGTTCTTCAGGTGCTGATGATGGGGAATTCAACATCTTAACCATAAATATTTTTGTTTAAATGAGTCACTAACATTTATATATAGCAAAAGGGAAAAATATTGTAAAGTGTAAAACAGTGCATGCTGAAAATGGCAAGGTAAACAATACTGCCAAAGCCTCAGTGTGTGAATCTGGTAATTTGTTATAAATGCTACTGATGGAGAAAACAAAGTCAGCGACGAGATCTGAGGGTTAACAGTACAGATAAGCGTGGGCTCACTGTTTGGCAAGCAACAGGTTAACGTTCCCCTTTTAATGTAACGAGTTGGAACGACTTATTAATGAAGCAGCAGCAGCAACTTCAGCACAAACTTGATGCAGACCAAAAAAAAAAACATCCACATCATGAACAAATATTCAAATACTGATTTTGGTATGGTATTTTTTGAAAACCATGGCATCACACAAAGCTTCAAAGAATACGGTACAGCCATAAGTTAAATGTGGTTCAAAATTATTATTATTATGATTATTATTATTATTATTATTAAAGCACTATAAGCACAGATGCATGTCACTGACTGGAGGCAACATCTCTCTGGTAAACTCCCCCTCAGCCCTTATCGTCTCTCTGTGCCAGCTGCAGTGTTGCATGTTTAGAAAACATCAAAGCGAACTGTTAAACCAGAACCACCGGATCAATCCTCAAGATCTGGGCTGGTTTAAACAATTTTCAGTTCAAATACTTTTTTTTCTCACACATAAGCAAATATCAGTTAAACCCTGAATGAAAATACAAACAAAATTTGTTTGTGTATCAACATGTTCTTACCTCGTGCGTGTGCCTGCTCTGGGTGTCCTCATATTTTTGTCACTCTCATCGTCCGACTTGTCGTCAGTGGAGAGGTTTTCGTGCATCTCGTCTTTGTCCTGTTTCTCCACCTTCAGCTCAAGGGTGGCAGGCACCTGGCCAGCCAGGGCTGAAGTGAGACCTGTAGCAGACATTGTAAATTTAAGACATCATACATAAATTGAACCAAGCCCATGTTCATATTGTGGCAGCCACATGATGGGTTTATAAGACTGAATCGGACCTCTGAATACTTCCACTTGGTGGTTGAGTTCTGTGCTGGATGTGGAGCCGGCGCTGGCCAGGCCTCCATGGCTGTTGTTCAGGCTGGCAGCATCGTCAGTGTGGGCACCACCCTGCTGTAACACACACAGGAAGGACAGTGTCAAGAAAGGAAGCAGACAGTCTTACATAAAACAATACTTTTCAGCGAGAGAGGCTTGATAAGGTCCTAAAATAGAGCCGCCATGAGTGAAGAGGTCAAGGATTTTAGAAAAGGTAGTTTCACCAGGACTGGATCTGGATATTCGTTGGTTGGGTTGTTAGGTAGGTGTTCAGTTTTTAATTTTGGGATCTGGATATTCTTTGTTATTGTTTTTTGTTGTTTTTTGGCTGATTTCTGCTCCTGAGAGCAGCTCCTCTCCAAGTGGTCTCTCTTTCTCTCTCACACAAGCACAAACATCTTAACAGTGAATTTTAACAAAACAGTAGTCTATATCTGTGGGTCTCTACCATCTTTTTTAGCCTAGTGTTTAGCTGCACCATATAGAAGAAGAATGGAGACCTCAGTTGAACAATTTAACCTATTTCGATGCACGCTGAGCGAAGTTCCTGTAAGTTATTACTAATTACTTAGAATGGTGCTTTGTCACCCGCACAGCTGAACTCATCACATTTTCTAGTAAGTCGAGCCAACTTGCCTCGGCGAAGCTTGTGGGTCAACCTTTTTGCTAACGGAGCGTGGCACATGTTCAGGGTCTAAATCATTCAAGTCTGTCATTCCCAACACTGTGGGGCGCATTGGTGATTTGCTTCACAGTGTTATGTTGTAGAATGCATAACAAAGGTTGAAGAACACAAAATAATAAAGCCACCTGTGTAACAATACATTAAATTCATAAATGAATTCATATTTATGATACATTATAAAAGCCTCTTTATTTGTTTATATTACGTTCTTCTGCTGTGACATTCTCTGGCTTTGCTCTCTGTTAACCACAACCAAGACCACGTCTGTTTCTCATGTCTAAAATGAGACAAATCCATCTGTGTTCTGTTTCAAGAGATGTCTAGCTGAACCCACTCTGTACAGTCTGACCATTTCCTCGTTTTGAGCCCACATTCATTAAATTAAAATGGTCAACTCCCCCTGTCTTGTGCCACAAAGTCCCTCCTTCCTGAGGTTCAGTACCACATGTTCTTGAGCTATCTGATTTCCCCTCTGAGAACCAGGGAAAGGCGGGGAAATCTTCACCGAGGGAGGAGGGTATTCCCCCCTTTTCTTATGGAATGTGATCCCCAGTCACTGTTGGCCTCTGTTAACCCCGCCACCCTGAGACCCTCCCCTTCCTCAGCACTACGCTAATCTTTGCTGTGCTCTCAACAGGTGTCCAAACAACTCTTTGTCTGGAGGAGGAGGAGGGAAGCCGGGGCTCTGGCAAGAAAAGAACGCTGCCATTTTCATGGCTGGGCCTGATTACCATACAGCTGAGGACCTCTATTTGGGTGGAGGCCGCGGGTTCAGACACACGTTTCCAACGATTCAGATTTCCTGGGTTGTTAAAAAGAAGTGATGAAAAGGGGTGGAAGGGGGTAGAGGGCGGGGTGTCAGCCGGAGTAAAAAGCCTGTGGCTGTGCCGTGCCGAGGCTGGTGAGCTCTGTCTGAGGGGACCTCTTCCCACACAGGAAGTGCTGTGTTAGTGCAGACACAGTATGTTCTATCTCACAGTCGCAGTCGGTCAACATCACTGCCACAACCCAGCCCTCTGTAACAAATACATCAAACTGAGCTCTTCTGACAACCACACAAAAACTCTTGTAAGGGGACAAAACGAGATCCAACAACTTCAGTAGCAGACTGAAAACACCCAGTGACAGAAAACACAGAGCCTTACAACAAACATGTAACTTAAGATAAATTTTAAGATAAATTAAAGGAGACCACAGACCAGAGAGAGACACGAAAAAAAAAAAAAAAATCAGAGCGCAGCTTTGATGACCAGGCCAACAAACACATATGAAATCTTTTTGTGAAAAAAAAACTAAAATTTCGGTTGAAATGAAACCACAAAATAAATCCTTTTATTCTTCCCTTTCTTTGCACTAAACTTTAAATGAGCATCAGAAGAAAATATTTTTATTGAGAATATTTTGGTGTAAATAGTTGTTGTTCTGTCGGGGGTGTACAGTGCCTCTCGCCCAGTGTCAGCTGGGATCAGCTTCAGCCTTTTGTGAGCTTCAAAAAGATAAGCAGCTCTAGATGATGGATAGATGTGTTTTTTTTTTGTGTGTGTGTGGGGGGGGGAGAGCTGTATGCATGTGTGTGTTTCATGTCAGAGGCATGCTTGGGAGATGAGTACCAAAGCTGAAACAATTAGCTGATTAATTGATTAATCGGCTGCTATTTTTACAAACATTCACTAGTCCCATTTTCCCAATTTTGGATTTTCAAGTGCCTTTCTTCGTCTTTCTAATGTGATAGTGAACTAAACTGTTGGACAAAATAAGTAATATGAAGACATTTTCTACATATATCTATTTATATTATTATCTTGGGAGGGAGAAAACTGCAAGGGGCATTTCTGACATCTTACAAGCAAAGCAACTAATTGATAATGAAAGTAATTGTAAATTAAAAAAACAAACAGTACAAATATACTGTTTCTGACAGTTACTGAACAGTAACTTGAGTAATAATATTCAATAAAAAACCTAAATATATAAATATTTGAAATGAATCCTTTTTCTTACATTAAAAACATATTAAACATGTGAATAAGACTACAGAAAGGACAACTGATTTAGTTGATGAAACTGACAGAATGGACTGACTACTACAAATGTGAGTCCGAGACAAAGCTTTTTTGTTTTGTTTTGGGTTTTTTGCTTGTTTAAAAGTTCCTCTGTTGGTTTTATAGGTGTAAATGTTGAAATCATCACTAAAACTAAAGAGAAGGAAAAATTGCAAAATATGTATCTTAAGCTGATATAAAAATATCCTGTATTGTTCTGTTTCTAGAAAACCAGATAGATCTCTGGTTTTGATCTGAAGATAGTATCTAATTGAATATTCATCATGGGAAGATATATAAATAAATAAAAGACAGGAGGTAATTCTGCAAATTTTATCTGCAGCAAACATTCTATAAAGTGTACAAAATGTGTATACTGTTTTACTGAAATACAAATGAGATGACCTGTTAATTTAATCTAAATGCATTTATTTCTCATTTTAAAAATAATGTGTAAATGTTTTCAACAAGATAGAGGGTTGAGATAATAAAAGGTGATGCAGACATAGCACTAAAAATGGTCAGGAATGTTAATTTATGCACATAGTAACCAAGATTTATTGATGAGGCCTATTGTGAATTAGGTTGCAATGGTTTGTCATTTTTAAGAAGTGGCTCCCCAGAATTTTCTTTCTTTTTATTTTTTTTTAGACAACACTGGTCTATGACTTCCATAACTTGCATCCTGTATATTTTCCAGATAAGTAATCTGAACTCCTTGGAATTAATTCAGCATTGTTTTTTTTCCCGTGTGTGACCCAAATGAGTCCCAAACACCTCCGGATTACAGTTGGACGAGTCGCCTCAGTTTAATTTCCACTGCAGATGTGTTCAAATCTCTTGGCTCTTTAAAATGAAATTCCTCGGATGGAGGATGGGTGAACACATCATGATTTATACTGAGACTTGCATTTCCCCCGTTGCTCAAAACATTTACACTAAGAGGAGTGCAACACACAAACACTTCCTACACCAAAGCACAACTTCACTCCATTATGCCTGTTTTTCTCATTTCTCTCTCACCCTTGTGTATACAGCCGCTCTCAAGAGGAGGGTGAGCCTTCGGCCAGCCATTACACTTATGGAAAATATGTCAGGAAAAATTCAACTGTTCATGTGTGGAAAATGTTGAGTTTTTACACATGGCAGCAGACCTGTTTTGAACAGGTGGCCGAGCCTTTTTGTGTTGCAAAGTTTGGCAAATAACATATAAGAATGCAGCAAAGAATTGTGTTTCCCTCACTTTATGAGTCAATATCCTAAATACACATAAATCTAAATACTCGAAGTTCTCATACCATCGCTGCTGTCCGACTTGGAACCAATGCGGAGGCAGGGAAGTTTGCTCCAATGGCTGCTATTGGCCCATTTTGTGCCTGTCCCAGCAGACTGTGTATGTCGCTGGGCAGACTGGCGGTGGAGCCCACTGCATGGTTCCTCAGAACAAGGATTGCATCATCCAGTCTGTCCAGACGATCCTCCATTCGGGACTGGGAGGACCAGAGGGATTGAAGAGTGAGGGGTTAGGGAGAGGGAGAGGAGAGGAAGAGAGGGGCAGAGCAGCTTAGTATAAGCACATTAGGATAAAAATTGAAAACACTGATTGTATGGTTTGTGGACTTGAAAAGAAACAAAAAAACATCTGAAACATAAGATAAAGAAGGCAATTCAAATGCAAGATCAATTGAGCCGTTTCAGCTTGAGT
This sequence comes from Lutjanus erythropterus, assembly GCF_056507025.1. Classification (NCBI taxonomy): domain Eukaryota; kingdom Metazoa; phylum Chordata; class Actinopteri; order Lutjaniformes; family Lutjanidae; genus Lutjanus; species Lutjanus erythropterus. The sequence goes on from NC_139317.1 coordinate 24,595,581, forward strand.
TGTAAAAGTCAACAAACGTCTTCATTTGTGGTTAAACTGAACAAATTAACAGATGCACAACGGCCACTTCAACAATTAATTTAGAATTTAACATCTGCACCTAAGCTGATTACTGCAAGCTGGAACGGCTAAAAAAGACAAAATAACATGACAATATGGCAACGCAGGCAATAAAAATGAAACTGCATTCCACAGTGAGGAATATGGGCTGCGGGTCGAACTTGTGAGAGAAAACAAAATGTGGAAAGACGTATGGGACATGTAATGAGTAAAGGCTCTATCTGAAGAGTACCTCGCAGACATCCTTTAAGAAAGACATGGCATCCTGGAGATGCTCATGTAACTGCTGATGAACTCTGTTTTTCTGGCAAAGTCAAATAAGAATAAGACAGGATTATGAAAAAGATCAGAATCTATAAATACTAGAAACACACTGTGGATAGAGATTGTTTTTGTAAAGACACAAAGACAAGAAGTGCAGGATTTGGACGGAAGCACACGGCTGCTGACAATTCACTTTGTAACGATGAAAATATTTGTTGTTTGCACATTTAATAACTCCCTTTACAGTACTGGTCTTTTCTTTTTCTTTGGGTTTGTAGGAGGTGTTACACAAAGTTCACATCCTCCATGTAATAATTAAGACAGTAACCAAAGTTTCTTCACACCATTGGTTTCCAGGTTTCGGGTTTTGTTATTTTTCTGTTGGAATAAATATAATAATTGGAAAAAACTGTACAAAATCACCTTGAGTGATACAATTATAAACCACAATATCACTTTGTATTGTTATATTCATCGTATCCAGCTCTGCTTTTCACTATACCAAAGTAATCTGAAGCCACTTTACAGGCATGTTTTGTGTATCATCAAAGCCTATTTTACAGAAATCAATACAAATAAGGCTTAACCTAATATAAACTACTTTCCCCCGAACCACATCCACTCACAAGATTAGTAATTTCGACTGTAATCTTATCCTCAACTTGCATGTTTGGACATTCGTTCACCACTGTCTTATAGAACTAATGGGTCTTCTAAAGTACCATAAGTATTTTTTGACTCAACTACAAGGGAACTGTGATCCACGCTTTTAACATTCTGTCAAACAAACAGGTCATAATGGAGAAACTGCAGAAATCTAAATGCAAATCGTTACCATGTTTTCTTGGATTGCCCTGTTATTAAAGACACTTGGAGTTCGATACATGATGCTTTGCAAGATATTTTCAGGGGTCATGTGCCCATGGATAGTAAAACCCATATTTTTGACTTCAACAATGGTTGAAGAGCACTAGATCATTATTAAATAAACTGCTCATAGCTGATAAAAAATCCGTTAAAGGGAGAGTCCAACTTAAAATGCATGGTTAGACTTTTACAAAATTAAGAAGATTACAGCACATCTTAAGCAGAAACTAAAAAAAAAGTTTAAGTAATATGGAGTCCTTCAGCATAAAGTTCTAACATTGTTAAGGTTAGATTAGATATGCAATAATAATATGTAAATAATATGCACTTACAGGTATACGTTTATACCCAACATCAAAAAGTTATCTTTCCAATTTATGGTTACAGTTACAGTTAATATAACGGATCTTCTTGCAACCACCAACGCTCAGTTTATGATTCATGCGACAGAAAGCAAAATGAGAAAATTTCAAAAGAACTGCATTTTTAATAATTGACTTATTCGATTAAATTTTCAAATATTTTATTATTTACACTGATAAATTCTCTGGTTCTTTTGATAAAAACTTAAAATAACAACCCACAGTCATTCTATTGTCCAGATGAAAAATTAAGGGTATGTGAGCGTTTGCATCATGACCATTTGGGTTTTCAAACAGCTTGTTCAAAAGATATCTTTTTTCCTAACACTACTGAGAAGTCACAGTTGATCAGTGATATTTGCCATCATCAAAAAGCTACCACCTAATATTGCAGATCTATGTTCCTTCCTACAAGTCAAAGAAACCACTATAAGATATAACAATAAATTCATGAAAATATAACAGCGACATACTGTACTGTTGAATTTCTGTTATACATCCTGTCAGGGCATGAACTGAATTCACATTACTTTTATCAGGAGCTAAGTTTCAGGTTATCTGATACTATATCACTTGTTGTCACTTGTTAGCTTTACTTGTGTTCTCTCGCTTATCTTTAGTGGCCATGAAGAGACAAAACAATGCTGGAGGCAGAGTGGGAGGAAACGTCTACGAGGTGATGTTCGATATCATCATCACATGCAACTGGCTGACTGAATGTAAGTGCGATAAGATTGCAAACGGAGTGACTGTGTTCTGCATTTTCAACAATTTTAAGGCACAAATGTATTTATTTATTTATTTTATTTCTTTCTAAATCCTTTATTAATTTCAAGATGTTTGGCAAAGCAGCAGCAAGCCAGAAATAAGTAGCTTTTTACTGTGGTACAGACATCTGTGAGTAAATAAGTTAAACGTACAATTATGTCAATGAGGAAATACTTTTAAACAACACTTAAAAATATACTTCTTGCTTTGGATGACTTTGATCATAAATTGTTTATTTGTCTTAACTGCAATCTTTCTATTTATCCTGATGATCTGTGTACACCTCTGTTACAGTAAGTGCTCTATACGTCAATATTTTGACCTGCAGGACACCTGCATGATTGAAATGCATGACATGTGCATCAGGTAGTAGTCTGGGTGAAAGCTGATCTGCAGCTCTGGTTGCATGGCAGCGAAGGAATCCTGGAGAAGTGGTTCAGCAAACAGCTGCCAACCCCACACCAGCCCCCTTTAACTAAACCCATCCCCCAACTGTCATCCCCGTCCTGGCGCACGGAGTCGAGGACAGATGGCAAGCCCCAAGGGACAGGTATTGTTCAGTTTGGTTATCCGTCTACCCCCACCTTCCACAGCAAAACATTTGTCAGACAAGAATCTCGCTGTAATGCTAGCTCAGTGCTTCATGGGTAACTTATCTAAAGTGAGGCGGCTGGGGAGCTTACCAGTGAGTGAAGGGAGTTCTCATAGTTTGGAGAGGAGGGGGTCTGTCCACCAGCACGGGCCCACTGGTTGGTACCTGATGACAGAGAAAGAGATGTAGTGGAGGTCAGTGTTGTTGGCAATGATTCAGTTTCGTATCAACACGGCTGATAGCTGTATCCTGCTAGCTAACTGACACACACAATAACACGCAGTCATAACACACTGACATCCTGATTTTCTGGTTTCTTGTTGTTCCATATGGGATATTTTTATCCTTTAGGGCTAAACTGCATCACTTCCTGATGGCTGGACTGCATCCTGACACATGAGCCAGCGGAGAGTTCGTCTAAAGCCCACTTCCACCCTGAAACGTAGGCTGCATCTGCACATTCACACGCATAATCATGAGAGGCTGGAAGACAATATGAGCACTGACAAGTCTGAGTTTAAACACTAGTTTTCCTTCACACCTCCTCTCTCTTGGAAACTTTCGGGTCTCTAGAAACACATCAGGGCGATCAAAAATGCAGCGAACAGTGTTTTTCAGTATGTTCAGCACAGGCGTTGTTGATGAAGGAAATATGACAAACATCTGGGTTCAATCAAGTTCATGCTCTCTTCCACGACATTCGCTGGTGTTACCAAGTTATCCTTCTCTTTAGTTTTCTTGTCAGTCAAACACAGGGTTCATACACCTTTTCCAAAGTCAAATTCAAGCACTTTTCAAGCATTTTCAAGGTGAATTTTCAAGCTGTTCCAGCACCTTACAGCTGTGGTAAATTATATATTTATATGTATATATGCTGAATAAACAGTACTCATAATTTCACTTCTTCCTTGCATCAAATCAGATGTTACAGGGCTAAACAACCAATATATAAAAACACAAAATTATGTTTTGTAATGGCATTCAACTCAAAGTTAAACTCAACTTTACTGTCAGTTCTGCCAAATGCAGAGGATATATAGGATTGAGGATTTTTGGTGTAAACAAAGGTTAAAAAATATACTGAAAGCAGAAAAAAAGTAAAAAAGTAAAAATACTAGAAAAGTACTAAGAATTTAAATGTTTACAAGTTAAGCAATAGTAAGGAACAGATGAAAAAATGAAAATAAAGACATACTTTAAAGATAACTAAAGATTTATTTTATCTTAATTTCATAGATTGGTGACTAATTAAAAGAAAACACAATAGGTTTCATGTTTCAAAGTGTGTCGTGCGTCTGTGAGTAGATGTAGTCTCCAATATAAGCTGACTGGGCCAATATAAAACAAATCACTGAAACAATCACTAGACAAAACGTTAATTTCAATAAAATATTTTTCATTAGTGCATAGTGACACAGGCAGAGTGGCAAGCAAGGCTTTCTTCATCTAAATAGCTAATAGATAGCATAATAGATAGCTATTTATTATGAAAACAATGTCCTTACAATATATATATATATTATATCAAGTTCAATAATTTATCCAAAATCCAAGCACTAGAGTGAAATAGGATTTCCAGCACCTGTACAAACTCTGCAAAACACCCATTTGACTTAGTTTGTCTTCATGGATTTTACAGCATTCACATCTGGAAACATCTGAGCACCATTGTTTCAATTCTACTAATATGTCCCATAAAGCCAAATCTATTATGGCACTTTTCTTCTTTTCATTCCAAAAGAAAAATCATGCAATCTAAATATGGAGAAACTTAAGATGCTCTGCACAAGAGATTACAGTTTACCTTTGGCTGGAAGAAGTTCACAGTGGATTTTGTCCGTTTATTTGAGCCAGAGAGTTAATCTACAGGCCAGTACAGGAAAGCAAATCAAGCTGATTTGATCTGGTGTAAATTAGTGCAAAGGAAAAAGGAATCCACATCTGCTCATCACATTTCCAGATCCAGAAGCAACATTTCTTCTTCCTTTCTCTTTTTCTGAAGCACAATCATCCAAGTAACCTGCCTGCCATGTGCAACAGGAGGCGATACATTATACAATCAAATAACCTTAATGGACTTTGACAATAATGAACCTTTCCAGGTTATTTACAGGGTAGGATGTCTTTCCAGCTCCAGCTCTCTATGCTCTTCTGGTGTCTATTATGGTGGAAGGATGCCAAGCCCAGCCTACATCCTTGTAAACGCACACTCTACAGATGGAGATTTTGTTTTGGTTATCTATCATTTATGGTGCATTTAAAAACTGGTTTCAGGTACTGTTCTCCACTTCTTATCATAGAAATGCAATAGAACAATGCAGACCAGTATAGGAGGAATGATTTTTGGCTCAGGGCCTGGAGGGTGCTGACTGGGATCAAATTTTATTCATAAAATTAAAGAATCATTCAAAAGCACAAAATGTAGAATGACATTCAGACTCATCTGTGAGTAGACTGATGCAATATTTTTACCCCTTTTTGTTAAATGGTAACTTTGGCATTTTTCAGCCTGGACCCTATTTTCCCATGTTTTTTGTTGCTAATGGGAACAGCATTTTTTTTTAAATTTGTTCAGGATTGAGTGACAACCGTCAGCAGTGAAATGGGCTGTGATGTAGCCCTTATAGGCAATTTGTGTACCGTCAATCTATGTCCACTATAAAGTGTCTGACAGCATCATGGAAAGGATCTCTATAGAGGGACCTTTGTTTAAAGAGCAAGATCATTTTTGTTTAACCAGAAACAGCTGTTTTATCACTCTCACCAAACCCACCAGACTCCATTAATTTATTGTAAAACACACCTCTTTTCAAACTCGACAGAAACAAATTTAAACTCAGCAAAACATCTTTCCACTGTTCCAACAATCATCAAGTCTGGGTTGGTTTGACATAAACAATTAATTTACCATGTTATAGGTGAAATAGGGTTACAAATTATGTGCATTTTCTTTAACCAATAGTTGAGAACACTAACAACTGAATAATCGATTACACATTAATAAGATACTTTTCTCTCTCTCTCTTTTTTTCTTTCGTCATTTGAAGTTTAAATTTCCTAATTCAACAAATAGCTGCACAGGACAAGACAATGTCAAGTGAGGTGCAATTAGTGCCATTTCTATACTTTTTATTTATTATTGATTAATATATTTTCAATCTGTTGAATTCCTAATGGTGTTTAATTAATTAATGATTAATCATGAACATCTCTCATGTGAAAATATCGGGGAAGGAACAAGAGGGAAGACGGCAATCAGAGAAGCAGCAGGAAGTGCAGAGCCAAAATATTTCTACATAATAACAATCTGAGCCTGTCGGTGTCAAAATAAAGACTTTTAGTTGACGCACTTTGACTGACGCAATTATCCACAGGGAGGGATTATATTGCAGCCCGTTTAGTGACTGACAGCTGCAGTGGTTTCACCCAATACTGGACCAGTATCAAAAATTGTCCTCATTATTTACTTAGACATAAAAATATGGGAAGATATGGTCCAGGTTAAAAAATACCAAGTTACTTGAAGTTACCGAAGTGTTTTTACAAATTAAGGCCCATGTGGTCAGACCAAACACATAATAAACAAGTGAGCTTTAAACCATGTTTTCCAAAAGCAGCAAAATTGAGCAAGCACCTAATGTATATTTTAGACAAATACAAGAAAAACAAAACCTCTCTTAAGCTCAGGAAACCATTCAAAATAAGTTTTTCCACTAATTCATTCCAATGAAATGACTCATTAAACTTCTGTGGTTCTTCTATACTTGAGTTTTCATGTTTCTTTGCACTCAACGCCTTGGAAAAAATCAGACTTTAATTAACAGACTATTAAAAGTGACTTTAGAAGAGGAAATGAAAAAGCCTCTGTTGTGCCTCAGCTTTCTCCCAGGTGAGTGAGACAGAAACTCCACATGAGTCTCTGCTGGCTGCCGGCTATGAAAAATTAGCCTGGGGCTCTGGTCCCCACGTGCACCAGAGAGGGCTAATTGAACAAACCAGAGTTGAGTAATGTTGCTGTATACTGGTGTAATCCTGATGATGAATGGATTTTCAACAGCGAGCCAAATTTTGTGCCAATTTCCAAGTATCGTTCGTTTTCTAACCCCAGAAGCGTAATAAGGGTGAAACGATATCCATTTCCTACAATCCCAGATGTTTTCATTCTGCAGTTTGTTTTTATTTCTTACATGAATTCCATTAATAAAAACTCAGCCTGTGTACTTTCATTAAAATGATTTTTTTTCCTATCATAAAGGCTAAAAACAACTGAATTTCTGAGCATATGATAACCTAACGTATAAAT